>NC_140929.1:20536531-21969911 GCF_045865225.1 Trachurus japonicus
AGGTGTGAAGGGAGGAACTCCTGTTGCTGGTTGGTTTGTAGGACTGTGTGCGTGTGCAATGTGTGTGTACAGTGTGTGTACCTGGCGTTGGTTCCAGCGGGGAACAGGTTGACGGCTTTGATGAGCAGCTGGAGGTCGTCCTCGTTCCAGCCCTTGCCCCCGGCCCCTCCCCCCCCGCTGGCCTGCTCGGCGCTGCGGGCCGCCTGCCGGGCCTGCACCTCGGCCTCCCGCTCCCTCTGCAGCTGAGCGTTCACCTCCTGCACCTGGCAACGCAAACACCAGCACCTTAACACACTCTGACCACTACAGACACCTTAACACACTCTGACCACTACAGACACCTTAACACACTCTGACCACTACAGACACCTTAACACACTCTGACCACTACAGACACCTTAACACACTCTGACCACTACAGACACCTTAACACACTCTGACCACTACAGACACACTGCGCCTCAGTACAATAAAAATCTTGATTTGCTTTGTTACCTGCTTCTCCACGGCGACCTTGCTGTCTTCTTTTGAGCCTGAGGCCAGGATTTCATTGAGTGACTGCAGACTGGAAACACAGGGAACATCAGATACTGTTCAGCATCAGGATGTTTCTATGGTTACAACTAAGATGCATGTGGGGGCCTGGTCTACAGAAGTGTGGCCAAAGTTATTTTTTAAATTCCTATCAGTGATTTTACCTGGTCAGCTCCAGCCTATCACAGAGCTTCTCCACTTCCTCCATCATTTTCACGCTGTCGGCTTCGTCGTCAGCAAAGTAATTCCAGTTCTGTGAGTGAGCGAAGAGGTGGAGACAGGTGTTAGCTGGAGCAGATCTGAGGTCAGATCTCATGTATGTTTACACAGGGTGATGAGGATGAACCTTGCAGGTGGTCCTGAGTTTCTGCCTCTCCTTCTTGATGGCCTTCTTCTGGATCTCCTTCTCCTTCTTGGCCTGCTGCGCCGCCTGCTTGGCCTCCTCTTCCTCCTTCTCTTTAGCCAGACGAGCAGCGTCCAGCTCCGCCTGCCGAGCCTGTCACACACACACACACAGGAAGCCGATTCATCAACATTTGCCAGAGGGACGACACAGTAGGGTTGGGCATCGTTTGAAATTAAACGATTCTGGTTCCGATTCCACGTTTCGATTCCTAACAATTCTCGATTCCAATTCTTTTAAGAATGGGGGTCAAAAAAGTCTGCATGGTCTAAATGAGGGAGCACCTGAGTTATTTTTCCCACAAAATTAGATTCTATTTGTGGTGCTGGCAGATAGGGGTCTTAAATGTATGAAGCTATAGCCGACATTATATCAAATAAATATTACCAGTGTTTCCCATACATTCATTTATTCGTGGCAGCCTTCCACACATAAATTACATCCGCCACAAATAGATTTTTTTGCTTTTGGTTCGACCAATGCAATATCGTTCTGTTCAAAAGAGACTCGTACGGTACGGTTTTGCATTTTGTTCCCATACTGTACCGAAAATGAACCGATCTGTGACCTCAAAACCGAGGTACATAGCGTGATATTTTATAATAAGGCAGCACTATTATGAAAAAAGAAAAATTATTTTTTGGCAGATTATGACTATATCAGCTGGAATGGTCATTTTTTCACTGGTAAAAATGTGACAACACTATTGGTGCTAACAATGCAAAACAATGTTGTGACACATTTACCTTTATCCCAAAAAGAAAATGCAGCTCCAGTGTTTTGGATCTTGCACTTGGTCATTATTGTATTTGTATTGCTGAATCTCTGTACAGTTAAACCTACATTGTTTGTCTCCAGCTGTTATCAACTGAAGCCTGATCATATTGACTCCATTGTTGTCTGAACACAGAGGAAACGCCTCAGTCAGTGAGAGTTACATGTTGCTCTGGTCCAAACTGATTTTACAGCTTTGTTCTCTGGGGCCAGTGATTCACGAGGACACCGTTGTGTTGACTTTGTTAAGGACTGATCTTGTTGCACAGCGCTTCATTGTTTTTTTTGCTCTTTTGTGTCACAGGAGATGGAAATATAACACAAACAGGCTAAAGCTGTTAAATTGTTTCAATGAATTGAATTTTCGTGTCATATCCATTTCACATCAGTCACTCACCTTTCAAAGGAGTCAGTGATGTGATTGGTTTTGACTTAACTAGTAAATGTGAGATATTAAAATATACGACAGCAGCTTTTGAACATGTTTACTTTGGTCGGGGGGATAAATATTTTTCTGAAGGGTCACATTCACCTCCTACTCTTCTAGTTCAACTCCACCTAATCCCACATTCTCCGTCCTGCTGCAGGAAACACTAACGCACCAAATGTGGATTAAGCTCCTGCTTTAAATATCCAGCAACAAGGTCACTGCTTCCTCCTGAGGAACGCCGACTAAAAGCTACAGCGTCCAGATTTACTGACAGTTTTGAACACATCTAGCTTTGTTTTGTTATCAGGATGATGTGTAGACATGTGTCCGGTACAGACAAGCTGTAGTGTTGTCAGGTGTTGTGTGTTAGGCGACACTCACTCTCTCCTTCTCCTCCTGCTCTCTCTTCTTGGCTTCAACTTTGGCCTTCTTCTCAGATTCCTTCCTGGCTTTCTCGTCGTCTTTGAACTTCTTTATTCTAGGGTCGCAGCTGTAGGCAGTGTCTGCAGAGAGATGACACAACCGATCAACGTTGCTCATGTGCACCAGTGTGTGTGACCTGCGCTATGTTTTCATATTGCTCTGGTGCAGCTTTGTGATGTTTGGTGAGATGTTGCGGTGTGTGTGTCGGCTCTGGAGGACTGTACCAACTAGTGTTCGTATTCTGTTCATCTCCTCCTTCTTCCTCTGAGCTCTGGAAGCTCGATTCTGCTTCTCAATCCACCTCCTCTCGTCTCGACTGCAGAGAAAACACAGTGAGTCAGTGGAGTCAGAACATGTAGAGGTGGATGTGTTTCAGTGGTCAAGATGATGTACTCACCATTCAGCCTTTTCCTTCTCCTCTTCATCCAGGTATGAGAATTCCCTCCATGAGTCAAAGTTATACCTTTAACAGGAAGAAAGAAGCCCATCAGTTTGTTTTCTTCTCTTATTTGTTTTGCTAAAAATGTGAGAAAAAATGTTCCACTTACCAAAAAGAGTAAAAATTATCCACTTCTTCAAAAGAAGACTCTGCAGTTCCAATTTTGGGAACGTGCTTTTTGGAAGACCATCTTGCATTTCTATCAAAAACGGATGTAAACACTTCGTAGAAGTTTTCTTTGCCTTCGCTCTTTGAAGGCACGGTGTTGTCGAAGGTGGGGTCTACGCTGTCGAAGGCTCTTCTCTTCACGGGGTCGGACAGCATTTCTATAGCTGAGGTTCAAACAGACACAGAGATGTGAGGTTCAGGTCCTCAGGTGTGATATCAGTGTTGATGACAGGAGCAGCATCGTCTACCTTTAGTTATACAGGTGAAGTAGTCGTTGTCTCCTTCTACAATCTGCTCTCCTGCCGCTTTCCTCTTGTCAGGATGGTGCTTCAACACAATCAGTTTGTCTGTTGAGAGACGACAGAGAATGAGACCAAAACCAACAGAAGAGAGAAATTCATCTGTAAGAGCAAAAGGAGGAGGAGGAAACACTTACGAGCAGCTTTGATCTGTTTCTGTGTGGCTTTGTACCTCAGGTGTGGAAGCCCGAGGACGGCATAGTGATCCTGATTCTGACGGGTGACAAGACAACGAGGAGGTTCAGAGACAGAGACAGGTGGACTGACATGTGCTGGTGGTCGCATAGTAAATGACTGACAGTAGTTTAGTTCAAATATACAAAGCAAAGTTTCATAAAAGACTGTTTATACAAAATATTTATAGTTTTAGTGATACAAGTTCTTGGTGCTTCTTGTCTCCAAGTGTCACACCTTTCAAACAGTGGAAGGAACGCTGCAGATGGAATAAGTAAAGCAATCAATAACTCCTTATTCCCTAACGGTAGTGTCAGATTAGTATTAGTAATGCATCGGAGCATTGGTCAAAACTTATGCCACAATTATAAATCAAGGGCCTGTCGTACCATTTTCTTCCAAGTTCAGGTTTCCTTAAAATAAAACGTTTGCAGAAAACACCCTTAACTCTTCCTAATATTGACATAATTACAGTCAAGTCCAAAATGATTCATATGCACCCCTGACAAATTTTGATTTGGGGTAAAAAAAAAAAGCTGAACATTTTTTTCCCCCACAATGATGCCTCTTGCACATCGTCTTATTCTCTTCTGGGAGATGCCTGTGTCATTTCCAATCAAGAAAAAACTTGTTGGTTGAATAAAAGTAACTTTAAGTCAAAATTTGCCAGGGGTATGAATAATTTCAGGCTTGACTGTATGTATTTAAGGTTTTCTTGGTCTTATATTTAAAATCTGTGCAACTGTGAAACACAGAAGGCCTTAGCAACCGAATTAAGGGAGAAAAAAAAGTTCTGATTGTATACTGAGTAGCTAGTGGGCATTATAACAAGCAGCTGTCTGGTGAGTATTTCCTATGCACGTCATCTCCTCCCAGCTTCAGAGTGGAGACAGTGATTTATGTGACTGAAGTCTCTGATCTGGACTGTCTGGTACCTTCCAGTCTTTGGGGTCGAGCGTGCGGAGCATGGGGTACTCCTCCAGCTGAAACTCCTCATCCTCCGACTCCTCGGACGACACCTCCTCTTCCTCCAGCTCCTGGAAGGAGGTCGAGGTGTTCCTGTTCCTCCTCTTCACGTAGGCCTCGAACCACCGGCCCACCGGCTCCACCTGCACCTGCACAGAGGCTGAGGGGAGAAGAGGAGGTGAAGGAAACCATGTCTTTCTGTCACAGTGGCTGTCTCATACCACATTCCTAGTCACTTGAATTATATAATTGCCTCAATTATATCTACAATTCATTTTTGCTTCATCATGAATCATCATTATAATCACCCACACAATTGTTAACAACATTAAGCTATATTATTCTGATGCAAACACTCATTAACACATGTTTGCCCCTGGCTGTGTTTAAGGGTTAGGGTCCTGTAGTGTTGCTGTATCTGAGCACTGAACCAGCAGGAGGTACAACAGGTGTCCACACATTATGCAACTACTAGATGTTTAGCCAATGACATGAGCTAATAAATCACTGCAGCAAGTGCAACCATGAGTGGGCAGCAGCTAAATGACAATATGCTAACACGACAAAAAAAACAAAACCAAAAAAACATTAGGAATAAACCGAGAAATTAAGAAAATACAGAGAATTTTCTAGACTTTTAATTAGCTGGTAGTATTAGCTTAGTGAAAGTGCAGTGTGCTTTTTTAGCTGAATGCTAACGAGTGTAGCCAGTGTCGGTATAACCCAGTGGTAGTTAGCCTAGCCGGCCTCTGCTCCGTGCTGCTTACCGGCAGTGGCGGCAAACACGACCGTCTCATCGCCGTCGAGCGCTGCCAACAACATCTTGGTCAGACGGGGCTAGGCGGACATTCAGCTGCTCAAACAGTCTAGTGAAAAGCTTTGTAAAGTGCTCAAGTTTGTGGCCCGCTCACTGACACACACACCACATGGGCCTCCCTGCCTTTACCGCTGCCAATCCGGGAACGAGCGCCGCTGTCCCGCCGCCGACCGCTCCGTGTTGCCCCGCGGTCCCACACCGACACAGTTCCGCAGAGGACCGTTTACTCGGCTGTGTGTTTTTTCCCCCGCACGTAATATTTGTTAAAATAGTAAATACAAAATATATTTAATATTTTTGAGGTATATAAGTGTCTTACACGTGAATAAAATATTTTTAGTTTTTTGTCTTTATCGGTGGTGCGTCGTCAATAAAGTTCCGACCGGTACTTCCGGTGAGCAGCGGCGCAGCGGCGGAAGCTCAAAGCTGCTGTGTAATTGTTGGGTTTAGCTGCCGGAGCAGCTCGGTCTTTCTGTGAGAAAACACTTTATTCACATTAAATATGCCGGATTATCTGGGAGACGACCAGAGGAAGACAAAGGAGGAGGAAAAGGATGACGCACCTATCAGAGGTTAGTGGAAAAAAGGCCAATTAACCTCTAAAACAGCAGTTAAATGCTCTTTGCTGAAAGGAAACCTCGGACTTAGCTCCGGTGCTAACGTTAGCATCTCTTCAACAAATTGCTTCTGGTCACCTCTGCCTACTTTAAGTGTGGCCGGTTAGTAAACTTATATTTTGAGATGCGAAACATGCAAATAGTGGACGCAAATGTTACATTCCTAAATGTGTATGTAATAAACTGCAGTGCTGAGCTGGACAACAAAGCTAACGGCCTACTGTCACTGACAGTGTAAAATCATTGATGTTGTTTTCATCTTCTTCACAGCTTTGGATGAAGGGGACATCGCTCTGCTGAAAACCTATGTAAGTACAGACCCAGAAAGATTTACACCAGCTGTAATCTGTCCGTTTAAGGTGTAAGTTTAGCATACATTAGCATTGTTAGTCATTCAAAGTTGCCCTGAATTGTTGTGTGTTATTTATCACTAGGGTCAAAGCACCTACTCGAGACAGATTAAACAAGTGGAGGATGACATCCAGCAGCTGCTCAAAAAGATCAACGAGCTGACAGGTGGGTGACTGAGCCATAAGTGTATGATAACTAAGACCACATTGCTGCTTGTGTGTGTTGGTGTCACTGGGAAATGTCACCAAAACCTAAATCCACAAAATGCTTGCGGGGATAAATTGTCTTAAATGTCCTCTGTGTTTTTGTCTTTGTCAGGCATCAAGGAATCGGACACCGGCCTGGCCCCACCAGCACTCTGGGATCTGGCTGCTGACAAACAGACTCTGCAGAGTGAACAGCCCCTGCAGGTGGCAAGGTAAAGCAAACTGGACGGTAACTGTAAATAGATCTGAGTACATTGGAGTCAGTACTACTCATGCAACACAAGATCAGTGGGCTTTTTATAGTGGTATGAACTGTGAGGGACAGAAACAGAAACAACTGTTCATGTTTTCCAGCCAGAATGAGACAGGACAACAATACATTCAATCAATATTAAAGAAAGTAAAGTTTCAGACAGTATCTATTCTTTAAACAGTGTTGCTGTCAAATCAAAACATTTCATGTCGCCCAATTTGCACATAAAGGTAGTGTTATAATTAACTGTAACTGTTTTTCTTCCCCACAGATGCACAAAGATCATCAATGCAGACTCAGAGGATCCAAAATACATCATCAATGTCAAACAGTTTGCCAAGTTTGTGGTGGACCTGAGCGACCAGGTGGCCCCCACTGACATTGAGGAAGGCATGAGAGTTGGGTGAGGCATAATAATTATTAAAAGTATCAAATATCATCATAATCATATTATCACATTTATTTACGTTACTTGTCTAATGAAACAATCTCTTCTTCTCCTCCAGTGTTGATAGGAACAAGTATCAGATCCATATCCCTCTGCCTCCAAAGATTGACCCCACTGTCACCATGATGCAGGTATGAATCCACCACTCATAAAAAGTACTGTTTGAGCTTGTTACAGTTTGGGACAAGATAAGATAAGTGAACATTTTTATCAGTGTTCAAGGAAAGTTAAGATGAATTTATGGACTGTGGAAATGTCCAGATAAAAACACATTTCCAAAAGGAAACTTTTCCAGGTCTGGTAGTGACTCTTTGTCCAATATGTGGTGCTGTAGGTGGAGGAGAAGCCTGATGTGACCTACAGTGATGTTGGTGGATGTAAGGAGCAGATTGAGAAGCTGAGAGAAGTGGTGGAGACCCCCCTGCTGCATGTGAGTGCTCACACTCCATACAACAACAACTGCCCAGAATAAAACTGCCATGTGGATGTAACTACACACACCTCCATCCTGACCCTTCATTCACATTTCTGTTTTTATTTCTCCCCTCCAGCCTGAGAGGTTTGTCAATCTGGGTATCGAGCCCCCTAAAGGTGTGCTGCTGTTCGGGCCCCCTGGCACAGGAAAGACCCTGTGCGCTCGTGCCGTCGCCAACAGGACCGACGCCTGTTTCATCAGAGTCATCGGCTCCGAGCTGGTGCAGAAATATGTTGGAGAGGTGAGAAGAGCTCCGAGGTCAAAGACTAACGGCTGTTTACTTCTAAATATGGACCAGATGTTTTATCATTTCCTCCTCCTTCCTGTGTCGTAGGGAGCCAGGATGGTGCGTGAGCTCTTTGAGATGGCCCGGACTAAGAAGGCCTGTCTGATCTTCTTTGATGAGATTGATGCCATTGGAGGTAAAGCTCACCCTAACGCAGGGATCCAGACTAACATGTTACTAAGAGCACAGTGGCCACTAACTTAACATTTTAGGAGCGCACACTGTAAATTGACTTGCAAAGCAAACACTCACATTTCCTTTTCATTCATAATCCTCACACACATTGGCCTGACACCTAGGTAGGCATAGGTTCGTTACCTTTGATTGTCGGTGCAAGCTATTTTTAGAACGGCGGAGCAGAGCCGTGAGCTGCTCAGAGCTTCACTACGGAGGCTAATGGGATTTCTTGGTTTCCCTCATCAAACTCATCAAATACACAATCCAACAACTCCACAACGCTCTGGTGGACAAGTTGTGACCTGCACATTCACCACGCTATGAGATAATAATAAGTTGTTTTCGAGGTAAATTCATGCAATACCGCTGACGCGCCTTCCCGTCGAGCGCAGTTTTTCGGCAAGCAGTCTCTACATTTCCCTCTAAAACAACTCTGTCTCGTAACGATCCATTATTATCTCATAGCGTGGTGAATGTGCAGGTCACAACTTGTCCATGAGAGCCTTTTGGAGTTGTTGGATTGTGTATTTGATGAGTTTGATGAGGGGAAACCAAGAAATCCCATTAGCCTCCATAGTGTAGCTCTGCTCCGCCGTTTTAAAAATAGCTTGCACTGACAATTAAAGGTACTACTCCTAAAACTATAGGGATTATGGTCATGGGCCAATTTGCCAAAATGTTGAACTATCCCTTTAAGAGTTAAATCAGGTTCTAATGCAGGATTTGCTGGCTCAGTGTAAAAAAAACAGACTAATTTGTAATGAAGCGAATATAGTTTGACAGATAAAACCCACTCCCTCCTTGTTAAACACAAACCGTCGTCCTGTGTTTGAACCTGACAGGTGCTCGTTTTGACGACGGCGCTGGAGGAGACAACGAGGTCCAGAGGACCATGCTGGAGCTCATCAACCAACTGGACGGCTTCGACCCTCGTGGCAACATCAAAGTACTGATGGCCACCAACAGACCAGACACACTGGACCCGGCCCTGATGAGACCCGGGCGTCTGGACAGGAAGATTGAGTTCAGCCTCCCCGACCTGGAGGTGAGTTAGAGTCCCATAAACCAGCCATAAGCGTTTCTTTCTGCTCATCTAGTTGAACTGTTACTTTCTAAGTGCAGTTTTCTCTGATGAACTTCTTGACCTCACCTGGGTTCATTCTGTGTTTCAGGGTCGCACACACATCTTCAAGATCCACGCCCGCTCCATGAGTGTGGAGAGAGACATTCGCTTTGAGCTGCTGGCTCGTCTCTGTCCCAACAGCACTGGTAAGACCGACACAGCAGCTTTCAGACTCGCGTCAGACTTTCTCATCTCCACATCTCCCACTTATTATTGAAACAGCCTCTCTACCTCTGTGGCTCAGTTTGACTCATCACCTGTTCTAAAATCACCACACAAGACTCACAGGAACATTGTCAGGTCACATGGAGCATTTGTTAATTAGCTGCAACTGAGGAATTACAAACTTCAAACTCCCAGTGAGGTCCAGTTCAGACCTGGTCGTAGCCACGTTCCTGTCGTGGTGTGAATGCAACTGAAGGACTCGATACTCTACGTTTGTCCTCTGACAGTCTGATTGGTCCTGCCACTATTAAAAACTCAGATGGTGAGAGTTATTCACAGTTCTACAGAGGGACAACCAACCTCTCTGTTGATTGGCTAAAAACAACACAGACCTGTTAATTTGCATATAAAGCAGGGAGGTAAGATTCAGTCACAGCTGGAGACACATGTTAAATCTGTGTGAACTAATGAACTCAGGTGACCACGTGATTGGACACAGAAGATTCAGGTTAAAATCAGAGCTTCCAGGGTGCAGTACTCATCTATGGCCACAAGGGGGCACTGAACTGTCGTTCTGTCACTGAAAGAAAAACTATCCATCTCTAAATCCAATTGGTTTTGACCTAACAGAGAAAACATTTCTTTCTTATTTAATACTAGCTGTGCATCATCATTGTATTATAATGAAAAGTTGATATTTTAGAGATGCATCGTTTTCACAAGAGCAGTTTTGTGGAACTGATTTTTATCTTGGGTGTGATTTGAACAAGGACAAACACTGTCTATAAATGTCTTACACACTGCAGTGGTTGTTGAAATGCAGGTGAACCCGTTCATTCAAGGCCAGCAGACAGTTGTCCTGAGCAGCTACAGCTCTTCGCTCTTGTGCGAGCAGGTTGTTATCGTCCTGTGTTGCCAGAAGGCCACACAAGTATCTAGATGAACGAGTGAACTTCCTGTTCACCCTGATAAAAACTCTGATGTGTGTTTTCCTGCCAGGCGCTGAGATCCGCAGCGTGTGCACAGAGGCCGGCATGTTCGCCATCAGAGCCCGCAGGAAGATCGCCACGGAGAAAGACTTCCTGGAGGCCGTCAACAAGGTCATCAAGTCCTACGCCAAGTTCAGCGCCACCCCCAGATACATGACCTACAACTGAGCGTGTGTGTGTTTGTGTTTTTGCTTTGGGCTTTTACCATCAAAGAAGCAAACATCTGTAAAACATAACATTGTACTTTCATTGTCATTTGTTCATTTAAAAATAAAAGTTTATTCCAGAAGGAAGTCTCAGTGCTTTGTAAAATAACCACATGGTAACTGTAAAGGCACCTTGTGTCAGGCAGTAACAACATAACTAAAGCTTCTTCTTTCTTTTACATGTAACACAGCAGTTTAGATTCTAGGATGTGAGCTGACAGGATGTTTACGTGTACATTAGTGTTCCCTGTAACAGCAAACGTGACACTGCAGATTGACCAGTGCTGGTTTAAATACACAATATACACAGAAATACAGCTGAAAACATAACTATCAGTACACAACTTCTCAGTAACCGTTAACACTTAACAATACCAGCATGATGATGATGAGGCGCAGCTTCTGGTCTGTTTCACATTTCTACCACAAACTGCACTCTGACTGAAATCTCTCAGCAGCTTAGTTTGACTCCCAGTCAGAGCTTCAACACTATTACAAAAAACTAATGTTAAAAGTGCAACTGTCAAACTGCTCCCTCTACAGAGAGAGAAACAGAGGATGCACAGGAGTAGAGCTGTAGAATCCCAGCTGGATACTCCATCCTGAATATCTGATTGGATAAAAGCCTCAGAGATGCCGTCTCTTAGATTGGACAGGGTTGAATCACCTCTGTTCAGTGATGGTGATTGTTCTGTGATGCTGGAACGCCCGTGGAGACTGGCTCGTCGCTCCGGGTGACGGCACCTCAGCCGTCCCGGGGTCGGAGCTGCTGCGGTTTGTCCTCGGTCACAGGCGTCGTCAGGTCATCTGGTTGGCTGGGCCGGCCGCCGGGCGGGAGCTCGAGTGTTGACACTGCAGCACGGCGTCGTGGACTGTGAGGAACACCATGTCCCTGGTCATGACGCCGCTGAAGAACTGCAGAGTGTCCAGCTCGTCCAGCAGGCTTCCTGGGAGATTAAAGCAGAGTGAACGACCAGCGATGATGATCACAGCAACGAAAACTGACAAAGATTCATCCAGATGAGATTAAACTGAGCTAGTTAGTTACTGCTGTGGAGATCAGAGGGCTGTCACAGCTGATGGTCCAAAGGGAACATATTAAAATAACATGTTCTAGTACAATAAACCCTCCTCCATGCATCTTACTATGTTCTTGGGTCTGAGTCTCTCCTCTGATTGGCTGACTGTTTCCTTAGTGATCCAATAAAAATAGGGCAGATTTCAGATAACACACTCAGAGAAAACAAATCCTTATATGGTTGGATGGTGGGTCAAGGGGGGTGGAGCTTGGTGACTGCTTTGTTGTGACATCACAAAGTTACAGAAGTCCTGACGGCTGTTTTTAAGGCCCAGTTTCTGAATACAGAAACCTACAGTATGTATTTCTCTGTGGACTGAGGCTCTGATACTTCACAGTATTAATATACAGTGCCATGAAAAAGTATTTGCCCCTTTCCTGATTTCTTACTTTTTTGTATATTTGTCACACTTACATGTTTAAGATCATCAAACAATTTTTAATATTAGACAAATATAACCCACATAAATATAAAATGCAGTTTTTAAATGATGATTTCATTTATTAAGGGAACCTGGCCCTATGTGAAAAAGTAATTCCCCCCCTTGTTAAATCATGAACTAACTGTGATAAACCTAATTTTTTGGAAACCTGATATCAATTTTACTCTCCAGTCTCCACCAGACCTGTTGAATCAAGAATCACTTCAACAGAACCTGTTTCAGTGAAGTGAAGGAGGCTGAGAGATCTCAAAAAGCAGTCATCATCAACCTGACTTATCATCACACGTCAGTGTGACAGTTTATCTCTGTCACAGGAAGAAGACAGGATGCAGCTGGTTGTATTTCACCTGTTTTATACCCTGTTGATTTATTTGCTTTTATTTCTGTATCTTCCCTTTTCTCTTGGGTCATCTGGCTTGTAGCCTTTTTATCTACCTTCATCTACCTTTATACTATGTAGGATCTCCAACATACTAAATTAATTGCAGTGCAACTCCTGAGTTAGAGTATGCAAGCAGAGATGAAGCAACTGTACCCTTTTAAACCGGGATTAAACAAGTTGTTGATATGATATTCTAACTATTGTCCTCATCATCTTTGATGCTATAAACAGGTATTGTGTGTGTGTGTGTGTGTGTGTGTGTGTGTGTGTGTGTGTGTGTGTGTGTGTGTGTCCAAGCTCTGATACCATCTCATTCCTCTGTGCCACTGATTTGCATTGTTTCCACAAATAGTAAACACACACTTCGATAAAACACAGACACAAACATCATGAATACTTACTGCTGCAGCCGGCTATAACCACCCGCACATCCACTGCTGCATATTCCTTTATCACCTGTTGAAACAGACAGAGTGAAAGTGAAATGATGTTGTTTACACATGTGTTCTACAACAGGAGGTTTCTATAACCTGACCTGAAGAAAACTGTAGTAGCACAGGAGTGAAACCTTAACATCTGCGCTTCCCTCACCTGACCTTAGTGAGGGCTCATTATTTTTTTTTAAATGAGGAAAAAGGAAGAACCTGTTTGACGGCCTTGGCTCCCACTGAGTCGATGAAGTTGACAGGCGTCCAGTCCAGGATGATGGAGTGGACGGCGCCTGGGGATTGGATGAAGAGGGTGCTCTCACAGTCCAACATGCTGCTCCTGTCCCCCGGCTGGCCGTTCCTCTGCTCCTCTGCTTCCAGGTTGTAGGACACCACCTCATGGGTCACCTCCTCCTGCTTCTTGTACTAGAATCAATCAAAGGAACTGATGTAAAACTGTGAGATAGATTATATTGTATCTTTTATCATGAAACTGAGTTAGCCTAATTCAGTGGTTCCCAACCTTTTTTTGCCTTGTGACCCCATTTTGACATCACAAATTTCTGTCCGACCCATCAATCAAATGCGCCAGCCCCGAGTTTTTCATGCTGCTTTTTATTTGAACTCGATTTATATTCGAGAAGTGAGAATGGTGTTTTTAATCATAATTTTAAAAAGCATAATAAGTAGTTAAAAGATTTATCAGTATTTTTTTTTTTATCAATTACTAGACATTTCAGACGACCCCATTTGAATTACAGGCGACCCCACAAGGTTGAAAAACACTGGTCTAATTTGTCTATGGGGCTTAAAGTAGGTGTCAGTTTCATATGTCTACCTTACACCTACTTTAGTATATGACTTGGTAGCTAAATGAAGATGTTTCTTCTCTCACAGTTCCCACAAGGGGACTATGGTGTTAAAATAAACACTCAGTATAATTTACTGCCGTCTCTAGGGCAACCAGCCCTGCAACGTTTCCTGGACTGTCCTCCGCTCTGGGAGGAGACGGACACGGTACAATGACCAGCAGAACCAACTCCCTGGCTTCAGAGCCTCTGCTAGGAAGTAAAGGGCTATTATAGGAAACTAAAGACAGTGTGCATTTTTTTCGACTGTGATTTATCCAATGATGATCAGCTGAAGCAGAAGCAACGGAGGAGAGTTTGGTTTTGTCTAAGTAAACACGCTAGAAACAGGGAATCTGTACAACCAAAGTAAAAATTAAAATCAGCCAAATGAGGGCGACAGACTCAGGGACTGAAGTGTTAATGTAATGTCAACAAGAGGAGCTCTGTGGAGGCGACTCAGATAAAACCAAGTTAAAGGAACAGATTGTGAAACCTGAGAAACACGGTCAGTTGAAACCTCCCTGCTGCTGCACATCAGACTGGAAACACGTCCAGTCCTTCAAGGTTTTACACAATCACTTACAGCACAGACGCACTAGTGCAAACATGCTGCCTGCGTCACATTTACACTGTCAACAAATCCGATAGTGTACATGCACACAACATATGAGCAGGGACAGAGACAGAGACAGAGAGTCACCTTGACACAGATCTTAGATGGAGAGTTGTTGCTGCTGTTGGCCTTCTCCTGCTTCTTTCTGGCTTTCCGAGCAGCTTGTAAGTGTTCAGGGTTTACTCCTGTCTGTGAAGACACCAACAGCACTGGATTAATACAGATTTATGTGAAGGTTTTAGTAAGATGTTACACTTTTATAGTCAAGCTTATTAAAAAAAATCAAAATCCAGATTGTACCTCTGTGTCATGGTTTGCTGGGAACATTTCCACAACTTGGACACAGAGGACATGACAACTTCCACACCAACACAGAGGAAGTAACACAGTTCTGCTGATTCTGCTCTTCTGTATGACATGATTAATAATTGCTACTTCTTTTCCTGCTCAGGCCTAAAGCCGATGGACGTCACTGACTGGTTGAAGACTGATCATTACCAGCCTGATGCATCACCACAGTCCCTACGAGCAATGACCGTTATTTACTGTGGGACTGATTCTTTTCATGTAACTGAGCAAGACAGTGAATTTACCTATTTCCCAAAATGTATATTTTTTGTTTTAAATAAGAAATATTCACTACATCTGGTTCAACATCTGTCACACAGACTGTACAAAAGCTCTACTGCTCCAGGTCAACATGCTGTTATGATCCTTATTCATTTCTCTGTGGTGCTGTTGAACTGTTATCTGCCCCCTATTGACATAAATGGGACAAAACCAGTGGCAAACCATGGACCCGGACCCTAACCCTTCAATAGGACCACACGTAGCGATAAAAAAAATTAAACATAGCAATACAAATAATAGCCAGAGCCCTGTCACATGGATAGTCAGCATATTAAAGGTTTCTTTGCCCTAACTGGCTTCACAACACACAAAGGTGATTCCAGAAAAACAGTCATTCAAAGCTGGCTATCATGAATCACTAATTAAAAAAAACCAAAATGAAACAAGCAAATCACACATTCACTTAGGCTACTTCACATATTTGTTTAGCTGGAATGAAAGTAAAATGTCTCATTAGCTGTTCAACAACTTAAGATGGATCCATTGCTAATCAAATGTTTTTTTTGTTTGTTTCAGCTTAGACACAATTGAATTTCAATGTAGATTTAATATTTCTGCCAAAAGTGGCTATAAAACAAACACCGTAAAGGCACAAGCTCTTAGTAAATTGTGCTCAGCCATTTTTCACTGGCCTTAATGGCTATAAAACTACCGGTATATGCAAATTGTAGGTTTACAGAAACACCTGCCTGTAAAGCACAGTGTAGCGCATCAGCACCTCCAAATACACCACAGAGGATTTATAACAGGACTTTTGTTTTGAAACATTCAATCTGCCATGACATTGTTTCCACAGCCACAACCCAATAACAACATGTCTCTGGGTAACAGTAATGATGGCCTGCTTTAACAACGTCTGTGAATTATACTGTAGGTAATTTCACCTTAGAAAACAGGTGAAAGCAGCGTAATGATCATATATTTACCTCCTAATTTAATGACCACCTGTACTGTTGCATTTTAAACACACACACACACACACACACTGGATAGGATTACCTTCTCCTTGAGGGCATTCACATAAAGGTCACTGTTGGCAAAGTAGATTGAAGAGTTGGAGTGGAAAATCTTAATCCCCTCGTACTCAGCAGCCTGGGAACCAAACACAGATCACACAGCTCAGTGTTGGTGGGAAACGTTGCGTCCTGGCGTCAGTCTGAGGTGTCAGGTGTTTTAATGGCCTCACCTTTTCATACTCATCTACATCACAGTACAGCCCTGTTCCCTGGACGTGGCCCAGGACGGCACTTTTGGGGCTGAAAGACAGAGCAAGATGTCAGGAGAACTTTGGTGCTCACACCTCAGCCATACATCTTTTACATTAAAGGGATAGTTCAACATTTTGGTAAATAGGCCCATTGCCATAATCCCTATAGTTTTAGGAGTAGGTTTTTTAGCTTTACTTGTCGGTGCAAGCTACAGTATTTTTAAAATGGTGGAGCAGAGCCACAAGCTGCTCAGAGCTACGCTACGGAGGCTCATGGGATTTGTTGGTTTCCCTCATCAAACTCATCAAATACACAATCCAACAACTCCAAAACGCTATGGTGGACAAGTTGTGACCTGCACATTCACCACGCTATGAGATAATAACACAACGTTACGAGACAGAGTTGTTTTAGAGGCAAATGTAGAGACTGCTTGCTGAAAAACTGGACCCAATGGGAATGCGCATATGCAGTTTTGCATGGATTTACCTCTAAAACAACTCTGTGTGGTAACGTTTCGTTATTATCTCATACCATGGTGAATGTGCAGCTCACAACTTGTCCACCAGAGCGTTTTGGAGTTGTTGGATTGTGTATTTGATGAGTTTGATGAGGGAAACCAAGAACCATGAGCCTCCGTAGCGTAGCTCTGAGCAGCTCGCAGCTCTGCTCCGCCGTTCTAAAAACAGCTTGCACCGTCAATTAAAGGTAACAAACCTACTCCTAAAACTATAGAGATTATGGCAATGGGTCAATTTACCAAAATGTGGAAGTATCCCTTTAAATTCCTCTGCTGACATGTATAGGTCATACAAACTGTATTTACACGCTATGATGTGTGACATAAAGTTGATATAAAAACACATTCAGGCTGAAAACGAGCAGCTGTCCGTCATCTGTACCTCTGTGTTCTGTAGATGACTGTTATTATGGCGAAAGCGATGGCCACCAGGAGGCCGTAATCCAGACCCAGCAGCACAGACGCTACAAAGGCTACGAGCCAGATGGCCTGAGAGAGAGGAAGAAACCAACAGGTGAAGTAACAACAGCTGCATCCTCTCTGACATCCTCTCATCATGTCTCACCTACCTTCAGTAACATTTAACCTAATCGAGACTGAGACATTAACAGAAAATTGACATGTGTTTTATAATCATACAGCAGGTCCTACATTCTATATTAATACCGTATAATGTAATAGAGTATCAAAGCTTCAGTCCACAGTGAAATGCACATGGCTTGTATTCAAAACTGAGCCTTAAAACCAGCTGTCAGGACTTGTGTGGCTTTGTGATGTCCTAACAACGCAGCCTCCACTCTCTGCAGCGCTCACAGCTCCACTCAGCCTTCCAGGATTTGGTTTCTTTGAGTCTTTTATGAGACATCTGCTATATTTTTATTACATCACTCAGAAAACAGTCAGCAAATCAGAAGAGAGGCTCAGAGGGCTGTTCTTCAGTGATCCGATCACACGTGGACACCTCGAAGTACATCAGTACACACACCGGTTTTAAAATATGTGTCCACATCCCACATGCCTCCCGAGAGACCACTTGTGATCAGACGGACGGAGGATGTATGGAAGAGTTGAGTAAACTAATGTGCTACATACAGATCTTACGGTTACAAATAAAGTTTGAAATTGTTTTTTGGGGGGGTTCATAATGATACAGCAGCAGATGGCATCAGTAGAGTAGGATGGACATTGATTTTATTAGATTTACTATCAAGATTCCTTCTGAAATTTGCATCACAGGTTCAACAATTGATGGAAGTCATAATATGTCCAAGGGCAATGTCCAAACTTCAGCAGCCAAACTGCTTTTTATTTAATGAAGGTAAAATGTGTCACAATATTTCCTCTTGTTTACATCAGGAGCCCTGATTTATGCCAATTCTGTAACTTGGTCAAAATGCTTTCTTCTTTAATAAACAGTCATAACTCTTAACGTTTTGAACCCACAGTCAAATCAGTGAGTTGTTGTTGTTCTGGTGAACCATGCGTTGCTCACGGTGATGAGACGATTTTGAGAGGCAGTTAAAAATCACAACCATCTACAACAATCCTGACTATAACACAGTGAACTAATAGGAACAGTAAAAAAATATATATTTCTGATGTAAGGTTTGGTTTTAGACACTGACCAGTTCGATCTTACTGGTTCTCCATAGAGCAGGAATGTCTCTGATCTGTTTGAACATCCCCAACAGGTTCACCATGATGATGGCGGCCAGCGCAGTCTGGGAAACAGAGGATAACACAACATGAGAACAAGAGAACGCAGAAACAAAGGTCTTCTCATCTCATTGGTTGAAACATGGGAGGTGTCGGTCATTGTTTCAACAGTCTGAGAGGAAAATTAAAGTGTCAGGATGCTGAGCTCTGCACCACCAGCTCCTCAGCTCCACCCACCTGAGGGAGGGGCTGAAAGACAAAACCAATGGCCACCACCACCAGCAGCACCACCATGGACGCCAGCAGCCCTGCAATCTGAACACACACACACACACACACACACACACACCAACTGTCAGTGTTATGTCTCATTACTAAACTATAATTTTACAGAAACAAATAAAAACGTTAGATCATGTCTGTGTGTGTGTTACCTGTGTTTTCCCCCCTGTGCTCTCCTGCACCAGGCTTCTGGACATGGAGCAAGTGATGGCGAAGGTTTGGAAGAAAGAGCTGATGAAGTTACACAAACCGATGGCGATCAGCTCCTGAGAGAAGAGCAAATGAAACGAAGGCTATTATGAAACTATTCTGCAGCTAATTGTGCAAAGAAAAGATATATTTCTCAAAGGAATGACTCAGGGAAAAATCTGCAGTGTGCGCATGAGAAGGCAGACGTTGACAATTCACAATGAACTCATCTGAGTCACCAGTCAGAGGGACGATCGCCAAACATCATCATGTGATTCTCCATACGCTGTCAGATACTGCACCACCATACAACACGTCGCTGGAGCAGCCCGGTCTTCTCAGTGTTTTGTTTCATATAGCGCTGGCTGTTAAACCATGTGACTAAGTGGAATTACCTCCTTCAGTTGCAGCTCTGCCAAGCTGCAGGAAACGTAGCCACAGCCTCCCCTTCCTGAGTTACAGTGTTGAATCACGGCCAGAACATTATGACCCACCACTGAGGTTGACCTTTGACCTTTTGGATAATAAAATGTCTGACTTTATTTTATCCTTGTAGAAATTTAAAGTTTAATTGTGTCATGATTAGTGTATGAATTTATGAGTTGTGGCCAAAAACATGCATGACCTTTGACCGACAAATTCTATCCAGTTCATCATTCAATGTCTGCACTGATCCACCACTGTTTGTAGCAGCGATCACATCCATACACACGGCATGAAACAAGCTTTCTTCTGAGCAAATCTCAGCTCCATGATCTTTAGGAAATCAGCTTACTGAGGGGGCCCGACTGTGACCCGATCACTTCGGTGTGTCGGGGGCCTGCAGCTTTTCAAATGTGTCCACTCACCTGGTTGCCGTCCACACTGTAGCCGTGCTTGAGGGCAAAGATCTTGGCGAGCGACATGCCCATTGAGAATCCAACGATGGCCACGGCGAAGGAGTCTGTGACCAAACTGGGTAACAGAGAGAACTCTGGGACGGCAGGGGGGAGAAGCCTGGTAACACATGAGAAAATATCTGTAGTACATCCAATATAGGGTGTAAATGTTATTATTATTCTTTCATTAGGGGGTTCATTTAACAAAACTGAGGCAGAGAGAAGTAGATTTGATGCAAAGTAAAAATATATAAACGCAAAACTATGGTAAAATCAAAAACAACCTACCCCGTTGGGATCTTCCCCACTACGTCCACCTTGTAGTTGTCCGACAAAGACAGACCGTACGAGACGCCCGTCGACACGATGACGACGATGATCTCTCCGGGGATGGGAATGGGCAGTTTCTTTTTGAAGCGCTCGTTGATGTCTTTGACTCCGTACAGGAAGACGATACACACGAGGCCCAGGACGACGGTGGTGACGTTGGTGCTGGTGATGTCACTGAACACGGCCTTGACGCTCTAGGGCAAGAGAAACAGGACCATTAGTCCAGTTATGACATATTTAAAGGGATAGTTCAACATTTGGCAAACTGGCCCATTGCCATAATCCCTATAGTTTTAGAGTAGATTACATTGCTTTATTTGTACCCGCAGGTAAATTTGGCTTTAAGGGGTTATTTTTAGATCGGCGGAGCAGAGCCGTGAGCTGCTCAGAGCTACGCTACGGAGGCTAATGGGATTTCTTGGTTTCCCTCATCAAACTCATCAAATACACAATCCAACAACTCCAAAACGCTCTGGTGGACAAGTTGTGACCTGCACATTCACCACGTTATGAGATAATAACGGAACGTTACGAGACAGAGTTGTTTTCGAGGGAAATTCATGCAAAACCGCTGATGCGCGATCCCGTTGGGGGTAGTTTTTCATCAACAGTCTCTGCATTTGTCACGAAAACAACTCTGTCTGGTAATGTTGTGTTATTATCTCATAGCGTGGTGAATGTGCAGGTCACAACTTGTCCACCAGAGCGTTTTGGAGTTGTTGGATTGTGTATTTGATGAGTTTGATGAGGGAAACCAAGGAATCCCATGAGCCTCCGTAGCGTAGCTCTGAGCAGCTCACGGCTCTGCTCCGCTGATCTAAAAACAGCTTGCAACAACAATTGAAGGTAACGAACCTACTCCTAAAACTATAGAGATTATGGCAATGGGAAATTTGCCAAGATGTTGAACTATCCCTTTAAGCGATCTCCCTATTTTTTTAATTTAGGAAACATGATAAAAGGTTCCCCTGAAGAGAGGCAACTAAAAAAACACCCAGAAACCTTTAAACTCACATAAATAGCAGAGAGGGGCCCGCTGAACCGCTGCGTCTTCACCCCCAGCAGGTACTTTAGCTGGGAGACGACAACATGCACAGCTGCTGCCGTGGTGAATCCTCGCACCAGAGGCTCCGTGAGGTAGATCGCCACAAAGCCAAATCTGAGAAGACCTAAGATGATCTGGAAGAAGGAAAAGAAATGAAGAAGTAATCAGAGATTGGTTAAAAGATAAGGATGAGATACATATCTCTATTTCTAATAAAAACATTAAATCAAGCTGTGGAAACATCAACAGTGATTCAGACGTCACAACACCCCGAACAGACGGTGATGTTTGAGTGTGAGAAGATTTCAGCAGGCTGTATCGTGTTACTGAGATGTTCTAACCAAATAAGAGCTGCTCTGTGGGGGTTGAAGACGGAGCAGCAGCTCTCGGCGGCTCACCGAGCGGGTGGGCTACTTCGACACTGACCTGGATGATTCCCACCAGGGTGGTGAGCACCACGGCCACCTGAACCCTCCTGGCGTCACGAGCCTCCACGTCCACCACGGCCGTCATGTTGGAGCCGTTCGCGGGCAGGACGTAAAACATCGAGTCCGGGGCTTCCCTCACCGCAACGCCACCGATCATGAGGCTTATGACTGCAAAGGTGCCTGCAGATCACAACATAAACTTATTCTGTGATTTCCTAAACGCCAAGTTCAGTGTTAGAAGTTTTAGTCACAAGTCAATACAAAGCAATTCTGAAAGTTTCACACAAATATGTTATAGGACTCAGCAGGTTGCTACTGTATAATGTATAACGATACATTATTTATTTCTATTTCTATTCATTTCTTAAAGTCAACTGAAATGAAAGCAAAAACACATTAAAACAGCTCATCTGAACTGTGACAGTATCCATGTAAAAAAAAGAAAAAATCAAATGAGACAATGAAAGTCATCTGTCAAAATGAAATGAGTCCAGAAATGAAGCCACTGACTTGTACAACTACAAGTGTCACATTTTTACAGTGATACTAAATGTTCACCTATACTGCACTTTTTAATATTGCACTCACCACTAAGCACTGTGTCAGAAGAGTTTATAGTTTGGGAAATGAAAAAGGAGATCAATTGTAGCTATTTTTTTTATTTATTTAGACAGGACAGTGTAAAGACAGAGAAGGGTTATCATACAGTAAAGGGCCAAAGGTCAGATTAAAAGCCATGGGACTGATCCTGTGTGGTTTATGTGGGGGCAATACCACTTATTCACTTTTACAGTCTTCAGCTTGTGTGGTAATCTGGTATTGTTTTAAATATTAAATATTTAAGCAATATATCACGACAGGCCGTGGTATATGCTCATTATACCACGGCTAAGGGGCGTTGTTCGGCCCGACGCGAAGCGGAGTTTTATAGGGTTAGGGTTAGGGTTAGTTTATAGTACAGATAGTAGCCTAAAGAGAGCGGTTCACATGAGATCTTGATCTCAATGTCACGCCCTGATGAAATAAAGTTTATATAGTACAGACTTCAAACCTTGAATGTTGATTCCTTGCGTTACTGTTTACATTTAAATGACATGTGATTTGTGTGTGACACACAGAAAATGAAATGCTCTAGATTAAGAGAACCAAAATAATGAGAAAACCCATGTAGTCTAGTCTGTAGTCCTGCACCAACTGCTCCTCCCTTCAGTTTTTGTTGAACCATGTTAATAAAAAGGTGTTGCTTCAGCTGCAGCCTGTCATCAATTTGGATGCTGCAAACTGTGGTGGTGGTGGTGTTGAAGTGCACGGTGTAATTCTCACATCACTGCCCATTAAATGAGTGTGGCTTGTCTAAACAACAGACACATAGATGTTGTGGTGTATTACGTTAAAGAGATCTCTTTAACGTAATACAGGCCAACAACAACAACACTGCTGAGTGTTCATGTGTTAAACAGTTTCAATAACCACAGTTACCACCTTGTACTCATTTCCTCCACTAACCAACCACGGTGCAGTCAGTATAACCACAGTCTCTTCCTATGGTTCAGGGTGAACTTACCTTCTGAATATGAAATTGTGTTGCGTTTACTTGTGTTATAATTAGTGTATGAATTCGGAAACATAATTGTAAGGTCACAGTGACCTTTGACCTTGGAACACCAAATTCTAATCAGTCCATCTTTGAATCCCAGTGGACCAAATGACAACTCCTCAAAGCACCACTGAGATGTCATAGAGATGAGATGAAAACATGATTACTGTTTATGTTACTGCAGACATGATAACCCTTGATAGCTTTTGACAATTTCTGTCCTCATGAGGATACAGTACAGAGTAAAAAATCATCTGCATCTGTATTACGATGTGTGAGGAAGAGGAATAACCTGAAAAGTCCAAACTTTACAAAATCCACACAACAGTAACAGGCCAAATGTCTTATCTTAATCAGTCTCCCAAACACACAGACTCTTATCAGCGTCGCCCGTCACTGCAGGAAAATGCAAACACCAACCCCAACACCACTGTCCTTGGTCAAACATTATTGTGTCTGAATCACGGACATATTTTACCTTAGCCCTACTTAAGTACAGGCTCGGCCCTGTACAGTATCAGGATTTCTTAAGAGTGTCTGTGTGTCGCTGTGAGTGAAAAGGCCACGTTGCCTAGCATTTGAACAGCAGCCCAGTTATTCCCTCACACCCTCTGCCAGAGCAGTAAATGGAACATTTCAACGGCAAACCTGCAATTAGACCAGGATTCGCCAAGAGGCCGGTTCACGCTGCACCTAGCTGCACCTAGCTGCACCTAGCTGCACCTAGCTGCACCTAGCTGCACCTAGCTGCTCCCTGTTGGGTGTTCATTGTTCACATCAAATGTCTGAGCAGGGTTTAGTTGATTATTCCCATTTATCAGATGAACTCTCAGGTCGGGGCTGACATTTGAGACGACGACCGGGAGCTGCGTCTGGGAGAGAAAGCGGCCGCATGGCTGGGATGTCAGACGTAGGGGTGGAGCTCGTGTCAGCCGAGGACACGGTTACCACAGCTCGGCACAGACTGCACAGGACCTCAGTGTCTGTGTGGATTATACCAGAGAATTATACCAAAGTTTATGTTCATGTTATCCAACTCTGGCAGCTGAACTGTAAACTCCATCAGAAGATAAGTCTGTTGGTCCGTCCAGCTGATAGGAATGACCCAATTAGGAATGTCGCTCATTGAATTCAAATTATGCAGCTGTTTATCATTTCATGATTAGTCAATCTGTCTGTCTCCAAGGATGCTGGCGGCTGCAGCCTGGTTTCACTGCACTGAACGGCCTCTGTCTCGCTTTGTTTTGGCTTTTGTAATAACAGTTGAAATCTGAAAAGAAGTGGCAAGGCCCATGTTGGAAAGTACACTAAAAAAAACATGTTTACAGCCCGGGACAAAAACAGTTTTAGTCTTTAGAACTAATTTCCTCCTTCATAACTACTGCACAGGAGGTGAATATTAATATTACTCAACTATTTCAGCTTTTTAAGGTTTATAGTTACGCAAAATTGAGGAAGTCTCACACAGAGATGAGACGTGTTCTTTCCTTTTTACCGTCTCTCACCCTTGTGTCTATCTACATTTTTCCGAACGTCAAAAACGTAAAAGCCGGTTGTGCTCTTCCGCTGTAATTGTATGTTTACGTTTCCATGGTTTCCATGGAAATTTGTGGATATCAGGGATGGACAATTATTCTTGAGGAAACTTGCATGAAACCCAGATTGTTGCAGGGGCCACACAAATGTTTGTCACCCTGTAACTTTTAATTTTAAAGTTAAGATCAAATATAGAAAACATTCATCGCACTCGGTCTTATTATTATCATATCAATAATGACTCCAAACAGCATCTTATTAAGACCAATGAATATACAAACATGTAATAATAATAATCTTTATGATTATGATGATAATATTAATACCACTACATAAACCATGTGTGACAGGAGGAAGCTAGGTTGTGCTTGGCATTTCAAAATAAAAGCAAATTAAGATAATTTTATGCAGCTATAAAATAAGCCTCATCAGTTATTATTTTATTTAAGTATATTTTTTTGCTTTTCCATGCCTTTATTTGATAGTACAGTTGAGAGAGACAGGAAATGGGGAGGCAGAGAGAGGGAGGAAAGGGCCGCCTGATGCGGGATTCAAATCGGGGCCAACTGCACGAGGACTGTAGCCACATGGGGCGACTGCTCAACCTACTGCACCACTCGACGCCCCCTCATCAGTTCATTTCTGTCTCTGATCTCACGGGCCGGATGGAAGGGTCTGATGTGTCGGGTCCGACCCGTGGGCCATAAATGCCCAGGTCTGGTCTATCTGTGTTCAAATGATGACATCGTTCTCCAGAGTTGTGAACAAGCTCTGCTGGCTCATTATAGCAGGTAATCACCTCATCAGTGGGCTAATTCTGGTGTAAAAGGGGCGTAACAACACACACAGCAGGTAGCACCCACCAGAGCTTGACCCTGACACACGGCCTCTACAAAAGGCTTTGCACTCCCTTCTTACCTATTGATATGTGTCTGGACGTGCCGAAGAAGGTGTAGAGCACAACGGGGTAGAATGAAGAGTACAGGCCGTACACTGGAGGCACAGCAGCCAGCATGGCATAGGCCAGACCTGAGAGAGAGAGAGAGAGAGAGAGAGGAGTAAACCTGACAGTCCCAGCAGCAGAGTGATTACATCACAGCTTCAGAGCTACAGTCAAACCAAAACAGAGCCGGCGTGAAGCCGACAGCAGCCCTGCAGGGGTTGGCAGCTGGCCCTTTACTATTTAACCCTTGTGTCAGTCCAGTTGACCACAGTGGCTGGTAGCTACTGTACAACACAGTGTAGCTACTGTACAACAGCGGCGCTGCTGGGGGCCGCGGGACACTGACCTTGAGGGAGCTGCACCACTCCCGTGCTGAGACCCGAGACCACGTCCGAAAACAAGTACTGCTTGACCGGATAGGACGGCAGCCATGTCAGAATGGGCAGGAAGCTCAGAGCTGCTGCCCTGGCCTTCTCCGAGGAACACCTACCACACGAGACAAAAGATTCATTTTGACAGAGGCTCCTGATCATCTGTGTACACATGAAGGTGGCACACCTCGACCTCGCACCGACAAGACATCTCTTAATCCTCACATCCTGCCCAAAACAGACAATCACCATGAGTAAGGAGGGAGGGCAGCGTGTTTTAGAGGAAGTGAACTTGAGAAATGCGTCTATAAATGGATCGATTACATCAGCACAGGATAATGATGGGTCAATATCAATGTTTTTACTGCCTTTTACCAGCGATGAGCTGCACATTCATTGTTAGACGGCGGCAGAGAGCACAGATGTTTACAGACACCTTTGTCAAACAGATTTTAACTCCTGATCACTGCCTCACTTGTCTCATCCGGCACAACTCTGTTAATATTTAGTTGCAATGCCTTTAAACCAGTTAGACTTCCTTGTTCACAAATGCCTCGTCACACATGGTCTGGACTGAAGTCAGACCATTGTCTGATTCCAACACCCTGACCTTGTTGTTCTTTAGTCATTTTTGCTTCAACTTAAGAAATACAGGAGTCATTGTCTGTCTGGAAAATCCCCTGGCTTTAACTTCCACTAGTTGATGCTGATGTTCTGGGATATTGCATTCAAAGAAAAATAAGATTTCAGGTCTTTTTTTTTCAAAAAATAGTTTAAATCCCTAAAAACAAGTTTATGTAAACTTGATTTTTCAATATCCTAATTCTTAAATTTACATTAATTGAGTGCATTTGAAGGGATAGTTCAACATTCTTGGGAAATTGCAGAGACTGCTTGCCGAAAATCAGCAGTTTTGCATGAATTCACCTCGAAAACAACTCTGTGTGGTAACGTTGTGTTATTATCTCATAGTGTGGTGAATGTGCAGATCACAACTTGTCCACCAGAGCGTTTTGGAGTTGTTGGATTGTGTATTTGATGAGTTTAATGAGGGAAACCAAGAAAGTCCATGAGCCTCCGTAGCGTAGCCCTGAGCAGCTTGCACCGACAATTAAAGGTAATGAACCTACTCCTGAAACTATAGGGATTATGGCAATGGGCCAATTTGCCAAAATGTTGAACTATTCCTTTAAGTGGCAGCCACGACAACAGTTATAAAACTTTAAAGAAAACTGAAGCTGTGCGTCCTCATGTGTTGGAGCATTTTCCTATCTGTATGTAAATGATTTGTACTTTATCTAGTGAATCACAAAGTGTCATGGTCTGAATGAGCTGCACCTGGCTGACCAGTGCAGGGGAGGCATTCCTCTTTCCTGAATAGAGGAAGTCCATGATAATAAGACCTCTTTTTCGAGAGGAGGGAAGTGCGATATTTCAAAAAATGACAGGACACACCCTCAAATGGAAGCAGACAGTGTGTTCCTCAGTGTGATTTACATCTACACAAACATGTTTTAACTGTGTCACTGTTCAAACTGCCCTATAATGTGTGACGGTTACCAAGCAAAACTGTCAAATCTTCCACTTCTTGCCTCTGAAATACACAATGTTGTATGTCATTGCTCTTTAAATACTGTTAGACTTAATCAGACAAAAACAAGAAGTTTACACATGGGACACTTATTTCTGGGAAACTGTGATGGGCATTTTTACAGTATCATATTTTACAGACTAAATTTAAGTTGGAGATTGAATGAGAATGATCCTAATGATAAAATTGGACAACGACAGCTAGATTTTACAGCATAAACCTGTTCAGACAGGATCGACCTGCTGCGCCCACGTTACATTTGCTCTGTGTTTTCTTTATCAATCAGTGTTTTGCACAATGTCCCTGAGGCTGAAGCTGTGTCTTCAGTTTGCTTGTTTTGTCTGAAGATATCTGCTGAACAAAGACAATCTTTACAATCTAAACATTTGCAACCAAGGGCATTTTTAATCTACATTACACCAACTACCAGAATCCTACAGTTGAGCCATCTTTTGCATCCAAATTAATGAGTATATCTAAATCTGGATTTACTCCAATAACCTGATTTCTCTATGCAAACTTACCTGAACTGGTTTGCCAGCCTCTCTCGGAGGGAGATGGACTTTTCTTTACGCTCCAGAACCCGCGACTGGATGAAGGCTTCATCATAGACCGGACGCTCGATCCTGTACATCAGCTGTGCATCCTCTGCATCCTCCCTGGTTGCCACCTCTTCTTGCTCCATAGCAGAGACAGGGCGGCTGTTCGTCTTCAACAGTATTGATCGTGTCGCCCCTTCTCACATCTCTGTCATTGCTCTGACCAGCTCGTCTTCATTCCTTTAACAGCTCCAACTTTAATCTGTCCACGCTTCCTCTTTTTTTCTGCTCAGAGGACAAGAGGAGGAAAGATAACATCATGCTGGAGTGATGACAACCAACCAGAACTCTGTCTTTTTTGCATTTTTGTGCTGATAAGGGAGATCTGTTAGCTTTATATCGTTACTAACCCTGAGTGAGTGGTTTACCTGCCAAAAACTAAATATTAATTTGATATATATGGTTAATATTTAGTTTTTGGCCAGTTCATGTAAGGTGCTGTTGGCACACAGTATGTCATACATTAATCAGGCATGTGTATGTACTGTATAAGCCAGTTCATGTCAGTACAATAGCCTACTGTGCAAAAGTTTTAGGCAGGCGTGAAAAAATGCTGAATGCTTATCCATCATGCAATACCATCAGTGAGGCGTCTGATTGGACCCAAATTTATTCACAACAACCCCAAACATTCAGCCAGTGTCATTCAGAACTACCATCATCAGCATAAAGAAGAACAACAACCCCCGGTTCAAATCCCGCATCGGGCGGCCCTTTCCTGCATGTCATTCCCCCTCTCTGCCTCCCCATTTCCTGTCTCTCTCTCCACTGTGCTATCAATTAAAGGCACATTAATAAAGCCCCTAAAATATACTTAAAACCTGTGTGCAGGTGAACCTACCTAGAAGAATTGATGCTGTGTTGAAAGCAAAGGGTTGTCACACCAAATATTGATTTGATTTAGGATTCTCGTCTCTTTATTCACTGCATTTTGTTAATTGATCTTAATCTTTAAAAGCATGCAGCTTTTTTTTCCACACCTGCCTAAAACCTTTGCACAGTAGCTACTGTAGGCTCTCTCACGTGAAAAGTAGCCTACTGTATCGACAAAGTGAATATAACACATGTTCAATAAACATAAAGGTCTGCCTGTTGCTATTGATAACCTGTTACCACACAGGCAGAGAGACTGACGCAGTGTTTGTACCAAATATCCTGCTCTTTCTTTTAGGTTTCTTCCTTTGTAAAATGAAGCAGCTTCTTTTCCTGTAGCTTTACAGTCAGACTTGTTGACTCCTGTTCATCACTTTCCTCCCATTCAACCTCATGGCATCACGTGTCTCCTCATTTTCTTTAGCTAGCTACCAAGAAACCGACAGAAGCAGAGTGAAGGTAAATCTCCACAGTGAGACTGCAGACCATAATGCCCTGGTTACATACACACACATATGACAGCTAGCTCCATACCTCTACGCTAACACAGAGATGCTAACTAAAGGGGTTTGTTTTCTTACCTCCGTCCTCCTCCAGGTCCTGTGAGGATGCTGCAGCTGAGACAGGACTGGCAATTTTTAAAAATTAACTCCTGAGTTGAAGTTTAACAGCGGGAACGACCTTTAATGACGGACAGCGGCGGCCGTTTACGATACCAAAGATATGAGTGTAGAGCTGTGGAGTCAAGATGAATCACTCCGCCTTCCGGTCTGCTACGGTGGGCGTTGGTCCTTGCGCATGCGCGTTACCTTTGTAGCTAGCCAGTTTGTAGTCCTACAACTTGTGGCATTGCGAAACAAAAAATTACGACACAGTTCAACATAATTGTGTTTATCATTCCCTTCCCGTTTTTTTTTTAACATATAGGCCACATAATAACTCATAAAGTATAGCATAAGGTGTAGCCTACTAATACTGTAGCTAAATTAACCCTACTTTTAAAGCAGAAGTAAGCGATCCGGTGGTTTTGGCTAACTTCCTGTCAGCAGATGGAGTTAGCAGTCCCCGCCGTCACCACATTCACGCGCATCCCTTGGCTGCACACACAGAGAGGACCGCCCCTTTATGCCGTTCTCTCTCCTCATTGGATAAAGGTTGTAGGATACAAGGAAAGTTTTCTCCTCGGCTTACAGCAGAGCAGAGTGACTGACAGACCCGTGTTTCAGACCAAACACTCTATATACGTGATTGCTGTCGAAAGATATAACTATTTAAGACTTACTCCGCTTACTTCTGCTTTAACCCTCTATCTATCTATCTATCTATCTATCTATCTATCTATCTATCTATCTATCTATCTATCTATCTATCTATCTATCTATCTATTCTTGTCTATTTTTGCACCTAGCTTATGGGTAGATGCTGCACATTGGCTTACGCCCACTTGCATAATGACAGTAAAGTTAAATCTAATCTAATCTAATTTAATGTGATGTATAAATGTTCAAATTTGGCTAAAGTTATGTTTTTGAACAAGCATTCAGCATAGGATATCATCAGCTTTGGAAATATTCTCTTAACAGTGAAAAAAAAATCAAAACAGATGGGTTTTACCAAAGGAATCAACTGACATCTAACAAAAAAAGTGCACCAGAAATGTCACATTTTTACATTTTCAGTTCACCCATGTGTGAAATGGTCTAGCTAACACCCTGTCATTTTAGCCTATATATTTTCATATCCTATTCATTCACCTACATTTTCATTTATACAGTCATTTTTTATTAAGATGATTCTGTGATCCCATGAAGTCTTTACCACAAACCTCTGATGAAAGCAGAGCCACGTTTTGAAATCTAGAATCAGAGTGAGAGCTCTTGTGCCTTGTGGATCTGTGTGTTTGGGGGCAGGGGAGTAGATGATGAAAGCAGATCACATGCTGCTAGAAGAAGACTGTTCCTTGCTTCTCTCCTCACATGGTCTGAAAAGAATCAGCGTGAGTGTCAATAGTAATGTGTTGAACATTTGAATAAATAATAATTACAGAAGGTTTCACACCCCCACATTTCTGCAGTGTCATCCCCCTTAACTGTAGTCCACATACCCTACAGGACCATGTCCACAATTTAATTAATCTACACCAGTTTATTCATTCCAGATACAGTACGTATGTCTAAATATTACATACATGTGAATGTAAAACAAAATCATGTACATATATGAAAACATCCAGCAGTAGCAGTAGGCTACTTATATTGTAGACATATTTCTAAATATATATTAATCTCAAGACCTGTCAGTATGTGGATGTTACTTGTATATACACTGGCTTTCTTCCAAAAGTCAGAATATGAAATCAGATATAAATTAATATGAAAATCATTTTACTGACTTTAATTTACAATTTATCCATAAAGTATTTAACGGATGTTACATTTTTTTTAAAAATATATTTAATACATGTTATAAACATACTTTATATCCTTCATATACTGCACATATGGCAACATAACTCTTGATATTGGGACTAAATTAAATTTCTGTAAGGGTATTTCCTAAACTGTTTGATTTTATCTTTGATATTTGACAGGAATGTTTGATTTGCTCCTGAAAATAGATAATCAGTAACTAATTTCTCATAACTGTCACCACTTTTCAGTAAGACCGTGATAGGCTGTTGCAGTGTAGATTCTGGTAGATTCCCGTCAATCAAACAAAATCACCTTTATATATATATATATATGTATATGGGGGTGGCACAAGCATTTTGGGGGGCAGGCCAGGCCCCCTATATGGCTTGTCCATAGCAACGGGTGTGGCTGTCTACTAAAGTCATTGATCTTATTTATTCATTATTCCATCTCTGTTCTTCCATCTAGGATAGAGGAGAAGAAAAGACAACATGCTGCATACAGGTTTTAAAGTTACTGTAGCCTCCTGTGGCTTCGGGTCATATGATCCAGTAGACTGCTTCTGTATTAACATCTTGTTTCCACGAGGGGGCGACAACAGTCAAAGGTCCAACCAGCTTCACATCACCAACGGAGACCTGAGAGCATGAGAGTTCCTTTTTTCCATGTGTTTAACCACGGGCTTATGAGCAACAGGTGTATCCTTTCTCTCTGTATTTATATTCGGCATAGATATGGCATGGATTCTATATTTTAATACAAAAACATATCAGAACACACGTATTCCAGTGGGGTGCATGGTATAGAATATATATACAGTATTTAATAATGTAATATATAATAAAACATAACACATAAAACACACCACAGCCTGCCCCTTTACACTAAACTCATCAACTGCATGATGCTGCCTAGACATGTAGACATGTTTACCGGTAATAACTATAGTGGAGATGGTTGTAACATATTTGACACTTCTGTCTGTATCTTGGAGCTATTTTTAGTCAGTGCGTTCAAACTGTGATACAAATTAGTTACATGTGTCTGCTACTAAATGCCGTAGCTGTTATCTCTGCAACACAAACAGAAAATGCATGGTTTAGTCTCTAAATGTTGTAACATACCCTGGGGTGAGATGTAACATTGTAAAAAATACCCTGTGTGTGTGTAAGTGTTTAAAGTGCAACCGGTGTGTGTGTGTGTGTGTGTGTGTGTGTGTGTGTGTGTGTGTGCCAAGTAGCCACACAGTCTGATCCTAACGTTAACATATTTGATCGTTGTTGCAACTACCCCAGACCCTTGTAGCCATGAACCTACAGCTAACAACTAAAACATTGGCACTAACAACTTGCATGAAAGATATCTACATAGACACACAATAAATGTGATTTAAGTTTAATGAGTTTAACTACAAAGCAGTCCAAAAAATAAATGAAGTAAACATATATATATATTTTTTTTCTTACATTGAAACAAAGACGGTTTAAAATTAGTTTTTTCCTTCTAAATGTGTCTGTGTCTGCCTGGATATGGACTAAACTGAGCATAAACAGAGTGAATCAAATGATTCATAACTTCACTAACTCCACTAACCGGAAGGTCGGTGGGTCGATTCCTCCAGTCAACATGTCGAAGTGTCCTTGGGCAAGACACTGAACCCACACTTGCATAACACATCATAGAGCATAACTCTATTATAATACTTGACTTGATGTGTTGTGCTTATTGTTATGAAGCCTTATGATAATTTATGAGTGTTTGTGTTTATAATGATAGTTATGCACATTTATAAGCCAATTATAACACATTATAACATTATTTATAATGCATTATCGATTTATAAGTTTATTTGAAAACAGGGACAGTGCACATTAATAACATCACTGTAAATGCGCCAGAATTAGCCAAGAGGCTATTTTTCATCTGTAGTCCCCAGAGGGATGTTAAAAAGTCACCCTAAAAACAGAATATAGATGTGGGCATTGTCAGTGAGTTACTAACAATTATAACGTTTTATAATACCTGACCTTATAAGTCATGATAAAATGCTTTATAGTGTGTTATGATTATTGTTATAAAGCATTATGATCATTTATGTTTGTAACTATAGTTATAAGTGCTATAACTGCATAATAACTCATTATAAGTATGGTATAATGCGTTATAGAGAAAGGTGTCAAATAAAGTGTTACCATGTTATCATCAGCCTCCTCATTATTTATGTATCATTGACATTTCCACTGCGGGCTGCAGCAGGTTGACACTGGAGGCGCTAAACAACACACAGGAAAACCAGATGTGATGAGGAGTCACTGAGTCTCTGCTGGTGATCAAGGCTGCTTTCAAAGCCTGTAGTATTTTCTAGCGTTGTTTTGTTCTGCGAGGCTGTAAAAACACTATTTATACCTCCTTGAATTAGATGGTTGTGATCACAAAGGCTTCCCTCTGTGTCTTTCATGTGTCACATCCTCATCATAACAACAACATTGTAGAAATAAGGAAACAAAGACTGTTAATTTCTGTCATTATTCTTCATGTTTTTACTTAGTAGTTCCTGCAGGGCCGACCTTTGACCCTAATGACCACCTTCTGCTGGTGTTAATCCTGCTGGCGACGATAAGCTTTGAAATCAAAGAATGAATCACAATCACGACTTGAAACTACAGAGAGATAAACGGCTATAATTGTGTTTGTCTATGCTTCAGTACAAACATTTGTTTGTTGTTAATATTGCATTGTGTGGTGTGTATGTTTATGAAGCAGTATGCCACAGTACAACACTGACCTAAAGCCTCAGTATGGCGCCAGCCCGGACCGGAAAAGGACACTTCCTGTTCCTTGTCCTTACTTTGATTTCTTTTTTTTTTCTTTTTTTTTGCACTGGACCTAATTGCCCTGCTCTACCTGCTAAGTGATACAGCAGACATGGTCAAATATACGCTGCCTGAAATAATAATAATGTCACTGAGTTCTAGTTATTAACAGTCTACAATTTATAAATAGGCTAATTGATTTTTTATAGTTGTGTAACAAGGTGTGAAGTGCTGATATCCACAATGTGAGTAGAATTTAAACCATCTGATGCAGCTCACGTGGAATTCATATTGCGTCAGGCTCTAATAATACAGTAAATCTGTTGTTATTGGTAGGAAGAGCAGGAAATCTACACCTATGATACAATATTACCCTGCACTTAAAATAAACAAGATACATTGAAAGTGTGTGTGTGCTTATGCTTCCATCCAATCAGAGCCACTTCCTGTCAGATTCTTGGGCCATGTAAGTCATGGAAAAGTCTCTGCATCTCTGCGTCATAAATGGCAGCTGGAGTCAAGAATTATACCTGACTGAAACTTAACAAAGACATGTGATGTCTACACTTCTATAAACTTAAATTTAGAAGAACTGGTAATACTTGATCATGATGCGAGCACTTTAAGAAAGAAAAACAATGGTTACCCTGAACCTAATCTTAAATCTGAGCCATAAAACAACCCACCCAAAGTGAGGACTGTGCCAAGGTGGCCTCAGTCTGCAAAAACGTCCTCACTGTGCAGGTCTAAGACTGATAGGTATACACAAAGGTAGAAATACAAAGGCCAATGTGTTGGTTTTATAGGTCTGAAGTATGTGTATTGCTTCCACCATCAGTTGGATTCAGCGTATACTCAGTGTAAACATGGCAAAGTTGATTGGCCTTGGCAACAGCACCTTCTACTGTAAGAGTCATACATGTTTCATGATGTGATTTTATGAGTCAATGTGATTTACTGTTGTGGCAAGATAACAACCCTGGGTCTATAAAATCTAACTCCCTCACTATGAATCACATGTTTCCAAGCTCATTGGAGAAAAAAATGGTTTTCTTATCTTTAAACAGCAGCACAAGTAATCGGAGAGATTTAAGAAAGGAAATTTCCGCCCCTTGAATATCAGAACATTACGGCTGCTTCACTTTCATGTTGGGCCAGATGAGTGACTCCAGGGTTGTTGTTTAAAAATAATTTATTCCTGCATCCGCCCACTGCCTGGTATGTCAGCTTTTCCTAAACCAAGCCAGGGGTACACAGTGTCTCCATCTGTATAGCCAAAGCTTGACACTTTCATCTGTCCAATTACTTCTGCAACAACTGATGATCAGTCTGTCAGTCTGATGGTCAGCCAACATCTCCCAGCACAAAGCCACTGTTCACTTCAACCATTGGGTCACCATGTGGCTGATCTGATGCAACATTTTGCTAAGCTAACAGATCATTATAGAAAATGTAAAGAGATTGGCCACCTTTGGTATTAGCAAAACATATTGGTCAATTTAAGGAACGTTGAAGGGCTGCGGCAGCATTGTGTGACTCCTGGTCACTGTCACTGGACTTCACTGGCAGGAGGCCGGGCCAAACCAAACCAGAAAAAGACCAGAACCAACAAGGTTAACAGTATCCAAATATATAATAGTAAATACATTCTTAAATATCAGAGAAAAGCAAAAACAAATAAACATTAACATTTGTAGCCTTCTGCAAACCATTTTTTTGAAAACTGAAAATGAACTACACATTCGTAAATCCAGGTTAGCGTCATTCCATAGTTTAACTCCAACAACAGATACACATCTCCTTTTAGTCTCTTTTCTAGCTTTTTGTACAACAAATTTACAAACATTTCACAAATTATATTTTGACTCATGTGTTGAGAAAAACCTTTGTACACATACAGGCAGTAACTTTAATTTAGCTTTATACATTATTTGCATTATTTTATAATAAACCAAGTCATTAAATGTCATAACATGGGATTGGCATTGGAAATGTCCACATCATGGGACTAATTAAAGAACATCTTATCAACTAAAGTCAAGGCTACTCATTGATTGTTTTGGAATCTGCCGTGGTTGAGTCAAGTCAACATTGACATGTTGGGAGTTTGCTCACCAACAAAACATTGATAATGGGAAGATAATGATGTTGCTCTATGTCTTGATTTACTCCACAGTGAATCTTTTTCATTGATAAAGAGTATGTTTGCATCTATACAATATTTCATTCATTCATAAACTACACATATATTTGACTAGAATCTAAATTTTGGACCATATTCTGAAAAAAACAAAACAAAACAAACCTCAGTGGTCAGGTATGTTGTTACAGGTCGGAGTTACACTCTGTCATGTTTGATCTGTACATATGATTGATTTTCCTCAGCTCACGTGAACCTGGAAACTTTGCACCGGTCATTGGCATTCAGTCCAGGAAAAGTCTCTGTCCTCAACCCTGACCGATCCAGCTGCTGCCCAGGAACACACTGCATGGCTGGTAACATTAGTCACAGAGGCAAAACATGCTTACATGCACAGCTTAAGTGTTTCAACACAGCAGTCTGTGCTCCTCTGGTGAACGCTCATTTTGTTATCAGCACTTTTGCAGTTTTCTTGGCAAAGCCGTAAAATCAAGAGGTGGAGAAATGCTCGAACAACCATAAAGACACTTGGAGGCCTGATGATGAGTTCAGGGACCTGTCTGCTTCAGTAAGTCTTAACTTTTTACACCTTCTCTGCATCTGATGACTTGATGTGTTTTGGTTGAATTAATATGTTTATTATTAGTTACATAGAAACTCTAGTGAAATCTGTTCTGTCGGTCTGGGGCAAAACTTTGTTGTTGGTATTGATTATCAGTCCACTATCATTCATCTTTAATTGCACCTGTTATCTGTATAACCAAAGCTTACATCTGAGATTAGCCAATAGTTCTGTTGACTGTCGGCTTCATCTGCTCCGGTGATTGTTGCTATTTATGACGTGTTTTATTGCCTGTGATGGGTTTAAAGTCTGTGTCGTGTAAACACTTACCATGTGTCAAGACACAATTGTTTATTTTGATAGGTTTCCTTCTTTCAAATCAAGTCAAATCTTGGTTTTCATGTTATATATTACCGATACTTGCGATTCTTTTTAACTTCCCCTGTAAGAATCTGCAGAATGTCTGTATTGTGTCTTCTCAACTTTTCCTAATCTGATCAAAATCATCCTCGCTGTCTATCGGAAGAGATAACAGGATACGTTGGGTGTTAACTGTTAATATTCATCCTACAGTGTGTACATAAGATGTGGCTACGTTTTATGGTTCCCTTGGAAGACTTTACCTTAAGCATCATTCACTGTAATGTCTAGAACAAACAGAAAAGATCTAACAGGGCTACATGAAACTATGAGTTAAATAATCAATATGATATCAATAGTCAACTGAGTGACAGCTGAAGTCTGTGTAGATGCTTCAGGTCAGGGCGGTGGTATTGTGCGCAGGACACTTATGTGATCAGTAACCACTATAACAAACACAAGAAAATGTACAGAAAATGTTCAGGCCGGGTCACATCATCAGATTGTTTTCTACGACTATAGAAAAGTCAGACAATAATGATACTATACAGCTGTTTACTCAGGTAGTGTAGTACTGACACCAACCTGTGGTTTGATGTTAAAGGGATAATTCAATATTTTGGCAAATTGGTCCATTGCCGTAATCCCTATAGTCATAGCAGTAGGTTTGTTACCTTTATTTGTCGGTGCAAGCTATTTTTAGAATGGCGGAGCAGAGCGGCGAGCTGCTCAGAGCTACACTACGGAGGCTAATGGGATTTCTTGGTTTCCCTCATCAAACTCATCAAATACACAATCCAACAACTCCACAACGCTCTGGTGGACAAGTTGTGAGCTGCACATTCACCACGCTATGAGATAATAACACAACGTTACCACACAGAGTTGTTTTAGAGGGAAATACAGAGACTGCTTGCTGAAAAACTGTCCCTGAAGGCAACGTGCATCAGTGGTTTTACATGAATTTACCTCTAAAACAACTCTGTCTCGTAACGTTCTGTTATTATCTCATAGCGTGGTGAATGTGCAGGTCACAACTTGTCCAGTTTTGTCAGAGTTGTTGGATTGTGTATTTGATGAGTTTCATGAGGGAAACCAAGAAATCCCATTAGCCTCCATAGCGTAGCTCTGAACAGCTCACGGCTCTGCTCCGCCGTTCTAAAAATAGCTTGCACCGACAATTAAAGGACCTACTGCTATAGCGATTATGGCAATGGGACAATATGCCAAAATGTTGAACTATCCCTTTAAGTGTTAATACATGTGTGTTATACTGTAGGCTATTGTAATTGTTTGTTGTGTGTATGATGGGTGAATGTGGATTGTAGTGTCAAGTCTTTGAGTGATTGTCGATGCAACAAAAGCTCTATTTAAGTGCAGTCCATTTATCAATTATGGGGATAATTAATTAAGAGGTTATCATTGTGCAAGTTTGTATATTTCAGTGGAAAGCAAATGTTGTTATTGAATGTTATCAAGTACAGTAATGTGTTGACCACAATTCAGTAAAAGTAAATGCACATTTGTGTTTTTTTTTTAATTATTATTTTCTATTTTTTTCTCTTCTTTTCTTTTTTTCAAATTAAATAAAGCTAAAACTCATTGACCTTATACATTGCTGTGGTTAAGCGCTTCCTGTTTTAGTCATCCTTGAGATGTGAGTCCCCCTGTGCCAAACTGCTGTTGAGTTGACTGGACAAAGAGGCAGGGGTCTGAATACTTTCTGAAACCATAGTAAATTAAGATTTGCTCCTACATTCTTAGCAAACGCTATTCATAATTATTTTATTGTGGTTTAGCTGTATGAAATATAATACAATTTCCATGGGCACACTGTTCAAAGAGGACAGTCATGACTGACAGAGCAGAGATTTTACAGTGTTACAACCTCACGTTGATCACTCTGACTTATTTTCCCTGACTTCATCATCCTCTGTCAGTCTCACCTCATCCTGTTCACACCAGCAGGACAGTTCAGGACAGTTCAGGACAGTTCAGGACAGTTCAGGACGCTCTGTGTGCACTGAGTTACCACTTGTTCCTGTTCTCTGAAAGAGTTGTAGATTTCTGAAGAAAAACACACACATAAAAACACAAACACACCCATAATGATATTCTTTTCACTTCTCATTTTCCTATTGTAGCAAAAGTTGTAGCAGGAGAGTTAGAAGGACTGGATGACGAGACATTTACTTGCTTACCCTGCTGTCCTACCTTTTCACAGTAACAGCACAGTCTCTTCTGTCTGATAAGGAAGTGATGATGCACTGAGACTCGTGTGATCCAGAGAAGCACATTTTTAATTGGTATACAGTTCCAGAAGAATGCATTTAATTTGTTTTTACGAATCTGTTTATGAGGTACAACAGGGATAGTGTTTTTATTACAGTTTATATAATATGTGTTTTCTATACACCATACAGTATTTTTTCACTCTCATTTTGTGGTTAGTGATACTAGAGGAAATAAACAATTCTGCAAGATTCTGCAAGATTAATTAACAAAACACTTAGTGATAATTCAGTTTGATGTAAGTGATTAATGAATTATTGCTAGTTTTGTGTTTCTTGTTGGCTGGTTCTTAATCAGTAATTAATACCACATTATAATTATCATTATTTATTATAGAGTCCTACCTCTGTGTTTATAATTTTAATTATCAGGTTTTTCCAGATTCACATCTCACTTTACAACAGGAACACCACTGTCAGACTCTGTTATTAACATACTTCCTGTTCTTCCCAGGACTCATTTTGTTCAAAACATTTAGTTTTTCTCCTGAAACTCATATTTTGCCCAGCTGTTAAAGGGTTAATCTGTATTATTGAGGGAAAAAAATCATTTAGTGTCATACATCTGACTTCCTCTGAAAATTGTTGTTTATTTATCAGCACTAAAGCAAGTATAGAGGATAAAAACAGCAGCATCCTTTATCACAACTTTATTCACACAGCTAATTATGATTGCTGAGCTGTGATTGGACAGTCATTAGGGGATGGAGGGGGCTTAGCACTTACCTGCATTACCTAAATCAATATTATTGCATTTAATTCTGAAATAAATAACAGATAATATTCAGAGATTGGATTGCATATGTAGTTTGGTCACTAAACTTTTTCCATCATGGACACACTGTTCTTTCTTCCACGCTCTTTTTATTAATGGAAATAAACGCACGTCGAGTGGAAAGTGTCCAGCATCAATCAGACATTGATCACTGTGCTGTGGCTTATCGCTCGTCATGGTGCCACAGAACAAAGACTGGTCTGACCAGGGCCAGATCTGATTACACTGGTTTCTCATTGTCATTTATATTAAATAGGAGCTTATTAGGCTACTTCTGCTCTCGTGGGATTACAGCCAAACACACACTTTGAATTCACAAATATGCACCGTCAGGTAAGAACATTTTTGACAGGAACAGGAACATCTCTAAAAGTTTTTGTTTTAGATCACTGTATATTCATGCTTTTGTACACACGCACACACACACACACACACACACACACACTTTTCCCATGGACCTGACCTCAACTATGTGTGATCCTCTACAAACAGCAGGCTCAGGCATCACTTAATTCAGAGTCGACACTTCAATGAGGTCATTCACACACTTTCCCGTAATGTTTGCATTCCAGCTGCTTCCACTGAAACCACACACACACACACACACACACACACACACACACACACACACACACACACACACACACACACACACACACAGCAAAAACCTCTATAAACACCTCAGACTACAGTTTCTGGTCCTATTATTCAAGCTGGTGTTTCCTTACACTGGATTTTGGAAAAACCTTTTTCCAGTGAAATCAGACCTAGTCCACATTGTGAGAGGAAGAACACTAAAGGTCAGTCTGATCTGATGTCAGTCTGTCTGTCAGTCAGTCTCTAATCTGATTATCAGAGCGTCTTATCACACTCTTGATTATTCAATATTTGTAATACAACACAGTTTTCCCACAAACACTCAGTTCCTGCAGCTCGCAAACTATTTTTAGTCTTGCAGTGCGCCGTAGAGCACTACAGTCGACCCTTTGCACTGTTTCCCCTCCTGAAAAAGTAACTTGATTTCCAATTCATAACACTGACCTGTCCTGTGCTGTGCTGTTCTGTCTGTCCTGTCCACATCCTCCCTTTCCTGCCCATTGGTACAATATCTTTCAAATGCTCCACGGGGGCGGAAAGCTTCCACTGAAAGTTGCAGGTTACAGATATCAGTCAGAACAATGGTCAAGGATAAGCCAGGCGCTCAGCCGTTGCGCGAAGCAGGGAGTTCATCATAATTGCTGTTAATAATTACAGTCGTGATAAGCGGCAGCGGTGGCATTTATTGATGGCAAAACCGTCTGAGGTTCCAGTTGATCCTCAGAAGCTGGAGGAGCTGGAAGAGAGACGGGACGCTTTGGGACGCTTGGATTTGGGACAGATTAGTGCACAGTCAGGTATGTGGGAGAAGGATATGAAGCCTGAGAGAAGATGTTTTTGAAGGATTTATTTAGTTATTTATATATTTTTATTATTATCATCACTGTGTTCTTTCCAATGGCATGTTCTTATGTCTTGGGCCAGCTGTCTTTCTCTGAGAATCCATTCTAATAATATTGTATCCCCTGAAATATTTCTGTTGGACTTAATGAAAATGAAAATAAAAATTTGATAGAAAAAAAAAGAAGATGTTTTTGCAGCTTCTGAGTGAGAGGTATTACTGTAGAAGACTTGGAGGATCTTCATAAGCAGCCGGACCTCCGGAGCAGCTGATGTATTTTGAGCTCCAGATGAAGGAAGTGAATATTTCCCCGAGTGCCTCTCATCTGAAACAGGAGGGTTGATCTTGGGAAAGTCACAGGCAGCTGAGACATTTCAGTGTTAAAATTTAAAACCTCTCTGGTGTTAATCTGTGTCGAGGGCTCAAATGAAGCCTGACAATTCTCGCCCCTAGGACAGTGCAGGTCCCGACCTGGTTTATGTGCGCTGCCTGTATCTTTAGGGGTCTGGACCTTTGTTGTTTGCTGTTAATGCTCTTTGATAAGTAATGTTCAAAGGCAGGACAGGATCCTCTTCCTAACCTAATGTGATTAATGGATCTCAGAGCCACATAGAGGCGAAGCAGCGGTGCTCCAGGCGGCAGAGGCACAATGATGCGAGCGGGAGCGAAGCAGTATGTGGTGGCCAGGCCGCTGTACTCGGAGGAGTCCTTCGCTGAGCAGCATGAGAGGGTCTACAGGCGACGCAAGACCCTGGCGAACCACATCTTGCAGTATTTCAAGTAAGGCGCATGCAATACTTTTGATTTGATTTGTTTTGATACATAAATACAATATATGAATAAAGATTTTTTTTTAACTACAAGAGAATATAGACGTTGTATTGAAGTTTTAGTACTATAACCTGCATCATTTTTACAGTTTAAATCACAATGGTCAAGGTCAAGTTTTTCAAATGAAAAGTCAGCTGCTTGTTCCTCCTCTTTGATAACATCTCAGTTCATGAAGATGAAGATTGTGTTTGTATTTATCAAAAGGTTTTACACACTGTTGATCACTTTATTTTTTGATATTTAGGTCCTCAAACTTTCACCAAATTAATAAGATAAAATAAAGTTAGTTCAAGTGATGGTCAGTGTGTGGGATTTTCTGGTGCTTTTTGGTACTGGGGTTTTTTAAGTTACCAACTTTCTATGGGGCTTTCTTATAAGTTTTTCATAGATAGCTACTCGTGAGCTCCTTGAGAGAAGTTGTTGATTACGTCAAGTAAGTAAATTGTCCTAACAAATTTTTGTGTATGATACAGTAGATACACAAAAACATTTTTGCAGAAAGGCAAAAAGTATTTAAATCCATTGCTGAACATTAATATCAGTCAGCAATATAAAAATAGTTTTTTTGTGTTTGTTTTATTGCTTTATGAGTAAGTACCAGGTGGAGCAAATTTTAGGTTTAAAGCTCCTATAATGTATTAATTGATATTTTCATATTTCTTTGATTATAAATCAGCTCTAGGTTCTATATTAATACTCTGAAAGTATCACAGAGTATTTACAGAGAATACTTGTATTCAGTAAACCAGCCGTCAGCACTTCTGTCTGTAGACTTTTGTAGTCTGTAGTCACCAAGCCCCGCCCACCTGGACAGATTTGGAAATTCATTCAGTAAATAAGGAATGTGATTGGTTCACTGACCTGTTGTTACAAACACTTCAGAGAGAAGCCTGAGAGAGGAGACACTGAGATGGTTTTTAAAGACTTGTGTCTTTCAGAACCAAAAATATATATTTTATGGATCAACACAGAAGAAGAGGGAACCCTCAGTTGTAATGCATTTCTTTGTGTCAATTAGAAAATACACATGATACCAAACTCACAACACAATGGAAGTGTTTTCAGGGACACACAAAAAGTGACAGACCACAGAGCGACTGTTCAATGCTGGTTTGAAAATAAGTTTTATTATAACATCAATATCACATGATGATTCACATATTATTACACTTACTTACTTCAGTGTAATTGTAAAATGTTATGCTGATGTTATCTTAGCGTGTTGCACCGGATTGTCACTTATTTCTGTCCCTGGAAACACTTCACTTGTGTTGTGTGTTTTTGCAGCACATGTCTCATTTTGAATTTATTGCATGTTTGTGTCCTTGCATTAGTTTTCTTGGCTTGCAGTGCATTGAACCCTCAGGGCCACCATAGAAATGAGTCTACAAGTATCATGTTATTTGACCTGTAAAAATCTTAAATCATTTCATTTAGAATTCATAATATAATGCATCCAGGTGCTTCAGAGGAGCTCACTTTATATTTGTGTCTTTACCCTGTAGATGTGATGCTAAGCGAGCCAAGAATGCAGCTCTGTCTCTGCTGCCTATCATTGGCTGGATGAAGATCTATCGAGTCAAAGAGTGGCTGCTCAGTGACATCGTGTCTGGAGTCAGCACTGGACTGGTCGCTGTCCTGCAAGGTAAAAATCAACGGCAAGTTCATGTCCAAGCATCTGACTGACAGATGAACTCTGAGATACAACCTCATGATGACGTGTCAGAAAGATACATCAACTTCTTATTGGAGGATAAACATGTTACATGAAGGTTCATCATCTTTCAAAAGCCCCATCATAGCACAGTAGTGAGTGTAATTGTGTAGAAAGGTCATGTATAGAGTCAGGTCAGAGTCATTCTACAACATGAGTCTTTTTGTCCTATATTTCATGTATGTTACAGTTAATTAACTCCTAAATAAGAAAACCCAGAAGTAAGAATCCGTCTGTCCTTTCTGACTAAACATAGAAACACAGTGTCACAGGAAACACATTTGTCAGACTTTCAGAATTTAGGGAGTTTTTTTTATAGGCTTTTTTAATGTAAAGAAAAAAATAACAGCTCAACAGAAAGGGACAGTACAAGAAAAAACAAGTACAGTACAGTTTCACCTTTGTAGCAACCCAAAACATTGTAATAAAAAAGGGAAAAGAAAAAACCAAAAAGAAAAACACATTTGCATTTTGCAGTTGCATAATATGAAAAAAAAAGAAAAGAAAAATAAATTAGCACACTGTGATAGGCTACACGGGATATCAAGTTGGAGAGGTCCATTGCATCTCATTAGCTGTGAGTTAAATCTTTTTTTTTATTTTCTGCAAATGATTAATGTAATTGCACTGTCCCTTATTAAACTAATAAACTAAACTAAACTAAACTCTGGAGTGCCTTTTAAAAAAAGATGGGAAAGCCTATTTCTAATGTAGTCATGAACGGCTTCCAAATTTTCTCAAGGGTATCTGAGGAGCCACATATTGTAAATCTCAATGGGCTCTATGCACAGCTCTACTACTTCCTGAACTTAAGGCAGCTCCTTTATTTCCTGTGTGTCTGACTATTGTGACTACTCAGACACACCTGTATTAATCAATTTGTCCAATAATGTAAGGAAATAAAAGAGCAGCCTTAAGTTCAGGAAGTAGTGGAGCTGTGCATAGAGCCCATTTCTCAAGTCCAGGATTTTTCCAATTGAGAAGAATCAATATTCCCGCTAACAAAGTGAAAAATTTTGTAATTTTGAGCTTGGTTCCAAAAGATTTTTTATTGTTCTCTCCCACTACCCCAAAAATCATGATGGGATGTGGCTTAACCACCACTGGATGTTTTTCTCTGTGTTTCAGGCCTGGCTTACTGCCTGCTGGCCTCACTGCCACCCTGGTATGGGCTCTTCTCTGCCTTCTTCCCTGTCATCATCTACTTCTTCCTGGGCACCTCCAGGCACATCTCCGTAGGTAAGGCAGGCCTGAGCGTGTGACTCTCCATCCATGACTGTTCACCACAGGCCTAAAAGGAACTGTAACTTTCTCTCTCCCTGCAGGCCCGTTCCCTGTCTTGTGTCTGATGATTGGCTCGGTGGTCACCAGGCTGGTCCCGGATGAAGGTCCGCCTGCAAACATAACAGGGTTTGAAGGCCTGACGAGAGATGAGCAGAGAGTGTTGGTGGCTTCGTCTGTGACCTTCCTTGCTGGCATCATGCAGGTTAAACACCAACACAACCACTTCACCACTAAACCTGTCCAGTGATGACAGAGTTACAGAGCAAACCCTCCTACACCAGGGCACAGAGCTTCAAACCTTGACAGGGAGCATCCACCTACTTATCTAATATACAGTCTATCACTTTTTTTCTCACATATGTTTGCAAACTGAGGAAGTAAGCATACTGTAGGATCAAGAACCTTGTTGTATCACATTGAGGTTGTAACATATTAAAAAATAAAATAAAGTAATACAAAAAAAAATAATACATATATTATTACATATCGGCACCAGCTATAACATTTTCAAAGGGGTTTTTATTAGGCCAATAGTGGCCAGTAATAGGCCAATAATATAATAATTTATTACATTACTGGCAATAAAAGTTGTTACATTATTGGCTCAAACATTTTATGACATCATTGCCAAATCATTACGTTATTGGCTTATTCACATTTAAAATGGCAAAAATGATTACATCATTGGCAGTTATTTACATTATTGGCATTTTGGGTTGTTAGACACCTGCTTAAAAAGAAGACTTTTACCATTTGGGGCATTTTCTCCCTATCTGCAAATGAAGCTAATGTTTAGCATTAAGACTGGAAACAGCTAACCACTGGTAACCACTGGTAACCACTGGTAACCACTGGTAACCACTGGTTCCCTCTGACATCTGTGTCTCCTCCAGCTGGCCATGGGTCTGCTGCAGGTGGGCTTCGTGGTCATGTACCTGTCAGACACCCTGGTGTCCGGCTTCACCACAGCGGCTGCCGTCCACATCCTGGTGTCCCAGCTCAAGTTTGTGTTGGGACTGACTGTTCCAGGCATCAGCGGACCACTCGCCCTCATACATGTAAGTACGGAGAAGATTAAAGTTTAATGTTGATCATAATCTAGGAGTGAATCATTTATTTGACCGGTGGAACTTTAAAAAAAATCTTTTCAGACACTGGGGATCATCTTTAACAAGATCAGCTCCACCAACGTCTGTGACGTGGTGATCTCTTTGGTCATCATGGTGGTGGTCTTCATCGTGAAGGAGCTGAATGACAGGTTCAAGTCCAAACTACCAGTGCCCATCCCCATAGAGGTTATCATGGTGAGCAACATGATCGTAGCCTGAGATATTGCTCATAATGGTGGCAATTTGGGTCACTTGTTTATCTATGTATCTTTTTCAGACTGTTATTGCATGTGGAGTTTCATATGCATTCGACTTCAAGACGAAATATGGCATTGACATTGTCGGACATATTCCAAAAGGGTAAGAGATTTTGCAAATTAGCCAAAGCCAAGAATTCTGATGTCACATCATTGCATTAATTCACTGTGAGTGTGCACACTGAAAGTTTGAGATGTGTGAGATTGAGATGAATGTCAGATTTTCAATGTCACTGTAACTGTTTTGGTATAGGCTGACAGTTAATTGAATAATAAATCAATATCTTAATTTTCCTTCATGGACAGAAGTTGTTAGCAAATCCTATTTCAGTGATTTGAGTGAACTGGCAGTTTCAGTAAAAAAGAAATTGAACATGTTAGGATCAATAGACAGTATGTATTTCATATTACAAATACTGACTGTGGTGTTGTATTTACACCTAGTTTCCACTGCCCCTCTGTGGCCAAAGAAAATCAATAAATACAATAAATTCATTCATTCATTCATCAGACCAAATTAGTCTCAACAGCCCCAGGATTAAAATACTTTTTTTGTTGTTGTTGTTCGGCTTAGTCATCATATGTCAGAGCACAGGTTTCTCTGAACCAGGTCATTCAGTTCAAAATTATGAAGACATAAAAAAACATACATCCATGTATCAGTTGGGCTACACCCATCACTATACAACACCTGTAAACAGGTGAGTGTTATCTGTTAGTAAATGCACAGATGCATCGTCAGTGAAATCCTGCGTGTCAGGGACAATATAGGCAAATGTGTCTGTCAGCCATGTACAGTATGTATGCTGAGGCAAAGTTCAAATCAAAGATTATGCTTAATGTTGGAGTACTAAATACTGAATCTGACTGGAACATTTCAGGTACGAGCCTCCAGTCGCTCCCAACCTGCAGATCTTCCAGGACACGGCAGTGGAAGCATTTCCTATGGCTATAGTGGGTTTCGCTGTGGCCTTCTCTGTGGCAAAAGTCTATTCTGTAAAACACGACTACACCATTGACGGAAATCAGGTAACAATGCAAAAAAAAATTACAGAACTAAGGCAGAACTCCCTGTGGTATTGATAAAGAAGACATGTTTTCTCTCTGATTTTGCTGCAGGAGCTGATAGCGTTTGGAGTTAGCAACATCTTTGGAGCATCCTTCAAGTCTTTTGCTGCGAGCACGGCTCTCTCCAGGAGCGCAGTGCAGGAAAGCACCGGAGGAAAGACTCAGGTAAAACAACATATCTGACCTAACTGTAACTCAAACCCCCAACAAGTTCTTGTCAATTGTGAGACGAGATCTTGTTTGAGTATGAGTCCACAACTTACTTATGTACCGGGTATTCTTTGTTCAGAGCCAGAGAGAATAATGATACCCCTCTCATGTCTGTAGGGTAAATATTTAAGGTTGCCTAGAGCCAGCTGCTGCTTAGTTCAGTTCAGGCTTATCACAAAGGCTGGAAACAGGAGGAAACAACTGGCCTGTAAAACAACAATGTGTTATTCTTTGATTTTTTTTTGTATGACCTAAACAAATGGGATATAATTAGCTTTATGTACTGTTAGGTGTGTTTTGATAGATTTGGGCAGAGCCAAGGTAGATGTTCAAACCATCCCTTGCAGAACAATTATGAGGAACCTGTGTTTTGCTTGAGTGCATTTTATTAGGAACATCACACCAGTACAAAGTAGTTCATTTGCTCTCAGCCTGGGTTCTTTGTGTCAATGGATGCATGTGGTCAGCAACAATATTCAGATAATCTGTGGCATTCAAACTAATATGGTATGAAGGACCCATAGGGTGTCAAGAAAAACTTTCACCACTAATACAAAACCACACAAGACACAAGGCAATGTGGTACATGGGACACCAATAAAATGATCCTCATCACTGTAATATAACCCACTATACCTCCTCTGTCCTTTTCAGATTGCTGGTTTACTGTCAGCTGTCATAGTGATGATCGTCACCTTGGCCATTGGATTCCTGCTTGATCCGCTACCAAAGGTAAACTCCAGAAACACCCCCATCTTCTACCAAGATACAAACTCAGAGCCGGCTGAAATCTGACCTCTGACCCGTTGTTGTAACAGTCGGTGCTGGGTGCTGTGGTCATTGTCAATCTGAAGGGCATGCTGATGCAGGTCAGAGATGTTCCATACCTGTGGAGGAGGGACAAACCAGACTGTGTAAGTCAATCAACCATCTGACAATAGGTTTAAAATCTCTGTGTTTTTAGATTGTGAGATAAAAAATATGTCACTGAAAACCCTCCTGTTTGTCACTGCTGCTCATGTCCAGGTTGTGTGGTTAGGTACCTGTATCGCAGCCATTTTACTGGGGCTGGATCTCGGATTGGCTGTAGGCCTCGGTGTGGAGCTGCTCAGTGTCGTCCTCAGGACTCAGTTGTCAGTATTTACTCTTGTCTTTACATTTTTCACAATGCAGTTTTCTTTTTTATGAATGCAATGTTTGAGCTGCTTCCTGATGTCCTGTCCTGCCATGCTAACAGACTGAGATGGTTAAAATGACGTTAGCTTTGTGAGTGTGTTAGCATGCTGGTCTTAGTATTTAGCTGAAAGCACAGATTTTTTTTGATTTTTTTAACGTTTGTTATTTGTACCAGACTTGAAAAAAATAAAGCAAAGTGTTGTAATTTAAGTTTGTATGTCTTTCAGTCCTCGCTGCAGTGTCCTGGCCAACATCAAGGGGACAGATATCTATAAAGACAGAAAAGACTATATTGATGTAAGTTGGATTTTGTTTATCTATTCATTTAAAGCCCTTATTTATCAATGGATTTCTGCTTTCTCCTCACAAATAACAGTTAATACTGTATATCAGCACAATAACAATTTGTTCCATTCAATAACATGAAAGCAGAGGCAGGTCTCTGTACATGTAGGAAAAGTGCTTTTCAGTGTTTTTATAATTCTTAAAGAGCAGACAGGTGATCCTCTCTGTGTCATATTTGCATCTTCTTTTGAATGTTTTATTTTTAAGCTAATTTGGTACAATGGAAACAACTTTCCCCAGATATATGAGCCAGAGGGAGTGAAGATCTTCAGGATACCGTCACCAATCTTCTTTGCGAACATTGAGTTCTTCAAGACCAAGCTGGTGGAAGCTGTAAGTGTTATTAGATTAATTGAATAACTAATAATATGTTAGAAAGTATGCTGTATAAATAACCAAGTTAACTTCTTAAGCTCATGTTGTAAACAGATAGATTAGAAAACGTATAGCTTATTTTATCTTTGACCTATTTGTGATTTCTGTCACGCAGGTTGGATTTAACCCACTGAGGATACTGAGGAAGAGAAATAAAGCACTAAGGATGATCCGCAAACTTCTAAAGAAAGGTGATCTGCAGTGGACCTCTGTAAGTAATGATTCATCTTTGTCAGTGGTGAACACTTTCACATGAACCATAAAAGAATCAGATGTTCCAGTTTTACACCGTTATTATCTCTTTCTGTTTCCGCCTGATCAGGTCAGCAGAGAAATGTGTTTGTTACAAACTAAATTAATGTGTATCATGGGAACACAGTAGTGAATTCTGTATGAAAATAAAGTTTTAAAATACTAGTATACTAATAGGCCAGTCCCACATATGATCCTGAAGTGTGATGGCATTTTCTCAACAGATGACAGGTGTGTGATGAGCTGAGCAGATGAGGGTTTGTTGTGTTAGGTTTACAACACGTTTACAACTTGTCATTCAAGATTTACAAGGTGCACTATCATTGTATCTATTGGAGTATGCCAGGTGGGGGCACTACCCAGACATAGGCCTACGTAGTCAGTAGTTCAAAGTCGATTTATACCCCAAGTATAACCCACAATAAGTGCATGTAAAACAATAACAGCGCTACAGTTCCACCTGCTCTGCAAAACCTGTTGCTCCCACACATGACCTATAGGTGGCTATAAGACAATGTAGACACGCAGTGTTCCTGAGTGTTGACACATCAGTCATTAAGCCAGAAAAATCAAATTTACAGACAGTATGCAAAATGAAATGCAAATGAATTCTACCATTAACTTGGTGGTGCATGGTGGAAATTTTCCAGCAGCCCGCCATTAAACCATTTCAAAGGGAGGGATAACAAAATGATCAAATGTAAATAGCTCAAATAGCCTATAAACAGGTGTAGGAGGTGTAGCTAGAAAACATTGTGGAAATATTCAACACAGACCTGATGTTTTTGTCGTTGTTTTTCTTACGAGTCTAAGTTATAATTCTTTAAAGCAGAGTGGTTATTTCAGTGGAAGGAGCTGTTTGTCCATTTTGTGTCTACTACATAGTATAGGTCTAAATGTTTGCATTAACAGTTATACTAATGCAAACACTTGTACACTAATGCTAAATGTACCAATCTAGCAAAAGTGGTGTGAGTTCAAATGCTATATATATATTTACTTAATGGGATAGTTCAACATTTTGGCAAATTGGCCCATTGCCATAATCCCTATAGTTTTAGGAGTAGGTTTGTTACCTTTAATTGTCGGTGCAAGCTATTTTTAGAACGGCGGGTTAGGGTTAGTCTCTGCATTTGCCTCGAAAACAACTCAGTCTCATAACGTTCCATTATTATCTCATAGTGTACACACACAGAGCGTTTTGGAGTTGTTGGATTGTGTATTTGATGAGTTTGATGAGAGAAACCAAGAAATCCCATTAGCCTCTATAGCGTCGCTCTGAGCAGCTCACGGCTCTGCTCCGCCGTTCTAAAAATAGCTTGCACCGACAATTAGAGGTAACGAACCTACTGCTAAAACTATAGGGATTATGGCAATGGGCCAATTTGCCAAAATCCTATCTATCTATCTATCTATCTATCTATCTATCTATCTATCTATCTATCTATCTATCTATCTATCTATCTATCTATCTATCTATCTATCTATCTATCTATCTATCTATCTATCCCTTTAATAGTCATTTTTCTATCTCAGGTGTTTGAAATTGATGCATACCCACTCTCATGAGGACACTCTGCATGGCTACTTTGTAATATATGACATTATATATCAAACCTCCTTTTGCAGAAAGGCTTCTTGAACACGTCATGTGGACCAATCAAGGAATCAGAGGACGAGAGCAACATGGAGGAGCTGGACCTGCCGACTGACTTTAAGGACCTTCCCACCCGGATCGACTGGAACGCCGAGCTTCCAGCCAACATCATCGTTCCTAGGGTGGACATCCACAGCCTCATCCTGGACTTTGCTGCTGTCTCCTTCCTGGACATCTCTGCTCTGAAGGGACTGAAGACCGTAGGTTTTGGAGTCACTCAGGTGTAATCTGAGGCTGTGTTACTTTAAGTATCTTCAACTTATATTCCTTTCTTCTTCTTTTTTTTTGCAGTCTCTGAAGGAGTTGATCCGTGTTGAAATTGAGGTCTACATTGTGGCTTGTGACCGTAAGTATGAAACTAAAGCTTTCATACTTTCATAATTATTTCTACCCTTTTGTTCCACATACACTGTCATGTGCTAAATCACATGTATGTAATTTCATTTTGTGCTCATGTCTAAAACAATGTTGACCCAGCACTTTTACTACATACCTTCCCATTTGACCCAAATGATTGATTTTACAACAGATCCCACAATCTGTATTCACAATAAATAACATGGTGACATGCATGGTAGATCCCTTGTGGAATCATTTCTAATTTCCCAAATATAAATATCTATGTATAATCTCTTATAGACCTCTCGTGGGAGTTCTTTGACTCATTTCTTCTCCTCACCTGCAGCTTACATCCTGGAGAAACTGCATCACTGCTGCTTTTTTGATGATGAAGTTCAGCCATCGATGTTCTTCCTGACGCTGCACGACGCCATGCTGCACATCCTCGAGAAACACCCAGAGCCTATGGAAAAGAAATCCAACTATAATAAGGTGAAGTAGACAAATGAAGGTCTCTTAGAAGGTTTACATCTAAATTCATGTAATACTGTTGTAAATTTGTACAGAACACTCATTACTCTTCATGTTGTTCTGCAGATTATGACAACGGTCACAGTTCACCACCCTGGAGGCAGCTTGAGGAGCAGAGATAGAAACGTATGTATCCATTTGTATAGTTTGTATCCCTGCTGTTCTAATGGTAATTCCCATATTATCAGACTGTGTGATGCCTTGAGCTTTGATGCAAACTGCACATTATTTCAAGATTTCTATGTTCTTACAGCCTGATATGTTTCAAATGTGGAATTTACTAAAGCAGCTCTGTCTTCTCCAACAGTCTCCAGATCCAGAAACCAAATTCTGACCTCTGAGTGAGAAGATGATGGCGATCTCTGGATGAGAACATCAACAATACCAAAGACATAAGAGGAGTGAATGTTTTATAGATCATGCTGTACAATAAATTATAATGAATAATGAATTACCGTTTTTGAATCTGACAATCTAAGTTTACCTCGACAATACTACTGTAATGAGAGAATAAGTTTCATGGTATTGTTGTTTTTATATTGTACATATTGTAGAAATTTTAGGTGCACTATATATTTACATGCTGTATTGTCATATTTTCTTGATAATGAGAATAAATTATCTTTTTGATAGACTGTTCTCAAAGTAATGTTTCTGTTGTGAGAAAAAACAGTCCTCTCTACATTTGTGACAAATGTAGGGAATATTTCAATTCAAAATAAAAAGACACAGTTGCCCATTAAGTTGGAATAAAATTTTAAAAATTGTACGTCTTCTTATTGAATGATTTTGACAATGTGATTGATTCTTGATAGATAAAGTGATTGATCAATCTCTTACAAACATTTCGCTGCAAAAATTAAACCAATTAATCGTTATAATAGGAATAAAAAGAGAAATGTGTCTGAAAACAAAATTATTCCAACTTTATAGGCAACGGTGTATAAAACACTTTAAAGGAGCATATCTTACAGTGTTATGCATATGTGTGTGTGTGTACATGAGTGGGGTAGGCAGTACGAATGTTGTCATTTCACCTGTGCAGCTGAGGGAACATGATCAGCTGATGAGTTTCACAGTCTTTCAAACATGTGTGCACATCTTCTTCTGTTTCAGCCAGGGGCCCACATGTGAGAGCCTTGTGAATGCAACCAAACAGTTACTGTAGGACTGATGTGCTTGGTAAAAGACAAACTAAACTTTACCAAGGGTATGAGTAACTGAGAATTCCAAATAAAGATGAATGAAAGCATGGAGTTGCATGAGTCATTGAAATCAACAGAGGCATAATGCAAAAAGTTAATAAGTGGCTGCAAATGACCAAGGAGCAAACGCTGTATTATTTGGAAAGGTATACCAAGGGGCAACCTGCAGAACTGGCTAAGAACTGTCAACACAAGCCATCAAAGAGAAAAGCCTCTGCATGAACGCTTTGTCCTCGCAAGGTTCACCAAGAAACTGTGGCAGTGATGGGTGGCATTCAAGCAATGTACCTTGCTTGAAGCAATAGACCTTCTTCCCTTCCTGTGGTGGCCGAATGGTTAACTGATACAAGATCCCACTGTAATACAGGATGACTGTTCATGAGTATGGTGCAGTATCATCACCCGGCTGTGCTCGTTTCACTTTAAGGAAAACTGCTGAGGACACCAGAGCAAATTTCCCAGCACATGTGAGTGAGTGACACCATCAAAGGCAACTTTTATGTGGATGATTGCTCAATGTCCGTGTCTTCAGTGGCCACGACAGCTGCATACCAGTTGGATCAACATCAGCAGGGCAGTGTTGAAGTCCACTGACATGGAACAAGGCTTGGACTTGGACTCAGATAGAGACAGTCTTCCTCAAGATCCCATCCAGGAAAGCCCATCAACAAGACAGGACATCTTTTCCATGGTCAGCTCAGTGTATGAACTCATCACAATGGAAAGACTGGAACAAAGCAGGACCCAGCGGAGGCTGAGTACCTCCTTACATGCAGCAGATGGATTCATGGCCCAGACCTTCTTCTCAAAAATGAAGGAGAGAACACGGATGGACTGCAACAAACCAGGTGATGATCTGTTTCTCTTATATGGGACATGGTAAAAGCAGTAAGTCTCAATTGCATGGTGTCACCAGTTGAGAAAGCTGTCGCAGATATTGAGTCGAAGAGAAGAGAAATACAAGCTTCTGTGTCCAGTAGTGAACTTGACACAACTCAACAGAAGAACAAATGAGATGCATCATTTCAGAATCACACTGGGTGTTCAGATGTTGTCCACTGAAGATGTTGACACAGCAGAAAAGGCTTTGTTGGGTTCTGCTGGTTGTAAAGATTCTCTGATTAAATATTTTGTCTGAACAAGGGGAACATCTGGAGAGAAGAAAGGTAGTCCCATTTACAAACGTGATCCAGCACGGTAGCTCTTGAGGGTGGGAGGAGGATTCAGCAAAGCATGCTTAGAAACATCTAGTTATTCTTGGTGAAGATCATCACATCTCCACTCTGATTTTACATCACATCCATGAGCAACTAGGAGGTTGTGGAAGAAATCACCTTCTTCAGACTACAACAGAAGTATTGGATCACCAACCATAATACTGCTGCCACAAAGGTTCTCTCCTCCGCTGTCTCCAGATGTTATAGGGGAACGATGGGTGAACAGAAGTTGGCAGAGCTGCCTGAAGAAAGACCTGGCCTCCTGCCGTTAAGAAATGTGGATGTGGATTATTTTTGGTCCATTTTAAGTAGGTAAACTGCAATCTCATCAAATGCTGTAGAGATATCTTCACTTGAATGGAAGGAGAGAGAATAATCATTAGACACAAGCTCTTGCATTCATGCACAACATGGATTTTTAAAATATTCTGGCCACAGCTTTTCCTGTAGTCCTAAACTCTGTTTTACACACTTCTCCTATCAAAGAAATACTAATAAAGCCAAAAGTTTAAAAAAAAACATAGGTGTCCACATACATACTACATACATAGGAAATAGCTGTACCAAAAACCTCTTATAAACATTACGACAAGCCCACAAGCAAATAACATGAAACTCTTTATGGCATATCAACACAATGAATCACAATGCACTCGTGTTAATGATTCAACCAAGTTGAGACAAAACTGGCAGTGATGAAAATGATATCAGAGATTAGATAGACACAACCCACTACGCAGGGAGCAAAGGTTCTCAGAGGGATCCATCTCCAGAATCTTTCAGCGCTACACGCGGATCAGATCGCACCCCCAAGGTGTGAGGATGGCGACTTCTAGGAAAAAGTATGTGGTGGCCAGAAACGTGTACTCCGAGGACAGCTTTGATGAAGATCACAAAAAGATATACAGGGCCCGTAAGACCATCTGTGGCCATGTGAAAGAGTATCTGAAGTAAGTGGCTCCTGGTTACACAGACACACAGAGAGGATTGTGGTCTTTGAGTTTTACACTCTTTGTGCTTGTGTACTACAGATGTGATTCAAAACGCGCCAAGAACGCCGTACTCTCTTTTCTGCCCATCATCGGCTGGCTGAGGATCTACAGAGTGAGAGAGTGGCTGCTGGGCGACGTGGTGTCTGGGATCAGCACTGGACTGGTGGCCATCATGCAAGGTGAGGAGACTGTGACTGGAAACTCCTGTTATTGGAGGTGCATTCAAGGCAACTCGTATTGATTGATCAAATACTGAATTATTAACTGCTGTTATGTTACAGCTCTTTGTGACAGCAGCCAAATGTCCAGTGTCAGATTCTAAGCTTCGGTATCCTTGTATGGGATCAATAAACACTTCTGTATTGGTAGGCTACACAATCTATTGCTATCAGTAACAACAAATTAGATTACATCTGTATTTTTGGTTTGTTTTCCAGCATCAATTTTCAACTGAGTCATTATGTAGGCCTATTGTTTGTTTACCTATAGATATGAAGAGCCCTAGTGAACGTGAAACTCATATCTAGCACTTTGGTTTATGGTCATGATTCCTATAATTACATTCACTTCCGCCTTTTTTGTACTTTGTATTTGTACTACTGGTACTCATCAAAAGTTAGCAAATCAACAACATAACACACTAAAGTCAGGTCATGAACGTGATAAAACATTCAATCTGCTGGACAGCAGCATTTTAGCTTAGTCATGCCAACATTATTTAGCTTCAAGTGCCACAGTGCCTGACTACAGTCTCAGAGATGCTCAAATGATTTTACCATGTTTTTGTCTATGTTAATGTCTCCAGCATGTTATCTCACATTTTCTTTTTGTTCTTTAAACACAAGTAGCTACTTGGTAGTTTCTTGGTAAACTCTCATGATCATTTGTTTTCTCCCTAGTTATTTTACATTAAACCTGTATACTATTGTTTCCAACATCAACACCAGCTTGTGGTTTTTTATGGTCTTGTACAGGACTGGCTTTCTCTCTACTGGCTTCGCTGCCTCCAATTTACGGACTCTACACGGCTTTCTTCCCCATGCTCACATACTTCGTCTTTGGTACATCAAGACACATATCTGTAGGTATGTCACCCAGTCCTCGGTCTCTACAAAACATTTCTTTTGACAAGTGAAGTAAGAGATTGTATTACCTAACTTCATTTTGAATTGAACCTTCCACAGCTTTCCTGGAGTAATAAAAACACTTTTCCATCTGTAAACTTGGAACATATCACTGTTGATCTTATCCTTACGTTGATCTTATCCTTTTTGTAGATAAGCTGATATGATGATGGGCTTTAACAGCATTCTCTCCACCCACCCATGCCCTTGTCCCTGTAGGGTCCTTCCCTGTCCTGAGCCTGATGGTCGGTGCCGTGGTGGACACCCTGGTGCCGCAGGATGGAGAACCAGCAAATATCACAGGTTTTGAGAATCTGACCCCGGAGCAGCAGAGGGTCATGGTGGCCTCCTCTATGACCTTCCTCATGGGGATTTTCCAGGTAGACTTGACTCTGTTGCTGCCGATCGGGAGCGTACCTAATTCCCCGGGTCCTATGTTCCCCTATCGGTGAATATAGGACCCTCTTTTTGAAAATCTGTCCTATGTTCCCCGTTTTTACCAAAAAAGGTCCTATGTTCCCCGGTCGCAATACATACTAGGGAACATAGTTCCCCACTGTTGCTGGTCGATGGACTCTCTCTATCTATCTGGTCTGTCTAGCCTCTAACCTGGTCTTTTTACTAAACTTAACCAACTCCTTTCTTTATTGCCTAAACCCAACCAATGGGACAATTAGCCTACACTTCTTCACAAATCAACTTCTCACTCAAAAATAGTCACTCACAACTCCTCTTCCAGGTATGGGTACAAAAATTGCATGTTCCCGGGGTCCTTTTGGGGAAAAACGGGGAAGATAGGACCCTTTTTTAGAAAAAGGGTTCTATGTTCCCCGGTCCCATACAAAGTGGGGAACATATAGGACCCGGGGAACATAGGGATGATCCCCTGCCGATCTACATGTTGTGCTGCGAGGCATTCGTTCTCTCACCAGGTGTGTGTTCTGTCCCGTGCAGCTGGCCATGGGTCTGCTGCAGGTGGGCTTCATCGTCGTGTACCTGTCAGACACCCTGGTGTCCGGCTTCACCACAGCAGCTGCCGTCCACATCCTGGTGTCCCAGCTCAAGTTTGTGTTGGGACTGACTGTTCCAGGCATCAGCGGCATACTCTCTATCGTATATGTAAGTCCAACATGTGACAGCTTTCTCAGTGTTTTCATGATCCAGGCAGTATGAGTCCATAAGGGAGACAGTGGATGGACAACAGGAACCAGGGATACTACAACTAGAGACACATCTGCTGACTTCACCTCCTATACATACACTTATTGGCACCACACTAATGCACTTATTTGTTTTTTAACTTTATTTAAAGAGAAGTTCAGTACCATTTTCATTTGTGGGCAGTAAATACGAAGCAGTTACTTAGTTGATTATCTTAGCTTAGCACAAATACTGGAAACAGGGAAAACAGCCAGGCTAGAGCAACCAATAGTTTGTCTCCTTGTGAAAGCGTCCAACACTTGTTCAAGCTGACAGGTAGTTGGTCATGCTCATGTTTATAGATACACACAATAAGCTATTGTAATGGTGTTAAATGTCCCTAATACTTTTTCTCTATAAGTTCTATGGTGCAAATAATTTATACCACAAATGCACAAGTACACAGAGAGAGTTTTCAGTTCTATAGTTGTTGTTTTTTCATGATTTCATGTTTGGTCATTGAATTCTCCCATCTTGAAGTGAAATGTAAAACTCTCATTGTAAGTCATGTGGTGATGAAATATGTTTGCTTCTTTGACATAGACCCTGGAGCATATCTTTGGTCAGATCACCGCTACCAACATCTGTGACTTGGTCACGTCCATAGTGATCATGGTGGTGGTGTTCATTGTGAAGGAGCTGAATGACAAATACAAAGCCAAGCTGCCGGTGCCAATCCCCATAGAGGTTATCATGGTGAGGTCAAGTTATGACACTACTGATCTGTCATAGCATGTGTAATACACTGTATTTACATGATAATGAATGACTATCTATTCTATGTATGGAAATTATTTCACATATTGACAATATGTTTACAAATATGGCTAAGCCTGTGAGTATACTGTATGTTGGTGTTTTAAACAGTATGGCCACTTTCCCACAATGGGAAGATAGAAGATAGAAAAAAAATGTATATAAGTACATAGATTTCAAACTTTAAATTGACAGTTTATTGTTGACATACTGTATATGGTTGCATCAGTGTTATATGTCCATATAGAATTTTACTATGGGTATTTCACCCATATGAAATATGGGTATTTCACATATGTTATGAATTTATAACATCATGTTCCCAGAGAATCGCCTCTGATAGGTAACATAAGACAATATCAACTGAATTAGACAGTAATTGGTGATAATATGTTGCATTTCCTTATAGGAACTCTTCCAAAACATTGTGAAGATCATACAGTTTATTTCTCACCTTTGGGTTTCAGCTCATAGCAATGCATTCACTATGATAAGTCATATTTTGAACTGAGAACAGATAACCCTCAAATACACAAGATAAGGAGTTCAAAGGCTTAAGGGAAAGCTTTTGAACACACTGATATAGGAGTGTTTCCAAAATAAAGTCTAATTAAGTAAATTATGGAAGCACACAACAAAAAGACAACTCAGTGTTGCCACATAAGTTCTCTGCTTCAAATAAGATTTAAATTTCTACAAATGTGTTGTTTCTACCATAATGACTTGATAGCAGTTTTTCCAGAAACCTCCAGATGTTTTTTCTATTCACTCAGACTGTCATAGCCTGTGGAGTGTCGTACGGCTTCGACTTCGAGGGGAAATATGATGTTGAAGTTGTTGGGCAAATGAATAGTAGGTGAGTTCCAACTTCTCCACAATCAGTGAATCTGTTTGCTGATTTTTTTTCCCCATCATGAAATTCAGAGGATTTAAATGTAGACACAATTATGTTTCAGCTCTCTGACTCCCATTGCACCTAATCTGGAGGTGTTTGAGAGGACTGCTGTGGAGGCCTTCCCTGTTGCCATAGTGGGGTTTGCTGTGGCCTTCTCCGTGGCCAAAGTCTACTCCATCAAACATGATTACACTATTGATGGCAATCAAGTGAGTTATGAATACAACCTTTCCTCGATTAAGTGGTCATGAACATTATTCATACAAGTTATTGCTCTGATGTCATGGTTAGGTATGAGCTATCACAACTGTCCATTATCAGAGAGGTAAATGACAGTCACCCCTCACTGTTTGATCCCAGGAGCTCATAGCGTTTGGGATTAGCAACATGTTCGGCGCCAGCTTCAGGTCGTTTGCCGCCAGCACAGCGCTCTCCAGAACAGCCGTGCAGGAGAGCTCAGGAGGCAAAACACAGGTCAGAGAACACAGTCGCACCTCCGTGATAGTTTATAGTTTATCGTAAGCATCACTTCATACCCAGTCGTCATATTACGGTAATTATGTCATAATTTTCTTTCACTGACATCTTGAAATCAAACATTAACTCTTTTTTTTTAACAGTTAGCAGGCTTGATCTCCGCCATGATGTCATTGATTGTAATTCTGGCACTGAGTTTCCTGCTTGAGCCACTTCCCAGGGTGAGACTTCATTCTACTGTGACTTATGGCAGCAGTGTGGTTCGTTTGGCTCAGTGTATCTTATGTGGAAATCAATATTGATAGAAAGAAGCCGTGAAAGGCAAATGTATTTGTTGATATTGTTGTTTCTGCCAAATTTTTTTCATATGAATTAATAGAAGGTAATAAAGAAAAAATAGAGAAATACTTTACACACACTTATTCAGTCATTCACTTATATCTATTGTGACCTCAGTCTGTCCTGGGTGCCTTGGTGATCGTCAACCTGAAGGGCATGCTGATGCAGTTCAGAGAAATCCTGTACCTGTGGAGGAGGGACAAACTTGAATGTGTAGGTGTTCGCATTATGTCCATATTGTCCAGCCATTAGTCACTGACCGCAACAGTCGATTATCTGTCAGTGGAAGTCAGTGAACCACGGTGTGTTTCTGCAGGTTGTGTGGGTGGGAACTTGCCTGGGTGCCACCCTGCTGGGCCTGGACATCGGGCTGGCCGTGGGCCTGGGAGTGGAGCTGCTCACTGTTGTCTTCCGGACTCAGTTGTAATTATTAGACCATTTCATTCATTCATTCACTGTCCAAATTATGCACAATCACCAAAAACGTTTGTTGTCTTTTTCAAGTCTTCATGACGTTTTTATACCTGTCACTCCATGTATACTATATAGTGCATTGTCTACGTAGTGATTTGCTGTAATAATCTTTAAAATGTGCATACAAGTACTAATATGTGTACTCCTTTGAGCCCAATAATTTAAAAAATCCCAATTGCCACTTGAAATCTCTTAGTGTAGGAAACACCAGTCAACCTGAGAGGCATTTCCCAACTCCCAGTTCTTAATTTGGATTGAATATCAAATTATTTATATACTGACAAAGGCGAGGTTTTTGTCATGTTTACTTTCTTGACACTGGGGTCATACCACATAATGATGATCTGAAAGACCAAATAATTAATTATAATAGTAATAATCCTTTTTTATGATTTATCTTAATGCTTTTTACCCTCTGACTTACACAGACCAATATCATTGTGATGTAAAATCCTCTTCATGTCCCTCCAGTCCGCGCTGCTCTGTCTTGGCTAACATCCCTGGGACGGACTTCTACAGGGATCGCAAAGATTACCTAAATGTAAATACATTAAACCACACACTCTGCTGTTGTAACTATATTTGAATATTACAGGGGAGTTTGTTGTTCCTATATTCTGATGAGTGTTGTAATGTTTTCCCAAGGTTTTCTTTTAATGTCATTGTGTCACTGTGAATTCTTTGTTTGATCCTGATGCTTTTCTTCCTCAGATAAATGAACCAGAGGGAGTTAAAGTCTTCAGGATTCCCTCTCCTCTCTTCTTCGCCAATATAGAGTTCTTCAGACAAAAGCTTGAAGAAGCTGTATGTAAAACTTTTGTTTAGTAATTCTCAATATGTGACCGTGTATGACGTGAACGTGGCATCAACACTTGTTTCTTTCAGGTTGGATTTAACCCCTTGAGAGTTTTGAGGAAGAGGAACAAGGCTGTCAGGAAAATCAAGAAACTATTGGAGGAAAAGGGTGATCACATTACAGGGGTGAGACGTGACGCTGCCACAAACTGGAGCGCGGAAAGTATGATTCACACTCAGAATTGTTCTCTTTAAAAACCCCTTTAAGCCCACTTTCACTCGTTTGCCCGACAGAGTGGTTTCGCAGATATGTTTATCAAAACAACCGATGAGGCCGACGTGGACACGGAGGAGTTAGATCTGCCCACTGACCTCAGGGGCCTTCCTTTCCGGATGAACTGGAACGCCGAGCTTCCCGCTAACATCAGCGTTCCCAGAGTGGAGCTCCACAGCCTGATCCTGGACTTCTCTGCCGTCTCCTTCCTGGACGTCTCGGCCATGAAAGGACTCAAAATGGTAAAAAAAAAAAGGAAGAAAAAGAATAAGGGCCTTTCAGTTGCATGCAGTGCTACCGGCTACTGTACTGTCATAAAACTGTCTTTATCTGACTGTACAGATAAAATGCAAATAATCTCTAATCACTGATACTGGCTGCAGCCCTTCTAATATGATGCAGGAAATGTTTATGCTACCAGTATCTGGACACAGTTTAGCCCCAGTAGTTCACCACTGATGGAGGAGGTATTTACTCTTCTCCTGTGTTTTACATATCAATGATTTTATCTGAAAATCTATTTTTAAAAAATGCCACAGCGTAGTTTTCCATCTCCTCTCTCAGGACCTCTAGTAACAACAGGTTGGTGTCAGCCAATCAGAGGAGAGAAGACTCTGAGCCTCACAGTATTCACAGTGCTCACAGAATCAGACATTGTACTGCTTTATTGTCGAAAGACTTAATATATGCATAATAACCTGTAATTCCAGAATAGTAAAAGTAGCCATGTATTTATGTGATAATATCAGGAAAATGCTTCTTTAATCTTCTAACAGCGTTAAAGGGATAGTTCAACATTTGGCAAATTGGCCCATTGCCATAATCCCTATAGTTTTAGGAGTAGGTTCGCTACCTTTAACTATCAGTGCAAGCTATTTTTAGAACGGCGGAGCAGAGCCGTGAGCTGCTCAGAGCTACGCTACGGAGGCTAATGGGAATTCTTGGTTTCCCACATCAAACTCATCAAATACACAATCCTCACAGACAAGTTGTGACCTGCACATTCACCACGCTATAAGATAATAACACAACGTTACCAGACAGAGTTGTTTTCGAGGTAAATTCATGCAAAACCACTGATGCGCGTTCCCGTCGGAGGCAGTTTTTCGGCAAGCAGTCTCTGCATTGAAACAAACTGAAACAACTCTGTCTCGTAATGTTGTGTTATTATCTCATAGCGTGGTGAATGTGCAGGTCACAAGCGTTTTGGAGTTGTTGGATTGTGTATTTGATGGGCTTGATGAGGGAAACCAAGAATTCCCATTAGCTTCCGTAGCGTAGCTCTGAGCAGCTCGCAGCTCTGCTACGTCGTTCTAAAAACAGCTTGCACCAACAATTAAAGGTAACAAACCTACTGCTATGACTATAGGGATTATGGCAATGGGCCAATTTGCCAAAATGTTGAACTATCCCCTTAAATTATCAATGAGGTGGAGTATGGTTGATGGCCAAAAGGACTTCATGACCCTAAGATAAATCCGAGGGGTTGAAAGAAAGGTTGAGATTTTGGGTGAAATATCGGATCATTTTAAAATCTTTCAGACATTGAAAAGTTTTGAAGTAGAAAATAAAGTACAAGAATCTTCATTTGTTCTTACAGTAAATGTACTCTGTTACATGGCTGTAGCACAGTAAAAGACAGCCGATGAGTCAACAGTGGCAGAGATCTGTTGGATGATAGTCAGATAATCATCTACACGGGAACATAATAAAACGATGAGACAGTAGCCGTCATGGTTGTGATGTAATATATTGAAATCCTCTGTTTATTGCTCCTTATCACCACAGGCGCTCAAAGAGTTCATCCGAATCGATGTGGATGTTTACATTGTGGCGTGTGATGGTGAGTTTCATCAATGTTTCTCATCATAGAATCAGTGATGACACTTGTTATGTCTCACTATGTCTTACCTGTGCAAACCTATAACTCACTTCTCAGACAGATCAGTAGGTAAGGCCATCAAGGTAAGGTCATCAACCAGTCATAGGGTTGGCATGTGAACAGGTAAATGAGAGGGAAATAATTCTACAGCTCATATACAAAGTAAATACAGCCTCTGTGTGTTGACAGCGTACCTCCTGGAAAAACTGCACATGTGTGCGTTCTTTGACGATGAGGTGCTGACCTCCATGTTCTTCCCGAGCCTTCACGACGCCATGTTGCACGTGCTTGACAAACAGGAAGACAAAAGTAAAAGCTGGGTGGTAAGATGAACTCTTTTGTGTGTTACACTAACTACAGTTACAGTACATCACCCTGTGGTCTCGCAGGAACAGGGCAGAAACTACAGATAAATATGAAGAGTATCACTTCTTCTGAATGCAGCAGGATTCGTGAATTCAGGATGTGGTGAAAGCAGAATGAAAACCACCACACAGCAGATATGAACCCTGTACACTCATCTTGGGTCTCTGACAGTAATCTAATGTGGAATCAGCAGTTAATGCTGCACTAATTGTCTCTTCTTCTTTTTGTTGACAGATAACAGATACACAACTCTAGAAGAGCAACATCCGCTCATGAGAAGGAGCATCAATTTGCAGATGATATTGAAATACTGTTTACACTGAGCCATTTATCAATATTCACACAGTCTATTGTCTGTTTAAGTAAAGGAAGAATTTAATTTGGTTACAGATGATCTGATCTTTGTTAGTCTACCTTCTTTTTCTTATTGAAACGGTCACATAAATATTTCAGGGAACAAAATAAGAACATTTGTAGCTCCAACTTTTCTCTGTATTGTCATTTAATGTTCGTCCATGTCGGTCTGTGATTTCATTTAAGTGTTGACACTTGGGGAAACCCTCAGGTTTCTCCAAATTTTCCCTGTTAAAAGGTTTCCGGGGGTTTTCCTCAGTCGATGTGAAAGTTTAAGGGCAGAGGATGTTGTTATGATGCCATGTAAAGCTGTTTGCAAAAATGGGCTATACAAATAAAATTGCCTTGCCTTGCCATATGTACACTCAACCCTCCATTTGTAAATACTGTTTAAATAAAGCAGCTGGAACACATCTTAAATACTCTAATTGTGTTGCATTGGAAACCAAGAGTGGTTTAACAGCCTTGATAAAAAAAAACACACACAAAAAAACACAAAACCAGAGTTTTCCATCTTGCATTACAAACTGCAAACTTTAAAAAATGCACCTTCTCAATATGCGTTTACAAGTAGACCAAGATGTGTTAATACCCGCCTCTTTCAGTTCATGCTACCTCCCTGTTTATCCAGACTGATACAAAATCTAGTCATTAGTTGGTGTATGAAGTCTGTTGGCTAAAAAGTGCTTTGTGTGGTCACACTGACCTTCTCCTGATAAACCAACACTGGGGCATTGTGCCCACCAGAGAGGTGGACAGACAACCTGAAAATAGGACGCCTCCAGTTCTGACTGTTGATGTGAGACATGGACAGGGGATGGACAAAAGCTTTTCCCAGATGTCCATACTAGTTTTCTAAAGATGTCCATTCTGTATGATTTCACCTACATTAACAAAAATGTTTAATTTGATAGTATAAATGTTTTAACTACTACTACTGAACAAGAATAAAACAAAGGTGAGGTGGAAATCTACTGTTAAAAATTTATTGAGACATAGTTAACATCTTTCATTGTACAGTATATATGCATGAATTTGGTTGACATATATACAGAAATATAAGCTTTTAAAAAAAGGGACATTCTTGTTCTCAGAGTCTGTAGTATGTTCAGTGGGATGTTCAGTACAGTTAACTAAAATGTGTACCACATACGCACTTGCCTCTGGGCAGTTTTATCAAAATGAATTACCTACATCCTGTAACCCTGAGGTTTACTATCACATTATTTAGACAAGTGGTGAGGAACAGAATGACACAGAGCGCCGCGCCGCGCCGCCCATCCATTCAGTTGGCAGTTTACTGATAGTACGGCCGGTAGCGGCCCTGATCTGGATGATGTGGTCCAGGCATCTGGCCCTGAGGGGGGGGGGCCTTGCATTCGTGGGGGTGGGGGCCCTCTCGGGGCGGGCCACATCCCGGGACTGAGCCCTCCTGGCTGGTTGAACGGGGGACTGAGAGTGCCCTGGTCCTCGGGGAACTGCTGCATGGAGTTGGGGTTGTAGTGATGGGGCGGGGGGGCGTTGACGGGGGGGCCGCTGTGTTGCGGTGGAGGTCCTGGGGGCGGGTGGCTCATATAGGGGGGGATCTGGCCCATAATGTGCCCGGGCGGTGGAGTGATGGGTGGGGGGGCCGTGGACATGGGGGGAGGCGGGGCCTGGTTGTACACCATGTGTGGCGTCCCGGAGCCTTGGGGGGGGTGCTGCATGGGGTGGTTGATGGGAGGGGGGGGCGGGGGCGGGGGGCCAAAGTGCTGTGGTGGCGCCATCATGTGGTGAGAGTGGGAGACCACCGGTGGCTGGCCGGGGTAGTCCCCCGGGTGGTGAGGGGGGGGCTGCCCGGGCCCCGGGCCGCCAGAGTGGGGCTCCCGGGAGGAAGAGGAGTCGTCCTGGATCGGCACGGTGATGAGATTGCTGTGCTTGCGGGTCGTTACCGTGGAGATGCGGAATGTCTCAGGCCCGAGGGAGGAGGTCGGGGGCGGGGCCTCGTGGGCGGAGGGCGGCGGCGGCTGGCTGTAGGGGTCGTGGCTGCCGTGCTGCAGCGGGTTGGGCAGGTGGACGTGGTTCTTGGGCAGGTGGGGCGGGGGCACGCGGAAACGCTCCGACACGTCGGACGACGGCGCCATGTGCACCGACTCCTGGCGGCCCGCCGACGACTTGGCTGCCCGCAGGTGGCGGTGGTTGACGTGGGCCTGCAGGTCGCGCTGGGACAGGTAGGTGCGCTTGCATCCCGGCACCACGCTGCACATGTACAGCTGGCCGCGCTGGCACTGCTCGATGCGCTGCACCGGGTCCGTGCAGTTGTACAGGGTGAGGCTGAACACAGGGACAGAGGGTTAGAGGCAGGAAGCAGGAGAGCAGCGGCTACGATGCTGAACACTGCACTAGGGCTGCAACTAACAAAATGTCAATCAGTGTTTTTCAAAGCACAAGATGACCTCAAATGTCTTGTTTTGTCCACAAACCAAAGAGATACTCTGTCTTTTCTTTAAAAAAAAAGACTATCCAAACTGATTATTCAATTATCAAAATAGTTGCTGATTAATTTAATAACCGATTATTGTGCGATTAATCAATTCATTGTTGCAGCTCTACACTGCACCTCCCTCTGAGTATAATGTTGTTGCAGCAGGTTCAGTGCAATAATAATTAAATTGAAAAAGGTGGCTCTAGTTGTCTCACCCTGGGCACATTTTCTCTCCTTTCTTCTCATGAAGCAAAGCACAGTCATAGCAGAAAACGTGTTTACAGGGGATCTGAGGAGGAAAGAGCGGCAGAGTTAGACATCAGCTGTTCTGTTAAAAAAAAAGAAAAGAAAGTGCAGATAACAGTCAGATTGACAAAGTACATACCATCCGTCCATACAGCTGGATAGGGAGACCACACTTATCACAGAAGTGAATTGGGACTTCATCCCTTTCTCCGATCAAATGTAACTATTGGAAAAGTATCAAGAAGTTAGGCTCACAAACTTCATTCTAACACCCACAAACACTATCAATATAATCAATACACTTTTCATGTATCATTATACTTCACATCTTAACCTGTGTATTCCCAACAAAACTGTTCAAACTAGTTTGACTGAAGGTGCAGCTCCTCTTATGGTGTGCCAGGCAGTGATAATGAAGGTGTCTGTGTTTACTATCAGCATGAAGATACAGACAGGTGTGCTGAATGTCTTGGCCTGGTTATCCAGTGGGATGTACCTTATAGTCCCAAAATAGTTGCTGTGGAAATCTCCTCTGAGTGGCAAACACATCACCAGCTTTGGCACCACAATCAAACCTGTCCTCCTGCTTGAAGCCAAAGTTATCTGTGAAAAGAAAAGACACGAGTGTTAAAGATCGAAGGTAATTAAAGTGAATAGAAGCAGGAAGACGTTCAAAGTCAAACTCCCAAAGCAGTACTGCATGTCTTTGGTAGATGTGGTCCAAATGTGGTTTATTCATGATAACAGATATCTCTAAAATATCAACCAATTGAACATGTTTGAGCAGGTAAAAATAAAACTCCTCACGTCAATCTACGTAAAACAACGTAAGCAAAAACGTGAATGGAACCTTAATATTAAATTACTGCCTTTTACTGCAATTTTTGCAGTACCATAATCTTTTTTTAAAGGTCATGGTCCTCTGCTGTTCATGGCTGACCTTCTGTTAGAGGAAAGCAAGACTTCCAGTAACAACTAATCAAATTGTGTGAGAGTCTGCTATATTCGCCATAGGTAATTCTGTGGTGTCCTCTGGTGGTAAAAGCTTAAACTACACAATGTTGTCATGTTGTGTTCTATATAGAAATGTTAAGAATTACATGTTAAGAAATGTATACTGTTTTTTTTTGTAATTCACCACATACCAACCACAGTAAGGCCCAGGGAATCCCAAGTAAAGTACCCTTTGTTACATTGCCTTATGGTACAACAGGCAAACAACACACAATTTTGTAATTTTTCTGTCAAGTCTAAACATCTTTTTGACTTTTGGCAGATCAGTGAAAACACAGTGGGAAATAAGACATGAGATCAAACTTTCATCAGCACTGACTCAGAGATACCCACAACACTATTTTGGCTGCAGTCTCAGATTAGACTTCCTGGGTTTGTCATCGCCTCCGTCAGTGTCAGCAAAAAACATGCGCCTTTACAACTTGTTAGTGTTATTGATTATAATTCCTATAATATAGCTATTATGATTTGTGTTACATAGCAGCTGTCTTTTCACTTACTGTATTAATCCTGCTTAATTCTTCAATCAAGGAAAACAAGAAACCAAATATAAAATTAATGAAAAAAAGATATGGCATTAGGTGTAAATAACTTCTATTGCCCACTTTAAACAGCTGTCATATTTGAGGATGCACACTGTCACACATCAACTAAGAATGTGCTTCATAGGATAACTATCTTCAGATGCAGTTCTAGGAGGGACTGCAACATGCGCCTACCGTTTTCTCCACCCTCACTTTTAGATGGCCTGCTGACAGGTCTCTGTGTGCGCGGTGGAGGTTTGCTCCTTAGGGGCTGCTTGTTCAGGAGTTTGATGGGGATTCGTCTTCGAACATCTGGGCCACCCAAATTCCCAGAGCCGTCGCTTCCTTGAAGATCATTGTCTGTAGAGAAAAGAAGGTACAGTTACACTTTGAGTAATCTTTGTAAATGATGAGCACAGATCTGAAATGATTTAAGAAAGAGCTGAGGTCCTGCAAAATGAGGGATTTCTCATGGCAATAGTAGTCAAACTAATATAATGTAACATAACTCATATGGAGACATGATCATTATTTTTAAAAGTAGTGTACAGGAAAAGATGCATGAAGTCAGCATTTGTAAAAGCACTGTAGCAGGGCGTGTAGCAGTGGCCTGCTTATTGACAATGTTAAAATTATATTACACACTAGTATGACACCTTCTAGTAACTTTTAGCTAACCAGCGGAGTTTACATTATCTAAATCCATCTGGTACGGACTTAAATGTACTGTTTTCTGGAGAAGAGCCTGTGAAGCAACGTCAGACTTTCACATCCCTGCCAATATTTTGAAGTCATGCTCTCAGTTATGACAGCAGCCATCGCAACAACATCTCAGCTAGCTCAGTTAGCATCATGCTAACACTGCTCAGGTAGCATTCGCGCCCCAACTCAGTAGCAGCTTTCGGTTACGCCTCCTAACATACGGTAAATGTACCACTCTGCATTCAATATCACAGCTGCACACACATAGCTGCAACCCGACGTGTGTCCCCGTGGGTTTCTACAAGACTCAATGTTGACTCGTGGGTGAACAGAAGTGATTTAGCTTTATTGCAGCGCTAGCCAGCGTTTCTAGCTAGCCTGGACCGAGCTAGCTTCAGCGCTGCCCCGGCGGATAACGGGAAACCGCAGCGAGCTCGTACACTGAAAGAGAGGTGTGTGGTTATCTGAGGAAGATGTTATAACAGCAGCTGTAAATGCATATCCACGTATATAGAGAGGTAAAAGAAGAAGTTTGCTAACGCCGTCCTTACTGGGCATTTTCCTTACCGCTTTGGTCCATGATCCAACGAGTGAACACAATGCATTGTGGGACGGAACAGGCGAGGAGGAGAGGAAGCGAGGAGAGAGGGAAGGAAACGAGCGAGGAAGGAAAGATAGTGAGGAAGCAAGCAAGAGTGAGATGAGACAAGTAATGAGTGGAGGCAATAAGTTAAGTCAGGAGGGGAAAAGGGAATTAAATATTAAAACAAATATTTAGGATATAATGTAGAAAGAAGAGGCGACATCTTAATTTTGTGCAAAGATAATGCGTTTGGGACATGAGTTAAATTGATGCCAGGGTAATAGAGCCACCCTGCAAAGTTGCATCTATAGTCAGATTTGGTTTAAAGTTTTTTTTTATTCTTTAAATATGTTTTAAAATGTTTTGTATTCTTTTTTATTGTATTTTACTGATGATACTTACTCTTATGGTGATATGGACCTCTCTTTGGGGTGTCTTAAATGAAGTTCTTAAAATATTATTAAAATCTATCTATCTATCTATCTATCTATCTATCTATCTATCTATCTATCTATCTATCTATCTATCTATCTATCTATCTATCTATCTATCTATCTATCTAGAGCAGTTGATTCAATTGTACTTTGGTTTTGGAGACAATATAGATGGTGTATTATACTTAAGTTCCCCCAATATTGTATCCACCATGTTTTTATGTTAAAGGGATAGCTACATAAATGACACAAAATTACAAAGTGAATTATTCAGAAAAGTAATAGATTTAAACTTTAAACTTATTCATATTGAATTAAACAAAACATACAGTAGCCTACCTACACTGTCTGTAAGGCATTCCAACTTAATCCTGTATCGCACTTTGTTTACTTTAGTTCAGATACAAAATAGGAAACCAGTTAAAGACTAAACCAGATTAAATCATTGTTAGGTAGGGGCCCCAATAAAGCGTTAAGAAAGAAAGTGTTGTCTTGAGTGTAAGTACAGCTGACGTCAACTTTGATCACTTGAAATCACGCCATCGATCTGCAGGGCTGACGACGACTAGGGCAAAAAGTTTGATTGTGCGAACCAGAAAGTCTGGTCTGACTCTTTACATCAACGTATGTGTACTATTGACATCACATGAAACCTTATAAATGTATAATCAATATGAGTTACGACTTAAATCTCCAATGTTAGTTTAAATGGATGTAACAGGCTGGCTGTCGCGTCATTCAATACACTGTCTGAAGTCGGTGCTCGTCCCCGCGGTGTAGCTCTACTGCGCGCTCCCGTAACCATGTCGCCATTTTGATTCGAAAAATATGACTGAGTTTTTCCTGCCTTGCATGCTAAAGTTAGCCCCGCGTTTGAATTACTTTGTGCGTGAGTACGAACCATACACTCTCTATCTGAAATAACAGGCATTGCTGTTTAGGTCAAGAAGGCGCTGACGTCGGAGAACTCTTTATTTGCTAGACTTCAAAGCAACATTTGGCTAACGTTAGCTAAGTTGAGCTAGCTACCAGCAGCCAGTGTTGTCGCAGACTGAGCCTTCTTCAAAACAAATCACTATCCGCTCACAGGCTAATGTGTGTCAGCTAACACAGATAGCTAATAGTTAGCTGGGTAGCTAGTGACTTCATAGCTGGTTTGCTTGACGCGAAACTCCACCAACAATCCAGCACAGACGGGAGGAATAGCAACGGACTTTGAATCAAAGGTAAGTTTTTGAACGAAAAGATCGTCCCGAGTTGGAGCAACTAGCGAGCGTTTACTCTGCTGCTGCTGCTGCATCGACAAAGTTCAACCTAAAGTTGGAGAGCTATTTAAGTTGGCTACCTCTGCTCGGTACACGTTAACTGTTGGTGGCTAATTAGCTTACGTGCTAATCAGAGTAAAGGAGGAACTAACGTGAATGTTACCCAAACTGGTTGCCAAATCTATAAATAAGTGCCTAACAACCGCCAACTAACGCTGATCGAGAGCCCGACGACGGCCAATCGGCCACATTTACCAAATCAAACTGTTAAATTGTTAGATTAGTCAAGGCTAGTTAACGTAACACAGTCGCAAAGTTAGGGACGATCAGCTGTGTTTTGCTACCATCGATGTTGGTGTGTTTTTTACCCCCCCCTCGTTGACATGTTATGTGTATTTTCGTTGTTATCCAGTAGTTACCTAACCGACGGTATAAGTAGTGTTCAGTGCAGCTTCTCTGATTTGGCAGAGGCCAGCAACAACGAAGCCTTTGCTGAGTTAGTAAATCAAGTACACACCGTGTTAGGTCGGTTTGTACGTTAGTTACCGGTGGATTAAAAAGAAGAAGACGACTGGGTGTTTGTACAGCAGCTGTGCAGTGTAATTAACCGAGAGCACTTCAATTACTGTAACGTTAATCTAAGTCCAGTTTTTTTAATTCTTTAATCTCTGGTAGTGGTGCCTCCACTGGAGTTGAAGTAAACAGAAATCTGAGCTCCTGCCACAAGTCAGTTGATGTGCACTTCATGCCAAGGCTAAGGCAGCTCGGTTTACATTTTTTTAGCTACATATCAGCATGTCTCTCATTGTTTGATAGTCTTGGTGAAGGAGATACATACATACATATTATTATTATTAATTGATCTGTCATGTTAAAGTGCATAGGATTTAAAGTACATTTTGACAAGCGTCCCACTCAGTGCATCAAAGTCTGAAGCCCTGGCTTATTTAGTTTGACAGCTAACCAAGATAATCAGTGATGTGACTGAAGCAGCACCAGGGACTCTTTACATCTGTGAGGGAATATCACACAGCACGAGTTAACAGACCGGCCTTTACTCTCATAAAGATCTCCTTCAGTGCTCTGGGACCATCAACTTGGTATCAAGCACAAGGTACAGGTCTGGTCATCTCATTTTACAACTTCAAGGCACATAAGTGCAAGTGAGCAGCAACAGGCTGACGAAAACTGTAGCTTTTGTTTGTACTCTGAAGTGCACTATTGCAGATTGGTTGATCATTTGCTAGCACAGGCTGCTAAGTATCTGGAACAACATGTTAAACATTCGGTTGTCACCAGTTGCATCTTTATTTACCTTCAGCATGCAAAGGGGAGCTCACATATGGAACAGGGGGGGCGGTTGAAATTCATTTTGCTTGCTGCGTTTTAAATTGCCTAATTACAGACTGCTGTCGACTTGCAACATTTACACGTATGCCCCTTTATGTGTACCATTGTTCCTCTTTTCATCGTCTGTTATATGTGCCAGTAGACTGTTTTTGTTGCGATCGCCTCTAGCGGGTTCTATTTTGGATGTAAAGTCAAGCATTTGCTGCCCTGCTCAGTGTCCACAGGGAGCGTTCAACAGGGTTATTACTGCACTTGTGTACTCTGTAAATGTATGCCAGATGGACGCTGCTCCTGCTGCATGTGCAAGGAAAGGTCCTCCCCAGGAAAAAAGGAAAAGAAAAAGGAGGAAGCACTTTGATTTCCTCCCCGTGCTTTACTTCCACGATCAACAGTTGAGAGCATGTTGCCCAGAGAAGTTTGTTAGGTTCGACAAAACAAAACCAATGCAATTATATTTGCCACTGCCGCTGTACTAGATTGTCCAGAGGTAGCTGCCATAGTTACCACGTGAGGAAAAACAAACCAAACATACTTGCTTAGTCACGAAAGCATCAAGTACTCTTTCTCCATCATTTAAAGATGCATCCTCTGTTTACTATAGTCTGATGGTGTGCACTTCATTGCAGTGCAACGAGAGACCAAAAGGAGACGTTGATTAAATCTTGGTTAGTTGTTTGTGTTGTGTAGCAGTTTAAAATCAGCATGTCCTCAATCTTAAGCTTTATGTTTTGCTAAAGCATATCCTGTAGAACTGTCATGTCCTTACAAGTTGATTACTGAAAGTTAGATAAATTGTTAGCATTTTATTGAAACTGACAACACTAATATTTGTTCAAATATTTAAATACGTCGTGACATGATGTGTTTTAACCATTACATTACCTTTTCATTGACATGAAAACTGAAATCCATGTACGGTATGCATGTGTATTATTTGTTAGGCTATTTCTTTTCATATTTTCCTTTGTTGCAATTTAGTGTAATATGTCTGTGGAGAGGGATGATTGGATTTGCTGTGGCACTGTAGATCAAATACAGGATCACAGCAACAACATGGATGTGTGGGGCGCCTGCAAAATGTGGCAGAAGAGCAAAACAATAGATTGGGTTTTATATAGTTTATTTAATTGTCATCAGTTTATCAAAAATTGAAGACATTTGTCATATATATAATTCAAATGCCTTGTTAACACATGGACACAGTGTTTCATCTATTTCTTCAATAGAAATCTGCATTCTGTAGATTTGAATGTATTAATTTTCTTTGAAGAGATTACTTTATACTAAGGACCAGGATGCATCGTGCTTCACAGATGTATCAGTTTCTTCTGATCGATTTTAGGCTTTTAAAATACGTTTGGGGATCTCAAACTACTATCATGAAGAAATTCACATTTATTTGCAGTATATATGTTTTGTGTGAGTGATGACCAGCAGCAGGGAACAGTGAGAGTCTGCTCCCTGGATATTGTGAGCTTTGAATAAGAAGAAGACCACAAGTAGGGATGGGTGTGGTTAGAATATTTTAACAGCTTTATTGATACTGTTAGAGCTAGATAATGTATCATTTTGGCATCATCATCATCCTGTGTGCATGCCCAATAGTCCCATTATATGACGAGTGAGGCAAATAAACTCAGACATGTCATAGTACAACTTGCAGAGTGAATATGGAAGCGATCAGATCTCACTCTGGTGTTATTTTGTGTGTGAATCCAACTTTCTCAAGTGCTTAAAGCTTTTGCACAGTTTATGCACTGTAGTACTGTATGTAACTGATTTCTTTTTGAGGACAATCAACTCCACATTTTCTTTTGTACAGATCTGAAATCGTATCTGAATTGTTTGATAACAAGGCCATTCTTCTCTTTGTGTTTTGCAGGTTATGGTGAGCGTCTCAGTGTCTCATCTCCTAAAGAGGCCTGTGTTTTAAGAGGAGACCCATGCTGATAAATGCCAGGCCTCGCCACACTCTCTGTTGTCTGCACAAACACAAATGCCTGCCTGCCCGTGGGGGAGGTCTGATTAAAGATATCCACATTTCATCCACTGGTACGTATGAGCACGTTGCCGTTTTGTAATATATAGACTATGACTACATTGACTTGGACCACAGTAATCCAACAGTTGCGTTCATGGTAAACCACGTCCTATTTTCTCAGATCAACATTTTGATGTTTTGTGGAGTCTCACTAGAAGTAAAAAGTTAATGTAAACTTTAAACCGACTATTCCAAAGTTGAATTCAACACCCCCCTCCTCTAAGTGTTCATCTTGTAGCTTAATTTAGCTTTGACTTTTTCCACAAAAACTAGTATGGTACATTAGTGTGAGTATAAACACAACCAGACTGTAAAGTCAGGTCTCTGTAGTCTCATACAGTATAAGCCTATAGGATATGTTTTTGATCACAACTACATGAATTCCTGAAGAGAAAAAGTTTTGGGTTTAGAACTAGGTGAGGAATCAACAGGGTTGCCAGGTTTACTTTTTTAGTGCCGTGGGTTAAAAAAAATTGTCTGCGGGTTTGGCAGACCTGTTGCATACAGATTATATGAATAATGGTTATGAATAAAGATTTCTATTTTGAATGACAAATGTTTATACCCAAATTCTGTTAAACTGACTCTGAGTCAGATCAGCATATACCCAGATACGTCACCTGCATGCCCCCACAGACACACACATAATATTCCAACGCTGTGTGACGCCACCGCAGCACATAACCAACCCGGTCCGGCGGGTTTTCAGTTGCTGTTTGGCTGCTTTTGCCGCACAGACCTGGCAACCCTGGGAATCAGGGTTCTGAGGGTATGAGAGGAGAGGATTTACCACAGTAGCACATGTACAGCAATATGTCATCCACATAAACTTTAACTAGTAGAAACTTACTAGTAGATAATAGTATAACATAATAGCAACCTATAGCTCTAACTGCAGCAGCATCTTCAACAGTAGTAGGGGAAACTGATCACCAACTGCTCTGTTGAATATATCATTGATTCAGCTGACTGAAACTGTGCTGAAAATATTATATAATTGGATACTCAAAACAGCTGTAGGTGATCTACAGGTGTGAAAGAAAAGTTCATTTATTTCAGTTGTCCAATTCAAATAGTGAAACTCATAAATGTATAGATTCATTGATTGCACACAGACAATATTTCATGTCTTTATTTCTTTTAATTGAAATGATTATGGCTTACATTTAATTAAAAAAAACAACAACAACCTAAATTCTTACCATAACCCTTAAAAATGTTAGAATAAAGTGAAAAAGTTCACCTAACCTAATGATGTCACACTCTAATCAGCTGATTAACTCCAAACACCTGCAAAGGTTTCCTGAGTCTGGTTCAGTAGCTGCACTATCATGGAGGACACTGCTGACCTCTATCATATTAGTAGTTATCGTCTTAAATGCTCTAGTTTCCAGTCTGAAGCGTGAGGCCGGTTTAGTTACCTACGAGGTGTGTTAAGCAAACATTTTTATGCATTGCGTCAAAGTGCGGCTTGGAGGACAGGCCTGAGAGAAGTGATTCTAGTCTACATGAGATGAAGATTGTGCTATTTCTGAAAGCCATTCAACTGCTCTTACTCTGTCTGTCCTCCTCTTCCTATTATTGGCAACATAAGAAATAACCACACCCTGAGTGTAGGCCTTAGCCGTGGTCCAAAGAAGATTGGAGGAAACGTCGGGTTTATTATTTTCACTCAAAAAAAAAAAGCATAAACTGCTCATTTAGTGTCTAAATTAACAAAAAACTGAACCGATTGCCAATCTGGGCTGCAGGGCCAAATCAAGAAACATAGGAGCGTGATCAGAGCGAATGATGTCATCAGTGGAACAATAAAACATACACTTTCCTCAGATGTGGTGAGCGGTCAATAATAAATACGAAGAAGCTGACGTCAGTGGAGGCTAAAAATTGGTGCTTGTTTTCCAATTTTATCACCAGTGCTTCAACTGCTTAGCTTATCCCCCAGAGAGCACCGTGACTCAACACTCGAGTCCCTGTGAGATGACTGAAGGAGTCACAGCTCAGCCGACCACCACCGACTGTAGTGGTGTAGGTGTAGCCTGTTGACAAACTTTATTGTTTTTGCCTATTTTTGAAACGATCAAGAAATCCTAGTAGATAAATCAATATAATTTTCTCTTTTGTCATTGATAACAGTTTTAAACACAAGCGTCTTGTAGTTTTTTTTTGTAGTGAACTGAGCTGGAGCTGGACCCCCATCAGCTGCAGTGAGGCTTTGGATGGAGGCGTCATGATTAATGTGGTGTTATCTCTATGATCTCATTGAAGATTGTCTTTCATGCATATTGAACATGTGGAACCTCTTGACAAGTCAAGGTTATCCGCCTTAACTCCCAGGCAGCGTTGTCAGCTGGTAGCTGCATGGAAAGAGCTTTCAGAGGCGTTCGTGGTTGTTGTCAGATCACCAGGTGAAGCCTGAATTTTCCTATCAGCGCAGCCACCACAGACAGGGACGGTTTGTCACTGTGTTGTGAAGAGGCAACAGCGCTGCAGACTTAACACTGAGCAGTCCATGCACACATAAAGGAACAAGATTCAAATCTACAGAAGCCCTGGGCAACATGAAAGCACCGTATAACAGTAGAGACCGTCTTGTTTCTATTGCAGAATCCCATGGAAACTTCAAAACAGTTTTATTTTCATCCAAACCTATACAGATCTTAAATATTCGTCATTATTTCTGCACAAACTGAAATATCTTCCACTTTAATTAGATTTTGCTGAATCAGAATATCAAGACTGTCTCATTACAATAACATTGCACTCCATGTAAACACAGCCTGTGACATAAAAGGACAGGAAAGAGTAATCCTCAAGCTGACATCTTTGTTTACATCAGTGTCTCTCCCCTGCTTCCTTCCCCACCTCTACTCTTCCCTTCCTCACCCGTTTCTTTTTATTTCTGGCCTCTGCTGGCCCTCCCTATGCCTCCCCCCCTCTCTTCCCCTCTACCTGCCTGTTTTCTTCACCATCCCTCCCCTTTGTCTTCCAACGACCTAGGGTTGTGTCCCCCGTCCCAGCGGCAACCATGTTTTGGAAGTTTGACCTGCACACCACCTCCCACATCGACCAGCTGCTGGACAGGGAGGACGTGACGCTGAGAGAACTGATGGAGGAGGACGACGTCCTGCAGGAATGCAAGGCCCAGAACCGTCGGCTGCTCCTCTTCCTCTCCCAGGACCACTGCATGCAGGAGCTGGTCAGCCTCATCACCACAGAGCCGCCGGCTGACCTGGAGGAGCGCAGCCGCTTCAAGTGAGTCCACACGACAATCAGAAAGTAGAAATATTAAGTGCAGTTTACACGTGTTTTATTGTCATTTTTATTTGAAGCAATTGAGTACACATTCAGAATATATATTGGCTTTTACATGAACATATGAACAAAGCTCAATACAGATGCAAAGAGGAAGTAAAAGAATGATAATAAAAAAGGGTGGAGAGAGAGAAAAGACCCCCTCTTGTAGAAAAAAAAAAGGCCTGAAAGTTCAGATAGTCAGAAACCAACTTCTGTGTTTTCCCCCTAAGATTTCCCAACATTGCTTGTGAGCTCCTGACGTCAGACGTGTCCATTATAAACGATAAGCTGGGCGCCGACGACTCTCTCCTGGAGATGCTCTACCACTTCTTGGAGCAGGACCCGCCTCTCAACCCGTTACTTGCCAGCTTCTTCAGCAAAACTATCGGCAATCTGATTGCCAGGAAAACTGAGCAGGTACAAGTGGAACAGATCGCAGCTCACCGTGTTGATCCATTGTCGTGTCAAAACGGACCAAAACAAAAAATACTTATTCATTTTCCCAGGTGATCACCTTTCTAAAGAAAAAGGAAGGCTTCATAGGTCTGGTGCTGAAACATATTGACGCCTCTGCCATGATGGACCTGCTGCTTCGCCTCATCAGCTGTGTGGAGCCTGCCCCCTTGAGGCAGGAGGTCCTCCATGTAAGCAAATAAGCTATCTTTGTGTAACCCCTCCCCACCCCCCCTTCTTTTTTTAAAAAGAGCCTTGAACTCATCTTAATGCAACTTATTGATTTTCCCCTCCCAGTGGCTGAACGAGGAGAAGCTGGTACAGAGACTCACAGAGCTCATCCATACTGGTAAAGATGAGGAGGTGAGTGCAAAGCCCGCTGCGCCGTCAGTCGACCTGTCACCACGTAGCAGTGTTACTAATATACTCAACAATCTTATCTTTCAGAGACAATCAAACGCATCACAGACGCTTTGTGACATCATCCGCCTTAGTCGAGACCAGGCCAATCAGATGCAGGAGAATGTGGAGGCTGACCCACTATTGGCCGTACTAGAGTCGTAAGTATGCTGCGCCTTATTGGTAATACGTCCAAATAGTATTTGGAATGAGAGTGAATTGAAAAATCTGGCATTTACAGTAACTGGCTGCATGAAAGATTTATTTTCAAATAACACCAGATTGGTTTGTTTGGTTGGTTTGGACCACTTCTAAGGTATTGGGGGGGAAACAAGCAAATTCCCCAAGCTGGAATGAATTAGCCTTGAAAAGAAACAGTTTTGATGTTGTGAAATGTGACTTGACCTAAACTTTCTCCACAACATCCCAACCATGAATTTTCCATCAAAAACAAACAGTGTGGTCCAAAAAGTCTGTGGTCACTTCAACAGAATGAGGAAGTGGTCTCAGGTATTTGGACCCCACTGTGAACAGCAGACTAACGGGAGTGTGTGGGGTGTGTTTGCCACCTCATTACAAACTATAATCTCTGAAATATGCTGCAGCGTAATCCTGTGTACGTTTCAGGCAGGAGAGTGTGGCGGGGCTCCTCAAGAACTTGTTTGAGGGGGAGAGGAGTGAGGCCTCCATTGTTAACGGAACTCAAGTGCTACTTACCTTACTGGAGACCAGGAGGTCTGGGTGAGTCCTGTCAAGCTCCTCGTTGGAAATGCTGGAGGCTCAGATCACTTTGGTTTCAGCAGATGTGATTCAAGTCTTATTTTATTTAAGTTTAAAGTCTGGAGGCCTCATGTCTTTGCCTGCTTGTGTCTCCTAGGTTGGAAGGGCTGATGGATCTGTATTCTCAGGGTTATGAAAGGTCTTACACTGTCAACAGCAGTATTTTAAATGCCATTGAGCCCCATTTAAAGGACTTCCAGCAGCTTCTTCTGGACCCCCCCAAGGTAAAGCTGCACCCCAGACTCAACTCACAACACTAGAGCATCTTGCGATGGAATAACACCAACACACATTTTATCACACTCATCTTTAAAGGGATATTTTGGCAAATTGGCCCATTGCCATAATCCCTATAGTTTTAGGAGTAGGTTGTGGAGGTCACAACTTGTCCACCAGAGCGTTTTGGAGTTGTTGGGTTGTGTGTTTGATGAGTTTGATGAGGGAAACCAAGAAATCCCATTAGCCTCCGTAGCGTAGCTCTGAGCAGCTTGCAGCTCTGCTCTGCCATTCTAAAAATAGCTTGCATCGACAATTAAAGGTAACGAACCTACTGCTGTGACTATAGAGATTATGGCAATGGGCCAATTTGCCAAAATGTTGAACTATCCCTTTTAGATACTGGAGTAGCTGATGTTGAGTTGACAGCGCTAATCATTTTTCTGTTAATAATTCTTGCTGATGCTCTTTTCTTTTTGTGTCCACAGAAAAGTGCAATATTGACGACCGTTGGCGTTCTAGAGCAGCCACTGGGGAACGCTCGCCTTCACGTGGCCCGGCTGGTGGCCGCTCTGCTGCAGACCAATGCCCCCAGTATCTGCCAGGAGCTCTGCAATCTTGCCACCATGGACCTACTACTGGTAGGCATTAGGCTAAGCCCGGCTTGACTCTGGGCCGGAAACTCTGTAGCTCCTTCTTGTCGCTGCACACATCCATTTGGCCCGACTCTGTTTGTACGGCTGAAAAGAGTTGCATCAGATTTGCACAAGGTTAGTCATGAGGCAGGGAACCATTGATTATCTTATCACACTCCCTGACCAAAGGGCAGTGGGTGTGACCTCTGTGGAGTAGGTTCAGTCAAACATCATGGGGCAGTGGAGAGTTTCTGGTTCAGATGTTAACACCGTGACTGCTTTCATGACTGTGACAGAAGGGCACAGACGTACTGTATATGTTGCTACAGCGATGGTCAAACAATGCCCTTTGTCTCTCCCAACAGGATCTGTTCTTCAAATACTCCTGGAATAATTTTTTGCACTTCCAAGTGGAGCTGTGTGTGGCGGCTATCCTGAACCACCCTTCCTCAGAGGAGCGGCCCAGCCCGGGCCTCCAGAACCACGATGGGAAGCCCGCAGCGTCCGGCTCGGAGGGGCAGGCGGAGGCAGTGGAGACAGGCAGGACCACGGACCCACAGACCTCCATCCACAACGCCCTCGTGGCACATGTAGGTGGCTTCAGCAGCTCCGTACCAGGAGAATCATACTGCAGAAAAAGTCCCTGAAAGTGGAGTCAACACATAAGACCCAGAGTGACTGTCAGTCTGTCAGTCAAGTCACAGCCACCAGAAAATTCTGCTGCTGATTATTAACGGCTGATATTGAAGATAGTGATTGGCAGATTGGAATGAATGATTCTAGACACCTGCCATCCTAAAACCACCGCTGGTTAAAACTCTAGTCCCCCTGCTCTGTAAATGACAGGACATCAAAACAAAACATGTTGGCCATGGGTCAGCCAATCACACAGAGATGTAGATGATGGGTATTGATATCAGAGGCAATTAATGTGATTGCAGCATCCCTAAATATGTTGTTAATTATTTTATAGTGTAGTCCAGTTGTCCTTACTGTAAGACACTTGTTGCTGCTAGAGCAAAACACAGAAGGTGACTGATAGATGATTGATACTGGTGGGAAAAAAAATCATGATCTGCCATTTTTGAAATGCTCGCTTTCAATTACTTCCTGAAAATCCAGACTGAGGTTTTTATCTCTGCCTAGATGTTCATGTTCTGTATGTGTGTGTTTTCTCACTCTTTGTGTTGTTCAGCTTTTCCAGAAGTGTCGACTGGTACAAAGGATCCTTGACGCCTGGGAGGAAAATGACAGAATACAGTGAGTGTCTTCATGTGCAACAATGAGCTAAACTCCATTAAAACTACAACACTGCTGTGCCGATGCGTTGGATTGTCATACACACTGTGTATTGTTATGCATCTAATGACCATGTGTTATTGATCAGGCCTTATTTTTGTAATAAGCACTTGTGAGGTTGGAAAATTTGTGTCTACAAAACTTTTTTGTATAATTTTACCTTTTCTTCTGACAAATTCTTTGACTTTTTTCAGAAATATTACCTTCTTTCTGAAATTTCAGAATTTTTTCCCTCAGATTTGCCCTAATTTGAACATACAGACTAAGAAATTAACGTTATTCAGTCTCAGAACAAATATTTGTGAATTTCTTATGTTTGTTTCAAAATTTTGTCCAGTGGGGGTCCGTGGTCTAACTTGCGTCAGTTTAGGGGTTCTTGATGTAAAAAAAAACTACTGACATAAACAACTTTAACAGCACAATGAAAATTCATCAAATCACATTCTTCTTCCATAAAGGGGAACAAGTTCACAAGCAAAAATATTTGAATGTATTTGAATACAAAAAGTACAGAGTTACTGCGTTGAAGGTAACCAGAGTGTACCTGTCGATCTCAGGTCTGAGGGCGGTACCAGGAGAGGCAACATGGGCCATCTGACCAGAATCGCCAACATGGTGGTCCAGAACCTGGAGAAAGGACCAGTCCAGGCCCAGATCTCTGACCTCATCAAAGGTAATACCATATTTCACAGTAATGACCCGCTGTACAGTAAACCCAGTGAGTGTTAACAACCCCCCTGTGGCCCCCTCCTCACAGAGCTGCCAGAGGACTGCAGAGGTCGCTGGGAGAGCTTCGTGGACGAGACCCTGAGAGAGACTAACAGGAGGAACACAGTAGAGCTGGTGAGTCGTCTGTCAGTTGCACTCTTTTTTTTTTTTTTTTTTTTTTCTTCCCCCCCCTGAATAAATAACTTTTTCTTAACTGGCTCTTGTTTCCCCTCCCTCTCTCCCAGTGAAGCAGCAGCAGCAGGAGTTACTCAGAAAGAGTTCAGCTCAATGTCAGATGGTCTAATAAATCCAGAAACATGTTCAACAGAAGTCAGAAGTGTTTTTGATTTTAAGACTGTAGAGAAAAGTTATACTTACACTCAGTGTTGCTCATCAACACATATTCAGTTCAACTCATATTCCTTCCTCTTCAATCTTATTTTTATGAAGTGAAATTAAGTATTTTTAACTCTACACTGTTTACACGGTGTTTACTCAGCAACAGTATACTTCCTCCTTGTCTTTGATGGTGCATTGCAGCACTTCCTGCTGTGTAACTGCCACCAGTAGATCAGTGCAGTCAGTGTAGTGTGAACCCGTCGGCAGGAACGTGTACTGCACCTTAACACATGATGTTTCTGCATCACTGCGTGTCCTGGTACTCATGTGTGTAACATGCAATACATCAGGACCCACTCATAGAAAACAGCTGCACAGCACAAGTAGAGGTCCCACAGCCCACAGGGAAGCTTTTAAATCATAGTTCATTTTACAATAAACAGAACTTCAGCTTCACAAAAGACACAGACCATTAAAATGGAAGAAGGAGGAAATTGTGGCGACAACAACAATTACACACAAAGCATAAACAAGAGATAAGGAGGACAAACTGAGATGAGGGCAAGGAGAGAAAAAGGCCAGTGTGAAGTTTACAGTGAAGTCTTCCTCTAACTTAGTCTCACAGATAACTGTTCATTGTTGAGTTAGGAAGGGCTTTAAACACTAGACAGACAGACAGACAGGTAGAGAGACAGGTGGACGGTCTAAACAGAGAACAGTATTGATCCCGTCGCACAACAGAGAACCTCTTAAAGTAGCATTGATCTAACATTCAACAGCCCCCCCCCGCCCCCCCGTCCATAATGCCAGTGTAACGGACCCTTGTGTCCTGTGAGCCCGGTGGACACTGGTAACACACTAACACTGTGTCCTGCAGGTCAGCACCCACAACATGCACTCGTCCAGCGAGGACGACGACATGGAGAGCCCCTTCCCCAACGACCTGTCTCTGCAGCAGGTAGGACGGGCTCAGCGCCATGGCAACGGCATGACAGTACATTGTTTTGGTCCATTTTCAGATTGGGTTATTGAAAGATGCTTGATCTAGTTGTTTTTTCTTTCTTCTTGTTCTTGTTCTTACTATTACTATTACTATTATTACACAGATTAACACAGCAGTCATCAATCTCTTGGTTCACAGTTTTTATCAAGAAAAAAACAGCGTATCAAAACACACAGTCATGGTACTGTAAACATGTAATGTGTAAAGTGCTGAAAACAAGATGTAGATTTTTAAAAATTATTTGTAAAACTTCAGTTGGTGCTAACATTAGCTAAGCAGCTAACTGCTGCGGGTTGGAAACAGCAGATGAGGAGCAGCGGTGACATTTGAAGGAAGCGTCCAATCAGGGGAAAGATCCAAATGCCCCCCCCCTGTGTGTCCGTACCCACATGAGCTCATTAGTGTGGTGTTGTCCCCCCCCAGGCCTTCTCTGACTATCAGATCCAGCAGATGACGGCCAACTTCGTGGATCAGTTTGGGTTCAACGACGAGGAGTTCAGTGAGCACGATGAAAACATCAAGTGAGTCCAACAGCTCAGCTCAGCTCCTCTGTTTCTGTTGTTCTCAGTTAACACTGTTTGGTTCTGTGTGTCTCATCTGTAACCTTGAAGTGTAGTTGTGTTAATCTTCACATCCTCCTTGCCTCTCTTTCCTCAGCGCCACCTTTGACAGAATTGCCGAAATAAACTTCAATCTAGATGCTGATGATAATAGTGTAAGTCTTCACTATGTTAGTTCAAAGATACTGTAACAGGGTAATACTTTATACATGTATGGCATATTTAATTTTAATTTGTTACATTCAAGATGTTTAAAACAGTCTTCTGGTGTCACCAACCATTTTTCCAAATCCAATATGTACTGTCTGTGTCTAATTTAAATTTAATTTGTGGTTTGTGCGCAGGCCAACGCGGCTGCTTTTGAAGCCTGCTGTAAAGAGAGGATACGCCAGTTTGATGATGCTGAGGAGGAGGAGGACATTTGGGAGGAGAAGGAGATCAACTATGCAACACAAGCTAAATCCAGAACAAGGTAAAGACGGAGGGGACATGTCCCGGCCTCTGGTTCCACGGGTTTCAGCGTCCGTCTTGTCTTTGTGAGCTCAGTCCTCTGTCTGTCTCATTCAGGTTTGGAGTGTCCCAGACCTCAGAGGGCAGCTCCAGGAGCAGCATGGAGAACGGAGGCAGGGAGCAGGACCGCGGCTCCGAGTCGGACGAGGACGAGGACTCTGAGCAGAACACGTCAGAAACAGGTAGACGCAGAGACACAGAGGAGGACGGAGGAGGACGGCCGCTCACAGAGCACGGCCTCGTCTCACATCAGCCTGAGAACGACGCTCCAGACTCTGCTTCGTCTCAAGCTGTGTCCACTGTTCGTCTTGTCTCCAGGTCCAGGCTGGACAGCAAACTTCAGGGAATCTGGAGGGACAGCGCCGTCCCAGACCCAGGCAGGCTGGGACAGCTCGGCGGGGGGCGGGGCGGAGACACAGGGGTCGGGCTGGGCCAACTTCACTGAGTTCCAGCCTTTCTCCGGGTGAGACACAGACACAACATTTTCATTTTTCATTTTCCTGTCCAACATCGATGTTGTTTTAATAGCAGAGACACACATGCTCATCTGAGAGGAAACATGGGATTGTGGGTAATAGATGAAGGTGTGGAGAAACACACTGTTGATGCTTGGTTAACTTCAGGCAGTAGAAAGTGACTGACCAACAACAAGATAGAAACGATAGAAACAACGGTCTGTGTGATCATACAGAACGCTTATGGCGCTTTTCCACTAGCACGGTATGGCACGGCATGGATCTACTCGTTTTTTTTGCTTTTCCACCAGCCCCTAGTACCTGGTACCTGGTACTTTTTTGGTAACGCCTCGGCCCTGGTTCCAAGCGAGCCGAAGCGATACTGAAACGTGACGTCAGCCGACTGCCTTCCACTGATTGGCCAGAGCGTTGTCACTGGAAGAGCCTCAAGCACAACGTCCAACACCAGAATCAAACCGGCTAATTTAAAAAACACACTGACAACAGTACTGAGACTGTTGTTATTGTTTTATTGAGTTAAATATCCGCTGTTTGGAAAACTATGCTGTTGTCCGTATTCGAGGTGCAGACGAGTGTGATTGGAGCTGACGCAAGGATCGAAAAGAGAAAGCGAGACGACGAAGCCGTAGACATCATGATAGGACGACCCCGCCCACACCGAGGAGGAGGAATGAAGAATTCAGTTGTGATAGAAAAGCACCTAAACCTAGTCGAGCCGTGTCGAGCCGTGACTGTGTAGTGGAAAAGCGCCATTAGAGATCTGTGGTGTGTAGAGATGTTGATTGTTGTGGTTGTTGGATGAAAACTGACAAAATCCACAACACAGGAGTCTGAAACCTGACGAAGCTGCTAGAAGAGAAGGTGTGAGGTGGAGTTTGTGTCCTTCAGCTTGTTAACACGGATTCTTCTTCTCCCACAGCACAGAAACTAATCCCAGGTGCAGCTCTCCTGTGGACTCGGCCAGCGGGGCCACAGATAAACAAGCCAAACAGAACCACGAGAAGAGCGGTGAGTGCTGTGTTGCGTTGTGTTAAGGCCTTTGCACACTGGGTCCGTTTTTTTTCGTCCGAATTTGCCGCACGTCAAAAAATAAATTCGACCTCATGTTGTGTCGATCATGTTTACACACCGAGTCCGAAACTTTCGTCCCTGATAAAAGTTTTCGGAACAGGTTCGATTTAATGCGTTTTTCGCATCCGTGAAAAGACTTTTGACCAATCACATCAGCGTTTCGAGGTTGGAGAGGGAGAGAGGGTCACCGCTGAGTGTGTGTGTGTGCGCCAGCCACTGTTCAGGGTCATGGAAACTGGTCGTCTTCTGTTTACTGTGTGAGCTAATAATCAATATCTATCAAACTGGACCACTGACATCCTAAAATAAACTGTTGAAGTGATGATGATAGTTCCGCTGCTCATTAAGCAGCAGATCCCCTCGCTACTGCGTCCTCTCAGGATGGACACAATATTTTAATGTTTCTCTTTCATTTCTCAACAAGTGAGAGAACCACAAAGTGCATCACTGCGTGACGATTTTTGTCTCCCTCTCCGAAATTTGGAACAGAATAAAAACGCATGGGAATAAAACGCAACGGACTCAGTGTGCAAGGAGCCTGCACGTTACGTTTTTTGTTGGATGACGGATACGAAAAAAGCATGCGAAAAAAACAGACTCAGTGTGCAAAGACCTTTACTCTGCCTCTCTGACGGAGACGCACGCTGAAATCCCTCACAACAACCCTCCCGTCCGTCAGCAGATGCAGGCGGTGCGTGTCCTGGTGCCTGGCCCGTGGGAGAAGGGAAGAAGCCTCCTACCGCGGCCTCAGACGGCAGCTCCTCCGGGGGGTCGGACAGCGAGGAGGACGACAAGAAATCCGCTGCCACCGCCGCAGCAGCTGCCGCCCCGACCGTGGCCGTCGCCTCGGAAACGGCCGGCGCCCCCAAGACCGCTGACCTCAAAAGGTTTGTGTGTGTTACAGTGTTTAGTGTTGGAAGGAGCAGGAACAGAGAGTGAGAGTGTGACGCAGAGTCAGACGTTAACTCTTTGACTTCCTGTTTGTGTGCCAGTGAGGAGAGTCCGCTGTCTCTGGAGAAACTGTCTCTGTCGGAGCAGCCGCCTGCCGAGGGCTCGCCTGCAAACACACAGACTGACAGGAAGTAAGTACCACTCACTCTACTCATTCATTGTTGTCATGGATGGATGTGATCAGTTTGGTATCAACCTGTAACCACGGCTTTAATTTATGTTCTGTCACTAATGTTTTTTTTTTCCTTCTTTTTTTTTTTAATTAAACTTTTTATTTGAAGAAAAAGTAGGTTATACATGTTGCTCTTACATTTGTATACACATCATTAAAGGAATAGTTCAACATTTTGGCAAATTGGCCCATTGCCATAATCCCTATAGTCATAGCAGTAGGTTCATTACCCTTAATGGTCGGTGCAAGCTATTTTTAGAACGGCGAAGGAGAGCCGTGAGCTGCTCAGAGCTACGCTACGGAGGCTAATGGGATTTCTTGGTTTCCCTCATCAAACTCATCAAATACACAAACCAACAACTCCAAAACGCTCTGGTGGACAAGTTGTGAGCTGCACATTCACCACGCTATGAGATAATAACACAACGTTACCAGACAGAGTTGTTTTCGAGGCAAATTCATATTGTTGGATTGTGTATTTCATGAGTTTGATGAGGGAAACCAAGAAATTCCATTAGCCTCCGTAGTGTAGCTCTGAGCAGCTCACCGCTCTGCTCCGCTGTTCTAAAAATAGCTTGTACCGACAATTAAAGGAAACAAACCTACTCCTAAAACTATAGGGATTATGGCAATGGGCCACTTTGCCAAAATGTTGAACTATCCCTTTAAGTCTTATCATCCAAGTAGATCATGAAAGAAAAATTGATATTTAGGTAAAAAATGAATTGTGTGAAACAGATGTGGACAGCTGAGTCTTAACATAGATGTGTGTGTGTGTGTGTGTGTGTGTGTGTGTGTCCTGACAGAGAGGAGACGCCACCTCCACAGGAAGTGTCAGTGAACGGGCCGGTGTGAGCGCGGACCCCCCCCTCTCCCCCCGGCACAGGAAGCCCCCTCCCCCCCCTCCCACCGAGCGACGGAGCCGCGGACCGTCAGCCTCCTCCAGAGTGACGCCCCCCCGAAAATAACCTCACTGCAACTACGGTGTTTTTACTGAATCACTCTGCCATGTTATTGGACCTGGACACTGCCAATCAACACCAATAATGAGGCGGCGGAACATGTAAAAAAAAACAACAACAACAACAAACAAAACAAAACAAAAATCTCTATATATGAAAAATGAGAAAAAACCAACAGACAGGACGGAGAGTAGAGGAATCATCTTCAAAGCCTTTTTTTTCCAGATGTTGCACATAATGACGTGCGGTTTTAATGTAGCAGCGACAGAATCCGAGGGGTAACATCATTATAATTATTATTATTTTTTTATGTCCTGACAGATTTCTCTCTACCTGTTCACGGCTGTTGGAGCCCACCTGTTAGGGATTTTACATTGTCGCCCCCGAGTGGATAGCACAGGCTAACTTTTAACGATGCCTCAACAATAAACACCGTTTTTGAAACCTTTTTTTTTTTTTCCTCTTCGAGCTTAAGAAAAAGCACTTATGCAGCCATTTTACTGTACATGATAGCACAATGTAAGTGTTCTACCCTCATCTCTGCTGGCTGTCTTATCTGCCCCCCCCCCCAACCACCACCACCACCACCACCATGGTCCCACCCCCCCACTCCCCCCTTTATTTTTTTCTCTCTCTTTGGTTGCTGTTGATGAAACATCTCTTGTCGTACATCACCAGGTTTCTGAATGTTTTGAAGTGCTTCAGGAGGGTCCGAGGAGGGGGCGGGTCAATGAACAGAGTTCTAATAGTATTACTGTCTTTTTGCTCATGTGCAATAATGTCAATTAGCCATTTTATTTAAAAATGAAATTCAACTTTTTTTTTTTTGTTGTTCTTTTTTTTTTTTTAAGAATCAATCTAGCATTGGAGACTCATTTGGTAGTTTGGAGCAAACAAATCTGGATTTAATCTCAACTTGAGGTTTCTGATTTTAAATTCTTTTCTTTCTTTTTTTGTTGTAGTGCATGTATAACTGGTTCTCTGTTGACCTAGCTAGTGAGCTAAGACCTTCTGATTGTATTGACCTTTAAGTTCTTATTGCTATCCCCCTTAAATCAACCAAACATTATCTACCTATATACAAATATTATCTACATTTAAAAGTAATTTTACAAGCAATCTTGAGATTACTATTGTTGTCTGTTCCTTTTTTCTCTCTCTCTCTCTCTCCACCAAGCACTTACTCACAGGGCGAGAGTGGCATCTGTTCAGAGTGATGCTGTACGTTTTTCTTTTTTTTTGTTTTTTTGTTTTTTTCCTCTTTTTTAAAAAAAGTTTTAATTTTATTTCTCTCTGAGCAGCAGGAGTGGAAAGAGGACAGGTCTGGGCTCTGCAGAGCTCCAGGCCTCTTTGGTGTACTTACTTAAATCATTTGACAGCGATCAGGTTCTACGATCATTGTTAAACAATTTGAAATTAAAAGCGTCTGGTTGACCACATTAATACCAAAAGCTCCTCTTCACCCGTCTGTTGTTCTCTGTCCGCAAACACCCACGGCGCCGCCGGCAGCACGGCTGTCGGCCGGCGTCATCCTCACAGGAGCTGGTCTGAGGTCAGAGGTCAGGGTCGGCTACAGAGCAACACCTCGACCTGTGAGCAACTTTATTAATGCTTTTAACCTCTAAACATTTGAGTCGTTGGTATAGACTTTATACAATTTAAAGGGGACATGGAAATATCACTTTTTGAAGACTCAATAACATATATCTGGGTGTTTGTTTTGCCTTCCGGCCCCTAAAATGTGAGAATTGACACAAAATCTGTAATTTTCAGGCTCCTGAGGTTGAAATCCATGTGGTTTTACGAGCTGTTCCCTCAGTTGTCTTCCAGTGATGTAACTAGTTTTTGAATTTGCATAAAACCACCCCTACCTGGTACCAGTAGAAGGGGCGGGGCTAGCAGTGGTTCATTTGCATTTAAAGGGACAGGCACTGAAACCAGCCGTTCTGAACAGGGCTGTTTAGAGAGGATGAAAAGAGCTGTGAGGTTTGATCCTTGGGGTATTTTGACCAAAGCATGTCACAGACATGTCTTTAAGACATCTGGGAACTATTTTAATTTGTGGAAAAGGGGCAGAATATGTCTCCTTTAATTTCCAAACATCAGGCGACGTCCTGCAGCTCTTATCTAAGACCTCAGGTTTACTTCATGTGGGAAAAACAGCCTTGTTTGTGTTTGTGTTTTGTATTGTCACTGATGGAGGTCAAATGTTGAAGGGTCCTTGAACGCACCAGCTGAAGATCATTAACACAACTACAGACCCACACAGACACACTGACCTCATTAGGAACCATGCTGCTGCTCTCTAACTCCACATGATGTTAGAAACTTTCCTCTGAGACTCTTCTCCATGTCAATAGACGTGACGTAGCTGCTGGTAAAATAACAAGGTGGCAAGAGGTCATATTGATATCGTATTGATATTTTACAGCAGGAAGAAGCTGATCACTGATCAATCAGCTGAGCTATAGAAAGCTGTACACTGCTGTGATAAAGGAATCAGTTCAGTTTACTTTGTATATAGTCTAGTTGTGGGCAGCTGTGGTTCAGGAAAAGATACTGAATCATGAGAAAAACCACGATGGGTCATCAGTGTGTGAAGAGTCAGATAGAAACACACAGGATGTAGATAAAAGTGATGTGTGAATGTGACTAGTAGTGTAAAGAATAATAATAATGCAGAGGCATGTTTATATCTAAATCATCTCAGGTACATTGTGATGTCACTCTGATCCTCTGTGTCTAATCTGGTGCTTTAAAGGGGACATATTATGGAAATATCACTTTTTGAAGGCTCTTTAACATGTGGGTGTTTGTTTTGCCTTCCAGCCCCCAAAATGTGAGAATTGACAAAAAAATCTGTCATTTGCTCCTGAGGTTGAAATCCATCTGGTTTTACGAGCTGTTCCCTCTGTTGTCGGAGAGTGATGTCATTAGTTTTTGAATTTGCATAATACCACCACTACCTGTGAGTACCTGTACTGGTAGAGGGAGTGGCTGATTTGCATTTAAAGGGACAGGCAGTGAAACCAGCCGTCCTGAACAGGGCTGATTTGAGAGGATGAAAAGAGCTGTGATGATTGATTCTTGGGGTATTCCGACCAAAGCATGTCACAGACATGTCTTTAAAGGGATAGTTCAACATTTTGGCAAATTGGCCCATTGCCATGATCCCTATAGTTTTAGGAGAAGGTTCATTACCTTTAATTGTCGGTGCAAGCTGTTTTTAGAATGGCAGAGCAGAGCCGAGGCTAATGGGATTTCTTGGTTTCCCTCATCAAACTCATCAAATACACAATCCAACAACTCCAAAACGCTCTGGTGGACAAGTTGTGACCTACACATTCACCACGCTATGAGATAATAACGGAACGTCGTTACAAGACGGAGTTGTTTTAGAGGTAAATTCATGCAATCATCCGTTAGGGGCAGTTTTTCGGCAAGCAGTCTCTGCATTTACCACAAAAACAACTCTGTCTCGTAACGTTGTGTTATTATCTCATAGCGTGGTGAATGTGCAGGTCACAACTTGTCCACCAGAGCGTTTTGGAGTTGTTGGATTGTGTATTTGATGAGTTTGATGAGGGAAACCAAGAAATCCCATTAGCCTCCATAGCGTAGCTCTGAGCAGCTCATGGCTCTGCTCCGCCGTTCTAAAAACAACTTGCACCGACAATTAAAGATAACGAACCTACTCCTAAAACTATAGGGATTATGGCAATGGGCCAATTTGCCAAAATGTTGAACTATCCCTTTAAGACACCTGTGAACTATTTTAATTTGTGCAAAAGGGGCAGAATATGTTTCCTTTAAGAGATGATACACTCTGACTGTGTGAACATCCATCAGCCACTGGTAGAGCCGACACTTCTACTGATGATGATGGTTTATAAAGAGTCAAATCAGCTGCTGAAGGCGGCAACAACAGACAGACTGAGGATTGACTGACTGATTGGTTGGTAGCAGCATCTCCCGTCTGCTGACTCAGCACAGATCCATCGGACCCGGTCTTCAACACTTGAATGGAACCTGGCTTCGTCCATCCACCTGAAGGTTGGACGTGTTGTTCCCTCTACAGCTTCCCTGCTCCAACCAGTCTGTCCAGTTCTGCTGTTGTGTGGGAAAATCAGGAGATCAGCAGTTTGAGAAAGACGATCAACACTCACGTCACTGATGATCAGCTCTAATGTGGATTAACACTGTGATGCACAGACGCCGGTATGATCCTTGTAAACCTGCTGAGTCATGTGTGAATCTGGTCTCTACATCCAAAGGAAACGATTCCAGTCTCTCTCCTCTTTGCTTTAGGAGGAAAATCACAACATAGAAACATCTAGAGCTTCTCAACTAGTCTCACTCTGTGACCCACTTTTATAGAATTCAAACCAAGAATTTTTTTTTAAAGCCTTTAAAAACTCATTTTGCTCCTTATTGAGCAAAGTGCATTTCAGAGCACATGAATGAAACTGAGGAGTTACCATGACAACTGCATGTACGGAAGTGAATAAAATAATATCAAACTGCACAAAATGGAGACAAACAAAACGATATATTTGACTTCTAATGCATCTCTGCATTCAGAGCATGTTCACAAAAGTGAATAAATATCAAATTGCACAAAATAAAGACCCACACAACAAGGTATTTTCACTGCATTCAGGCCACATTAATAAGAAACTGATATCTTTGCATTCAGAGCAAATGGAGCAAATAAGAAACTGAGGAGCATTACAACTGCATGTGTTCACGTGTCTCGTGCCTTTCAAAATAAGTTATTTTTCAAAATAAAAGACATGTCCAACATCAGATGTGCATTAAATATTATTTACTTTTTTGACCAGCTGTCCGCGACCCATCCAGAACGGGTCCACGACCCACCAGTTGAGAACCACTGATCTGGAGAACTGATAACTACCATGTTATGTTCGAGGCGAGCTGAGTCGACAATAAACAGACGTCACAGATGAACATTTAAACCCACGGTTTTTATTTGGATTCTAAAAACTATATTGACATGATTGACAACATAACCCGGCTCAGAATGTCATTTCTAATTAAAAAAAAAAAACAAAAACAAAAAAACCCAAAATAAATAAAAAAGGATTATGTCATATTGCTGTGGTTAATTTAGCCGTCGACTGTTGTAGAGTTACCATGGAGATGAGTAAACTAGAGTGAGAAGAGGAGCTGCGTCTGACTGGATGTGGAACAACAGTCTGAACGCCACACAGGGAGCTCCTGCTCTGAGGGGGGGGGGGGCAGACGGATGATGTCATGTTTTAATTTAGTTATAAAACTGCAACTTAAATATTCATCATTTTTAAATTTAAATCATCAATTCTCATCAATTTAAATCGTTTCTTCAATTTGAAGAATTGATGAAACTAGTTGATTGACAGGTGAGTGATGTTAGCGACATTAGAAGTGTGACATCACGGGTGGGCGGGGCTTTAGGATTTTGAACGATTTATTTCTAAATATCTCTACATTTCAACATCTGGATCTGAGCAGCTGTTCCACATGTGAGCGTTCAGATTCGTGTGATCCACAGCCACACACAGACACAGACACACACACACCCATCGCCGTGGGTGACCAACACAGTCAAAAAATCCAACCAGCCTTTAAAAAAAAAAAAAAAAAAACCACCCCAGAGGCTTTTTTTTTTCTTCTTTTTGTTTTACTCTTCCACTAACACACCACTTCCACTCGTTCATTAACGGTTGGTGTTGAGTAAGGACAACTGTGTTCAGAGAAAAAAAAAAAAAAAAGAATACACTGAGGGTTTACTTGTACATTTTCTTCCAAAAAAAACAAAAAACAAAAGAAAACATAACAAAACCCATTAGTCACATTAATACAGAAATAAACAAATGGCACATTGAATTCCTAATTTTTAAAAATAAAGTGGTGGAACTTTCTTACGGAGGAGACAAGTTAAATAAATTACTACCATAAACGTTACATACAAATCTGGAGTAGTATATACAAAGGAGTTATTAGACAAAAAAAATCTACAATTTCAAATTTTTATGTTCAAGGAGACAGCAGTAGAACCATATTTTACATAGCAGGGGTTGTGTTAACACGTGTGGGTCTCGAGTGGTTTCTCTTTTTCTGGAGGAAGAGGAGGAGGAGGAGGAGGGTGAGTACAGGTGGAGGTGGTGGTGGAGGGGGGGCGGTGGGGGTGCAGTCTGACAAACCATTTAAAAAAATAAAAGAGAGAAAGAGGATGTTTGAAAGCTTCCAGCTACACGTCCAGTTTCTCTACCACTCTACAGATACAGAGAGGACCAGTCTGAGTCCACGCCGACCGACGCCCCCAACGATATGTGATGTCTCCAGCTGTGATGAGACATTTATGGAAACTTTTCGACAAGAATCGTCTCGTGTTCGTCTCCAGGTCCAGATATTTGCTGCTGCAGCTACAGTCGATCAAAATCTAGTGCATGTCAGGTTTGTTAATGTGTGTGTGTGTGTTTTTTAACTGGAATCTTGTTAGAGATGAAATGAAAAGTGACAGATGTTTCTTCCTACAGATGAATAATAATATTGTGTTGGTGATGAAGCAGCAGGAGCTGGAGACGAGTGTTTGAAACGGCTTCATGTCCAATTAACCGTGCGACAGTGAACGCAGCAGCAGCAGCAGCATCACCCAGAGACGCGCGGACGCAGCTACGGGAGCGAGACCCATAGATATATATATTGACTAGATGCCGCGTTCTGCTTCTCAGCGTACGTCAATAGCGCCGCCATCTTGGTCCGGGGTTCTGACCATAGACACATAAACATCTGACCAGCAGTCAGACCCGGTCAGACCCTGTAGAACACATCTCAGTGTATTTATGCATGTGGGTGTGTGTCTGAGTATGTAAGTGTATGTTTAATACATAAAAACAAAAATTATAAAAAAAAATTCAACATTTTTGTTGTTGTTGTATCATAAATATATGTCTGACATTTATAATAAACCAAACGGCTTGAAAATCGGTTGATTATTCGGTGAGTTATGGTGATTTTAATGGTTGATAGTCGTCTGCCTCTGTTGACTAGACACGGCTTCCCCCTGACCAAGATGGCCGCCGTGTTGACGTATTCCACTCAATAGAGCTGCCTGGGAACGCGGCATCTAGTCAGTCTATATATCTATGAGCGAGACCGAGGTGGAAACACGCCGGCAAGCCTGTCTGAAACATCCCATAATATATCACCTGCTCCTCTTTAATGAATTCCCTTCCACATCATCATCACTACAAAACAAACCCGTCCTCCTTCAGCCTCCCTTCGACATGTGAGTATGAGCAGTGGTTGGTTAGGAGAGGGGAGGGGGCGGGGTCACAGGTGTGTGGGGGCGGGGTCAGAGGTCACAGGTGTGTGGGGGCGGGGTCACAGGTCACAGGTGTGAGGGGGTGGGGTCACAGGTGGGGAGGGGGCGGGGTCAGAGGGGTGGGGGGGCGGGGTCACAGGTCACAGGTGTGTGGGGGCGGGGTCACAGGAGGGGAGGGGGGCGGGGTCACAGGTCACAGGTGTGTGGGGGCGGGGTCACAGGTCACAGGTGTGTGTAGCTTAGTGAGGGAGGTTTAGTCTTTGTAAACACCTGACAGGTTCTAATCTCCCACTGGCTCCTCCTGCTTTGATCTCTACGACTGATTCATGGCTTTCACAGTATGTCATCACCATCATCATCATCACCACCATCATCATCACCATCATCATCATCACCACCATCATCATCATCACCATCATCATCATCATCGCCGACATCCTCTTCATCCTCGTCCTGCTGAGGTGATGAGCGTTGATCGCTGTCTGGTACAAATTAAGAGATTTTTAGAAAAGAAAAGAAAAAGGAAATCCTTCATGAGCCGCTGAGGAGCCCCCCCCCCCCCCTCCTCCTCCTCCTCCCTCCTCCCCCCCTCCTCCTCCTCCCTCCTCCCCCCCTCCTCCTCCTCTCCCTCCTCCTCCTACACAGTCCACCTGTCTGAGTCTTCTTCTAGTCCCAGGGGCCCCCGGGGGCCCGGCCGGGGCAGTGAGAGGCAAAGGGAGCGCGGCGCTCCGTCCTCGGGGTCGTTTTGGTCCGTCAACCCGTCAGTCAGTCACTTAGATCCATCTCAGCCTCGGTGTGTGTGTGTGTGTGTGTGTGTGTGGCGGAGTGTTTTACAGGGCGAGCGAGGTGTGTTAGTAGGAAGGAGAGCGAGTGGTTGCTGGGTTACAACAGGCGGAGGTTCTGCAGAGGTTCTTCATGCCGAGGCGGCCAGATGCAGCGAGGGGCCGCAGCGGGAATCGATCCTGTGCTCACGCTGCCAAGTGGTTCTTCAGGGACACAGTTGTTGTTGTTCTGGTTTTTTGTTTGTTTGTTTGTTTGTTTGTTTTTTTTTGTCTTTTTCTGGATTTTTTTTATAACAAAAACACTGAAACGTGACGCGGGGGGGGGGGGGGGGGCGGGTGGCGGGGGGTATTAGTCCAACACTAGCCGACAGAACAGAGCTTTAAGTGGTGAAAGGCCCCTTCCCCTCCCCGTTCCCCCTCCCCTCCCCTCCCCTCCCCCGGCTTCGCTGGGATTGGCTGGCAGAGGTGTCCGTCGGGGGGGAGGGGGGAGGGGGGGCAGTCGCCCGCGGCAACGCTCGGTCCTTTCCTGTTTTTATATTTTATGTTTCCCCGTGCGGCTGCGTACTGAGCCCCTCCTCCTCCTCCTCCTCCTCCTCCTCCTCCTCCTCTAGGCGTCAGACAGGCAGCTCTGCACGCTGTCCATCCACAGCTGAGCGTTCAGGCTGTCCTGGGCACAGAAGTTATACACTCGCTTGGTCGTCTTGAGCTGAGGACACAGAGAGGGACACGTCAGACATGTACACACACACACACACACACACACACACACACACGCACACACACGCGCACACACACGCGCACACACACACACACACACCAGGGTATATACAGGAATCCTGAAGTTAATTTTAATACCCTTTTTAGACTTTTTCAAGACCTTCTCAATATTTTCCAACACCTCACCGCCACTTCAAGCTGTAACCATTTACATCAGTGACACTTTTAACGTAACAGTTTTAGTTTGTGATAAAGACTCTAGACCACTATGATACAACAGAATTCAAAATAGGCTGGGATAATAAATCAAAGGCAAAGTTTATCAAAAAACTAAACAAAAAAACATTGCGCCACTCAAAAAACTAAAATCTTCTTTTTATGTACCGGTTCATCTTTGGTTTTTAATAAAATGAATAAATTCACACACTTTCACAATGTTTTTTAGGACTCAAACTCTTGGACAGCTAATTCAGAAAATATACCTTAAAAATTTAAGACTTTATAAAGTTGTGAAAAGACTTTTTAATACTTTTTAAGGGTCTTAATTTTCCCAAAATTGATTTATCACCTTTTAATACTTTTCAAGACCCCGTGGACACGCTGCACACACACACACACACACACACACACACAGGCAACTGGAAACAGGTAACATCACATGAATGATTTTTCTGAATAGAACTTGTGGACTTTGGGCACGATGTGTTCAAGGACCTCACGGAGACATGAACTTACTGTGTCTTTGTACTTTACTGTCGTGTGTGTTGTTTTATTTCAAACTAAAGGTGCTGCAGCTCAGAGCCTGAAGAACAACATGGAGCTGTTCTCTCTCTGGGTGATGCTGCATCAGATGGAATCTGGCAGACGGCAAACCGGATGTCGCTTTAGTGGACGAAGAGAAGGACGGTTAACTTGGACTTAACTTTTGTTTTTACCGTCCACCGCCAAGGAATTCACCAGATGTGAGGTTTTGGAGGGAATTTAAAGAGGAATTATTCAAGTCCAGTCACTTCTCCTCTGTGTCACTAACCCTCCACCTGGCCATGTGCATTAGTTTTTAACAAAGTTGGCGGAAAATCAATCCATGGAGCAGTAGATAACGTTATATAACATAAACAATGTTACGACGTGTATATCTGTGTAGTCTTAACTGTCATAAACAGAAGATTACGGGTTACGGAGCACGTTTGTGTCGCAGCGCAGAGAGACGAGAGCTCGCAGCAGCCAGGTACTACACTGATGTTGCCAGGTTGGTTTTCAGCCGTGAGACACCAGGTGAAGACAGAGAGCCTCCGTTCTCACTCTAACAAGTCACAAGTCATGTAGTTAACTATCACAACTATCACAACTACTCCGGAGCTGTTTAATGAAGGTAAAAATGTAGCAAAGCCACGGGAGAAATCCTGCTTAGTTCCTCTTTAACATAAGTTTGCGATGCAGTATCAAGAGAAATTAGAATTTTATAGCCATATATGTATAGCTATGATAATAACATGAAATAATACATGAGAATTTGTTGTAAACCATACGGCATCGGCATAGCAACATATTGTCAGGTGTGTATTGTTTTGCCGTTCTGTCGGACCGCTTGTTTGTCTTTGTAGTCCGTCTGCCAGATTCCATGTGAATGCAGCATCAGTCTGGACTGGAAGTTCAGAAAACATTTACAACTAAGAATCCTTTTTGTCCAGAGGAAACTCTCCACATCTGTCAGCGTCCTCCTGCACCGCCGTGTGAGGGAGTTGTGTGAGGGAGTTGTGTGAGGGAGTTGTGTGAGGGAGTTGTGTGAGGGAGTTGTTGTGTTGTGTTCTTCCAGCCGGGTGAACTCATGTTGTGTTAAAACCAGAGCAGAACTTGTTGTAACAGCAGAGACGTCACCGGTCGGTGCTGAGCTGGTGTTCTGGGTCGTGACTGAAGCAACAGACCGACAGACGGACCGGTCGGTGGATCAGGTGACGTGTGGTCAGGCTGCTTCCTGTTACCTGGGTTACCTGGGTTACCTGGGTTACCTGGCTGCACTCGTCACCCAGCTGCTACAAACACAATGAAGGAGTTCCTTTGAATTCTCCTCTTCTCGTGTGTTGTGACGTCACCGTGCTGGAGTTGTGCGTGTTGTTGTTCTCTCTGTGCTGACAGGACGTGAACACGGTGACACACACACACACACACACACACACACACACACACACCGTGGCTCAGTGACTCACATCAAAGAAGGCTTTCTCCTCGATGTTCTTGGGCGCTCCCATGGCCGGTGTTCCCGGGGTGACCGACTCCACGTCAGCCAGCTCGATGACGCCTTTACAGTCCTTATCCTGCCTGCTCTCGTAGTATCTCAGCTGCACACACACACACACACACACACACACACACGGTGTTAGACACAAACACGTCTCATCGGTCTGTAACTTCAGGGTCACTTCAGGTCACCTCGACTCCCTCTCACCTGATGTTTGGTCTTGTCCAGCACAAACCACCGAGGTTTCCATGGTTTCAACAATGCCCCTTTCTTGAACAAGATGCCTTCAAAACTCCTGGTGGAACAAGGTGAAACACTTCATTACACACAAGTTGCCAAAGATGGAGACCCCAGTGATGGAGGGTCACCACAGGTTAGATTCTTCTGAGCCGGCTCTGTTTCCATGGGGACTGGAGAGCGAGCTGTTGTGTGTTAATCAGAGGTGTTATATGTAGGGGTGGTGAATGAAAGTGTATTAAATTCCCAAAAATCGATTATTTTTTGCTTTTTTTTCTCCATTGTTTTTAAATGTTTTTTTTTACTTTTTTGTTCTCTTGTAGAACGGATGAGTTACTATTATGTTTTCTCCATCCAGAACGTCCTGTCAGCTTTAGCTTTAGGACCGATGACTTGTGACTAATGTTGACGAATGATGATTTTATTGTGTTAAATTTTTAAAGTTCCAAAGCTGCATCTTCTGTAGGAAAAAACTCAAACTTATTTGCAAGTGTGGACACTGTGACACACAATTGGACACACAATCTACATTACACAAATTGAAGGCGCAGTGCGGTCTAACTCAATAAAAGAGAAGTTAAGTAGTATTTTAATGGTGTATTTTGGTTTACTGTTACTGTCCAATGGAAAATCAATAATCGGCAATAATCGAAAATCAAATTGATAACCGTTAATAATCAAAAATTGGTTGGTAATCGAGTAGAGACCTCAATAATCGTAATCGAATCGGGACCGATCGGACCGATTACCCACCCCTAGTTATATGTATTATCAACTTAACTTTAAAGAGATAGTTCAACATTTTGGCAAATTTGCCCATTGCCATGATCCCTATAGTTTTAGCAGTAGGTTCGTTACCTTTAATTGTCGGTGCAAGCTGTGTTTTTAGAACGGCGGAGCAGAGCCGCGAGCTGCTCAGAGCTACGCTACGGTTTCTTCTTGGTTTCCCTCATCAAACTCATCAAATACACAATCCAACAAAAAGCAGCTAAAACATATTTAAAAAGTAGGATGTGAATCAGGCTGTGGCTCATAAATACAGTTAGAGAACGTGTGTGTGTGTGTGTGTGGGGGGGGGGGGGGTGGATCTCTGAGTCCCAGTCTCAGCTGTGGTACGGACCTGTTCTCGCTCTCGGTGCTCTGGAACTGGCTGTAGAGGGTGCTGGTGCTGGGCCGGCCGGCGACGGGCGTGGAGGTGGCGCTGGCCTCGCAGTCCAGGGCCAGGTTGATGGACGAGCCCACGCCGCTCTCCTGCAGGTACACGCCCTGAGACCGCCGCTGGTGGCTCAGGTTGGACGACATGAGCAGAGAGCTGGAGAACGACGGCTGTGGAGGAGGAGAGGAGACGGAGAGGAGCAGCGGTGAGAAGAACACATCAACTTCAACAACAAAAGCCGGTCTGTGTGACTTTGATTTCACTCATTTTAGGTTCATTTGAGCTGAAACGCATTGATCCTTGTTTTTTAACCTTTTACATTTGTACCTGGCGATGTTTATAAAATAAAGGCATTTTAATTTTTATCTCAAAACGGAGCTGCCTTGGAATCTTTCAAATCTATAAAAAACAAAACAATATTTAACTTCACTTTGCTTTTGGAAAGAGAGTTTACATCTTAAAAACCAGTGTCTGGTCCTTTAAGCTGCATTCTGCTGTGTCACCTGAAGAGGGCAGCACAACCCACCTGCCTCCACTTGCCTCCATCACTCCCTGTGTTTGTATCGGTGTGGTCTGACTCTGACAGGGCTGAGGTCACTGTGGAGGTTCGTTAGTCGTCACTCAGCTCATTTAGTAACGACTTGTAGTTTCTGCTGTGATAGTTGGAGTTCAGAGGACGTGTGCTGACAGCAGGAGATCACAGAGCTCAGTGTAGCACCGTGCTGTACATAACGACCAGGGAGGTTTTACACCAGGAACACACTGCACTGGTGTGTGTGTGTGTGTGTGTGTGACAGCCGACGTCACTGAAACGTCACTGAGTTGTTGCAGATTCTTTTCAATATGAATTTAATTCTTTCATATTTTTTCTTTTCTTTTTTTTTTACATAAAACACCAATATAATATTGTTGCATGTTGTTGTGACGTCAATATGACATCAACAGGTGTTTTTGTCTGGATGTTTTGCTTAAATGATATTTTGGGGGCATTTTTTTGCCTTTATTTTGATAGAAGAGTGGAGAGAGACAGTGAAGGGCTGGTTGGGAGACGAACAGCGATCAGCGTCATGAGATGTGCTTTCTTCTCTGGTTGTTTTTACAGGTAAACAGGCATCACAGTTGTTACATCCCTTCTTGATTCATCATTGTTCTTTTGTTATCCCACCTTCTGTCTATCTTAAGTTTTATTTTTTACAAACATATATACTTTGCAGGTTTTGTTTTCAGCACTTTTTTTTTAATATTACACAATTATAGTACTGTAACAGCTCGTTTTGATATGCTGATGTTTTCCTTTTATTTTATTTTTTCTTGACAATAACTGTGAACCAAGAAATCAATCTTTATGTCTCCTGTGTCCCTGTTTTTATGTATTCTGATCCTTGTGTCCCTGTTGTTAATTTTAATGGCTTTTTAACATCTTGCCGGACGACTGCAGTTTAGGGACCCCCTCGAAAACGAGATGCTGCATCTCAAGGAGCTATCCTAAATAAACTTAAACTTAAAACTAGCCTCTGGCTAACACTGGCACTTTTACAGAAATGTTAATTAATGTGCACTGTCCTCTCCAAATGAAACAAATAAAGTAAAATAAAATACCAGCTGTGTAATGTATTCTTTGAGAATAATAATAAAGAAAATTTTGGAAAAAAAAAAAGAAAAAAGGCGAGAGCATCTTGAGATCACCGCAGCATGAGACACGTGTCTTGTAGACAGTGTGTTCTGTGTTGCTGAATAGAATAGAGGAACTTTCCCAGCCGACTGCACCTGAATGCAGCACCTGACTGTTTCCTGTGTAGCTGTGAGTTAAACCGAACCCCCCCCTCCGCCTCACCTTGCTCTCCAGTTTGGTCTCGGTCCTCTGCGTGGTCTTGATCTTGTCCCACGTGTCCTTCCACTTCTCCGCCGTCTGTCCCAGCTCGGCCTCCAGACTCTGCAGGTCCTGCAGCAGCTTGGTGATGGCGTCGGGCACCGCCTTGCTCAGGCTGTCGTAGCACGGCCACACGATCTTCCGATGGGACTTGGGCCCGGTGTCGGGCTTCTCCGCCGTCTCCTCGGCGACGCGCTCCTGCCGGCCCCTGGTCTCCCAGTCGTAGGACGGCCCCTCGGACAGCGTCTCCTCCATGTAGAAGTCCCACACCTTCAGGTTGGAGATGAAGGTGTACGGCCGCAGAACCTGCACGACACAGTCACTCACGTTTTAATTCTTTCCTTTGAGACGTTATTTAGCATCTGAATGTTTCTGGGCTCAGCGTCACGTATCCCATCATGCCGTTGGGCGGCAGCGGCGGCGGAGGCTCACCTCGTCATCCTCAGGAGCAAACATGTAGTTGTAGAAGACGGGCGTCTTCTTGTTGAGTCTGTCGATGTAGTCCCACACAGACTTACACACCTGAGGGCTCTTCCTCTCGCCTTTCTCCTCGTACAGCACTCCTACACACACACACACACACACACACACACACACACACACACACACACACACACACACACACACACACACACACACACACACACACACACACACACACACACACACACACACACACACACACACACACACACACACACACACACACACACACACACACACGGTCATCAGAACAACAGAATCTAATCTATCTAAATAAATAATATTTTGGAAAATGGAAAGAATTATGTATAGAATCAGAAATCAAGAACCAAAATGTCTGAAAAGATGGAATAAGTGGATTGACTCTATAAATAAATAAAACTGAAGAGTCCAGCTCTGAAGACATGTTTAGTAGATCTCTGAAGAGAATGTACTGGACATACAGCTCTGGAAAAAATTAAGAGACCACTTCAAAATGATCAGTTCCTCTGGTTTTACTATTCATAGCTATGTGTTTGAGTAAAATGAACACCTTTGTTTCATTCTATAACCTACTGACAAAATTTCTCCCAAATTGGAAATAAAAATATTGTCATTTAGAGCATTTATTTGCAGAAAATGGCAACAGGTCAAAATAACAAAAAACATTCTGTTTTCAGATCTTGTATAATGCAAAGAAAACTGGTTCATATTCATTTTAAAACAACACAACACTACTTTTTAAACTTAGGAAGAGTTTAGAATTAATCAACATTGGTGGAATAATCCCAATTTTTAATCACAGCAGTGTGTTTTTAATTTATTTAGAATCTTTCTTCCTCATTGAATATGATTTGGTTCAGGTGATCAGCTCAGTAGAGTGAGGTGTGTTTGTGTTGGAGTTCAATAGACACTGGAATCGATGGCTGCCATACATGTAGAGAAGCTGATTTATTAAGAACATTTTGGAGTGCTCTCTTTATTTTTTCCAGAGCTGTATATTTTTGTTTATCTTATGCTTATTTCTTTATTTTACTGTCTTTGTCCTACCTTTCTTTTTCTTTTCCTTTATTATTATTATTACAGGTGTTCCTTTTTTTTATTTTTTTTTCTCTGTTACCATGAACTTTTTCATTTTCTTTGATTTTTTTTCACTACAAAATACATTTTGTGGGATCGCTCCAACGGCTAAAAAGATGTGTAATGGAACATGAATCAACAACTTGTGCAATCCTGCAATAAAGTAAACAAAACAAAAAGAACAACAGGATGTGTATGTGACGTGTCCTCACCCAGCTCGATGCGCTCGTAGTCCGAGTCCAGCAGGAAGGTGCGGAAGCGGTTGGACACGTAGTGGTACGCCAAGAACTTCAGGTAGTACTGACTGAACTCAAACTCCATGGGGAACTGGAGGTGGATCTGAGGGACAGAGACACAGAGAGGCGGGGGGGGGTTACATCATCTCACTGTGGTTTGTTTTAGAAACATCGCTCACAGTTTATTCAACCTGAGATCTGATAAAGACGTTTACACGGCGTCTGATTTCACTCTGACTTCAGCTGCACCTGAGTCACTTTTATCTTCAGCTCCTCTGTTGTTACACAGTCACAGTGGAGCAACAGCAGCATCAACAGCAGCATCAACAGCAGCATCAACAGCAGCAGCAACAGCAGCATCAACAGCAGCATCAACAGCAGCATCAACAGCAGCATCAACAGCAGCATCAACAGCAGCAGCAACAGCAGCATCAACAGCAGCATCAACAGCAGCATCAACAGCAGCATCAACAGCAGCATCAACAGCAGCATCAACAGCAGCATCAACAGCAGCATCAACAGCAGCATCAACAGCAGCATCAACAGCAGCATCAACAGCAGCATCAACAGCAGCATCAACAGCAGCATCAACAGCAGCATCAACATCTCTAATTAAAGCCCCGAGCTGCCAGACAGAATATTAACGAGCCTGTCAGACAGCGAGGTCGACAACGTGTAAAGAAACCACACATCCTGTGTGTGAGGAGGACGACGATGAGCCCACGTCACTCAGCAACACAGGAAACAGAGACATACAGACACACACACACACAGTGTTATCAACATATATGGTAAGAGGAAGAAGAAGTTAATTCCTGTTCTGGTCACTGCAGAAAACCTGCTGCTCTTTGTTCTTTAATAATTATACATGTATAGTTGAATAAACTGAGGATATTTAAGCCTCTGGTCTTGTAGGAATCAACAAAGTACAAAATGAAATGAAATAATTTTATTGCTTTTGTGTTTTCCTTCTTTTTCAAGTATATTGTTGGGGCTTTTTTCCCTTTGACATTTAGTTGAGAGAGAGAGGAAATGGGGGCGGGGGGGGCAGAAAGGGGGAAAGTGCCACCTGATGTGGGATTCGAACCAGGGCCGGCTGCAGAGAGGACTGTAGCCTCTGCACATGGGGAGCCTGCTCTACCCACTGAGCTAAACGGCGCCTTTTATCTTCTTCTTTATTCACATTTATAATAAGTACACACTATTTAGCATTAGTTAAGCATTAATAAATACTGAGTTCTTCATTTATAACACATGAATACTCATTAGTATGTAGTTTATAAATACAGTTAGTGCTGATCAATGATGAGTAAAACATTTAACTGTGTTTATAAACTACATACTAATGAGTATGCCAACTTTCAATGTGTAATAAATGATGAAGTCAGTATTTAATGCTTAATAGTGTGTAGTTATTATAAAGTGTTGCCCATTTATCTTGTCATTGCCCTTTTTCTATTGACACCAACCTGCTAGTTGGACTGGAGCCTCAGCTACAATCTCATGTATATTTACATGGAAATGTTCATCAGTAGGTCCTATTTAAAGGCCCAGTATGTAACTTATTTGGCTTTTTATTAGCAAAAATAAAATATTGCTTTCATAAACATGTATTTCACTTAAAGCAGATATCAGTGGAATGTTTTTGTTAATATAAGTCCTAAATAGTCCTATTTTCCGTCAGCAATCACTTACATGAAGTATTTCAGCCTAAACACGAGTCTCTCCGTCACTCTGCTCTGCTGTAACCCGAGGAGAAAATTGTCCTTGTGGGATACAAGTGTTATCCAATGAGGGGAGAGAACGGCATGAAGGGCTGTGTGTGCAGCCAAGGGATGCGCGTGAATGTGGTGACGTAGCACGAGGACCAATTGATGCCTGACAAGGGCGGGGGCTGCTAACTCATGGTGCGTTCAAGGAAACTCGTACTTTGTGTTTTTCCTTCCTGTGAAGTCATACCAGTTCGATCTGGTACGAGTTCACGGGTCGGAAGTTACGAGTGGCCGTTATAGGGAACTTTCACAGACAACAGGACGGTAAAAACACGAGCTACGGGTTACCTGGAACGCTACCAAGTCGTAGTTGTGACTTGAAGCTGTAACTTACGGTTTCAAAAGCCTGCCTTGAACGCAGCATTAGCCGAAACGGCCGTGCCGCTGTTATCTGCTTTAAGTTGAATCACACCCGCATACAAATGAAAGCTTTCTGGTTCCTTAGAATGAGTTGTTACAAGTCGTTACAAATACATAAGGCCGGGGGCGCACTGAACCGAGGCGGCCAAATCTCAAGTCTGAAATCCCAGGACCCAGTAAGAGGACGTGTTCACCTGGTGCACACAGTCGAGGAACTGCAGGAAGACGGGCGTGAAGCCGCTGCTCTGGCTGTTGAGCGTCTGAGCTCCCCGGTGGCTGAACCTGTGACCGAACGACAGCCACTCCTTCTCCACCAGCAGCCGGAAGCCGTCGAAGGTCCTGTAGTAGGGATCAGACAGCAGCTGCACCAGGGACACCACCTGCACACACACACACACACACACACACACACACACACACACACACACACACACACACACAGAGAGGAGTGTGTGTTAACGCTGAGCCTCACTCAGACAGACCACAGCAGCTCGTTGTCTGGGCGTCGGGTCCGACCTGCGTGGTGACGTCCCAGCCGTCCTCCAGGCTGACCATGACCGACGAGCCGGCCTCCAGGAGCTCCACCACCAGGACCGACACCTGCAGCACCCGGTGCAGCTGGACACACACACACACACACACACACAAGCAGGGTCAGAATGAACGGTGCAACAACAACGCTGTGTGAGCAGAGACGGGGAAGCGGCGCCACTGACCAGGGCCATCCACTCCGAGTCCTCCAGGCAGCGCAGGAAGCTCATGTTGGGGTCTGAGAGCTGCGAGCTGGGCACGCAGGCCTTCATCAGCTTCTTGAAGCTGTTCTTCACCTGCCGCACGTCACACACCTCGATGGGAACCACCTCCCACTGCTGGAACGAGTCCTGCTTCCCTCCCTGAACACAACACAACACAAGACTGAGTCAACCACCTGAACCTCTACGGCTCTTTACCTTTACAGTGTCGGCCATTTAAAGAGGAACTAAGAAGGTCTGGTCTCTGCTCCTCTGTGCTGCTAACCCTCCTCCCGCCCATGTGCATTCGTTTTTAACGAAGCCTGTGAGAAATCAATCCATGGAGCGGTGGATAAGTAAGGGATAATGCCCGACGAGGTGTCCATTATCAGAAATTAATGGACGACGCGGAGGCGAAGTCCATTAATCTCTGATAATCGGACACCTCGAAGGGCATTATCCCGCTTATACCATGGTCACTTACGAGATAAATACATATTAAATCAATTACTTGTAATTTAATGTTGTTTTTACCGTTAAAATGTTGTTTTTACCGTTAAAATCATACGTCTTTAAGCGGCTGAGCCGAGCGGACTATTTAATAACTCTAGTCGGCGATAAAAGAGAAAAAAAGAGGGGCCCGCTGTGACCGCAGCGTAACGTTACACAGCCAGTGACTCTGCCACAGCCTGATAGTTGATCAGTGAAGGGAGGTGAGGTGACGGCTTAAATGTTACGGTGACACAAAGTATTATTTCAGACGGCCAGTGCACTTCTTACCGCTGGTGTGTTTACAGACTCCAGTGCCGTGATGCGCTGAAAAAAAGTTGTTTTGGTCCGAGTGTCCGTTGCCATGGTTACTAACAAGCGTTTGAGCCAGCGCAGTAATATTTAGAACGTAATCAGGCAATTTTACCGGAACATCTTTATGGGTGTCCATTATCACTTTTTAATGGACACCCAGCAGCCAATCAGAATCGAGGATTCACCCAGACCATGGTATAATGTTAGATATCACATATACAGTACGTCACAACGTGTATATTTGTGTAGTCTTATCTGCAGTGTTGGGCACGTTACTTTAAAAAAAGGAATTAGTTATAGTTACTTTCCCAAAAAAGTAACTGAGTTAGTTACTGAGTTCCTAGGGTTCCTACACATTTCAAATTTGTGACATTTGAGTAATCATATGTGTATTAATTTAATTTATAAATGTTCATTATTCTGAATTTGTATGCCATTATGTCATCAAATTGTAAGTATTAAGATAAATATATTTCCATGCAATAGTCTACATTTTCCATACATTTCCAGACCTGGACATGTATAAAATCAAATTCAATACTTTTCCATACTTTCCATACTTGCATAGGAACCCTGTATAAAAGTAAATATTGCGTTTCTTTTTTATGAAATGTTCAAATATGTCAAATTACTTGGACTTGTGCTCCTAACCCTAACCGCCCGTTTATCTGGAACAGGAATACTAAGTTAGTGAGTTTTATTGTCAGTATCGGTAACGGCAACGGCAACGGCAAAACGGTAACCTTTTTGATTACTCGTTACTGAAAAAAGTAGCACCGTTTATTTATAACTGTATTGTTCCCATCACTGCTCATCTGTCATAAACAAGAGATCATGTGTTTCAGGTCGCGGTGCTGCAGAGACGAGAGAGAACTGAGACGAGACGAGAACTGACACCGGGTCAGAGGCTCTGATTTTACAAGGTTGGATTTCGGTCAAGAGACGTTAGGTGGAGCTTCCATCCTCCCTGTAACAAGTTACAAGTCATTTATTTAACCATCATAGTTATTCTGAAGCTGTTTAATTAAGGTAACAATCCTCCATAGTTCCTCTTTAAAGCCCAGAAACACACTCCACTGTGTTTGAGCACCTTGAGCTGGGCCTTGTCTCCGATGATGTAGAGGTAGGCCTTCTGCGGGCGGAGGAACAGAGCCTCACTCGGTCCTCCGTTGGGCTGTGGAGACTCTTTTCCAGCCAGACGTGTCCCCACATCTGGATTGTAGGCACTTAGACGCCCGCTGCCTCGGATGCTGCCCCATTTACCTGCAACGTGCACACACACACACACACACACACACACACACACACAGACAGAGAAGGAGTTTACTTTCCAGAGGAATCGTGACACGATGACTGAATCATCTCCAGACTTAATCAGCCATTAAAGCATCATTCCACCTTAAGGAGCTGGAATGATGCTTTAAAACACACGGCGTGTTGTGTTGTGTTGTGTTGTGTTGTGTTGTGTTGTGTTGTGTTGTGTTGTGTTGTGTTGTGTTGTGTTGTGTTGAACGTCCACAGCTTAGTAACGGCCATGCTGCTACACACAGGCAGAGATGGTGTAGAACTACTGAGTCCAGTCTGCTACATGGAGCCCAGCCACAGCTACAGGACGCCGACACGCTGATCGTTGTCCACATTCAACAGAGAAAAGAATCAAACGGCAAACAGACAGTCAGAGCTGCGGCGGCAGCGTCATGCACACACACACACACACACACACACACCCACACACAGCAGCTCTCTGATGGACACAAGCAGGAACAACAGACCATTAGTCTGCAGAGACAGCACACTACCAGGGACGACGCCAGACACACTCAGTCGGTGCTACTGTTAAAGAGATCTGATTGGTTAGACAGGAGGGAAGGGGGAGAGGTGTGGGAGGGAGGGAGGGAGGGAGGAGGAGGAGGAGGAGGAGGAGGGGGCGTGGCCTACTGTACCTCTAGGAGGGTTCCTGGCCTTGCCAGACACTTTGGGCTGAGAGAGGGAGATGACTTTGGCCCTTTGACCCAGAGCTGAGGTCAAATGACAGAGATGACCCGTTAACCAACAACGCCACACAATGGAGGATGGTTACAGGCACAGGCACACACACACACACACTCTCAGATCCTACAGTGGGTGGATCGCCTCATTCACCATCCTCCTGGTCCAGTCCCAGTTTTAGTAACAGCTTTCAGACTTGAAGGGATATTTCAACATTTTGGGCAAATTTGCCTATTGCAATAATCCCTATAGTTCATAACCTTTAATTATCGGTGCATGTTGTTTTGAGATCGGCGGGGCAGAGACGTGAGCTCTACGCAGGGTGCGGTATTTCCGGCTTTCCCTCATCAAACTCATCAAATACACAATCCAACAACTCCAAAACGCTCTGGTGGACAAGTTGTGACCTGCACATTCACCACGCTATGAGATAATAATGTAACATCGGAGCTGTTTTGGAGGCAAATGCATAGCCGGAACTACATCCCAGACACGGCTGCTCGGCAGAGTGACTTCATAAGTGCAAGAAGTTCCAAGTATTTGCTTCATGTGTCGAAATGTTACATAATTATACGTTATTATCTCATAGCGTGGTGAATGTGCAGGTCACAACTTGTCCACCGGAGCGTTTTGGAGTTGTTGGATTGTGTATTTGATGAGTTTAATGAGGGAAACGTGGAAATGCCATTAGCCTCCGTTGCGTTAGCTGAGCAGCCCGCGTCTCTGCTCCACCGATCTAAAACCAGCTTGCACCGACAATTAAAGGTAATGAACCTACTCCTAAAACTATAGGGATTATGGCATTGGGCAAATTTGCCAAAATGTTGAAATATCCCTTTAAAACACAATTCTTCAGGACTTTGATGGAGCACATGATGCGAACAGAACCGACAGCCACACTCACGTCTCTCACCTCTGCTGAAGGTCCCAGGAACGTCCTCCTTGGTGCCCATCACCTGCTTCATCAGAGCGCCGATCTTGGGCTGCCGCAGTTTATCTGACGAGTCTGTGAACACAAGACACCAACAGCTCTGTCACCCTGGCACGTTAAAGACGGGGAGTCCCCGTGTGGCCGAGTGAACGGTGTGTGCGTCCAACCCACCAGAGGTGCTCATGTGAGTGGAGGTGAAGCCGCTGAGCGTGTTCCTGCCGCTGCTCTCGCTGTAGGAAGGCATGGAGCTGATGATGGCCTGCAGGTACTTCTCCTGCTCCAGACTGGTGGAGTCGGCCTGGGAGGGCACTGCAGCCAGAGGAGACAGTGTTTAGTTTAGGGCGAACCGATTAATCGTATTTTCATCGTCATCGCAATATGAACATGCATGATAAACACCGTCTGTTTAACTGATTGATCATTCATGTGCAATTTGTTCAATAAAAGTATGCTCAAATATTTTTTTCTATTATTCTATTCAGTGTTTCAGTACCTATTAAAGAGAAAGACTCAGGGCCTGTATAGTTAATATGCACACTAGGCATGTGTCATCGCACATCAAACATTTTGCTGATATCAGACATGTAGGCCTAATTGGATATATTCTAAATTGTGGCAAAAAGTGGCATATGAGCAGCAAAAGATTGCTCTAAATTTTGAACACTGGAAAATGCACATTATTTGATTCATACAGGTGCATCTCAATACATTTTAATATCATGGCAAAGTTTATTTATGTTAGTAATTCAGATCAAAAAGTCAGTTAGTTTCACTTTTTGATTTGAATTACTGACATAAATAAACTTTTCCATGATATTCTAATTTATTGAGATGCACCTGTAATTAAATGTATTATGGATGTATTTTAAATCCATCCATGAAACATTTCATGTCTTTTGAATTTCTCTTAATCGTAATGATTATGGTTTACATTTAAAGGTTGAATATGTAGAATATTTATTAAAAGCTATATTTTTTCAAAAATAATACATCCATGGGGCCTTTAGAGGGGTACAGAATGAAAGTATTGCTTTTCCATAAAAAATTTTTTTTTAGTCTGAATTATTATTTTTAATTTTTTTGACGGGCTCGACAATGACTTTCTGCCAACGTTCTGTTTACATTCGTACCTGCCTGTAGCCGACACGTGGCTCAGTTCTCCGCTGTTTTCCTGCCTCCTCCCGGTCGGATGCGTTTGTTTCCAACCAAGCCTTTTTAATAATCAATCGGTGAATCAATGGATTATCATATACTACTTGTTAGGATGGGTGTATTTGTGTAGTCTTATCTGTCATAAACACGTTTATCGTCGCGGACTTTCGGTGCCACGGAGCTCCTTTTTTTTTTTTTTTTCCAACTTGAGGAGAGCAGTGACAGCGGAGGCTCTGAGGCTCTGAGCAGCAGCGGTGTGGAAGCAGAGAGCCTCCACTGTCCCTGTAACAAGCTACAAGTCATTTATTATGCTGTTAATGACGGTAAAAATGAAACATAAGGTAAATATCCTGCTTAGCTCTCCTCCTCTGTGTCCTCTGATCAGAGCGGAGTCCCTAGCAACGGCCCGTTTTACCTAGCAACGGTCTGGCAATCGACTGCTGGAATTCTTTTTCTGTTGTTTTTCTTGTAATTCTACATAGTCAACCTTTAATGAACACCTAAAATTCAGTATCTCAAAAAAAAAAGAAGAAGAATATTACAAAAGACGAATTAAAAAAACATTTTTAATATGGAAATGTTGGCCCTCTGAACAGTATGTCCATCTATTCTATATACTTGGTTGGGTCTATTTGACTTGAACTACTGGAAATGAACCTCTCCATGATATTCTAATTTATTGAGATGCATCATTTCCACCAGGGGGAGGGGCTGTGAGCGTCTTTAAGGACCGATGAAGACATGAGGACTAATCCACAAAATATCTAAGCAGCAGCAGCAGCATCGTCAGCTGGATGCAGAGAGTAGAGCTGAGTGTTGTACCTGAAGAGGGGGCGTTGGGGGACTTGAAGAAGCCCACCACCCCCTTAGCGTGGAGGCCTGCGGAGCGCAGCAGGACGGCCTTGGTTCTTGAATTCCTCCAGCAAACCACAGGGAAGCGGTTCTGTCGGTAGCAGCGGCAGATTCTATGGATGGTGGAGTCGGGGATGCTCTGAGGCACTATCAGCAGGCCGGGGTAGCTGTGACACACACACACACAGAGTGAATGAAGCGCTGTGGAGATACACACCGTGTACGCAGCCAGACCACCTCCTCACTGCAAAAACTCAAAATCTTACCAAGAATATTTGTCTTATTTCTAGTCAAAATGTCATTTCTAGTCAAAACAAATCTCATTCTACTTAAAATAAGACTCATCACATTAAAAAGCAGCTTGTTTTTAGACACTTTTTACTTCTTTCAAGCAGATTTTCACTTGAAATAAGTAGAAAAATCTGATAGTGGAGCAAGTTTTTCTTTCTTATTAAAAGCACAAAAAACTTGCTTTCACTGGCAGATTTTTCTACTTATTTCAAGTGAAAATTAGTTTGAAACAAGTGAAAATGATCTAAAAACAAGTTAATTTTTAGGTGATGAGTCTTATTTTAAGTGAAAAGTGTTTAGTTTTGACTAGAAATGAGACATTTTGACAAGAAATAAGACAAATATTCTTGGAAAGATTTTGAGTTTTTGCAGCGCTGCCCCTCGTGGCCCCGCGGCCCCCTGCGGTGTCTTACCTCCGGCAGACGGTGTACATGCGGTTGGCGGTGGAAATCCTGAAGGGCTCGTTCTTGGAGCGTGTCAGGCTGTTACTGAGCGTGCCCAGACCCAGGCGCTGGTAGTCGCGACAACAGGCCCGCTCCACCACGTTGCCCATGGTCTGTCTGTCCGACGAGCGGATGGTGGAGGAGAGGGTGAGGGAGCTCTGGTCCACCTCCTCTGAGACTGGGAGGACACACAACACGTTTCACTGCACAGTCCGCTTTTTATTTCACACTTGTCTTGATCCATGAGAGGACATATTTGTAGTTTTAAAAACCAAGAACCATCTCAGTGTAGTTTAAATCTCCTCTCTCAGGCTTCTCTGAGTGATTTAATTAAAGATAAACTACTATATAATAATATAATACATATTTTAGAAACACACAAGAGAAACCAAATCCTGCTAAGTGTGCAAGGTCTGGGTCGCAGTGGAGAGTGGTGACTGTTTTGTTGTGACATCACAAAGTCACAGGAAGTCCTGACAACTGGTTTTTAAGGCTCAGTTTCTGAATACAGGCTGTGTGCATCACTCTGTGGACTGAGACTTTGATACTTTCACAGTGTTAATATAGAAACAAGAGCTGATTTATAACCCAAAAACAACAAGGAGAACTTCCTTTATACTAAGTGGGACCTTTAAAAAATAAGGTAAATTTCCCTTGTTTTTTAAAGGTCCCACTTAGTATACAGTAAGTGTAGTTTTCACTGTCAATAACAAACATAGTTGCTGCAAAGATTCTGTTACATTTCTGAGTAAAATGTATTTTACCTCGACCCCCTCACAGAGGACAGAGATTCTTAATGTTTGGTATGAAGGCAAGACTTCCTATTTATGTATGTGTGCTAACACTGAAGCAGATGAAATGCAAGTTTAATGGCTGTCAAAGTCAAATAGTGACAGAAGCTGACAGGCATGATAATTAAATGGAAGTGATGAGAGAAGCTGAGATGTCAATGAAGTGTCCAAAGTGTGTGTGTCCTGGATGAAGTGTCAGTTAGGATGTGCTCCCTGACAGCTGATGAACTCTCTATTGAGTTGGTTCAAACTAAAAAGGAAAGCAGTGCAAGTTTGAATTCTGAAAACAATTAAACTGTCATTTGAATAATATTGTATCATATGAATTGGCCTTATGTGTAAGCGGTTAAACCAGAGTTTTTCAACCTTGGGGTTGGGACCCCACGTGGGGTCGCCTGGAATTCAAATGGGGTCGCCAGAAGTCTAGTAATTGATTTTAAAAAATGACTGATAAAAATATATTTTTCAACTAATTATCATTCTTTTTAAAATTATGATTTAAAACATCACAGACAATATAAAATAACTGTATTCTATACTTTCGCTTTCTCGAATATAAATCGAGTTCAAATAAAATGCAGCATATACAAATATCTGAGCTGGAGCATCTTGATTGACGCGGGTCGCCAGAAATTTGTGATGTCATAATGGGGTCACGAGCCAGAAACGGTTGGGAATCACTGAGTTAAACTGAAATTTCACCAGTTGAAGCTTTGAGGTGGACTGAGGGGTATAATCTGAACCATGTCAGCGAAAGCGACATATAAACAATGTGAAAAACGCTCCACTGTCATCACCTGAGATCTCATCCTCGTCCATCTCTGACTGGAAGCTGCTCCTGTTCTCCCAGGTGGGCGGAGAATACTTCTTCTTGGTCACGTACTGCCGACCGATGGTCCGTTTGGCACTCTTCACCAGGTTCTTGGAAAGAGTCCTGAAAGAAAGAGATGAGACGAGATGAGACGGGACAGAGATGAGCTGGACGTTTCAAACACATGGCGGAGCTGATTCAGCTGCACGTCCCGTCCACTTGACGAGCGCTTCCTGTCCAGTGTTTCTGCAGCAGTCTGCAGCTCCGGCTCACAATGAGCCGATTCGACTCAGTGTTCGTCTCGGCGCATAATCGAATTCAATGGGCTGTTGCTGGTTTGGCGTGCCACAGGGCCAGAGTCACAACTAATGTCTGAATGGAGGTTTTTAGCAATCACACACATACACACACACTCAGACACACACACATACACACTCACACACACACACACACTTTTCCCCTCTTTCTGTTCTGGAGAATGAAAGGAGCATGAGAGAAGCCTTTGAATAATTCATCAGTGGAAAAATGTGGCAGCTGGTTTATCAGCCCTGTTGTTTCCATCTCTGCATGGTGTGTGTGAGAGTGTGTGTGTGAGAGTGTGTGTGTGTGGCCCAGGAGCAGGAGGGGACTTAGAGCTGGGTGTTAGGACTTTGTACAAAGATGAAACAAATTATAGAGATCACCAATAGGAAACTAACCTGTATAAGTTAAGATGTAAATTAGTTACAGGTGCGACAGGAAGTAAAAACTCAATATCTCTGGATCTAACAAGACATAAAAAAAAAACTAGATCCTAAATGAGATGACCACAGGATTTCTCTGGGTTACCGTGGTGTTGTTTTGATGCATCATGCTGATGAACTCTCAGTGTGAGGTCACAGGTGATGGGATGCAGCCAGCTGAACTAAAAGCTGTTTCCACTCAGACTCTGCAGACCTGAGCTCACGTTTTCACACTAAAGGCCTGGAGCCCTGAGCTGTGACTGAGGTGAAAACAGCCATGCACATGCATAATATAAAGTACAATGTTTTAGAACAAAAGCTGCTCTGATCCAGACCTGCCTCCTGACCTGCATGAAGTTAAAAACCAAAGACAAAGGAGCAGAGGACGGAGCGAAGCGGTTGTTGTAGATGTTCTGGCTCCTCTCTTAGGATTTTATTATAAATGGTTGAATGTTAATTGGCCTCAACTAGACAATAGAAACTGAGAAAAAGGTGATTGGACTGTTAACATGACTCTGACAAATCTGTAGATTCAACATGATGCCAGCTGGACTATTTTAGCACAGTGGCTGGAAACAGCTCACTGCTCTGTCCATGTTAGAAGTCATTTGTTTTATCTATTCAAGCACCAGAATGGAAAAGGTTACAAATGTTAATGTTTTTTTTTGTTTTTTTTCTTCTCCGTTTTCTTTTTTTCTCTGATATTTAATAATTTCTTTAGTACTATATATTTAAATACTGTATGTTTGTTTGTTTTTATATTGTAAGAATGCTGGGTAGCTTAAAGGGATAGTTCACCTTAGAATGATATTTCGCTCATTATCTACTCACCCTCATGTTGACTAAGGGCTGGAAGAAGTTTCAGAGTCCTCCGTGGCTTCTCTGAGTTACAGGGGGTCTCGGCATAGCAGTGCATGTCCATATAACGGTTGCAAAGGGACACCGGAGCTCTTCGTAAAAAAACACACACAAAAAAACATCCAAATACCTCCATGCTGCTCGTATGTAATGTCCGTCTTGTGCTGAAGCCCCAAATTGCGTAATTGTCCCGAAAAAAATTAAATAAGTCTATATTTTAAGCTTGTTTGTAGCGGAAGCTTCTCGAAGCTCCTCTTCCTGGTCCGTCCAAATCTCGCGTGATTTGCGCCGGCGTCAGCATGCGTCAGTGCGGTTACTGCGAATCACGCGAGATTTGGACGGACCAGGAAGAGGAGCTTCGAGAAGCTTCCGCTACAAACAAGCTTAAAATATAGACTTATTTAATTTTTTTCGGGACAATTATGCAATTTGGGGCTTCAGCACAAGACGGACATTACATACGAGCATCATGGAGGTATTTGGATGTTTTTTTGTGTGTGTTTTTTTACGAAGAGCTCCGGTGTCCCTTTGCAACCGTTATATGGACATGCACTGCTATGCCGAGACCCCCTGTAACTCAGAGAAGCCACGGAGGACTCTGAAACTTCTTCCAGCCCTTAGTCAACATGAGGGTGAGTAGATAATGAGCGAAATATCATTCTAGGGTGAACTATCCCTTTAATTTGGTATGTAGGACAGACATTAATATGCATTATGCTTCTGCCTTTTCAGTCATTACCTTGTTGATAATGTTTGTAGCTATTATGTGATGTGACTGAATAAAGAATTTCATCATCATCATCATCTAACAGGAGGTTCCTGGAGGTCAGTGCTACAGAGCTGTTCTTTTACATTAATAAAAACACCAACACTAGTATTTATTAAGCCTTGAATATGTGTCCTGTGCAGTTTCTGGTCAGTAGAGCTGTTGTACTGTAACAGGTGGGTTCTTTTTCATGTGTTTTCATGTGTTTTCTGTGTGTTTCAGGAGGCTGTCACACACATACAAGTCAGGCTCTGAATCAACAAAAGTTGTGTAGAAGCAGAAGCCTGGTAGTCAGCAACAAGGATGTAAACACTCAAATGAATAACATTTAAATTTCAACTCTGAGGATGTTTTATGAGGAGGACAAATACACTCAACATGTTTGTTAGACCTCAAGGATATGTACACTGAGCACCACTGAATGCTAATAAAGTTTTGTTTGTTTACAAGAGAAATCCTCCTGCTTCTCTTCGTATGTGTGTGTAAATGTAGAGGATGTTTGAGCTGTCACTCTGCCCACAACAACATCAACTTCATTTTTTCAAAAAGTCAACTTCACGCTGTGAGACCCCACCAGTCCCTCTCTATATCCTGTTACAACTGACTTTACAGAAACAACATTTGGCTCCTTAAACAGAAAGATTTGCATTTTGACGTTGTTTTCTTGCAGATTTTTCTCTGTATTTCTATTTAACTGCACAGATCAGATGAACAGAACTGGACTTGACTTTTCCAGTCCCACTTGTTGGTGTCTTGTTGGAGCTTACACAACACGCTGTAACTTCATACGACCTTTCCCCCAGCTCAAACACCAGGTGAAAATTCTTCAGCCTGAGGTGCAAATTAGTGACTCGGGTAAGTAGGGCAAATATGAGCCCAACATCTGGAGCCTGCTGTAAATATAGCTGATATTACAGATGTGAAGTATCGTCTAGGGAACGAGCGCTCCGTGCCCACAGGATGTGATGGGGACAAAGGTCGGGAGTGATTTAACAGCCTGTCAGCTCCCTCTGTGTCACACTGATGGATGGACTCTCAGAGGTGAAGGAGAATGTTTTTCACTTTTTTTTTTTTGTTTCTTACTTGAGCGACTGGTTCTTGTCCTTGGTCTTGTGCTCCACCACCATCTTCCCGCACTGACCCACGGTGAAGGCGAAGGTGCCCTGGACGTGCTGAGGATAACGCAGCTTGTGCATGTGTTTCCTGAAAACCTCGGCCAGGTCTGACGCAACCTCCTCGTCGAACGCGATCTTCATGAGCTGCAGTCGGACGGAGAGACGGTGAAAGTCAGAGAAAGGAGCGGAGGAATGAACATTCTTATTTGTGATGGAGAGGAACAATGGGCCTCATTCACCAATATCTTCTTAAGTATTTTCTTAAATTCATTCTTCACGTTTTGGCAAATTAGCCCATTGTCATAATCCCTATAGTTTTAGGAGTAGGTTTGTTACCTTTAATTTTCAGAACGGCGGAGCAGAGCCGTGAGCTGCTCAGAGCTATGCTACAGAGGCTAATGGGATTTCTTGGTTTCCCTCATCAAACTCATCAAATACACAATCCAACAACTCCAAAATGCTCTGGTGGACAAGTTGTGACCTGCACATTCACCACGCTATGAGATAATAACGGAACGTTATGAGATGGAGTTGTTTTTGAGGTAAATTCATGCAAAACCGCAGTTTTTCAGCAAGTAGTCTCTACATTTGCCTCTAAAACAACTCTGTCTCTTAACGATGTGTTATTATCTCATAGCGTGATGAATGTGCAGGTCACAACTTGTCCACCAGAGCGTTTTGAAGTTGTTGGATTGTGTATTTGATGAGTTTGATGAGAGAAACCAAGAAATCCCATTGGCCTCCGTAGCGTAGCTCTGAGCAGCTCATGGCTCTGCTCCGCCGTTCTAAAAACAGCTTGCACCGACAATTAAAGGTAACAAACCTACTCCTATGACTATAGGGATTATGGCAATGGGGAAATTTGCCAAAATGTTGAACTATCCCTTTAAGAACGGTTTGTGAATGAGGGCCGATGTGGGGGTACGGTACCTGGAAGGTGCAGGATCGTAGCTGCAGCCCCTCCTGGACAAACTGGTCCATGGGTAAAGTGACTGAGATCCTCTTCTCCTTGGTCAGAGAGGCTATGGGGAAGGAGCGGGTGACCACCTGCTCCCCCACTGAGGACGAAGACACGGTTCAGAGGACTGACAGGTCACTTCATACTGACCAGTGTAATCTGTGTGTGTGCGTCATGTCTCACCTAGCGGGTCCGTGGGCGTGCCCTTGAAGATGAGTCTGTAGGTGGTGAGGAAGATGGCCCCCTCGGCGGGGAGCAGGGGGGGGCCTCCCATCGCCCCCGTGGCCTCCTCGCGCCCGTCGGGGATCAGGTGGACCCGCATGCCGTCCATCACCAGCTCCTCACCTGGCAACAATGTCGGCGTCAGCAGCTTCGGCTGCGCGGAGACAAAGACAACAAGCGGAGGTGTTACTGGTGCAGCGGTGGAAGGAAAAGGAATGAAAACAGAGTGAAATGGAAGAATCCCACTGATGGAAACTTTCACTATAGAACTGCAGTTTCTGCATTTTAAGATATGAGACCATCGGCCACTTTTCAACTCTTTGTGAAGCACCAGTTTTGTGGAAGACCAAAGATTTACAGTATATCAACCCAATGTCCACTCATCATGCAGAGTTACTGGTTAAATCACTGTAGTCGTTGCACAACAAGCAGGTCGGTCACGTCAGCACAGGTCATGTTGCAGACAAGACAATAATACACAGCAAAAACATAACTGATGCCGTCTCTATATGAATATTCATGAGGCTGCTTCTTCATTTCATATATCTTTAAAGGGATAGTTCAACATTTTGGCAAATTGGCCCATAGTAGGTTTGTTACCTTTAATTGTCAGTGCAAGCTATTTTTAGAACGGCGGAGCAGAGCTGCTCAGAGCTACGCTATGGAGGCTAAAGCCTACCACACACATAAAGATAATCTGTCTGATTTTGCCCTGATTTTCCGCCTTCCGACCAAGGACAAAAATCGGCTGATTATTTCATAGCGTGGTGAATGTGCAGGTCACAGCTTGTCCACCAGAGCGTTTTGGAGTTGTTGGATTGTGTATTTGATGAGTTTGATGAGGGAAACCAAGAAATCCCATGAGCCTCTGTAGTGTAGCTCTGAGCAGCTCGCGGCTCTGCTCCGCCGTTCTAAAAATAGCTTGCACTGACAATTAAAGGTAACAAACCTACTCCTAAAACTATAGGGATTATGACAATGGGCCAAATTGCCAAAATGTCCCTTTAAAAATGAGAAGCACTGTTGTGTTATGAGGAGTCTTCTTCCCTCACTCCTCACTGTGCTGCTGAGCTTTTCTAAATATGAGCGGATTGAAATATGAAGCCGGCTTTGTCCTCTGCTCCCTTACATCACTTCCTGCCTCCCCCACCCCCCCCACCCCCAAGTCAGGCCCCCGGCAGCTTCCTAAGGAACTCGGCCTGTGATAGGAAATGAATTACAACCTTGGTAACCTGTTTCATAATGTGTTGCACAACACCTCATGCCACACAGACACAGGGGGGAGTTTCCTCTGGACCGTCACTGAGCTTCAACTCGGGGCCTGATCCTTAATGCTCAGGATGTTTACGTGTGTGTTACAAACGCTGACAGACACCCCCACCCCCCCCTCTCTTGGACACACTGCACCCTTCACACAGAAGGCACTCAGGGTCTGCGTCTCCACCGAGCCACACAGACCGGACAGCACGACAAGGGACAGGAATCACCCAGCATGCACTGCTCAGGCGTGCTTTGCGAGTCACACGGTACCTGTCGGGATTCTGTGTGCCTGAGCTGTTGGGATTGGTGGAGAGGGGAGTGGGCGGGGCAGGCTGGGGCTCGGCACGGCTCTATCCAGTGGGACGTAAAATAAGGAATTGGTTACCTTTTGGATCGGAGGCAGTCTCTTACTCTCCCTGTGGACTGCGTCTAGCGTCTCGATGTGCATCTGAACGATATCTGCGGGGACAAAGGAGGGAAAAGGTGTCGTGGGTGACGGATCGCAGATTCCACGGTGACGTCTTGGCCGTGGTGCGTCGGCGCTCTCTTACCTGGTATCATGGTGTGGAGCGCCTTCAGGTGCTCGTTGGTCACGCCGCTCTCGTTACACACTTTGTCTACGAAGCGGTTGATGAAGCGCACCACGGAGTTGGCCACGTCCGAGCTCTCGGCGTCTTCGAAGCCGCTCTCCGTGTCGTAGCTCTCCGCCATGCTGCCTGCAATACTGGGAAACAAACACAACCTGGTTTCAAATTCTGACCATCCACCATTGGCTGTTTTTGAAAACTTGCCTTTATATACCACATAAAAAATCTTGACCATACCCATGTGTTGGTATGACCAACACATCTTTTCCCTGTGTTGTATCATTTTTCCACAGCTGTATCGCTTTACTCTAATTACAGGGAAGGATATTTAAAGATGGCGCCTCCATTAATAACCATTGTAAAGTCAGAGGAAGAGCCTCTAGGCTTGAAATGTTACACACTGATTAATACATGTCTAAAATGGGAGCTCAATGGTGTTCAGATTCCTTTGTTTTGTTTTTTGCTGGTATCGTTTTTACAGCATAACTTCACCGATATTATCTGACAATTATTTTTTCACTTAATTATTATATTTATATAATATTTTTATTAACATATTCGGCCCAAAAATACACAAAAATCATCAAATCCAAAATCCAGTAATTCGATTACTTTTTGTAAAATGAGAAAACATTACGAACATATCGACAATTAAATCTTTATCGCAATTATTTGCACAGCAATTAATTGCAACTAAAGAAGATTGTGGAAGCCCTACTTGATCATTATGACAACATTCTAGTTACAGACTGATAATTGGACTTTTAAATGGATGGATGAGCAGACAGTGAAGGTCTGTGTACCTGTTTGTGACGTAGCTGTTGCTCACGCTCTCCACGTCTCCGAGGCCCGAGCTCCTGAGCAGCCGGTTCTTGCTGGTGTCGAGCGGCAGCAGCAGGTAGCTCATCCTGTTGGCGTAGTGGATGGCCTGACTGAACACCGTGCTCTCCTCCTTCTGCACGCGCTCCGTCTGCATCTCCTTGCTGAGCGTGGGCCACAGCCGGTTCTGCTCCGACGCCAGGTCCAAGGCGCTGATCTCCCTCGCGCCGCCCGAGCCGTCCTGCTGCTCCTGGAGGACACGGCAGAGGAAGGTCAGGGATGAACCGAGACAAATAAAACACCGGACTCGTGACCAACTTTCAACAAAATAATAGAGGTGCGCCAAAAAATCGATTCATATAAGAATCGCAATTCTCATTTAATACGATTCAGAATCGTTATAAAATATCCCAAAATCGATTTTAAAGAATAAAAAAATGAAACAAATCTGCTGGCTGTCGGCCTCCATTTCCTCAGAATTTAAAAGGCAGCATGTTTAACTGCACTATTTTTTTAAATAAAGAGGCACTTTTAATTTTGTTACTTAAGCAATATGTGATATTGCTTTTATGCAACAGTTTCAACAATTGCATCTAAGCATGGATAAATGTTTAAAACTCAATAAAAAAGACACTTTAGTTATTCTGTCTTGCAAAGCAGACTGGAGTAGATCATGAGGATCCTCTAACACAGACAGACTGAAGGAGAACTCATTAGGAATCAAATCGTTTTGAATCGAAAATCAATTTTGAATCGAATCGTAGCCCCAAAATCAGAATCAAATCGAATCGTGAGATAGTAAAAGATTCCCACCCCTACAGAATAAGGTGCAGGATTATATCTGACCGAGTTCTTCTGCTGCTGTCCGTCGTCCGTCTCCAGGTACAGAGCCCTGATGTGGCTCTGGACGTCGCTGTAGAACATGGCCTCCCAGAACTGCATGTTGGTCCACACCATGTGCTCCTGGACGCAGCTGTAGGCGAACTGAGTGATGCCGGCGCCCAGTTTCTGCCAGAGACAGGGAGAGGGACGTTTAGAGCTGAAAGCTGAATGACACATGAAATGACTGACGCTGATGCTTGGTCATGAACTCACTCTGCAGAAGGCCGTGACCAGCGGGAGCAGAGCCGCTGCAATGCCGTGTTCATCCATATGGGAACAGTCCTGAACAGAAAACAGATAGAAACACATGATCACACCAGAGCTGGGACAGTTCCAATGATACGGCAACGACAAGAAAACAGAAGTGCATCCAAGATAGAAGAAGAAATGGAATAAGGGTAGGCAAAATAAGCCGATGCTTCAGCCTACATCTTTCGGTCAAAGTGCATTGTATTGCTTTGTTGTGTTTTGTTTTGTATCTATACTTGTATACTTCTATACTTTGTCTATTGTACTTGTTTTTACAAGACCGAAACAAACCCACTAAATAAAAAAAAAAAAAGAGAGAATCTATGAGTAATATGACAGACCTCCTTCACTGCCCACACAGTCATTCCCAAAATTAATGTGAAAAGAACAAGTTGTTGCAGATGACTCTGCGTGTTTGACTGAGACATAATAACACAAATAAATGTTATCATTATCGATTGCTAACCATCACCACCAAATGTAAATGTTGTTCACAGTAAAAAGATGTAATCAGTTGTCTTTAGTATAGAGAAGTATAAAGTAAAATGACGCACATGAGAGAAAAAACTGAAACTCTTTCTCAAGTTTGTCCCTTTATGATACTGATTTAAGACATGGAGTTTACAGAACACATCTGTTTGATGAAGCAGAAAAAAATTGTTAATAAAATAGTTGATCATTTAATTTGTATTTGAACTATTTAATTTGAGTAGTTGGCACCAGCATTTTAAAGCTGCAGTGAAAATGATTAAGTTCATTTCTTGGTTATTAAATAAAGTGATATAGTTTTGTGGGTCAAAGGATGTTGGGGTCGGCCATGTTTCCTCCACAAAAAGCCAATGAGAGTTTTACTTTGGTTGATACAGAAAATAAACTGTGAAAACAACAGATTATGATACTGATACATTTGTTGTGTTGTTTTTTTTGCCTGTATAATTTTAGCTTGTGTTAAACACAACCATCTAACCAAAAACCCTCTGAACAAACCATCAGCACCAGAGGAGCTGAAATGTTAAATTATTCCTGGGCTGTGTGACTCAGTCCCACGGCAGCTCCATCAGTGTGCAGTTTACATGCAGTGTGGAAGTGGGACGCAGCATATGCTTCACTGCCATGATTCAATCTCCCATGAAAATTTAATGAAGTGCAGGTCATGGTACGTGCTTCAGCTCTCTGAGCTGAGCTCCTGTTGTTCAGAGTATTTTACCTGTAAGGTGCAGTTCATCATGCGGACGATGTAGTCGAACTGCTGGTCGTCCAGCACCGCTCGGTTCTGCAGCACGTGCTGGTTCAGCTCCTGGGTCAAACAAACTCGAGCTGCACGACCCTTCAGAGCCCGCAGGACGGCCGGCATCAGCTGGGGACAGGAGATACAACAACACAAAACATCACATACACAGCAAAGAATCTAAGAATTAAACACCAAAACATACAACTCTGGAAAAAAATCAAAATGATAAGTTTCTCTGGTTTCACTAATTATAGGTATATGTTTGAGTAAAATGAACATTTTTGTACAACTACTGACAACATTTCTCCCAAATTTGAAATAAAGATATTGTCATGTGGAGCATTTATTTGCAGAAAATGACTGGTTAAAATAACAAAGAAGTTCCAGTGTCTTCAGACCTCGAAAGACGCAAACAAGTTCATCATCATTTTTAAACAAAACAACATTAAGTTTTTAACTTAGGAAGAGATCAGGAATCAACATTGATGGAATAACCCCAATTCTTTTTATCGCAGCAGTGGTTTTTATAATCTTCATTAAATATGATTTAGTGCCTCATTAAGTAGAGTGAGATGAGCTTGTGTTGGAATTCAATAGAAATAGAATAGATAGAAATAATAATAGAATCAAATGGCTGCCAATCATGTAGAGAAGGTGATTTATTCAGACACTTTGGAGTGGTCTCTTATTTTTTTTCCCAGAGTTGTAGATTTAGGGAAAATATATTTAAAGGTCAGAGCTACTGGAGAGTGGGTCATCTCTTTGGCAACAATCCTCACATCTTAGCAGCATCACAATAAATAGGGAATGGATAAAAAATACTGAAAACAATAAGAAGAAATACCAAAACACATTAAATCAATAAAAGAGAAGCTAAAAACCATAAAGTGCCTTTAAGCAGCATTTTGTGACAGGATTCACTCAACCGAGTGAAGCTCCTCTCTCCCTGCAGAGCGGCACCACGCTCACCTTCTTTGCCTCCAGCATCTTGTTCTCAAAGATGTACGTGATGCAGTTCCTGACCACCTCCAGCCTGCGGGCGCTGTTGGCCATCACGTTACCGTTCCTGTCCACGAAGTCTCCTGCGGGGACGAGCAGAGGGAGGAAATCAGACGCTCATTCATCACTGTAGCACCCAACTCAACCCCATTAGACTCACCCTGTGAGACAGATTGTTCAAGTCAAAAGTTCACACAGGAAGTTTGAGGTGGAAGAGAGTGAGATGAACTTGGTGTAACAGTTTTTTAAGTTTTACCCACGCCACCATGGAACCCAGCACCCGCAGGAAATACGATTTTAGAAAGTGTTTGCCATTCTGTGTTTCACCAACACCGACATCAGTGCAAATCTTTATGATTTTACTGACTGTCTCGGGATAGTTCAACATTTGGCAAATTGGCCCATTGCCATAATCCCTATAGTCTTACGAGTATGTTTGTTACCTTTAATTGTCGGTGCAAGAAATCTTTAGAACAGCGGAGCAGAGCTACGCTACGGAGGCTAATGGGATTTCTTGGTTTCCCTCATCAAACTCATCAAATACACAATCCAACAACTCCAAAACGCTCTGGTGGACAAGTTGTGACCTGCACATTCACCACGCTATGAGATAATAACACAACGTTACGAGACAGAGTTGTTTTCGAGGTAAATGCAGAGACTGCTTGCTGATAAATTGTCCCCGACAGGAACGCGCATCAGCGGTTTTACATGAATTTTCCTCTAAAAAACAACTCTGTCTCGTAACGTTACGTTATTATCTCATATTGTGGTGAATGTGCAGGTCACAACTTGTCCACGAGAGTGTTTTTGAGTTGTTGGATTGTGTATTTGATAAGTTTGATGAGCTAAAAACAGCTTGCACCGACAATTAAAGGTAACGAACCTACTGCTACGACCATAGGGATTATGGCAATGGGCCAATTTGTCAGAATGTTGAACTATCCCTTTAACTGCTTCACACCAGTGCTAGAAACAGTTTCAGCCCCCCCAGCTCACCCAGAGGGGGCCCAGATGGCACCATGCCCTTGGCCTCGGCCTTGACCACAGGAGGCGCCGTCTTGAGCTTGGCGGCGGCGTGGTCGATGAAGAGCTGCACCCCCACGTCGTCCAGCACGGGGAAGGGCGTTTGAATCTGCGCAGCGCTCTGGCTGTTTTCTGACGGCCGCTGGACCTTGTGCATGGCCACGGCGGGGTAGGGGTTCTCCTGGACGACGGGGAAACAAACAATAGTCATTAACTGATATGAGGAGGAACAAAGAAACCGGACAAAGCACCGAGAGAGGAAGAGAAACTGTTCTAGCGTACGTTTTTGAAGAGCTGCTCCGCCAGCTCCTTCACGTGGCTCATCACTTTCTGCGGACACGTTTCCTCTGATCGTATCCGCTCCACCTCATTGGCCACCAGCTGTGACAACAGGACAGAGAAGCTCAAATGTCGGCATCGATTTCTGTTTCATTCAGCTGCAGCCAGATCACACAGTCACACAGACAAACACATTAAGGCACCTGCTGTAGATGAGGCTGAAGAAGAGTGTATGAGAACAAACTTTCTGTGGTGGTCAAGTGGTAGAAACCAGCAACGCAATGCTAAAATAATGGGAGCTACTACAAAGCTAAACAAAGCAAACTTTAGGATACTCAAAAATTTTACAAATGTTTAATAACTGGTTTATTATATTATTAGGATTTTAAAATAAATGATCACAAGTCTTTGTAAAGCCTACATGTTTCTTAATAATTGATGTGGTAAAGCAGCCAAACGCTAGTGAATTCTAGAGTAAATGATATTCATGGTTCACATACTAATCGGATCATGAAGCGTACAATTACTCAATGGCTCCTATTCAGCCATCTGCTTTTAAATTCAGCCTGAGTGTTTAGACAGCTGAGGATATTACTGTCCGGTGATCAAATATGAAAAGGAGGCTGAAAATCACAGGACATGTCTGTTCTGATGATACAAGTCAGTCGTCTTGAAATGTGTGTTTCTCTTCTCGGAGGAAACGTCTTTCCACATACAGGGTTTTTAATTAATCGTTGCACCCCTTGTTTCGACTATGAGACACTGGTTGGTGCGAGAAAAAGCCAGTCCCACTCACAATGACGTTTATCAAGTGTAAACTGGTTTTACTTTGAAAGTCATGACAGAATCAGAGCGGTGCAGTGACAGACTCACCTCGTCGAACAGGTCGGTGGCTCTGTACGGAGGCCCCCGCTCCGACACGAAGCCTGCGAACGCCATGCCGTCCAACACCTTCATGAGGAAGTCGTCCTCCGACAGCGCCCTCTGACCCAGGAAGGCGGCCTGTGGAAACACACACAGTCGCTGAGCCGATCTGATCTGATCTGACCACACACACACACACACACACACACACAGCTCCTACAGTACTGTACGACTGAGAGCCGGGTTTTCTCCCCGTACCTTATGGAAGCGGATCACTGGTTCGGGGTGGATGCGAATGATGTGTAAACACCAGCGATAGCCCTGGAAGAGGCGAGCGAACAGCCACAGGAAGACGCCCCGGATCTCCTTATCCTGAAACAACAACAACAACACACACAGCAGCTGAGTTAAAGGTCCCGAATACTTCTGATTGGCTTATAGACTCCAGAGAGAGATATAAAACCATACTGAGATGGCCATTTGTCTTCAGTTGGCATAAAACTGGACATGCATTTTTAAGTTAAGGCCAAAATGTGTTTTGTGGGGTCACGGTGACATTTGACCTTTAAATAACCAAATCAAAACCAGTTCATTCTCAACTCCAAAGTGATTTTTTTGCACCAAATGTGAAGATCTTTGTTAATGTTTCTCTTACCTGGATCTTTAGTGCAGAGGGCTGTGTGGACACCGGGGGGAAGGCGTGATCAGCAACTTCCAGCTCTGGGTCCAAAACCTACAACAACAGGAAGCCAAACACTGTCAAACACCACCGACTACATCTCCCTGCTGCTCTGCTGCTGTTGTCTCTGCTCTGGTCAATGGAGTCAGTACCTAAGAAAATCAACAGGAAACTTTGTCGTTGCCTTGGCAACTTGCTGATACCACTGCAGCAAGTTGGATTGCTGTATTATTTGTGCACTACACCTTCTATGGTAATGATAAGTATCATGTTCTCTTACAATAATACAGGGACCAACCAAATTTATGAGGAACACCTGCTGATTCATGCAATTATAATCACTTTAAAATATGTGAAATGTCTTTTTAAGTTGCCGTTACTGCTTATTCTTTTTGTAAAGAGGAGGAAACAGCCGGAATAATCACAGTTTTTTCTAGCTTTAAAGGTCCAATGTGTAATATTTGTCAAAGTTTATTGGCAAAATCTGAATATGTATAGTGTATAATCGCTATAAAATAAAATCTGTTTGGTTTTCATAGCCTTATAATTCTTCTTTTATATAAACATATAGCAAAGAGTGTCGCCATCTTACGTCGCCATGTTTGTACGGAATGGAAAATCCAGCCAACCAGAGAGCACGATTCAAGAGTTTCACGTTCATTAATAAAAATTAAAATTATTTAATAGATAAATGATAGAATCGGAATGCTAAATGTCACTGTTTTCCCTTCATTTTACACACTGGACCTTTAACCCTTTATAGAGTCTCATTTAAATACTTGAAAATTCAAAATTTTAACCCTGGAGTGTTATAGAGGGTATTAGAAGTCTTTTTTTTACTTTAATAAATTCTTCTTTTTTCACTGCAAATTAAGGTCAATGAAGTTTCCATATATGGGTCTTCACCTTTGATGAAGTAAAAAAAAAAAATTAAATAAAAAAACATAAAGATAAAGTTAAAGGAACATTTATTAAACCATAAAAATATGTTAAAAATACAAAAAGAAATATTTATTCTAAACTTAAGCACTTAGCATAAACTTAAATAACTTTATTTATTTGTTACTGAATGTGGTTACTTGTCTGATAAAGGGTTAAGTAAAAGAAAATAATTCCGATCCTCTGTTATGAGACAGAAACAGAAACAGTGGCAGTAGTAACATATCCAGGCCTAAATAAATACTATCTGTGGTAAACAGCCTCTGGACGCTGGCTAATTACATGAACATCCATTCAGCTGAGTGTAAGAGGAGCGGAGCGGCTAAGCCCCGGTCCCTGGTTGCTGCCCAACTATCTGCAGCATCTTCGTTCCCACAGCCCGGCCCCTCACTCACACACCTCCCTCCTTCGATCTCTGTTCTACATCCACAGTTATCTATCTGCTGCTGTGTCTGGTTTCAGTGATGGGGGTCAGTCTGATCACACTGCCTGATACTTTTCAGTGAGTCCAGCAGGTCATTAGTCCTCCACCCAGGTCTGACGGTGGAACCAGGTACAGACCAGCGCTGTTGACAGAAGCTGCTGTGCTGGCTCTGGACCGAGACCCTTCACCCAGTGAACTTCTCTCGTTTCTGACTCGTTTCCAGTTTGACTTCCAACAACACGGAGCAATGACCACAACACAGAAGAGTCTCCAGGTTAGAAGTCACAACACGAAACAGTCCAAAACACTGAACCACCAGAGAGGGTGGTCGTTAGCTTTCACAATTACCTCTTTTATTAGACCTGAGGTTTGTTTTGGAGGGTTTTTTGTTTTGTTTTGTTTGTTTTTAGCTTTGTGCTCTTGGCCGATGCAGTAAGTAAGTCACAGTTCAGTCACAGTTCAGTTCAGGAAACGGTAACTCGTGTCTGTTCAAACACAGCAGCTGTTGTCAGGAGTGGACTGTAGAAAGTAACACATTTTGTTACAGTTTTAGTGGGACAGCAGCTCTAAACCTTCACAAGATCATGTAGAGAATAGGCAGGAATGTGTATTCAGCTGTAATACCATTACAACCGGATGGACATGGGAAAATGATGAATGAAAAGAGAGTAGCATTTGTCTTAACTTGAATATGATATGAAATAGGGACCTTTCAATTAATGAAGTAGTTGTTCATACTTTTTCAAAACTCCTCTGTTATTAATTATTACTGATAACTGCTGTCACTTTCCTTGAAATGCTAAATGTTATCTAATAACTATATTGTTATTTTGCATTAAGTTAATTCATTCTACATGTTTCTTTTTATATAATTTTACACAATACCATCTTATATCACAATTATTATTATGACTATGTGTATTCTCCACAGACTACAGACCATGATGTGTATATATTTATATTTCTTCTTATTTATTATTACTCTATTACAAATACTGCTTTCTTTTTACTGCTATTGCTATCTGCTATTTATTATTTGGCCCATACATTTCTTTTCCGTTGTCTGCTGCTGCTGCAACCTTGTAAATTTCCTCACTGTGGGACAAATAAAGGATTATCTCATCTTATCTTATCTAATCTTATTTTATGATGTTGATGTTAAGTAACATTACAGTCAGTGATGCTCTGTCCTCCTCTCCATCATCTCTGCTTTCCGGGCCAGACTGTCAGGGCGTCCCAGAGCTCTTGAATAATGTATTTTTACAACATGAACAGTCAGTTTAAATTAACACTGTACTTTTTCATTTTATGTTAACCACCCTCCCACGCCCTAAGATAATTAACCATGAGAGAAACTAACCCTGCAGCCCTGCTGAGCATATTAAAATGTGATATTAGGATTTATTGTGGTTCTGCTGCTGTAGACATGACTCTATCTACTGTTCAAGAAGCAAAATCAGGACAATGCAAAGCAGGATTAGAGAAGATCTCAGTATCAAATATTATAAATACTGCAAGAGTTCGTGGGAAGAGCACGTCCAGTTTCGAAACCCCGGGCAAGAACCAAACACGCTGGGCATCTCAGAGCCGAGACGGAGAAGGGAACGCCAACCCCGGCCTCTCCCAAATAAACACATGCTGACCTCTGCCTCAGTGACATCACAGCTGCAGAGCGTGCAGCCCCCCGAGGAAAACCCAGCCAAGCTCTCAGCAGACACACAACAATAACCTAATAAAATGAATCATGTTTTACACGTGACTGCAATCACAACAGACTCCAGAGGGCATGACTGACTGGCTGAGGCATCGGAAGAATTTTCCCACAAGTGACCTTGAGTAATCAAAGAAAGGATTGATGATGTTTTTCCTGAGTTAATTTTTATCTTAATTTGCGATCGGAAGCTTTAATTTGGTTTGTGATCTGTGCAGCTCTGGATTTCTGCTACGGCTTTTACTGTAATCCTGCTGGGAAATAACTGTTCAGTTGCAGTTAAACAGTGTCATAACATCTTTATTATCCAGTAAAGGAATAAAATGAAAGATGGTGAATTATTTTTATCTGTATATAGCTGTAATAATGACTTGAAGTCTCTTATAAACAGTGTCATCACTGCCAGTTGTTTGTCTTAGAGTGAGTATACAGAGTCAGCTCCCACCATTCAGCAGATGTCATTCAATAAACTCCCACCAGACGCCTGACAAGCCCAGTATTGTCTGATTACATAAGTATTCATGTGAAGGTGACTGTAATCATAATATTTTATTGTGCCTCCAGTGAATTATGAGAATTATGGGACAATTTCCTCCAACAGTTCTGTTTTAATCATCATAAACACCATATTCAATGAGGTGACTAACAAGAAAGTCCCGCTGTTTAAATGTATCCCATCCCATAATTGTAATAAAACACATGTGCAGTAAACAGTGCCCCCGGGAAGGGAGGCGTGGAAGAAAATCAGTGCGTAGATCAATGGGATAATAAGGAAGTTGGAAAAATCATTTGTTTACACAGTCAAAGAGATAAAAGTGTTTGTGAGAACGGGCTGAAGCTGCAGGAACGGCCTGGTGTTGGATGAGAGGTGGCGCTGGTTCAAGAGTGTGATAGGAGCTCAACAGAAAGGACGTTCTCTACTGTTCAGGGTGATGTGGTTGGTGCGACAAGAGAATCAATGATAAAACTTGTTTTAGCCCAGAAAGAGTTCATTTTATCTACTGAATTATTACATTATGTGATGTCAACTATATTCTTATTCCTGCACACAAGTAGGAACAGAAGGATTTAGGCAACTCTGGTCAAAATGTCTGTTAATGTGAACAGTGGAAGATGAACTGATCTCCAAAAGGCATAAAGTTAAACATCAAACTTTTTTTGTTGCAATATTTTAGCAATATCAGTGTATTATTTTAGTTCTCTACAGTTTTAGAGTGAAAAGGGGAAACAAAGCAGCAGCCTGCAAAAGAATAGGAAACCCAGGAGACTGCAGCTCTCAGATAACTTTGACCAAGGAATCAGACAAGATATTTACTATTTACACCTGTGATAGTTTCCAAAGGTGGGCTACTAGGTAGGCTACTAACTATGCAGGTGGCCAAACCTTTGCTGAAGGCCCTTTTACTTTTCTGTCATTTTGAAAATGTAAAAGATGAAAATAAAAAAATATATATATATTGTTTAAAATGTAAAAGTGTGTCATCTGTAACTTTATGCCTTTTGGAGATCATTTCATCTTCCTCTTGCTGAACTGTTCACATTAACAGAACTGTTGACCAGGGGTGCCCAAACTTGTGCATACCACTGTACATGGCACACAGGTCAGACAGAGGAGCTGAAGGACTGAATACAGTCGTGCAACAGATGCAAATTCAAAAGAAATGAAAAGTCCAGTTTGAGGACAACATAGAGTATAAACACTCAAAATGAACCACTTTAACCGAGACTAACCTTTCTCTGCCAGTGTGTTACCTCACATGACCTCACATCCCATAACCCAGACTGTCACTTTAAAGTGGATAATGAATCAAATGTTTACAGGAATGATTAAAAAATAAAACAGAGAGTGGTTTTCCACCTCAAAGTTTTGTCTCTAGTGCCTCCTGGAATCTCAACCCATTATCCACCACTGAGGGTTTTATTGGTTGGTAGAAGAAAAAACCCACAGTGGAAGTTAATGAGATTTCCCAGCACTCAGGGGCAGTGTGTGTGTTGTGTGTGTGTTGTGTGTGTGTCGTGGGTGTGTTTTGGTGCGTTCAGATTCCAGCTCTTACCATGGAGAGCGCCGTCTGGATCTGCTGCAGCAGCGGTTCAGGCAGCAGGGAGATGTGCACGCACTCGGGGATGGTCACCGTGCCGCCGTCCAGGTCGGCGATGATCACGTCCAACTGCACAAAACACACACACACACACACAGAGAGAGAGAGAGAGAGAAACACACTTTTTTTTTTAGACGGTTGATAAAAGCGCATGACATGAGCAAGACAAACAGAGAGACAAACAGAGAGACAGACGGAGGACAAACACCGAGACAGACGGAGGGGACAGACGGAGGGGACAGTGGTCTCTGTCAACAGCTGCTCATTACATTAAGCTCCAACAACAGAACACACATTCATGTCTGACTGCAGACGGCAGGAAAGACTGCCCACACCGTAACCTCCCAACTCTAACCCCGACCGCTGCTCGTACACTGATGAGGGGTGTGTGTGTGTGTGTGTGTGTGTGTGTGTGTGTGTGTGTGTGTGTGTGTGAGTACTGTACAAAACACAGCATCTCCTTGTTGTATCAAACAATGGCTCGGTCAGAAGTGTGCAGCAGCAGAATACGCCCCGAGTCTTTATTACACAACTCATCGGACTCTAATCAGATAGCAGCAAATTATTTTCTTTGATCAGTGGATCTGGACACTAATTATTGTGGTTTATGTTGGTGTAATTTATCTTGACGGAGCTGGATCAGAACATACAGAGGTAAACGGGTATCAGATGATACCAGACGGCAGCAGGGGCAGCTTTAATAAAAGACGGATGAACCGTTGCTTAATGGGTCACTAAGAGTTTACATGAAACATAGTCCAGACTGTAATCACCACTCTGATCCACTGCACAACGGTACAGTATGTAAATTTATGATAGAACAGAGTGTCTTCATAGAAATGCTATGGAACAATGTTTTCAGCATTTAAAACTAAAATAATTTCTTTCCTGCAGATGGAAACTCACAGCATAGCAAGTGTTTAATTGAGTCCATCCTCCACACAGTGCATGCTGGGAGTTTTAAATGGTATTGCTAGTTTGTTGTTGACATGATCCAATGTGTTGTTAGTCGTCTATGGAGATACATTCGTGTCTTTATTATTCAATCAAAAAAAAAGTTGATTTAAAGAAAAACAACATTTCAATCAAAGAAAAAAAGGGTTTGAATGCAACGAAATATTTGAGATCCAAAAAATTGCATTTGAGCAATTTTTTTTGATTGAAAAGGTTTCTTTTTGATTGAGGCGAGTTCTTATTTGATTGAAAATATCTTTTTGGATTAAAGTAATCTTTTTTGTATTTGGGCCATATTATGGGTAGGATATTTGTGTCTTTATTATTCAATCAAAAAAAAAGTTGATTTAAACAAAACAGATATTTTCAATCAAATAATAACTCACCTTCCAATCAAAGAAAAAAAGGGCTCAATATACTAAAATACTTTTTTTGCATTCAAACACTTTTTTTCTGATTGAAAAAGTTTTTTTTGATTGAACTGAGTTTGTTTTGACTGAAAATATCTTTTTTGTTTAAATCAACCTTTTTTTGATTGAATAATAAAGACACAAATGTATCTCCATAGTCGTCTACCTGGCAACCCGTTGCCTTGAATACTAATTATTTGGCCCTGAAAATGAATCAGTCGACCCCTCGTCTTCAGGCTGCGTCGGTCATTTTCTGCTCAAAGCTTTTTCATTGTGTCTTTGCCTGCTGCTCCTAATAAAGTGCTCAATGAGCGTAACTGCTCAATAATTGACCAATTACAGATGAGCATGTGTAATACCGGTACATGTTTGATGCTAATTCAGAGAGACAAAGACTCTCTGTCTCCACAATAATAATTCATAGCGGATGGTTCTTTGTTGCTACGGTGACGTACTTGTCACTCTGGTCTATCTACAGCTTAGTGATGAGGACCCACCAGTTCTTGTGTCTCAGAGCGGAAGAAGGAGTTGACACCGATGATGAAGGGAGTGGGGGTGCTCAGGACCTCTAGTAGTTTTCCCGGCAGAATGGGAACGTAGGTGAAGCTGAAAGACACACAACACATCAACACATCAACACAACTAGTTATCAAGTATCTTGTGAAAGTACACAATAAGAGCAGAGTGGAGCAGAGCGGAGAGGAGAGGAGACCGACCTGTATTTGAGGGGGAACATGATGGCCAGCAGTCCTCGGCAGGCGTCCGTCAGCCTCTGGTAGCTGCTGGACAGGAACAGGATCTTATGTTCCGTCAGCGCCGCGCAGAACAGATACAAGACGTTGATGATACCTGAGGGAGAGAGAGAACAGACAGAACATCACAGATGGTCCAGGAGGTAGAACCCTACACATCCTTCACATCCTCATGGGTGAAAGGTTCACTGTCTATTTTAATACAGACCTCCTCTGCCATCTGGATTCACTCTTTAATCTTATTTTATATTTCTTTAACCTTCTTCTTTTTATTCCTGCACTATTCCAGAGCCATTGCAACATAATTTAGTTCTGATGCTCATTGTGTTGTGTACAATCTGAATGACAATAAAGACTGAGTCCTACCTACTATATTTATAAGTTTAAAGGGATAGTTTAACAACATGGGCAAATTGGCCCATTGTCATAATCCATATAGTCATAGCAGTAGGTTTGTTACCTTTATTTTTCAGTGCAAGCTATTGTTAGAACGGCGGAGCAGAGCCGCGAGCTGCTCAGAGCTACGCTACGGAGGCTAATGGGATTTCTTGGTTTCCCTCATCAAACTCATCAAATACACAATCCAAGGCAAGGCAATTTTATTTGTATAGCCCGTTTTTACAAACAGTTTGTCTCAAAGGGCAACAACTCCACAACGCTCTGGTGGACAAGTTGTGACAACTCAGTCTGGTAACGTTGTGTTATTATCTCATAGCGTGGTGAATGTGCAGGTCACAACTTGTCCACCAGAGCGTTTTGGAGTTGTTGTATTGTGTATTTGATGAGTTTGATGAGGGAAACCAAGAAATCCCATGAGCCTCCATAGTGTAGCTCTGAGCAGCTCACCGCTCGGCCCGGCCGTTCTAAAAATAGCTTGCAACAACAAAGAAAGATAACGAACCTACTCCCAAAACTATAGGGATTATGGCTATGGGCCAATTTGCCAAAATGTTGATCTATCCCTTTAAGTAATAAACAACATGTTTATTTTGGAGATTTTAGTAATATTCTGTCTCCAATATGTTTATAAATGAGGTGGTCAAAGCTGTTGTTGTGGATTGAATCAGACTGCACAGAAGCAACAGGAGCTTGTAAAGTAGACACTAGATTTAATGACCTCACAAATTTACACAGAATCCATTGAGGAAATATTGAGCTATCTGCATGACTGGGCAAACACAACTCAACACAGATCTGAAACTCTGGAAACATGAAACCTAACCCTAACTGATAACTGAGAAAATATAATACTTATTACTGTTGGAAATGTTGAATAACTCTGTCTGACAGTCATCATATTCACCACTAATAACTCTTAAATTGGACTCTGGAAAACACCATTTAGAACTGGGACAGGTGTTGAAATCCCATATACGTAACGGTTGTCCGTACCAAGCTGTCTGAAGAGCTGGGCCACGCTGCTGCCGCTGACAGGAAGCGAGTCATTGATGGGAGTCTGGATAACTTGCCGGTCGCCAGCGCCTAATGTTATAGTCCTCTATAGATGGAGAGAGAGAGAAAGAGGGGGGGGGGGACAGATTAAAAACAGGCAGGTGAGAAAATCAGAGGAGGAGTGTCGTTTCTCAGAAAAAAACCGGGGTTTGATAATCACAGCTGTGCGTCAGAGCAGCGTTACTCGGCGACAGAGAGAGATGGAGAATCCCAGAAGCTTAGCAGGTACATGACAATTAAGGCACAAGCCATTCTCAACTCCATGCCAACAACCTGACTGCAAAACAACAACAGCAGCAGCAGCAGCAACAGCAACAGCAGCAGCCGGATCAATCAGCCTTTGTGGGGAAACTGGAACCCCGGTGACATGGCAGGTGTCATGCGCAGGTGATTTTCCACTGCAGGGCGGTTGTCAGGGCGACTGTACGGACGAGTCATCGAACAGGTCAAATCTTCAACATTTAACACTGTGGACGGGCTCAACTGAGCTGATGTGTCCTCCTTAAAGGGACATTGTGTAGGAATTCCTCCCATCTAGCGTTGCGGTTGTATATCGCAAGCAACTCAGTCGTATTTTACATGCTGCATTCACGTGAAATTGGGCAGATGGCAGACGGACGACAGCCGCTGCACGTGACGGCATAAACAAGCCTCTATGTAAACAAGTGGTCGGTCATCACGAGGCAAAACAATACACGTGACAATATGTTGTCATGGTGATGTCGTATTGTTTTACCTGACCCACGTTTTACCGGCTTTCTCTGGACTTCTGTGACTAAAATGACATCTGGTTTGTTACCGACGGCCGTCTGCCCGACTGCAGGTGAATGCAGCATCAGTGTAACGCTCCATTCCTCCTCACTGCGTTACCGCGGTGACTTTTCACAGACGCCACCTTGACCTGAGCCGACAGCACCGAGCTTACCCGCTCCATGGAGATATGAATGATATGAACGGCTCATTCAGAGCTGAAAGGAACACTTCACTTTGTTGATGGGGGGATTACTGATTATTGAAAAACATACGAAAAAAAACGAAATAATCGATTTTCGTGATAAGATAACAGGAGAAGTTACACAATGTACCTTTAAAAAACATACAACTCAACACCTCACGCTGAACACTGTGTGTGATCTGAACTGATTTCTAACTGGATATGTACTGTGCTGCAGAGAGAAGCCGATAAATATCGACCTGTGTGTGGTGTAGATAATAGAGATGATTTAAACCAATCCATACAGTACAGCTACAATCATGGAGTTAACACAGTGTACCACAGCTACTGAACACAGCAGAGCTCGGGGACACGATCTCTGCTCCTGTGGTGATCACTGATAACGTGACGTCCTGCTAATTAGAGAAGACTTCATCAAACCAACAACAGTGTAGGTTCATTTTCATCTCGCCGCAGGGTCACAGACAGTGTGACTGGATGAGAGATTTGTTTCTGTGGTTCACAGTTACCGGTCTGTTTGGCTGTGGGAGGACTAGGTTAGCTGGGGGTGGGGAGGAGGGAGGGGGGGCAGCATTGTTTCATGCTCTCTGCAGCAGCTTTAGCGTCAGCAACAGGAGGCGAGGAGCTGTTAGCAATTCAATACTGTGACTCAACATCTGATCATCCCGTGTGTTTGAGGCTGTTTGAGATTTGATATTAGGAGGCAGTTGCATGGATCAGGTGTTTTGGTGTCAATATCATTAATAACAACATAACCAGCTCTGATCGGAAGGAAGTCTCTGTTATTTAAGTTAAAGGGATAGTTCAACATTTAGACAAATTCACCTATTGCAATAATCCCTATAGTCTTAGAGGTAGGTTCATTACCTTTAATTATCGGTGCAAGCTGTTTTTAGATCGGCGGTGCAGAGCCACGAGCTGCTCAGCTAACGCAACAAAGGCGAATGGTACTTTCGCCTTTCCCTCATCAAACTCATCAAATACACAACTCAACAACCCCAAAACTTGTGTTTTTTAAATCACTCCGCCCAGCAGCCGGGTCTGGAGTGTAGTTCCGGCTATGCATTTGCCTCAAAGGCCACAGGTTCTGTTTTGATGGACCAATGTGACATGGTGGCTAATTTATGCTAAGATAGAGAACTAACAGAGGGCTGGATATAAGTTGAGTTTTAATATATTAGTCTTAAAAACTGTTCTATACACAGATATGAGTCAAATAACGACATAAAATTGACAGATATTTTACATTAATAAGCTTTTTCCACTGACTTGTCCGACATACAGCTCCATATTATGTCATAAGCTCTTTATCAAAGATTCATCATATAAATTCTAGAAAGTGCAATTTAAGAAAGTATTATAAGTATAATCAGAGCAGGATAAGTGAGGTATCCAGTACGCTTGGCTTTCTCCTTCAGGTTTTATCACTGACTCACAGTTTTAAATCACAGTTTAAAAATGTCTTAATCCCTACAATCCCTCTGTAAAACTTCTTTTGCACCTGAAGAGGAGCCAATTCACCTCAAGGCGGTTGCTCTATTTCACAGGGAGGTGACACAAATCAGACCACAGAGGTTGTTTTATGACAAAGTGTTGAATGTGAAAGTGAAAAGAAAGTATTCCCATTTTTGTTTGGAAGCCCCCAGGGACCCCCTCGAGGACCCCTGAGGGTTTGAGAACCACTGCTTTGTTGAGAGACAGATGTGACAGATGTTTCCCTAATGATTTACTTTAAGCTACTTTAACTTTTTGAGGCGGCTGCATTAGAGCCGTGTGGTTATTAGAATAACAGCCTCTGTGGGTCAGGGAACAAAGGCAGGTGTTACACTGTTGTTCTTGGCAGAAGTTAGACATGAATCTCATTGTGCAGCACAGGTTGATGGGATTACCCTTTACCTCAACATCTATTTAAAACTAGCTGAATGACTCCCCCCCCCCACCTTCTCCTCACTACACCTCAGTCAGGAAATGCATCTTGAATTTTGAAGGGTGGAATCTTAACTTTATCACTTTATGTAGTAGGGGTGGGAGAAAAAAAACGATTCACTTAAGTATCGCAATATTTTTTTTGAAAAATTGACTTTTTGAAATATTGTGCAATGTGCATTTGTTCGCCTTTTTTACATACAGAGAGTCCAGGTTTTGAAAAGGGTTTAAGTTCACTTTATAATGGAGTTTGTTAATTTATAGGCTCCTACAGTATTTTTGTGCAGATAAATGTTAAAATGTAGCCGTTTACCTCAGTCTATATCTCATTTTGTCAGAAAGGTTTCAGAAACCTGTTTTTTCTACACTCTTTTATTTTTGCCTCTTTTAAACAGTCCAGGCTTTTGAAAATTGAGTAAACATATATATTGCTGCTGAATAAATCTTAAAAACTGACTTATGTGTATTTTTTGGGGAGATATGGTTCCTGGAATAGTCTGTAGACAATCATAATCATTCAACTGTTTCACTGGTGTTAAAAATGCAGACTAAAAATCGAAAAAATCGGCAATATCGTAGAATCGCAATTTAAATCGAATCGGCATCCAAGAAATCGTAGAAGAATCGAATCGGGAGAAAAGCATATCGTCCCAGCCCTGTTATGTAGTTTCAGTTTCTGTTTCATAAAATAGCTCCAAATTTCATTTTCTAACTCTCATGCAACTGAGAGGCTCAGGCTTGTGTCAGGGATGCTGTTTTTGTCTTGTATGCAAGAAGAAATGATCAGTTGTTGGTCACACATTGAGTCTGTATCAAAGCGTTATGATTGGTTCTCCTGCCACGAGCAGCGTGTGCAGGTAGAGGTGGATTGGCTGCGGGGGGACGGGTGGAGAAAAAAGGAAGCGAGGAAAAGCTCAGAGCTGAGGGGAGAATGAAGTCTGGATGGCGTACCAATCTCTCCTCTCTCTCCTCTTGGCCCGGCTACACAAGCATCCAGCAGAAAGAGAGAGACACACACACACACACACACACCGCAGAACAAGAGCCAGGTTAGAAACAACAGGAGGGAGGGCACTCAACGCCCCGATTTGACAACAATGTGACAGTTACGTGTCGGCACGGCAGAACAACAAAGCTGCACAGATAACTGGCGTTGTAAGAAAAAAAATAAAAAACTGCAGGATGAGGAGCCAGGTCGAAACATAAGGATGAGTGGGACACTGACTGGACGCGTGCAAAACAAAGTGAAGCCATCGTTTGGCATTCAGGAGCAGCAGCAACAGATGATTCCTTGCGTCGTTTTATTCCTCAAGAGACACACAGAGCCACAGCAGCACAAGCAATGGTACATTCATTTTGTCATATAGAAATAATATAACAACAGACAGTAGTAGGGATAGACCGATGATCGGCATGGACAATAATATCAGCTGATATTCGCTATTAGCCATTTTTTCATTGATAACTGAGAACATTTATTTATTTTAAAGGAACAGTTCAACATTTTGGCAAATTGGCCCATTGCCATAATCCCTATAGTCATAGCAGTAGGTTCGTTACCTTTAATTGTCGGTGCAAGCTATTTCTAGAACGGCGGAGCAGAGCCGCGAGCTGCTCAGAGCTACGCTTTGAGGCTAATGGGATTTCTTTGTTTCCCTCATCAAACTCATCAAATACACAATCCAACAACTTCAAAACGCTCTGGTGGACAAGTTGTGACCTACACATTCACCACGCTATGAGATAATAACACAACGTTACGAGACAGAGTTGTTTTCAAGGTAAATTCACTGGTAAAAACACTGATGCGCGTTCCCGTCGGGGGCAGTTTTTCGGCAAGCAGTCTCTGCATTTGCCTTGAAAACAACTCTGTCTCGTAACGTTCTGTTATTATCTCATAGCGTGGTGAATGTGCAGGTCACAACTTGTCCATGAGTGTTTTGGAGTTGTTGGATTGTGTATTTGATGAGTTTGATGAGGGAAATCGAGAAATCCCATTAGCCTCAGTAGCGTAGCTCTGAGCAGCTTGCGGCTCTGCTCCACTGTTCTAAAAAAAGCTTGCACCGACAATTAAAGGTAACGAACCTACTGCTAAGACTTTAGGGATTATGGCAATGGGCCAGTTTGCCAAAATGTTGAACTATGCCTTTAACAGTCAGTCCTTTGGCTCTGATGCAGTCGCCACTGAACCAAGGTTTGTGTTGTAGTTTCTGTTATTCTACAAAAATGGAAGGTCTTTTTTATCACAGTAACTATACTGTAATCAGTCTAATCCCAGGTGTGTTAGTGAAAATTTTGACATCAAAGTTTTTCATTTTTACTGCAAATAAATATCGGTTATCAGTTTCCTTGAAAAAACCATATCGGTCGATCCCTTAACAGTAGTGCGGTTCAAAGGAGTTCACATTCACCCTACAGAGGAACAGAGGAGGAGCTGCAGTGACAACAGTGATTAGTTTTGTCTAATGGGAGATTTTAAATTAAATGGGGATCTATTAAATGACCTCCTATATGCTGACAAGCTTCTGAAAACACACTGTGACAGAGGGGGATTTTCATTTTCAAAACTGTAAAACCACCTGACCGCAGTTTATAGCCTCACCGGCACCATGTGACTGCTGTTAAACCGTAACAGGTACTAAAACTGATACTGGTTACAGCCGAGTTCCTGCACTGAAGTCACGATAAGAGCTAAGAGGAATTAGTCAAGTCCACGGGCTACGTGCCGCGTCCAGGACGAGCGTGTGTCCTCCTGACAGAACGAGCCAATGACCTCCAGCGGTACAATCCGCACGGCGTTTTCTCTTTCTTTCACTCAGCCTCTTCCTCCCTCTGAAACTCACTTGGCAGCGTGACAGACAGTGTCCAGAAACTGGGATTGAAATTTCCTGTCATATTAATTAATCATAGACACAACAAAGCCAAGGGGGAGAAAAAAAAGCACTTGGCTGTCTTCCATATTAAATAAAAAGTCGTCCCACACACTACAGGGAAATCCGACGTTGCCACACATGTACTCAAACAAACAGGTCGGAGGTCAGTGTTTGTCGGGATTCACCACGTTGCACCGTGATGCCTTTAAAAGCCAGTGGGCTGTGTCCTCTCTGCTGATCACAGAGCAGTCACACCGCTCCGCTTTCTCACACCGGGCCCACAGCCTCCAGTTCACTTTGCATCAAGACTTGTGTAAACTACTCAGATACATATCTGCTGTTGTAACGTCCTGTGGTCAACCTGTCAAACACTTGTAGGCAATCAGTTATTTCACAAGCTGTACAGCCGCTCTGCCTGGGACTGGAACTGTTACAGGACCTCAGACACCTTTTAGCCTTGCAGAAGTATTCATACCCCTTTTGTCACAAAAATATGACATTTTATTGGGATTTTATGTGATAGACCAACACAAAGTAGCACATCATTGTAAAGAGGAAAGAAAATGATACATGGTGTTCTAGATTTTAAAAAATTAAAAATCTGAAAAGTGTGGCGTGCACTGCAATATGTATTCAGCCCCCTAAATCAACTACTTTGTTGAACCACCTTTCGCTGTAATTACAAAGTCTTTTGGGGTATGTCTCTAGCAGCTTTACACATCTACACACTGCAGTTTCTGCCCATTCTTCTTTGCAAAATAACTGTTGAGTCAGATTGGATGGAGAGCGTCTGTGAACAGCAGTTTTCAAGTCCTGCCACAGATTCTCAACAGGATTTAGGTCTGGACTTTGACTGGGCCGTTCTAACACATGGATATGCTTTGATGTAAACCAGTCCATTGTAGCTCTGGCTATGTGTTTAGGGTGGTTGTCCTGCTGGAAGCTGAATTTCCATCCCAGTCTCAAGTCTTTTCCTCCAGCATTGTCCTGTATTTATCTCCATCCATCTTCCCATCAACTCTGAGCAGCTTCCCTGTCCCTGCTGAAGAAGAGCCTCCCCACAGCCTGATGCTGCCACCACCATGTTTCACAGTGGGGATGGTGTGTTCAGGTCCATGTGCAGTGTTCGGTTTCCACCACAAATTGCAGTGCTTTGCATGTCGGCCTAAAAGTTCCATTTTGGTGTTTGACACAATGTATCATTTTCCTTCTACTTAACAATGATGTGCTACTTTATGTTGGTCTATCACATAAAATCCCAATAAAATACATTTAAGTTTGTGGTTGTAATGTGACAAAATGTGTGAATACTTTTGTAAGGCAAAATATGCATAATGTATAGTATATCAAGCTCTCCAATCTCTCTGAGTAAATATGCTTTTACAGTGATAACAGGGAATGACTAAGCAAAGTGTATAACCAAGGTAGCCACATCTTAAACTTCCCTAAAGTCCAACACAGCAGGACAGGGCTGCTAACATTAGCCTACATTCAACATTTTGATGTAGCAACATCCTGGATTAGGTTACTACACAGTGAATGCAGAATAAAATATGAGTTGGCTTCGGAGGTAAAGCTACGTCATGTGTTTGAATTATGTTAACAAACACAGAGATAATTGTTCGAAGTGTTCCAACTGTAACTCTAGCTATTCTTTGGAGGATATATTTACATAGAGTCCTCTGTGAGCCGTTGGAAGGCCGGACCATCACCGGTGCCAGAAGCTGTTTTGATGTGCGACAGCGTTGCCAAGACGATACGTCTAATGGCCGAGACAATTTGTTGTGTGTTTTCGAGGGCAGAGGTTGGCATGAACAGACAGCCTCGGAGGTAATGACAGACATTTAGTGAAGCTGAGAGTCCCGTGTGATTAAAGAGTGACTGGAATGTGTGTAAGTGTGTGTTGCTCTTTATAAAGTGGCCTGTCCTCCTCTGGAGTCACAGGAACAGGACTGGTTGTACTTGGGGGCTCTCGAGGAGCTGTGTGCATTTACTGCTACACGGCGGCTCAGAGAGAGACAAACTGGAAGACTGTGTTTGTCTTTATTTTACATATTGTTAAGTCAGAAAGAATCTGGTGTATGTTGGAGAATGATTGAGGGAATAAGCTTTACTGTACATTTGACCTGCGCACTGATGAGTGTTTGTGTTTTCAGATTTGTGTTAGTGTGCTGTTTCGGTCTGTGTGTGTGTGTGTGTTAATACTGATTAGATCTGAGTCTCTCATTCAGACGTTGTTGTCCAGGAGGAGGCCATCTGCTGTCCCATATGGCCTCCCAGCAACTCATCTGCAACCTGCACAGCTTCTGAAGGGTGTGCATGCATGTGTGTGTGTGTGTGTGTGTGTGTGTGTGTGTGTGTTTGTTTGTACTGTAAATAATTAAATCTTAATGGTGAAGACATGTTTCAAGGTTAGTGTATGGGTAAGGGCTAGATTAAAGGTCCCATAGTGTAAAGATTTTCATGTGCTTTTTTTTATTTTATTAAAATGGTAAATTCCTCTATATTAACACCAAGAACGTCTCAAAGCCTCAGTCCACAGAGAAATGCACACAGCTCATTTTCAGACACTGACACTTCAAACCAACTATCAGGATTTCTGTAACTCTGTGATGTCACAACAAAGCAGTCACCACTCTAAGCCACGGCCCAAGCTCCTCCCACTTGGTCTCGCCATCCAACCAGCTAAACGAGGCTGTTAGCCTCTAATCTGATTGGTTCACTGAACTCACTGAACTATAGCTAGAGGAGATGTAACACTACAACAAAATGCGGTATTGTCCATTAAAAACCACAAATATATCTTCTTATGGATCAACAGTTAAAATAAAACTATAGAAATGGGACCTTTACATTTTAAGGTAATGACATGTTTTGAGCTGAGGGTTAGGATAAGGGTTAGTATGTGTAGTACTTATGATTATGGTTAGAGGAAGTCAGGAATTTAATTTAAGACAACATGATATCATATACATGTCCATCTGTGTGTGTGTGAGTGAGGAAACAACTTGACAGCAATCTGTGTTTTAAAATGCTCATTAATAGATGCAACAAATCAAGTTTGTGACAAATGCAAGAGAGGGAGAAAAAAAAAAAAGAAACAGGATGTTTCAAATGATTAACATGATTCGGTGAAAACTGTTTGATCACAAAACACCACAATGCAGGTCAAAAATAGCTGAAGCACCATCAATCACGCATGATTTGAAATGGCTGCAGGAAGGAACACATTCCTTAAAAGAAAAGAACACAACATGGGAAACAACTCTTTTCTGCTCGATCAACAGAATCAAGAACATCAAGCCGGTTGTTGATTGGTGAAGCTTGCAGAACGGTAAAAGTTACCTGGAGACAGGCCAGCAGCCAGTCACAGGCCAGGGCCTGAGGAACCTTGTCTAAACTACAAACTGGGGACTCATCTGTCTGTAACACAGAGGAACCAGTGTACAGTAGGGTGCACAGGAGTGACACACATGGGTTACAACATCTGGAAACCAAAGTGGAAGAGTCAGCTGAGTGGATTCAGACAGAACAGACACTTCCTACTGGTCGTGCACCATGAGCACGGGTCAGGAAAACAGGAAGATATATTTTAGAGGCGTAATAACAATTTCACAATTATTTAAAGATATATTAAAAAAAGAAAAGTTAATGATGGAGAGAAAATGGCAACTAAAGACAGAGAGGGATGAGAAATAAATGTTACATGACATAAATCAAGTTGATTTTAACTTAAATGTTCTCTCACAATGTTGGACCTGCTGCTGCCTGTTACACATCTATGCATTTGAGAAATAAAACGCCAAAAACAAGAACATTCATTCATCTGATGGAGTTGTTGACTCATATCAGAGCAGAGTTTCAGTGCGATGAGTTATCTACAGAGTCTACACTTGTGTCAAAACAAGCAGAGGCCTGGGTGCAAGTAATGTGTCTTGTTCATGGTGCGTTTTCCTGCTCATAAATGGTAGGGTGCGCTGCATGCTTTCCCTCCATGGCCGACACTGCATGTAAAAATCTGATGATCTGCTCTCTATCTGTTTAAGTGGCACAGATGAAAATATCTACACTTGTGTTTACAGGACGGCTGGCTGAGCTCGACATGACACTGCCCCTCAGGGCCGCAGCTGTGCAGCACAACCAGCTGTATGACACAGATTAGTGACATTTTAAACCTCATTACTCAGTAAACAGTAATCCATCAATTATTGAATTACGCATGCACAAAGAAAAGTGCGGGCACATTACAAGCACTTATGCATAATCGAAAGTGTCAGGAACCAAACCTGTTTTTTTTTATCTTTTATCTTATCTCGTGGCAACAACATAACAAAACTGAAAGTAAAGCGATGGCAGCAGTGAGTGCTCGGTGTCCCAGGCGTCCAACCGGCTGGCTGCGCCAAGCTCTGCTATCTGACTAAGCATGGGGTCACATGAGGAGCACGTAGCACCCTGCAAAGCTCAACAGCATCAAATAAAAATACAAAAATGAGACAGAGAAATGTTGGCACAGTTTCTTAGCCCAGGTGGGGTTTTTGTCTTTTGCCTTTATGTGATGGTGTTTGTGTGAGAGAGACATGAGCAGCCTGTGAGTTCTACCTGGGAGCCTCCAGCGATGGGGATGACACAAGTGAGGAGATTTCCGACCACCGTTTCCAAGGGGACAGTCAGGCTGTCTACGTGGATGGTGTAGATCAGACCCAGGCAGTTCTGTTCAAAGAGGGAGGAAAATGCAGTTAACACCGTCTATTATAATAACACACTGGAGGGAGAAACATAATTTACATAATGTATGGCTATTGTATCTGCTATTGCACAAAAAGTTCAGTTCAGCTTTACTCCAATATGTGATAATAACAAACAAAATAAAAAATAAGTAGTCATGAACAAATGAAACATAGGCCAGAAAGAAAGCTATATACACGCACGCACGCACACACAGACACACACACACACACACGTATATGTACATAAAATGGACCAGAAAGAAAGCTCTCTCTCTCTCTCTATATATATATATATATAGCTTTCTATATACAGTATAAATATAAATATATAAATATAAAGGTCTCTCTCTATATATATACGTGTACATATATATATATATATATATATATATATATATATATATATATATATACAGTTATATACACACATATATATCTATATATCTTCCTATATATACACATTTGTGGTTTATATATTAAATAAATTCACACTTCTTCCCACTATTCAAAAGGAGTGGGAAGAAGTGTGAATTTATTTAATCCCACCGCCTGATTACGATACCGCCTTACATTTATTGCTTCAGATTCTATAACCTATTATATCAACTTAGGTGCACATACATGTACACATAGACATACCAACAAATAGCCACATTCCATATGATAAATGACTAAAGTCAAAAGCTGAACAGTTAAAAAGTAACAAGTTTTGGTCCAATGTTGTGTCATTCAGAAAAAGAAAATTGGGTGTGTAGATAATAAGATATTCCAAAGGCCACAACAGAACTAGATACAGGTTATAGAGAATAACTACTGTGTGTCGTACCCTGAACACCTCGGTGTAGTCCAGGCGGGACACCAGCACCAGGCTCTTGGGGCCGTAGACCTTCGCCGGTTGGACCAGGGCCAGGTCCTCGTCCACTTCATCCACCTCGCTGGCCTGGGGCTTCTGCAGCTGAACACAGAGCAGAGCAGAGCAGAGCAGAGCGCACGCAGCTGCAGTCACACCGGGGGGGTTACCAGTGGAGATCACAAGAAAACGGGCGCACGGCAACCACAACACAGGCACAGGTTCTGTCCCCGACTCCCCGGCCTAAGCGCTCATGTGACACGTGTTTCAACAAAGGCGACTGGGAACGCTCACAGGTGGGAAGCATTACATGGAAGTAGTAAACTGCTCTCCCAGCAGATACAACACCAAGTCTCCCCCACTTCCTACAGCGGCTGTTCATGATGTGTGACTGCCCACACACAGGATTCAGATCGGCTTTAGATGTGAAAATGTGTCAAGTTGCCATTAAAAACAGAATTAAAGAGGTTTCTACGTATGTGGCCCCAGGGTGTCACATGACTAATCAACACCCCTTGTTCTTTTTTTTTAGTTTTTCAGTATGTTTTTATTTGAACTTGTATTACAAGTATTTTAAACTATTTATTGCACTCTCCGCACTTTCTTTTTTTTCTCTTTTCTTTCTTGGATATGTGTGCCATTGTTACTACTGTAGTGTATGTATTGTGTGTGTATGTATTGGAAGCACAAAGCAGTTGTTTCGACGCCACTTGCCCAAGACAAATTTCCCTTCCGGGACAAATAAAGTTTATTTGATGTGATTGATGACTACTACGCCACAGCAGCATGGCATAGCATGATGCTGTTGTGGTGTCCGTCTCACCTGCGGGTTGTCCAGGCCCTCCCAGAAGGTGAAGCAGGCACAGTAGTGACGCTCTGAGCTGATGTCAGTCAAAACCGCTACGAAGAAGGAGGCAGGCTGCCGCTCAGGAACCAGCTGCCAACCGCTGGGCTGACAGAACTGGAGGAGGAGGAGGAGGAGGAGTAGGAAGAGGGTGATAGGAAGAAAACAGGACAGAAAAAATAAAGATTAGGCAACCTGGCTGACATATCAGACAGCGCTGGGTCTTTCAGCACCTCTGGGTGATTCATCTGGGGCTGGGCTATCATTAACGCAGCTCAACAGGTTCTGAAAACTTTCCATCTATCAGCTTCAGAAACACGACAAAGCCTCCGATGTGCTGAATGACGGGAAGACGGAAGTAAACTTCTCTCGTTTCTGATCGAATTGAATTGGCTTGAAAATGGGGACAGTTTGGAATTTTCTAATATTTACTCAAAAAACAAGAAATGTTAATGGACGAATCAAAACTGCATGAAGCAAACAACACAGAGTCAATATTAGCTGTGTTTTTAGTTAAGACGCGTTAAGACTTTATTATATTACGGTCATTATTCAGAGGACTGCCTCAATGACTTGACCTGACGTTGGCCTGTAACTGGTATGTGTAAACATGTCACACACGCTGTTGGCTGGTTCCTTTTATCTTCAATCAATCCACATTGAGACCAATTCTGAAGGAATTTTTTAGTCTCAAGTTTGATTCAGTGAGCTCAGTAGACTCACAACTGACCCAAACTCAGGCCCAGAACTGATCTGATACCAGTGCTCATACTTTCTGATAACCCTTCATTTTACAGATTGCAGATTTTACAGGTGCTGAATTGCACTTTTTATTGATGGTGTTGCTTTATTAGATGTTTATTGTGTGTATTGTGTGTGTTGTGCATGCAGCTGACCCTTCTCTCCAAGACAAATTTCTCCCAAGAGAGACCAGTAGAGATACTTTGACTTTGATCTGAAGTTAGTACAAGTGCCAGTTCTATACAAACAGTTTGGATGTGTGAAACTCTAACTGATGGATGTCATCACAGAAACACCCTGATAACCATAGGCAGCCATTCAAATTAAACAAACCTTCTTCTATCCTAAATCCCTTTAAGATCCACCCTCTGTGAATTAGACGGTGTATTTATATTGGTTTCCTCCAATCAGACTGTTTATATCACCGAGGCTTAAGTCTAGAGCCACTGCAGATGGGAAGTACTTAACATCATCAAAACCAGTATTCATCCTTAGAGGACTGTGTATTTCCATACCAAACACCATGCGGTTTGGCTAGCTGTTGTTAGTGGTAGCCTTTTTGCTCTTGACTTCCATCCCATTCATCCACATGCTGGTTTGACATTTAAAGGGATAGTTCAACATTTTGGCAAATTGGCCCATTACCTATACCTATAGTTTTAGGAGTAGGTTCGTTACCTTTAAATGTCGGTGCAAGCTATTTTTTGAACGGCGGAGCAGAGCCGCGAGCTGCTCAGAGCTACACTACGGAGGCTAATGGGATTTCTTGGTTTCCCTCATCAAACTCATCAAATACACAATCCAACAACTCCAAAACGCTCTGGTGGACAAGTTGTGAGCTGCACATTCACCACGCTATGAGATAATAACGGAACGTTATGAGACGGAGTTGTGTGGCCAAAATGTTGAACTATCCCTTTAAATGTCAGACCTGCATGTGAATGAATGGACCGACTGATGGAGAATTCCCTGCATCAACACCTGCCACAAAAAATACCTCTGATCTGGGGCAGCGTGATGAAACCACAGCTTCTTACTATACATTTTCTCACAGCGGTAACACAGTTGCGCCTAGCGACCGAGCTGGCCCACAGGATTTATACGGGCGGTCCCTGACAGGGTCAAGTGTCTCGTACTGGCCACGGAGCTACAAAGGAACATGTCAGCGTGTGTTGACTTACCAGCTCTACGCCTTGTGGGAATGGGCTGTCCTCCCAGTCTTTCTCAGGAAACCGCTGGAGAATGCGACCTTGACCTTCGCCCTCCACCACTGCAGAGAAACAGAGGGACACATACAGAGTTCATTCCCTTTTCATTAAGACTGTTTGTTGTCTGTTTATTTCTGCTAATATTGCTTTTTTAAATCACATCAGCGCACTGTCAGTTTTTGTTGCTGTGTCTTATCTTTTGTATGTTCTTGTTCAAATAATCATGTTAAAATAAAACGTATGTCTTGCTGCACCAGGCCAAACATAATCCTGCTGGTTTGGGACACTGGGGTACAGTCAGAGAAAGGCACATGTCCCCTGTTAGCATCTGACCCGACCCGACGTCACTGTAGGCTTCAGTTTTGTTTTTCAGATATAAAAAGTGGCTGTGAACAGGATGCTACATGCAGTGAGATGGTAAATCTGAATATCACAGGACTAAAACAACAAGTTTTTTTGTCTGTCTGGCACCAAACTGTCTCAGTCTTACTGATGCAAACCCATCTTGGTCTGTAATCTGAAGATGTGTCTGTGGAAAAACACAGCGACCTGCAGTGATGATCAGTTCACACATTCAGAGAATCTCAGTACTGCTATTGGTAAGTTATTCCTTAATTAGTAACTTTAACAATTGATTGATTATTCTTTTTTCAAACATATTAAAAAAAAGAGAAAAGAAAAGACATGTAAAATAAATAACACATGTTATAATGTCCCAAAAAACAAGCATATGCATAAGCTGCCTGCTCTTTATACACATGAACCACTATATGATGATAACCATGAACTTGATCAATGTGCTGTTGACCTAGTTGCATTTATGGTTTAAAGATACAAAAGCAATGGAGCCTGGGGTGATTTAGATTTACATCTCCTCTCTCAGGCTTCTCTCTGGTAGCAACAGGTCAACCAGCCAATCAGAAGAGAGGAGCCTCTGAGCCTAATTGGCTGTTTTCTGAGCAATCCAATTAAAATATAGCACATTTAAGGCTAAAACTATGAAAGCCTTGCAAATGTATGTCCAGGTGGGCGGGGCTTCGTTGTGTCATCACAAAGTTCTAAAAGTCAGCACAGCGCATTTTGCTAATTGAAGACAAGCTGTGTGTGTTTCTCTATGGACTGAGGTTTTGACACTTTCACGGTACTAATATAGACCCTAGACCTGATATATTCTGAAAAAAGACATGGGCATCTACCATGATACAATATGGGACCTTTAACGTTGAAGCCAATTTCAATAATTGAGAGGTTAAAACCATCTGACGAAGAACCAATCTGTGCTCCATGCATCCCAAAACTATCTAACATAACTGTTGGTTTAAATGGATATTTGTTACAATAGCCATACATATACTGTACATTTATCTAGTTTGTGTTCATCAATAGATTTGTTTTCTATCTCTCCAATAGCAGCTACAGGGAAACTTGTCTCCAACATGTCTCTATTGCAAAATATGTCATTTTTAATGATACAGTAAAGTCAGCAAACACTGCTGCAGAAACAAGAGAAACTAGAATTACAGCCTGACAGTTGTTACGCCTCCACCAACAAGTCAAGTCACAGCTCAAATCCATATTATCTATCCAGACTCCTGTCATATACGTATGGTGTTCAGACTCTGAGAGGATTTAGCAAAACGTTTCAAGTGTATTTATTTGTAGATATCAGATGATGTCACGGCGACGATGACCCACCACAAAACGTCAGCACTCCATCATTTCATCCTATGATTAAACATAAACAAACATTTTGTGAATGTTTGTCATACTTTGTGTATGGTTTTCTTCAGGGTGTGGTCACAAACATGTTCTCTAAGCTTACACTGACCTTTGGCCTCCAAAACCTAATCACTTCATCTTTTAGTCTATTGAATGTTTGTGACAAATTGCACCTCGTCTGTTCTCCTCTCTTCTATGACTCTAGACGATGTACGACGTCATGGTGCATATGTGACTTATTCAGTCTGCAGCGACTAAGACAGTGCAACAGTTGCAGTGACTAGAATAGAACAGGTCACTCACCACTGTGTTGAAGAGATAAAGAGTTAACCACACATTCACATGGTTAACATGATCAAGTTAACAAGATCATAAATGCTGCTTGAGATGAAGTCACATATTGTAATAAACAGTGAATATTTTCCAAAAGACAAGCACCAACATACTGAAACAACACCACCACCGACATTACAGCTAATCATCAACTTAGTGCACGTCTATAAATTATTCCACATTGTTTTACCCACATGTTTTATACTACAAGATTTTTTCCTTTAATTTTTCTGATCGATTTATCAGTGAGACACAGACACACAAACACATGTTGTCACTTGTTGGTCGCCACCTCTGCCAAGAGTCTGATGTAACTGCAATGCAGACTGGCAGGGTTGTGATGTAGAGACACTGACTGGTCATGTGACGAAGACTTTGACATTTCTTCTTCTTCTTTATTTTCTTTGAGAACTAAAACCGTTTCAAAACTGAACCACAAATATCAAGGACAGGGCTGTTGCTAGGAATTCTGGGCCCCCTGAAAGAATACTAAAGTGGGCCCCTGCCCCCTGACTTTTCCACTTTTTTTTTCTTAGACTATGTATGTATGATAATTTTTTATTTAGCCTACTTTGTTTTGATGCTAATGCAGCATTACTATGAGTATTAGTCAGGGTCTTATGCAGAATAATTCAGTCATACAAAGATTAGACCACTGGGGTTTTTGTGGGCCCTATGGGCGCTGGGCCCCTAGAGTTATCATCACCTTTCTCCCCTATACAACGGCCCTGATCAAGGACGTCAGTGACCTATCGGGACTCTATAGTCTACTACTCTTACTCCTGCAGTCAGCTGAGGACAAAACTCACAATGGTGACACTGGTAAAAAAAAGAAAAATTAAAGCACCTCTATTTAACTTTCCATCACCAATATATCTGCAATTAGAATCGATCATCTGATAAAATCAGTCCACCAACATATCAGTCGTGCTTTTGTTTGCTGTTGTGGTCATTAAAGCTAAAGCACACCGTTTTAAAAGGGATGATAATGAAAAGCATGCGGGCAACTATTTAATTACCAGACACATCTGTCAGTTACATCAGAGTTGTAAAATATGTAAACGCTCAGATTAGTCTTTTAAGTGAGTCGGTATCTGCCGGTTATACAGTGGCGATGTGTTCAAAATGCTTGTTTGTTGTTTTGCTGCTTAATGAGGCCATTTTCACTGTTGGCCGGGACCAGACTCATCGCGGCGGCACAATGACATGACAAATGCCGACTTATGTAACCAACACAAGCCCCTTTCAGCCTCGTCTCATCCGCGGCCCCGCAGGTTGCTTATTTAGCATTTATCTGCACACAGAGGATGCGCTTTATTCTCCCCAGCACAAATCATGTAAATGTAGCATAAAACAGTACAGTCCTTTATTTGGTGAGCTAAATAAAGGAGAGGTTTTTTTTTTTTTGGTTTTTTTTACCAGCGTTCAGCCCAAAACCTGGATGTTTTGTACTGAGATCTGTCTGGGAGAGAAAAACAGAGCCTGTGGGTCTTTACCAAGGGAACTAAAACAGAAGCACGGACACACAGAGACAATACACAAACAGAAAGTAGGCCAGCTCCCAAAACACACAGCAAAACAACTAAAGTCATCCCCTCTCCCTGGTGAGCCAGTGCACACTTGCGCAAGTGGGTGCTTCGGGAATCGAGTCGGCAAAGTCACAAGGTTCATTTCATTTCAGTTTCATGATGATTGTTGCTAATTCCTGAGCCCTGACCCGCAGAGATTGTTATTTTATATTTATTTATTACATGCTTCTGTTTTGAGTTTCATCTGTTTTTTTTGACACCCAATAAAAAAAATCTAAAAAAAAAAAAAATCCTACACATTTAAAGGTCCAGTGTGTAAAATAGGCATTAGTATTTCAGGGGCATGGAGCGATGAGGTGAAGATCTAAACCATATTACGATACGTCTTCTGCTTCCTACTCCTCCTTCGTTGGTTTATTTATGAATGTGAAACTTGCAAAACCTGCTCTCTGGCTGGTTGGATTGATCCATTCGGGCTGCCGTACAAACATGGCGGCGCAAGATGGCAACACTCTCTAAAGCAGGGGTATTCAATTAAAATTCATTGAGGTCCAGTTACTAAACTTTCATCCAAGTGAAAGGTCCGAACCTTATAAAGTCCAAATGGTGTCTTATATATAAGCTATAGCCTACCCCTATGTCAAATAAATAAAATCAACGAAGTGCATTTTCATATCTATTGTCAATTTTCAACACAGGAAACATTTAACATAGTGCACTTGTATAGTAAACAACTAGCTTTAAATTATTTTATTTTTTTTACCATGAATAAAAGTAGCCCCCAGGCAAATTAATTTAAGGCCTGTTATTTCAATTAAAGAGAACAAAACAGAATAAATAAGGGGGTTTCCCTGTTTGTTTGTTTTTTTGTTTGTTTGGTGCTTTTTTTTCCTTTCTTTTTTTGAGGCCAAGGTGTCAAAAGCATCTTGATAGCTGCACTGTCATTGCATTGTCCCCTTCTATTAAATATGGAGGGAGGCTGAAAATCACAGGATATGTCTGTTCTGTTCTGGTGATACAAGTCAGTAGTCCTGAAATAGGTGTTTCTCTAACACACATTCTACATGTCTGAAGCGACGTCTTCCCGCATACGGGCTTCCTTCTCCTTTCAAACGGGGCAGAGCTCCACGTGAAAACGTTTACAGACCGAGGGAGAACCGGGGTCTGACACAACACCGGCGGAGAAACAGGAAACAAGCACGTGCACCGAATACGCACCGCTACGGCGTCGCTCTCGGTTGTGAGCGCACATGAAAGTAATGGGCTTGTGTAAATTTTGGAGCAAGACATGCTGTCATCACTCCCTCTCCTTTCTCTTTCCCTCTCGGACGCGCTGGTCGCGCAGGGTAAACAAACGATCTGATTGGCTCAATTGAGTGAAGCTGCAGTATTGACTATAGCTGAGCCCGCTGTCCCGTCGGAAAAAAATGCTCCAGGAAAATGTTAACTTATTAGAGATTGGTCTCGGGTCCGGATCGAACCATCACTCGGTCCGGGTCCGGACCGAGGTCCGCCATTTGATGATGCCTGCTCTAAAGCAAGAAGACCCTTGCGATATGTATAAATAAAAGAAGAATTATAATGCTACGAAAACCAACCAAATTTTATTTTACAGCGATTATACACTTATACTAATATATATTCATGGGTGGTATATTCAGATTTTGCAAATAAACCTAGCTAATTATCACACACTGGACCTTTAATTCTTGATAGTATGTGGTTAAACAGTATCCTTGTATGGAGTCAAGATCAACCTTTGAGCTCAGGCTCTAGCATAAATCAAATATGGTCTATACACAAAACCAAACCACAAATGAGTTGTGTGTTTGTGGTCACAGTACATGTAATGTACACAATACATACAATACAGTACATTTCATCTCAGCAGTGTCATATATTCTGCAAGCAGTAAATGACATCTGGATAAAAAATGAAGTGACTTGTAAAATACATGAGTCAGCTGGTCAACAGCACTTAACTCTGACATTATAGAAGGTGATTCAGACAATCCCATTGATACACAGGGATGAATCATCCACAGTTGCACATGTCACCTGGTGCAGTCTTACGCTATGTAGGTGTGTCAGGCACACACACACATACTGTATATAAACAAACAATGAGGAATCATACACACACACACAGTGAAAATCAAGGCTGGTACCCTATCAGCCAATAGCAGCGCAGGGTGGGAGGGGATTATTCAGCCGGTTAAAGCAGGACATCCTGCAGCCGAGGGAGGAGTGTATGAATGAGCCAGAAAATGAGTCTGTTGGGAGTGACACGCAGGCCTGCAGACCACAGACACTAGAGAGAGGCAGACACACACACACACACACAACCACACACACACAACCACACACACACAACCACACACACACACACACACAACCACACACACAGGAATCTGTGGGCCCAGCTTTGGGCTCCTTCCTTACAATGGGAGAGTCTCTTCAGCAAACTGCACGGTGTCTCCACGACATTCAGATTTCCACCCTAATCTAATGACGTCAAGAATGCGTGGATGTACACAAATGGAATCTATGGAATGTCAACAAGAACTTAAAGGCTTCCGACCGACTTCAAAAAGGCAGCAATTACCCCGAAATGAAATGAGAGGGCGCAGAGCGAGACGGCCGCGGTGCCAGAGGAACAGCAAAGAACAACCGCTGCACATTTCAGCTGCAGCACGACTTTCTAAATATCGAAGTTAGGGAAAGAGGAAAAACTAGAGGAAAAAGGACAAAGATCGTCTCATTTGTACTTGTGGGGCCTTTTTTTGTTGTTGTTTAACCTGTTGTTTCAGTCAGGACTTCACTGTAGCCACAGCCCGAGCTATTGTGTGTTTTTTATTGTGATGTGCCAGACCGACTCCTCCCCTCCGTGCTATGGTCTGGTGCCTGTGAGGTTCCCTGAGGCCGTCAGCGAGCTGCAGGGAGCGGTCTGCTCCGGGACCGTCCACTCACAGAGGATGAACACAACCTCCAAGAGTTAGAAAAGACGGATACAGACGCTGAGCATTAAATCAACTTTAAAAAAAGTTTCTCAGAAAATGTTCTCAGCTTTTTCATGAAGAAGAAGCTGGTGACAGGTATTCACATCATTCATATCTGAATGCTGTTAGCACAACTCAGGCTCAGCTGTTACAAACAAATACATCTAAATTGCACCCCCCCCCCCCATTTACTCAGTTTGTTGTCCAAAAAGAAAACAGCAGCAGGACAATAAGGTCAACTACCAGAGGAGACTGTGTTGATCAATACAGGCGCAGCAAGTTAGGACAGACAGTCTTCTCAATTAGAGCCACTCACTACTGGAACAGTCTACCCACTGATGACTGAGAGACTACGAATTACTTCACTTTTAAACATAAACTGAAGACAAGGCTCAAAGCAAATCAGACATGTAACCATGAGTATTCATACCAGAACCATCTCATCTTTGGCGCTGCCTCTACACCCACACACATGCACACATACTGTTTTCATATATGTTATTTCTGTATTGTAGTTACACAGTACGACGGAGTATTAGGGCCACATTGAGAAAAAAACAAAACACAGACTTCGAGAATAAAGTCATAAATTTACAAGAATAAAGTCGTACATTTCCTATGAGAAAAAAGTCATAACATTACGAGAATAAAGTCGTACATTTACGACTTTATTCTTGAAGTTTGTGATTTTTTTTATTTGTCAATGTGGCCCTAATACTCCGTTGTAATACAGACTATTGTACTGCATTTTATTTTATTAACTGTTGTATGATGTTAACAGATGAAAATTTGCCACTCTGGCACATTTACATTGATGGTAAAACTGACAAGTTAATTAATGTGCACTGTCCCTGTTCAATAAATAAATAAATGAAATGAAATTCAACTCAAAATGATGTCTAAATACTTCCACACACCATACATATGGTGAACTGTTAGTTGTGATGCTACAGAGAGAGAGACCAGAGCTGCAGGCTGCTGCCTAAATGTGCAGGTTAAAATGTAACATAGCTGCGTGTGTGTGAGTGCATGATGATCTCAGGCTGTTCTGGTGTCGAGCACAGACGCCATCGCTGAAATTCAAAGTAGGACTTTTTTTTCTTTTTTTTTCTAGACTGGCCCAGTCGGTCGCTGCCTACGTTTCATCATCAGTGTGTGTGCTGATGAAAGAAGGACAAAGGGCCTGGTGGAGGGAGAGCCAACCAGAGGTCCAGACCAGACACAGCTGACATGAGAGAGCAGGCTGCAGGGAGAGCTGTGTTTGCTTCTTCTATTCTTCTATCCAGTCCTTTCCTGAGTCTGTGTGTTTTTATTTCTGTTGCTGAACTGTTTTGCACATGCAGGCCTTAAAGAATATACTCGGATCATGTTTTATTTGTTCAGCCAAATAAAATAAATCTTCAGTCCACAATTATATACCTGCTGAAGAAGTTTCCACCTCAACCTAAAATATCTACAGTTTTATATTCAAGAAAGAAATGTTGCTCACTTACTGAAGGTAGAGGACATACTACCTCCCTGATAAATGAAAAGAAAGTTTATCTGATGTCTGAACTGAATTGAAATGAGTTGATTCTGGGCTTTGTGAGTGGTGATGATTCACATAGGAAGAGGGAGTGCTGATTATCCCGCCCTGTTGCCGGCCAGCCCATAAAACAGAAATAAAATTAGAAACCTGCACCACTCACTCACAGCCTCTCTGCAGCCCGCCACGCCACAAAAATGAAACAAATGAAGCGACCTTGTGCAGTTGTAACCCTTTCTGCAGAGAGCAGAGGAAGGAGCAAACAGCAGGATGTGAACTCTAGTGTTACCTGCCTGCACCACAGCTGGCATCACACTAATGCCACATCTGGATTCATCCAAAATTCAAACAATGCAGCAGCTATTAGGGTTGGGCCATAACACGTTACTAAGGTATACAACACCGCGGTATCTTAAAATACAGCAACAGTATCAGTTTCATTACAATCATTAAAAATAAAATTGTAGTGCACTTACATGGGGGCCTGATATAGTATCTACTAAATAATGAGTGTATGTCCAGCGCCTACATGTGTGTGGTTGAGTTTTCAATTTTACTCCAATAGTAGAATGATTCCTATCACATGACAGCTCAGAGAAGAGAGAGAGGAAAAGACGGTAAGTTGCGCATATTGGTCCTCTAGAAAAACACAAATTCTGCAAAAACCTTGCTAGATTTGAAGCACCATGTTGCCGTAGTTATCATGTGTGACTTGTAGACTTGTGCATTTTTTTAGCAGCACCATCCACATTTTGTTATATAAGCTATTTGTTATTAAAGAGACCCCAAGGAGTTTGCTTTTGGTTATAAAAGAGTCTCATATTAATGTGGATGAATCTACATTACCCACTTGTTAATGGGTCCATTTTTGATTAATATAATATTTTGTCTTTATAGTTATTTTGATATTATTAGTTAGTGTTCGACTCGCCCAGCATTTCCTGGTTTCGGTTTCGCGGGGCACCACCGAATCGCTGGAACTACGACGGTATCTGATCGTCTTCGAACCTCCGACTTTCGTTCTTGATTAATGAAAACATTCTTGGCAAATGTTTTCGCTCATGGGAAATGTAGTGTGAAAACACTTCACTTTCTAAAACTCCTCGTAGTCCCTTTAATAAAAGTTGTTAATGTTGATAATGTACATGTTTTGTTATTGTTTTAGTATCTTTATGTGGTGTTTGGTAGCTGTTCCCTTTCTGAACAACATTTTGGTGACTCCGTCTGAGCTGTACCACAGGATAATACCGTATACCGGGTTAAAATGAGGCGGAGGTTTAACGGTAACAACAATTGGTGAGTGTGTTTGCCGAGTGGCTCATTTGAAAAGCGCTTATTTCCACAAATAAAGAAAAAAATTGCATGACATGTCTGACTGAAAGCCGGGATAACAGAGTTTGGTGACAGATAATATGGGATGTTATCGCATAAATCGTGAGCCGTGAGAGCTCTTTGACTCAAAACACAATTATCCTGATAAAAATTCCCAAATCCCATTAACTGCATCATCATAGCGGCTCAGAGGTCACGGTGCCAATCCAGTGGATGGTAAAGTGAAACTAAGCAGGTTACTGCAGGAACACGGCTTCTCTCACACTGTCAGGGATTTTTACTGGAACTAAATAAGGTCAGTTTAGCTCTGACATCGTCTTATATCATTTTCCAACATATTTTAAGCAGTGAGCTATTTACAGCCATGTTTATACTGCACCAGGTAAATCTTATAATCTGCTTTTCTCATACAAGATTAACTGTAATGATGCTATAAAAAAAATAAATATGTAATTAATGGTAATACCGTTACTGCCAGCAGTGCTACGAAGGGGTTGTAAAGTGTAAAGAGTGTTTTCTATAGATGAGAAACAGCTGATGTTAATGATCTCAGATGCAGTGATGCTTTAGGAGAAACTCATGTGTTTCAGGCAGCAACAAAAACACAATCCGTCACATCCCAGACGTCATGCGGTCACTTCATCTGTTCCAACATGCCAACTTTAAAAACACATAGACTACATCTATCCCTGCTTTGATTTCAGATATGGAAGCGTTGCTGTCAGTTTCTCCACTGCAGCTTCTGTCTGAACTGTCTCCGTACGTGGACATGCAAACATCCTGAATCAAAAGTGAGATCTGTATCAACAGCTCCGACTGTTGTGCTTCACGGATGCATAGCTGGAATGCGTCTTGGATCAAACCGAGTAACTAAATCGACTTTTTTCCATCTCCCTCAGTCGTTCTGTTGTGTGTCACTGGACTGATCAGAGCGCAGCGCTGTGTCTGTTTCACAGCAGGTTCCGCACAAAAACTCTGATGGCAAATGCAGAAACACTGAGAGGAATGAGATTTGTCCTGGATATTTTTGTTTTATAAAGCCTGTCCCTTTTGACCGTTTTCTCTGCGTTTGCTTGTGCAAAGTACAACTGAACTTCCGTCAACCCTGCAGATGAATCTTGGTCACAGAGATCTATATCAAGATGTGTTAAAAAACAAACTCTGAAGCAAAAAGATATCACGGTAGAGTCTGGAGTTTTGTTCGTTGCAGTTTGTAAACAAAACATTCTGTCGGAAGAAACGTCCCCGTGCATAACAAAACAAAGCAAAAGACCAAAATACAGGCAGGGGGAGGGGGCGCCTGCAGACACAGCCACCACCACACAGGACTAGAAGCACATAGGTGATGATTAATTAGGATTTCATTTGTATAAGTCTAGCGTTTATTTTTGGGCAAAAACTCCAGACTCTTCAGACACTTCAAATCACTAAATCACACAAAAAAAATCCTAAAGAATAATATTTTGGTTGGGGCATAAAAAATACAGCAGAACCCAATAGGGCTGACCCAATTATCATATTTTGATAATCGAAGCTTCGCGGACATAACTTCGATCAAAGTCGAAGCTTCGGCGGCCGGGGGGGGGAAGGGGGGGGGGGGGGTGCGATCGTAGCGGAAATAATGAAAGTAATGGCAAACAAACACTGCATATCTCCAAAATCAGGCAGGTGGCAAGTAGCCGACTCATTTTAATGTAACAATTGCCGATGAGAACCGGTGTCAAAAAGGAAAAAAGGAAAAACAAAAAAACAAACGATCACGGACTTCATGATCGATTACCATGGCCGAATCCCGTGTCGGGCAGACCTTTCCTGCATGTCATTCCCCCTCTCTCTGCCTCCCCCTTTCCTGTCTATCTCACTGTGCTATCAAATAAAGGCAAAAACGGCAAAAAAAAAAAATATATATATATATATACTATACCTGGAGTTGACATTAAATTTAAAGTTTGTAGTGTAAATGACCAGTTCTGTACCTGGTACAGTGAATATAGGGAGCACACCCATGTCAGTACAGATAAAGGCAGCACAGCCGGTGCACAGGTTAACTGTAACTAATGCATGACTGATGATAATGAAATAACAAAAGCTGTGACAGAACAAACACCACTTCATTGTTTGTAGGTGATTCTGCAGCCTCACACTGGGAGAGATAAGCTGCATTTCAAAGGGGGCCTGTGCAGTAAAGCCACAAGTACTTAGAGAACTGCTAAACATGACGGGAAATCATTCAGATATCTGTACTCAAAATGATACAGTATCACACAATGCTGTGATAACTTTTGATAATATACCTCTCATGACAGTCTGATAGGATCACTGCTTTTACACTGGAAGACACACTAACTATCGTTTTGTCAGGAATCGTTCACTGGCTCCGATCGGCAATAACGATATGGAAAATCTGACATCTTGATTATAGTGATCAATTTATCACGGTTAGCGATGTAACTGCGATGCAACAAAGTTTATTTATCAGGAAACGTTCCTTCAGTGAAAGTTTAAAGTAACACTTAACTACCTTTAAAACTAATTGAAAACATCACAATAAAACATAAAAAATACAACTTCTTAAGCACTTTTGCCCCTTTGCTGCGTTCTACTATCTCTCAGAGCACAGACACTGTAAACCAGTGTTATTCAACCTTGGGGTCGGGACCCCACGTGGGGTCGGCTGGAATTCAAATGCGGTCACCTAAAATGTCTAGTAATTGAAAAAAAATACAGATTTTTTTTTAAAACTAATTATTATTCTTTTTAAAATTACGATTAATTACACCAGACCCAATCTTAAACAACTGTATACTATACTTTCACTTTCTCAAATATAAATCAAGTTCAAATAAAATGCAGCATCTAAAAATATCTGAGCTGGTGCATCTTGATTGACGGCCGTGATCGCGGGGTCGCCAGAAATGTGTGATGTCAAACTGGGGTCATGAGCCAAAAAAGGTTGGAAACCACTGTGGTAAACAGACCTGTCACCCTCCCTGCACAGTACACTTAAACCATTAATACAACTAGCCTACATTGTGCTTCTGCAGCCCAGGAACAAGGTTTAACGACGCACAATTTCCACGTGAAGTGTATCACAGACAGGAGCACCAACCCAGGGATGAGATACGATGGATTCATGACAACTAGTCATTCACTCTTCCTGCCCTGCATCTGTGTGTGGGAACTGTAGCTGTAAATCCTCTCTGGCAGTATACTATATAATATACTTAAAATACTGCTGCTTATTTCAGTGAAAAAGGTCACATGTGTAAGGGAAACTTCCAAACTGAAGGTCTCATTAGTGAAGCACAGAGGTGTGACTGCATGTTCTCAGGCTAGACACATTAAATGCAAAGGTCAGGCAGCCTAGATAGTAACTGCACCTGTGGCACAATGACAGGAGCTGAATCAGGCTTAACTCTCATTAGACACGGAGCCTCGTCCATCAGACACACACTGCCTCCCACTCACATCCAGCAGGCATATGCACAGATCACACACACTCATACTGTTTGGTTGGGATTTTACTTTGAAAGGTTTTCTGTAGGTCTGAATTTCAAACTTTTTTACTAATGCTTAGCCATGACAAGCAAAGGACCCCAGAGTAACAAAAAAAGTGGTACTGGTCCTCAATGACACTTACTTTGTATTTGAAATGAAACCATCAAATGGAGTTTAGACCTGAACTTTAATTCAAAGGGTTTAATAAATAAAGAATATATTTTTTACATTATCACTCACTCAAAGTAAATGCAGAACCTCATGTTAAAGGTATACTTCAACATTTTGGCAAATTCGCCCATTGCCATAATCCCTATAGTCACAGCAGTAAATTCATTTAAACACTGCACTGCTGCCACATGATTGGCTGATTAGATAGCAGTACAAACAGGCAGGTATAAAGGTCAGGTGTTCCTCATGAATTGCTCTGTGAGTTTGTTTTAGACAGGGATAACGTGGTGAATGTGCAGGTCACAACTTGTCCACCAGAGCGTTTTGGAGTTGTTGGATTGTGTATTTGATGCGTTTAAAGAGGGACAGGGGACCTGTACCATTCACCTCCATTGTGTTCACTGAACAGCTCACGTCTCTGCCCTGGTGATCTCAAAACAACATGCATCAATAATTAAAAGTAATTAACCTACTGCTATGACTATAAAGATTATGGCTATAGGCGAATTTGCCAAAATGTTGAACTATCCCTTTAATCTGGCACTATCTCCCCCCCCCCCCCCCCACTGTATGGATAAAGAGATCACACAAAACAGTCCTCTTAGATCTTAGATGTCAAAAGTGCAGAGAGAATTTGTTTCTCTTACCACAAAAAATTATCCCAATTAAAGTAAAGTAATTACCTCTTAACCACGATCATTCAGCCTGGGGGTGAATGAAAAGAAAAAGTTGGCACACATCCTCTCTGGGTGTGTGTGTGTGTGTGTGTGTTTGCAAGCAGCAAGAGAAAAAAAAACACAGCTCAGCAAAGAGAGCGCTGCTGTTCAGAAAGCAGTGACAGTCAGGAGGCACGACTACATAACAGAGCTGCTGATGATGTAACACAACAGCTTCCACAGACTCACAATGAGCAGCGTGGTGCGGCGTGAGAGGAATGTGAAGCGAGTGGAGCGGGGGCCGTTCAAGAGACGTGAGCCCCCGGGGCTGATGGGTAATGGCAGCGGGTTAGAGACTGGAAGGCCGTCTATCAGTTTCCTTCACAGGCTTTTCCTTACGCATGGGATATCGATGATTATCGTGTTTGTGCACAATGTCTTGTTGACAGCGGATTGTCTTTGCATCCTCTTCCTGATTTCCACGATTTCCTCCCTCGGTATACAGTATATCCTTGAGTCAGGACTCAGGATATGAGCTCGGCCTCTAAGTTTAGCCTCTAGTATCAGTTAATCTCGCTTTTTATCCTCTCCAGAGCAGACACATGCATGACGGCTGTTTATGTTTTTACTCCAACCTGAGTAAAAACTCTCCAGACTGTTTGTTTGAATCCAGAAGCTTCAGAAACCATTAAAGGCATACTTCAACATTGCCATAATCCCCATAGTCATAGCAGTAGGTTCGTTACCTTTATTTGTGGGTGCAAGCTGTTTTAGAATGGCAGAGCAGAGCCGCGAGCTGCTCAGAGCTACGCTACGGAGGCTAATGGGATTTCTTGGTTTCCCTCATCAAAGTCACATCAAATACACAATCCAACAACTCCAAAACGCTCTGGTGGACAAGTTGTGACCTGCGCATTCACCATGATATGAGATAATAACAGAACTTTACGAGACAGAGTTGTTTTCGAGGCAAATGCAGAGACTGCTTGCTGAAAAACTGACCCCTTATCAGCTGTTTTGCATGACTTTACCTCGAAAGCAACTCTGTCTCATTGGAGTTGTTGGATTGTGTATTTGATGAGTATGATGAGGGAAACCAAGAAATCCCATTAGCTATGTAGCGTAGCTCTGAGCAGCTCGCAGCTCGGCTCCACCGTTCTAAAAATAGCTTGCACCGACAATTAAAGGTAAAGAACCTACTCCTAAGACTACAGGGATTATGGCAATGGGCCAATTTGCCAAAATGTTGAACTATCCCTTTAAGCTGCCTACAAAGTCACAAGGATCACCTACTCTCCACATCGTGTCTACAGGATTTTAAACACGGCACTGCTGCCACATGATTTGCTGATCAGATAACAGTAGGAACAGTCAGGCAGGTATGAAGGTCGAGTGTTCCTAATGAATTGCTCTGAGTTTGTTTTAGACAGGCATCTGTGTGTGTAAGGTCCCGCAGTTCAAAGCCGTCACATGACAGACAGAGAGCAGGCAACCTGAGGCCGAGGCTGAAGCCAACAGGCCAGACAACAGAGGACAGGGTTCAGGACCGGTCTGACTGTCCTTAAGTGGCCTCCGACTGATACCTCACATCTGCAGAGAGCTGAAGGCCCTGGACCAGCAGGGAACGATGCAACAAAAACTGCCCAAATCCAGATGAGTCAGACCTGTAGCTGCTGCCAAAGGAGCTTCTACTGATTACTGAAGTGGAAATAACAGCTTTGATTTTCAATTAGGAGTTTTTATGTTGTCACTAGAAGTCGCTGAGAGTAGATTGGTGGGCAGAATATGACTGATGTATCTTTTTTATAATTCAATGTTAAAAAATAACCATAGAAATATACGACATATTAAAAAAATATCACAGAGATAAACCACGCCACAGGCCACACTGATCAGAAGCCAAACTACAAACACAACAAACAGTCTCAAAATTCAACTGATCTGATTTAACACCTCTGATGTCAGACAGGGTAGGGAGCGTGCTGACATCAAATGAAAAGTAACACCAGTGTCAGTGTATTGATGTTTGGACCCCTGAGTGCTCAGAGCTCATTGGTCTGATCACACCAGCCTTTAAAAAGAGGAACTATGCAGGATTTGTAGTTTAACTATGCTGCATTTTTACCTTAATTAAACAGCTTTGGTGTAATTGTGATGGTTAAATAAATGACTTGTAACTTCTTCCAGGGAGAATTGAGGCTCTCTGCCTTCCACCTAACGTCTCTTGGCTGAAAACCAACATTGCAAGATCAGTGGCGTAACCCGTAATCTCTTGTTTATGACAGATAAGACTACACAAATATACACATTCTAACATCGTATATGATATCCACCGCTCCATGGATTCATTTCTCACCGGCTTTGTTGAAAACAAATGCACATGGCCGAGAGGAGGGTTAGCAACACAGAGGAAAAGTGACTTGCATAGTTCCCCTTTAAACTGGACATTCACCGTGATGTCAGCTGCTCACCTGTAAAGTTTTATGACTGTATCTCACACAGCTGCAACACCATAACACTGATGAAAAAACTGTCCACACACACATACACACTTTAATACCTGGCAACGCTCTGCTGCAGCTGGTGTCTCCGAGACACACAGCTCAGGATCCACACACACGCACACAAGGTGAAACAATAGCAGCTATTAGTAGGGCCCTTTAAAATCTGTTTTATTCTTTCACAAATCCTGTTTTTTCCGTTTTAATTTTTGGGAATTCTGTTGTGTTTTCTTTTTTTTTACCTTTTCCTCCTATTTTCCTGCCAGAAATAGTGTGTTTTTAATGTTAATGACTAAAATGTACACAAATTAAATAGAAATAACTTTAAATTTATTGAGGTAACAAACAAACAACACTTTTCCTCCATACCTTAAGAACAAATACTGCATGATGCAACATAAAACTGCACTATAAGGACTTTGAGTAGCAACAAAATATTAATACTTGAGCTGTAAACTGTTTCCAGTAAAATGCATATTAGTTTAAAAAAGAATTCCCTTGTTTTTCACATGGCTTTTGGACAATAGGTCATTGCATGTATTTTTTAGTGGAAATCATAGGCCCTATATATAATAATGCTAATATATTAGCTGGTGTAAAAACACTTCATACAACTGCTGTATAGGGCAACCGCAGTGCCTTGCCCAGTGTGAGTTAATCTGTTCACTGTGTGAACTGGAGGCGGTGCCACGGCAGCTGTGTCTTCAGTGTTAGCAACACAATCAGCACATCACAATTCGTGCATTCAGTTCCTACAGTGCTGAGCAACCACAGACTCAGTGTTGTGAACAGGCTCTTCCTGATGAACTGTCTCGAAGCAGCAGCCACACTTCCTGATTTAACAACCACAACCAGTCTGCTCAAATAGCGGCATGCGAGATTAAATAATCTGAATAAGCCATTAGTTCAGTCAACCAACACGTAGAAAATGATTATGACAGTCATACAACACTTAAAAATGAGAACAAGCTGGATTACAAACAGGATTGTAGAAGCAAACACCACGTGTAAGCATATTAGCACACGCCTTTATCTGTGGCTGCTAATGCAGCGTGATACAAACATGTTTCTGGTCGGTATCATTCTAGAGATTTTGATTATGAGCACCAAGCCCTGATTCTTCAGACTACAATGTTTAATATAGACCAATACAACAACAACACAACCACAGCCTCAAACTGGACAGGACAGAGCAACTGATACAGCTCATAGTCTGAACTTACAGCAGGATGGGAGAACCAAAAAGGAAGGTTTCAAAAAAAAAAAAAACATGAAATGGAAAAGAGAGAGAAAGAGAGAGAGAGCTGTGGAGTAAGAGAGGCGATGTGGGTCATATATATAGTGGTTGTGTAGCTGGGGATGACTACAGCGGCGGTGATGCTCTCTGACACAGGATGGAAGGAGAGCGTCTGGCCATGTGATCACTGACTGATGGCAGAGTAGAAATGAGTGTGTAGTTCAGTGTGTGTGTGTGTGTGTGTGTGTGTCATGCTCTTGGTGCTGAACCAGGCCGCAGCTTCTCGTTTGCAGGCTGCCAAACCACAGTGACACGACATCAGGCAGTTTCCACGGCGACTGCAGCAGGCAGGACAAAAGAGTTCTGACAGAGCCCTCTTCTCTCTCCTCCCTCCCTCTTCTCTCTCTCTCTGTGCAGATTTTGCAGAAGACTGTACAGAAACGAAGGTTCACCGTGGGTTCTGGGGTGAGCTCACTCCTGCACCGCGTCGAGGTCGAAGGTCGACTTCCTACGACAAAAACAACCTCCCGCCGAGACGCTTTTCAATGCTTTTTCCCCTTTATAATGCTACATAACAATCATGTGCTTACATTTAATGATACAACTGCATCATTAGTGCAATCCCCAAATTGGAAGCAGCAGAAATGCATTGTGTTCAGATAACATCACCTTTGGCCGAAGTCATAAAACACTATGACATCATCATATTGAAGCTCCACACGCCCTGACGGTGCTCTCTCTCTCTCTGCTGTCCACCCAGCCTGCTCTTACACACACATTCATTTACACATGAATACACAGGCACTCACTTGTGCACTCTCTGATACACACACACACACACGTGGGACAGTCTTGTTGAGCAAGTGTGAGTCACTCTGAACTACGAGCAGCTCCGCAGCTACAGGCTGAGGCCTCACATCAGAGGCAGCAGCACTATATGGACTCATGTCATAGACTCAGATCAGCTCATCACGTCGATAGTTAAAGGAGACTTATGATGCCACTTCTACACAAATTAAAATTGTTCCTAAAGACATATCTGTGACATGCTTTGGTCAAAATCCCCCAAGGATCAAACATCACAGCTCTTTTCATCCTCTCTAAACAGCCCTGTTCAGAACGGCTGGTTTCAGTGCCTGTCCCTTAAATGCAAATGAACCACTGCTTGTCCCGCCCCTTCTACTGGTACCAGGTAGGGGTGGGATTATGCAAATTTGAAACGTAGTTACATCACTGTAAGACAACCAAGGGAACAGCCCGTAAAACCACGTGGATTTCAACCTAGGGAGCCTGAACATTACAAAAGTTAAAAGAAAAAAGAAAATTACAAAGACAAATACCCAAATATATGTTAAAGAGCCTTCAAGAAGTGATATTTCCATAGCATGTCCCCTTTAACACTCAACATTTGGAGATTCCTGAATCTGGTGTCAGATGAGGAAAAAGGTGGGAACTCTTCTTGGAAAAAAAAAACTGTGTGCAAAACTGACTGGCTGATCAAAGCTGCCGTTCAGAGACCAAACAGAAGTTGAAGAAAAAAGAAAAAAAAGCTCCATCACCGTGGAGACAATGTGGGGCATTTTCTTTGGGCAAAAGCTCTTCAGTAAACTCACATCCTTCCTGTAAAACTAATCCCCCCCCACCACCACCACCACCACCACCACCCCCCAAAACAAAAAGGAAAAGCTTTTCAGGAGAGGGAACGGCCTGAGAGGAGAAAGGCACCGGCTGCTTCACACCGTACAGGCATTGAAACTGTGCTGATGATTAATACCACGAGCTTTATCTCTTTTCACTTCTCTTTTTGGGCCCAGGCAGCGACAGGTGGCTGTGTTTCTCAATCAAGAAACTGTAGCCAATCATAGATATACTACATAAGTTTGTCTGTAATTGCACCACATGGGTCAAAAATAGTAGTATAACCTAAAACAACCACTATGGCAGTGTTTGTAGTGATATTTCAGACTATTTTAAGTTATTATAAGCCACAAAAGTTATCAATTTAGATAAAAGCACAGCTGCAGTCATTCATTCATTTCATTAGAAAAACCACAATCAGTTGATCTGCATGGAGGGGTGATTCACATTTTCTGAATTGTGTTTAACTGATGAACTCTGACACACAAATCCACGGCAGTGACTGGCGGCCGGCTGTTTCGACACCGCTGACATTTACAGGGAACGAAGAACCGCAGAGTCCAGAATACAGGAAGCAATCATGAGTTATTAACAAAGACCTCCTGCTTATTTGGACTCAACTTCCTTTATCAGAGTATTAAGTGTCCTAATGCAGAGGAGTGATCTGCAATACATACTTTACATAACAGGGGCGTATCCACTGGGTGATTTTCAGAGGGCCGGGGCCGTCTCCACAGCAGGAACCGCCCCTGAAACAACCATCTACCAGAACTTCTAGTTCAGAAAGAGTGAAAAACCTGCCACCCAGACGTGTGGAGTTGGCTCCAGAGAAGGCTGTGCCACGCCAGTAAGGTTAACACTTTGGATAATCGATTAATTTAAATGAACAGAAGGTCACCTGGTCTCTAACTGCAGCTGCCATACTCCCTGAGCAGTTCACTCTGATGGGAAGTTTGAGGGGGTTCAATCATGTTGTTTGTCAGTTTCCCCAAGACTTGGGACATAACAGGCTAAACAAGTCCCTGTCTGGGTACAGGTGCTCCGAACAGCCCCCAAGGTGCTCCGAACAGCCCCCAAACCCCCCGGGTGGGGCTTGAGGTTTGATTTTTGCTGATTGGGCATAATCAAAGCTGGATGTGATGCCAACAGAGAGCCCAAAACTTGCTGCATTTTTAAAACCCAGCAGCATTAGAAAGCATCTACACTGCCGGAAAACAACAACAAGAGCAGTAAAAGAAAAACTGCATGAATTATTATGCATTCATTAATTTCCCATCACTATGAATAAGTAAAATCAAATATATTCAAAAACATTACTAATCATTTACACAAAATATATTTGAAGTATCTATTAACACAGGACCAGTTATTAATCCCGCAGGGGAAATATTTAAGTTTATTTTAATCGTTTTCTACCAATTCAGTGTTATGTTAGGTAAATGGACCAGTATCTTTTCCTTTTCTTTTTACTTTGGTGCACATCTGTCGATGTGGTTCCGACATAATCTATATTGGAAAGTGACGGTATTTAGGAATCTTTACGATAAATTAATTGTGGCGTTTAATACAGCGATTAATTGTTAAAACAAGTAGACCAGGAGCTTCCTTCAGTGGCAACGCGGCTAAACAGAGCTGTTAGCTGTTAGCTGTTAGCCTGCTACCTGTCAGTCACAGGCCTGATGAGCTGCTGTACAAACATGTCTGTCACCTGCTGCTCTTGAAGATACTGGGGTTTCACACTCTGGTTTTGTGTAAGACCGTATAACACACGGCCCGGTCGAGAGTAGAGTGCTTGTTACTCTGGGGAGTGCTGTTTTGCATTGATTTGATTGGCTCAGATCAGAAACCGTAGCGCTGCCACGGCGACGCTGTTACCACTGAGGTCAGTTCGTCCCCTCACATCTCCACCGCGGTCAAAGGGCAGCATCTATTAACAGCCACAGGATTTCCAACTCGTGTTGTGATCACCCCCCCCCCCCCTCCCCCCCCTCCTCCCCCCAGCACCCACAGGAGTCACAATGACCGGCACAGTGAGTTAACACAGAGGCTGACAGTCCCAACCAAGCACCAGCTCAGCACAGTTTCAGCCCAGAACAGACACTCCTCACTTCTTTCTCTCATTATAGGAGACACTGTCTCATCAGAAACCGCAGCCAGATCCTCTAGAAACGTCTTTAACACGGTTTATGAAACATTAGGGGCCATTAGTACGATGAGAATTCACCAGGCTCACTGTGGTAAACCGATAAATGACTGGCTGCATCCATGAAGCTTTTAGTGAAATAACAAGATGTCACCAAAGAGTCAGGGAGAAGTGGGGTAGGTCATCCTCTATGAAGTACGCATGATTGCCCCATGTGCGGGGGAGCTGCCACCGAGGTTGATGTGACACCCAGGAGTGATGGGATCAGGGTGACACACAGCAAGGTCTCATGACAGTCACATGACGTTGGAGGCACATGGCCCGCAGGCTGACGTGATGCTGTCACACATCAGGTCCCGCCTCGAGGCTTCAAGTGGACGGGGGGATAAGGATGCTGCCAGAGCAACATATGGGTCTTGTTTGTTATATTAAATACTTCCATTACGTATGTTAACTGCATCTTAAAGGGATAGTTCAACATAATGCCATAATCCCTATAGTTTTAGGAGTAGGTTTGTTACCTTTAATTGTTGGTGCAAGCTATTTTTAGAACGGCGGAGCAGAGCTGCTCAGACCTACGGAGGCTAATGGGATTTCTTGGTTTCCCTCATCAAATACACAATCCAACAACTCCAAAACGCTCTGGTGGACAAGTTGTGACCTGCACATTCACCACGCTATGAGATAATAACGGAACATTACGAGACTGAGTTGTTTTCGAGGCAAATGCAGAGACTGCTTGGTGAAAAACTGCCCTCGACAGGAATGCGCATCAGCGGTTTTGCATGAATTTACCTCAAAAACAACTCTGTCTCGTAACGTTCTGTTATTATCTCATAGCGTGGTGAATGTGCAGGTCACAACTTGTCCACGAGAGCGTTGTGGAGTTGTTGGATTGTGTATTTGATGAGTTTGATGAAGGAAACCAAGAAATCCCATGAGCCTCCGTAGCATAGCTCTGAGCAGCTTGCGGCTCTGCTCTGCTGTTCTAAAAATAGCTTGCACCGACAATTAAAGGTAACAAACCTACTGCTATGACTATAGGGATTATGGCAACTGGCCAATTTGCCAAAATGTTGAACTATCCCTTTAATTGCTGACTTTTTTTGCATCTTTCATTATGATTTCACCTTCACTCTAGGATTAATGGCACTTCATTATTTTTCTTCTTATAACATATCAACAAAAAACTCTTCTTGTAATTTGTATGGCTGTATTTTGTATATTGTCGTTGTTTCCTCTGTGTCACTGTCTTTCTTGTTATGCTATTTCACCAATAAAAGCAAAAAATAAATAAATAATTTCCAACTGTAGACAATTAATGTCTTTTAATGATTGTAGGGTTAAGTGTGTTTAATATCTAATGCAAACAGGAGTGTTGGTAACCCTCCTGTCTTGTCTTGTCTTGTCGAACAGCGTATGGAAAAAACAAAAACTCTGGAAATACATGTTGTGTCAGTGTGTACCAGAAGGAAAAGGATGACATCATTCAATAATCCTGATCACACTGTAGCTGCAACACACACATGCAGTTTCTATCCGAAGGCGAAGGGGCTGATCAGGAGGAGGAACGGCGAGAGTAAAAACAAAAGGATACGGCCATATTCATGAATCTGGTAATCTACTACAGACACAATGAAATGCAGGAAATATGGCATGATTGCAGCAGTTTCTCGAGAACAAGATGCAAACAAGACTTCCGTGTGCTACCCCCAGAATACTGCAACAGGAAACATGAGAGCTGTGGGCTCAACTCCACTGCACTTTATCTCCTGTCACACAGACTTTTGGCTTCACTCAGCAGCAACGCAACGTTTACATCCTGATCGAGCAGTTTGGTTGAGGTGATGATGATGTGAGTCACTACAGTAGTTCCTGATTCTACCTCAGCAGTCACCCACACAGCCCGGAAATGACATCTTCTAACTTGGGAAACCAATGGCCATCATACGTGTGTCTCTAACCAAACAGGAACCAGTGATACAGTGTAGCAGACAGTGAGGCTGGGCCTCAACCTCCACTCAACTGACTCAAACTACACTCCAACTACACGCTGTTTAAGAAATACATAAGTAATCCGAGTTAATTCCTCAAAACCAGACTTAGTTCCTCATGTTGGAATCCTTTCTGCTCTCGGTGCAAGGCGTTTTTAGATCGGCGGCGCAGAGACGCGAGCTCTGTACAGCGCATGGTACTTTCGCCTTTTCCTCATCAAACTCATCTAATACACAATCCCAACAACTCCAAAAGCTCTAGTGAACAAGTTGTGACTTGCACATTCACCACGCTATGAGATAATCATGTAACATTACGAGACGGAGTTGTTTTCAAGGCTAACGCGTAGCCGGAACTACATTCCAGACACGGCTGCTCAGCAGAGTGACTTCAAAAGCGCAAGTAGTTCAGAGTATTTGCTTCATGTGTCATAATGTTACATAATTATACGTTATTGTTTCATAGCGTGGTGAATGTGCAAGTCACAGATGTTTTCGAGTTGTGTATTTAGTTTGATGAGGGATACGTGAAAGTACCGTGCAGCTCGCGTCTCTGCCCCGCCAAAAATAGCTTGCACCGACAATTAAAGGTAAGGAACCTACTTCCTTGAACTACCCCTTTAAAATGACTGCATCACGGTGTTGGTGCAGATTTGTCAGCTGGAGATTCATTCTGCTAATCTCCTGCTCCTCCGCATCCCAAAGGTGTTCCTCTGGGTTCAGATCTGGGGCTTGTGCCTTCTCTGCTGCAAACCTAATACTTAAAGCAGACGTGCAGCGATGACAGGACTGTGCTTAAAATGAAAATAAGCCATCTTCACGAATCACTCCCAGCAACTACAGCCAGTTAAGTCAGCATTAAAATCAACATTCACCGAGTTTGAAGCAAAGTGAATACATCTGTATTGCACGTGTCCACAGCTTCTTCATATTGTAAATAAAAGTCTCTCTGTCAGACCACTGAGGCTCTGCAGTCACCTGAAGGCAGCTGCACATGTGCTGGATGTTTATAACTCTGCACCATCTGATTTTAAAAGAGCACACACTTCATCAACGCCAGCCTTTCAAATCACATGCAAACGGCACTAGGCTGCTGTAGAGCAACAACACAACACACAGCAAACCGCTCCAATACGACTTGAAATCTATTGTTTCAGATGTCACATTAATTCTGTGCTAAAAAACAGTGTGAAAAATGGTGGTCAATGGATGATGCATTAGGGGTGGGAATCATCGGAGGCCCTGCGATACGATGTTATCACGATACTTGTGTCTCTATACGATATGATCGCAATATTAAATAAAAATGTGCAATATGCTGCGATATATTCCAGTTTATTAGCTTATTTCAACTTCAAAAGATGTCTCCAAATGAAAACTTTTTCTTTTTCCAACAAGATAAACACCTCATATTCGTATATCGATACAATATTTCCATGCAAAATATCGCGATACTGCGCTGCATCGATTTTTCCCCCCACTCCTCCTCCTATGATGCATAATAGCTGCAAAATGACCATTTTCACATGGGTGCAAACCGTCTCTGTGATATATTAATAACCACACTGTGATTTATATTCCACCTCGTCTTGCACAGATGGTCCTAGTGAACCTAAGTATCACGTGGGACTGGAGATGCTGAGATACACTCCCTGTGGCTTTGAAATCATTTTTATGTCACTCATTTATATCAACAAAATCTCACTTTATAACTACTATTTGTAAGTACAGCATGGTATAACACATGGATCTTATCTCCCAGTTTGACAGGAAGGAGTGTGCCATGTATTTAAAGACCTGGGCTTCAGCAGTAATCTAAACAACCTTTCACACAGACCTATTTCTGATGTGCCATAAATACCATCCTGGTATCAAGGCAGGCAGGTCTGGACCACTGACTCTCCTTTAATCTGCACATTCAACCCAATCTCAGGTTATACATGAGATTAGAGGCGGCCCAGCGGGAGAGGCCTGGGGGCAGATTTCCTTTACTTTTCTGAATGACAGATTTGACCTAGAGGCCGTCTGAATAAAGATGAGACTTAATCTTCCACCAGCAGTCACCCCCCCCCCAGGTCTGCAGGTCTGATACGTTTATTTAGACACCACACAGAGAGTTAGTGGAAACCCTTAAGCACGTAATCACTTTAAAGTAAAAAAGGGGGAAAAGTGTGAATAAGGAACTAAATATTTATACTTCCATGAAAAAGAAAATAGGAGAATAAAATAACATCACATTCGTGTACAGTGACATCGGTAAACAGTCGACAGCTCTCTTCTCAAGCAGCTACGTGGTGACCGCAGCAGCCAACCAGCTTCTTCTAACTCCACTAATCCCAACAAACCCCCCGTCCTCAGATCAAAACGGTTCCGGACACGCTGGAATCACCCCTGGGGGATTTGAACGATTGCTCCCCGGAGCACCTACGGGCCGCCTGAGAGGGGCACTGACTCAGCCTTTGTCCTGGGAGGGGACAGAGAAATTCTCCGAATTCCAGGGAAACCATCAAAGCACCACGGAGGAGGGCATCCCTTACACCCCCACACACACACACACTCATACATACACACACACACTAACATGAATTTACAATGTTGACATGAATGTTTCAGGGGGGGTCCTTTAATTATCTTCAACAACATTTTTTTTTTTTTCAGTTCTAAAGAACACCAATAACCAATATGTTTAATGCAAATCTGCATTAAAGAGTGTCTTAAATCTAGGGCACAAGACCCCCCCCCCTCTCAGATGCAGATCATATTTACTAACCACCAGAAACAAGAGGAACAGATGTAAAGTGGGCCACGTTACGTTTTGCCTACATGGTATCTGACAGAGGAACAAGTGTCTGCTGACAGGAGAGATCGACACGCTCTGTTTAAAGAAAAAGTGTGTACATTGGCATAATGCATCTGCATCCCTGCCCCCAGCACACACACACACACACACACACACACACACACACACACACACACACACACACACACACACACACACACACACACACACACACACACACACACACACACACACACACACACACACACACACACACACACACACACACACACACACACACACACACACACACACACACACACACACACACACACACACACACACACTCTCCTCTGTATCTGTGTAGTAGGAATGAGGGAATGGGGGCAGCTTTGGGGCCCCGGGGCCGTCGGCTCCCTCATGAATAACAGGCATTCAGCGCGGCAGACGGACTGCTGTAATACAGACACATGCACACACGCGCACGCTCACGTGCACCAGGGCTGGTGTCACATCGCAGCACAGAGAGATGCCATGACACGCTGTCTGTTCAAACTGCACAACTGAATCGCATAATTACGACAAATACTTCTTTTTTATGTTTTTCTGCCATAACAGAGCTAATGCTACAGTAGATGCTAAGATTACTTTTTCAACTAGTGCTTCTTCCTTTAGTGGAGGGCATGAGTATCTGAAGGCTGTCATCATCAAATCTGGAGAACTTTAAAGGGATAGTTCAACATTTTGGCAAATCCCTATAGTTTTAGGAGTAGGTTTGTTACTCTTTAATTGTCAGTGCAAACTGTTTTTAGAACGGCGGAGCAGAGCCGCGAGCTGCTCAGAGCTACACTACGGAGGCTCATGGGATTTCTTGGTTTCAGCTCACTGCTCTGCTCCGCCGTTCTAAAAATAGCTTGCACAGACAATTAAAGGTAACAAACCTACTCCGAAAACTATAGGGATTATGGCAATGGGCCAATTTGCCAAAAATGTTAAACTATCCCTTTAATGAAACTTATTAAAATACATCTGATGCAGGATATATATCATCTACATCAGACTCAAGATAATGACAACATACAGTGGAACAAAACACAAATATACCGGTAAAAACCTCAACAATCACATAATATCCCTTAAATACATAACAAAATAATCCAAAAATAATCTCCCACATTACCTCAAGAAAAAAAAAAGTCTGCAAAAGTCATAAACTTGCTTTATAATTATATAAAAAGTCCTTATTTGACCAGAATGTATCTGGTCTATATTTAAAAGAATTCTCTGACTTTAGCCAAGTTTAGTTATGAAAAGATTCAAATAACTTCATATAAATACAAAACATTAACCACAGTTCACTCCAGCCCAAAGATAAAAGTGTGAGCAGAGTGGTCAACATGCTCATCACAACCCGCAGCCCACAGCAGGGGGGGTGGGAGTAGGGGGGGCAAACATTGCCGTGGTAACGCGGCAAACACAAAGAAAGAGACAGCCACAAACATCGGGGGCGGCCATCTGAGTGGCGGTCGGTGGAGGCAGGTCACGCCAACACACAGGCCTCAGTCGCTCTGCCCCCCCCCCCTCTCTGAAAGGCAGATTGTGAGGGGGCTATTTCTGGAGGGGCTGAAAGGAGGAGGACTGCAGCCCCGCTTCTGCAGCGGCGGAGGAAGTGGCTGCCCGCAAGCAGGCACTGCTGGCAGCATCACACACACACACTCTCTTCTCTCTCTCTCTCTCCTCGGACTCGCTCTCCTTCTCTTCATGGTGCTTTCAGTTCAGAGAGGACTGACTCTAGTACCCCCCCCCCCCTCACCCCCCTCAGCCCCATGGCTTTGTGTGGCCCTTTGCTTTTGTTCACACTCACAGTATGGAGCGCACCCACGTAGTTTAGTCACAGATGTGTCATGGTGAGGGAAATCCCCACTTCAGTGCTGCAGAAATAGTCGATGCTAAATATCTGATGGTCATACTTTTCAAGAAGTGCATCCTGCGTCATGACGCCTTGCCGGCCTCTGGTTTAAGGCACCGGCTGCAAATCACAATGACATTTATTATTGCTTGCATGTGGCCCATCACTCTATATGTCCTCCCATCTCTTTACTGTCAACACATGGATCCAGACTAACATTTTTTAGTGCACAGTTAAGTTAAAGAAGTCTGGTCGCTTTTCCTCTGTTTTGCTAACCCTCCACCCAGCCATTTGTTTACAACAAAGCTGTCGAAAAATCAATACATGGAGCGTGGATAACATTATGCATGTTACGACGTGTGTATTTGTGTAGTCTTAACTGTCATAAACAAATGCTTGCCGGTTACGGAGCGCGTTTGAGACGAGAGCTGGGACACCGGGGCGGCGGCCAGGTACTACGCTGATGTTGCAAGGTTGGTTTTCAGCCATGAGACGCCCGGTGGAAGACAGAGAGCCTCGGTTGTCACTCGTAACAAGTTACAAATCATGTAGTTAACTATCACAATTACTCTGGAGCTTTTTAATAAAGGTTAAAAAAAAATGTAGCAGAGCCACGGGAGAAATCCTGCTTAGTTCCTCTTTAACTTCAAATTTTAGGGGCGCACAACAAAAAAATCGACTCACAAGGCAAATATTCACATTTCCTTTTCATTCATAATCCTTACACACACTGGCCTGAGACCTTGTAATGACAGATTACAGATTCTTTGAGTCGCCCCTTCCATGTTTCACCAGTGTTTAAAACAAAAAAAGGCAAATTTACTAGTTGCACATGCATAGGGATGAAAAATGTACTTGCATTGTCTCAAATTTTAGGGGCAAAATGAAATGCCCCCCACATCCTTCTTCATGACGCCTTGGTGGCCTCCAGTTTTAAGACACCTGCTGCAAATCACAACGTGATCTGTCACCGCTGCATGTGACCTATCACTCCATATGTCCTCCCATCTCTCTACTGTCAACTCTAAGACGAAGACCTGAAAGTAAATACTACAAAACTTGCAGCCTGCTTCATTACATCTAAGATAAAACCCTCTATCACATGCTGGGATAAAACGACATATATGTGCATCATCAGTAGCAATATGGAAATAGATTGAAAGTCTGACAGTTTCACAGATGCATGAGCAAACCCCGAGCTTGTTTCCCCTCGTGTTCATAAACAGCCAATCACAGGCCATGACAGCGGTTGTGTAATTCAGAGGCACCAACGACAACACAGGTGCACGAGGTGGGAGAACAGGAGCGGCCGCTGGAGGAGCAGGAGGTTGTGTGTGGTTCACATGAGGACAGGTGGGCCGGCCGCCTGTCTGCAACACCACAGTGTGTGTGTGTCGACTGAGCAGGAAAACCAGGAGCAGGAATACAACAACACACTCATTTACCACCACAGCCGAGCAACATGTCGTCTAGTCACGACCGTCCTCTGCTACAGCTGAAGAAACAACCCACAGACAGACGGAGACACACCATGAGTGATGCAAAGACATAACAACGTCGGTAGCAACCTGATTTCTTTTCTCCTGTCTACATTTAAATATGATGATAATTATTATGAGAGTGATGTGACATCTTTTGGTCTTGACTAATCAAACGACTTCCTCACACTGGCACCGAAATCCTATCAACAGCTGATGGTGCTCGCTGATTTCCAACACTGCAAACAAACACTTAGGTTAATGCACAGAATCACCAATTAACATACAGTATACACACAGTATGTAGTAGTAGTTGTTTCGTATATAAATGGCACATGCAGAGGAACAGAGAAAACTCATCTTTCAGTCACTATAATGGGATTTTTCTACAGTGGAGTCAATTCCAGTTTCAATAAAGACATGAAGACAAACGCTGTTTTCAATCACTACAGGGAGTTTTCTCACAAACCTCAGTATGCAAATGTTGAACCGTGTCAAACTGAGAACGCTGGCAGTAAAACCGGCGGAAGAAGTGAAATATGAAACTGGTTTTTCAAACGCGATTTGACAACCGACTGACACAACAACAACCGTCGTCCTGTTAACAAACAGCTCCCGGGCTTTTTGGCTTTTGTTTTCCCGTGGTCTTGCGCATGGTTAGCAAATCCTGATGTTACACCTGTATCATCATGACGACACCATTAGTAACAGACGACTTGAGTTTTGTAAACACTACCAGCCCACACATGTGTGAGCTGGGCCTGCCCTGCCAGCCAGCACCTCTGTGTGTCCGCGCCGGCCTCTGATTGTTGTGAATGGTCCCGGCTCGACTGCAAGCAAGCTGTAGGGATGTGTGTGTGTGTTTGTGTGTGTGTGTGTGTGTGTGTGTTTGTGTGTGTGTGTGTGTGTGTGGAAGAGGCAGGGCTCCAGTGGAGAGGATGTGTATGCCAGAGCTGTCACTCCAGCCTGAAAACAACCACCCTGCATTCTGTTTAGGGCCCGCCGCAGCAGTGACCAACACCCTCAGACTGCAGCGCCCGGGGCAAACAGATGGAGCTACAATAGAGCCTGTATGCTCGCTAGCGTCTGTGTTCTTGTTTGTGTGTCTGTGTGTGTGTGTGTGTGTGTCTGCCAGTGACGAAAATAACCGCGATACAAAATAACGGCATTATTAACGCCGCTACTTTTTTCAGTAACAAGTAATCAAAAAAGTGACTGTTTCCTCTGTTATAACGCTGTTACCGTTACAAATGTGTTGTTACTTGACTCAAGAAGTCCCGTCACAAAATAATACACACCCGAGTGTACATTATACACATTGATTTTTCAGTCCATCAACTAGTCGGAAAAAAAGACGTTTATCTGGAACTAACCAACTCGGTATCCCTCCGCATAAGCAGGCTCTTGCCCGTGCGGAAGAATACCGTGTGAGTTGGTTAGGGTTATGGTTAGGGGGAGCATTTTATAAAAAAGAAACGCAATAGTTACTTTTCCTAGTAATTAGTTACTTTTATAATGTATTATTATTCCTAGTAGTAACTAGTAACTATAACTAATTACTTGGAGCCCCTAATTTAAAGTTACAGGGGTGCAAGCAGAAAATTTAGGGGTGCAAACCGTATTTCGACTTGCAAAGCAAATATTTACATTTCACCTTGTTACTGATAAATACTTTGATGATGATCCCCATGATCCTCTAAATCAGGATTTGCTTCTGGTACACTAAGGTTATTATTGTTCGCTTAACCAACATCAAAATTACTGGTTGCACATGCGCAAGTAGGTGAAAAATTTAAATCAAAAAGTTTGCAAAAGACTTGCAATGATAGCACATCTTAATTGGTAAATTTGGGGACAAAATACTCACTTTTCACATGATTGAATGAATGGATTTACTAATTAAGATGTGCTACCATTGCAAGCTTTTTGTGAAAAATGAAAAATTGACTTGCACTGTCTCAGATTTTAGGGGAGGAATGCCCCATTTCGGGGCAGACTGGAGCCCTGTAACGGGCCCAACGCTGGTTTCTGCACTGTCTTGAATGAGACCCCCTTGCACAGATGCAAACAAAAACCAAACAAGCCCCCCCCCCCGCCATCTCTGCCCCTTTCCTGGTTTTCAGACACTCACAAGTGGCCCAACTGATTCTCGCACTACAACTCCATCTCCCTGCGGACCCCTCCTCTGCTTCCTGTTCGGGCCTGGCACTGTGGATCTGATTGGCCGCCGGGGTCTTGGGCCCGAGCGGCGGCGGAGGAACCGCTGTCAAAACACAGTGACATGCTGTGACTGTGTCTCTCAGGAGACGCCCCCCCGCCCCTCGCTATGGGGACCGCACCCACCCAGCAACTACAGGGCTCGTCCCCCTACATGCAAGGCGGCCATCTTGGCTCTAAGTCCCAAGATCCGGGGCAAAGTTAGCATCCAGGCTGAGCACAATGTGAGCAACCCGACACCTCGGAGACAATGTGAGAGCAAGTGAATGGAGGATTCGAGGCCTTGCCCCTCGGGGTGGGGGGGGGGGGTTGTGTCTTTTTTGGACAAGTCAAACCGCTGTTGGCTGCTTTAACATCCCAGAGCAGCAGACAGGACACGGCTCTCTGCCTGCAGGATGTTCTGTTTGTAAACACACCGCCAGGTTTATTCTGACGGTGGCGGTGGCAGCGGCGGCGCTCTGACAGGCAGATGCGCGGCGATTATGCGAGTCCCCGAGAACCTGTCAGTTGCCCACGCTTGCGAAAACATTCCACTGACTGTGTGGCAGAGCCTCACACACACACATACAAACACACACACACACACACGTAGACAGGATGCATGAGATATTTAGACACAAGAGGAAACTCCACTGTGCTGCAGAATTCCTGGTATTCTTATGATTGAGGACCGTTCATTCTTGACTCCCAGCCAAGTGTTTGCTTTTACAGTTACTCGCTGCCAGCAGCACCACAGCTGGAGAAATGAAAATACGAGCAAAAAGCGATCACGCACATGCACAGAAGTAAACTGAACTGAAAATTAGTCCAATTACATCCCATCCTTTCATATCTCCTTGCAGAAATTGATTATTGATTGGTGGGAAAGGGAGTGCAAACACATAAGCAATGTTGTATATCTCTTTTTGGAGTTTAGCAATGATGTCAGAGGAACCAAACAAACCTATAGGAGCAAGAGAGCAAGGCTATTGATCGAACTGCAGAGGCTGCTCTAGGAAGTTAGTAATGGCAGTGATGATAAAGACGGGGGAGTAACGTGATAGCAGCGGCCACAACAACACTTCCACTTCCAGGAGCATGGAATAAAGTTACAGTAAGGCAAGCAACAGTGGGACTCAAACCAGCAATCATCATCACCCTTAAATGTTTGGCTTTACAAGGCACGGGCGCCTTGATCCATTAAAGCCACTGTGGCTTTATTGTCTGGTTCCCAGATGCTTTTTACAGGCCTGTTCTGCTCTGCGTTGCATTCAGGCAGGGTAGAACAGGAAGGAGAGTTTCTGCAGAGTTTGCAGTGTCCACGTTATAACATCCTGTATTCAGCCCCCCCTTCTGAAAAAAATACAAAAAATAAAAAAAACACAAGATGCAGTAAGTGCATTCATGCAATTAGAAATGTGATGTTGGTTTGCCCAGGCATCATCGAGATAAAAGCTGGTTCTCCGGCTGCTTTTAGCCACACTGGGCTTGTCATGTTACAATTTGCCTCTTCTGAATAAATCATAGGCAAAAAAAAATCCACTCTAAATAAAAGGCTGTAGCAATGTTACAAGCTGCATGCTTCCATCGGATAGGCAGGATGAATATTTCATGATTAAACGGGCCATTATACTGCACAGATCTAGGCCAAGGCTCAGGGTGAGAGGGAGGGAGAGGGAGAGGAGGGAGGTGGAGGTGGGGGCTCAGATAACGGTCCAAACCCCCGTCCCAACAACACACAAGAGAGAACAGAGCCCCGGTCCAAGGGGGTGTTCAAGGGAGGGGCAAAGCCCATCTGGGTTAATCCACACAAAAACAAAAAAAAACACAAACAAAGAAAACAATCAGCAAACTCCCAACGCCGAGAAGCATCGATTTCCAGTTCTGGAAAAAGCTTTTTCAATCAAGTCCAAGCGGAAATCTGTGCAGAGTGGGGTTTTGGTGGACTGACTGACTGACTGACTGACTGACTGTCCCAAGTTGTGATCTGAGCTGAGCAGCAGCAGCAGCAGCAGCAGCAGCAGCAGCAGCTCTGCACTGACAGCTACAGCTCCTAGCATCTTTAAAGACCCAGGTTGGACTAAACACGACAGCAGCGCCGGTAACTCTGCTAAAAAAGAGACAGACAGACAACAACTCAGACTGAAACTGGTGAATAAATCCGACTTAAGGTCACAGCCGACCAAACAGACCCCCCCTCTCCTCCTCCCTCCCCCCATCACCCCCCTAGCCGAGCCCGTCCGGCTACCGTTACGTTAGCCTGCTAGCCGGTCGCTGCTGTCAACACTCAAACCGTTTGTTTAGCTCGAGCTAAGAAAACGTGTCGGGGAGTTGCTGCTGCTGCTGCTGGCGGGGCTGCTGCTCTCAGTCTGCCCCCCCCTCCCCTCCCGGTCGGAAATACGGGACAGCGCCTGTCAGCCGAGCATTTAAGTAGACTAATCCCGTGAGGCCTGCGGGTCCCCGGCCTCAGGTCGGCGGCTAACGTCGAGCTGACAGCGCGGTGGTCGGTCAGCTGCGCTCGGCGGCCGGCCCGTCCCCGCCTCCTCGCTGCTTAGCCTCCAGCTCAGCCTCGGCTAACTCAACCTAATCACCCGCCGCCGCTGCTGCTGCTGCTGCTGCTGCTGCTGCTGCTTAGCATGGCGGGCTAACTCACTCAAGCACCCACCTCGCTTGTCGAGGTCGTAGCCGACAACCACAAAGTAGTCGGCGAGCCTGGCCATCTTCGGAGCTCACGGCGTCGGGCCTTTCTCGCTGAATCCTCTGCTCGTTTCGCCGTCAATTGTCCATTCACGTCCTGCCGGCGACAGACACATCACGGGCGACAGTAGCATCCTTCCAGCTGCACCCCGCCGCCATACTGTCAGACTGCCGTGCCCTGACAGCGCAGCCACGAGTCTGCGCACTGAGGGACCCGCAGGGAGGGGCCGGCCGGCGCACAGCGGCCCGTGTGAGGAGCCGGGGACAACTCTGGGGCCACAAGTCTCAACAAAATCTATTAAAATATAAATACTGAAGCTTAGTTGTGTCATTTTATCTCACAGTTTTACTTTTACGCCTTCTTCTATTTTAACTCTTTCATCCAATCTGTTCTCATCTTATCTAGGCTATCTAATAGTATCTCATTTTATTATTTTAGATGAAAAAAAAATAAAAGGGGGTAGGCTACTTTTATTTATTTACTGCATTCCTTTACTGCATTAACTGCATCCTGCATTTTAATATGACTCTTCTCAATTTGTTGTTGGGATCTTGTATTGCCTGTGCTTGGGCGGTCCATCTATGGCTTGTGACATTTGTGGTCTCTATGCTTTTGTCAAGCACTTTGTAAACTTGTGTTTTGAAAGTTGCTACGGTATATAAATAATGTATTATTATTTTTGTATTATTCCATACTAGGTGGTGAATCCAAGACCCCTAAACCAAAGTGGACCAATAAAAACCCAGTGGAGCTGCTTTGTTAAAGTGGATCTGCTCCATCTGAAGCAGAGATACTTTTTACATCTCAGATTCCCATTAGAGAACATTGAAGTGGAATATTGGGCAATTACACCACAGAGAAAGTCTTTCTACATTAGTCCATGTCATAGCATTTCACAGCACCCTGAGTGAACTATGCTGCCTTTAAACTCCCACCACTTAGCCTACTTAAGAAGAGATGAACATTTGACATTATGTTAACCAGACAAAAAGAGACCAAAGAATTAGTCACCAGACAGAAATGAATCTGTAAACATTCTGATGATTGATGAACTGTTGCTTTGAAGAAAAAAAATGCAAAGCTTCCTTGGCACCAGTTTTTACATTAGAAGTCTCTTGTTAGTGAACTAAACACATTTTTGGTTTTGTTTTAGCATTCTTACTTTGTGTGACAGCAATGTGATGAAATGTGACAAACTGTTAAAAAAAAAAGATTAGAGAAAGATCCATCAGTATTAAAATAATCATAATAATCATCGTATGACCCTTTAAAGTGGGTCATAAAGTGGAGCAGGATCTAAATGTGACCTTCCATGTCACAGATTGTGTATAATTCAACAAAGAGTGATGTTTCCTTATCAGTCTCCCTCATTTAGATGCTTGAAGACATGACAGTCCTCCATATCACACCAAATAAGCACTAATTAGAGAAAAGTCATAAAACTATCACTACTGTATAGCAATTGTTTGCCAGGTTTAGACTCATCTGCACCCCCTGCCCCTATAGCATGGAAGGTCACACACAGTCACAGTCATAGACAACTCACTCCTCAACCACAAGGATGACTGAAAATGGCACCTGTTGAGGTTCAGTTTGCACCTCTTTTGTCTTGGCTAACCACTGTGAGCAAATGCAAGAGTGAAGTGTAGGCTAGTATAAGGTTAGAGCATCAATATGGCTATGGAGCTGTTACATACGTTCATTGTTTATGATTGATGCCATATAAGCACTGCAGTAGGATGGCTGTAGAAGATACCCTCATCCATGTGCAGAGGTGAATGGTATATTCCAGTGCCAGTTCTCCTCACTAGTTCCTTGCGAGGCTCAGCCCCTCCCTGGCCCCCACACTGACCTATCGTCCATCATCTCTTCTTCTCAACCTCTGCTCCTGAAATTGTATAAGCCTGTAACACAGGATCTAAGCCAGTCATAGATTGATTTGCCTGAATTGTTTGAGTTTTTTTAATGTGTTTACTTTGAAAAGAATGCGGTCGGGTTCATTTGACTCTGTAAAAGTTCATCTGTATAATATTATGTTTGTTCTGCATCCAGGAATGTAATTAAATCATTTTTTTGGTTGGGCATTAGTAGACTGAGCGATGTGTTGGAAATATGACGTCATTGAAAGGGACACTTCTGGCCGAAATTAAAATTCAGCCATTAATTGAGTCGTCAGTCTTTGGGGGGTTTATAAAAGTCCAGCGCTCAGCCGCAGCAGTTCCCTCCTCCTTGCCAGACCACTTTAGTTAACTGAAACATCCTTTTATAGCTTCAAGAAACATAAAATGCCACTGAGATATATTTCACCAAACTGCATGTGCAGCATTAACCCTCGTTTCTGTAGCCAAACCATTCCCCAACCTCCAACATCACTCTCTTTTATCTCATATAATCCCCCTCTGACGCTCCTCATCCTGGCTGCAGTCGCTGGCAGCAGGCAAAGCTAATCAGTAAGGAAAATATAAATATGAAATATGAAAAATGTCTGCGGAACAACTCCCGCTATAGAAAAATACCGGCACTCTCAATTTGAATGAGCAGATAACATGTCAGTGGGATGTCCTTGGCTGTCACCACTGTAACAGCCTTGAGAGAATTCCAACACTTCCTGTGCTGTGACCTTTGACCCAAAGCGCTTATCACTCCCTGGTTGAAAACAAACCCCGAGCACGAGATGTCACATTTTTCTTCAAGTGCTTTGTTTTGCCAACACTCAGCAACAACTCCCCTCCTACTTTTTCTCACAAAGTTATCAGAGGCTCAGAGCCGGGCCGATTTTGGACGTTAGAGCTGCTCAAACCTCCGACAGCCGAAGCTTTGTTACAGCAGGGAGATAACGTGGATCTCTCGGGCTGGTTTGGGAGTTCTGTTTTCAGGGAGTCACAGTGCGGTCACCGGTAGTTTTGGTTCCTACAGTTGCATCCTGACCTTGAACCCCACTTGACAAGTTGCCAGAGAGATATGCAGCTGGTTAGAAAGACAAAGACGAGAGGAGCTCAGTGTCTCTCAGGCTCTTCCCCCAGGACAGAGAAACACAGGCATGAGGTTGTCTTGAACTCTGCAACTGTTAAACTCTGTGTTTAATTATTATGATGTATTCTTTGACTTGAATAAAACAGGTCGTGCATTCAATTACTTTGACACTCAGTTGCTTTTTCTTGCAGTTCTGCCTTTGTCAGCAAAGAAGATTCACTGAGATATTTTGCAGATTTAGGAGTAAACTAAAGGCTCAGCCAAAACACAGACCACATCTGTGGAGGACCAGGGATGTTACAGCAGGTAATAAAGCAAAGTTTTAAATTATTTTTCATGAATTGGTAAATTTATTCATAATTTTTGTTTTATTTGGTAAGAGTTTTTTTGTTATTGTTTTTATAAATTCAGTTTTAAATCTTATGTAGCCTACTGACTAATACTTTCATATTTTAATGCCTATTGAAATATGAAATTAAGGAAATGCTTCAGTGCTTCTCTTGTGACATCTACCATACATACCCACTTCCTCAAGTAGAGTAAGATAGATATTGAAACCACTCTCATGTCCATACATTAAATATGAAGCAGCAAGCAGCAGCTGCTTAGCTTAGCTTAGCTTAGCTTAGCTTAGCACAGAGACCAGACACAGGGACACAGCGAGTCAGCCTCAAATGGCATTGAAGAGGGGGTTGTCCCCTCTAGATCTATGACTCACTTCAAGAGTTGTGAAGACTTGGAAGCCCACAGGTGCACAACAAGTTTGAGGAAACTGAGGGCAGAAAGAGTCAGGGACGCACCACTCAGGTGCAGGTGCACAAACAGGAGAGGCCAAGAGGGCAAATGTTTTGGGCACCTAAGGGAAGAAGGGCCCCCCGCTGCCCCCTCATATTGGCACATTAAAGCCTCCCATAAAGATATTATGCAGCATTTCCCTACATCATGTGTACTGTAGCTAGCATCTATCTATTGTCTGCATATGAGGTGTTAGGGAACTTCTAGACTCAGCCAACAGAGAGCAGTGAGGCTTTTAGAGGGGGGATCTGTAACTTGTGGTCTCTGCCAATCGTCTCCATGTGGTTTCTGTGATTTCTTCTTCTTTGCCTGGGCCTCCTCCCCCCTGAGAGTTGAAGTTGATCTCCATTGCACTCATGTCTCTCTCGGCTTCCTTGCAGCCTCTCAGTGAAATCACAGTGAACTACTTTGGACCAGACACCCTCTTTTGTTGCCATCCAGAATGACTAAAGGTTTGGCTGACACTTGTACTTTGTCTGACTGATGAAATGTGATCCCTCTACACAACCTCTATCATAGATGATGAACAAAAGCATTGAAACATCTCACAGGTAAAACATGAGACTGATGGGAGTCACCTGTGGGACAGGTGAGCTGAACTGACCCTCACTGGACAGTGGAGTGAGTCGTATCTATAGGAGTCTTCTGCAAAAACCCTGATGCTGGGACAGCTCTAGTGACAACATCCAACAATCAAAAGCATGTGTGGATCTTTTTATTGTACACTGTACACATGCTGTATATTCAAAGCACAGACATTTACAGTCCAGCATGTGGCCAGATGAGAAAATCTGCATCCCTGGAAAAATCCTGGAAACACACAGCTGCAGAAAGTACAAATTACGCTCACTAATTAACGTGTCATATCTCTGCTGGTTGCCTGGCAACCTCATCTGGCTTTTAACCTAAAAATATTCACTTGCGGTTTGGCTCTTGGACCGTAACAGTGTTCTTCACTGAGCCTCAAGTGTCAAAAATACTCATTTTAGAAACTGAGCTCACTCACAGTCTTCACACACCACACCTATGGGTTTGTATTGTGTGGTTGCACGCTGTGGAGGTGTAATATGTAAGGTGACCTCACCGGACCTAAATTGTACTCACAAGTAGACTTTTATAGGTGTGTTGCAGGTAGTATTTTCATACTATTTTGCCACCTTTTATTTAAGATTTCAGGAGAAGAAGAAGACGAAGCTGGCTTTGCACCCGTCACTGATTATCTATGATTCAAACATGCAGCCCAATCAGAGCTCGCAGCCACTCTCTGCAGGATGCAACAGCCATGTGACTTCCTGTAGACTAACCAGCAGACAGGAAGTGGTTTTAAGGCCTCTTGCACATCATTGCTGTTCAGTGGGCTATTCCAGCAGATCACTTCCCCACAGCTCAGGTGAAGCATGGCGCGTGAAACTGCTTCGTTGAGCAGCCACTTGCCCTCGTTCATTTGAATTCCCCCTGAGCTCTGACAGATGGCTGCAGGCAGACAGGCATGTTTTCACTTTCCTCCCTGCTGTAACTGGAAACCCTGTATTTTTGCACAAGCAAAGGAAATGTGGCAAAAGACTGTGTATAGTAAACTGCTGTAAATCTGGATCTGTAGCTACTGTGTTTTGACCTATAACAGCCTGTGAAGATGATCTCAGATAGAAACACATGTCAGAGTCACATTCTTGTTAAGACTCCTGTGCTATGTAATAATAAAAAGTGTATTTTATGATTTAAATTCACTTTCATTTATTTAAGGACTTGACAGAAACTGAAGACAACAGAAACTAAAGATGAAGGAGATACACCATGGACATTTGAAGCTCGGTATAAACTTCACTACACTTCCCATAATGCAGCTCAACAGCAACTTCTCTTTGACATCTCCTAACACAATAGGCTAAGGCCAGTCATCTTGACAGCGCCACGTAACGCAAACATTTTGTTATAAGTTTGTAATCTCTAACCACAACCCGAGATAACGCTGATGACATCACTGTGACATCATCAGGGTTTTTTGTCTCAGGCTGTAGATGTAGATAGCATCGCTATCGACTGTTTACACTACGTATTACTTCTGTGACTACTTCACTGACCTTTATGGTAAATGGTATTTGGACTTGCATTTATATACGGTAGTGCTTTTCTAGTCACTTGGACCACTCAAAGCGCTTTACACTGTATTGTCACATTCACCCTTTCACACACACATTCATGCAGCTCTGTACGCAGACAGGCTTGGAGGCTAATCATTCACACACATTCATACATCCGACGACACATCGGAGGGGAAGTGTGGGTTCAGTGTCTTGCCTAAGGAGTCGGACACTTCGACATGCGGACTGGGGGAGCCGGGAATCGAGCCACAGCCTGAGCTTTATGTATTTCAAACAACACACCACTGATTTTAAAATTCAGTTAACAACCGTTGGTCCCTTCAAACATTGGTCTTTGAATCTTTCAACTGGTGAGAAGAGAACAGGAAGTTCTGTCAGTATGTTAGACACAATCAGTCATGACATCAGTCAAGATGATGATTAAGAAAATCTAATGAGGTTTCAGGAAGTGAAAATCATGAATCAGTTGTTGCATTCAGAAAAAAGATAGCATAAAAGTTAATGTGAGTTTGGGGTGATGAATAATATATATATGTTTTTAATCAACATAACACACTGAGAGATGTGGGTGAGAGGTTGTAGCCACTCATGTCTATATGATCTCTCTGGAGACCACCGAGCTCACAGAGGCAGGAAAGATGATGATAGTGTTGGGGGGGATTTCAACCTGACAGCTATTCTGGTATAAATGCATGCATGCATGCATGCAGGGATGACATGCACACTCTAATGAATGCATGGCACATTACCCTTCTCATTTTTTATTGATGTGGTAATCATATGTATCTTTTTTAATCACTATATATTTTTTAAACCTTGTGTCGAGAGGCATCCAGTCTGCTGACCTGTCACTGAATTTTACAACACGGCCAAATGTTTATGAAAATCTAGGCTGTAGAGGGTTTATCCCACTGATTCACAAATCTATTGATATTCCAGTTGATGCCAAAGGTATTGGACTGGTCTGAGATCACGGTCTGGTTGGTGCAGCTGAGTCAGGCTCCTCCACATCAGTCTGGGAAACCCCTGTCCTTCTGGATCTGACTCTGTGTGCCAGGGCAGTATGAACTTAAAATAAAAAATAAAAATAATAAAAAATTCTCATCAGGTGCTGTGATTATGGGAGCTCCTCTGTTTTCAGCAGATTCTGTCCTACACCATTATGTTTCCCACACTGAAATCCAATCCCTTGGTTTGTGCAGGGAGCTGGCGCAGGCACCGTCCTGGTAGCTGCCGCCCTCCTCCCACACAACGCCGCGCTGGTAAGCAGCCATTCCAAACAAACTGGACTGTGAGTGTTCAGACAGAGACAACAAGGCTTTCAAACAAACCCCGTTGTACACCATCTCAAACAAACACACACACAAGTGTAAATAAAGCTCGCTGAAGCAGCCAAGTGGATGCTATAACGACAACACTTGGGAATTCATCTCCAAACTCACAGGGATTCGTGCAGCTTTGTGCAGAGAATTATTTTGCAATCCAAGACAGAGGCCGAGAACCTGGGTTTGTTTTCACTGTCCAGATATACTGGTAAATGATATTTGTTTTGCATCGGGGAGGTTAAGTCAGACTGGTCCATCATAACAGCTTCACTCAGCAGGAGCTGCTGTTCTGCTGATGTGACAGGAGGTTCACTAGGGGGCAGCAATCATTAGACTACCGACTACTGGAATAAACCTGACTAAAAAGAGGCTGAGAGAAGTTAGAGGATCAGCTCTGTCTAAGAATACCCAGAGAATAAAACACACTTATTGACAAAGATCTCACAGTCACAACATAGAGGATGCATTTTATGGCTGTGTGGCCTCTGGCTGTCACTTATTTGCTCAAGGAGGTGTTTCCTAAGGTGTGGTGTCTATTGCTGGAAACATGACTAAAGGAAGTGGGAAAACTTTGAATGACTGATATAAAAGGATATAAAACAGATTAAAGATAAATGTTATAAAGCTCTGTAAAGATGTAGTATCCCTGTCCACGTGTTGCTTAACTGGAGACGTGAGAAAACATGTCAGTTTTCAGCGAGGAAGTAAAAACATTCCCCACGTGCTGTTGTTTATGAGCTGCAGGTTTCCTCACAAACAGGAGGAACCGGACCACGTGTACTAGACGGGGGGCCAGGACCCCTCCTCAGACCTGCAGGTGGTCTGTGTTTGTATATGAAATACCTTCACCTCACACCAGACACTTCACATGATGGATATTAATTTGTTTTCTATCATCAGCACCAGGACACTTGAGCATCAGTCTGTTTGTTCCTTTTCACAGCAACACCCTTAACACTGTTACAACACAGATGTTTGCACATGCTGATGTGGTTTACTGTAAAAATGAAAGAGTTGCTTCACTCTGATCGGAAAAAAATAAAATAAAAAAAATAAAAAGTTGTCTTGGGGCAAAGTTTTGGTTTCATTTCTCCTGGTTTTGATATTAAATTGAGATAAAAGATTAAACGGAAGCAAATTGAGTTTAAGAGACTCACTGTTTTCAACTATATCCATCTTGCATGGTCGCTGAAGTTTCCTAACCAGCAGTCGTCATGCAACATATTCCAGGTTAAGCACATTACATGTCCCATATTTGCAAGATCTGCTTCGGTCTGCTGCAGAAGACCAAGTGACAGTGAGTTAAGATTGATTTGGTTTCATTTTGCTTAAAAAAAGCCAGTAGTTGAAGTCACAAAGTGTTGATCCATAACATGACATATCTGTTGTTGCATTGCTGAGGGCGGTGACTGCTCTGTTGTGACATCATAAAGTTACAGAAGTACTGATGGCTCGTTTTTAAGACTCAGTTTCGAAGTAGGCTATGCTATGTTTGCATTTCTCCATGAACATTATCTTTAATACTTTCATAGTGTTAATATACAATGTAGATCAACTTTATGTGGCAGGGCGAAGGTGGGCCCGGGCGGGGTTTGAACCCTTAGACTCCTGGGTAAGAGTCCTGTGCACTTGCCATTCGACCAATGGCAAGTGCACATTGGTCGAATGGCAAGTAGCCAGGGCACATGATCAATTGGAGGCATAGTGACAGGACCCTCAACTATCACATTTAGAATCAAAGAAGACATTTATTTACATACAATATGGGACCTTTAAAAAGCTGTTTCTATCACCAAGTCTATAGTTTGGGGAAAAATAACTACATTTCATTCACCTCTGTTGTACAAATATCCTCCCTCCTTCTCAATCTACACATCGAGATGAGACAAGTTTACATCAAACCACCGGCTCATCTTTCTCCCGACTGCTGACCAGCTGCATGAACATGAATGAGCTTTGACACAAGAGAGAGTTTGCTTCACTGTGATCACTGTTTGCTTTTTATCGCGCCTAACCGGACAACACTGGCTATTTGTCCTGTTTACACAACCTTTAAAACAGGCGGTGGCCCGCTCTCACCCATTCAAATATTCGCTCTGACAAAAACAAGACAGAAAAGACAATCAAGCGAAGGTCCCCCCTGCTCTTTGATCAGTCGACTACATCCCAACCTTTCCCTTTTTCAGGCGAGTTTTCAAAGCCTGACCGATGGAGGCTCGTCTAAAAATGGAGTACGTCTCTCTCATGTTCGCTAATTGCCGCGAAAAACAAAAGTAAACGACTGAGAGATCAAACCGGTCCTGTGCTCAGAGCTCGGGCCAGATTCATCGCCTGTTGTCACATGGCTGATGAGGACTGTTACATAAATGGACCAGAATCAGCATGGAAGTGACCTGTTTCCACGGCCAAGTCGCTGTGATAAATGAGCCGCTATCAGCTGTCTGTGTCGGGAACTTTCTCATTCTGCCGTGGCTGCCAGCTCAGTGGGCACCATGCTGAGTGTGGGAGAAGGTCAGAAAGAATAAAATGAAATATTCAATACGAGTGAATCAGCGCTAAACCAAAAGTCAAAGGTCAAAGGTCAAAGATGGGACCCCCCACGCGCTGACAACACTGCTGTGAGTGTTTACAGTTTTAGAATATAAAAAATGAATATGAATTTGGGAACATGATCCATATCAGCTTGTGAAAAATGAATCCAAAGCAGTCGAGGGCCTTTAAAAAAAAAAAAAAAAAAAATCATCCAAAACCTGGATTAGTGTGTCATTGTCAGGTCACAATGTGACACTGGCTCTGATGGTATTAAAACTACTGTAAAACTACGTTTGAAGCTGATAGAGAGGATCAAAGAAAGGTTGGAGCGGAGCTGAGCTGTAAGACGATATCGGCGAGGGTGAGAAGTTGGCAGCCACCGGCACCGAATCTGTCCGGGCGAATATCGCTCACGCAACGCTTCACATCGCACACAAGGCAGGGATCACGTAGCATACCCAAGCTAAAAACCCCAGGTTGGCAATAACAGAATCGTGAGGAGCTTGTGATGTTTCAGATTACTTCCAGCATGTTCTCACTGTTACTCATAATTGATCTGTGAGGTTTACTGCTTTCCAGGAGATGATCCTTTTTTCCCCTTTTTTCTTTTGCTCTACTTACTCAGCTTGAAGCTCAATCCGTGGATTTAGAAACAGGCTTTGTGTATTTGTTTTGATGGATTCCCTCTTGTTGACTGTTGCAAAAGTTTGAAGGTGAAAAGTTTCACATCTGATAATTACGGTTTGAATATATATGATACTATGTTTTAATAAATATAGTAAATATATCACATTTCAGGTAAAACATTTAGAGAAACCAAATCAATCAAGGTTGGGTGGTGGGTCCAGGTGGGCGGGGCTTAGTGAGTGCTTTGTTATGACATCACAAAGTCACAGGAAGACCTGATGGCTGGTTTCTGAATACAGCCTGTGTGCATTTCTCAGTGGACTGAGGCTTTGATACTTTGTATTAACATGGAACTTGGAGCTGATTTATAATCACAGTTTACATGGCCATGTTATTCAATATGCAACTAATTATCACATGGTTATATTACATTCATATTTGGCAGGTTAATACAAAGGAATAAGATCTGACCACATCTGAGGCAAAGACATGAGGAATTAATTTTCTAAAAAAAATAAGGTTGATGGAATTTGACAAAACTTTTCCTGATGGCATCTCCAGATTCAGCAAAACCCCAACCATGATGTCTTTTTATCCGATTCCCAGCTGCGGCTGTTTTCCTATTTTTGCCAGACTGTTAAACCACACGTAGAAATACGTAAATGAGAATGCCTTTTTTTTTTTTTTATAAGAAAATGCATCATTTGGAAAATGTGATCAACATAACCCAAGTTGTGGTGAACCCCAAGGGAGTTCAACATTTTTTCTGCATGTGTTTTACAGGAACAAGCTTAATTTCTGTTTCTATTGTACACCAGACAGATCATTTTAGATCCAGACAGTTACTGTAAAGGAGTTGTTGAGAAATTTTCTTAAGAACAAGTATATTTATTTTTCAGAAAACTAGTTGCATAGCTCTGTGACTCAAGTGCAACACAGAAAAATGAAGCAAGTGGGGTTATTTCTGTCCAAAACTTGAAATTATGCCTTTACATATACTACAAGTGCAGTGGAAGGGATACCCATGTTTATTTAGATGAAGAAGACTACATCGGCTGAAGAGACGAATAACAAACATGACATCGCTGCAGAGACTCTGTTTAGCTTGTCCTGTTCCTCTTCTACATGGATGTGCAGCTTCATTCTCATACCAGGAAAGGAGTCCACTCCACTGGTGACAACCTGCTTGACTTCTGGGAACTGGATGTTGCGTAACCGCATTTGAGGCAAAAAAAAAAAAAAAATCAAGTGTATGTGCCACTAGTGTGTCTGTGCATTAGCCAAATCAAAAGGAAGGAGGGGACTTGGACTTAGTACAAAAATCCTCACTAATAGGCTGAAACATGCAGCAGGATTCATCTGAGTCACTGCAGAGTTGTAAGACACATGTGGAGACCTGTCTGTCTTTTATCTGCTGTAAAAGAATTTTTATATGTCCGATGATGATTCAGTAAATTACTGCACCTCTTATTTACCACCCCTGATAAATCACACTAGTAACAGCTTGTTTACAACCCACAATTTCTGAATAAAGTGATGATAACGGCAACAAACTGTGTACGGGGAAAACATCCAGCGCCATATAGGAAAAATGTATCAATGATGCTGCTTCATGATGAAACTGTAGGCGTGACTTTACAGCAAAGTTCTGGGGATCCTGTGCAGATTCCTGCATCTCTTTCTATCTGAGTGAAACACACGGCTCACAATGATGATAAGAGACAGAGAGAGGGGTTTGGTCCGGAAGACAAACTGCCCGAGAAATTCATGAAAATGTGGGTCACTCACTTTCCTGAGTAGGCACATGCCTCTAGATGATAGTATAAAGTGCTGAGTACTGAGTTCAGAATTACAGGTATTACAGGTATCCTGAGCATCCTCACGTGTTTTTCGATGCTGTATCACTGTCATAATAATATTCCTATAGGGACATCCTGTTGTGCTATTCAATAAACAGTTTATGGTGTTTTATGTTGTATATGAGTCACTACAATATTCCACTGGGAGCTTGTTGTGTTCAGTGTCCAGTTAATAGTAAACTTAACCAAACATTTTTGCTCCCATGTTACTGTTCTGCTAATCATTTTTCCATATGAGTTTTAAATGTGTGTAGGTGTGTGTATGTGTTGCTTCAAACTAAATCCTTATCTTTTCGTTTCACTTTTAATGGCTGTTCCCCCTCCTCACATCTAAACAGCAGATTCCGAGCATAAGACAAGATTAGTCCTCTGCACCTTTCGCCTGTCAAATTGCCCACCGGCGCTTAAACTCCGCCCACTCACTATTTAAACCCACAATGTCACCCGGCACTCAGCTTCTCACTAGAGAACTTGATCTTGACCAACACGTTTGGATTCGTGGTGGGAAAAAAAACTTAACAGCCAAACCTCGGAGTCTGAGTCATAAAACCTGAAAGGGTAAGAATGATCTTCAATTTTCTTTTTTATTTTTATTTTTTTTTTACTCCTCATTCATAACTGTTTGCAAATTGATTTGCATGGTAAATTTAAGATGCACAGAGGAATGTGAACTTTTTTATCCGATGCATGAGTTTAATGGGACTTTATAATGAAGGAGCCAGTTGTTTTAGTGCAGATGTGTGAGTTTTTAAAAAGATCCCCATGAAGTTTCAGCTCCACATACAAGAAATGGATGAAGTTTGCTCTTTCTGCTTTCTGTTATTATTACTTATGAGCAACAGGTTAATTAACCCATGATCACCTCTGCTTCCACCCACAGTCTCTTGGATATCTCAACCCGGCCGGCATCTGTATTTTTGGGGGGACATCTCTCTTTTTTCCCTTCTCCTCCCCCTCCTCATCCCACTCTCGGGATTTAACCCTGTCCCAGTCCGGTGTGGTCTCCCGCTCCTTCCCGGAGAGGGTGTAAAGTTGCCGTCGGACCAGAGATGCGGTGCCTTCTCCCGCTCACTGTGTATTGCATCAGCCTGGTTTCCCTCCAGCGGCTGCAGGCTCTACCGGTCGAGGAGCGTCCCAGCAGCAACAGGTAGGACCCGCTGCCTCACGCGCTCACACACGCCGCTTTATCGCTCGTGAAGACCCGCTGCTCTGCTCTGATTGGCTGCTCCGATCATATAGAAACTCACCTGTGGCCGCGTTACACTTTATTTAAGTAGCCTATTAATGCGCCACTTATAGCCCAGCAGAACAGGATTTTTATATCAATTACTTTAAGATTATCTTCTACAATGTCTCTAGATATTAAATTATGCATGATTAATGAATCATTCCAAACAAAATGCCTTCAGGTAACTTGTTCTAAAGACTTTAGTGAAGTTATTTCCTCAAATTATTTACTTTTTTATTGAAGTTTGGCATTGATGCGTTACACAGCCTATAAAGGCTCATGGTGATCCTCTTTATTTTAGTTTACTGAGTCATAACTTGTGTAATAAATCACACCAGGGTTACTGTTACTGTGCTGTGTTGTTGTGTCGGCCAGATAGTGGATAAATACAGGCTGCAAGGTCAAAGGCTGAGCCATGATACAGTCAAACACTTTCTATCTCCTTGAGATAGCCGGCTGTGGAGTGAGTGACAGTGTTGGACACTGTTACCTCATATTTAAAGACAGCTTATCACTGTTTAAAACTTTATAAAAGAGCCAATCAAATAGATATCTATATTATTTTTTATGATATTGTTTGGAAAAAAGAAGCCTGACGCTGTGATCTGATCAAAGTGGAGGGTTGATGCTGAAAAGTAGGCTGAGTTGGAGTGAAAAACTGTCTTGAATTACAGCAGATCTAATACATGTGGCCCAGACAGAGCTGTAAATGACATCTGAATTGTAGTCAAATCAGTTTTCTGTGAAAAAGATCACGTTTTTTTCCCCCTGCTCCCGATTGTGATCCTTTGTTTTCTGCCCCGTCTTCTTCCTCCACCTCTCAGTCCCAAAGGTTGTCACATGAGTAACTATTTATAAAGGTTTTGTTTGGTTCAATCACCTTGTGATTCTCTATGGAAAAAAAAAATCATTTCCAAGGTTGGAAAACCAGTTTGTCCCCATGAATAGCCCGGGCTAGAAAATACCAGTGTGGACCATTGTAAAGGATCTTTGAGGCTTTGAGTGGCACCTGTACTTTTCCACCACTCGAGTGACTAGAGCTTTTCATTACAAAAGCCCTGAGTAAGACATTAGACAGCAGCCAGTGTTATTCCTAATAGTCTACTACACATATGTGTGAGGGCGGCCTGCCAGCGATGCAATACGTGTGTGTGGTTGCAATGTTGAGGCGCAGTGAGGAATGTGGATGAGTCAGTGTGTGTGTGCCCTCTTCTGGTGGATGTTGGACCCACAGCCTCTGGCTCAGTGTCAGCTCCTCTGAGCAGGGCCAGGCATGAAGCTCTCCCTCATGCTTTTATACAGTCCATTTATACTCTAGGCTATATTTACCTTTTAGTCATGACTGAGCAAAGCCAAGGACCGTGTGGCATTATCACACCTCACTGAGAAATCCTGATACTGCAGTAGCACTGATAAGTGAAAGCTGCAACATTAACACCTTCGGGGGGATTTTTAATCTTTATTTAATAATGTGTGTTAGAGATAATGATGAGAATGAGGAAAAGAGCTGGATTTGTGCCAGGAACATGTTCCCTCTTGTGGTAATTTTACACTACATCATACTTGCATGTCAGTTGTCCTGTACGCAAATTGCTCTTTAATGTTGGTTTTACTGCTTACAGTAGAAGTCATTAATGCGAGCAGCAGGTCGTGATCCCTCACTGGTTTCCCACAGTGGTGCTCTATGGGCACAGATTCAAGTCAAGAACCAACCCTAGGCTCTTTTCTCTTTTTCCTATTAGTGCTTTAATTTCAAAAAGTAGGAAATGTTATCAGTAGCTTGAAAACACCTTAAAGTTCAACATTTTGGCAAATTGGCCCATTGCCATAATCCCTATAGTCTTGGGAGTCGGTTCGTTACCTTTAATTGTCGGTGCAAGCTGTTTTTAGAACGGAGGAGCAGAGCCGTGAGCTACTCAGAGCTACACTACAGAGGCTAATGGGATTTCTTGGTTTCCCTCATCAAACTCATCAAATACACAATCCAACAACAACAAAACGCTCTCATGAGCCTCCGTAGCGTAGCTCGGAGCAGCTCACGACTCTGCTCCACCGTTCTAAAAACAGCTTGAACCGACAATTAAAGGTAAAGAACCTACCTCTAAGACTATAGGGATTATGGTAATGGACCAATTTGCCAAAATGTTGAACTAACCCTTTAACATATAATAAATACATTATACTTAAGTGATGTATTGAATCCCACAGTGAGGCAGGAGAAACAAGGAAAACAAGACTTTTCAAGAAAGTCCTTAAAGTTTAATACAGATAATGTAACAGTGGAATTTTCCTCCAGGTGGGCGAGCAGCACGTGGTCATCTCCTGCATGTGTGTGTGTGAGTGAGTGACCGGCCGTGTGTGTGTGTTCAGACAGCGAACACCTGGTGCTGTAACCCAACAGAGACAACAGGAAGCCAGGCTCCTGTATCCACTGTCTGTTTGCGTTGCCCCGGCCTCCTCTGCCACACCTGCCCTGCTCTGTAACCCCCCCTCAACCCCCCACCCCGCACCCCCCGCCACTTCCCATCTCTGTTTAGTAGTGTCGGGTGCATTAGCAGCATGTGCTTCATCACCGTGGTTTCACTCAGTCTGAGAGAAACTGCTGCAGCAGCAGAGAAGGGCCTGTTAGGAAGAAACGTCTTAAACAGCTCATGTTGTTGTAATCCTCTCTATGTTTCCTATTGGTCACATTATTGTGATTATATATGTATGTATATGTGATATTATATGTGCAGATTTTGCCATTGCGATGTTATATTCAAACATGAAATTGAAGATGAGATTTTTTTTTCTGGGTCTTGTACCCAACACACATCATGTCCCTTCATGTTGTTGTCAAGGACGTCTCTGTAGCAACACAATAGTTATAGTGCTAACAATGCACAACAATGTGGGACAGCTTTATTTAAAAAAAGCTGTGATCTGGATGTTACATTTGGGCATGGACTCATCTCATTTACATTGTGATTGATTGTGCAGCCCTATTGTCTCACTTTCACTTTAAATGCTCACTCAGCAATGCTGAAAATCACTGACGTTGCTTTATCTTCCTGTTAAAATCATAAAGAGGTCATTTTAAATTAGTTTTTTTCCCCCCAATGTGGCCCTTCTTCCTTTTAAAGGGATAGTTCACCATTTTGGCAAATTGGCCCATTGCCATAATCCCTATAGTCATAGGTTTGTTACCTTTAATTGTCGGTGCAAACTATTTTTAGAACGGTGGAGCAGAGCTGCGAGCTGCTCAGAGCTACGCTACGGAGGCTAATGGGATTTCTTGGTTTCTTTCATCAAACTCATTAAATACACAATCCAACAACTCCAAAACGCTCTGGTGGACAAGTTGTGACCTGCACATTCACCACGCTGAGATAATTAAGAATGTTACGAGACGGGGTTGTTTTTGAGGCAAATGCAGAGACTGCTTGCCGAAAAACTGCCCCTGACGGTATCATGCATCAGCTTGGAGTTGTCCTCGCATTGTGTTATTAGCGTGATAAGTTTGATGAGCGTTTGAGTTGAGGGTATTTGATAAATCCCATTAGCCTCCGTAGCGTAGCTCTGAGCAGCTCATGGCTCTGCTCCGCCATTCTAAAAATAACTTGTGCCGACAATTAAAGGTAACAAACCTACTGCTATGACTATTGGGATTATGGCAATGGGCTAATTTGCCAAAATGTTGAGCTGTCCCTTTAACTGTGCCCTTTGGGATGCACTGATGACCTCAACCAAACCTTAGGAAGCACCTTCACCACCCACTACAAGGCACTAATGCAGCAACAAGATCATGATCCCTCACTGGCTTCCCACCATGAGCAGAACTGTCTTTTTGGGGCACCCATCCATGTGATGTAACCTATCCACCTACGTCTCTGCAGCCAACTGGACTCTTATTTCAGGAGTCTGATTCTGGCTGTAAATACTCTGTAGTTGGGTAGTCTCATCTTTAACACCTGGATCTATTCCCAGAGATCTCCCCGCCCCGATGATGCTCCCTCTGAGTCACGGGCCTCCACGTTTCTCATCCCCACACCTCATGTAAAATGTTCTGCGGTTTTAATTAGGACAGATAATTCTCCTTTTTTCTTACCACCACAGGGCACATCCCGTTCTGTTACCGCCGCGGGCTGACTGCATGACGCTGAGTGTGTCTGAGCTCAGATGTCTGTCATTCCTTTCCCTGTTCTGTGTTTATGTCCAGGCTGTCCCTATGTGTCCTGATAAGGTCACTGCAAACACAAAGACGCCGTTAACAATGCCTGACGGGGCGCTTTCCAAACAAGGAGAAATTGCATGTTCCTTGGATCGCACGCAACACATACCCTTAATTGTCGCTTTACATAACATCTTGAGGTTTTTCTTTCGTAAAGGAAAATAGCCGAGGTCCGCGGCCAAACAACAAGTTAAATATGGCTTTAAGCAGTGAAGCGGCTTTACAATAGGAATTCCTGAAATGGGAAGAGGCTCTTTGCTTCGAGACCGGAGGAGATGTAGAGCCGATTTGTGGTCGTGTTTGCTCTGTCTGGACCAGGAACGATGATGATGATGGCTGAGGCCAGAAATAAAATTTTTATTTGTCTAAATCATTAAGTGTGTCTGGATTTCAACAACGTCTGGTCAGATGTTCATGTAGATACTCTCGACATAATATTTACCTCTGAATTTCATTTCACCCAGCGTGGTTTCCTGCGTTGTTGATGTTGCCGAGCCACCCTGAAGATGCAATTGGCTTTAGGTCCGTCCTTCTGATGTGTTATCTCTATTCTGACATATTTACACCTTATCGAGGAACAACAAGAACATCGCTCCCTCTCCATCCCGTATACCTCCTCAGGAAAGCACTCATGCTCGCAGAATGATTGAAAACAGCTCCGTCTCTGCTGTAAATCATCTCAAGAGAGGCCTCTTTTCATACGTCTTCTTTCTGGCTGTGGCCTGCTCAGATATATATTTACGGCATAAACAGTTGTTCGGCTCAGTCGGGGTCACTTTGACCGAACCCAGGCAGGCTGGAGGCTGAGGAGGGTAAAAGCTGCGACCAAGGAGGCAGGGAATTCCACTGTGGATTAATGGCTAAGACCTAAATTCCAGCCTCCACGTCTTTTAAGAGCAGGTTTCCGCTCCACGCAGAGAGCCGGGACGCTGCGGAGGCACGAATGCACATGTATCCTACTATATATGTGCATAAGAGGAGCAGCTTACAGTGTATTGGAAGAGTAGATTAGAAGCTTTGAGGGAAACAAATGTGACTTTGAAGGGAGAGAAAACCTGTCTGCCGGTTGACGCAAGTGTTGTGTCTACTCACATCGGACTGATGTGGTTTTAGAGCAGACATGGTTCCTAACGTGGCGTTCTGTCTGTCCGTGTAATTTACTGGCTCTGCTAAGTATGCTCAATGGCCAGCTTTGCTCGCACAAAGTAAATCACATCTCACTGAGGAGGTTATGAAAGCAGAACTACTCTTGAACAATTAGCACCAGTGTTTTGTGGGAAATAAATAAAGGAAAAACAATCCTCTATTTTGGTCCAACAATCTCCCCACTGTTACCTAGAGGAAGATTACATGAAATGCAGTGACTGTGCTGCTGCTGCTGCTGCTGCTGCTGCTTATTAAGGCTGCTTCAGCCTCTTTGGTAATCATGAAGTGTATCAGCAGCATGGGGAGGTAGGACTAGGATACGGCAGCTGAACTGTGCCATCGATTCAGAAGTAAAAAACCAAACAAGGCAACACAACAGGATTTTCTTTGCTTTTTATTGGACTGTAAAATCTTTTGAAATCTTCCCCCAGTCAAATTGAATATTTCGTCAAAGCCTTTAAGCTACTGCACGACCGTGAGAGGTGTCAAAACTTGGATGTCTTTGATCATTTGCCAATCTGCCAGATCTGCATTACTGTGGAGTTATGGGATAAGGTGGATGACGGCGAAATTTGCTCATCTAGTGAAAATGTTATCTACCCCCCTTTTTAATCCTGACTCTTCCAAGAAGTATTCTTCTTTGTAATTGCTGTTGTAGTACAGTCATGTGGTTCTTGCCTGCAACAAGCCAGTCCGGATGTTCTTACCAGCCAGTTTGAGACCTGCAAAATCCCACCCTTTGTGAGGATTGTGTATAATTAGCAAAGAGCGCCATATTTAGCAGGGATTCAGGGCGATACAGGCTTAAACTCATTGGGATAACCCACTTTTAAAGGTCCCATATTATATAAAATTACATGTCCATGTCTTTTTTGATTATAAAGTAGGTCTGGGTTCTGTGAAAATATCAAAACCTCAGTCACAACAGAAATGAAACTGAGCCTTAAAATCAGCCGTTGGGACTTCTGTAACGTTGTGATGTCACAAGAAAACAATCTCTGCTCTCAGCCCCGCCCACCTGGACCCATCAAACTTTGCAGAACTTTGTTTCTCAGAATGCTTACTAAAAAAAACTGTTATATTTTTATTGAATGACCCAGAAAACAGTCAGCCAATCAGAAAAGAGGAGACTCTGAGCCTCGTTTCTAATTGGCTGACTGTTTTCTGAGTCAAAAAATGGCACTGACTTGTTCTCACCAGAGCTCCAGATAGAAGCCTGAGAGAAGACATGTAAAACCACACGGAGATGATGTTTGGCTCTTTAACCACAAGGAGAAGTTAAAAAGATGAGACATTTAAAGCAATGTAGAAACAGTGAGAACTATAACAATAAATATACATGTATTTACTCAAAATAAACATGTGATTGGTCTGGAAACATAAATAGGACAATATGATGCAGGGCCACCGCTGCTGTGAGGAGTTTTCCTCTGCAGCCAAATATAACCTTCACAGCAGACCAGGTGGGTGTAACTTGGTGATGTGGCAGCAGGGCACCGAGGCCTGTCCTGGAAATAGTGCTGGCTTCTGTCTGTGGCCTGGCATTACACAGCTTTATTCAGCCACTGCCACTGTTGGACAGCAGGTCGTCCCAGACAGACTCCCAAACCTGCCAAGTGCTTAGTCTGCAGCCGAAACGGCCCGAGTAAAGCAAAAAGCTTTGCATTTCAGAGAGGACTCAGAACCAGAACCATAGAGGCACAGACAGTGTCTGCTGCGATGTCTCACGTCTCAGCCCCACAGTCACAGTAAAGGTTTCAGTGTTCATGGTAAAATAACATAAGTCAGCATTTTACAAATGGAACACACTTGATATAATTAGATCAGCTGTGGCTTCTGCCTCCAAGAACATGGGAAATGGTGCCAAACCTGCCACTGTGAAAGAATTTTTTCCCTTGACTCAGAAGAACCCAAAACAAACATGTTGGATATATTTGCCCTCATGCTGTATTTAAACCTCTTTGCACAAGCAGAGGCCATTGTTAACATTTAACATTTTCATCCTATTAATCCAGTGGCTGCCAGGGGCAACAGCACTTTTTACTGTTTACTTCTCCTGACCCTCAGCAGTGCTGACGGGTTAACACTCCGGGACTTGAGTCCCACTGTGCTGTACAAACACAGCGGTGACAGTCCAGTGAGGAGCTGCAGGGTCACGTTGTGAGCAGCGACTGTCTTTGTCAAACAATGAACAGATGGCGAGTCATTTGCCGGGGTGTTTGCTGAACGGGCCGTACCCGCTGGTCCACAGCACTGCAGAGCATGTTCATCTTAACAGCTCATTTACTGTAGGCTGATGGGGAGTCTCAGAAACCCAGTTTCTGGAAAAGGGTCTGTTTACCCCAACCTTTTTTTCTCTTTCCGCTGAGCTCTTCTTACAGTATCTTAAAGGCAGATCTAGATGGAACATCACCTTCAGTAGATTCTATTCAAGGGATCCCACACTCCAATTTAGGAGAGCATGTTTTGCTGTGCAATACTGTAGGTGCTGAGGGGGGGGGGTCAACCCAAATGATCTTTGCGATTCATGCTTCTTCTGCCAATTCAATTTTGGTAAACTGAATTTTGCTTGTTACCTAGACTGATAGTTTGGGTTATTTGATGTGAGGTTGTATGAAGCACTTATCTATAATCAGCGAATTTCCTGCAGTAGATCCAGATCAGCTTAGAGAAGCAGCAGGAGCACCGCTACAGAAGCTGCTGTGGACGAGGTCATCCACTTAAAAAAATGGCCACAGAAAAAAGTACAAATGTACTTTGGAAGTAGATATTTGAGCCTTTAAACTACTGTGTAACAGGGCTTAGCAAATAAATTGATTACCATTAGAACTAATCTGACTCCACTGCTGAGATTTGAATGTTCTCCTGTGGAGCCATCAGCACCTCTTAGCCCCGAGTGGCTGAAGCTCAGCTGGCCATTAAAGCACAGAGGTGCGGGGCTTGATTGTATAATGTAATAAGTGAGACAACGTCAGCGTACGTGTCCACATGTGGAAAACCATTAAGGGATGAACCGTAGTGTCCACGTGAACGGGTCAGCGTGCACGGAGCCACTCTGTGTTTAGACAACAGGCAAAAATGATTTGCTTATCAAAGCTGCTTTGTAGCGCTAATCAGATTTCTGCAGAATTACCAGTGCTCTTACAACATTAGCTGTTACACTAACAATGCTGGCAGGGACATTTTCTACACCTGTTCTGTTGTAGATGCAACAATAATTCTTATTTTGACTGGTGTCGCCAGGCAGGAATTACCGTGCTGGCTGACATTTGTTGTTTTGACGTGAAAGGATTTAACTTAAGTCTTGAGAGTAGAATAACCACTCATATCTGCCAAAAAATGCTTTGGCAATTCTGCTACAAAATAGTGTTTAAAATGCTACAGATATGCAAGGTTACTGCTTTTTCAGAGCAGCAATGCGACTGGCAAAAACTGCAGTACCTTTAATGACCACTAGGGATTACTAGATTTAGTAAGTCGATCCCCATAGACTCCCATGTTAAAATGTCAAACTTCACCTTTAGAGTCTGATACAAAAAACTGCCTACAGGTTTTTATTTTTTAATAAAACTCACTTGTTTGCATTAAATTGTGCACATACGTATGTCCTCTTTGCCCATTCTCTTTGGTGTCACAGATTTTATACTCAGGATTTCCTCAGCATCTCACCCATTTGTATTTTCTCCTCAGGTTGGACCTCCTCAACGAACTCTTTGACCTGAGAGAGGATACGGCCATGGCGTCGGAAAGCCAGCCCAGCGCTGCCACCAGCACTCCTGCTCCCAGCCCATCCCCAAAATGGCTGCCCGGTTTCCTCGGACACCCTCCGGCCTCAGGGGCGAGGACGCCTTCCCCCGGCCCGGGGCGACTCGCCGAAGCGTTGCGGATCGAGAGGAGAGCGCTGAGAGTCCGTCGTCACGCCCACTCGGGTTCTCGAGGGGGTCACCACTACCCTCACCACGCCCAGCTGATGAGGGTGGGCTGCGTCCTGGGAACCTGCCAAGTGCAGAACCTCAGCCACCGGCTCTACCAGCTCATTGGTCAGAGCGGCAGAGAGGACTCGTCCCCCATTAACCCCAGAAGCCCCCATAGTTACGGATGAGTTAGACACCTCCAAACAGCCACAGCGAGTCTATCTATATCTCCAGTTATTTATCTCTTAATGTATTACTGTTAGTCTTTGCATTAGAGTTTGATGTAGTACATAACTTGTGTTAATCCATCTCAAAATGACAATTATACTCCTCTTAAATGACTCAACATCACGCCTCGCTACTTTTTGGGCTGATTGATGGATGTGAAGATTGAAATTCCAAATCACAACTGTCCTTTCGGTTTTTTCTTGGTTTTTTTGGAAACCCCCTAATTTGAGATCTCCCACCATCCTGAGAACATTTGAAAGACATTGAAGTCCTTCTCAATTCCCCGTCCTGAGGAGAGTCCAGCAGGCCTCGGTTTGACATTTTAATCCTGTTAATGTAAGAATGAGGGCTTGTCTTCAACACCATCCAGTGGCCTGGTCCTGTCTGCCAACTGACCTCCCCAGCGGTGGTTATCCCACGGCTCATTGATCAAACACTTAAGCCCCTAATGTGGATTTCAACCTGCACTCTGAGCTGGAGCCCTGTCAAAACCAATGTATTCCCAAAGACCTCTTAAATGACCCAATGAACCCTTTTACCTCTTTTTTTGTGCCACCCCCACCCCCTCCTTCCTGCTTTTGGTGAACTGAGGAACACCAAGGTCATTTCACAACCACAGATTTCAATATGAACACTGACATCCCTGGAACAGTCCAACGGCTTTCATATGGACTGGGAATTCATCACTCAGTGGGACTTTGTGTTTCAGGCCACAGTTTACATTTGAGAGCAGCCACAGCTCTTGGTTTAAGAGCACTCTGAGTCAGGACGTAACCACATGAACTCCATGCCGAAAAAGAAAAAGAAGAAGGTCCAGAATCCAGTGCTCTGGATGGAGCCCGAGTGCCCGAAGGATCAGTTTCTGTGTTGCATTATAGAGGGCGGTTGGTTGACACAGGAGGTGGCAAAGTAAACCTTGGAACCGTGGATCAGCACTTTGTGATCTGCTGGCATTTTCCCTGCCAGAGGCCAAGTCTGAAATACTATAGCCCTTTCACGTGATTTATAAGTTCCCCCCGCAAGTCAGGACTTTGGGTTGACAGCAGTTTAATAAACCTGGCTTAATTACTTCAGTCATATGTACCGCCACAGCAGGGGAGGGAGGGGGGCCCGACCCTCCCACGGTCACACACTCAACAATAACACATAAATATCGAGGCGTACGGCTTCAGTGCACGTGTAGCCTGGAAGGGTCAGTTCACCAAAAACCAACACTTTTTCACTCTCTTTTGTTTGTTTTTTTACGCAGTGACACAGATTCTTATTTGGGAAACCAATAAATCTTTCAAATGTCTATATTCACACACCGCAAACAAAATTCCATTCCTTCTCCATTGTGTTGAGATATTTCAAAACTTGGCCAAATAAAAGCCACAAGAACTTTGTATTGGTACATTTGGTTGAACTGACCCTTTAAATGCTTCTGCACTGCAAACATTAGAATCCACTTACCGAGCTGATGCTTCATAGCAGGGGACCAATTAAGTAAAGTAGACTTAGGGAACAGATAAATACCCTCAAATGCATCTCATAGTGTATTTTCCTCTTACAGCCATGTGTTCAGTTGGTGTACAATGAAACATGTAGAGCTGAAGGTCATAAAGAGGCCAACAAGTCGTCCAATCTTCTAAAAGCCTTTGTATATGGTGGATTACCATAGTTTTAAATTATAATACATAAGAAAAGGACTTAGAAAATAGTGTTGGAAGCAACAGGCGCCACAGGCAGTAGCTATGTTAGGGTGTAGAGCGGCCCGGGAGGCGGCGGCGGCTTCAAGCTCCACTGTTACAATGCGGGTTTTCTAATGAGGGACCACACTGACCAAAAATGTTAGGCGTCAGAAAGCCCAGATTTCAAATGTGTATGCAAAATAGCACAGCGCCATCAAAAATACATGCCCTGACATTTCCCTTTTTTTCTTTCTCTATTTACGTCCCACTTTGAAATGGTGGGCGGAGGATGGACTGAGAATAACTGAGGTCGGGCTGTCCTCACAGTTGCATGCTGAAATTTGACAGGCCTTTAAAAAAAAATAAAAACATGCAACCAGAACTACTAAACCTATATTTTTGGTGAGAAACCTGTTTATGTTACATATTATTTAACATTCTTCTGAGACTTTATGGCAGCCTGATCTTGAGTTGTCAAGTGTTTGATAGTAGGAAGGCCGTTGGCACGCTTTCAGGTTTTATGTGCGCGGCCGTTTCAGTCGTATAGAGGTACCTTTAGCTTTTTGTTATTTTGCATACAAGTTCACAAACAGCATAAAACTCACCAAAAACCTGGCAATACTTGACATCATACATTAATGTGCTCTTTTACATATTTGTCGGGGTGTCTTCTCTTCTTCTTCTTCATCACCAGCTTCTTTATATCCTCAGCTTGGCGGTCTCGTCCTCCTCTCTTCCCCTCTCTCATCTGTAATCATTGGAGCCTGGAGGTCACAGGGTAATATCCATTGGTTCCTTTTAGCCCTAAATCTTAATCTGTTCAAAGTCTTGCTGAGGTGAAACATGCCAGTCTCTCAGCTGTAATGGAGCTAATCAATGTCTCGTGACGAATCATTAAAAGGCTTTTCAAAACGCTGAAAAACCCTGGTGGATCTCTCTTCTTTTGAAAAAAAAAAAAAAAAAAAAAAGTGTACTACCTTTTCACACGCTTCTGTGTGCGTCTGTGTTTTGAGGCTCAAGCATGCGGCCCTATCAGGCCGTTTATCTCCCGTGTTTGATCTCTGCTCCCAGGCTTTTTTCTTTTTGCGTAGTTTGTTTGTATGACATCAGAACATTGCGTCTTGTGGAGTTGTGTAAGCAAACTGTGCACAACCGCTAATACCCCCCCCCCCCTCCACGTAGAAACACGCAGGGCTCCCACGGGTCCTGATCACGAAGACACACAAGAGTAGGAAGGAGTACGGCTGAAAATGTTTATTGTCAGTTCTGTAGTGATGTAGGAAGATCTGCGTAGGTTTTTTTTTTTTGCTTTTTGCCTTTTGCTTATGTTCCAATTGAAAGTCACATGATCGCCTTAGGGTCACAGGAAAGCACTTTAAAGCAAGCATGTGTATCGATAGTCTCTCACAGCTTGGATTTCACTCACTGTAATGAACTTGTGAACGCTGAACGAGGTTCCTCTTGTAAATGTTGCATTTGAGATTGACTGTGTTTGAAGATGTCAGTGCACTACAGGTGGCATCAGGATGACTGTGAATGTATACTTATTATCTATGTATATATAAGTATACCTATATACAGTATATATGTGTGTGTGTGTGTGTGAGTGCGTGTGGGTGAGTGTGCGTGCGTGTGTGTGTGTATTCCGCCAAACTATTTAAAGAAAGTTGTGTATTTAAGTTATCTTTGTAAGTTAATATCTATTCTGTATGTCACCAAAGACTATTTATCTCATCTTTTCCACTGCTCCTTAAACGTGACCTTATGGTAGGACAGGAAGTCTTAAACTGTAGTTCAAATGTTACTGTTTGACAATGTCCTTCTCTCTGTAAAATAAAGAACTATACTGTAGCCTGATGGAGTATAGAGTATGATTTAAGTGTATGTGTGTGCGTTCATTCGTAAAAGAAGATAAATACATACACTACAGAATCATAAAAATCTCTAAATTTGAGATACATGACTCAGCGTATTTCTGTCAAGCATTCTTTCGAGTCATTTCCATGTCCTTCACCAAGCTGTTGTGACCTAACGTCAAAGAAGTCAATCATTACATGACAAAACTAGGGACAATGTCAATCGAACATGGAGGGACGTATGATCAGGGTATGATGCGACAGCACTGCAAGTACGTTAGCAGCGAAGGTCGTACGACTCAGCGGAGTTAATGAGTGACGGGGGCTGTGGTCAGCAGCAGAGCAGCCCATTGGATGGTTCAGCATCCGCTACAGGACAGGAGAGAGGAGACAGGAGACAGGAGAGAGGAGAGAGGGAAGGGAACTACAGGATTTCAGAATTCAGATATTTCACATTTTTTCCAGTTGCTCATTTTATGACCTACATTACACAGCAAATTATTAACAAGCAGACGGCTGAGTTGACCATTTGAACCTAAATGTTCCACTCGTTTCCACTTTACCTCATCCTCCTTGAGAGATTTCAACATTTAAATCAGCTAACCCACTTTTTCCGAGCTGTTTGAGTTCTTCCTCACATCTACGTCCCAGGACTTTATAGTGACAGATGAAACTGCACAAGAACCCAGACCGGCCTCAGTGCTCCTTCTCACAGATTCTATAAACTCTTCTGTTGGGACAGACAGGTTGCTCTTGCATCATTTTCATCTGCTATTCAGTGGGCCCATGTGCCCTGAAGGCCCTATGCATTCCATCACTTATTTACTACATATTTAATACAGAATAAACACGATACTTTCATCTAAGGTAACTCAAGTTAACCTGCAGCTCAAATTTATGATGACGTGTTTTACAAACTCAGAGTTCCTGGCTCGAATGTAAAATAAAGTCCTGTGGGTTTGGTTTGCATTATGAAACGATTAAAAACATGAAACTTCAAAGACTGGGCCAAAATTACAACAATATTATTTGCTTAATCTAAAAGATGAGCTAATACACTCATTTTCTGACCTAACTTTACACAACAACAGTTCTCTGTTGGGAGATGCAATCAGTTATTCCTTATATGATTGGGATAGTGATGACTGGTTTCATCCACTCCTTACAGCTCTGTCAAAGGTGACTTTAAAGGTCCTAAAGAAGGTCCTATAATGAAAAGCTCATGTGTTGTTTGATCATAAATCAGTTATAGGTTCTATATTAATACTTTGAAAGTATCAAAGCTTCAGTTCACAGAGAGATGCACACAGTCTGCATTCAGGAACCGAGACTTAAAACCAGCCGTCAGGACTTCTGTGACTTTGTGATGTCACAACAAAGCAGTCACTGCAATCACTCAGCCAATCAGAAGAGAGCCTTTTAGCCTCTCTGTTTGATAGAAGTTGGTTCGTTAAAATAACTGTAAAAAGAACCCACTTAATCAGATGCATTATGGGAAATGTAGGCTTCAGCATTGTTGGCGGTCTGGTAAGTACCCATACTTTGTGAAAATATTTAACCAAAGGGTTTTATCTGAAGGGCAATTTTGGCTTTTTCACCCTCTATGTGGTTTTAAAAAGCCATTCTTCATTCATTCACACTTATCTACACAAATTAGAAATACACATTCCTTGTCTGTGTTTGTGTTTGGCCCTCGTGCCTCAGTGTTATCACTTTGCTCCTATGTTTTATCACTATGTAAATAACAAATACCTGAGCGTCCAGCAGCACAAGTTATGTCATATCGTCCTGCCTGCAGCTGATGTATGTCAGCCCGCAGAATCTGTGTCACATCAGACTCTGGGTTTTGCCCTCTCAGTCGAGGAATCATGTGCACATAATAAGAGACTGAAGAATTCTTGTCATTTTCCAGACCAGAAAAAATACCCAGCATCCTCCCTGCGCACTGTGTGCAAACTGAGAACCAACGAGTGAACCTCTGGTCAGGTCAAGTGACTGGAGATAAATAACTTATTGCAGTGATTTCTAACCTTGTGGAAACTCACATGAGGCAGGATCTGGTTCCTGCTGCCTAATGGAAGAAATGGAAAAACACCAACAGAGTTTAAACATAGCAGGTGATGGTAAAACAGTCTGGCCTTCATTTTACTGCACTGACTTCCAGTGCAGTAAAATGAAGGCCAGACTAATGCACTGTGATGGTTTTTAACCTAATTTACAAGACAGGAATGCACTTTGCCATTTTAAATGACCAGAAAAAGGATTCTCTATGTCGGACTCTCTGAAGATCACAGTATCCAACAGAACAAAAAAAAAATACAACTTACTAGATGACTATGATTATGAAATGATTATTATATTTTGATTATATTGTGTCTAAGCTCTTTTCAAACAACAAAGATTTATATTTCATATGAATAAAAGCAAAGCAAAACACTGTGTGAAATATCAAATGTGTCAGTCACAGTAAAGAACCCACTGAGGATTAACACCAGATACATCAGATTTATGTAGGATTTGTCCTGTGATACTTTGGTTCACTTTCACTGCTCTGATCTGCAAGGGCGGGTCCAGAGTATTTTCTGGTGGGGGGCATAGGGGGGTAACAATCAATCAATCAATCATCAACTCTATGTTATAAACAAAAAGCAGAATAAGCAACATAATAAATTCTCACAATGAACAGCAATATCTTATACTCTTACCCAGTAGTTAGAGCTCAGCTCTGTACAATAAACATCTCAGTGTTTTGTGTAACAGTCAATGTACAGTAGCTATACAGAATAACCAGAGCAAGCATTAGGCTACTCAAATGGTGAAATTGAGAACAATAACAATCTTACACCATTTTCTTTATTTACTAGACAAAAAACTGGGATGTTTGCTGTACAGAGTTGACTAAGAGCCTTAGTCAGAAGTTAGTGCTTATAGCTTTTTACAGTGAACATAGGAGTGGTTAAGAGCTTTTCACAGTGATTGACATTACCACAACTCAATGACCATTGGGGGGGCGCACAGGATGGCCAAATAGATTTCAGGGGGGTCGGGTGCCCCCCCGTACCACCATGGAAGACCCGCCCCTGCTGATCTGAACTCCAAACACAGACAAGGTTGGAAGTCACTCAGGAGTTGGTATAAAAGTGGAATGGAGCTTAAAATAAAGATCTAATATTGGACTTAAAGAGGAAGTATGCAAGATTATTTTTACCTTAATTGAACAGTTTTGGATGAAATGACTCGTTACAGGGAGAATGGAGGCTCTCTGCCTTCCACCTGGCATCTCTTGGCTGAAAACCAACCTTGCAAGATCAGCGCCTCTGACCTGGTGTCCCAGATCTCGTCTCACAAGAAACATGGACTGCTTTACGGCACTACGACACAAACACACCCTGTAATCCGTAATCTATATATGACATATAATGTTACCCACCTCAGTAGACATCGCTCCATGGATTGCCTTCTCACCATCTTTGTTGAAAAAGAATGCACATGGGGAGAGGGAGGAGAATAAGCTGTGAGTTTTTTTTTTCGATATTGAAAATATGCACTCCAAAACTATAGGGGGAGCTCCTTAGAGGGAAAAAAGCGACCAACTTGCATAGTTCCCCTTTACATTTGTCAGATGGATGAAAACACAACTGCAAATGAATGTTACTCTATCTGTTCTCAACAGACAAGTGTCGGCTAATGTTCATTGGGACAGCTTTAGAGGATGATCAAAGTTGTGTTACCAATTTGTTGCCATACAAGGTCTGATTCATCACAACTTGCTGCTGACTATAAATGTAATACGACTTAATGAAGCTGTTTTGGCCTGTTTAGACATTCAGCAAACATGGAGCAGAAGCATCATCAGCACAGACTTTGAGTTCAGTGAAACATGATGTTTTGTTCTCGTGTTTGATCTAATTTGTCTCCCACCAATTCGCCCAAAAATGTTTTTTTATCTGATTAGTTGCTGGATGCTTCATGTTCTCCAGATAGCGAGATGGATCAAAAGCTGAAAACTGCTCCTGGTAGAGTAACTGAATTAATGAGAAAAAAGATGACGAGTTGGGTTGTGATTCTGTGGCTTCTTTTAATGCTGTGTGTTTAACTCTGGGTCACCACAGATATACTGTGTGTGTACATTCTTATCTAGAACAGCTAATCAGCTCCAAATAGACAAGTACTGTAGGCCCAGAGGAGATCTAGATCAGATGGTGGAAAAGTTTTTTTCTGATTAGCCTCGGTGGTTCAGACACAGACACTTACACCTGTCCACGGAGGCCTCTGGATCCACGCTGTCATAACATTTACATTCCAACACACGACACGACTCAGGTCCGACCTTTATGTAAGAGTTGGGCTCATTGTCCAGCACACGCCCAGACACATAGCTACTCTACACAGAAACACCTGTAACACTCAACTGCACATACATATATGCACTTCTGACATGGTTGGAATGTAGATCGTGTCCATGTTGAGAGAAGCAGATTGCATGTCGGCCACACTAGGAATGCACTGAACTCCATCATGTTTAAAGGGGTAGTTCAGGTATTTTGACGTGGGGCCGTGTGCGGTAGTCATATACAGACCATACATGCTCCATGTTAGGAGACCAGACCAGGAACACTAGCTGACAAGCTGAGTTACAGTACAGTAAGTGCTATTGTGCACAACAATACCATAAAAAACCCTTTAAACACTTAAAAAAAAGAAGCCCACCAAAATTATCCAATATCTGTTGAGATAATTAACATAGGATTTCATTTTGTATGCTTTTATTCTATTTGAATGTTCAGATTTTTTGCACTGCTTTTAATCTAGGAGCACACAATTTCATCTCGTGTACACCGTACAAGAAATGACAAATAAAAAACCTTTGACCTTTGACCTTTGAGATGTTTGCATCTTATAGAAGTTTACTTACATTTTTCAATCACACACAAATTCACCCATGCAGTGCACTGTCTTATGCTTCTGTTTGCACAGCCGACCTGTAGCTGAGGTGTTAACGCAGGTGCACCTTTAAATGGATACTACTGGGTTGTTCTGATGGCTCTACTCATAGATATATATAAGAACTAGATGACTCACCCGCAGCTGTTTCCCAATGACAAAGCGTAGCCAGTACGGCGGCCATCTTGGGACGGGCAACTCTCTCCCTCAGAGCATTAAGCCTATGGTGCATGTTCTGCTATAATGACCATAACTTGCTCAGTTTTTGTCTGATTTCAAAACGGTTTGATTTTTATGAACGTCTATGCAGTTATGATGCAGCATATTTAGAATCACAGATAATTTAAATAATGTATTTTTTTTGTAAAAGTAACATTATAGTGACATTATGCAAATAGTTAAAGTAATAGCTACATACTGATTTATTTTTCACAGAGTTATGAATCGTTTTTTTAGTGAAGATGAGTGGATCACCTATCTACTGCACTGTAACTGCAGCCAGAGTCAGAGCAAGTTGACCGTCCTCATATGGCCGACTGTGAGCTACGCCTGCGTGTAGTCAGATCCACCCCCTTGGCTCTACTAACCTCCCAGTGTTCCCAGTTACGGAAGCCCTAAAGGGTCATACATAACATTAACATACATACATTTTATTTCCTCCATTTTCTTGTGATAACGAGATATTTTTCCTCCGTTTTCCCGAGATAACGACATAATTAATTTGAGAGATAATGAATGAAACGTGATAGGCCTCAGATTTCCATCAAATGTGACATGTCATCCTGACTGACGTCTCCTTGAACACCAAGGTAGGTAACGTTAAGCCTAGCTCTCTGTTTGTTTGTGTTTGTCAGCTCACTCGATGGCTCGTTAGTGAGAGAACTAGGCTTATTGTTACCTACATTGGTGTTCAAGGAGACGTCAGTCAGCATGACATGATGTCTAGTGTGATGGAAATCTCAGGCCAATGTGACGTTTCATTCATTATCTCAAGAAATGGAGGAAAAATATCTCGTTATCACAAGAAAATGTATGACCCTTTAGGGCTTCCATACCCAGTGCACCATGTGCGTTTTAACATTTTAACAGATGGAAGTGTTGAGGTTGGATGAATGGATATGGCACAGATGGGTGAAGGTGGAGGAAGGCTGATGTCTGGGAGATTGTAGTGAAGACCAGCGGAGGCAGACTCAGACCCAGAATGGGGGTTCTCGGTTCCACCCGTGCTGGACAAATGCCCCCATACAGTACCTAGAATGAGACATGGTGGGTATATATGCACTGGTTGAATAAAGAAGGGAGGGAAGGATGGAGGGAGAGGGAGGAATTAGAGGTGTGGTTGAGGGGTGACCTCGCTCCTGAACCTATAGGTTAACCAGTTAATGTCATTTGTGTGACTCCACACCTCACAACATTTTTTGGTTGGTTCGTTTTGTCATGATCAGGGTGTTCAACAGGACCCAGAATGCAGCAGATTCAGGAAACAGGTAGAGAGGAACAAAGAGATTATGTATTAATATACAGGGAACACAAAAGAAACACACAAGCAACAGGTTGAGAGAACACAGACAAACCAACAACGAAGCAACAACGAAGGAGAAACAAGACACAGGTGGAGCAATCACACACACACACACGAGACACATGAAGTAATCAGAGGGGGGCGCACAGGAAGACAGGACGCAGGACTTCAAAATACAACAGGACATAAGGGAACAAGGGACAAACCACAACAACCATAGATCTCTACACTCTTATCCAGTTTATTCTTTAAAGGGATACTTCACCCAAAATCGATAATTCACCAATTTTCTACTCACTGTCATGCCAAGGAAGGGTTTGGAAAACTTTCGGAGTCATTAAAATGGCAACGGATTTTCATATAATGGCGGATAAAGTTCACTTTTGAATTGTCCAAAACACACACTATGAAACATCCAAATACCTCCATACTGCTCGTCTGTACTGACCCAAGTGTCCTGAAGCCGCCACATGAAAAAGTTGTTAGGAAAAAATTTAATTTGCTCTCTGTTTTTAGTCTTGTTGTAGTAGTAGTTCCCAGTGGCTCTGTTGATGTTTGTGCGCATGCACAAGATTTGCTGCGAGATGTTCTTCTATGTTTACATCATACTGTACATCCAATGGTTTACAACAACGAACGAACATCTTGCAGCAAATCTCACGCATGTCCAGCCAGACCCCCTGGAACTCCAAAAGCGTTTTGATGACTCCAAAAGTTCTCCAAACCCTTCCTTGGCATGACGGTGAGTAGAAAATTGGTGAAATATCGATTTTGGGTGAAGTATCCCTTTAAAGATGCACTGGCTCTCCTGTAAATAAACAAAACTATCATTGTTACTGTTTCTGTATTAAATGTATCCTCTGTGAAATATCTATTTCCTACTTTGTACAATATTGTTACGCATGTTCAGAAACTCTGCTCTTTGCATTTGCAACATGATGAGTGTCCTCCAGGACAAAAAAAATAACAATACATTTCTGAATTACATCATGCCTTCCCCTCTGTATGACGAGTGTAGCTGTTCTGACAATTGATTTAACGCTGGTTTTCTGTGAAATATTAAAGTTCTAAGTTTCATTCAAGGTCATTCTCAAACTTTGCCCTGATTCAGGGAGTAACAGCTGATTTCACAGGCTGGGAATTGATTGTGCTTATCATGATAAGTGAACGTGTAGAATTACTGAACTCAGCTTCTCGCATAACAGTTCACAAGATCAGTTTTTATATCTTCAAAAAAAAAGGAGGAGAAGTAAAGGTTAGGAGTCAGATGAGATGCTGTGAATGCAGCTGTGCACGCAGCACGGTGTGTGACCTCCACAGCAGCTACAATAGTTACAGTGCTGCTGATACACACTGTTACTGCTGTCTATCAGCAGCCCGCAAGGATAAGAGGGCAAACACACAACTAAGTGAAATTTATTTTGACTATGACTGAGTGATCCAAAGGGACAAGACTGTAGCTTGTCAGTTAGCTACGGTTTGATACACTGTCTGTACCAAATAGGACAAACTCGCTCACTGCAGATTTACAGAACAGTGTGCGTAGTGGTTATCTGTCAGCTGACAATAATTTGGGCTGTAACGCTGAGATAAGTGAAGAACCAGAGATTGGTTTCAAGGCTGCTGGGCCTGGTTCTTCTCAGCTTCCAGAGTGTAATTCATGTGGTCTGCACTGATTTACAACGTGTGGGGCACCATCATATGGCTGCTGGTGAACCTTGACATACTGTAGTTATAATAAAGCAGTGTGTGTAGCTGTAAGAGTTTTACTACTTCTGCAATTTACATTTTTAGCATTTTGAGGAAAATTCCAGCCTCGGGTATTTTAAAGTTGTCATTATGGTGAACATCTGAACTAGAATATGTATTTTGCTCTATCTACTTTCTCTCAGCACCTCCTTGTGTGAATCCTTGCAACCACTGACAAACCCAATATTGGATTCATAAGCCTACTCATCAGTGGAAAAGTTGTAAATGATGGTGAAAGAAACTAAATGTCTTATGTCTGCATCAAGCTTTCTGCATATTGGGGCCAAATCAGACCTGCAGCTTGATTCTAAGGGCTAGACAGTGTTTACACTCACACTTTGGATAACTAAGAATTTCTGCAATCGACCTCAATTGTCCCAGGGTGGGAAGTATTCAGGTGTGACGTCACTTTGACCGCACTACAAAATTTATCTACTGAAATACCACAAAACCAGCCTAGAAACCCAAACACTGCATTCATCTCCCCACGGGATTCGGCCACAGCAGACAGGATGCCCTTTTATGGGCTGATTCACCTACAGTAAATTACACAACATATTTTCTCATTTACCTAAGGAATCCAGCCATCTAGAGGATTTAGGTGTTTTTGAACTCTGCATGATGGAGGTGTATGGGAGGTGCACACAGCATAAAGAATGCATGAAAAGATGAACAGCCATGTCTTTATCCAGAATGAGACTTTAAAACCTATTTACTTAGAGATTGAGTTTGAAAGGAATTAATTTGCATTTTATTAAAATATACCACATAGTCGACTCGGCATTATTATCATTATTAAGCAAATGGCAATTTGGTTACATTTTGAGGAAAAGGTGCATACATGCCTTTATTTGCTAAGAGCTGTCTCAGGGTGCTTTCACACAAGCAGTGTTTAGGTCGACCCAGTTGAACTTTGGGCCAGTACAGTGTGGGTGGGTCAGTGTGAACACAACCAAAACGGCTGCACTGAGACCAACCTGCAGGTGTAGTCTCGATGCAGCTACAGTCGAACTGTGGTGCAGTCTGTTTGTTGTGCAAAGTGGCGACACCTCGGTCTGCACCAACTGCCTATAGCATACGCCATAAGTTCGAGCTAAAATGGCTCCCGTAGTTTGCTCCTGCAGCCCCGCTTCATTTTCAAAATCTATTATTTGCAGAGAGCGGTAATAAAGGATATTAAGGAAATGACCAGTGCTACCCTCGTATTTGTGTACTGCATACATGTGTCTCAATTGTTAAAGTTTAGCATTACTTCTCAGTGTTTAATTTTACAATCGGGACTCATGTAAACATGACATAGTCTACCACGCGTCTTTACTCACTCAGTTGTCACGAAAACATGACGTACCACACGCTCTGCCAGTGGTGCGGCGTTTGGACCTAAATGAAAACAAACATGTATTACCGTAGCCTACTAATTGAAAAATGAAACTATGTATCATGTTTGCTTCTGGTGTAGGCTACACCCGTGGTCCACAGCAGCATGTGTTAAAACACCCTCAGACGACAATCCAATTGTTACATGCTAACAAGCTAGCTGCAGTCTGGTTAGACATCTTGTCATTTTCCGATAGCGAGTCAGTGTAGCATCCAAGCTACCCAGATGAAGGACAGTATTGTGGATGGGAATATGTGATGGGTGAAACTGCCAAGACTAGCAAATAAGCATTTGGCCACAACTTGCACCAGAGTTAAAAACAGGAGGTTATGGTGTTTCATTCTCTCCTCTCTATGACGCCTAGTATAATCACATACCACAACAACGGAACGTCGCAACAATGGGTTTAATATGGTCGGAACAATGGGATGTCAAACATTGAGATTTCGGAACGATGGGTCATTTTCAGAATAATGGGATGTCGGTATTATGAGCGACATAGCTGATCTTAGCATTAACATTAAACATCGTTCCAAGAGCTTTAGTTGTCATCGTGTTGGTGTGTAAAGGAATTAAATTTGATGCTGAACTCAAAATGTTTGTTCTAGACTAGTCTAAGTAAAGGTTTTAAAACAGTTGGTAATGCTAATGTTAGCTACGTTAAATCGACCATTTAGTCCTTTATTTCTCAAAGTTTTAGTTGCTGGAGTCGTTCAAACAAACAGTGGCATAGGCTACTTTACATATTTTTCTGCTGCGTTGGTTAGTAAACAAAAGAAGTAAAAGTAAAAACTCCACAATCTAGTTACATTTGTTCATCTCTCCAGACTAACCTTTATGCCCTTTGGCCTAGTTAAAGTGTGGCTCTGCTTCCAGGCATCACGTTGTGTAGTTATCTGGTGTCAGGTGGTTTTCGCTGAGACAGGAATATGGCAGTGAGTCACTGACTTGAGCAAGAAGTGTTATTACTACAAAGGAGGAAGGGCACGTATTTGAAGAGAGAGGTTAGTATCCTCGGTAATCCACAGTGAAATTACACTGATCCATGCAAAGCCTCACACACCTACGGAGAATGTCAGACAGAAGAATTCAGATGTCATGAGCAGTGGAAAAGAAAACTCAAAGAGGATCACACTGGGAGTCTTCCTGTCATTTTTCATTTGCTTTGAATGTATACAGACAGAGAACAGACGGCGGCTGCCACACGAGACATACATTCTGGTTGCTATGAGCATAAACATCATTTACCTCCACTGATCACTGTTTTAAACTTGGATGTGTGGGGTGGAAACAAATATGGGATGTAAGTCACACGTTCCCAGCGGGAGGACATCTGAGACAGCTCATGTTGGGGAAAAGTAGACATGACACTGCAATCACATGTCCAGGCAAACATAGCTTGCGTGATTTAAAAGAGTTGTCTGCCTGGCCCACATCGCTGCAGCTTCACAGTGATTGACTGTAATAGTGTGGTGTAAATTTAGACATTGTGTAGGTTAACAGGTTTTCAGGGTCCGGGAGGTCGTACATCACAGCCTGCCAGAAAGGCTGCATTACATAACACATAATAGGAAAACCATGAGAGAATGTATACTCAGGGAATATATGGAAGAACATCAAGTTATTGTACAGTAACGTCTGTGTTCCTCTTTATGTTGAGGAATGCAAAACGATAAAGATGAGACAGATGTTATTCTATATTTTTCCTATTGTCAGCAAATTCCACAAAAAGATGAAAACCAGCAACAGGTTTGTTACCTATTAATGTTGACTGACTCCTGCTCCCTGTCTGAGGGACTCGGCTCAGCTTGTATTTTCCAGATGAAGAAAGTAGGTTACAATTTCATATTTTCCTTTTTAAAAAGGAAAATGGATGACACAACTAATCATGTAAATTAGCTTGCATCCCAGCCTTGTATCTTGGCAATGTGCAAAATTGTGTCAAGTCGCCAGTCATATAACTATTCCCACCTTGAATGTGTCTAGTCCATTATAGCCACCAATCAATGTGATTAATGAGTGAAACAATTGACAATCATGGAGCTGATGCACCAATCATCAGCAAGTGGTCACCCCCATTCTGCTCTGAGTGTGATATTCTTTAGCAACTTTCTGCACACAAAACATATTTTCTGAGCCTGATCTTACTAACCCTAACCCTAACCAGTTGTGCATAGTTTTTCTATGATGTATCTATTCAGGTTTTATGTCTCTATGCAACACATTTCAGATGCTGAAAGAAATGTGTTCATAGATAGCCCGATACATTTGGTTGCAGATCATCCATTATCCCCTGGTATACATAGACTGTGTTTGTTTTTGGTTATGCTGGGACACTCCGGGTTAAGGCTGGGGGGAGAGGATCATGGTCTTGGTCTGAAGGCCGTATCACACAAGGGGGTGTTACAGTGAAATGAGTGTGCAAAGAGTTTTTTTTTTGTTCAGACACCGACTTTGCAGGTCTGGTTGTAGTTGACTCTCAGTCAAGAAACTAATACTTTTTGCTGGAATAGCTGTTAACTTCCTTCTTGTCACCATTACTCACTTAGAAGTTAATGAATAGGGAAACTAATGGGACAACGAGTCCCACATTGCAAGAGACATTTAAATCCAATTGATTCCTGTCTCATCTGTCTGCATGAGTCATGTGGAGCAGTTGCACCTCTGTTAATGATAGCTTCCTGTGCTTTAGACTGTCTGGCCCTTTGTCCCCTAAAGACCTTTACTGCAGGCCACAACCAAATATTTTAAAGAAGCACAAAAATGCAGTGTTATTACTGACGGGTGGCTATACCGTTGCTTTATGAGTACCTGATATAATTTTGTCATTTTCTTGTGATTGAATTTAGAAGTTCATTACTGGATAAATCAAGCATTTTAAGAGAGATGACTGAAGTCCTGACGGTTCAGTTTCTGAATACAGGCTGTGTGCATTTCTCTGTGGACTGAAGCTTTGATACTTTCACAGTATTAATTTAGAACCTAAACCTGCTTCATGATCTGTTTTTACAGAATGGGACCTTTAACTGTTTGTCTGACCGTTACTGAAAGCTGAGTTTGGGAAATATGCAAAATTGTATTGGACTTTATAGTACAAGAGTAACTGGTGCAAGTGGTGATTTGCAGTATCAATAAGCATTTACATTTTACCACTGGGCCAGTGTGCACATGTGCATGTCACCTAAATTTGGTTGAAAAGTCAGGATGCACTCACGAGTTATGCAAATGTATCTGAATTAGGCCACTTTATTGACCAATAATACATCAAATGCAAAGTAAAGCCTCTGTTCCTGGCAGCCCATCACTTTCTACTCTATAGTAAATCACATGGGGTCTGTGGATGGACTTTGTGGCAGAGCAAGGGAACTGGATCTGTGGAAAACCCATCAAAGAAGCAGTGATGTCACCCAATCTGTAGACTCCATGAGCCAAAGGTAAACGTGACTCCACGCACACACACACTCCACACACACACTCATCCTCTGCTGCTGCTGCCCCGTCAGCCAGCTGTATCAGCATACGTGCAGTCTGACACATCGACTCCTCTCAGGCCACAACCCTGCTGCTCTCACACTAGTTCCTCACACAAGACTTGGATGACTCCACACTCTGCTGGTCTCCATGGTGATGGTGTGTGAAATACAGATGTCATGTCACTATCATGGACTCGTTATCACTGCACAAGTTCAAGAGGACAAAGTTTTCCCTCAGTTTCTCTTTCATTTTAGACTTTTGTCCCTTTTTTTATTCCAACATCAAATTATTTGCATTAGACTCTGGGAGTATTCAGCATAATGTGACATGGGTGTTAGTGTGCTCATAGGAGTGGCAGTACACACCTCTGACGACACACCAGAGATGCTGGGTACATGTGATAACACTGAGTGAACGTGCTCATATAGCCAACCCATGGTGGCTGCAAGAACACAAGCAATCTGTACTGACCCTCCGCCTGCACTGTGACAAGTCATTATGTAGATAAAGTGCCTTACTGATCTCCAGGAAGACTCTACATAACAGCACTCATATGACACATATTCTAAAAAAACAACAACAGCATATGGATTGAATTATCAAAAGAAAACTAACAAACCAGATATAAATATATATAAATAAATCAGCAACACTCATACATACAGCTCCTCTTAAAGGGACAACAAGGAGTTTTGGAAAAGCGAAGCGTTTTCACACTACATTTATGAGCCTCTGCGCACCGTGAAATTCTTTGACCGGCACAAGACAGACTCATGTTTTCATTCATCAATAATTAAAGTCAGAGGTTCAAAGAGGTTCACATACCGTCGTAGTTCCGACCATAAACGGCGATTCAGCTGCGTTATTCTCATGACTCGCCACGAAGGAAACGCTGGTCGGCTCGACCAGCATTTCCGCCACCACTAATAATAACAAAATAACGATAGAGACAAAACGATATATTTATCGAAAATGGGCCCATTAACAAGTGTGGGTAGCGGAGATTCATCCACATTAATGTGAGACTTTTTTTTATAACTGAATAGAAACTCCTCGTTGTCCCTTTAAAACTGCCCCAAAAAAAAACGACCCCTCAAACTTCAACATGCTGATCAGATAAAATACTAACAATCATAATTCAACTTATAGCTATTCCAGAAAATCAAAGTGAAATGAAAAGTGCTCAATAATCCCCCTTTTTTTTTTTTTAGGGTGGGGGTTAGTTCCCAGAGTTTCTCTTGGCAGACTCTCCACTGGACTCCAGGAAGTCCCTGCACCTGGCCAAGAAGCAGTCTACCACAGAACTCTCAGTAAAACCACAACTTTCTGTTTTCTTTTTACACTTTTACACACAAGCAAAATATAACTGTCGAATGTTGACCTGTAGGGGGGGTGACAGATGCTCAGAGCAGTCAGTCCCAGTCTGACTCCCAGCTGGCCAGACTCAGTTTCCTGTCTCTCTACACGGCCCTGTCACATAAAGGCATATCAAGGTGCTGGGAGGCGGCTGCTGTTGCCTTTGGGAAATGGCAGGAGTAGGTGAACTAACACAGGTTCATTTATTTGCCTCAGTGGGAAGTTCAGAGAGTGAATTTTGAAAGTCTTCAATGTCAGGAGTTGTGAAGTTCAGTAAACACTGAGTCACTGGTATTGATCACTTATATCAATAGTCAGTTTGCACCGTGGGACAGAAAAACCAACAATTTGCCAAAGATGTTGAATTGTAGCCTAGATTTAAAACTGTCCCGATGAGAACGAAACTTGGACCCATCGGTTTTCAGGCTGCTGAAGTGGTGTGTGTAAGGGTCCAGCAGCTGCACAACAACCTAAACTCTGACGTCACGATGACGTCTCTCTCTCTCACACACACACACACACACACAAACACACGTGCACACACATTTACACACACCTTCACCTCTGATGGATGCCAGCATCAGCTCCCACTGTACAACACGCTTTAACAGATTCCAACAGGGGGAGACGGGAGTAAGGCTTTAAACACACACACACACACACACACCTGTGACCTTAACTCCAGATTGATAGATGTTCAAAACAGTTTGACCATGACGCAGCGCTTGAATAACATCATTCCTGAAATATATAAACATGAGCACATCAGCTCTTTAAACTAATGAGCAAATCGCAATAATATGTGTAACTACCTCTCTACATGTACATATAATTTGTGGCTCTAGGCACATTCCCAGGCAGTTTTACTTGTTGTCTTTTCAGGCAAGAAAGCAAAACATTGAAATAAATCCGAGGATTTAAAACAGTAATCTGTGACGTCAGAGAGAGAGAGAATTTCTTGAACTGACAGAAGATCAGAGAACATGAGTCCCATAGTTTCTCTTTAGCTATGAACGGTATTTCCTTCTGAAATACAGTTTTACCATTTAGTTTTTACCATTTACCATTTATTTGATCATTAATGTCAGTTCTATGGTTTCATCGTAAAAGAAAAATGGAACAGTCAATATCATCATCATCAATATCAATAAATCATCCTTGTGGGCACAAAATCCATATGCATAAAAATTACATCATCATGGTAAAATTGCGACAAATAGGCCTACACAAAATTATATAAACTAAATATACAAAATGAATAAATAAGTTGAAAGAGTCAGTAAAACCTGAGTCACATGGGTAGTTGTGATTTGATTTCACCATTTCATAGTGAAAGTTTTGGTGATTTCATCATGTGTTATTTTGCAGTCTTGGCCCACAGAGAATTCCTGACTTTGCCCACAGATGGATTGAATTATCCAAAGTGAACTCCAAAACATAATGTAGAGTTTGCAATTCCGAATAAGGGAAATGATTGTGTGTGGTTTTCTTTTCATTTTCCTGCAAATTAAATTAAAATTAGAAACAAAACATCAAAATTCTTTGGAGCAGCTTTTGCAGCTCGTGAACCTTCAGACGCTGCAGCAGTGAAACATCTTTACTTCTGCTCTGGCGCCTCCCAGTGGAGCAGGACCGACACCGCACTCACCCTCCGGAGACAAATGGACTCTGAAGTGGTTCTGTCAGGATGAAGTCAACAAATGAAGTCTTTTAAAAATAACATTTAGTGTATCTGAATGAGCTAATGGTTGTTCTGTACTCAGTGAGCACTTATGACAGAGTCTAGAAACAATAATCTGCTCGGAGCTCGTACCACTGTTACAAGTCAACAACAAAAAATGTCAGTGAAGTTACAGTCAGTAAAGAAGTATGTCTGTCTTGTTTTGTTTAATTTGAATCATGTATGTAAAGCACTTTGGTCAACATCTGTTGTTTTTAAATGTGCTATAGAAATAAAGATCACTTAACTTGACTTGACAATAGATAATATGGCTGTTTCAGGATTCAAAGTCAAATCTGCTGGATACACAACCAGTGGTCAGTCTCAACCATCACTTCAAATCTTGATTTAAAAAGAGCAAACAATCTGCACATAGTGAAATGGATGTTCCATGCATCTAAACCAATGAGCTAAAACAGACCTATTTGATTCAGTGTGTGTAAACCTAAGAGTCTGAAGCAATGCGAGCAGCTAAATACTGCTGCAGTACTCCACTCAACAGTTAATGTTAACCACATTTAGTTTAGCATGTAAGGCAGTAATTTCAGCTTTAACTTGAATGGCGCTGAATAGACAACCCACGTCATTTTTGACATTTTAACCACAGTCTGCTGCCATTCTGGCTGTAAAGTGGCAACTGTAACTAACTATGCTGTAACCAAACAGGAGCCTGTACTTAGTCTTTATAGTGGTGTAGGTTTGGCAGTATCATATCTCATCATAGACAGTATCATATTTTATTACAGAATACATTTGAAGTAAGAATGTTCAAAAAATAAAGACAACAAAAGTTGAGTTGTGAGATTGTATTTTAAGTTACCATGAAAACACAGTTTCTGTAGTTTACCCCTTTGTTTTTCAAAGACAAAGATCTTTGACTCAATCTGAATACATGACTGATATTCTAAAGTCTTCACAGGATCTGTCAGAAACAGATTTGTCACATTTTCTTGCCGTTAGCAACACACAGATCACCGACTCTACCAAGACTGACTCTCATGTAATGTTCAACAGTATGACATTCACTGCATGGTTCCTATTATCCCCTTCCCCCCTTTTGTCCAAGTATAGTAGGTCCTCAACTTCACATACTTCATGTGCCCCTCCGGCGCAGCGGCTGACATCAGCTTTCACTATCAGGTCGTACCAAGGAGAACCGCTGAGAGGGGTCGGGGATGAACCAGCGCTCCCACAGGTCCAAGTGGACAGCAGGGTAGTTCCAGGGCTTGAAGGGGCCGTTCCAGTGCAGCAGCCGAGCCTCCTGCAGGAAGCTGTCTGAGTAGCGGGCATCTGGACTCCAGCCTGGAAAACAGGAAAGCTTTTTGAAACTGATCTGTGGGTCACACTGAGACATTATAGTTTACAATGTAGGACAGATAATGAATGCACTGTCTGTGCTTTAAATAGCTGTAACTGACTGATTTCTATAGAAGATTTAAAACACCTGAATGAAAACTGAGACAGAAATTAAGTGAAATATGATACACACTTATTCTTGTGCATTTGCCATATCATAATGACAGCTAGTTAGCCTTTTGTTTTTAATAATTGAATGAATAAATGGCTGTTTGTTTGATATCAAATCACAAGACAGAAACCAAAAGCAAAGGTCACAACAGGTTTCTGTCATCAGGGCATGATTGTACTAACTAACTATGTATGTTTCAATTATGTTTTCTTTGTTTTATGTTTTTCTGTGTCATGTTTAGAGTGAGGGTCTCACCGAGGTGTCTGACGTGCCACAGTGGGTCCAGTGTTGTGTATTTGTCATGAAAAACTATCAGCATGGGTGGAGTGGCCACACCTCCTGCCATGGCACTGCTGTATATGTTCTGCCTGGTGGAGAGAGAAGGGGTGGGGGGTTCTGATGAGTCGGTCTTCACATTAGTCTTCAATAGGACATACTTTTTCATGCCACATGCATTAACAGTGGTACTGAAGACATTTAATCTTGTTTTCTACTGTTGCTCTCAGCGTTAGCTAAACTTAATTTGGTTGTATGCCCACATCGGCAAAAAAAAAGAAAAGAAAGTTCCTCCTGTCTTATATTTACAATGTTTACAAATCCAAAGGAATGTATTTTCATATTTACTTGTTAAGGGAGCTATTTTAAAGATTTACAATTGCTACCTAGACAATGTTAGCATGATTAGCCTACTAATTATGTTTGGCAAGAGAAGTGCTAGGCTATTTATGAGCAGCACTTCAACAGGGCAGCTAACTAGTTAGCATGCTTATTTATATAGTAGTATAAACATAGTATTAAAAAAAAGAAAGACATGGCAGAAAAAGAAAACAAAACAAGAGTTAAAGTAGCACTATCACAAATACAGCAATAATAGCAATAAAAAAACTGAAATATGCAATAAATAGGTCCAGTGGAGCCATAACCATCTGTACACAAAATATAGCCAACGGTGGTGTAGCGCCTGTGGAGCGAATTCCTTTTTGTTATGAGACAAGCTGGCCTGGTGCTTAGCCCCAGCTCCTGAACGGTAAAGAGTAAAGAGGATGAAGATGTTTATATCTGATACGCTGCACCACCGGCCCCATCTAGTGGCTGAACAAAGTACTACTGGAATTTGCGATAGTGCTACTTTAACATAGGTAGTGTTATTGGTCCATAAAGGACTTAAGAGACCCAGATGAGGCCAATGTAAATATTTTCTTATCACAAACAGTACTATATTGAGTGGTTCTTACCTTAAAACACAAAGTCCAAACAGGGTCTGGACATTTTGCACTTACAGTTTTCTACTTACTGTCCAGTTAGTGAGTGATTCTTCACCAGAGCCTACTGTACCTGAAATTCTCCTCCATCCATTTCTCCAGCTGTTTGGTGATCTTTTGTTTCTTCCACTCACTGATGTCGGCCACAAACACTCCAGGGTTGAAGGAGCAGTCTCTGGGGTTGATACCCAGGTCTCTAACTTCCTGTTTCCTGTAGTCCAGGAAGCCCATGTAGGTTGTCTAGGGGACGAGCTCAGAGGACAGGACACTACATTTCAGGCTTTATAAAAGACTCCTGTCAGAGGGCAACTGAGACAGATGAGCATCAGTCTAGGGTGAAAAATGAATGATTCATTTCTGATGAATGACAGCGTCTCCATCAGGTTTAAGATAATGCACATCATGGCTTAAAGGAGACATATTATGCCCCCTTTCCACAAATTAAAATAGTTCCCAGGTGTCTTAAAGACATGTCTGTGACATGCTGTGGGCAAAATCCCCCAAGCATCAAACATCACAGCTCTTTTCATCCTCTCTAAACAGCCCTGTTCAGAACGGCTGGTTTCAGTGCCTGTCCCTTTCAATGCAAATGAACCACTGCTTGCCCCTTCTACTGGTACCAGGTAGGGGTGGGATTATGCAAATTCAAAAACTAATGACATCATTGGAAGACAACTAAGGAAACAGTTAATAAAACCACATGGATTTTAATCTAAGGAGCCTGCAAACTACAGATTATTTTGTCAATTCTCACATTTTGGGGGCCGAAAGGCAAACTAAATATGTTAAAGAGCTTTCAAAAAGTGATATTTCCATAATATGTCCCCTTTAACACACAAAACAGTAAGACATATGAAATCAAAATCCACCTGCATGCCAATGCTGCGCACCATCTCATGAGTGGAGGGCAGGTCACAGTCGGTGGCGAACGCAGCAGCGTGTCCTGGCTTCAGTTTGATGTTATACAGCTCCTTGATGTCACCTTGAAATCATTAAAAACCTTTATGTGGTGTACTACAGCCAACACACACACTGTCAACTCTATTCACCATCTGTTTCTCTTATCTAATTATCATTTCATTCATACCGTTACATTAATTAGTTTATAAAAAAAAAAGTTAGTTTATTAGACTTTAATTAAGCATTTTTCACTTGTATTTATCATATATAACCATTCAAATTGAACTTGTCATCTGTAGCTGCTGCTCTGACTCACTAGGCAGGATTTGGTTATATATCTACAATGACAAAATGCCTTGTGTCAGCAATATTTTCCATATGCAGACATTTTTGTGCTATACTCCCATCAGACCCAAACTATTTTTCCAAACACAGACTCGTTATGTGCCTTTAAACACAGCTGGATGGGATCATGAACTTCACTGGATTCCCTGATCACACATACATACCCTGCACGATGACATCATCATCTAAGTATATCACCCTCTTGTGGTTGATGTCGAGCAGAGGTAAGTAAAAGCGCACAAAGTTGAGCTGCAAGATAAAAGCAGAACTATATGTGAGACCCACATTCAGTTGGAACTTTATGTACACTTCTTTGTAGCAGAACTCACAGGATGTAACAGCTCGGGTCGAGCTGAGTCTGGCTTCACTTTTCCTCTGAGCACCATGGGGTTAAACTCCAGGATCTTGTACTGGATGCCTTTCAGTTTAGTCCTCTCAATGTACTGCCTGAGAGAGTCAGATTAGATATAAGAACATGAACGTCACCATGATGAGCAGTAATACCGGGTTGCTGTGACCCTTTCGTATCACTGAAGACTAATACATTCACACCTCAGCTGTAATATGTATTCATTATTTAAAGGGATAATTCAACATTTTGGCAAATTGGCTCATTGCCATAATCCCTATAGTTTTAGGAGTAAGTTCATTACCTTTAATTGTCGGTGCAAACTGTTTTTAGAACGGCGGAGCAGAGCCGCGAGCTGCTCAGAGCTACGCTACGGAGGCTAATGGGATTTCTTGGTTTCCCTCATCAAACTCATCAAATACACAATCCAACAACTCCAAAACACTCTCATGGACATGTTGTGATCTGCACATTCACCACGCTATGAGATAATAAAGGAACTTTACGAGACAGAGTTGTTTTAGAGGTAAATTCATGCAAAACCGCTGATGTGCGTTCCCGCTGTCTGCTCCGCCGTTCTAAAAACAGCTTGCACCGACAATTAAAGGTAATGAACCTACTCCTAAAACTATAGGGATTATGGCAATGGGCCAATTTGACAACATTTTGAACTGTCCCTTTAATGCACTCTAATGTGGTTTACAGTAGAAAACAGAGACAAACCTTGTCAGTTTCACAGCATCGCGAAAAGTAACAATATAGAAGAAGACATCAGCATCCGTGTTGCTATGGATGCTGTTGATGGTCGCCATGGTTCCACCCATTCGCTCCTCAGATGCACAGATGATGACAGGGATGACATTATCCACCGCCGCAGGAGCTCGGGGAGCACTTCCAGGGCTCTTCCTGTGATCTGAGAGTTCGGGGTGGACGCTGGCATTAATATTACGATGATGACACCCACAGGTTACTATACATGACTTGTTTCAAGATGAGAAGACTGATCTATTTTGCAGCCATCAAGTTAAATAAAAAGACCAAAAAAGACATGGGTGACACCTGTGTGGATGTACGTACCTGAGAGTTTGTGCCGGGTGGAGGTTCTGAGCAGTGTGTTGTGAATGAGCAGACACAACATGAGCAGCAGCAGCACAAGGAGGATTTGATTAACTGCAACACAGGGAGAGACAGAGGATGATACTCATTGTCTGTAGTACACACATACATTTTCTACTGGATGTAGTTGCTAAGACATTTTGTGCGTTTATTTTTTTGAGAGAAATTGAGAGATCTTTTTTTTTCACTTTGTTGATACCATCTTGTGTGTGTAGCATAGCTTAACATGGCATACATAGCCATTTGAAGCAGCTGGCTTCGCTTGTATTTAAAAAAAATCTACCACTTACCTCTAATCCTGGCTAATTAATGGACATGTGGTATTTCTACTTACAGTAAGTGCATATAAAACAAATGAAATACAATGTGGCAATTAAAGCACTTCCACTTCTTTGAGTGCTAAGCCACGCTAATTGCCTCCAGGCTCCATAAATATACAGCCACAAGAACGTACTACTTAAACTCACAGCTTGAACAATAATGGCCTAATTCCTAAACATAAATGTTGATGATTAAGTATTGTTTGATGAGCAGTTGAATTATTTCAGCGCTTAACATCAGCTGAGTGAACCAGGCTGTTGTCACACACTGCTGCTCGCTGCTGGTTTTTACTGTGTGTGGAGAGTTTCCATCAGCTGCCAGGCAGAATCAAATACCCATCTGAAAGCAGTTACAACACACTGCTATCATTTTCAGCTGCTCAGCCAGGTACCATGACTGATTCTGGACAATGTTACAATATTAATTTCAAGAGATTTCTCCATTATTTCTGTTGTTTTTTTTCCCTATCATAAATGTTTAACCAGCTAAAACTTACTGTGTCGTCAGGTGAAATTAAACATGAAACTCTTTTCTTATGTGAATATAATGCTGTTCTGTTGCCAATATTAAAATGTGCATCAATTTTTGGCACAGTTTCACTTTTGGAGAAATGCAAGTCTGCAAGTATTTGTCTTCAGGTCCAAGCTGCTGTTCACACACTGCATGGAATCATACACTTTAACTCCTTACAGCTTGTCGTCTGGTTACCTCATCATACCCTCCCCCAGCACACACACACATTTGGTGCACATGCATGAAGGCTGGATATTTTCCTCTTACTATCCCTGAAGAGAAATGTAGGGGCCCTTCACTTACTTGCAATGCAACCAACTAAACCCTACACACCCAACACAAAGCAAAGCAACATAAATGACCCAGCAATTGAGCCTCTGTGTTGAAATTTGTCTAAAAGGACCAGGACACAATTGAACACTTTTCCCTTTTTTCTCTCTCGTGTTAATATGTGTCACCTGAGACTATAAATCAGTCATATTACATTCACAGGCTTTATTTTCACTTACTTTTTCTCAGGAGAGGCATATTTCATGTTTGGTTCCAGCGACATCTGCAAACAGACACACAGAGAGAAGAGAAATAGAGAGCTATTAGGTCACTAAGAAGAAGTTAACTCTCAGAAAGATAAAGATGAAGTACTTACTGGCAGATTTAGCTGTTCCCTGAGTGCAGTATTAACCTGCCAACACAGCTGAAGGTGGTTTAAAAACTGTTTCATATTATAAAGTTGACGTTTGATCAAACTTCTAAAAATCACATTCAGTTTCCAAAGCAGTAACTTAAAGGTCCTGTATTTACACTGACACAGTATCTGGTTTGATGTTTGATCCGGAATTAGATCTATTTGTGATTTTAAGAACCAAAAACATCTCAGTGTAGTTTTACATCTCCTCTCTGAAACTCCTCTCTGGAGCTTTATAACAACAGGTCTGTGTCAGCCAGTCAGAGGAGAGGAGAATCTGAGTCTCTCCTCTGATTGGCTGACTGTTTTCTGTGATTGAATGAAAATATCGCAGATTTCAGGTAAAACAAGTTTGAATGGTGCGTCCAGATGGAGCATGGCAGAAAGTGTTGACTGCTTTTTGTGACATCACAATGTTACAGAAGTATTAACCTCAGTTTTAGAGAATACAGGCTGTGTGCAGTTCTCTGTGGACTGAGGCTTTGATCATTTGTACTTTGTTTATGATGAAAAAAGATGTGGAAATATGAGTATGCGAGTACTTGTTCAAAGCACATTAAGCTGGTTGAAATATAATAATTTGATACCTCTGTTAAAAATAATAGTCTGGTTGTGATTAGTTGTGGTTTTGTGGATGAATGTGAATAACAATAACTTATTAAATCAAAAAAACTGAAACAGAAAATTGTAAAAGTGCAATAGGAGAAACATAGACAACTTTTATCTGCCATTTTATCAGTTCTCAGTCAGGTATTGTTCAGCCAGACCATAGCTACACATTTATAATTTATTTCTTGGTTTATTCATCATCCTGATGTTTCATTTGAACCTTACCTTACCGTACCTGCTGGATTTCATACAGTGTGGTTGGCTGATTGGTTAATATTTGAGTAAACAGGTGTACATTTTGTGTCTTACACCGATTGTATATTTTATGTGTAATTTTGTACAGCACTTTGGTCCACTGGGTTTTTTAAAGTGCTTTATAAATAAAGTTGGTATGGTACCTATAAGAAAATGCCTGGTGGCTATATATGAGGAGGGTTGGCTGCTGATGCCCTAAAGCTGTGATCACGTTTAAACTAAACAATGAAAGAACTCAGACGGATTTTGAGACGGTGACAAATGGCCAGTGTGACCTGACCTGCAGTAAACTCACTGAGCCTCAAAGCCAGAAGACACTGGAAAACACATATGGCTGCATTTTGTCCCAAACCTTCCACCATTTCCTTCCTTCCTTCCTGATGCCAGGGCTTTATCCACGCATCTGTTAGCCTGCCAGTTTTTTAAACTTTTATATAACCATATTAATAAAAATAACAAAACGTACATCCCAACTGTCGCAGAATCTAAACAACGTATTGCCTCATTGTGATCAACATGAACTAATCAGAATCTGTACGTAACCTTCTTCCTCATCAGATTAAGTGTGACACTGTCCCGTTTCGGTTCTTCTCACAAATCTGGAGTCTCAAACTGATCTACAACAGTTTACTTTGTTTGTCCCTGCACTTTAAAACATCTGGAACTAATTAGATTCAGATACACCCCTCACAGAAGGCAGAGCAGCTGAACATGCTGCCCCCGGCCTGCACTTTAACGATCTGTAATGGTGTCAAGACGAATTACAAATGATCAGCTTAGCATATCATATGGCCACCAGTCCCATTGCATTTACAGATATATAATCAGTACTTTACAGATTTGTCCCACTAAATATGAACGCTCATTTTGTTTAATTTGTTCATTTTGTTCTCTGTTTTTTGGAATTTTTTTTTGCGCTTGTCAAATAAAGTCCACTGTGGGTGTTTTTTTCATTACTTTCCTCAAATGGATTTTTCAGCGCACAAGGGACAATGCTACATGAATCATTTTTGATTACGCAGCAGCCAGCTGTCATCCAGAAAACCAGTCTTTAGCTCATCAAAGAAGCTCACAGGAGTTTGGCAAATAATTGTGTGTGTCAGTTTGTAGCCCTCATAAATCTGTTAACACAGTCACACTGCAAGGACTCTGTGTTCTTCTGGGGACAGGAAGAAAATTTTCTTGAATGATGTCAATCATCAAATGTTATCAAGTGAAGAGTGAAGACTTCGTTAGGATTAGTTGAAGTTATGGTTAGAGTTAGAGTTAAGACAGAGTGATTTTACTTAGGGTGAGGGTAACTTTCCAGGAAATGAATGGCAGTCAATGTAAGTCATGTAACGTTCGCTGAAGTGATGGAAACACAGCTGTGTATATGTGTATGTGTGTGTGTGTGTGTGTGTGTGTGTGTGTATTTGTGTGTGTATTTGTGAGAATGAGTGTGGGGGATGGGGGTCCAAACCAAACCACATAAGTCATCACGCTCCAAAAACACTACCTTGGACAAAGTGGTTAACTTTTTCATGACTAATATATATTCCTATAAACTTTTCCTTTTTAGACAAAGGAGAAAAACTGGAGAAGAAAATCTCTAAAAGCCTGAAACAAGCTAAAAGGGAGCAGATCTTAATCTGGTTAGGTTGCAGATTTTTACAATAATCTGACATTTATCTCTAGAACAATATAAAATTTGGTTGAAAATAAGTGAAACTGAGTCATGCATCATGCATTTACACTATAAACTCATTTGTTCTTAAGGGTAACATGGGATTAGACTGACTTTTAAAGATTGATTTTTTTTTTGTTAGTGTGTGAGGACAAAAAGTTCTCTTCTCTTTTTCACACCCCAACAGAGTTGCATAAAAGAAAGTCACAAAGTACAAGAAACACATTTCACAAAACACAACAAACATATTGCTGCAAAATTAGATTAGGCTATCTAAGAAAATCTAGGTTTTAGGCGACAGGGACAATGGGAGGGGGTGTGTCACTGTCCTGTAGCTTTATTTAAAGCACGTTAATTAAAAAGTGCTTGAAATGTACTCACCAGAAAAAGAGGGTGGTGGTTACACACAGTTTCATCCCCGGTGTTCGTGGTCCATGTTGTAAAATCTCGGAGGACTAGACTCACCCTCACCAACAGCCCCGCTTTTCTTCTCCCCCACCTCTTTTTCTCCGTCTTCCCTCCAGATGTGACTCATCCTGTTCACCAGCGCTCTGACACCGAGCCAGACTCTGGATCAGCTCGGCCCATTTCACAGAGTCACAGCAGTGACACTGAGACTGATATCAGAACAGACAGAGCAGATGTGCTGCTGAGGCTTTTTAACTTTAGCAGCGATATAAGAAACAAAACAAACAAACATATTAATGACCATCAGCAGAAATTACAATGATGTCGCCTCATTATAACCATGATAACAAACACACATCTACTTAAAGTGCCTATTCATCATGTTAATACACGGTGAATTACTATTGATAACACATTAACTATACATGATCAAAAACACTCCTATCAAGCCGTAGCGCATGTCCCCACAAAAACTACATTTCCCATAATGCCTGCGGTCTCACTCGATCTCACTCTGCTGCAAAGGACAACTAAAGTTTATCCCTAGTTCAAGTTGGGCTCATCACATATGAATGGATGAGGTCATGGGCACTATAGTTTGGTGTGCAGTGAATTTTCTGATATTGATCGATAAGTACATAAATGATCTGATGATAATAGATTATTTTTTCCAATCAGTAACTTGTTTCTTATTAAATGAATTTCATAAATACAAAAAGGATATCATCATCACAGCTGTCCAGTCATGTTTAGCCACTCAATAATAATTATAATAGCCTAATAAAGATGATGATCAGTGTTGGGCACATTACTTAAAAAAGTAATCTGTTACTAGTTACTTTCCTCAAAAAGTAACTGACTTAGTAACTGAATTATTAGCCTACATTATAAAAGTAACTAATTACAAGTAAAAGTAACTATTGCGTTTTTATAAAATGCTCAAAAATGTCAAATTACTTGTACTTGCCCCCCTAACCCCCTAACCATAACCCTAAGTTTCTGTTTATCTGGATCTAACCAACTCACTCAGTATTCCTCCGCACAGACAGGATCTGCGACGAGTAGGTTAGTTCCAGATAAACAGCTTGTTTTCAAAGTAGTTGATGCACTGAAAAAGGTGTATATAACATACACTGGTGTAGCCTCTTATTTTGTGACGGGACTTCTTGAGTCAAGTAAGTAACGGCGCATTTTATTGTCTGTAACAGCATTATAACGGGGAAACAGTAGCCTAACTTAGGCTAAATGATTTTGTTAATGAAAAAAGTAGTGCGTTAGTAACGCTGTTATTCCTGTCACTGGTGATGATAAAAACGTTCTTTCCTATTTTCAGTGTTGCCTCTCTGCAGCAGTGTTTCTAGACATTTGGGAGGCCATAGGCAAGAGGCACCTTGGAGGCCTCCCACCATCCCCACCCCTGCAGTCAAAAGAATTAACTGTTATCCAAAACCATTGGTGATTACTTTTTATTTTCATTTTACGACATCATGTTGTCATTGATATGGACTAATGTCAGCTGCCTCTGGGGCCCCCTTCCAGTTCGGGGCCCTAGGGAAAAGTCTGGGTTGCTTGCCCTGTTGCAACGCCCTGTTGCAACGCCTCTACGCCTCAGCTACAGAATAGATTTTAAAGTTCTGCTACTGGTTTACAAATCACTGAATGGTTTAGGTCCAGAATACATGAATGACATGTTAGTAGAGTATAAACCCAGCAGAGCTCTGAGATCTACTGACTCAGGTCAGATAGTGGAGCTCAGGGTTCAGACCAGACATGGTGAAGCAGCATTTAGCTGTTATGCTGCAACAACTGGAACAAACTACCAGCAGAACTGAGATCAGCCCCAACTGTCAGCACCTTTAAATCCAGGTTAAAAACATTTCTCTTTTCACGTGCTTATAGCTGAGAACTTAAAACTTTATCTATTTTCTTTTATTTTACTTTTATTTGCTCTTGCTTTTAACTCTGTTTTTAGTGTTTTGTTTGTTTTTATTCTGTCTTATGCTTCTTTTTTAATGTTTTGTCTTTATGTAAAGCACATTGAGTTGCCTTGGTATGAAATGCGCTATATAAATAAAGATGCCTTGCGCCTTGCCTCATATCGCTCTATGCCACAGTGTAACGTCATGGTTGGCCAGTTCATTTTTTTGACAACTCCACGGGAAAACAAACCAGCAGGCGCTTGTTTCCAGCAGCAGCAGCATGTCTTATGTCTTCAAACAACTGAGAGTAACTATCTGCTCTCTGTGAGTGAGGCCGGTCTCTCTGTGACTCTGTGCCCCACTAACAGCCTTCAACCTGCGGCTCAGCAGCATGGAGGCCGGCCGCCTGAAGCTGCTGGTGAAGCTGACCCAGGACGGACAGCTCGGCGCCCTGCAGGAGCAGCTCGAGTCCGGCGGCTCAGAGACTCTCCACGCCGTCAGCAGCAGGTCTGGAGACACACTGCTGCACTACGCCGCCAGACACGGACACCTGCACATCCTGGAGTATCTTATCAAGACTGTCGGCGTGGACGTGGAGGTGCACAACAACGACTACAAGAGGCCGCTGCATGAAGCTGCATCCATGGGTCACCTGGGCTGTGTGAGCCGCCTGCTGCGGGAGGGGGCCGCGGTGGACAGCCTGAAGAAGGCGGACTGGTGAGGGACCGGGGCTCGGTGTAGTGGTGGTGGTGACCTAGTTATGATGATTAGCACAGACATGAAGTCAGGGCGCCCTCTGTTGGTTATAAAACGTCACTATCGACCATGTGAGTCCAGCTCCCTTCGATAGCTCAGTTGGTAGAGCGGAGGACTGTAGTGGCGTTACGCTGAAATCCTTAGGTCGCTGGTTCGAATCCGGCTCGAAGGAGACTCACTTTTCCACCTGCGAAGGGAGAGTGAACAGAAAGCTCAGGGAATAGAGCCGTGTTCAATAGATAGATTATAGAGAGAAATAACGACAAAAAAAGGCAAATCACCGGTAAAACGTCTCTTTGCTTTCACTCGCTCATGTTGTCATTTTCCTTCATTTCATTCAGCGCGACGTGTTTAGATTTCCCCGAGCTGTGGGTAAACAGGTTTCAGTCCTTTGTGTGTTCTCATCGCTGGTGTGCGATGTGCAATGTAGCCTACCACCTTGACATAGTGATATCAAGAAAGATATAAAATTAAATCAAAAATAAATTGCCTCATGTTTAATTCTTCTATACCTGGGTAGCTACATGATTGAGTTGTAAATACTACTGTTTCATCAAAGGTGAAGACTGTTTCATAACAATACTGTTTAGTTTATTAGTTTAATAAGGGACAATGTGCAATTACATTAATCATTTAAAGGAAAAAAAATGAAAAGATGGTTGCGCCAGATTTAGCTCCCATCTAATTTCCATCTGTAGTCCCTACACAAAATACACAGAATACAAGCTATTATATAAAGATGAGGCATAAACAGACACAGTTAGACAATTTTCAGTTTCCTGTACTTTCAACATAAACATGAATAAAAATAGTTAAGGCACAAATGCCTAAAACTTTTGTACATTATTGTAAAAATTGCTTCAAAATATATTTTCCATATAACTAGAAATACAAATTTGTATTTTCTCTTATGCTTGTAATGTTACTGCCAGGAGATGCTACTGGGTTGGGGCTTACTACAGGTGACAGTGTTTCCTCTTGTGTCTCCTCAGGACTCCTCTGATGATGGCCTGCACTCGGAGGAACCTCGACGTGATCCAGGAGCTGCTGTGTCACGGTGCCGACCCGGCGCTGAGAAACAAGGACGGCTGGAACTCGTTCCACATCGCCTGCAGGGAGGGAGACCCCCTGGTCGTACAGCACCTGCTGCTCACCACACCAGATGTCTGGAGGACAGAGAGCAAGACGCGCAGGACGCCGCTGCACACTGCAGGTGAAGGACCCCCGCTTCGTCCATATGGATGGATGTGTGACATGTGATATGTGAGAGGACACCCCCAGGATTTGTCTTGATATCCTCCAAGATCCAATAGGATTGAGTGGGTTAAATATTCAATAATGTGTTTGATACTCAAATCAAAGATCTAATTATAACTCCGGCTCTCTCTGTTGATCCGACAGCAATGCACGGTTGTGAGGAGGTCGTCAGGGTCCTGCTGGAGAGGTAGGTAGAAGTTTCATAGGAATGCTCCCAAAAACAAATCATATCAAAGTCAAAATCAAAATAAGACCAGTTTAGATTCTTAAACATACCTCTGTAATGTGTTTTTAAATGATCCCAGTTGGAGGCTCAGAACAACCTAAAATAATAGGAACGGAGGAATAACTCTCAGTTGTGACCGAGGGTTCAGTCCCTGGCCTGGCAGAATAAATCTGGACTGGGAAAAAGTGGAAGGACTTAATCCTCTCTCACAGCCAAAGAAGAGGTGCCTTTGAGAAAGGTCAACTACTCCAAAGGAGGCACTCCGACTTGCAGCTTAAAGGGATAGTTCAACATTTTGGCAAATTGGCCCGTTGCCATAATCCCTATAGTTTTAGGAGTAAGTTCATTACCTTTAATTGTTGGTGCAAGCTGTTTTTAGAACGGCGGAACAGAGCCGCGAGCTGCTCAAATCTACGCTACGCAGGCTAATGGGAGTACGGAGGCTACAGAGGCTCATGGAATTTCTTGGTTTCCCTCATCAAATTCATCAAATACGCAATCCAACAACTCCAAAACGCTCTTGTTGTTGTGACCTGCCCATTCACCACGCTATGAGATAATAACACAACGTTATGAGACAGAGTTGTTTTCGAGGTAAATGCAGAGACTGCTTGCTGAAAAACTGCCCCCAACAGGAATGCGCATCAGTGGTTTTTCCTGAATTTACCACAAAAACAACTCCGTCGCGTAACATTGTGTTATTATCTCATAGCGTGGTGAATGTGCAGGTCACAACTTGTCCACCAGAGCGTTTTGGAGTTGTTGGATTGTGTATTTGATGAGTTTGATGAGGGAACCAAGAAATCCCATGAGCCGCCGTAGCGTAGCTCTGAGCAGCTCACGACTCTGCTCCGCCGTTCTAAAAACAGCTTGCACCGACAATTAAAGGTAACAAACCTACTGCTAAGACAATTTGCCAAAATGTTGAACTATCCCTTTAAATCTAACTGACTGACTGGCCTTTCCTCCAGCTGTGACTACACCCCAGACAGCACCGACAGCTGTGGAGTCACTCCTTTGATGGACGCCGTCAGGAATGGGCACATCCCCGTGGCCAGGCTGCTTTTAGACGGTCACCAGGTAGAGTGACTGTGAAATCACTAACTTCTCAGGGCTGATGGGAAAATTCTGATATTTATCTTTGGTCACGACCTGACGTGTGTCCTCTGCAGGCGTCTCCGACAGCTGCTGACAAACTCGGGGCTCAGCTGGTGCATCAGGTTGCTGTCACCGGCCAGGAGGAGGCCCTGAGGTTCCTGGTGCAAGAGCTCAATATAGACGTGAACCAGAGAGCCACTAACATCCAGCTCACTGCACTGCATTATGCTGCAAAGGTTAGACCGTCCTCCATCCGAGAATGAGTAACATGTATACATGTGTAAATAAAAAATAAATCAGCTGTAACACACAAGAGCAATAAGCTGAATAAATAAGTGAAGGGATGAACATTTTAAGTAGTTATTTAAACATAATGGAGAAACACGATACATAGTTATAAGTAAGGGATAAAAATATTAACTGATTAAAGGGATAGTAGCATTTTTTTAAAGTGGGGTTGTATGATCTACAAATAGCCCCTGAGTAGTTTAATTGCAGTAGAAGACTCTCTGCACTCCTCCCGTTAGCAACGCCAGCCGGGCGGCTGTGGCTTAGGAGGTAGAGCGGGTCGTCCACTAACTGGAAGGTCGGTGGTTCGATTCCAGGCTCCTCTAGTGTCGACATGTCGAAGTGTCATTGGGCAAGACACTGAACCCACACTTGCCCCCCGATGTGTCCATCGGGTGTATGAATGTGTGTGAATGCTTAGTTCCCTGCACTATGCCCAGTGCTGTATGAATGTGTGTGAAAGGGTGAATGCGACGATTACATTGTAAAGCGCTTTGAGTGGTCCAAGAGACTAGAAAAGTGCTATATAAGTGCAAGTCCATTTACCATTTACCAGCCCATAGCCCTGCCCAGAGATTTACAACATACAGTGTTGTGAATGGACCCAAAGAAATGGCCTATTTTTACGGCCTAAAAGAGGTTTCACCTGAAAAAAAATACACAGTTCCATTGTTCGCTATAATATAATTTTTTCCAGCCCCTCAAAGTGCAGGAAAAATGCAGTTTTTATTTGGACCTAACCAACTCACGTATCCCTCCGCCCAAGGTTAGCGCCCGCCGATCAGCAGTTGGTTAGGTCCAAATAAAAACAGCGTTTTTCCTGCACTTTGAAGGGCTCGAAAAAATTATATTATAGCGAACAATGGAACTGTGTATTTTTTTTTCAGGTAAAACCTCTTTTAGGCCGTCAAAATAGGCCGTTTCTTTGGGTCTGTTCACAACACTGTATGTTGTAAATCTCTGGGCAGGGCTATGGGCTGGCGTTGCTAACGGGAGGAGTGCAGAGAGTCTGCTACTGCAATTAAAGTACTTAGGGGCTATTTGTAGATCATACAACCCCACTTTAAAAAAATGCTACTCTCCCTTTAAGAGCTGAAATAGACAGGCAAGTCTCTCCTGGATTAAATGAAGCAGTTTAATTATTATATCATGCTAAAATAAACTAACCTAAACTGAATCTATAATCAAGTAATTACAATATGTAAATTAAGTATGCTTGCAACTACTCAATGTCATATGCTGTCATGACTTAATGACCTCATTTTCAGTCAACACAGCAATGGTTGGAGCTTTTAATTTAACATTTTTACCCATCAGCTGAATAAATATATGTATATTAGACAGTATATATTTCCGTACGGGGATTAATAAAGTAATTTGTATTCATATTCATATGATGATATCGAGTTGCCAAATTGATTTACATCAACCTGTACAGTTGCTAGTCTGTCACCAGTTCTCTAGCTCTGCATAGACTCCTCCTTCCTTCCATCCTCATCCTTCCTACAAATGTTGGATTGGCACGGTTGTTTTCCAGCCAAACAGCATAAACACCACACCACATGTTTGAATCCCTGACAGAAATCAGAGTTGTGGCTCATTCACACTCTGATTCAGACGGGACCCAGGCTAATGATCATAGCTCTGCTTCTTTCAACTGATACGGAGAGATGTGATGATACAGACAGAGACAGAAACCTTACAGAACAACACTGCTATTTGATTTAATATTTAAATTTTAAAAAATGATCTGCAAGATTTTGTGTGACTGAAAATGCAAATACAACATCGTCAGTCTAAGAACGTGTATGAATGATTCACAAATTAATTTTGGAGTTGGCAATTTTACACTTATCTGTGTCCTTCTATTGGAAGATCATTGCTAAAATAATGAACGTCAACTGAATCATGAGTTAGTCATGAATCATCTCAAGTCAAGTTCATTCATACAGTGTTTTACTGTCTGTGCCACAAACAAGACCCTCAACTCTGAAAGGGAAAAACAAAGACACGAGTGCCACTCCAAGATCAATAGACATGATGAATACATCAATACAGAGTAGACTAAAACAGCTGGTGTGGAATTATTCATGTAGCCACACACCCAGTAAATGACTGTATGCAAATGAACTCTGCTCTGTCGTGTTCAGGAGGGACACACGTCCGTTATAAAAACACTGCTGCAGCTGGGAGCAGATCTTCATGTCCGGGACACAAAGGGAAGAACAGGTGAGCAGGTGTGACGTGTGTTGTAGCTTCAGCTGGTGAACTGGTGCTGACATCATTACACAAACAACACCTCCACTGTCCATCGGCACATTTTGAACCCAGATTGGTGCTAATATGCATAGTGAGATCTCTCTTCTCTCAAGACTAGTAAGAATAGAACTGACACAACTTTACAAACCTGTTGTAGCTGTTGTAGAAAATAGTGTGATACTGTAATGTTGAGGATATAGATCCTATTCACCGTGTTTTGGAGACTTAAAGGAGACATATTATGCCCCTTTTCCACAAATTAAAATAGTTCCCATGTGTCTTAAAGACATGTCTGTGACATTCTGTTATCAAAATACCCCAAGGATCAAACATCACAGCTCTTTTCATCCTCTCAAAACAGCCCTGTTCAGAACGGCTGGTTTCAGGGCCTGTCCCTTTAAATGCAAATGAACCACTACTTGCCCCGCCCGTTCTACTGGCACCAGGTAAAGGTGGTATTACGCAAATTCGAAAACTAGTTGCATCACTGGAAGACAACTGAGCGAACGGCTCATAAAACCACATGGATTTCAACCTAGAGAGCCTGAAAATTACAGATTTTTTTGTCAATTCTGACAAAACAAGACAAACACCCGAATATGCACTGCCTGTCCAAAAGAAAAGTCACACACTCTAATATTTCGTTGGACCGCCTTTAGCTTTGATTACGGCACGCATTTGCTGTGGTATCATTTCAATAAGCTTCTGCAATGTCACAACATTTATTTCCGTCCAGAGTTGCATTCATTTTTCAAAGACTCTCAATGGGGTTCAGGTCTGGACTCTGTGGTCACATTGGACCACATTTCTTCCTTGAAGATGATGGTTCCCCACTGTCCTTCCAGTTTTTAATAAAGTGTTGGACAGTTCTGGACCCAATTTTAGTAGCAGTCTCCTTAGATGTTTTATTTGCTTGATGCCAATTATTTGACCCCTCTGAAACAGATTGACATCTTCTCCACGACCACACGATGTGTCTTCTGACATGGTTGTTTAAGAAATGAGACTGCATCAGTTAGGGTTAAATAAGTTGTTGCCAGCTGAAACATAATAATCCATGCAGTAATTATTCAGTTACCTATTCATTTAGTTAAATCCAAGTGGTGACTTTTTTTCTGGATGGGCAGTGTATGTTAAAGAGCCTTCAAAAAGTCATATGTCCCCTTTAATGTCATTGGCTGCTGTTCATTTTAGAAACTAGCAGTGATATGAAACCTGCTGCAGACAGATTGTGAACCACTGAACGGTATTTTAGTCTTTCAATGTGTGATCAGAAAACAAAACCACAAGAAAAAATATCTTCAAAAAAAAAAAGAGGTTGTCACCAGCTGAGTGTCAAACTTTAGATGTGGGATCTTCTTCCTTTTGAATGCACCAAAAAGCATTGAATCACTTTTTCTTTGCTGCATCACCTCTGTATCTTTGCACACTGACTTTTTAATGTGAGGCCAGCTAAAGATCATCTATTGCAACAGTGACAGTAAATAGATATACACAGACTGTAAAATGAAATGTCACTGCCCAGTATCATATAAAAGGAATCAATTAATATGGTGTTAACCAACCTCCTGACTCCTCTCCTCTCTCCTCAGCTCTTCATATGGCCTGCATCGGGCAGCACGCTGGAGCAGCTAGGACGCTTCTGCAGCTCGGACTCAAAGATTCAGAGGACGCGACGGGTGCAACAGCGCGGCAGTTCGCCAGGAAACCAGACGTAGTGCGAGTGTTTGAATGTGAATCGTGAATGAAATGCTTTAGGACATATTTTCTGTTGGTTCAATTAATTTAAGCAAAGAAAACAACCACAAACATTAAATGCGATTGAAGCCAGCCACTTATGGTTGTGTGGATTACATTAAACCTTTAACTGCATCGTGTTGTTCAGTGTGTTCTTAAGTGAAGACTTTAGGACTGCAGGCGTAATATTATTATTAGTCACAGGACTTGAATTGAAAGAGTTCGATGGATGTTTTTGCTGTTGTTACATAAGCAGCATTAACATTAACAGCTGTTTACTTACCAGTGTAGAATAAATGTTGGGAGCATCAAACCTGTCAGGATCAACCTCCAGTGGCAGATCACTACTGATATTAGGCTTTTTAAAGAAAATTCTTTGGCTCGTCGGAGTGCCCGAAGTAAGCTTTTTTGCTTTTGCTCTTCTTACTACTGATATTAGCATGCTAAACAGCTACATGATCTGGCCTGTCTTTCTGATAACCATAAATCCAGGCTGTATTGGAACCCCTATGCCTTGTAAATGCATTGATGGCTGAAACAAACATTCAGATACAGAGGAAACTTACGTACAGTAATATCCCACTTATAGTCTTGATGAGGTTTTTGCCAGAGGACCAACCACACAGCCACAGGAGAATAAGCACTAGGCTATGTGTGGAAATGCAGCAATGTTTCGACATGATTGGACATGTGTAAGATAAGCGTAAGGTTTATGTGGGATTCGGTGTGATTGTATTTTGATATCATCATAAACCCTCTGGCCTGCCAGCGTAGCTGCTGGGATGTCTGACACAGAGCATAACCTAAGCTTTAAACATCAATAACCACATCTGTTAGTTTGCAGTCTTCGTGGCTGGCTGGTGTGTTACTGCATATAAACACTGTGTATGTGTGTAAATGTGTATGAAATCAATGTATCCAGTGAACATAAAGAATAATGTTGCAATGAAACCTTTTGGAGAGATTTTCTTAACTTGAGGTTTTAGCTTTGCCTTGATCTTCTTAATGAATTTGGACTCCTCTTAGAATAGCTGCACCACAGTTACCATTAGTTCATTTGTCTGGTTTTATGGCCCATAATAACCAATCCTACACAGACCGACGTGGGACTTGGGTGAATTATGCTCCATGTTTGATTACTTAACAGGCGTGTCCATGCTTCCAGTGCAAACAGTGAAGTGAGACTACGTTGCACTGGAGGTCACTACTCCTCCATTGTTAGTGGAAATCTTAATCTGAAATGATGAGTTCCTGGTAGAATAGTATTTTTTTTCATTTATTGTTTTTATTTTTTAAAGTAAGATGCCTGTGAATGAGGATGAAAGTTTATCTCAGATATTTGGATGTATTCAACAGCAACAACAAAAAGCATGCAAATTAATAACTTTGAATAATACTTGCCATTATAGACCATATGGTTGGGAAGCAAACCAATGAATTTTTTTTTAATTCCTCTTCAGAAAATGTAAACTAATGGTAGTGAGCCCTGACGCAAATGGTTTTCAGATCTTGTAATATTCTAGCTGGCTAGTACGTGCATGGTCTCTCTCTCTATTATAAATCTATGCAGGAGACCAGGAATAGTAAGAAACCAAGCTGTAGTATTTTAATTCACGTACAAAGCCAAGCCGAGCTGTCAGTCGGACGCTTAGCACCGCCTCTCCGAGTGACTGACAGCGGAGAAGCCCCGCCCCCGAGGCGCCTGACGCTGAACCGCAGCCCCTTCTCATTTCCACTCCCGCAGGTCTCCATTTTCTTTCCCGATATTCTGAAGCCGAGGAGAAAAGATTTGGAAAAATGAATGAAGAATACGACGTTATCGTCCTGGGCACCGGACTCACGGTGAGAAACAGTCGAAACGTTGCGGGCGGCGGCGCGGGGGCGATTTGCAACCTGTTACCGACGCAGTTAGCAGCACTTGACAGGCTGCCTGCGCTCCGGGGCTAACTGGGCCTAATCAGCAGCACTGGCGCTAAGTAGCTAGCTTAGCCCGCTAACCCAGAACGAGCGTTACTTAATGGAAACTGTGAAGCAGCGGAGGCTAGCTGTTAGCTTTGTGCTACCTGCAGCCTGCTATCAATGCCCGGAAAGATCCGCGGTGCCCACGGTTAACTCAGACAGAGGTGAAAGCCCTCCGTGTGTCGCCGTGGTTACTGAGCTCCGTGTCGGCCGCGGACGCAGCTAAACCCGGCTACTCAGCCGGTTAACTACCCGGAGGTTGAGCGCCAAATCGAGCAGCTTTTCTCTGTCAAGATAAGATTATAACGCGGATGATTACCGTAGTTAGTCCGCTAACGTTAGCCGACCTAAATGAAGCTAACTAACGAGCCTGTAAAAGAGCCTGTAACGACGTGTCACAGCTTCATCGGTGAATCCTTTATTCACCGGGTCTGTAGACGTGGTTGCAGACTGAATGTGTATTTTTAGCTGGGGGGGGGACCACAAAGCAGCGACCTAACTCAGTCTGTGTCCAGTTTACGTTTAGGCTGACGAGTTGAATTGTTGCACACAGGCTTAATGTGGCTACTGTCGCAAAGCTGAAGAAGCCTCGGCTCTGTAGTTTCCCTTAACAACGAGGCATTTTGGGAGAAGCACGGACTGGCTGTGTGACAGTGTGACAGTATTACTCTGAATAGCTGCACTCATGTGGGCGACGATGCAACTGGTCTTCACAAACTTCAGCAATAAATTATTGACCCGTAACTTGAAGTTGAACTTCATCGCACCGTTTCAACTGAACGCTGAAAAGTAAATGGTCGGCGGCGGTGTGATATGAGGTGTGCACTGTGCAGTGTTGTGTGAGCTGTTTTCCCGTGAATGTAACGTTTTGTTTACCCGGAAATTAACGTCGTCAGCGTGAATCATGCCACAGCCTCACAAACAAAAAGCATAGTTCCCAACAGGCCTCCTGACTGTCAACTCTACATGGCTGAACCGTGTCGTGGTAGTCCCGTGATGGCTTTTATTGCAGGCCACTGGTCAGTTTCCTGTCAGCTCTCAGGGACTAGATTCTCTCTCTGCAGTTTTTTAATTTCTCATATTATGTGGAGCATTGATACACTTTTAAAATGAAAAAAACCGCCTGCAGCTCAGGTGTAATTTATTCTATCTAGAGAGCAAACATCGTAAAGTGTAAAGTGCTAGGCTCAGGCCAGAGAAAGGTAGCAGGGTAAAAGCAGTAAAGAAAGAAAGGGGGTTGGTTAAAAATTTGGTGGGCCGGGTGTTGATGTAGCTCACATTTGGGTGTGGTTCCACCAAGACTGAGGAACCGAAAGTACAGTCCGGACACACACTGCAAAGCGAGCCAAAGCTAGACTGACTGGCTGCCAGTTTGAAAAGCCCCGCACACAGAGGCTGAGGTGCTGTAGTTTACCCTTCACATGGTTTTAGTTCCCTGATGCAAATCAGTGACTTCGCTTCTGTAAGTCTGACAACTTCCCCATTCATCTTTCACTACAACACCAGCGTTGCGATGTCACTACACTACACTAACAAAACAGATGACACATCTATAACACTACTGTTCCAGTGTAATATGTGTGAGCAGTACTATTCACATTAGAAAGTACTTTGAGGTGACATCCACTCATTTTGTCTCCTTTTTTATCTTATATTGAATATAATGTAGAAGTAGTGACAAGGTACCACCTCTTTTTAAAATGCATCCATCCTCCTTCTGTATAGTAGACTATTAGCCCATCCTTTGTTTAAGCCGATGAAGAACAAGCGAGTATGGCAGCATTTCAGCAGATGAAGTGCTGACAGTTGAGTATCAATCACAACAACTGCAGTACTAGAAGGAAATGAGAACGGATGCTCAATGTAGTGGGAATGTGAAGATGAAGGTGATGTCATTGACATTTGTAAAGGGAACATGGTTTTTTTCTAACAGGAAAAAACTGCAGTGCGATAATATTCTACCAAATGTAAAATTTCTGCTTTTACAACTAACCGTAACAGTCTGTTAATTGATTAGCTGATCTCCAGAAAAATGTTATAGGCAACCGTCAATAATTGATAAACCCTGAAATAATTTATGAAGCATGAAGGACTTTTTACCTCTCTTTATGTTATGTGATGTTAAATTGATGATCTTGGGGGTTTTAGATCTCTGGTGGTCAGACAAAACCTCCCACCCCCCCACTGTTTTCAAGTTTTCTACATCAAATGATTAATCAAGAACATAGCTACTGCTGGCTTTGTGCCCATCAAAAGGAGGAAGCGGCGTTAAGGACAATAGGAACGAAGCTTGCCTTTTCAAAACAGAACAAATAACAAAGGGCAGTATGTATAGAAACTGAAATCGTCCACTGAAATACAACAAAGATTTTGAATCACTGTTGTTATTCATGATACAGTCATAAAAAAAACAACTCTATAAGCCAGACAGTTCTTGAGTGCCACAACAGATAAATGCAATGACAACAGCACAGTTGAACTGCACAAATCACAAAATACAGATATTTGATCATACCCTCGCAAGTTCAAATCTGTACTTACGCATTCTAATTGTTTTTTTCATGTTGAAAGAGGTGACAGTTTAATAGATATTGACGCTGATGTCTGCAGGGAGGCATTGATGAATGATGACTCATCAGTCAATTAATTCTTCCTCTCATTGCTGCGCTTTTGATTTCAAATAACGTCTTGCTCTGGTGGGTTTGGTGCTTTGAAAGCAAACGCATTAGAAGAATAGTCCTCACTGAGGTGAGGGCTAATGGGGACCCACAATAAAACTAAAAGTAAAAAACATTCTTGTGACCTGAAACACTCAAGAAACAAGTCTGTTGGAGATTTTAGTTTAAGCTTGTATCGTCATGCTGTGATTGTGATGTCTTATCATGTGACTGTGATCCTTTTGAACTGCGGAGACCCATCCAGCTGTGGCTCTGTGCGTTGGACTTTGCCGCCTCTCAGATTTTTTTATGGGTCTTATGTGTTAAAAATTGAACAGGGCCTTTGCCTCTGCTCCTAATTTGGCTTAATTTTCTGCCTGAGTGTATCCTGGATCAGTTTGTTTTCCTCTCCGTCAGCATGGCTACTACCATCTGGCTGAGGTAGTGATGACTGGGCTGCCCCCGGCTCTGTGTCCAAGCCCGTATTTATATAAGCAGCAGCAGCAGCAGCAGCAGCAGCAGCAGCAGGCCAGTTTGTCACATGTCAACCACAAGGAGCGACAGTGACACATCAGGACAGCTCCGTCTTCCACCGAGACTCGTCCGTAGCCATACTGTGCGTCCTTCAAGTGGCTGGTATTGCAGCGTCATACAGTGGATGAAGCATTTACAGACAGACGTGATCAGGTTTCACTGCAGTGCGTTATTTTTGGGACAGCACCTATGTAGATGTTAGCTCTGAGGTTCACGGGGCCACGTCCTGTCAACTGTGAGATCACGTTGAGAATACAGCAAAACCATGAACAGGCTTCCTGAGCCGAGGCTCTTGTGCATTGGGCGTAAACGTAAATACAAGAGGATGACAGGGTGAAGCCGGCCTTGAGAGCACAACATGATTCCATTGAAATCGGATGATAGTGCCATAGCAACACGACCATAGTGAGAAATATTTACTTAATTAACTGACATAATGATATTTTTAAGTGGGAACATTGATGTTCAGACCAAGCTTTGTGACGGATGTGACTTCCCATTCCTCCTCTGTACGGATGTCGTGTGAAGACGAGAGCTGCTCTAAAGACTGATGACGAATGGTTGGAGTTGACACGAAGGTTTACTCTGCCTGGAAATGCAGCATATACACAAATTGTGCAACACACGGTTTCTGTGGTGAACAACAGCTCTGACAGTGCCCAGGTGTTAGCTTCCTAGTGTCTTCATGTCTGTTGCTTAAACTCTTTTCAGTCCTTCCAGAAAAACACGGTTATGCAAATTCAACGCATAATCAGCCAAACTCCGCACATTTATGTGGCGGCCACATTTTTTCAAAGACACCGCACTTTCACTGCATAAATTGCAGATTTCCATGCAAAATGAGCAGAATATGCGGGGCTGGCATGATTTCATAATCCCTGCATTTCCGTTGCAAAATCATATCTATCTTTGCAGAAAGTTGAAAAATGTTGCGTTTACACATAAGAGCAGCCATTTTCCTGTTGCTTTGGAAACGTTATGAAGTGACGTCATGGGAAAGCTGCAAACCCCGTAAAGAAGACATGATGAAGTCTGCAAATCAGAAAAGTCAATCATTTGCCAACAAAAATAGACCAAGCAAATAGCTACTTCTGTAAAACAGGAAGCACACGTTCAATTTTATTGTTTAATTTATTCATTTTACAGAAGTTGTAGCGTATTCTATTCTTATTGTAAAGCTACAGAACTTGTTTGACTCGGAAATGTTTTTTAAGTTTGAGCCATGTGTTTATTCAGGTCTGAAATATAACAAGATGAGAACTTAATTATTCCCAGCACTTTCTATGATGTAGTATCGTTGCTTATCATAAGAAGTCATTAGAAATGACTCTTCACATTAAGGTAGTAGCCTAGTGAGAACAGAGTGTTGGGGGAATCATTTTATCAAACTGCAATTTTTGCAAATTCCTGCAATTTCATTACATTTTTCAAGAAAACGTGGCGCATAATCAAGGATTTTTGCCGGCAACAATCACAAAAAAACATTTTTCTGGGAGGACTGTCTTTTCGCTGTGTCCAGTTTACCGTTTTCTACATCAGTTTGTGGACCTGACTGGTTGATTTAATGGTTGAGGTGAGAGTGGAAAGTTTATGAATCAGGATTGTGTCATCTGTAACGCAGCTGCTGCTCTTAAAGCTCACGGTCAGCAGTTGACATTGAGCCTTTAACTCATAGTATAATAGCTGTGGAAACAAACAGATGTGAAGATCCACATCACTTCCTGTTAGAACATATAGGCCGAGCCACGTTGACCTTTGAATAGTAAGATGCTTTGTTGTTAGTTTTTTGTCATGTGAGGAACAAGTTACACCACATACTGTCAGGAAGTATAAGCTGCTATTCAAGTAGTAAAAGTTTTAAAGTCCACACAGTCACATGACACAGCCGGCGTTTCTCGCATCCACAAACTCACGGGATTGTAATCGGATTAAGGCCTTTGACCGCTGGGAATTCCAGACTCTGGCAAACATGCTGATTTTTCCCGATCATTACCGAGCCTCTGGAACCTGAACTGTTTGATCATCCTCAGCTCCTCTGAAACATGGCTGAGTGGGTGTGTCAGACCTCAGTTCATAGCTCCTGCTCCTTTATATAAAATTATAGTGATAAGGCCTTAACTCAACCACATCCATATAGTCTGATGATGCTGATCTAGTGTTAAACTGTTGGTCAAAACCTACAATGTAGATGTCTACAGTAGATAATTCCTTGTGAGTATAAATCCAGTTTTGTGTGGTTCTGTTGGCTAAGAACAGATCACCATGTCTGCTTGTGGCTAATCCAGTGAGTTAAATACTTGATTTTTTTTGCAGTGTATTATCTGTATTGGACTGTCTGTGTTATAGAAAGACATAGGACACAAGGGGAGAGAGACGGCTCTAGTGGGATAGTCGTATCTGTAATGTTTAACAGAGATGAGCTGCTGACGGAAACAGTATTCTGTGACTGTCTGCAGAGGACTTTGCACAACAGTAGTTGCTCCAGTGATCTGTTCCAACTGGACCGAGCCCACCGAGGACAAAACTTTTCATCCATACAGATGAGAGGATTAAACGGCACGGCCGCGCCAGACGGGGGATCACAGCGGTCCAGTTGTTTGGATGTGGTGGACGTGGCGATGACTGGAATGAGTTGAATGCATCTAATCGCAGGAACAAAACCTAGACTATTGAAAAAAAATCTGCCCGGTGTTTAATCATAAAAAGAGATGACTTGCCATACCAGTGGGATGCAGGAGAGGCAGACTTTGATAACCCGTTGATCTTTGTCTTGTTCTCCGCGTGTCTTCTCCCAACAGGAATGCATTCTCTCGGGCATTATGTCGGTGAAGGGGAAGAAGGTTCTGCACATGGACCGCAACTCCTACTACGGAGCTGAGAGTGCATCCATCACACCGCTGGAAGACGTGAGTTCACCTCTAACACCCTCTGCTTTGGACTTAACACATTAAGTATTAGATTATAAAGTATATATATATATTTTTTTTAGAAATAAACACGATCTATAACTTTTATTAACATGATGGTTTATTCTTGAGCAGCCTTGTGCTTGGAAGACCATACATGGACCTTGACCATGAGCTTAGTTAAACATTTTTGTGAAATGTTATTTCCTGAAAAAGTGCTGATTTAGTGCAGTAAGCCCAACTCTAACGGTTATCTTTATCTTTATGTCTCCCTGCAGCTCTACAAGCGCTTCAACATTCCTGGCAGCCCTCCTGAGTCAATGGGAAAAGGCCGGGACTGGAACGTGGATCTCATCCCTAAATTTCTTATGGCCAATGGTAAACTGACCCACCTGTATATCACATGCAGCTTGTGACCCAGATCTCAGATCTTTAGCCAAAAAGGGCGCCATGCAAAGTGTTTAACCAAATATGTGCAATTTGATCTGTGAGTTTTAGCCCAGTTCATTGTGTATGTTGTTGATTCTTTACTTCTGATGTATCATAGTACAATCAGGAATCACAAGTGGCTCTTAACTGCAGCCAGAAAAGATCAATAAAGGAGTAAAAATTAGAAGGATGTTAATGTTTTGATAAATAGTTTCAGGATTTCATTTTTTTTGGACAAGTACAGATGATGTTTGTGTGTGTCTCTCAGGTCAGCTGGTCCGCATGCTGCTGATTACACAGGTGACTCGCTACCTGGACTTCAAAGTGATCGAAGGCAGTTATGTGTACAAGGGAGGCAAAATCTACAAAGTCCCCTCCACTGAGACTGAGGCTCTGGCATCCAGTAAGTTATTGGAGAACACAGAAAAATGACTAGGCAGGATTATGAAGGCTTGAAACAACAGGCTTGTTTTTCTCCCGCTCTGCGTTGGCGGTGGTTCATTAAAAGTCTTCTCCCTGTCTTCAAAAGGTCTGATGGGTTTGTTTGAGAAACGGCGCTTCAGAAAGTTTCTCATCTTCATCGCCAACTTCGACGAGAACGACCCCAAAACCATGGAGGGCGTCGACCCGCACAAGACGACAATGAGGGCCATTTTCCAAAAGTTCAGCCTTGGCCAGGAAGTCATCGACTTCACCGGACACTCCCTCGCCCTCTACCGCACAGACGAGTCAGTGTTTTTTTTTCTCGATACGCGTTGTGTCTATACTTTTAGACCTTGTCGTTGTGTTGCCGTCCTTCGGTAGATTCTAACAGTCTTCATCTGTCTTCACACAGTTACCTGGATCAACCTTGCAGCGAATCAATAAACAGGATAAAGCTTTACAGTGAGTCCCTGGCCAGATACGGCAAGAGCCCATACCTCTACCCACTGTACGGCCTGGGAGAGCTGCCACAAGGCTTTGCCAGGTATGATGACGTGTGACACTTGCATTTGTCGTGTCTGTGCATTGTTTGCACAAGGACATTTAATTGCTTCAAGTCACATCACAAAATGAAATCACATATCAGCTCTTTATGTTCAAAAGTTCAGCATTATTTATGTCAATTTATTGAACAGCACAAGAAATGTTCATTCCTGTGCTGAATATGTGAATGTTTTCTGAAAGTGTAAAGGTGTAGACAGTTGTCATTGATATATGATTGTGTTTCCTTTCCAGGCTGAGTGCGATCTACGGTGGAACGTATATGTTGAACAAGCCCATCGAAGAGATCGTGATGGAGAACGGGAAGGTGGTGGGAGTCAAGTCTGAGGGAGAGGTGAGGGTTCATATCTGTGTACAACACTTATTTTATTTTATTTTAATGTTTATTTTGCAGGGACGATACATACAACATTGCCACAAAGAATGAAAAATGCGATGCATACAAGACGTCTAGCTTCAGCTAATTTGCAGTCCAGTCTTCACTGGAGTGTAAAAAACCAACACAAGACACATTATGAAACCTCCAGTTCAGTTTCCTCAAACCCTAAATATGGGGAGTCCTGGTAACACTGGCTACCAGTTGTCGTCTCTGCTTCATGGGTCCAGTTGTGTTGATGGCAACTGACCATCACAACTCAGTCCTATGACTTCACCACTGGGTTTGTTACCATGTGATTTGAATCACAGCACAGAGATGCAATTCAGTCACACTGGATTCAGCATCCCAGTTGGTTAACCAGCCATGTGTCCACATGGGAGTTTAAAGGGATAGTTCAACATTTTGGCAAATCGCCATAATCCCTATAGTTTTAGCAGTAGGTTTGTTACCTTTAATTCACTTTATGCACAGCTACACTACTTCCTGAAATAATCCAGCTCGTTTAATTCCTGTCTTACATTATTGGACCAACTAATTAATCCAGGTGTGTCCGAGTAGTCACAGTGGTCAGACACACCTGGATTAATCAGTTGGTCCAATAATGTAAAACAGGAATTAAATGAGCTGGCTTATTTCAGGAAGTAGTGTAGCTGTGCATAAAGTGAATTGTCAGTGCAAGCTGTTTTTAGAACGGCGGAGCAGAGCCGCAAGCTGCTCAGAGCTACACTACGGAGGCTCATGGGATTTCTTGGTTTCCCTCATCAAACTCATCAAATACACAATCCAACAACTCCAAAACGCTCTGGTGGACAAGTTGTGACCTGCACATTCACCACGCTATGAGATAATAACACAACGTTACGAGACAGTTGTTTTTGAGGTAAATTCTCTGCATTTGCCTCAACAACAACTCCGTCTTGTAACGTTGCGTCATTACCTCATAGCGTGGTGAATGTGCAGGTCACAACTTGTCCACCAGAGCGTTGTGGAGTTGTTGGACTGCACCAATCAAATGAGTGTTATTGACAGGGCCAGACAGAGTCACAGATTTCTGCACGTCTGCAGCTTTTACGAAATAAGAACACAGTTCACATCAGTCTGCTGGAGATATGTACTCACTGAGCACTTTTCAAACACCGTAATACAGCTGGGTGGGGCCTCAGGGCCTCTGAGACTGTGCTCCATATTGACATGACGGCATCACAGCATCTTTCTCCATTCTGATGTTTGATCACTTGAAGTTGTACAAGCATAATCTGCATCATCATACATTATTAAAGCTCGTATTTCCGTGACCTTTGCCCACCACAGATCGCCAGGTGCAAGCAGCTGATCTGCGACCCCAGCTACATCATGGACCGCGCCACCAAAGTGGGTCAGGTGATCAGAGTCATCTGCGTCTTAAGTCACCCCATCAGCAACACCGGCGACATCAACTCCTGCCAGATCATCATCCCCCAGAACCAGGTCAACAGGAAGCACGGTGAGGAACCACCTTCATACTCTTTAGTTTTATTATTTTCACAGTAGAGGGAAACAGATGAATGCCTGAACACCGTTAAGCTCCTGAAGAAAACCAGATACTTCTGCTCCACAGTAGGGCTGCCACGATTAGTCGACTAGTCACGACTACGTCGACTATTAAAATCGTCGACAACTAATTTAATAGTCGATGCGTCGTTGTTTGTTTGTTTTTTTAATTTTGTTTTTCTCTCAAAACTGCTGCCGCACCTTCCACACACGCACCCGCCGCCGCAGCCGCAGCCGCCCACCACACACACACATGCATATGCACTCACTCACTCAGTACACATAGGTGTTCTCTCTCTTTTCTCTCTCTACCTGTCTTGTCCCTCATCAAGCGGCACCGGTGTAACCCTCCGCCCGCCCCCCCGCCGCCGCCACCACCGCTCCTCACCCTCTCTCTCTCTCTCTCGTCTGTCGTTTTAAATGAGAAGCACTACTAGCAGCGGTAGCTACCGCCGGTCCATCGTTTTAAATCACGGACTGAAAAACAGCCGTTAGTCATTTAAAAATAAAACCGCGGACTTTGAGAGTCGGTGTTGGAGAACTAGAATGTTACCGCGTCTGGTCACAGCGTCGTGGTCACGTAATGAGCGCTCATCTTAACGAGCAAGTCTTCTCTCCCGGCGTAAAACTACGTCAATATTTTCCGGTAGCTTCTCATCACAGTCCGCACCTTGCAGAGTTTGAGCTGCACCTCAGTTTCACTTGTTTTCATTTGACAGAGTTTCACACAGAACCTTCTGGTGGAGTCTTTCCATGTTTCTCCCTCTGTGACAGTAAAAAGGGAACATTTAATTTTTTTCAGACAAGACGATTGTCTTATAAACTATTCGATTTTTTTTAACAGAACGACTAGCCTATTATTTACACTGAGCAAGTTATATTTGAATGATAAGCCTACCAAAACTTTATTATTGTGAATAATTCCTTAGTTTCAGGTGTCTACCTCATTTTATTTAAATGTAGCTGTTTAATGCCAGAGACAAATGAAGGAAAGAAAAACCTAAAAAACCTTAAGTATTTATTTTGGTGTTGTTTAGGCCAGTGCCTTATCCTTATTTTACTCAGCTGTTTGCACTTTATGCTACAGTTAAAGCTGCATATATGTTTAATGAACTATCATCTTAATTGTCTTTATTTTTAGTTAGCATATACTTTAAACACTTCAAGCTGAAAGCTAATGATGGTATATAAGAGCAGCTGCATGCTGGTGCGATAATCTGTATGTTTTGCATTCAATTTACGTATGATCCGATTAGTCGACTAATCGAAAAAAATAGTCGGTGACTAGTCGACTATCAAAATAATCGTTTGTGGCAGCCCTACTCCACAGTCACACCAGCAGTGTATTTACTGTAGTTTTCTCTCTCCTTCTCTCCAGACATCTACGTTTGTATGATCTCCTTTGCTCACAACGTGGCAGCACAGGGCAAATACATCGCCATCGTCAGCACTACAGTGGAGACAAACAACCCCGAGAAAGAGATCAAGCCGGCCCTGGACCTACTGGAGCCCATCGAGCAGAAGTTTGTCAGCATTAGTGACCAGTACGGACCCACTGACATGGGCACTGACAGCCAGGTAAAACCACCGACACTCTATGAAACACAAAGGACCTCACTAAACTACACTACGCAACAGAACTCCCGACAGAATCCATTTGGATAAGATCTGAGAGATGTTATAATTATTTTTTATTATTATGTTATTATTATTATTATTTTTATCCATATATCCCACCAAGGAATTCAAATTAATTCATAAAGACAGGCTATCATATAGAAGTGTAGTTATTTAGATAGTTGCACCTTTCTGTCAATGCACAGCAAATTCCATAACAAATATGAATCTCATTCTACTAATACTGCATCATATTTTGTGTGTGTGTGTGTGGAGTTGAGTCATCGTTATTATTATTTATAGTAATATGTGTAAAGTAACAGATGAATTTACTGGCCATATTTGCAGCACTGTGCTGTTTTGCTGCCACCTTGTGTGCACTTGAGAAGTCGTCAGCATTAGTTCTGAGAAAGTTTCCATTTTAGAGGATTGGAAACAAACCAACTCAAAAGAACTTCTTCCTGTAACCTTTCTGTCTCTTCTCTCCAGATTTTCATCTCCCGTACATACGACGCCACGACTCACTTTGAGACCACCTGTGACGACATCAAGGACATCTACCGGAGGATGACCGGCTCAGAATTTGACTTTGCCGAGATGGAGCGCAGGAAGCAGGACATCTTCGGCGACGCCGCAGAGTAGAGGGGCGCCCCGCATCACTTCTGATCATCAAAGACAACGCTGCCGACAACTGAAATCTTACAAAAAATAGAAAAACCTACACAAAAATGTACACACCAATGGGCGGGGCTGATTATCCAAGTATACGGCCCGCCCATTGAGGAAATTCATGATATATAGAGAGATATGATATAGAATTGTTGGATAGGGTTCAGGGAGGGAGCTATGCTTTTTCAAATCACATTCAGGTGGATGGTTAGGCCTAACACACAGTAATACCTGACATTACACTGCTTCATCATGTCAAGATGACGCATAGTCCAAAGATGCCAAATAAAAATGATAACTCATAATCAATATCGGACAGAGCGTGTGTGGAGGGGAAACTATTTTTTTCTGTCATTGTATAAAAGGTGTTTGGAAGAAATATGATACCTGCACATAAGTTATTTTTCTCTCCAGGTATTTTTCCATGTCAGGGTGTGAGAAAAGTGGCTTCGTTTTCGTGCGTCTGAGTAAAATCATGACTAGCTGAGTGTTCCTCGCAGGGTGTGGGCCACCCGAACTCATCTAGGCCCATCAACAGTGATCAGCTGTGTGAGGCGGCACCTCCCCCTGCCCGCTTAAATTGTCAGATTTTAGGAATTAAAAAATGGTTTAGTGGTGTGCGTGCTTGATATTTTTGTGTGTCTTTATGCCCCCCAACTCTTCAGCACAGCAAGACGGTAAACTGTAAACTACACCACAAGGTGACTATAGTCCAGCATAAACTACCTGAACCTGTTTTCAACAGTCAGTTAATATAACGCATAAGTGGAGATGTATTAGTTCTTGTATTATGCAAAAATGATGGAAAACTCGAGCATTGACAGCAGATTGATGGGAAGTGTGGTTTGACTGTAATTGCTTAAGAAGGACCAAATGTGTACTGCAGCAGTATTGAATTGATGGGAGCCCTGTGATATCTTCTGTTTTCAACAACTGTTAAAAAAAAACCATCGTGGGCTCAAATGATTTCTGTACTGCAAAGTAAAAAACAACTTTGTCAAAAACAAAATCTGTGTTTCATTTATTTGTTCAATCTCTCCTTAACACATGAGTGTGCACAACACAAGTGAAAAGATATTTGTTGGGGCAGTTGCAGACTCCTTTAGACGAGTTACTGATTTTTTTTTGTTTTTTAAATCTGTGGTGCATATTGTAGCCTCCCACCAGGACAGTTGAAGATGTTCAGCATTTTTTTAATATTACATATATATTGCATCTTTATTTGGAGATGTTGGTCACTTGTTTCTAACAATAAGTGTTTTAATCCATAAATTAAAAACTGATGTTTAAAAATACCACTCTTACATTGGCTGCAGATGTTCAAATAAAGCAGAATTCAAAATGTTTTCAAAAATTCAGTTTTTGATATTTGCCAAACTTCATCAACCATGACACCAAAATAATTGTCAATTATTTTTCAGGAAGAATTAAGTGGCTGGTATATGTTAGCAGTACAGTGTACAGCCAAAGGTTTTCATGCACTATAGGCTCAGTTTTTCAAAAACACCAGGTTTTTGTGGAGGACCGTCTGAAGATGCAGTGTAGCACATCTGGTGACAATAGGCTTTATGCACAGCTCCACTACTTCCTGATCTTAAGCCAGCTCCTTTATTTCCTGTCTTCCATTATTGGACAAACTGATTAATCCAGGTGTGTCTGACCTCACAACAATGGTCCGAGTCGTCAGACACACCTGGATTAATCAGTTTGTCCAATAATGGAAGACAGGAAATAAAGGAGCTGGCTAAAGTTCAGGAAGTAGTGGAGCTGTGCATAAAGCCCGTTGAGCAAAAATTGTGGGACAAGAAAGGTTTAATAAGTTTTACAGTTTTTGAAAGAAGAAAAAACAGTGATGGACTTCATAATTTGCACTGGACTTAATCGTACAAAATATAGCCTAGTATAAGGGCTACATTCTGGTTAAAGTTGCAAAATTGTAGCAGGTAGGCTACAGCTGATTTGTTAGGAATTGTCAAAGTTTTGTGCAAAGTTTGGTGATTTTTCATAGGAACTGGAAGTAGGATTTCCTAGGAAGAAGAAGAAGATGATGACATCAATTTTCAGTTTGTTTACATTCAGTTTTAACATATTGTGTTTGTGTCCCACAGGGTTGAGGACGTGAGAAATATGTCGACACACTGCTGAGTGGTCAGGGCGCTTGTAGAACTACGAGTCCCACAATCCCCCGCTGCTGCTGCTCCTCCACCCGGCGCTGTAACGCTATACCCCCGTGCTGCTGGTGGTGTGTAACGGTCTAATGGCTGTGAGTGTTGAGGTTTACCACCACCACCACCACTGACCCGCGGTGAACGGCACCAACATGGAGATGACCGCAGCGCGCCGCTCCTTTCTCTGCGACATCGGTGAGTGTCGGAGCTCTCACAGCAGGGAGTGTGTTGTCTGTCTGAGCTGTGTGTGTGTGTGTGTGTGTCCACTCTGTTGTGATGTTGTTCAAGTCTCATGATGACACACACTCTCCTGCTCGTGCCTGGCTCGTGCTGCCACTACTGAGGAGCAGAGATTGAGCTCAAAGTAACGACAGTAACGTAGGAGTAAAGAGTGACTAATAATAACATCTATAAAGTAGTTCCTGAAGTTACTGCTGAGGAGCTAACAGCTACTTTAAAGTGGCTATTTTAAGCAACAGGCTGCATGAAGACATAAGTAACCATTTATCATGTTTTTTTTTTTTGTTGTTGTTGTTGTTTTTTTTTTTACAGTGAATGAACACTTGGTGAAAGGGTATATATTGGAATTTCTTAATTGAATACATTTTAATTATTTTAGAATAGAATAGAAGGACTTTATTGTCCACCGTAGTGGAAATGTGTCTTCTTTTAATTTAATTGTTATTTATTATTCATAACTATTATTAGTATTTGTATTGCTAATGGGCCTCTAGATGTAAAGCAGAAGTAAGCGGAATATTTATAAGTCTTAAACAGTTATATCTTCCGACGGCAATCACTTAAAGTGTTTGGTCTGAAACACTGGTCTGTCAGTCACTCTGCTCTGCTCTGAGCCGAGGAGAAAACTTTCCTTGTATCCTACAACCTTTATCCAATGAGGAGAGAGAACGGCATAAAGGGGCGGTCCTCTCTGTGTGTGCAGCCAAGGGATGCGCGTGGATGTGGTGACGTAGGGACGAGGGCGGGGACTGCTAACTCCATCGGCTGACAGGAAGTTAGACAAAACCACCGGATCACTTACTTCTGCTTTAAGTATCTATCTATCTATCTATCTATCTATCTATCTATCTATCTATCTATCTATCTATCTATCTATCTATCTATCTATCTATCTATCTATCTATCTATCTATCTATCTATCTATCTATCTATCTATCTATCTATCGTGATTATGGGGTCCACTGCAAGCAAATGTTATCATTATGTTATGTTTTTAAAATTATTTTTTACATTAAAAAAGAGACAAGCAATATTAAAATAAGGACAAAATGGTATAGTCATAAGTTTTTGTTTTTTTAATTAGTCATTATTTTTGTTGTTGGCCTTCTGTGTGGAGTTTGCATGTTCTCCCGTGCATGTCTCTTCCTACCACAGACCAAAGACATGCAAGTTAGGTTAATTGGTGACTCTAAATTGCCCATAGGTGTGAATGGGAGTATGACTGGTTGTCTGTCTGTATATGTTCGCCCTGTGATAGACTGGCGACCTGTTCAGGGGTGTGTCACAACCCTAGTGAGGGTAAGTGGTACAGAAAATGAATGAATATTTGTAGTTTATTGCAACATTTTCACTCTGCATTATTAGAGTATAGAACAGCTGAACAGATCTTGGGTTGTACATACTGTATGTGTGTATGTGCTGCTGACATGTTGATGTGTGTCTCAGGCTTCTGGGCGGACCGGACGGCCCTGCATGAGGCGGCGTCCCAAGGCCGAGTCCTGCAGCTGGCTCAGCTGCTGGAGAGCGGAGCCTCGGTCAACATGGTGACGGTGGACAACATCACTCCGCTCCACGAGGCCAGCATACAGGCTCATCCCAAGTGTGTCCAGCTGCTGCTGGAGGCCGGAGCCCAGGTGAGACAGACCCACATCACAGCTGACTGGTTCAGATACAAAGACATGCATTGATTCTATTTGACAGTTTGTTATAAAACATGATACATCTCTGCACCATAGTTAACACAATAAAGCCACTGGGCTAATTTCCATCGCGGTCCCTAAATAAACATCAAACATCCTGAAGATCAAAGGAGTCCATGAAAAGTAAATAGGCTACATAAATACACTACGATTAGTGTCTGAACCCAAGAAACTGACTGAGTCTTTGGCATTGATTTCAGTGTCTCCAACTAACGTGATGTCTTTTTTAAAGAGACAACGAGGAGTTTTGGAAAAGTGAAGTGTTTTCACTACATTTATGAGCCTCCGTACCGTGAAATTCTTTGACCGGCGCAAGACAGACTCATGTTTTCATTCATCAAGAATTAAAGTCAGAGGTTGGAAGACGATCACATACCGTCGTAGTTCCGACCATAAACAGTGATTCGGCGGCGTTATTCTCATGATTCACCACGAAACCGAAAGTAAAGAAACGCTGGTCGGCTCGCCCAGCATTTCCACCACCACTAATAATAACAAAATAACCATAGAGACAAAACCATAGATTTATCGAAAATGGGCCCATTAACAAGTGGTAACGTAGATTCATCCACATTAACGTGAGACTTTTTTATAACCAAATAAAAACTCCTTGTTGTCCCTTTAATTTCATTTCTTTGATCCAAACAAAACCGATTCAGTTTTCCCTAGATGAAGTGATAACCTGTCAGCAACGTTTCAACGTTTTCCAGGCCAAGAACCCCCAAACTAATGGAGGGATGAAGCAGGGACCCTTACTTTTTATTATTATAAAATTGTGTATTAAATTAAACTGGGCCTAATACCATGTATAAACATACCCTAGATTCAAATACTAAGCTATTCAAACAATACACAGGTTCATATATTCATGTTTTTATTTTAAAGGTACAGTGAGTAGGATGGCCGTGCCACTGTCATTTATAAACATGCCTTCTTATATTAACAATGTCTGTCACTTGCATTAAAATCATGCATACAAACTATTATAATTGATGTTTTTATTTAAGCATAAATGTGGAAACTAAATTATATAATCAATCAAAAAATTTCATGACCCCCCTGCAGTACCTCTGCGGACCCCCTAGGGGTCACGGACCCCCTGTTGAAGACCTCTGCTTTAGACTATGTTTTTATCTTTGTGAAACTACTAGTGCTGAATCATCCACATATAAAAACAATTCACATGAACATACAGACAGGTCAGGTCGTTTATAAAAGAAAGAAAAGTTAAGATAAAATGCACAAACAAACTGGGACATCTTATCATAAGCACCGGTGAGGCAATCCAACAGAGAATAAATACTCTCTTTGTGGATTTTTGGAGCAAACAACAAACTCAAATATTACAATGGATAGGATACCTCTGTCAATTTAAAAATGAACTGGATCGCACACATGTTAGTATGTCTGCCCACTTCTCTGTATCAGACCAATTCTGCTAAAGTGTGACAGTTATCTCAAGTCGAGATAGAAAAACTAAAGTGTGACTTTTTCAGGTGGATGTGCGGACCATCCACGGCAGCACCCCTCTGTGTAACGCCTGTGGCGCCGGCAGTCTGGAGTGTGTCAAGCTGCTGCTGGAGCATGGAGCCAAAGTGAACCCGTCCCTCACAGCGCTCACTGCCTCACCTCTCCATGAAGCCTGCATACGAGGTAACACCTCCAGCAGCAGCAGCTCAGCCAGAGAGCCACTCATATCACACCTCTTCTCTTTGAATGAAACTGTACCTTCCTCTCAGGCAATGTGGACGTTGTGAGGCTGGTGATAGCCAGCGGTGCCCAGCTGGAGGCGTATGACGTCCACTTTGGTCCTCCACTCCACATCACTTGTGCTAAAGGACACCTGGACTGTGTGAGGGAGCTACTGATGGCAGGTCAGATTGAATTTCACACATATTTACCCACTACCATGTTCTTCTCTACTTCTGTCAGTTTTACTTTTGGTCGAGAATGTCCTACATTTCCCACAATGCCCACATCAACTCACTAGGAAGAGGCCTGCAGGTTTTGCCAATATGTTTACGTTCTGAAGAAGCTGAATGCTCATGTAACTTGTTTTTTGGGCCAAAAGTTGTTGCTTCCTCCATTTTGATGGAGCTATTTCATCATGTTAAAGGGATACTTCACCCAAAATCAATAATTCACCAATTTTCTACTCACCGTCATGCCAAGGATTCAAAAGTGAACTCTATCCGCCGCCATTATATGAAAATCCGTTGCCAGCTGGACCCCCCCTGGAACTCCAAAAGCCTTTGATGACTCAGAAAGTTCTCTGAACCCTTCCTTGGCATGACAGTGAGTAGAAAATTGGTGAATTATTGATTTTGGGTGAACTATCCCTATAAAAGTTGCCTCACATTTTAACACAATGACCTTTGCCCTTTTAGTGACTAATGAGAAAACTATGGAAAACTACATGCTGGACAAAAGTATACCATGCTGTAGGACCATGAATACAGACTTATTTGCAGATGTATAACACTGTGTGAGTGTGGGTTGCACCAGGTTATTTGAGCTGTAGCTTCCATAAATGTTTAAAACAGGCCTGAGCTTTTGCACTTTTTTGCAGGTGCCAACGTGAATTCAGTGAGGTTCCATGAGACAGCTTTACACCACGCGGCACGGGTCCACATGGTGGACATGATCGAGCTGTTGGTGCAGTTCGGAGCCAACTTGTACGCTAGCGACAACGATGGAAGAAAACCCGCAGACTACGCAACACCCGTGTCATCCTCTTACTCCTGCCTCATGTTTTATGAAAGTAAATCCCTGAACTGCCTACAAGTCATCTCTTCTGACAGTTTTTGCCTCTGAGTCATGATGATGTGCCTCTAAAAACCCCTCCCCCCCTCTCTCCAGGTAACCCCCTGAGCCTGCAGCAGCTCTGCAGAGTGGCTGTGAGGAGGATGCTGGGTACCAGGGCCTCAGAGGTCATAGGTCAACTGAACATATCCCCCCGCATCTGCAGCTACCTCCAGTACTGTGACCGCCCCCCATCGCTACACAGGGACACACTGATGGATGTATGAGAGACTGCAGCATGGACAGCATGGACAACATGTCCGCTCCCTCATAAGTCTTAAATGTAGGCTATGTCATGTGACCCAAGAATGGCGCCATAATGTCATATTTAAATTATGTCCATGTTGTTGTATTGTGAGATAATGACGTGAATTATGTATCATTATTTATTTTGTCAAGAAATAAATTGTGGTCGAGTGTGCCGTTACCCGTCTGGCGTTAAGAACAGGGTTCTTACGGATCCTTAAAAAGTCTTAAAAGGCATTGAATTCATTTATCTAAAAACAAGGCCTTAATTGGCATTAAAATGTCTTAAATCAATTTTTCAAAAGTCTTAAAAATGTTAACACATGGTAAGTGGTATTTTATGGTTGTAATTAGTCTCAAATCTCAAAATAATTGGTAACATTTCGACATAGAGAAGTTAGTGGCGGCCGTCACCTCCAGCTCCCGTGTCAGTGTTTTTATTTTTATTTTCCAGACTTTTTATGCATTTATTTTGAAAGGACAGCTGGAAAGAGACACAATCCAATGTTCATGTAGCAGTCACTTTACCTTGGATCACATAGGAAAGTGGGTAAAATTGTCCCTAACCCTATGTAATTGATGTGGTGTTTTTTTTTCTTCTTTTTTCTGCATTTGTGTTTATTATGAAGTCAGTCTTAAATTAAATTTCAAGTGGCTTTAAAAAAGTCTTAAATTTAACTTGGCTTAAGCTGTAGGAACCCTGAAGAACTACAAGTCCCAGCATGCACTTGGACTCCCAGGTATGACGCTCGTCCTGCTGCCGCATGTAAACACTAGCAGGACGGCTGTTTACAAACCCCTCGCGCCTCGCTGTTTGTGAGTTATCGTCGCTGTTCCCGCCCGGACACCGAGCAGGAGGATGGAGGTGGAAAACACTCAGCCCTACTTCTTCGGAGACATCGGTGAGTGAGTTAAGACCCAACATGGCCGCTGAGGCTGCCGGTGTTACAGCGGAATATGACCCAGTTTGACAGCTAACGTGCTGCTGCTCCCCGGCGTGTTGTGCTGACTGTGGCGAGCTGTCAACACTGTAGCTACTGTGGACTGAATGTTGTGCTGTTAGTCTCACAAATGAATGTTGTACCGCTGTAATAGCGTTTAGTATAGAGAGTAAACAGTGCTGCATGTTGGTAAATTACATTTCTCATACTGTATGTGGTAGGTTACAGACATTATGCAGCGTGTTTCTGTTCGCTTTAAATAACAATTATTTATTTATTTTCCACATATGATATGATATAGGTATAGCCTACATTGGTATGCAAAAGTTTGGACACCCCTGGTCAAAATTTCTGTTAATGCGAACAGTTGAGCAAGTGGAAGATGAAATGATTTCCAAAAGTTCTGCTTTGCTTCCCTTTTTCACTTCAAAAATAATACACAGATATTGCCTAAACTATTCCACAGAGTGTTTCATGTTTGACTGTGTGTCTTTTGGAGATCATTTCATCTTCCACTTGCTTCACATTTCAGTTCACATTAACAGAAATTTTGACCATGGTTGCCCAAACTTTTGCATGCCACTATATGCCCAGTAGACACAGGTGTCTGAATATTCTAATCTATATGAAACCTGTGAACAATTTTCATTAATTGACACAAGCTGTATCTCACCAGACAGTATCTTTGACAAAATGTCTGAGAATTTCTCATGACTCACATCAGCCTACTGTTTTCATAGTTCACTTTTTGTTCACCTCATAAAATTAATTTTCCTAAATGTAAACCAACATTGGCTAAAGAAACAGGCAATCTTCATTTCATTTATGGCAACCTTTTTCTGGGTTATGACTGTTCTGTTATAAGTTGCTATCACTGTGTGTGACCTAGAATCAGACTGAGGGAGGTGGCATTTGAGTATTTTTGCAGTTAGCGCAGATCTAGTGAAGCTATGCTAAAAGAGATAGTGAGCCACTGGTAGTTTGCTAGCCACCTATACACATTAGAAATTCTATATCCATCCCATACCCTGTCAATACATGCTGATATACAGAGTCTGAGGCCTACTTCCCAGAAGTCATCTATTGTGTATGTGCTGTTTTGATAAATTGAATATATTGTTCACATTATTGTTAAGAACATGTCACACCATATGAAAATTCACATTATAGATGTTTTTTTTTATTAACAGATTTGACTATTTCATATTTGTTATAAACGTAGTTCCTCATGTATGCAGTGACAACAATACATCCAGCTCAGTTTCCAGGGGAAATAGAGAGGCAGCTTCATCAGAGATCCAAAATTTTCTAAATTAAGACTCCAATTAGTAAAAGACTGACTGGGTTGAGGTCTCAAAGGACGAGGAGCAGAAACCACTTCTCAGGAGGGAGAACAAATGGATGAGTGGGGAAAAGTCTGAGATCCATGTCAGTGTGTGTATGAAGAGAAGAGCAGGAGATAATATGAGTGTGTGATGTGTTGTCCTGCAGGCTGCTGGTCAGAGAGAACAGAGGTGCACAAGGCGGCGTCCCTCGGCCAGGCCTCCCAGCTGCAGAGTCTCATCCAGGGCGGAGCTTCGGTCAACGTCGTGGCTGTGGACTCCATCACGCCGCTGCACGAGGCCTGCGTCCGTGGACAGGCCCAGTGTGTCCGGCTGCTGCTGGACGCTGGGGCCCAGGTGAGGCAGAGAGCCGGTCAGGTGGATGGAAGGAAGAGGAAAATATCAGAGAGTTTAGGGGTCAGCGTGATGTTGTAGGACTTGGTTGCAGCAGTTTCATATCTATAACTCTATGTTTATATCTGAGGTGGATGCGAGGAACGTGGACGGCAGCACCCCGCTGTGTGAAGCCTGCTCCGCTGGGAGTCTGGAGTGTGTGAGGCTCTTACTGGAGCACGGCGCTAAGGCCAACCCTGCCCTCACCTCTCGCACTGCCTCCCCTCTCCATGAGGCCTGCATGGGAGGTGAGTGTTTGAACTTGCATCGCACATCCTTTAAAGGGATAGTTCAACATTTTAGTAAATTGGCCCATTGCCATAATAATAATAGTTTTAGCAGTAGGTTTGTTACCTTTAATTGTCGGTGCAAGCTACTTTTTAGAACGGCGGAGCAGAGCCATGAGCTGCTCAGAGCTACGCTATGGAGGCTAATGGGATTTCTTGGTTTTCCTCATCAAACTCATCAAATACACAATCCAACAACTCCAAAACGCTCTGGTGGACAAGTTGTGACCTGCACATTCACCACGCTATGAGATAATAACGGAGCATTATGAGACAGAGTTGTTTTCGGGGTAAATGCAGAGACTGCTTCCCAAAAAACTGCCCTCAACAGGAACGCGGTTTTGCATGAATTTACCTTGAAAACTACTCCGTCTCGTAAAGTCCTGTATTATCTCATAGTGTGGTGAATGTGCAGGTCACAACTTGTCCACCAGAGCGTTTTGGAGTTGGATTCTATTTGATAGTTGATGGGAAACCAGACAACTCCGTAGGTAACAAACCTACTCTAAAACAGCTTGCACCGACAATTAAAGGTAACAAATCAAAAAATTTGCCAAAATGTTGAACTATCTGTTTAACTTCAGTGGAATCAAATTTACCCAGTTTTTAAAGGCTGATGTTCATTTTTATGAGTAAAAGGCACAGCACTCTGTTGTTTGTATTTCAGGTAACGCCGACTGCGTGAAGCTTCTGATTAGCACGGGTGCTTGTCTCGAGGCGTATGACCTTTACTACGGGACTCCCCTTCTCGTGGCTTGTGTTAACCAACACATAGATTGTGTTAAAGTGCTCCTCAATGCCGGTGAGTGTAAGCGCAGAGTAAATAACAAAATATTACATTACAGAAAGGAAGTTCATCTAAAGACAAACAAAACACAACAAAACCAAAAAGGGTGGAAGTTGGAAGGGAAAAAACAAAGAAGATGTGATCAAAAAGTCAGGCCACTTAGCACTTTTCCTCAGCCTCAAAGGAAAATGTCATGAGGTCAAGGTAAGATGTGAGGGAAAATTGTTTTAGGAAAAGTTATTGTGGTAGTGGCATAAAGTCATTTTGAGGCAGAAAACCCCATTTTACTACAACACCAAAATGTAAAATACATTGTTGACAAGGAAAAAACAGAAGAGAAAGCAACTGTTTCACAGTGATGATGAAGAAGAAACCAGGTTCGTATCTGAGCAGATCCAGAGGCACAATGCCTCTACAAACATTTCTAGGTGGTAGAAAGAGCCTCTTTTGCTTTTACTGTGGGTTATTGTTACTAATCAGACGATTGCTTTCACCAGAGGAGACAGGTTGTTCTGTAAATGTATTCAAAGGTAGAACAGACAGACGGGCGACACTCAAACAGGAAAAGACAACAGAGAACAAGCAAAGTGCAGGTACTGTAGTAGATTCACAGTGAGGCTTCCTTCAATATATTGCCATGACAGGGCACAACAATGTGTCAGAAGTAGCTGTCAATAAGTCTTTAAAAACGAATAAAGAAAAAAGAAATCCCACGATGGCTTATACGACTTTCTCAACTTCTAGAATTTATTGAAAACTTCTTCATGTCTTATGAAAAATAGAGAATTTTCTCTTAAAGGTTGAGCTTTTCAATGATTGATAGGCCGGTAAGACACACTTATTAAACTTGGTCTTGTTACCGAACTCCAGTGTTTGGCTGTGGTGTATTTAGCTTGTAATAATCAATAGACAGTGATTTCCTTATCCTATTTGCTTATCGTATTCAAATTAATATTAATTTAATGAAGCTCAGTGGGATGACCTCATGGTTTTAAATGGAAGTGGTCGGTAAGATATTCACAGCAGTATGTTTGAGTATGAATATGAGTCAAAACATTGAAGCTGACAGTCTTTCTAAGGCCTGAGACACACACTGGCTGTGAGCCGTGTGCATTGGGGCTGCAGAATGTCGACCTTTTGGTGCCCATGGTAACAGCTTAGACAGGATACACTGCGTGAGGTGGTATGTGATATGTGTGTGAGGTGGTGTGAGACTCAGGGCTGTTGTGCATCATTATCAGAGATTTTATACATGTTTTTGAATTTCTAGACTGATCAGAAATGTAACACCACCTCCCTCCTCCAGACTTTAATGTCCATCTGTCTCCCTGTAGGAGCTAAAGTGAACGCTACCAGACTGCATGAAACTCCACTGCACCACGCGGCGAAAAACATGGGGGTGGAGATGATCGAGACGCTGGTGGAGTTCGGGGCCAACATCAACGCCAGAGACCAGCACAACAAGAGACCTGTGGACTACACAACACCCGGCTCGCCCTCTGCAACCTGCCTACAGTTCTATGAGAGTAGGTTACTCACAAAACACATGATCACTGATTAACATGAGCACCCTGTTCACGTTGCTGCCTTTAAACCTATACAACACTGCAGTTGTATAGGTTTATCTCCACTGTACCAGCAGATGGCAGGCAACCATCACTTTTCACTCGCTGGAAGTCCCAGCTCAGTGACAGTGATGTTTAACCATGATGCTCATGTGTAGGTTAGCCACTGTGAGAGGGGGATGACTTGTACGTCTTATTTCCAGTAACAAGTGGAGGATAAGCTTTAAAGGGATAGTTTAACATTTTGAAAAATTGGCCCATTGCCATAATCCTTATAGTCATAGCAGTAGGTTCATTACCTGTAATTGTCGGTGCAAGCTATTTTTAGAACGGCAGAGCAGAGCCGCCAGCTGCTCAGAGCTCTCCTTAGCGGAGGCTCATGGGATTTCTTGGTTTCCCTCATCAAACTCATCAAAATCCAACAACTCCAAAACGCTCTCACGGACAAGTTGTGACCTGCACATTCACCACGCTATGAGATAATAACGGAACGTTACGAGACAGAGTTGTTTTCAAGGTAAATTTACCTTGAAAACAACTCAGTCTCGTATGGAAAACCGCTGATTCCCGTTGGGGGCAGTTTTTCAGCAAGCAGTCTCTGCATTTGCCTCGAAAACAACTCTATCTCGTAACGTTCCGTTATTATCTATACGATCGCGCGCACCCCGGCTGTCGAAGCTTCGATTTTGATCGATTTTATGTCTGCGAAGCTTCGATTATCAAAATATGATAATCGTTGACAGCCCTAGTATTTGACGAGTTTGATGAGGGAAACCAAGAAATCCCATGAGCCTCCGTAGCGTAGCTCTGAGCAGCTTGCACCGACAATTATAGGAAACGAACCTACTCCTAAAACTATAGGGATTATGGCAATTGGCCAATTTGCCAAAATGTTGAACTATCCCTTTAAAGTGAAAACATTCAGTTTTTGTCATCATTGCTGATGTGATATTTGAAGCTCAGATATGAATCAAAGAAAAAAGAGACCTGTCACCTTCTGTTCATCATTGTGAAATACTTAGCATCATTATAATGACGTACTCAAACCTGTAACACTTGTGTTCTGTCTGTAGCCACGCCCATGAGTCTGCAGCAGCTCAGCAGGTTGGCTGTGAGGAAGAAGCTAGGCACCAGAGCTCTGAAGGTCATAGGTCAACTGGACATACCGAAACTCATCATCAGCTACCTCTGCTATCAGTGAGAGCTGGATCACTGCTCACAGAGAGAGACTGGACATTCACTGCTTTCAGTTTTAACAGTAGATTTAAAGGTTAGTGATGAGCACACAAACACATCGGTTTTCAATGACCTGAGCTGGGACTCCTGTCTGCCCTGTGGAATATCTTAATATGGAATATGAGTCTAGCACAGCAGTGGTTCCCGCAGTGGTTTATCCTGCTGTTTCCCTTTTCCATTCTCTTTTAAAATAACAGATGAAACATTTTGATTACAGATGCCCTGTGGAGTTATATCTACGTTACTCACCAACATGTTGTGGGCATTTCCACTTTCCTCATGTTAATATCCATTTCCACCAGTTTGCAGTATTTCTGTTCCCAGGGCATCTTCAGGTATCAAACATTAGAATCAGTTTTGTTGCAGGTGACAGCCTGACAGCTCACAGTTGCTGGTTATCACAGATATAAAGGCTTCAGGCTTTGCTGCTTGTTAGTTTTTCAGTTGCACAGAGATAGTGACTGCGATGGAAAAGACCTGAAATAAGGCTTTAGAAGGCCTCAGCACAATCTAAGCCATCCAAGTATGAGCGGACCTAAAGAATAACACTAAGTCTATGCTTATCAGTTTACATATGACAAAAAAAACAAGACTAGAAGGTTTTGGAACCACTGCATTAGGTTAATCAGACAGAGTCAAGGCACTGAGGAACAACACTTGTGGCACAGCAGAAGACAGATGATGCAGCATGTGGGACATCCCAGAACGGTCTGTTGAAGATGCCAGCATGGTACTGTACACTGAGTTTCTTTCCTGTCTGCTTTGACATCCTCTGACACTGACCACAGGAGCTCAGAGCACAGGGACTCAAAGTCAGAGATGACTGGTAGAGTCTGATGTTTTATTTTCCCACCATCATCGCTGGAATTAATGACTAATATAGACACATAATCTGACTCAGTGACCATCTTCAGAGGCAGAAATAGAAAAATGTAGGCTGGTGCACATAATTGTATGACTTTATTCTGGTTTTGATCTTTTCACACAAACTGAGCCGAGTAGTTACAACTTACATTGTCATTGTTTTATTATGTATATCACAAGTACAGTGTTTCCTGTCTGCTGGCACTCAGGACTATATTGATATTGACACAATCAGGTATCAACAAACCATGTAAACACTACAATCAAACAATAAACTGATCAGTTTATTATTGATTGTTTGACATGGAAACTTTAAAAAAGGAGCAATGGAGCCATCAACATGTAATTACAGAGGAGGAGTAGGGTCGCTGTGGGGAAGAAAAAGTGAGTTCTGACTTTTTTCTCAGAATTCTGACTTTAAACTTTCTGATTCTGAGAATAAAAGTTTAAAGACAGAATTCACTTTTTTTTCTACAGTGGCCCTAATCCTCCTCCTTATCTAATCTTATCCATACATTGAACATAAAAGTCTTAAATAGCATTTAATAAGGTTTGTCATCAAGATAAATATAAAGGGATTATATTATAATATAACAGATGAGTGTAGATTTGTTTTTAATGCAACTACAGAAGGGATGGTGCAGTTTTGGGTAAAAGGAAAGATGAAGAAATATGTCCTTGGTGATCAGACCACATTGTGATGTCATCATTTGTATTTTTAAAGATGGCCGACATTTCCACTTCCTCCTACTGTATAAAAGTAGAGACAAAAGCTGAGGTAACTGAGGTCCCACCCGTATACCTGTTTGACCCAACTGCAACGCAATCACACACCTGTCAATCATGATGTCAGACTCCTGTTTTATACCTTCAGGTAACTAATTAAAACCAAACGTATCAGAAAAATGAACATACACTATATCCCATGTCGCTCGTCTTTGTATACAGTCAGTGGACTAGACACAGGTGGGGAGGGGTCAGGAGCAGTGCTGAGCATCTGTATGGATGTGGTGTGCAGCAGAGGTCAGGCCCATGGACACTGGTTCTGGTGAACACGATGGAGGAGGGCTGCAGAGAGTGGAACAATTTTAAATGACATTTTGACCGCTACAAAATATCTGATTGGTTTAACCAACCACAGTCATCTGATTGAGCTGGGGAAGGGGAAACAGGAGGGGAGAGGGAAGGGGTGAGATGGTGGGGGGGGTGGGTTGTCTTTTCCAGGATTTTCTGGGAAACTACAAGTATGCATCTTAACCCACAGATGGACTATAAATACAGCGAAGCAGCTAAAATATGAAGTAACCGCTCAGTAAGCATTCCCTGGATGACTCCAAGTGAAACATCCAGAGGAACACCAAGTAGTGATGTTGTCACAACAGCAGCACTCAGAGTGAAGTTCTCCAGATGCCGCTTCAGATTCCTGTAATTCAAACCCCAAGCCTGGCGACAGACAGCGTTTGATCCAGACGCTAAGTACCCCCGGCTGCCTATTTATAGCCTTGTGTCTGTTGCAGCATTAAATCTGCTCATAGATACTTGGTATTTGTAGAGGGAGGTGCAGGAAGTCGTTTTATGAACTCCACAAAGTCCTTTAGATTGACTTACTGGCTCTGTTCAAAGTCGACATGACCTGGTTCAGAGGATTTATATAAAAGATTTATCTAAGGAGGTTGAATCAGGCCAAACACACTTGATGAGGTGACAGCAGAACATTGAGAGGAAAGTGTAGAGAAGCTCAGTGTTTGTTTCTGGCTTCACATTCTGTATCAAAAGTCACTGATGTTTTAGTTCAGGTGTGATCTGTTTTCTCAGACAGAACATCTTCACATCTTCACATCTTCACCTCAGTGAATCAAACTTCAGAGGCATTTTCTAAAACGATAATTCAGATTCTGTCTCTTAAAGGTCCAGTGTGTAATATCTGTCAAGGTTTATTGGCAAAATCTGAATATACTACCAATGAATGTTTTCCCCTCATTTTACACACTGGACCTTTAAAGTGAATTCTAACTTCAGGACACTCAACATCTCTCATGCAGTGAGAGGACCTTACCTACTCTGTACAAATGGGTGCAAATGGTCCAATGATAGGTAGAGACACCTCCTAGGCCACAGGAAGTCATAGATTCAAACTTAAAGGACCATACCGGTGTTTTTGCTGTGACAGCTTAAGGACAGGAAGTGTGTGATTCTGATATTACCTTAGATAAGATACAGAACACCTTCCTGTAATCATTGTTTTTACAGATACTGGTATATAACTAGTAGAGAACCTGACATTAGGGACATATTTAAGCCTCTGTCAACGATAAAGATGGAAGTCATGAACAGAATTTCTCAGGAACACCTTATTTGGCACAAATGTTCACTTGGATTAGAGGAGGATATGATTAGATCTTGAAGGTCAGAGGTCAAAGGTCACTGAGACCAAATACACATAATGTGTTTTATTTAATTCCATAGTCAGAACTATACTAACTAAATATGAATCTGGACGTGAATATAATGTGACAGACTGGTGGAAGCAGAAAAAGAGGACTCCTTCCAGCTTTAAGTTTGTGTCACTACATCAAGTTCAACCATCATTTCTGAGGCTCGTTCACACTCACCAGTTAAATCTTCACTCACCTGTTGATACCAGAGCTCAAGAGAGAAGCCTGAGACTGATGGTGATGTAAAACTACACAGATGTTGTTTGGTTCTTCAAAGCACAAACACTTCTTATGGTCCAACACTTCAAATAAAAATATTGGAAAGTGTAAACTATGGAAGCTTAAACCTCAGGCCAAGGGGGCGGAAACTGATTTTCACAGCGAGCTGGAATCACAGGAAAACGCTGCTCCAGCTGGTCTTATGGTGCGCTTTCAAAAACATTTGGTAGTAATATAAAATAAGTATCATGCATTAAATGAGGTGAAATATGCAAAAGCACTGATATGGTCATTTAAAAGCTAATTATGGCAGAATAGAAGTGAACAAGCGCAGTAAAAAGCTGAAAACCTGCTGAACTCTCTTTCCCTTGTTTCCCATTTGATATATAACATTAAAAAGTCCACGTGCGGTTCGCTGACGTCAACCCTCTGGATTTTTTAGGTGTCTAAGTTCACAATTTTCAACCCTCGTGCCTCTGTGTGGAGCTGCCAGCGGGCAGTTACCTCGCACGGCTTTAAAGAACAAGAGGCCATCTGTCAGCTCTCCTAGACGTCTGCACCTCCATGTTTATTGTTAAATGACAGATCCTTACAAAGCGCTCAAAAGCAATATTTCATGCTTGCAGAGCTGCATCCAAATCTCTCAGTCCACTCCCGTGATTTGGCGCTCTCCCTAAACGTGCCCGGGCTGCACGATGCTGGCCTGAATATGAAGTTTTGACTGCTGCACCCCACACATGAGCCAAATTGTGGGAGTTTAATCAGAATATAAATTCCTATGAAGTTATCTTCCATGATTACAGGTCGTTTGGACTAGTTTCTGCAGCCTGGTTTGTTATAGTCTTAGCCTGTAAATAATCTTGAAGCACAGATCTCTCCTTCATATGGAGAGTTCCTTTTAAGAGCATTTTCAAATATTTGACCCTGATACCGATGGTGCTCAAAATAACCACTAACAAACTTTCAAAGCAGTTGAAGGCAACAGAAGGGACCTGAGAAAGGAGGGCAGACGTATATGTCCAGTTATCTACCATGAAAAACGGCTCCGGCTCCAAAATAGGAATGTTGAACTTCAGGTTAAACAACAAAGCGGTCGGTTTCCTCCCGGTTCATCAGATTAAACCGCACGGGCTCAGTTGAAGTGTTCTTATTAAAGTGAATAATGTCAACTTGAATCTGCTCAGACGTACAGTACATATCTGTTAAGGTGCTATGAAAATCATCCCGCAAAATGTGTCAAAATATACAAGTCTTATTGAACTGTACAGAGATGTTGATTTATTGAATAAATTGTTCTGTTGGCTTGTTTGTTGCTGTTCTCATGATTGTGTTTTTTTATATATATATATATTGGGCTTTTTATTGCCTACAGTGGAGAGAGAGAGACAGGAAATGAGGATGCAGAGAGGGGGAATGACATGCAGGAAATGGCTGCCCGATGAAATTGAATGTTTTCATTAATCAAGAACGAAAGTCTGAGGACCATAAACGATGCCAACTAGCATCCGGTGGCGTTATTCCCATAACCCGCCAGGCAGTGTCCGGAAAAACTAGGAAACCGGGAAATGCTGGGCGAGTTGACCACTAAATAATAATATCAAAATAACTATAAAGACAAAATGATATATTTATCGAAAATGGACCCACTAACAAGTGTGGGTAATGTAGATTCATCCACATTAATATGAGACTCTTTTATAACCAAAAGCAAACTCCTCGGGGTCTCTTCATCACTTTTGTCATTACATAATAAATACACAATGAAAATCAAAACAATGCCTTAAATGGAGCTCAATATGTAAAACATAAAAGGAAAGATGTCATGCACACACCTACGCTCATCAAAACACACTGTTCACATTCATGCCTAATATTGTGTTGGTCCCTTTTGCTGCCAAATACGCAACAAACTGCGCTGCACTGTGTATTCTGCTTTCTATCAGAACCAACATGAACTTGTTGAGCAGTTTGACTAACAGTGTCACCACTGTTCCTTCCTTGGACCAACTTTTGATAGATCCTGACCACTGCAGACCAGGAACAGCCCACAAGAGCTGCAGTTGTTCAGATGCACTGACCCAGTCGCACCTCGTCAATCTGGCTCAAATTCTTCCTGCTTCTAACACGTCAACTTTGAGGACAACATGTTCACTTGCTGCCTAATATATCCCACCTACTAACAGGTGCCATGATGGACTGTTGTTCAGTGTTACTCACTTCATCTCTGTCAGTGTTCATAATGTTATGCCTACAACAAGGATAAGAATGAGATGACCACAGCTAGTATATTGCACTTGTATAGAAAATGACATGAATACATGCCTTGGATTGCAGCCATTTATGACAGAAAACATCACTAAGTGTCACTCAGCGTCTGACTATAATGCTATGGTGAAAGAACATGTCATTTTGTGTGAAGTGTTGTTGAAAAATCAACATCAACAATTGAATCAACTGAATCTCTAGATCATTCAAACCCGTTAACATGAAAACCAACATCTCCTGCAGCTGCCACGCACACGTCACACAGCCAGTGAGTATGAGGAAAGTATGAGACGCAGCCAAACTCTGGCCAATGGGTTCATCACTATGAGCGACATTTACTGTCAGTTTTCAGTGCCTGTGCAGAAAAGTCCAAAACCGTTAATAATAATGGCTAAAATGTGACTTTGGATTGTTCTGAAAGCATCTTGTCCTGCACGAGATCCTGCAAAAACATGTTATCAGTCTTTTTCTTTCTTTCTTTCTTTCTTTTGGCGCAATGGTTTCCTAAGAAAACACAACATAATTTGCCTCATCAGAAGAGTTGTGGTTATTCCAGATGAAAATTTTTTTGATATTTTTGTTTTTGTCTTTGTTGATTTGAAAGATGTGGAGTTGAAAAAAAGACGATGTCATGAACCTCCATGCACCAATCAGAATTTAGCAGCCCAGCCCAAAGTTTAGGGGCCTCACGTGTTGAATGTAGTTTTCTTTAAAGTTTTGAGTTGCTAGATCATAATGGGACATTTGTAAAGTAAATAAGGGCCTGCTTTCATTATTATTATAGAAATATGTTTGTCAAACACTCTCTTCTTGTAGCTGTTCTTGAGTTCAAAACTCAATCTCAGGTTGAGCTGAGTTTTTCTCCCTTACCACTAGGCGGTGCCATAGATAAAGAAATCGTTTGTCAGCCAGATGCTTGTAGTACTCGTGGGCCAACAGCAAACAGTGTTTTTTTTTCCAGTCAGCATATGTGTTCAGGCCTCGAGGGCACAAAGAAAACAAGCTCCTGTAATTGTGGTCACTCTCTTGCTTGTGGCCAACTAATCACACCCTGTCAGGGAGCAGTTGTCTCTGCCTCGTGAGAAATCGATCTTTCTCCTTGCACTATGAACAGACAGGGGATCTCATCTTGGCAGAACAAGAGGAGAAGGGGAGAATAAGAAGTGGAAGGCAGGTTGTGTATTCGAGAGTGTTGTGTAGACAGGAAGTGGGGCGATCCACGGCTGAATGGTGTGATGCTCAAATGGCAGTGTCCCAGTTAGACACTCTGAAGTCAGCAGGAGTTACTAAGCATAAGACGTTCAAATGTGCTCACACAGTCCTGCAGCTCCACACACTCTGGTTTGTGTTAGAGTCAGAGTGTCTTTATATCAGTAAGATGAAGAGAAAGTCCAAGAAAATGTAGGACTTGCTTCCAGTAAACCAAATCTCTACGGATAACAGTGTATTTCTATGGAAATATGAGTGAGCGACCATGGGGAATGGCTGATAAGGGCTTAGGAAGAATGGATATGATTTGGTATTTTTGATTAAAGGGATAGTTCAACATTTTTGCCTATTGCCACAATCCCTATAGTTTTAGGAGTAGGTTAATTACCTTTAATTGTCGGTGCAAGCTGTTTTTAGATCGGTGGGGCAGAGACGTGAGCTCTGCACGGCGCGAGGTACTTTCGCCTTTCCCTCATCAAACTCATCAAATACACAATCCAACAACTCCAAAACGCCCTCGTGGACAAGTTGTGACAAGTTGTGCACATTCACCACGCTATAAAATAATATTGTAACATTACAAGACAGTGTTGTTTTAGAGGCAAATTAGTTCCGAGTATTTGCTTCATGTGTCGTAATATTACATACGTTATTATTTCATAGCGTGGTGAATGTGCAGGTCATAACTTGTCCACAAGAGCATTTTGGAGTTGTTGGATTGTGTATTTAGTTTGATGAGGGAAAGGCAAAAGTACCTCACGCCATACAGAGCTCACGTCTCTGCCCCGCCAATCTAAAAACAGCTTGCACCGACAATTAAAGGTAATTAACGTACTCTTATGACTATAGAGAATATGTCAATGGGTGAATTTGCCAAAAATGTTGAACTATTCTTTTAAGTATTGACTATATCATCCTGTCATGACTGAGTTTATGGATCACAGCGACATGAAAATATGTTCAGTTGTGTTACTTACAGAGGGAACAGCTTTATATTGATAGCTCATGATCACTCTTGTTATGTCAGTACATTGGTTAACTTAGCTTATCTGAGCAGACTTGACACAAGGTGAAGCAGCTCACCAGGTCCAAAGTTCAAACCTCCACACGCCTCCAAGCCCGTCTTAAGTCACTAACAACCATGTTGGGCCTCATTTATTTCCTAATGTAGTGATTGATTTGATACATTCCACTGCTCTGCTGAAAGGATAGAAGAATACTTTTAGGTGTTTTATTTATGTGGACCACATATATCCACAAACTAAGATACCTGACTCAGCAGCTGCTGTGGTTCTGTCATTAAGAGATTATTTGTAATCTCTGACCTTTGAGAAAAGAAACTAAAAGCATTGATCAGCAGTGTGTTTGTGATCAACTCTTGTTCCAAGCCTTTATTATGGAGAAAGAGAAGGCCAGGACTTAGACTCAAACCCATATGTGGCCTATTGCTCTACCAGGTTGACTAATGAGGCGCCTAAACTTTCTTAATTAGTTTTTGTACTAGTTGTACGATCAATCGATTTGTGTATAAATGTATGTAAAACGAAAGATCAAAAAGAAAAGGATAAAGGAAATATTCATCCAGTCATTGAGTTCCAGCTCGTTTTGACAGTTTCCTTTAATCAACAGTCACAGTTCAGCTTCCATTTACATGCACCACATACAGTAGTTGTTACATTGTGGCATTTCTACATGAGTGGGATTTCTAAAACTAAAATATCCACTCTCCTGTTTAAAATAAAGAAATGCAACAACAAGCAAGTTTCTTTGTTGCGAACAAAAAGAACCGTCATTTATCTTGATCTCATCCTTCAGCAGCACACTGTCTGGTCGACATGAGATGAGAACTCCTGGAACATCTGATAGCGAACATCCGAGTGCTCTAAACATAGACCGAGTTGAAGAAATATTGCTCCCCCACATACTAATTAATCTACACTTGACTGAACCTCTACACCCACTGTGACATTTAGCAGAGAACCAACTGAGGGTTACGGTGGCAGTGACTTATTCTAAGATACTACACTGGTTTGCAGGGCGGAGCGTAATTATAAATTAAAAAGAGTTCAAATGAAACGGAACGTCATCCAACAGTTCAGCTTCATAATATCAGAATGATAACATATTATTATGGTTTCAAGTGTTTTGGTTTGTGTATTCTTAGTTGTGTTTTACTTGAACACCATGTGAGCTCATTTTTAGTATCATGATGCGATGAATCACACATGTCTTCCACTGAGACCTCCTGCAGCCTTATCAGGGCGAGTCTGAGGGAGGACGGTGTGGTCTGACGAAACCCTGCTTCATCACAAATTCCATAGACGAAGTCCCAGCACCACCCACATACAGTACAGTACATGTAAACCCAGAAAACACACTTCATGTTAATTATAACATGAAGAAAACAGCAAAGGAGTCTGGTAGAAACAGATGTAGGTCATTAACACCGTGATTATGATACTTTTATTGATTACGGCGCTAAATGAAAGGCTTCTGTCGACGGCTCTCCGACTGTAAGTTAATTGTTTTCAGCAGGAGTCCAGAGGATCCCAGTCTGTCTGGGTCTGGCCTCCGCCCTCCAGTCTGCTCCCACACTTTGGTCTTTCTCGAAAATAATATTCACGTGTCTGGAAGTCAACACCCAGGGTTACGTGCACACACACACACACAAACTGTGCAGGGACACTTCAAAAGCAGCGAGATGATGAAGCCATCTGGTTGTGTTTTGTGAAGGGAGTCCCCGGGCCCAGAGTTTCCTCAAATATAGCCGCTCCGGTGTGAATGAAGTCAGCAGACTTTTCTGATTTGGTTTCAGCTGCTGTGACGCTCGGCTTCTCAGCAGAAGCCCACTGGACGACACACTATGTTTCCAGAGAAGTACCAGACGGCCTGGATGGACACAAGCACTGGGCAGCCTGCAGCCGTACTTTGGAACATTAGCTTCTTATTATTTCTTATTTTATTAGGAAAAGTGCTTTTACCAGTTTGGGGTCATTGAGCCAGGAACTGAAAAGTGATTTTAAATCCCAATCCTCAATGGAGCTGGACATATAAAATAATCATAGTCCTCTAAAAGGCCTCGTCTAGCCCCTGAAGTGTGATTGACGCTAAACAAACATCTGTCCTGAAATGCTCTGACACAATTTGGCCTGAATGATCTAGATTTTGTTTTTGCTGCTTGCTCCAGTCTTTGCCACACTTAGAGGTGGATACCAGAGTTTGGATTTAGGTGGAACTGGATGTGGGCAATCAAGTGTCACACACCATGGAGGCTGCAAAACACTTCTCTCTCCAAGCTGTGAAAGCACGATCACATTTCACTTCCACTTTTACATTCAATTCTGTTGAAACTCACAGAATAAATTCAGGTGTTGCTCAAGACACAGCGCCAGAAAACACTTCTGTAAACACTGACCAAGCAGATGTTCTAAACACACAGATGAGTTATCGTTCCCAGGTGTGTTATCATTATATTCACAAAAGATGTAAAATGAGATCATTTCCTTTTTCAGAGGCCAGTGAAGGGAAGTTTGGTTCAGTGGAAAAACAACAAAACTGTAAAATTTCAGTAGAAATCCACTGACACACTGACACAAATGTGTCCTACTAAACAACAGCAAACTGTACTGGCAGTGGAAACCAGTGGAAAAGAGCTCAGAGAGGTCGTAGCTTATTAATTTATCGATAGAGACATTTGTGCTCATATATTTAATAGTGGTGCGTTCTGCTTGGTCAGTTATGTGGTTTTGTATTGGAAGTCCATAGCAGCTTAAGCACTATAGTCTAGGGTAGACACACTGAGCACGGATGTTCGCACACACACTTGATCACTGTAGATTTCTAAAACTGGAGCAATGGAGGGGAAGCCCTTTGCTTAAAGGGATAGTTCAACATTTTGGCAAATTGGCCCATTGCTATAATCCCCCATAGTTTTAGGAGTAGGTTCGTTACCTTTAATTGTCGGTGCAGGCTATTTTTAGAATGGCAGAGCAGAGCCGCAAGCTGCTCACAGCTACGCTACGGAGGCTAATGGGATTTCTGGGTTTCCCTCATCAAACTCATCAAATACGCAATCCAACAACTCCAAAATGCTCTCGTGGACAAGTATTGACCTGCACATTCACCACACTATGCAAAACTGCTGATGCACGTTACTGTCTGGGGCAGTTTTTCAGCAAGCAGTCTTGCATTTGCCTCAAAAACAACTCCGTCTCGTAACGTGCCGCAACCTGCTCCTAAAACTAGGGATTATGGCAATGGGCCAATTTGCCAAAATGTTGAACTATCCCTTTAAGGACACTTCAACAGTGGCAATGAAGGAGTAGCTGGCCAGATCGACCCTGCCTGCCCAAAGAATAGTCTGACAAGCTTCAGGTCATAAACCTACGTGTTGTATTGGGTAGATTCTTCATCAAAATGTGTTTTGTGTGTCTGTTTAACTGACTCTAAACTCAGTGACCTGGCAACCCATTTCTTCATAAGATAAACAGTCCTGAGAACAGGCTGACATATTGTCAAACTGCAAGGAAGCAGCAGCAGAGAACACCGTCTTCTTAAACATTAGCTGGCTGTCACTCGTCTGTCGTCTGCCTGAATACCTGAGGGTGAAATGTAGCACACTCACACAGCCGGAGAAATCAGCGCTAAGCATCTGCAGAGAGAGACTGCATAACATGTGCCTGTTTGCACTCAGTGTTCTACTGCAGCTCACTCTTGTAGTCCATCAAAACCAAATATTCATTTGGCAGCTGAAGGTGAGACAAATGAGTTGTATAACTACCCTGAGAATCTGTTACACAACCTATAAGTGAAAAAGAAATGTCTGACAGTCGGACACGACAGGAATCTAACGAATGTGCCGCAGTGTTTCTGTGTTATTGGGTCTTACTCTTTAATCACTTATAATCCAAGAATAGATATGAACAGTTCAGATTTGAACTTCCATGACCTTTAAGTGTTCGCTTGTCCTTCTCTATTTTGAGCCCATAAACACAGATCAGACCCCATTTTAACTGATGAATGGTCACAATGGCTAAATGGCTACTGTAGCTATCCTGTAGCAACTACAACCTTTCATCCCTAAATTTATTATTCATTATTTTAGCTTGTGTTAAATACTTTACTTTGTCTTATTATTTAAAGCATGTATCCTTTCACTTTTTGCAAACTCATAGTCTCCATTATTTTTTCTGGTAAATCTAGCTATTTAGCCGTTAAAATTGTGCCTTTAGTTAAGCTCATATTGTTTATTATTTCAGCTTATATTAAACCTTTCAACTTCAAGTCATAAATTACTTTTAGCTAACTAGCCTAATTCAAGCTAACGATGTATCCATGGGGTCATTCCTATGTTCCCTCAGCCCTATGTTCCCACAACTTTTGTTGTCACTGAAAATTAGGCCCTATGTTCCCACAGTCCTTTGGTCCCACCATTGGTTGGGTTTAGGTAATTAAGAAAGGAGTTGGTTAAGTTTAGTAAAAAGACCATAGAGGCTAGACAGGCCAGATAGATAGAGTCCAGATAGGTAGAGTCCAGATAGGTAGAGAGAGTCCAGTGGGAACATAGGGCTGAGGGAACATAGGGCTGAGGGAACATAGGCACGCTTCAGCCAAATATTTGATTATTCATTACTTTTTGCTAAATATTAATAAATTACAAAATATATTTTAACCTCTCTTGCTAGCTAGTTGGTTAACACAGTAGCTAGTGTGACTATATTGCATAAGTAGTGCTGAAATCAATTTGATCACTGTTGTGGAGTCATAAATGTGTTCGCAGCTCTCATAACCTCCGAACAGCAGCGGTGTTGATCTGTCTGGGATGGATGCAGGTCATTCCTCAACCTGAACAACAGCCGTAAAGTACAGAATGTGCTACAGGTTGTGCCGTGTTTTTCAAAACGGCTGCTCTGTCTACCTGACAGCTATTAATTAGACCTTTATCACCCGAGAGAAGACATGCTGAGACTTTGACACACACACCTATATTTCGCTGTTGTCCAAAACAAGAAAGAACAATGTTCTTGCTGACGATGCCAGATAGGAGGAGGCCTTTAAATGTTCGCACTTTAAATACCATTTGAGGCACAACGTGTTTGTTACTCTTGCATAAAGCTTTGTTAATTGTTTGTGTGAGTGTAATGTCAATACAAAGCTGTAATGTCTGACCCGAGTTCAACTGTCCAACACTGAACTGTAAGAGACAGTCTCTCAAGGATCATAGAGGCTTTATTATAAAAAAGAGAGACATAACGAATCTACTATCTACAGTACACAGCACTTTGTCAAGTGTTTTAGAGTAAAAACCTCCATGTGTGGTTGTCTCTCGTGTCATGTACTAAAATATATTTGTTCTTACCTTATTTAAATGTTCTTGGTCATGCCGTATTTCTTTTTTTATACTAGGAAAGGCTAACTTATTTGCATAACATATTATCATACACAGAAATAACTCAATGTGCTTAACAAAAATAAAAGAAGCATAAAAATAGAGCTGAAATCAAAGTAAGAAGTCAGTATAAAACATAAATAATGAAATAACAAATGGTGTTGGCTTGTTTGCATGCACTTTTTCTTGCATACTTGCAATTAAGTGAAATTGTGTTAGGTGTCCTTACTCTGATTCTAAGGAAGTTTCTATTGTTAAAGCCATTACATTTGTGGCTTACTGCAAAAACATGGGAATCAGAGCAGCAGAATGTGAGTGCAGGTCAGGAATGTGAATGAACATGAATTCAGAACATTGCTTTACATGATAAACATGTCAGAGAGAAATAGTGCAGTGCAGCAGTGGCTGATTGAATGCACATGCGTGTCTGCATTTACAGAAAAACAGTGACACGCAAGCTTCACGGAACCCCAGCCCCATTTACCGTATGTGTGTGTGTGTGTGTGTGTGCACGTACATGTGTCTGTGTGAGTGTATGTGTATGTGTATGGATGTGTGGGTCCATCACGTGGCGACAACAATCAAACAAAGCCTCGCAATTAATTTAACAAAGCACTTTTCTGTGGTACTAAATCACTGCTGCTCTTTAAACTGTAATAATAGTTGATAGGAAGATGAGATTAGCCGGAGCGCAGCAGCCTGGCGCCTGTGGGCCGCCTCCAACACTCACGTGCTTCAACCTCTTTCTTTTGGGTTGGCAGGTAAAACTGCTTATTTCACTGTCATGAGTGTTTATGGGCTGGTGATAAGGTGAATCTGGGTGATGATGAACATTCCTACTGAGGCGCGATGCTCTCACAGCTCATCTTCAGCAGGAGGGTCACACAGACTGAGGAAACTCTCAGGGTAGTGTGTGTTACAGTAAGTTGTTGTGTTTAACCCATGTGAGGCATAGTTTTGTACTTTCTGTTGAGCTCATTTTGTCCTATGTATTGTCAGCTTCAAAAGGTTTTTCTTGCTCAATCAAATGTGCATCAGTGGAGTATGGGAAAGGTTTCAACAATATCATAGCTTTATTGACATTTTTACTATTTCAAAATAGATAGAATTCATGTTTAAACACACTTCCCTGCATGCATTTTTCCTCACTAGCCTACCTGCTGCCTGTGAAGCAGAGATGAATATGCCACTAAAATGGAAGTTTGTAGCAAACTATGTATGATAAAGTATGATAAATGTGGCTATAAAAAACTTAGCTGTCCCACATACAGTATTTAATACCTCCATTAGTGATTGTCTCTCATGTACTAAAATATATTTGTTCTTACCTTATTTAAATATTCTTGGTCATGCCTTGTATCTTTTTTATACTAGGAAAGGCAAATGTATATAACATATTAACATACACAGAAATAACTCTTAACAGAAATAAAAGAAGCATAAAAATAAGGCTGAAATCAAATAAGTAGTCAGTATTTTATAGGTTTTGTAGGTTTCCTCTACCTCTTAATGAGGAGCCCTGCTGTGTGCAGGGGTGGTGGTTAACACCTGACAAGAGCTTCCGCCATTGTTGTCTTTATCTTGCAGGATGTCATAATTAGCTGCCATAACAGTGCTATGTCTTAAGGGCAAATTGGAGGCAACAGTGACAATTAAAGGGAAGCGAGGCGATCGTTAGCATGCTAACTTTAGAATGCTAAAGAGATGTGATAGATGAGATTCAGCACTGGCAATTACCTTTCAACACAAGAGACAGCTGCTGGCGAGTTACACTGAACTTTTCTTCTAGACTGATGCTGTTAATGCTAACGCTAGCTAAGCAGCAACTTAGAAATAGCTCCTTTAAACATGATTTATTTATTTATTTATTTTTTTAAAAGTTTGGCCTCCTGTTTATCTGCTGCACATGCACTGACTTGATCTTTGGAATAAATTGAAAGATGCTTTAATAACAAAATATATGTAAACATTATAGCAACATAAATGTGAGTTTAAATGTCTTTTGGTCCTACTCCGGTGGTATAGCCTTACATTATCCAACCGTGCATGCCCATCTGTGCTAATTGTATCTTTGAGTTGTAAGCTAATGCCTCACTCACACTAATGTCTCCATAAATATCTCATTTATAGCGCAGGCCTTGTGCAGTGTCCTCAAAACGTTGACCTTTGGCCGTGAGCTGAAGAGAGCTTGACCCACCACAGGCCTCCCACCATCCATCTCCCTCCGCCTCCATCTACAACACTTTGAGGAAAGTTAAATTCAGATCTGTCATCACACGGTTGACACAGCGTTTTTATTTTCCCTCTGTCCTACTGTTTCTCATCTGTCTGTTAACAGTAGCTTCAGAATCCAAATTACGATCCTAAATACTGTTTTCCACAGGAAACACTTACTCACACTTTCCAGGCTGGCTGTGAAAACTGGAAAAATCAGTGAAGGATAAGAGGGCAGGGGAGGGGACGGGTGTGATTCCTGGACACTGTCCACACCACCACCACCACCACCACCAACACCACCGCTGCCACGGCTGATCACTGAACCAGTTCTGGTTCGACTCTGACCCTGAGGTATGTGAGGTTAGTAGTGTGAGGTGGAGAGAGTAAGAAGGTTAGCCAGCTGGCCCAGACATCAGGAGAGCTGGTGGGGGGTATCTGCTCTTTATCTTACAACCCTACACACACACACACACACACACACACACACACACACACACACAAACCTGCAATACACAAACATAGTGCTTTGTTACAGTCGAATTCTGAACTTTGACACACAAAGTTGAAGTGACCAATGTTTTAGATAACAATTGCTTATTTCCACATCCAACATTTACAGTTTAAGTGGAGTTGTCCTTTCAATTAATACAAGACTTAATTACTCCATCTGTTAATTATAAGTCCAAAATTCCCTCTGCTTTTAGCTCTGTTTTGGTCTCCACCAACTAACACTCTAATAGCCTACTGATACTGGAAGGGAGCACAGTGGGTCTTTAGAGCTTTTTCACTACAAATAGATGCCTGATGTTACTGGAAATGGGTTTTATGACAGCTGAACCTGGCCTAAACAATCAAATTGTGGACCACAAAACCAAAACACCAAAAGCAGATTTGGCGGTAATCCTCTGTAGGTTCTCTCAGCAGGTTAACCTGTTGAAACATACACACTGGTCACTGCTACTACATCCCATAATCTCTGTGAGTGACTGAGTTCAGCTCAGTTTGCAGGTTGGCAGAACTTCCTTGTCCTACTAGTTGTTCTGATCTTCAGATCTCTCTTTTTTTTCCAAAGCAAAGCAAACCACAACTACTGTAGCTACAGAACAAATCATGGCCACACTCAGTACACTGCTATGGTTTGTTACCCATACAGAAGATAGCTGAGAAGTGACTGCTGGTTGCCTTGTAGTCTTAGGGTTTTGGTAACTATTCCATACTTGTTGTTCTGTTTCACAACAGAAACATGTGAATTCAGCTGTTTTGTGACATTTACACATGAGAGCATAGACAGTAGGAGAGGAAAGATTACGGAGTCCAAGATCTTAATCAGACATTGATCTGGAGAATCAAATTTTCCAATTTCTCTTTTGGTCATTTTTTATGTGGAAAGTCGAAGGACCCTCTCTTCCTTGAAAAATCACTTTCTTGTTTTTGGCTGGATGTACACTGACTCTCTGAAAACTAAATTCTAACCACAAAATAAGTTCCAGACATGCATTGAACGTCACAGACTGGAGATATTTAACAGCGTAAATGTCCGCTGGTTAGTTTTTTCCCTTTAAGTCATTCCTGCAGTGTCATTCATATCTGTCCTAATAAATCTCCCCTGGGACTTAAAACCGCAGACCTGTCGAGCCGTCGTTGGGTGTATTAGCATGTGTGTAAATGAGCAGCATGGATCCCCCCGGACCCTCTCAGGATATTGGGTAATGTCTGGATTGTGCGTTGTGGCCGATGCAATGTGGTGCTTGCTGTCTGCTAAGGCAATTGTCGTGGTGGTGAAAGAGATTGGGATTGTTGCAGCCAAAACCTGAAATAACGACGCGAACGGACGACAGTTTTCCATCGAAGGCGTTGAGAACGTCTGCAGCGAGGGGCTCGGAAAGCAGATACATGAAATAAGAGATGGAGTGTGTGGGTGTTTTTGTGTGTCTGTCTGAACTGGCAAATGAAAACAGAGACTGAACAGTTTTGGTGTTTTAGTATGAAGGGGACAGCGGTTTTTGTGATCTGTGTAAATTTGTGTCTTTGTGCGCATAAACATGAAGCATATCCAGACCCAAAGCCTGTGTGTATGAGTAAGATGCTCACTAACTCACCAGCAGCCTGTTATACAACAATGTGATGTGATGTGTTTTTGTCTGCTTGTGTGTGTTTTCCTAAGCCTCAGTGTGTTGATCCCTCTGGGCCACCGTAACCTAAATTCAAGCATAGGCAAGTGATTTTCCTTCCACCTGTTTTTCAGAGCAATTTCAATTTGCACATAAACACTTTGACTATTAAAACCAAAAAAAGCTGAACCAACACTAAACGTGCTGCTATTTTGAGGATGTGAGAGAGAGAGAGAGAGACAAAGAGAGAGAGAGATGAATATGGAAAGAGAAGCGGGAGAGGACATTTTGTCAGCTGGCAGCGTTAAACGTCGCTGCTGCGAGTTTATTGTCGAGTGTCAGCTTTCTGAAGGAAAACCCTCTATGAATATTTTACAAGACAATTAAAATTCTTCAGGCTCTGTCAAGCAGATCAGTTTCAGGGAAATTCATTCGCACGCCACTGAAACTGTTGACAGTGATTTTTTGGCGGCCTTGCGGATGTGTGTCTCCTCGGTGGAGGTGTGCGTGTGTCAGGTCCGCTGTCCTCGGGCCTTTGCAACAAAAGGTCAGAGGTTGAATTCTTAAAAAACAAGCCGGTAGGAGAGGGGGGTGGGTGGGGGTCGGGGGACTGACAGCTTGTCAGAAAGTTGCAAACTTAGCGCAGCTGACATCCGCTGCAAAACGTAAATAGACGGAGGAGGTCAAGTGGACGTGGAGGGGGGAAATCTACCTGGAAACACTTCAAAAAGAGTTGGAAAAATAGCTCTGGGCTTCAGTGGGCCCTTTTTGTTGTTGTGCTGGTTAAATGTAGAAAAAGGGACATGCAGGATATCACCTATCAACAGGTTAAAGGAAACCAGTGCAGTGACACATTTAAACCTGCTTACAACCATTTTTTTTTACCACCTGTGGTTCACCACATAGAACAAAACCCGCCACAGATCAGATGTGTCATGCAGTGGAAGGTCCCGCTCTCCGTTCTGTGCTCCTGATGGTTTTTAAAGGAGATGGGATTGGATTACAACTCTCCTGGAATGACAGACTCTGTTTCTTTTTTTTTTTTTTTTGTGCTGGCAACCAAATCCATCTTTTGTTACTCTGGTTATATAATCCCTCTGCAGACACTCGGTCAGAATCAATGTCTGTGAATCTGACTCAGACTGCTGTGTTTGTGTCTAGCTGTACGCTCTGTGTGTATCCATCTTTACAGATTACTGGCTTTGTGTGAAGTCACTGACTGTGTTTACATGGACTGCCTTATTTTTGTGGTTAATCTGTTTAGGAAAACTCCATTTACTTGGGTGTTTTCTTCTTCAGTCTGAAGGGCAATTTACAATTTAGATTTAGACAATTTCAAACATTTGGAAAATCAAATGTGAGTGTGTTTTTGCAGCATTTGGCAACATAACATAGTATCTCTGTCTCTGTGTGTCAGTTCCCCTCACAAAACGTTTCTCTTATGTCACCAATGTTGGGTCAATAAAACACTGTTTGCGAGGAAAGAATATGATCTGTTAAGACTCTGAATAATCACGTAATACTTTAACCATAACTAGGCAGAACTAGCCCTGTCATGCTTTGGATTTCTCCACGTCCTGAAACAGTGTACACAGCTTTCAAGTACACGTAATCCTCAGTATACAAAGAGTGATGGTGGTAACTTTCCAAACACTCTTTATTTGGTTGGGGATACTCCATTAGCCTCTATGCACCCAAGGAGGGATTATGTATTAAGAAAACAGTTCATCCTAACTTTCCCTTATCATACTGTAGCCTAAGTAATAATAGGGTTCATTCACTCAGACACAGCACAGTCCTGCCCCTTTATTTATTTCCATGTCTTCTACTGTGAGTCATCAGCTCTTTTAGTATGATGTCATGTATACAGTAAAGAATCACAGATTTAAAATGAGTCAACTGGTGAAAGTTGTCAATTAAGTCTGAATCCAAAGGAAGTGAGACGGCTGCTTTTGTCTGCCACAGTCTGACATTCAGTGATGCTGTTACAAAGATTTACTGTAGTAAATTGATAAACTTGATAATGATTGTTTGACTGACTGTGTTCTCTGTTCTTACCTGTTTTGTAATACTTTCTTTATGTAAACTCTTGTTCTTTTTTGCTGTATTTGTTGTTCTCTCGACACCATTGTAAATGAAGACCTTCCTCAATGGTCTTCAAGAATAAATAAAGGTTATATTAAACCTGCCATCTTTATCACTATAAGGCGTAGAAGTAGAGTAGGGATGTCTCTAAAAGGTGTTTTTGTCCTCAATCCCAACCTGAGCCCTTTAAATATCCATGTATTATAAATAAATATTTGCATCTTTATTGATTATGAAGCAGGTCTTAGAACTTATGGTTCCTAGTTCCATATTAAGCCTTGAAACGAGGCGTCAGGACTTTGTTAGCTTTGTGATGTCACAACAAAGCAACGTCACCAAGCCCCGCCCACTCTGACCCACTATCCTGCCTCATAGGATTTGGTTTCTCTGAGTGTTTTACCTTAAATCTGCTGTATTTTTATTCGATCAGTGAGAAACCAGTCAGCCAATCAAAGGAGAGAATCCGAGAAGTCTGTTTTTAACTCTGCCAGGCCCTGAGTCTGACTGACTCAGCAAAGAAGAGGCAGTGGAGCTCCAAAAGCTAAGACACTATAGACACCAAAACCTACAGTATGAATGACTCAGGCAGCAATGACAGTGTCCACTCATGCTAAATCAGCATTCAGCTAATCTGACCTCCACCAGCTTGTTGGTGGTGTGAGTGTAGCTCAGTGACATGTAGAGCATGAATATATCTCAGTACGTCATCACACATAACATGTTACTCATTAGGCGCTTTAATATCTATGCACGAGCTTCCTACATAAATCAGTCTTAACAGATTACAGAAACCTGATGAACGTTGGTTAGACAGCAGATTTCTTGGCCGTGTTGAGCAGGATTTTAATGGAGCTGAGCAGGATGGAAACAGTATAGCTGCGGTAGAAGTGTGCCTGCAGGGACCATCCAGGCACCGACTGCGTAATGAGCTGCTACTTTGTAAATCAACCAGTAATTACATGCAAACTGCGAGTGCAAATTGATTAAAGACCCGGCACATATTTTCACCGCACCTACTGAACAGCTACGGCAGATCTGGACCTGTCTAATTCGAGCCTTCCAAAAAGGACATTAAGCTCTGATGAATGGATTAATGCTGTCAATACCAATTCTGTTGTGAGGAGAAGAGAACATGCTGAACTCCATTTTTCATGGCTTGTACTTAAAATCTGGCAGCGCGTGGTAAAACAGGAAATGAAAGACACCACTGTTTCCACTCTCGGCTGTTGTGCTCAGATTTGCAGCGATTATTTTAAAACATGTTTCTAATGCACACAACATTTTATTCTATAATCTAATATGTAAAATATACTGAGTGTGCATAAAAATAATGAAAATATATATGAAAACAGACCAGTTGGAACATGTTCACATATTACACATGTATTATGTAACTGCATTAAGTACATAAGACTAAATGTATATACAAACACATGTACAGTAAGTGGATGGGGGTCATGACAGGACGTAGTTAGCTGGGGGACTGCCATTTGCTATTTATTATCTTTGCTATACATTTCTTTGCTGCTGTTTGCTGCTGCAACCCCACTGTGGGACGAATAAAGGATTATGTTATGTTATGTTATGTTATCTTATCTTATTTTATCTTATAAGAAAGGAAGCTCCAACTTCTCCAAATGGCTATTAGAAATAAAAGAATATCTATTTAGAATCGTATATGTTAACTTATGTTATGTTATGTTATGTTATGTTATCTTATCTTATCTTATCTTATCTTATCTTATCTTATCTTATCTTCTTATAAGGAAGGAAGCTCCAACTTCTCCAAATGGCTATTAGAAATAAAAGAATATCGATTTAGAATGGTCTTAGCCTTGTAGATAGATTTTATACTGAACTGATGGTTTAACCCTGTACTAATGAAAGAGGCAGCACTATTAATCAGGTCAGGGACACACGGCCTGCGTGACATGCACGTCTCATGATCTACACATCCGGTGTCTCATGTGTGATCCATGTGTCTCACAGTGAAAACAGAAGGAGAAAAGACCTGTTGTTATCACGATGACGTCGTAGCAGCAACATCACATGAACCTGAAACCTTCTAATTAAGTTGTTCACGACTAGACTTAATGTAAATTTAAGTTTGACATAGATACAAATATATTTTTTAGCCACTGTGGCAGCTGTATGTGGAGACAGAGTTGTTTTAGTGACATTTTCTGTCAGAAATAAGTCAGAATTCAATTTATAATGAAGATAAATCCAACATCCCAGCGGTCTATAAACTGTGTGTTGGCAGGTTGGTGCTGTAGCTACTGTGTAGTAGGTCAGCGGCGCTAACCACAACCCTATTGATGGGAATTCTTAGTCACAGGTACAGTAGAGATCAATAAAAGTCAGGAATGTCTTTCAGTCTGAGGTGTTTGTGTACACTGAACGTCTCGTGCCCCTCACTTTCCATCCAAGCTGGTACACGGGTCTTTTTTTTTTCCTTCCTGGCCTCGCACCTCTCACCGTCTGATCTGGTATTTCCACAGTTCAATCTCTCCCCGTCGTCCACCGTGTCCACATGTTAAAGATGGAAAACAGCTGCCTGCCTCCTCCTCCTGGATTTCCCAGCATTCCGTTGTTTTTGGAGGACTCCTCTGTCTGTCGGGCCTCACCTGCAGCCTCACACACTTCACCGTCTGGGCGGAAACAATGAGAAAACGCAGACGGATCCGCTGCAGTCCCGAGCCTTTGATCCGAGGTTTAACACCTAATGCCTGACACATGCGCAAAGTGTGTTCGCTGTGCACGCACACACTCACGCCGGTTTTCCAGGTCTAATTTGTTACAGGGAGGAAAATTATGTCCTGTGACTCATAAGGTCTGACCCTGACCCCCAGATGATGGACTAGCACCACTGTTTCACCTCAGAGTTGAGCGGTTTAACAGAGAAAAACCCTCACTGTCATTTTCCTTATTTATGGCATCATCAAAAGACAAAGTCTGACTATCGCTCATCTCCAAACGAGACGGTGACTTCAGATTGTTTTTCTATACGCCTCACGTTCTGATCCACGCTGCACATTAAAGGCACAGAATCTAACTTTGGCCTCTGGGGGTCTCTCAATCAAAAACAGTAATCAAAGACAAGTGTTGGGTGATGTCATGAAGAGCGTGGGATCGTGGTCTTCATCACTGTTGCCGTCGGTTTCTTTCACTTTGGATTCCTTCAGTGTTCAGGAGGTTTTTCCTGGGTGGTCTCCTCATCCTCTCTGAATCAAACAGACGCGGTGATTAAAACCAGTAAAAGCGCTGAATGAAGTCCACATTTAAAGTCAGTGTCTCACCAACAGACCTGAGACTGCTGCTGCCATTTGCTTCTATTGTTTCTCTAATGGCCGAGGAACCAGACGTCGAGGAGGTTTTTAATGGCAGCTGAATTCTCCACAGAGGTGTCCTCTCTGTAACAAATGAACCAGGGGATTCAGACCAATAGAAACACTGAATAAAGCAGTTTTGTGTTGAAATCAGTGATCTCAGATGATTTAAGATGCAGACGTCTGATGACTAAAATCCTTCATCTGCTGAAAATAAAGTTGAAAACGACCCAGGTGAATCTTCTTCATGCTGGATAAAAGTACACTCTGATGCCTCTGGCAGACAAACACAACAGTGACACATGCACATGGCAGCCCTGTTTATTCAAGGCATGAATGAGTTATGTGTTTCCTGACTGTCTTATTCTTCCCGTCAGAGAAGTGCTATAGACGGCTGTGCTGCACGGGACCTCCAGGGAAGACATGGTGGTGCGTGGAGTGCAGAACTTGCACTGGACACCAATGAGCAGATTTAAAGGGATAGTTCAACATTTTGGCAAATTGGCCCATTGCCATAATCCCTATAGTCATAGCAGTAGGTTCGTTACCTTTAATTGTCGGTGCAAGGTGTTTTTAGAACGGCGGAGCAGAGCCGTGAGCTGCTCAGAGCTACGCTACGGAGGCTAATGGGATTTCTTGGTTTCCCTCATCAAACTCATCAAATACACAATCCAACAACTCCACAACGCTCTGGTGGACAAGTTGTGACCTGCACATTCACCACTAGGGCTGTTTTCGACTAAGGATTTTCATAGTCGAATCTGATTCGTCAGATTTTGCCGTAGTCGACTGATCGTCAAACCTTTTTTTTTTTTTTTTTTTTTTTTTTAGATAGCAGCAAATTTGCGACTTTTTCCCGTTTCAAACAAAAGAGCTAAAACACCCAAAAAATATGGTAGGTGTAAAACAAATACCTTTATTTATTTTCCACACTTTGGATGATTTTTCATACCCATTGTGAGCCAGGGTATGCGTTTATGTTACGTTGCCCTGGACAACGCTCCTTTTGCTCGGACTGTGAGTGGCAAATCAAACATCCCTCAACGTGGTGAAGGATAGCGGTGGTCGTGGACACAGAGAAACCGGGTAAAACATGTAGTATCAAAACAAACGGAGGTCAGAAGGACTCGACAATCCGTACATTACGTTAATCAATCCTGTAACACACACAGTGTGACCGCGGCACCGGCAGAGAGACAGACAGGCTGCAGAGGTACGAGATTACAGCTGTGACTCCCGACACTGTTCATGACAACTCGGAAGTCAGAAAAAAAATGTGTTAGGGACTAATTCATCTGTCTAACCATCACAACTATTGACACTTGAAACGGTAAACACAGCTGATCCATCGAAAAAAAAAATCATTATCACAATCGTTAATTTATTTTCCGTGATTGAAAGCAGGTTCTTGAATGTAACTCGGTCAAAGTCAGATGTATCCTCACAATGTTTTGCTGTTCTGTTAGGTCATGCATGATACTGTAAATGCTACAAAGTTAGACTGTCAGACTTCCTTGACTTTAAACTTTGGCGGCTCTGCCCCTCGTCTTTTTTCCACTCCGTGAGTGTTCTGCAGTGACTTCTGAGTACCGTGACTTTGACGGTCCACCGCTCATTTGAAAAAAAAAAAAAACCTCCGCTCATTTGATTGTGCAACTGCAGTGGGTGATTTATTAATACGTAGTAAGAAGCTAAGACTACCGTTTAAACGCACACATAATTTTGAACTCTTTATTAACAGAAAGTAGGCAGATTTTGTATCAAAATAGTCTTTTTATAACGAAAAAAGACATTCTATGTAACAATTTATGCTCAGCAGCCGTGGGCACCCCCATATAGTCAGAATGGTATGGTCTTGGTTAGATTCGACTACGAGGTTCATAGTCGAATCAGACCCCTCCGAATCGAATCGTCGAATAGTCGACTTTTGGAGGTCAGCCCTATTCACCACGCTATGAGATAGGCAAGGCAAGGCAAGGCAATTTTATTTGTATAGCCCGTTTTTACAAACAGTTTGTCTCAAAGGGCTTTACATGGCATCACAACAACATCCTCTGTCCTTAGACCCTCACATCGACTGAGGAAAAACTCCATGGAAACCCTTTTAACAGGGAAAAGTCGGAGAAACCTCAGGGTGAGCAACAGAGGAGGGATCCCTCACCCAGGACGGACAGACGTGCAATAGATGTTGTTACAGACAAGAAAACAGTTTACAGTTTGTCACAGAATGTGCGAAATATGGAAATGTTAGCAGGAGTTGAAGAAGGCAGATAATAACGGAACGTTACGAGACAGAGTTGTTTTAGAGGTAAATTCATGCAAAACCGCTGATGCGCGTTCCTGTCAGGGGCAGTTTTTCAGCAAGCAGTCTCTGCATTTACCTCGAAAACAACTCCGTCTTGTTTTGGAGTTGTTGGATTAGCCTCCGTAGCGTAGCTCTGAGCAGCTCACGGCTCTGCTCCGCCATTCTAAAAATAGCTTGCACTAACAATTAAAGGTAACAAACCTACTGCTATGACTATAGGGATTATGGAAATGGGCCAAATTGCCAAAATGTTTAACTATCCCTTTAAATTAAAGCACATTGGTTAATTCAAGAGGGGAAACAAAATCAATTTGGTTAAATAATAGAGAAGAAATCACTAAAACTCCATGGCAGTAGGAGAATAAGTGCAAGGAGATAAGGCAGTTCACTTCAAGTGCTGCTTAGGCATGTCAGGGCGTTAGGAGTGTCAGAGGAGGAGGGGCTCTCTGAAGAGATGAGTCGTCAGGAAATTCTGGAAGATAGAGAGGGATGCTCGAGTTAGAGGGATTGAAATGTCATATAAAAAAAAAGAAAAGGGAAAAAAGTCCCAGGCTGGAATCAAACGTGGAACATCATAATTACAGGGTGAAGCTCTAACCACACAGGCCATGGGGACATCCAGAAATTTTAACCAAGTCCTATGAGAACCAACACATAATTATAAAAAAAGTTAATTACACTTGAGAACGGATATTGTAGGAGAAATGAAATATGTGAGCACCACCGGGAATAAACATCTTATGACTCCACAGAGACATTAGCTAAAAGGCCTCTTTGTTATGAATGAAAAACAGAATCTGCCATTTAGGTAGTATTTAAATGTGACCTTTAAAAAACAGTGTTGCATATATTACAAAACGAGGTGCAGTCTTGGCTGCATTTTTAGAAACTTCGGGGATCTTCACCACACAACTCTCTGGAAAGCCGAGCTCTGGTCCTCCATGTCCTCATTTCGGTTCAGGAACTTCGTCAGAACTTCAGTTGGACATAGAAAGTGACTTTGGCATCATCGGCCTCGCAGCCACCCGACTGAAATATCCCAGTGGTTCCCATAAGTTCAGAGGCATATAAATGAGACAGACCAAACTATGCATCAACACACACTCACACACCTCATTTTCTCTCCTTTCCTGTTTAAATTTCTACTTCCAGGCAGCAGCAGCAGCAGTTACACCCATTTTTCTCTCCCCCCTCACACATCCACATCTTTTCAGCCAGCAGCCTCTGTCTAACATCTGCTTTGGCGAGACATTTAATTTCGCTTGTTACGTCAGCCACGCACTCTGACTTCCAGGAGAAGCCATTAGAAACACGATGCTGGACGAGGTCTGAGGCTGCGAGACAAAGGAGGCTTTTCACAGCAGGTCTAGGCCGATCCACATCTCCAGCCCCCCCAGCCCACCCCCCCATCCCACCGCCCCACTGGAGGTTATAACAACACTGCTGCAGAAAACACACACAGAAATGTACAACTCCTGATGATCGTGACCATGAATATTTAAACAGAACTAAACAGGAATTTGGAGCGTGTGCAGTCAGGAGAGTTGAGTTTTTATTTGTCAAGACAAAATAATGTAGAGAGAGAGTAGGTAATGTGAAAGGTGAGACGATGCAGTTTTGTCCAGAGAAAGTTTAGTCATAGTAGATCATCGGTGTTGAATGATGGGTGATACTTTAAACTTTGATTCTCATTAAAAACATAAACAGTCTTGAAATGTCTACATAAGGAATCCAATCTGTTTTTCAGCTGAAGCCTAGAAAATGTTTTTGCCCTGCTTTCCCAGAAGTAACAATGAGGCTTTGCTTATTTGGAAAACCAGACCAAACTTCAAAGATTAAGGCAACATAAAAACAACATGTTTGTTTAATGAGCCCTGCTTTAAGCTTTTCTGGTGTTTTAGTGAACCCAATCCATGAAAAGATACATTTGTGGTTTTCATCTAGTTTACATCTACATTACACTGCAATGGATGGTGGATGGAAGTGGGCGGGGCTTGGGGCATGGCTGAGAGGTGACTGCTTTGTTGTGACATCGCAAAGTTACAAAAGTACTGACAGCTGGTTTTAAGGCCCAGTTTCTGAATACAGGCTGTGTGGGTTTTTTCTTTGTGGACTGAGGCCTTAATACTTTCACATAGAAATCTAACTTTATACTGTATGGGACCTTAAAAAGAAATCAAGACAACAACAACACATTTGTATAAGGCTTCACTGTAAAACACAACCTTTAATAAGTATAAAAAGTAGAAAGTGGAAGTGTGATAAATATCAAGTTATGTCACCATAACTTAACATTTATCAAGCAGCCACTTCTTGCATAACTCACTGAACACTCCAAATGCACTACTGGCAGTCAAACTATTATTGATTTTATTTTACATTTTTTCCACAGTGAGGTTTTAAAGAAATCCAATAGTCTACATGATAATCATATAACAAGCCCCCTTTCATCCCATCATATTGCAGTTATTATGAAAACTCTATAAACATTGGTAACATTTTTGAAAAAAGTGCTACTTCAGAGTGCAGGCAACCTGAGACAGGGCCGGTGGTTCACCTTTCACCATGACACTGACCCAGAGCTTAGAGGCAAGACGAGGCACGCCTCTGACTCCCCTCGAGTGGCCCAGTTAAGCCCAGACTTCAGTCCTATTGAACACCTGTGGAAAGACCTGAGGATGACAGCTGCCAGATGTTTCCCATCTAACCTGATGAAGATTGAGAGAAGAAAAGTGGAAGAAAAGTGGGATAAACTGGCCAAGACTTCGTCGCCAATAGGACATCTACAATGAAATGAACAAACGTCTGAATACTTTTGTGAGTGGGAGATTTCAGTTTTTGATCCTTTATAATTTTCCATTAATGTTTTACGTTGTCATAATGAGGTACTAACTGTAGATTAATGTTCATATTCTAACTGAGACACCCCTCCTACAGAACCTCCCCCACACTCTTCAACGTGGAGCTGGATCTCTCTGGAGCAGCTCTGGCCACGTTGCCTCTCCGCCGCAGCAGTCCTGAAACTTCTCCAGTGGCTTTTAAAGCAGAAACTGACACCCGGTGACACGGTGGCGAAAGATAACACCGTCTCAGGATGTCACTTAACACAGACCAGGGGAAGGAACTGAGCTCTGAGAACATCTTGTTTCATATTTCTGCACAGCAGTGGGTCGGGAGAAACAGCCTCACTCTGTTAGAGGAAAGAATCTTTGATATTCACTATTGAAGATTGTGATACATCTGAAGGACTGAGACAACTGGGATGTGGCTAGTGCATCAAGATCGTACAGCAAGAGAGAGTCCCTCATATTTTCCATATTAATAGTATGTGTATCTATTCTATAGAATTTTCTGACTTATTTGAGCTTTTAAAAAAATAATATATGGGTAACACTTTATTTGACACTTATCTCTATAACGCATTATAACTATACTTATAATGCGTTATAATGCAGTTATAGCAATGTATGTATGTATGTAACACACTATAACACACTATGAAGCATTTTATCATAACTTATAAGGTCAGGTATTATAATACTTTATAATTGTTAGTAACACGCTGACAATGCCCACATCAATAATGCATTATAATTATAGTTATAATGTGTTATAATTGGCTTATAAATGTGTATTCTCATTATAAACACTCACAAGTTATCATAAGGCTTTATAATAATAAGCATAACACATCATGGAGCATTTTATAATGGCTTATAAGGTCAAGTATTATTAGTTATAATGCTCTATAATGTGTTATACTTATTGTTATAAAGTCTTATGATCATGTATGAGTGTTTATAATGATAGTTATACACATTTATAAGCCAATAACAAACTATACTCGATATCGATGCGGGCAGTGAGTTACTAACAATTATAACGTATTATAATACCTGACCTTATAAGTCATGATAAACTGCTTTATAATGTGTTATGATTATTGTTATCAAGCATTTTGATGTTTATAACAATAGTCATACAGTGCTATAACTGCATTATAACTCATTATAAGTATGGTTATAATGCGTTATATAGAGATAGGCGTCAAATAAAGTGTTACCATAGGGGTTGTTCAAAGCAGTAGCCTACTTTAGAAGTGTAGTGTGTGGATCGTCCACAGCAGTAAATTGCCTCTGTACAGTGCCACACACTAATTACCCAGGGCAGTGCTGAAGGATTTAGTACAAACTGTGTTGTGCAAGACAACAGCAGTGGCAAATTATTTGATGTGACTTACTGTGTATGTGTGAGCTGCCAACAGGAAGTCAGTCAGTGTTGTGAACATCTGGGCCCAGATGTGTGGAAGGAAGGAGGAAGCCCATGGAGACTTGGACATCTCTTTTGCATGATATGCATAATTCTGAATTTAAAGTAATATATTCCATGGCTCTTTGTGTCAAAGAGCTCTTTTTAACTCAAACAGCGGATCTGTGGCTGAACACAGCTCTTATGTGTTATACAGGAATACAGACGTTATTGTCAAAAGAAAGCTCAGTTTGATGGTACAGTAGGATCAAACTGAGCTGCTGCTGCTGCAGACTGGGAGTGTGATGACCCACATGCACACTGACTGTGGGTGAAGTTCCTGTCATATAACCTGCACACTCACTTCCATGTGTATTTGTGTGTTGGTGCATGTATCCTCATGCACATGTATGACAGATATATGTGAGTGTGTGGGTGTTCATACACAGTTGGTGGCTCCTGTGCACCTGGTGCACCCAGGCCGGCTACTGTACTCTACCTTACATAGTGTTGGATAAAAGCAATGGAGGATAAATTCATCATCAATCTATAATCATCATCTATAGTGGCAGCGGCTCTGTGTGCAATCCCTCATCAGATTTATCAACAGCAGCATAAATAAAGTCCATAACATTCACTCCATCATCCAGTTGTTTGACAGTGTTTTCATTACAGGCCACAGGCAGAAGAGAAGGTCCATCCTCTGGCCTTTATCTGGAGTGGACACACCCGGTGACGGTGCACGTGACACCTATCGGGTGCTGCAACATCTGTGAGGCTCACAAGAACATCTGGGAGGGGGCAGGGAGGTGAGATCACACACCACCGGATGAAACTGAGAGATATAAGGTTTTGAGAAAGTTCTCAGCTGTGGTCCAACATGTAACCAACGGATGATGGGAGGACTGTGTGTGTGTGTGTGTGTGTGTGTGTGTGTGTTTTGAGAAGGGGAGGGGAGGGGGAGAGGGGTTCCCTCCTGCACAGGAAATGATGGACCAATTAAACTGTGCTGTGTCAGGCTTATTAGTGCAAACTGTGTTTATATAGGGAGTGTTGCAGAGACAGGAAGCAGAGGAGTGTGAAAAGGAGCTGAGCTCAGCAGCAGAGCTTTAACACAGTAACATATGCACACACCAAAACGGATCCAAATCTGGGTTAGTGTGACTGACACACTGATATTCAGAGTGAGGAGTCCGTTCAGAGTCCAATAGAAAACACCAAGGTTTTAGTCTCATTCATGTCACATAGCTCTGGTAGGTGCATTCAGGACCAGAAGCAGCTTTCTCAGCAGATAGAAGAGAAGATGCAAAACGTTCCCGTTGGGCAGTTTTTCAGCAAACAGTCTCTGCATTTACCTCTAAAACAACTCTGTCTCATAACGTTGTGTTATTATCTCATAGCGTGGTGAATGTTCAGGTCACAACTTGTCCACCAGAGTGTTTTGGAGTTGTTGAATTGTGTATTTGATGAGTTTGATGAAGGAAACCAAGAAATCCCATGAGCCTCCGTAGCGTAGCTCTGAGCAGCTCACGGCTCTGCTCTGCCGTTCTAAAAACAGCTTGCACTGACTATTAAAGGTAACAAACCTACTCCTAAGACTCTAGGGATTATGGCAATGGACCAATTTGCCAAAATGTTGAACTATCCCTTTAAAGGCTAAAAGTTAGGCAACATTGAACTTCCAAGTTGTAGTCTGACCTCTGACCTCTTTCCTCTGATCATCAGTATAAACACAGTGAGGTTGTAAACGTGACTGGATCAGTTTTCATGTTGGCTGTGATGACGTCGCTGACTCTGTAGCTTCATGTCGACACTTGTCAGCAGCCGGCCTGTTTTAACACATAGTGACATGCAGAAGTTTGGGCAACATTTTTGTTGATGTGAACAGTTCAGCAAGTAGAAGATGAAATGATCTCCAAAAGGCAGAAAGTTAGATGACACATTGCCTATACATTTTAAACAATACAATTTATTTTTTGTCATCTTTTACATTTTCAAAATGACAGAAGAGGAAAAGGGCCTTCAGCAATGGTTTGGGCCTCCTGTATAGTTAGTACCTAGTAGCCCCCTAGTGTGTAAATAGTAAATATCTTGTCTGATACCTTGGTCAAAGTTAGAGCTCAAGTCTCCTGGGTTTCCCATTCTTTTGCAGGCTGCTGCTTTGTTTCCCTTTTTCACTCTACAACTGTATAAAACAAAAATAACTCACTGATATTGCTCAAAATATTGCAAAAGAGTGTTTCATGTTTAACTTTATGCCTTTTGGAGATCATTTCATCTTCCCTCCAGGGGTGTCCAAACGTTTGCGTACCACTGTACCACTGCTTAAAGGCTCTAATGCTCTCACAGACATTAAATCAGTCATCCAATGACACACATAAACCCATCCACCTTCTACCAAGAGACCTGAAGAGCTACAATACAACTAATTCCCAGGTTTCAGGCCTCATCCTGAGCTGCTGCAGCTGCAGGACAAACGGCTCTGAAGCTCCGATCTGCAGCTTCTGGAAGAGCTTGTCTGAGGTTACCGCTGCCAAAGGGAGCTTCAACCGGTGATTAGACTCACTCACTTTTTCCAGCAGCGCCGTGAACGTGTAACGGCTGATTATAATTGTTCGAGCGCTATTAGCTTCAGCACATTGTGGTCGTTTGGACTCGGGGGCCGCGAGATGAAGATCAGATCACGTTTTTATGAAAAGTTAATGCAGTAAACCAGCTAGAGAAAGATAATAACTGTGTCTGCTGATGCTCATGGAGGCGTCCAACATGTTGCTCATGTGCAGCCTGAGCCCTGGCCGCCTGCCCTCCACCCCGGGCCACCAGGGATCACTTTCACAAACCGTCAGCTGGAGGCCTCACGTTGCTGTTGTAGCTGGCTACTGTGAGACACAACCACAGAGAGAAAAAACATATTTAAAACTTTTTGAGATGGAGCTACACACACACATATGTTAGCACACATACAGTAGCCTGACAACAACTGCTTACACGCACATACACACACAGAAAATGCCTGTCGGGATTACTCAGTCCCATGATTACAGCTCCGCAGTCTGTCGGACGCCAGCCATTGTTCAGTGTTGCACGAGAGAGCCAAGCTACTCCAACTGAGGACCTAAGGGAAGACAGCGGGGAGGTGGAGGCGTAGGGGTAGGGTACATTAGTTATGCCTCATGAGGGTGGACGCAGAATAGAGTGATTGTTAAAACCACCCGGCTGAGGTTTGGGAGGATTCCTGGATATCCACTCGGAGGAGCCACGTGTGTTTAAAATCAACATGAGAGGAGACCAGACTGACACGGTTTGGATCACAGATCAGGCTACACAGTAAATTCAGCTTATTGACCACCGCTGCTTCCAAACAGCCAGAGGATGTTATTTTGTTTCACTGAGGGAAAAGCGTTTTTTTTGGGCAGTCGAAGTAAAAATGTAGTCTGGAGTTCCTACGAAGCCACCACCCACCACAAGTCTTTTATTCCAATCAAACTCACCAAACCCTGCATTAGACAGCTTCACTTAAGTACTACATGTTAACATGGTTTCCCCACATAAAAGTGAAAAAAACTGGGTTTGTAAGCACATCCTCATTTCCTTATTGAGGAATTCTGGATGAGGCCCAGAGCTTCGTCCACCACGTCCCACACGTAAATGTAATATATGCATATATACATGATACAAAAAAGCACATAACAAGTGAGTATTAGGCATGAGAACCATTTGCACATGCATATATACATGTACATGTTTGTGTTTATGTTATGTAGGATTATGTTAAAGGGATAGTTCAACATTCTGGCAAATTGGCCCATTGCCATAATCGCTACAGTCATAGCAGTAGGTTTGTTACCTTTATTTGTCGGTGTAAGCTATTTTTAGAACCGCCGAGCGCAGCCGTGAGCTGCTCAGAGCTACACTACGGAGGCTCATGGGATTTCTTGGTTTCCCTCATCAAACTCATCAAATACACAATCCAAAAACTAGGCCAATTTGCCAAAATGTTGAACTATCCCTTTAAAGCTTATATTTTAGACATACAACATATATAAACATACAGTATACCTGTATACAAACATATCTGTCAATGTAGAAATTATAAACAGTGGGTTCTAAAGTCAAACAGACAGACACACCCAAACAGTTAATGTAGTTATCATCTTTTATTTGCTTAATGCAACTGACAGTGACTAACACATGGTATCTGACAGTAGCACGATATTAAGTAATGCCTACTCTCACTCTCTTTGCTAACAGATATGGGACTTGACGTGATTGGCTCCTTAGGTTTCTGATGTAGCTACTGTATGTCTGAATTATGATGATGAGTCATTGTCACTGCAGCTCTAAGGTGCAAATACAGCCATGACAGATGACAAACGAACGAGCAAACTAACTAACTAACAAACTCACTAATTAAATAAAGTACTTAATTATGGTTAAATCCTTATCCATATGCATCTAACAGCAAGATATAGAGCTTTAAAACCAAAACAATGAGCTGAGGGATGCTAAAAGGCTGTGGAGTGATCACTACTGACAGCTCTGCCTATTTGATCCATCTATGTTTTGATCAGTGCATAATTCGTGCTTTCACAGTTCATGCAAATGAAATGGAAAAATATTTACCACCTTTTACAAACTGTTTGTAGAGAATGGGCCAAAATATGCAAACCCATTTTGCAGACCTTTAATGTTGTGCACATGTGGGTATAGGTTCAGCTGTTGTTAACATCTGCACCCTGTTTGCAGACCTGCAGATGTTGAACCGTGTTTCTTGCACGACCTTGCTGTTATGAAACTCTTTTAAATTGCCAAATAAAAAATCACGCCAAAGCAAACACAACCAGTGTTCTGCCGAAAGATAAAAGGTACGGTACACTCCCACACCTGTCTCCACAAGGAAAAACACTGCGCAACTCCTCTAAAGTGCAACCAAAGCAAAAAAAAAAAAAGTAGAGCAACCAAACGACAATAAAAGCTGTTATACAAACGCACTGGCCTTCATCGTGGATATTAAAGGGCCATTGTGGCCAGATTAAAACATTACAGCTTTGTCTAAAGATCAGCTCTATGTGCTGTAACCTGCTGCCTCGCTGCTCTGATCCTAAACTCACCTCAGCTTCTCTGTGAAGGAGGCCATTGTTGGCCAGGTATTTTTTGGCACGTCGCAATCTGAGCAACGACAGACAAATGGTTCCCCTGGCTCACCTGCTCCAGTTGCTCACAAAGGGAGGATTTTGTGCGAGGAGTTGAGCTCCCTGCTTGGTTTACAGCCTCCAATTGGGAATCAGGAGAGTGAAGCGAGGGAGGCAGAGATCAGCAGATGGTATGGAGCAACGCGGCTTATCAGATGATGCCGTTTCTCTCCCTGCATGTCATTACACAGCTGGCATGAACAGACAAACTGATTTCCACTGGTTGCATGCAGCTAAAACGATGCATGTGGAGGAATCGCTGCAGTGCCAGGATCTTTTTTTTTTAACATCTTTGACATCTTTTAGGATTAGGTTGAGCTTTTGGAAAATATACTTGAAACTACCCTCATGTCTGTATGCAAAATGTAAAGCTATAGTTGAAAAACACTGGCTTAAGCTTGAAATATAAACTGGAAACAGGTGGAAACAGCTAGCTTGGCTCTGTCCACATAAAATCCACCTACAGTACCAACACACTCAGCAGCACGGAGCGGCCAAGAAATAGTCAAGAACATAACCCCCTGATAAAACCACAACATTTTTACCTTTTTGTTTCAGGGCAGGTTAAACAAACATGGTGCGTATTTAGAGCAGCTTTCTGAAGGATTAGCTTTAATGTTACTCCTCAGAAGAGAACAGAGCCGCATTTTGGACGGATTGCAAGGTATTTCACCCACTTTCTCAACAAGGTTCACTAGCAACTGTATAAACCAGGGCTCTCAAGTTTTGAACTTAGCTTGGAGTGAGATTTTTTTGGGGTGGGGGAAACATGTATATATATAATCGGTGATCACTCCATGATGAAAAAATGCATTCATGATCAAAAAAACCCACAGTGCACCATGGCCTCTTTTTATTAGGAGCTGCTCTACCCAACTGAGCTATACAAGTTATACAACGCACAGTTTTTATTGAGTTTTCCACTCGTTTTCAGAGTTGGCCGGCCATTAACCGGCCAGCCCCGACCCATGATTTTTTTGCGGCCGCATCATTACATGGTCTTTGTGGCCTTTGTCCATATGGCCCTATGGTCAGTCCGTCACTGTCTAAAAACCTGTGTACGTATTCAGAGCATTTGTGCGCATTCGTGGGACCAGAAACTCAGACTTTTTTTTCTCTTTCTATCGGGTGGAATCGAACCCAAGCTGCACCATAGCCTCATAGGGACTGTTCTAAGTGAGCTTTACGACGCCCCAGTATCACCATTGAGTTTTCCACTCTCTTTCAGAGCTGGCCGGCGTTAAACCAGCCAGCCCCGACCAACTGTTTTTCTTTTTCTTTTTTGCGGCCGCATCATTATGTTACACCGTTGTGGCATGTGTCCATATTGCCCTATGGCCACTCTGTCTCTGTCTGCAACCTGTGCACATATTCAGAACATTTGTGAAACCTATTTTCAGGCAAGAAATACTATTTTCCCAATGGCTGATAGGTTGCTAATTCAAGACAGCTGTAGCTATGGATGGACTAAACAGAGCACTTTGCCTTCGCATCATCCATTCATAGATTACTCATTTATGTGCGGCGAGTTTTATCACTTAAAGCGTGAGAAATGTCATCAGTGACGAGTGAGCGTGTGAGCTCTGGTTCCTATCATTGCCAGGCTTCTGCTCATGATGTCTTGCATGTCAATACCTGGTTAGCATTAGCTGTCTGGTTGTGGTGATAGCAAAACTAGTGCTGGTGTCTGTCTGTGAGTCACTGCAAAAGAATCCTGTACATTAGAATTTCTTGTTTTTGGTTAAGTACAAATTAAGGTAAGAGAATAAAATGTTCTCAAGCAGATCTTTAAAAACCAACCAGGCCAACTCTTTACTTTTCCCAAAGACCTTGACAACAAACATGTGTCCAAATAGAGTCTCCTGACAGGTAATCACGCTGTTTATATTGTTCTGCCAGTAATTTAAATGTACACTGAGCCCTGCTTCTGCTGTGTCTATTAGGCTACCCCCTAGTCTTGTTTGGCTGATGTTACCGGTTCGTGTTAAGGCTGAATCAGAGGTAATTGGCCTTCATTATATCCCCGTGAATCACCAGAGCCACTGCAGGGGGAGAGGGGGTTAAATTTGGGACAACAACCTGTGATGAACCTCCGCAGGATAAATGGAGGCAACATCCTAGAATACACCAGGGAGTCCATATGTAGGCTACACTCGTGCCAGGTTGACAGGTCACAGTGGGCCGGGTGGGGGGGGGCAGAGGTCACCCCGACCTGCCGAGGAGGCAACTGATCTTCTTACAGCAAGGACACACACGTTTCCTGCACCCGAGAGGAAAACGAAAAATAGACATGTGCGGCAACAAAGGCACATGAAACACACATTAATATAGTGCTGAGCTTGGCCAGATTGGAGCTGCCAAACACACGGCCGGCAGCAACAAAGGAGAGGGATGGAGAGAGCAAAACAACACGGAGCGAGGATCTGGACAGACTCAGACACAGACAGGAGAGCAACACACTGGTCTGCAAGAAGCTGGTCGGAGAGTGTAAACACGCCACAGGGTTCTGGTTCAATCAGTGCAAACACAACATTACCGAATACTTTGGTGTATAAACCAGCAAAGATTCATTTGACCGCCTCGGTGAAGGGAGGTTATCTCTCTCCGGTTCCCCTTTTTCCAGTTCCCATGAAACGGCTGAAAGGAAATGAGTTCTTATAAACCTGTCATCTTGCGATTTCTTCATCCGCAGGGCACGACGTCTAGAAAACGTGCCCCTGTGTGACGCGTGTTTAAGAGATCTCTGTGCTGCATTCTTGCCGGGGAAACCAACTCCACCATCAGGAAACTTTTAAAGACTTCATGCTGTTTTATGACCTCTAACAATGCACGGCCTCAGCTGGAGAGGTGGAAGGTGTTTTTTGTGGTATTTGTAATATCCATTTACACTTTGTCATTTACACCCCTATGCTATTTATACATAGAAACTAAAAGTGGTTGGCCTTGACTGGGATACTATACTTTTAATATAGCTTTTTTTAAATGAGCATTTGTGTGTATGTATTTTGCAGGGAAGATTAACATGTTAATTTTTATTTATTTTTTAACTGTGAATTGATGTTAGTTTATAGGTCTAATCAAAATGACACCCTGCCTCAGCTACGAGCAGCCACCACATTGAGTTGTCCAATGTTGGGAATACCTGCACATCCTTAACCTTCCCATCGTTAACTTTTATTCCTGAGGCTATATGTCAATTGTTTGTGTTCCAAGGAATGTTTGTCAGTGAGAAAATAATGAACACATGTTAACACTTACATCGGTGCAGCACAGAAGAACTCTTGTCAGCATGGCCTGCTAACCTGCTTTTGCAAAAATGCTGCTGAGCTGAGCCCTAATTAACTCTTCACAGTGCAGCATGTATACAGTATGGATGTTGAGTGGAATTCCACCTGTTCACAGATTCATTTAAAGGGATAGTTCAACATTTTGGCAAAATGGCCTATTGCCATAATCCCTATAGTTTTAGCAGTAGGTTCGTTACCTTTAATTGTCGGTGCAAGCTATTTTTAGAACGGCGGAGCAGAGCCGCAAGCTGCTCAGAGCTATGCTACGGAGGCTCATGGGATTTTTCCCTCATCAAACTCATCAAATACACAATCCAAAACTCCAAAATGCTCTCATGGACAAGTTGTGACGGGAACGCACATCAGAGGTTTTGCATGAATTTACCTAAAAAACAACTCAGTTTATTTGATGAGTTTGATGAGGGAAACCAAGAAACCCCATGAGCCTCTGTAGCGTAGCTCTGAGCAGCTCACGGCTCTGCTCCGCCGTTCTAAAAATAGCTTGCACCGACAATTACAGGTAACGAACCTACTGCTAATTATGGCAATGGGCAATTTCGTCAAAATGTTGAACTATCCCTTTAAGATTATACACAGTAAAGTCCCAGAAGGGTTAGGGTTGGACATTTTATTTTGCCTACTTGTCCACCGCCATCACAACTCACTTTCCTTCATCAGGTTTTTTATTACAGGGTTTGGAGACACGTTTCTTCTTCTCCTGCATGGTTAGCTTTGTTGTTTTAGCTCTGTACTGTAGCCTAGGTTATCGGGACATTTTCTACATGAATTGTTTGACCAGTGACCTTTGTTTAAAACTCACAAAGAACCTTTATCTGTAGATTCGATGAATAACACTATAAATGTCATCGTCAAGTGTGTATTACAGATTTTATATGGCCTTAAATCTCATTTTTTGAATAAATAGCTGGTAGCAGGTGCTCATTTTACCATCAGACATATTAGATTAAGGGAAAGAGTGAGTGTTGTAGCCGCTGCACCTCAGCTCCAGGTTTTTGTTAGGGTTTCGTTTCACTGCTTATGTTTACAGTCAGGGTACGGACAAAAGCCAGCAAATGCCAGACATTAAAGAGAGGGTGAAAGAATAAGAGAGGCAGACACAGTCTGCACAGTCATCATCTGAGACGTCCGAGTAGAGCTTAAACATATGGGACTTTTGGCAGTGAAAAGAGACAAAGGTTCAGCGCATCAGTCAGCCAAATGTGTGCTATTTTCAGGCCAGTGGAGAGGAAATAAGATCTCATGAGTGAGTGACAATGGAGGAGATGCAGTCAGGCCAGTAGGACTGTCTAAAGCTGTGGAAACCTAGAGGCAGAGGAACCAGAAGGCAGCAGAAGAAAGTCCAGTCCTCTGGGTTCTGTTGGAGAAGTGGGTCGAGAGGAAAAAGCCGCCGCTGTGCAGAGTCAACTCAACTCAGCTTTTCCTCAGGAAACACTGGAGGGGGGGAGCTGCACGTTGACCCCATACTCTGGCCTTTGGATGAAGTGCTAATTGAGTCCCGTGGTGGATGACTCTCAAAAATAGGCTTTCCTTTGTTCCTAAACCCCCCCCTCAAAGGCTTCCTCCTCACATGGTTCAGCAGAGAGTGTGTATATGCTCTGCTGAGTGCAAAGGTTATGCAAAAGCTCTGCAGATGCTAGAGCCAGAGAGGCTTAAGAAAAAACACTGAGGGAGCTTTTCCGAAACCGCTGCACTGAACTACTTTCAAATTTGGCACTTTTCACTTGTGTCAGCATTCACAGGACCCCAGACACACACTGCTGCAATGGATTCATGCATCAGAGAGATTCACAGTACGTGAAGCAGAAACACCCTAGTGCATACAGTACTGATGAAAATGTATCCTCTGACTGAAACCCTATGTCATTTTTCTTTTATTTTTTACTTTGTTATTACATTGTCTGACTATTCTGTTTTATGTTTTGTTTCTTGTTTGTTTTTGTTGTTTTTTTCACAATTTGGTAGTTGTTTTTTATGTTATAAAATCTTCAAAAAATGCAAATAATAATAAAATATTAAAGCACAAACAACACAAGGAAACATGGGCTTGCTTAAATTTCACTAGTGTGTGTAGGTATTGGTATTGATCGGCACTGGCTCTGATTGGCAGTGATACAAAAGATATTTTCATCCCTTTTCTGCTCTGTGACTGTCAGAGCACAAACACTGTCTAGGCCTGTCACGGCGAAAACATCAATGTAAATGTCAGCAGCATACTATTTGACTGTGTGCTCTGGAACTACATGCATTGCTCGCCTCAGCTAAAATCAATTGTCTTTTTAAATAATCAACCCGTGTACCTGCCAATTTGGTGTAAAAGTGTGTGAGACCAGTTATGAAATTTGATTCCAGCTGGTTTACGAGATGTGTCTGTTCCATTTGAACCATTTTTAACCATAAGTTGTTGTTATCCCCATTCAACCATTCACACACACACTTATAAATCGTATCCATATTAATTGTTGGGGATCAAACCATCAACCTTCCAATTAGTGAAAGACCAACTACCTAGATCAAACTCCTACAGGTCTTTACTTTTGTGTCTTGAGATACAGACACCTCTTGATGCTGGCTGGGTCACTGTTTATGGTCTTTGCTTTGGGAGCGAGCTTCATTTACAGTGATGTTACAGTGTTTTCACGTGAGCTGCTTGTATTACAGGCTTTGAAGGATTTTAGAGAGCTCATCTTGCTCCCCCAGCTTTGTTTACAGCAGTGTCATCTGTCTGCAAATGGATCAAGCTGAACTCCAGGTTTTAAAAAAAGCTGCACCGCCGCTGCTTGGGTGGCTTCTTGTCTGACTGAACTACGAGGCCGTTTGTACCTCCATGACAAGAGGCCCCACTTTGGGACGAGCAGCTGAGTGCGGAGATCAGGTTTCAGCAATAAAAAAAACTCTGTTGCCCCCTCTGTTCTTGTTTCTTTCTCCACCGGCCCCTTCACTAGCACCCCACCCTCTCCCCTCTGTTCTCAGTTTATGTGTCGTCTTTTGACCCACTTTGTTAGAAAAACCAAAGGCTATGTCAACATCACAGGCAGCGGGAGTATCATTGTTAGACTTGGATGGAAAGAATGAGCCAAAACAGTAAAAGCAGGGAAGTTTAGACACTTGAGACGGTGAGTTTGAGAGTCCATGTCATGCTTCACATCCACACAAGACCAAGTGTCCACACAGCCATGGTGAAAGCTCTGTGCTAAACTTCAAGAGAACTGGCCTAACTATTGTCTAGCATGTACAAATGACATTTGTATTGAGCCTATTAGTGTCCTACGTAATTAATTAGCACTAAAAACACAGCTAGGCATGATGGGAATGTTATTTTAAAGGAAAGCATGGACAAGGACAAGGTGGATGAGTGGGTGGTTAGGTATCACTACTGTGTCTAAAAACAATCAGTCGACCTTTATGACAAATTGAGATGCTTTAAAGTAACTCAGAATATCTTGGAACTTTCTAGATGCCCCTACCTCACATCAACTGGGCTCTGAGTGGCGATTTAGCTCAGGTTCATTCCCCTTGGCTTGGCCTTCCCTGTTTGCTATTTCTGCCCTGCCTGGAGAGATCACAGTGCAGATCTCCTCTGGATTAGTCAGGAATGCAGCTTCATAATGGGGCTTCCAATGCACTTTTCATTTCCAAAGTGCTCAGCCTCTATCAATAGCAGGCTCCTGTGAACCCAGCGCCTAAAAACAAACTCGATGCTTAGGCTGGGACTTATCACAGAAGTGGCCCGCTACTGTATGTACACGCCCCCGCTAAAACTAATTTCCTCAACACACATTTTCCAAAGCTAATCTTAACCCCAACCCTACAACTTAACCTTCAAAAAGACCTTTAAAGTTGTGAGAACCAGCCGAAAATAGTGCACGCACACACACACGGACATAAATATAGGCCCAAAAAATACACAGACATGGTTAGAAGGAGCCATTAATCAGTACTGTTACATAAAGTACAGTTTATTTAAAGATAGCAGGATAACCTTAAACGTGTAGTACAAACTTAAATTACAGTAAAAGTAAAAGCACATTAAAATCTACAGCATTAACATCAGTAACATTTTAGTTTTGACAGTGTAAAGATCAACATAGGGCTTTAATTCAACACAGGGTCAAAATGTGCAGAAATCTGCTACTGCACTGCTCTGTGTAAGGCCACACCCTCAGTGAGTTAAAGGGATAGTTCACCCAAAATTGAAATTTCACTCATTATCTACTCACTTTCATGTCGACTAAGGGCTGGGGAAGTTTCAGAGTTATCCGTAGCTTCTCTGAGTTACAGGGGGTCTCGGCGTAGCAAAAAATTAAATAAGTCTATATTTCAAGCTTGTTTGTAGCGGAAGCTCCCAGTTCGTCCAATTTGAACGAACCAGGGTCCGTCCTCTTCCCGGTTCGTCCAAATTTGACGAAGACAATTAGTATCCATTTGCAACTTTTATATGGACATGCACTGCTACGCCGAGACCCCCTGTAAGTCAGAGAAGCCACAGATAACTCTGAAACTTCTCCCAGCCCTTAGTCGACATGAGGGTGAGTAGATAATGAGTGAAATTTCAATTTTGGGTGAACTACCCCTTTAAGGTTGCAGACATACAGTAGATGCTTGTTTATTTCACAATGGGGTTTGAAAAGCCAGTGAAGTGACAAAGGTACTAGGTTGACAACACTGCCTAAAATGCAGGTTTGTGCAAATTGATATGAAACAGCAACAGCCAATGAGGAGACTCCAAAACAGGCCTGATTGACCAGTGGGGTAACTTTGTCAGTCAGTCAGTCAGTCAGTCAGTCAGTCAGTCAGTCAGTCAACAACCGACATCGTGGAACAGCCGAAAAAGGAGCCGCGCACATGAAAAACCAGAAAAAACACAGAAAGGTATTGTCTACTGGCAACGAGGAAAGACTCAAAACATCTATTTTTGGTGTAATTTTGGTCTAATACACTACAAGCAAAGCCACGTGTTGGATTGTATCATGCATCCTGACTCATAACCTCCTCAGAGATCCAGAGATCCCTCCTGGCTCCAGGCTCGTAGAGAAAAATAAGAGCCTTGGAACAGGCTTCAAGATGAAGGACCGGAACAGTTTCTGGGTCAAGCAAGAAGCAAGGAACAATCAAATAAGAAGAAGTGGGATGTCTCCAGTCTGACTCTTGTTCAGACATGATATTAGTCAGACACTATGAACCCAAACGACCCAAATACAAACGTGCAGAAAAGCAATCTTCTTAAACTGTGGCTCAGTCCAAAGAAAGCAACCTGAGACGATGTTCAATAAGGCGTTTGATAACATGTCACAATATTCTGGACTCATCTCTGCGATGCATTTGTCAAAATTATTGGTGTAAGACATTCTGTTGTATTTGAGTGTAACAACTGTGGAGACAAAAGTCTTATCTGTGTTTTCTTTGCCTGTGAACAATAAGAGGTTCGATGGTTGCACTGCTGTTGTTGGGCCCTACGCAAATTACAGTGTCATTTAAAAAAAACTTAATTTGGAGTCAAAATCAGTTCATTTAAACAGAATCATCACAATCAATGGTATTTGCTTGTCGAGCCAAATCAAATTTGCACCGAGTTCAATTTTGGTCAAGTATGCAAATTCCAGCCACTGAGCAATTGCAAATTGTCCTGACAGGATATGAGATATGGAGATGGAGCGCTCATGTCAGCGGTGTCACGCTATCCAATTTTATACAGTGTAATCCTGCTCTGCCAAATGAAACACAACATTGTTTTGTGCACCGTGAAAGATGTGTTTCTCTGCTGGAGATAAGCTGAAAATCAACCATTCTGTCCATTTGAGTGCAGAAACTAAGATTTCACAAGACCAGGAGAAGTGGACAGCCACTTATTTCCCCACACTGCATATAGCTTGGGGACTGGGGCAACTTGGGGTTCTTTTTTTGAAAACATAGAAAAAGCATGCACATCCCAAAATCTGAACGCTGGGTGCCGGACACAAAATGTCAAAGATGAAAAAGAAAAAATCCGCACACCAGCAAAAGCTCCAGAGCAATAGTTTATTATCACCCAAGGGGGGAGTGTAACGTTTCGGGCTCAAGGACCCTTCCTCAGACTGTTCTTTTTCTTGCCCATGGACACTCCAACACGTGGCAGGAATCAAACCACCGACCTTCTGATTAGTGAGTGACCTGCCCGACCTGACCTCCTGAGTCACAGCTGCCCTAATGTCACTTTTCTGAATTTAGCCATTGAAACAGTTGACTGCACAGGTGTTAGCTGGTGCACTTGTGTTCATCATGGTAAATAGTCCCATTAAAATCCCTATAAACAGGTCTAGGTTCTGTAGCAGGGGTGGGCAAACGTTTTGGCTCAGTGGCCAAAATGAGTTTTAAGATTTGATGGCTGAGCCAGAATCAGACGGATGGAGATGATATAAATTACATGTTAAAGCTATAACCTAAAAGTAAAAGAAAACTTACATTCAAATTACAATCAGTTTCAGTGGGAGCAATGTTGTTGGTCACCCTTTTTTGCCAGTGCATCAAAGTTTGTGGTCTTTGCGATAAAAAACTACCTGGCAAAATTTCTGTAACTTTGTAATGTCACATGGAAGCAGTCACCAAGCTCTGGCCACCTGGACCCAGCAGTTAGCCTTAAAGGATTTGGTTTTCTCTGAGTGTTTTACTTGGAATCCATTAATAATCCATCCATTTTTTTTATTTTTTTTTATTGGATCAGTCAAAAAAACAGTAAGAGCATGTACCAACCATGAGTTCAAGTCCAGTCTACAGCTCTTGGACCCATAAGAATTGAAAAGAAAACAGTCACCAAATCCGAGCTCCCTCTCCTCTGATTGGCTCACTGACTGGTTGTTACTAGAGCCTGAGACAGGAGTTGTAAAACTACACTGAGATTGTTTTTGATTCCTAAAACCACCAAGATGTCTTCTTCTGGATTAACTATTCAAATAAAACAGTGGAAAAGTTAAGCTGATGTGCAGTAGCTCTTCAAAAGAGAAGAAAGTAGGCCAGAAGCTAGAGACAGACTTTGATCGTTCCCCTCGATTCAACTGAATGAATCACTCATAGTAAACAAACTTTTCTACACATTGTTCTCAACACAGTAGGTCAGTTTACTCACTGGCTACTCCCTGTGCTAACCAGCTATCTCTGTGTTTACAACACTACCTGGTGACAGACAGTGTTATGTCGGGTGGCACAGGCGCTGCCCAGCACTGTAAAAAACATCAGTGTCCACAACTCATCACACACAGTGTTGTGGTTTGTTTTGTCAGCTACAAAACAGTACATGGGCAGTGTTTGTGTTTCTATATTAAGCTGGTTATGAAGCAACTTTTGTTTTTATATCGATTAAAGCAGAACAGGAATATAGATAGATGTATCTATAAATACAATACTGACATAAAAGGTTGATGAGAGGGAACCTAAGCTCCAGCTTTACTAAAAAAACCAAAACAATAAGCTTTAAGATGTGGATTCTTCACTGTGGAAAACTGCTTTCACATCACATTTATTCAAATGAATTGACCTGAGCAGCTTTTACAGTGTTGTTTATCATTGTAAACATTAGTTCTAGTTGCACTGATGTTTTTTGCAGTGTAACACGACTTGTGTTCCGGTCAGTCTTTGTTCTCCTGTTGGCTCTGCTGCTCTGAACCTGTTAGCCTTTGGCCCAGTGAGATAAGAACGCGCAGGTCAGTTTCCACCTCACACCGAAACCTCTTCCTCCTCTCAAGGCCGAAAAAACACACACCGGTACTGTGAGAAACTACTCCCACCTCCAGCAGACTCAAGTATGGGACACAGCAAAGACAAACAACAGGCAAGGCTCTTTGCAGAAAACATTAAAAGCCCCTAGACTGAGATAAAATGAAAATACTCTTGCAAGATTTAGTTAATGATTAAAAGTGATTTATATGCAATTAGAATGTGATTAGTAAGGTAGAATTGATATGGACGACCTGAAAGACACTTGTGCAATCAATCTACAGTCTTGCAGAAACACTATACCATCTAAGTTGGTGGTCAATGCACTGATGTGCTGGCATATTAGAATAGAACATTACAACTTAATTTATTTTTTCTGCCTACAAATAAAAGAATAAGCCAACTTTTGCCCACGCTGTTGAGCTCAAACAGCTTTCTCAATTCAACCACACTGATGGAAATTAAATTCTTATTTTAGTGTTTGCAATATTTCATAAATTGGCTTTGAGATTAAAGGGTGATGATGTGTGAGCCAATCAGGCGTTGTTGTGGGGCACTAACCTGCCCTGCAACAGAGGGAGAGCACTTTGGTCCAAACATGGCTTTGTTCACCATCTCAACCCTGATGATCAACACACACAAACTCTCCCTCCCCTGATGCAGTGGAATAGATCTGGCAGATGTTCAGTTAAGAGGGTGGTCCTTCCCTATCAGTGTTTGGATTAGCCCCCATTACTCCGCGGCTGAGGTTCATATACAGAGTGTGATGGAGCTGCAGTTTACATGAGCTCATACCTTTCAGCTGATCCAAACCTCGGCCCGCTGGCTCACATGTGAGTGGTGCTCAGGAGGGGGAGGTGGAGGAGGGCAGTGGGATACGAGGTCACGCAGCTCCAGCGCATCGTTCCCACAGCATCATCAACAGTAATCTCACAGTTTTATCAGTCGGTGCACTACAGTGCAATCTCACTTCAACCTTTGCAACACCGGTAACTGTGGCTACGGTTGCTTGTTTTCTCAGACATGTGCATGAGTGGAGCACAACTTTTAATATACTTCTTATAAACATACTGCAAACAAAGACATGGATTAGAGTCTTAAAGGGATACCGGTAGTTCAACATTTTGGCAAATTGGCACATTACCATGATCCCTGTAGTTTTAGCAGTAGATTTGTTACCTTTAATTGTCGGTGCAAGATATTTTTAGAACGGCAGAGCAGAGCCGTGAGCTGCTCAGAGCTACGCAACGGAGGCTAATGGGATTTCTTGGTTTCCCTCATCAAACTCATCAAATACACAATCCAACAACACCAAAACGTTTTTGTGGACAAGTTGTGACCTGCACATTCACCACGCTATGAGATAATAACGGAACATTATGAGACAGAGTTGTTTTCAAGGCAAATGCAGAAACTGTTTGCCGAAAAACTGCCCCCGATGGGAATGTGCATCAGCTATTTTGCATGAATTTACCTTGAAAACAACTCCGTCTCCTAACGTTCCACTATTAGCTCATAGTGTACATGTGCAGCTAGGTCGAGCTCTACTCTGGTTGGACATCTCCTCGGAATTCTGTCCTTGTCCTTGTTCACATGCAACAGGGAAACTCGAATAATTGACAGTGTCTACCTCATGAACATAGGTGGCGATGCGTGTTGTTTCAGAGGGTTAATACGCACTCCTTTAAATAACTGGAATAAATAAATTACTTAGAGTTCTCTCCGGGACGGGTTTGCGTTGAAAATATATACAAATGACTCGGGTCAGGTCAGTCCATGCACCTCCTTTTTTTCTTCCTTATTTTTTTATAAAACATATTTTCTCACTGGTTGCACTGTGTGCTTCTTTTTGTGCACATGCATTGTCAGTCAGATTAAGGCGTATACATGCAGAAGAAAACCGGTTTACAATCACCTTATCTGGGTGTTTTAGTCGGATCTGGAGAAGTGGCACTTTAGTTGTCCACTTATAATCGGATTAAGGCCATAATTCGTTTTTTTTCAACTGTCTTGTAAACGTAGTGACTGTAACTGAACTTATTAGTTAGGCCACTAAAGAGCTAATCAGTTCAGTAACACTTTACAATAAGGGTCCCTTAATTAATATTAGTTAACACATTATTAAGCATTAATATGTATAATTAATGCTAAGTAATGCATACATAATGATAACTAATCACATCATTATGCTTTATAATTTATGAACTAACTTCGAGTAGTAAACATAATTAACTGCTTACTAATAGGCTACATTAATTAATGTGTTTCCTAATGCTAAGTAATACATAATAATGATTGTTAATACATTTTTAAACAGTTAATTAATGCTTAATAATGTACCAACTAGCGTTAATTAAGGGACCCTTATTGTAAAGTGTTACCATCAGTTCACATGTTTACAAGATGTGCAGTAGAAATGACTCATGTCTCGTAAAAACAAACCTTTATACCTCAGTGTAGGTTGAATAAAAGTGAACAGTGCAACAAGGCTGATAAGCTCGGAGCTACCTTGGGTCAGTGTAAACATTGTAAAGACAGCACACAAATGGCTGGAAGCCATTTAACTCATCATAGCAGTTTCATTAGTGTGATCTGATTTCAGTTTTCAGCTTCAACCTGACCAAAAGTGAGATCATGATATACACGTGCAGTGTTCTAATTAAAACATGTCATAAACAATGAATTAGAGCTAAGACAAAACAAAAGTAAAACAAAGGCTGCTACAGAGAGCGATGACGTCTTTGTGGTAAAACTCAGAGTTTGGTAGATTTGAAATCGCATCTCAAACAGTCTGTGTTTATATGGGACTGCCAGCAGCCCTCCTCTGCCCGGTAGGTACGTGCCTCTGTGTGTGTGAGTGCACTGTACGTGCAGCCACACACTCCCAGCGGCTGTAATCTCAGTCATATCTGTGCACCTGTAGTGATAGTAAAGTTCGATAGGGCAGGTGTGATGTCTTCTACCTCCCATCTCATTTCCTTTCTTTTTCACTCTGCAACATCAACAACAGATAAAATCACGAGTGCAAATTAGGACAGAGAATTGAAAAGGCCCATAATTACCTGTATACAATAAAACTGAGAGTGACAATGTGAAATGTGTGACATAATAAACTCAGTAGTCCTCCCCTGCCTATTGAGATCATTTTAATGCAAATAAAATAAAATAAAATAGTGGATTTCATGATGACTTATACAAAACTTACTTAAAGCACTCCTGTGTGTTTATATTCTTTTGTATTTTTTTTAAACAATCACAGAACACTTGTTATTCACTGAGCAACATTTCCCCTTTATTTAAACTGCCCATTTCCTTTGTGTGTTGTATAGATGGCTACATTACTGTATAGTTCAGCCCATTCTCTACAATGCAGAGAAAAAATGTAGAGAAAAAAAGGTGAAAGACTACTATGTAGAGTCTTTTTTTCACCATTTGGAAATGTCTGCATGAGTATGTAAGTAAAATGTTCTGACTCATTTTTTGCACATGTAAAAAAAACTATAAAAGTTCAAGTAAAAAAGGAGAAGAAAATATAAAAACTGCAGACTGAGGTGAACGATGTTGGTGTTGAGTTAGTGATAACCCTCTGGGGCTCCTCACGACGAGTCTTTCACATGACACATCATCACTCAAGAAGCTATAATCAATATAAATGTATTGATTTGAGTAGTTTAAAGAGCTTGGGACTCATTAACTCTATGAGATTCATTAATCATTAAACATGCTGCATTCATTATGTGTAAGGAACAAATTATTCATCAGCTTTCTTTTACTTTTGTTACACAGTAATTGACTACACGCTCTCTGACAGCCTGGATTTGGGCTTCATTCTCTGAAGTTACAAAGCAGACAGATGTCTGATTTATAAAGGCAAATTCTTCAAACGTCTGAAAGGAAACCTGTCAGTCTCCTGCTTCGTCTTGTTAACTGACTCAACAAAGAGAGTGTGAGTGTGTGACAGCACAGCAGCTCTCACTGTTCTCTGCTCTTGATGAATGAGACGGAAAACGAATGATAAATGCCCCGCTTCACCCTGCAAATACACAACACATGTGCATTCAGTTCAATCGGACCCGCTCACGTGAGCCACACACAGGAAGGAAAGTGAGTTTGTGTGTGTCTGTGTGTTTGACTGTGTGTATGTGTGTGTGTGTGTTTGCACAGACACAAAAGGGCCTTTGTCACCCAAGGCACCACAGGTGAATGACATCATCCGCCCGACTGTGGGACGACAGAGAGTTGAGATTAGAGGCAAATGTGTGTGAGTGTGAGTGTGTATGTATGTGTGCATGTTGTATGTTTGTGTGCTTGTGTGAGTGTCATATCATTTTTCCCATGAGAAAAAGTCACATCAACTGCCTCTATAGGTGATAAGCTCCCATGTAGAACATGAGACTGAACACATGTAGAGAGTTCACAACACAAACATGTGACTTCATGCATGTTGCAGCAGCAGATTGGGTTTCACGCTGTGGATCCAGCTCCAAACAGAAAAACAAAAACACTTCCTTTCCATAAAAGTGACGAAATAATAGAAAACAGAACAACTCCAAATTACAATAACATTTTGGGTTAATTCAGCTGCTGAGAGTTAGATCAGAGGATTGATGCTGCCTTTATTTCTGTGCATTAGTGCAAAGGTTAAGGGTCCTATAGTGTGCACTTTAACAGTGTTTTATGTGAAGTGTTAATTCATTAAAGATATATTTATAGTTTTAAGAACCATCTCAGTGTAGTTTCTCCTCTCTCTCTATGAATATATACATGTATTAGAGCAACAATCAAACCTATTACAGGACAGTAAACTAATCTTGCCCTGGAGTTAACAGTAGTTTAATCGAGGGTGGGAATTAGGAGGTGAAGAAAAGACAGCTGTGTGCTGCTCATGCAACTTGATTTTTTTTTTCTTTTTCCATTTCTGAATTTTGCTAAATGCAGATTGGGAGCAATCTAAGTGGGAAGCATTTTTCTAAACCAGTGAACACAATGATGCATTTATCTGAACACAGTTGTCTGTGACTAATATACCGTCTCACTATACAAATGACAGAACATTAATCACATCGCTCAAACACAACAGCGTTCCTGGACAGTGTGTACTCAGTTAAACCCCTGCTTCTGTGCTTCCTGTTCATGTGACACCGCGATGCATGACTTACACTCTTAAGCTATTGTACCACAGATACACCCACAAAAAACACACACACCTCTGGCCTATAGGTTTGTTTTTGTAGGTGCTGTAGCTGTAGTAAAACACAGAGGAAATGTATAGATAAATAAAATAAAATAAAATTGATTGATTGATTGATTCCATTTATTGTCGTTACACATGTTAACAAAATGCAAATTGCATCCAACCAGAGTGCATACACAGTATAATAAATAGCATTCATACATAAGTGCAAGGAGATGATATATAAATATAATAATGTCTTTTTCTATATACAGATGGCCTGTATGAATATACAGTAGTGCAATGATACAGATTAAAGTGCAGTTATGGTGATCTATGATGGTATGATGATATGTGATGGTAATCAGGTTCTAATTCAATTATTGTTAAACCAAAGTTTTTGTTAGTTAATACAAACCAGACACTAAATAAATGAATGAATTTATTTGCATGAAATATGAAAAAGTGAGATAAATAAGAATAAGACATTGACAAACATTGATAACAAATCACATAAATTAAAGCCATATTAAATTGTAAACTCAACACTGCACCTTATAAAGTTGGTAACAGCTGCCAAGTCACAAATCCAATAGATGTTGAGCAATATTTACCTTCATCTGGAGTCTTGTTTCTGTTCAACCAAACCTCATTATTCACTTTCTTTCCAGCTGTTTTGATCTTCACCATCTCCTGATAAAAACATCTGGCTGCTTAGCTGCTGAGCTCAAGGATGATGGGAGCCTGGAGAGTGAAATTAAAACAGTGATCTGAAGGAGCATGAAATCCAAACAATGAGCTGAAAGATGCTGAAATGCATCCATTTCCATTTGTGGATTTTTTTTTTTAAGTGTTTGTGAGTTCAGCTTTAAAACACACCACGGTGACACCAGTCCAGGGTTTGCATCACGTGAGTATTTGGTGCAGCACGGAGCAGTAGTAGAGAACAGAGGAGTGATGGGTATCCCAGCTTTGTCACAGTGATCTGGGTTTATTTACTCAGTCAGATAAGCTGGTGACAGTGTTTACATGCCGGCTGAAATGACTGGTATGTCGCCTTAATCGCGTTACAGTGAAAACATCAGCGTGCATGTTAATGTAGTGAACAGCACACTACACCGTGTCTGCAGCGGAGGAGTGATGTGGTTGACTGAAGCTCCTGATGACAACAGCAGCTGCTGCTCTGCTCTCCTCTCTGACTCCCTGCAGCCCGTAACTCAGCAGGAGTCACACTGATCCCACATCAAAGGCCCTGACACACACACTTTAATCTACTGTATGGGATTCTCCAGTGTGTGACCTCTGCCCGGCCCGCTTTTAAAACCTGTTGTATACATTAAGCCTTTTTTTCAGGCATTGTAATGTCTCTAATCGTCGTTTAAAACCGGACTCGAGTGGATGCAGAGACCTGGATCTACAAAGTAGGCCACATCTTATTAACACAGACAGGTTTCAAGTGCAAAACCACTTTGCCCCAGTTCCTTCCTTATTTTTAGGTGCTCAAAATGCCCCTGCACCTGGTTGGGAGATCATATCTTCCATTTAGAGAAGCAAACATGCATTAGTAGTTTGAAATGTTTGGACAGTCTCACTAAAAAGTCAAAATCTTCAACAGGCCTCAACACTAATCACTCAGTGACAAACAATTGAAGGGCTGAGATAAGAGTTGAAGAGGATTCAAACGGAGCGGGAGACAAATTAACCTGCACTAGATTAATGGGAGGAAGGCGGCTCACCTCTGGCCTAGACCTGCTGAACTGGCTTCACAGACGGCTGCCAGACCTTACATTTTTGGTTGACAGCTGTGTACAATCCACAGCACATTCAGTTCCCACACTGGTGAGGACAGCCACCTTTCCTCAGGCTGAAAGTGTTTAAGTGTTTATGCAACATTGTGTTAGCTACATGTGCTACTGTGCACAGAGTTTCCGGGTGAACAAGTTCTTTCATCTACATAGTTTTGGTTTACCTTCACCTTTCACCTACCCACTGTGACAATGTTGCTAGGTTAGGTGAATGTTAAAGGTCCCGTAGCTGCTCATGTGTAGTGTGATTATGTAGCAGGTCTAGGTTCTCTAGACCTTCATCTTTAATACTGTGAAAGTATTAAAGACACAGTCCATGAAACAATTAACACAGCCTGTACTCGGATATTGGGCCTTAAAACCAGCTGTCTGGACTTCTGTAACTTTGTGATGTCACAACAACATTCCCCAATCCAATTGACTTACTAACCTGTTGCTACTGTTGAGAGATAATTATTATTATTTTTTTTTTAATCTTTAAATCACAAACACATCCTCAACTTTTAATACTTTTGTTTATTCCAAGATGGAAAACTAATATAAATGAACTGACATTTTAACATTATCCATGTCTTTGCTTGTGTTTTCTTTTACAGACGAGGTTTTTTCACAAATTTTCAAAAATTCATACAGTAAAATTAAGAAATTGATATAATTTGGCAAATTTTTTTAAAAGTCAGAGAGACTTTGACAGAAATCCTCTGTCGGACAGAACATCTCATTTCATTTTGGTCTTCAAAGCACACACAAAGAAGAACATAAGATAATACAAGATATTAAAGCAAAAGTTCAGGTGGATAATATACTACACACCACCACAGAAAAGGCTGCTGTCGTTACCAAGGCAACAAAGTCACCACAGAATAACAGAAACTACAGATAGTTTAGTCAGTCAAGCCATCTCTGAGTCAGTAAAGTCACTAGGCTGCATATTCCATGACGAATGCACACAGGCATCAGAAACTTTACGGGATTTACCGCTGTTACGAGATCAAATACGGAGAGATATCGCTAATCGCTTCCACTTCAGTATCGTTCTCTAATCGATGTTTATTTTAAGCTCTTCAGCATCATACCACGCATATTACAGCGGTTTCATACAGGTGAACAGGAGCAGTGGTGCTGAACTTGGCCAGACAACAGTTGAGTCAAACAACACGTGTTGTGGCCGCAGCATGTGTGGGCTGTTTTTGTCTTGATAGATTATCACAGGCGATAAAACACATGTTCCTCTGTTTCACCCTCATCCCCTCAGACTGTACCTATTGTACTACATCAGCAACCTGGGGTCACCGGGGCCGAGACGTACCTGCAGCGACTGCAGCAAGACGGGGACGGGGACAACAACGGCTCATTTGTGAAGAGGCAGACAGCAGAACGATGAGGAGGAGGATAAGAGACGGAGAGCAGAGGAGGAGCACCTCCAGCCCGGTGACAACACGGGACAACTTGTCCATTTATAAACAATGATCTATGCACATACAGCTTGGTGCTAAATTGTTGCTGTGCTGGCATGTGTGTTAAGCGCCCCTCAGGGAGTTTATTGTTCTACACCACCATCCTAATACAAGTGGAGGGCTCTATTAAAAGAACAAGGGGAGTTTTCAGTGTGACGTAACCGGCTTTTCCAACACAGACACTGGTGCCATTGGAAAGGCTAAAATCAGCAGATGAGGTGTGTGTGCCTCTGTTTGGAGGTGTATTTCTACTGGTGTCTGTGCTGAGGGAATGAATCCAGAATAACACAACACTTATTTAACGGAGAGAGATAGAGAATGGGAGAGAAAGAGCTACGAATAGAATCGACATCACACTGCACCGCTGCATCTTATCAAGTTATTTTGGCAACACAAAAATGAAGTCATGTTGCATGAAAAAAATCACATTACACACTCCTGTATCTATGAATGCTTACATCAGTATTTCATTCAACATGCAACTACTAAAATTACACAGTAACCATGGAGTTTTTTCAACACAGCAATAAGACAATGCATGCAGCTGGAGGACAGCTGTCTTGCACAAAGACTAAGGACAATAAATAAATAAGACTGTATGTGTGACGTGAAGGAGTGTCGGGCCTTGTCACGGCTGTTATTCTAGTAATGAGTTGTGTTGTGTTCGTATGAAAACTGTTGGCTAATAAGCAAAGACAATAAATCTTTGTTTCTGTCTCTCATTGCCAGTAATGATGGTTTGATTGTTGCAATATCTTTGTGGGTGGATGGTTAAAACAATTCAGGTAAGGAAGTTAATAAAGGTGGATGAAGCCTTAGTCACCCACAGATTTCTGAAGAACAGTTTTGGAGCTGGGAGTGGGATGATCTGCCGTCACCATCTTTTCACCAAAACAGTTTTTGTTCCAGGATGTAAACCTATTTAATTCAGTCGATACTTTAACATGGAAGTCTATGGAGATTGATTCACTTTCTGATTTTCAGTTCCGAGTGTATGAGTTTTTAGATTGTGAATAAAGATGGATGGTTTTGAATCTCAAAGTGAACCGTCGTGCCAGTACCTGACGCTCACACAAGGTGGTTCTAAGGTTCTTTTATTAGTTTTTACCTTGACCTCTGACCTTAAGGTCCTCCAGTTCCTGTTTTTTTTCCAACTTTGCGTTATTATCTCATAGCGTGGTGAATGTGCAGGTCACAACTTGTCCACCAGAGCGTTTTGGAGTTGTTGGATTGTGTATTTTCTGAGTTACTGAGGGAAACCAAGAAATTCCATCAGCCTCCGTAGCGTAGCTCTGAGCAGCTCGTGGTTCTGCTCCGCCGTTCTAAAAATAGATTGTACCAACAAATAAAGGTAACAAACCTACTGTTATGACTATAGCGATTATGGCAATGGGCCAATTTGCCAAAATGTTGAACTATCCCTTTAAATTAAGATCTTATAGCATTAGGTTGTGTTGGTAACTTTCAGGATAAAATTTTAGGAATATTATCTTATTTCTTGTCAAATTTCCTTTAATGTTGATTCTAACTATTTTTTAACTACTTTTAGTGTTGATTTCATTTTGCTTTCCTTTTACCTTCTAGCTCCAGTATTTTCCTCATGGGGGGCCCTCCATGGAAAAAGTGAGTGAATGAGTGAGTGTGTGTGAGAGTGAGGGGTTGTGTCTTTTAACTTGTAAAGCACTTTGTGTTGCATTTTATATGTATGAAAGAAACTAAATAAATAAATAAAGTTTGAGGTTTGAAAGAAGTGGAAGTGGCAGACATACACTCGCCCACCTGTCACTCAAAGAGACCACACCTCCAGTTGTGCAGAACTTTTTAATGGATGAGTTACATAAAAGTTCGTCCCTGTGGATTCGTCATGAGGAGAGAATTATCTGTGGACTGTTTTTGTTCAGGGCCGTAAACATGTTTATTTCCGCTGTAAAGTTGATTTGTTTGTTTTATTGTCAACAGGATTGCACAGTGCTCAGTCAGTACTGTGCAATCCTGTACTCGCACAAGAACCACTTAAGTTTGTAGTGTAGTAGTGAACCGGGTCATTGACTTTGGAATTTAATTCTCATTTCTCTTAAGCCTAGTGTCTGTTGTTTGGCGTTGGCCTTGCCAGATGTTTCCACTCGCTGGGTGTCCCACTTATTTATTCATTTTTCCTGTGGTGTTTCGGTGCTAAAAAGCTTTCAGAGCTGAATTTCCTTTGACTGTGAGAATATTGGAGTCTGTTCATGTAAGAAACAAAATAAGGTGGTGAAATATGAAAAAAGTACATCAATGTGCAAATGATTAGAAATATATCTTTAAAGTCATGGAAACAAAATAAAAAACCAGACTTGATGATTCAATGCAAATCACAAAAAAAGAACAGAAAAAAGACAACACAGTGATTTTACATGCAGCTTTAGTGAAAATAAGGATGTCACGTGTGTTTCCATTCTCAGTCTCCCACAGACAAAACCAAAATAAAAAAAAGAGAGACTCCACCTGGCAACCCAGAGAGCTAAGTGTGGGTAGGGAACGGTATGCTCTCTCCTCTCTGCCAGAACTAATCACCAAACCACAACCACAGCTCAGGCAGAGAAACCAGAGAATAACACCAGTGTGACGGTATGGAAGGCTTCTGGTGCGCCCCGGGAGCATTCGGGCTCAGCTCTGCCTGAAAACCAGTATTTTGACTCCTCGAGTATGAGGCAGGATAAAAACAGCAGAGCTCCACACTCTGCTCCAGACGTCTGACATCCAGATAAATCCTCCCGTACACACCTGCAGTGGTGAAAGTCTGTGTCATTTGGCACATGGGCTGTAAAAAAACAGAGCATCCTGGTGTGAAGACACTGAGGAGCTTCACACAAGTTACATAACTAAACCCAAGACAGATGAGCGGTAATCAAAACCTGAAGCCAATTAGCCGACTGTTGCAAACAGTAAATGTTTACGTAATGACCATGAAAACAGAAATGACTCTGTTAAATTCACTCATGACATTCAAGATGCTGAAGTCAAACTTTCCTAAGGCAACATCCACGCTAATTGAGTTTAGTTTTAAAGACTTTTAGGAAAGCTGCTGACCCTGCGTTAGTTTGAAAACTCTGGGGTTATATCAGAGCCACTTGGAAAGGATGAAAGACACACATTCTGAATTCTGCATTTTAATGCTACAGCCTTGGCTATTGTATTTTCTGCAATTGATCAATAGCAGGGGTTATTTACTCTAGATTGCATATGTAACAGTGTGGATGTAGCATAAGCCGTTGTTGGAAGTACACAGTGGTGTAATGTTGAGCTTTTCTGATAGAGAAGCAGCTTTGGTTACACTGACAAATCAAAAACTGAAACCTTTTTAGGCCTGTCCCATGATCCTCATCCTCTTCTCAAGCTGAAAATCTGATCTGCACTTTAGAAAATTCTTTCCTAAAGTGGTGCTCTGCTCATTGTCAGTCCAGAGTCCTTCAAACCATGAGGACCCAGCTGGGTCCGGACCATGTGGTGGTTAAAGGCTGAGATATGACTGAAATGAAGGACTTTGGAAGAGGCATCGTCAGGCCATGTCTAAAGTCTACGAGTGTTTATCTGTTTATGCAGGCCACAATCTTTAACGGTGTCTCCTATAGGGACGCCAGGGATGTACAGACAGGTACAAACTGTGTGTGTGATCTTAAAGAGAAGGAAATGTACAGACGTAGTGGTTTGAAGGATAGAACAAGAAGGATTCAAGACCAAATCCTGCATATTTTCACATTTTCTCATTGTGCAGCAGAAGTAATGACCTTCTCCTGGGCTGGAAGAGTGTTGACACTAATTTAAATGTAGTCCAGGGAAACTGGGAGGATTGTAATCGGATTCATCATAAGACTTTAATTCTATTCAGGTTTATTCAAATTCAATTCAGTGTAAATGGAGCATGTGTGTATTTGATACTGAGCCTGTTGCATCACTTTGATAATAATATCCAAGGCAGAGGAGCTGATCCAAAGACCCAAATTTATGTCAGTGTTTTGAAGGAAATAGCACAAATACAGTGTAAATACTTTATCCAGGGGAATCCAGGGGACTGCACACTGCACTTCAACCTTGGCTCTCCCCTCTGTATGGTAAATTCTTGTATTGTTCATTGGAGGCAGCCTGGGATAGGAAAACACTTTCATTGCCTCGTGAACCTGCCACAGACCCAGACAGGAGCGTCAGTCAGCTTGGCAGGCCGGTGGTCCATTAGCTGCTGGAGCGAGATGGTCCAGAGTAGACCAAAACCTCCCGCTGTCGCAGAGTGTCGGAGGGAGCGGCCTCCGCTGCCTCAGAGTGAGAGGAGAAGATAAATAAAGACGTGTGACTGTGGTCCTCTTCCCGGCCACCACACTCCTCCACAAAACTTTAATCAAAGCTGTCAGAGGAGCCTCTGCTGTTACACAACACTTACATAAGCAGCGGCAATAAGGGGCAGCATGGGGACGCATTGGATTTCAATTCAAACATTAGCCTCATGAGGACAATTGGAAAGCATACCTGTGTTAGTTATACCCCTATAAACTACACAATAAAGTGTGTGTACACAGGTTAGAGAAGTGTTACTGCTGCATGGTTAAGTACCATTTGGCTCCATTTCTTTTATACTTAAGGGAAAACCAGACTTGTTTCCAGTCTTTATGCTACGTGAGGCTCATCACGTCGAGACTCCAGTTTAGTGCCACTTACTCAACGCTCATGTCTGAGTGTTACATGAAATGTTTATCTATGTAGATTTTCTTAACCCATAAGGACCCACGGTGACACGGGTGTCACACCGCCTTCAAGTGCCCTGGAAAGCCCCTTACACATATTGATGTTGAACTTTTAAATCATGAAGTCCCTAAGTGACATCTAGTCAACATCCTGGTGCAGTCACATGACTCTCTGTGAATCTCTCTATCCATGACAACATTTCCAAGATGGTGGCCAGCAGAGTTGGCACATTTCACAGAGGCAGCTACTTTTAAAAAGCTTGCTTTCTGTCAATAAAATAAGCCACCACCCATTTCACAATGCAAATCCTTTTATAACATGTCCCTTGTTGTATTTAACCTGTTCTGACCTCATTTTTTGAAGAAACTCATATAAAACAACTTAAGAAAATATTGCTGTGACATATACGTCACATCGGGCTAAGGCCTTAAAAAAGTCAGGAAAAATACCATGTGACGCCTATGTCACAATGAGAAAAATGGGAAAGAACTGCTCAATTAAATTAGGTGATTCAGGTATTTTGAATTAATATACTCTATGTTGTTCAATTTAAAACATAATTTAAAAATGTTAACATAAAAATAATGTCAAATTCAATCAATATTTAATAAAATGATATATCAGTCCGGAAATTGAACCACAGATTTAGCAGAGACACTTTTCTCAGTAAATGAACAAGATTTTAGTATCCCAAGCAGGTCCCATATTAATGTAATTATGCTTTTTTGCTGTATTTTTTGTAACAAAATAGGATACAGTGTTCAGGATGTACTGACGATCATCAGACGCGTAATAGATGTTGTATACAGAACAACAAATACAGCAAAGAAGAATGAGAGTTTACATAAGAAAATATTAGGAAACAAATAAGAAAAGTTAACACAGTCAAACAGTCATGAACCAGGTTTGAGACAAGGGTTCTGGACTGCTGCACTGATGGGAGAGAGGGTCCCATGTGGTGCATTGTGAGAGAAGGACGTTTTACCCAGCTCAGTTCTGACGAATGGAATATGACCCAACAATCAGTTCTGTGAGTGGGTACCAATGTTTTGTGATTTCATAGTTAACAGAGATGATAAATAAGGAGACAATAACTGTGACAGGGCTTTAAAAATGGATAAAAACCAATGCTGTTGTCCCCATACTGTCAGACATGACCAGCCGACATTTTGATAAAGAGTGCCGTGATGAGTATTATATGAATCATTGGAAATGAAATGTAAGGCTGAGTGGTAAACAGCATCCAGGGGAATCAAAGTGGAACTAGCAGCTCTTCCATAGATGTCATCTCCATAGTCTAAAACAGAGAAAAAATAGTGTCTCCAATTTTTTTCCTGTGGTGAGTAGGAAAACGGTGCTTATTTCTGTATAGAAAGCCAAGCATTGTTCTTAGTTTAGCAATGAGGGTGGTGATATGGTGCTTAAAATTAAGACAACTGTCCATCCAGATGCCAAGGTATTTGTAGTTGGAAAGAAAATTGTGGTTGCACAGCTTTTAAGGCTTCAGTAACTGGTTAAAGCCTTCAATATGAGGCAATATGAGCATTTCTATAGTGTTTGCCCTTTTTTGTTGTGAAACTTGTCTTAAAAAGGTGTTAATAGTAACCAGCAAATTTGTAATTTTGATATATGTTATGGAAATGCAAATAAAAGGTCAAATTTGTGTTACAGAGCAAAAGAAAATGTCAAGCCCATTTATTTTCAAGTGAAAATTTAAGTTACCAAAAACGCCCGATGTGACATATATGTAACATTCCAGATCTCTGACAATAGGTGGCGCTATTTCAAAAAAAACTTCAAAAATGTGTTCCATGCATTCAACTTGGTCTGTGTTTCACCCCACTTAATTTTCCTTCAAGGATAAATGGGTCTGGGTTCTTATGGGTTAATGTCAGCGTTTTCCGTTTTACAGATAAAATCCACCGATTACATAAATTCCTTGTCTTTTTAACCTCAATACCCTGAACACACACACACACACACACACACACACACACACACTACGGTCCATCCACATCCTCACACTCTCTACGCTCCAGACAGCGCTCGGCAGCTGCTGCTTCTTCTCTGATTTCAGCAGTAAACTTCAGCGGGGGGTCAAAGAGGCGACATCGTCCCAGAGTGGCAGGGGCAAAATAATCCCAGAGCTCCTTGATCCTCCAGGCCAGTCAGACAGGAAGTGTTTTAATCAAGGCTTCCTGTGCTGCCTTGTTTTGTCTGAGGCAGAGGGGGAGAAGGTAGAGTAATGCATCGAGCAGCTGCTGCACGAGGCTCCGTGTCTTGGCTGGACCAGAACATTTCAGCAGCTTATCCTAGAAGCAAATTTAAGGAGGACAAACTTATTTACTTTTCACTGGCTAGACTGTAGAAACCTGTCCAACACTTTTTTTTTAAACAAAGCAAAACAGAGTTGTCCTCTTGTGTCATTATGTGTCTTATTGTGAGGAACCAAATAACTTTACTGAGGCAGATCTTATCTGTGCATTTGTCTGCACTCCCTGCACAAAGCAGCACATAGTTAATACATCTCATATAGATAGTGCTGGAAACCTAGCTATATGAATGTATAGTTCATACTGTATAGGCTGTTTTTGTTTTTATGTGTCGAGTCCTAAACTGAAGACGATTTTGTTCTTTGTTCTTTTTATTTTGCACAAATTAAAAGAATACAAGATAAAACATAATATATGATAATGAAACAGTGCAGGGAGAGGCAAAAAACCACGGTGGGCTTATCTGAAGCCTCCACCTTATAATAATATTAATGTTAGAATTTAATGTACAAAAGCACAAGATAACATGAAAAAAACAATAAAAATAATAGTGACTAATAACAATAATATAGAAAAAAACTGAAAATACTGTTTCTATTGCTAAATGATGGACAATAAAGTTGTTGAATTGAACTGAATGAAGGAGTTTGCATGGTGATGAATCACAGATTAGCCTATCTAATTTTGCAGTTCACCTCTCTTTATGAAGATTTACCACAAGTTCCATATCATGGTTTAGCTGGGTGTATGAATACACAACCCTTTGCTAACCTGTTAGTCACATCACTTTTTGATGATATGATTGTTCACAGTGTATTTCCTGTGCAGAAGAGTGGCTCAAATCTGATAATAACACAATGGACTGAACATTTCTAGTTGTAGAGCTAGCAGGATGTGCTACATGCATGCTATCTAGTTGAGGCCCTGACTGGACTCTTGGGTTACAGGTGTGAGTCAGCTCGTTGAATCATTGAACAGAATCTGAAACCCGCAGCCCCCCCACCAGCCCCCCCGCCAGCACCACCACCCTGGCGCCAGAATGCTAGCAGCTCCATGGATGACAGTGCTAATGTGTGAGTTCACTATACCTCAGGAGAGTGCTGTATATAAATTATACTGCCACAACGTTTTATGGTTTCAGCACACCCATGCTCTCACTTATTTTGACTATCACGTCCTCCCATTGGGCCCTCATTGTTTTGTTTTGTTTTTTTACATTTGGTTTGTCCGTGGTTTTTTCTTCAACATATTACCACAGTTAAAAGCCCACTATCAGTCATAAACATCTCAACTCATGTGGCAAAGACAAACCGAACAAAAGACATACTGTAGACCAGGCCGAGACATGAGCTCACTAAAAGGCACATTTATCTCCATGAACCGGTTTTCATGACACATGACACTCTGTTTCCTCATAACATTACAGCAGCATGCAGAGGGCCATTGTTTTTATGTATAGCTTTCAGAGAAGCCCAGTAGTACTAGGTAATGTTTATTATTTGTTATGGAATCTTTTATTATCTACTCAGCTTTCACTTTTGGACCTAACTACCCTCCTTATAGCCTACCCCCAGACCATAGTTGTTTGTCACTATGGATTCAGTGCAACAGTAAATCACTCTCAAGCCGGTGGTTCAACTGTGGACATGTGGGTGACCTGAGGCCATGAGGCGTCTCGCTCAGTCCCATTTACCTCAGTTAAAGTTCTGTGTCAGTACTTGTCATGTCTGTGGTGAGTTGACCATGTCTAAACATTTTTGAAATAATGTTGTATCTCAGTAGCTTTCTTTGGAAATGTGAAAGACACTCAGGTTTCAGAGATCTACTGGGATATGCGGGGGTGTATCATGTTGACTGACAGATCAAGCTATGACACACACATTAAGTGGTGTATTTCTACCCTGCCTTGCCATCCATGTCTATCTCAGAGTAAATTATGACCTTAACTTAACCTCTACAGATCATGTAGGATAAATCTAACTTAGCTAACTCTCTAGATGAACATTCATGGTACACAAGAGGATGGTGAACCCAATTACTTTGGTGATTAGCTGACCTTCTGTCACCAGCAGGTCTAACTGATCAGTTATCCAGTGATAACTCTGTAGCTGCTCAACAGAACTGCACAAACATGTACTGTACATAAATTCATGTTTTCCAGATAATGAACCATGAAGATTTGATTGTATCTCTCAGTGAGGTTCATATCAGTGGTTTTATTGGACAAACTCATTCACTCACTCATTCAATGAATTATAATCATAATTTGATGATCTATGAAAAGTTAATCCAACACCATCAGTGCTTTTATATATTTTTTTTTATACCAAATACCTATACTAGCATTACCAATAGCCTAATCTGTGCCAATGCTAATAGAAAATGTTACCTAAAATGTGATGGTGAAGGATGCAAATACTATCATCATTATAAATATCCATGCCCTGATAAACGCTGTATAGAATCAGATGGTAACCTCATAATGAGCATGTTAGCACGCTACGATGTTAGCCTTTAGCTGTGAGAGTGGTTTCATGGTCCACGAGCCATCAGCATGACTGTTTGTGCCTGTCACATGCTGATATCAACAGTCACCTTGAGTGTTTGTCTCCTTCCTAACACAGAACATCAAAGTACAGAGAGGAGAACAGCGTAACCCTGATTTAGTCTGAGGACAGAGACATTAAAGGACTGCTAGGACCAGGACCAGGACTGGGACTGGGACTGTTCTGATCTCTGAAACGCACTGAGAGGAGTTTATCTTATCTGGTGATACGGAGGTTGTGGTTGTTAATGTCTCATCCTCTTTTTGTCTCTCGGTTTTGTTATGTCTTTGTGTCTGTCACATCACTGTGAGTCACAATTGAAAACCACTTTTCACCCTTCTTCTTTTCTTATTCTGGGAAATTTGACCCCACACTACACATCTGACAGATCCGCAGTGTGACCATAGCTACAGTAAATTACCTTCCAGTATTATCAGGGTCTTTGTTCGTTTACTCATTTAAGTTGTATTTTCCTAAGGAATGGCATAATATATTGTAAGCGTTTTACATAGATAGATAGATAGATAGATAGATAGATAGATAGATAGATAGATAGATAGATAGATAGATAGATAGATAGATAGATAGATAGATAGATAGATAGATAGATAGATAGATAGATAGATAGATAGATAGATAGATAGATAGATAGATAGATAGATAGGTATTCTACTAGATGATGCTCTGTTAGACCAGTTCTTTCTTACATTTTTTTTTATCCTACTCAGCTTTAACTTCTTGAACCTCATAGACAATATTTAATTTCAGATCTCCTGTGTTTCTCTAATACTCTAATAATACCTCTAATATCCTGGCAACGCGCAGCCAACTCATGGGTGATGTCAGTCCTGTTTGTCTTGTCAACTCTCAGCTCTTTGTGACGTATTTGTTTCACGTGTGGGAACTTTCCATTTTTTGAACCTCTATTTATTCAGAGTACTTTCACAGTAAAGCGATCTCTCTCTCTCTCTTTCTATCTCTGTCTCCTGTCCAGGAACGCCCTGATCCCTGGTTAGAATAAGGGCGAATGTGTGCGATTTCACAGTGTTTATATCATTGCAGCTGATGACCTTCTGGTTTCTGAGTAAAGCTCCCACAGCATTAGCACGGCCACATTCGCAGAAATCAGCAGAGTAAAAATATCAGACCACCATGAATCTGTTGACACATCACTGACTGTGCAGGTAGTGACGACGCGTCACCGTAAAGCAGAGGCCATGTGAACTGTAAAAGTCTGAGCCAGTCTGTACCTACTACTGCATTTAGTGAAAGTCTATTTCCCTCTTCCCAAAACTGTGAAATGAAATTGGTAGCAATCTGTTTTTCTCTCTTTCTTTTGTTACTTCTGCAACAACTCTACCATTTCCAAAAGATTACAAATACTTTCACTTTTGCATTTTCTGTAAATGGAGTTTCAGTGTTGGTGAAGTGATGAATCAGTACTTTTCCTGTACTTTTCCAATTAGACATACTGTACTGTACAGTGTTGAAGGCTGTAGTATAGGTCATCCTCAGCCTTTGCAGTCATATCTCTGCACCACACACAAGGGTAAGGGATTACAAACAGGATGTTCCTAGAGCTAAAAAACTTGTCACGCATTGTCACAACCTGTTGAGGAATGACACAGTATCTGACCTCCACCTTACACCCGACATATCAGCAATCAGTCCTTATCAGCTCCACAATAGACCTGCCTTCTCCCTCCTTTATCCTGACAGCTACGTCTGCGGCTGCTGCAGATCTGAACCGACCTGTTCCCGCTGTGACACTGTGGCATCGAGCTGAACGAGACAAAAAAAAAGAGGGGGTTTTCCCATGACTTTTCTCAGGGTGGTTATTCCACAGCGCCGAGGATTAGCTTACAGAGGCCCGCCGCCGCTGCCGTGTCTCACAGATCAGCTGCACCACTCAATCATTGTTCGATTGCCGGCAGTTAATTCAGAACAAAGGAGGGAAGTGACAGCTCCTGAATGGAGGTCACAGGAGAAAGTATTAGAGCTACACTTCAGGGGAGGACAGAGGGCAGGAGACAGTGAAGAGTTTCAGGAAAATGTAGCTCTAAGAAAGCCATGAGGCCCTATTATGCAATCAAGTTTCACTGCAACACTCTTTTTGCCAATATTTAATCAGTTCCATGAGCAACAGTGTGGCCATCTATTTATACTACAATGAGATACTGTTGAGCTAACGTTCAGAGACTGTAAGATTTCACTATCGTTTCACTATCGTCTCCTCGGACCAGAATGCAGTGAATCATGTGTTGATTTAAAGTAAATGGCATCATTCCTCATTTTCGCTTCCTCTTCCCACAAACACAATAAAACAACAGCTGAGCAGAAAAAGTTGCAAAGTGGGAGGAGCTACTTCAGGTTCCCCTCAGGAAGGTCCATTCATTTTTTTTATACCATGATGCGTGACTCACAGCTTGAACTCTACTCCAGCCTGGACTGGCCTAAAACTTTGAGGTAGAAGTCCCAAGATGCATTTCCACTCATTTCATAACAACCATTGATTGTGTTTGGAACATGCTGATGATGGCTGATCAGTCAAGTGTAAAACATTTGTTTTACTTATAGCATTTAAAAAAAACATATGTATATTGACATTTTGATTAAGCTATACAGAGTGTACATAAACATACAACACAAACTTCAAATACCCCACCCACCAAGGATCTCATCCATCATGGTCCACAAAAACACTAAATAGGAAAACTAAATAAGCAAATGGAAAATAAGAAAAAGTAATGATACATATAGCCATAAAATCAAACACACGGTGCAACGCCATTAAAAAAAAGAGAAAAAAAAACAGATGCACAGCAGACAGCACAGCAACAGCACAGACGATTACAGAGTCAGTGTAGAGCAATGAGATTCAAGGGTTAAGAGCACACTGCAGATCCGTGCGTTCAAGAAAATGTAAGAAAAGGCCCCAGATTTTATTGAATTCATGATGTCTGTTTCATATTATAAGTCAGCTTCTCTAAAGCCAGACACAATGATAATTCCTTCAGCCAATGATTAATAGGGGGACATGATATATTTTTTCCAGTATAAGGCAATGAGACGTTTTGAATGGACAAGGCAGAGATTAATCAATTTCATTTCATGTGATTTTAAGGAGACATTTTCAGGATAGAGGCCTAAAATACAGAATTTAGGGGAGATAGGAATGGGTTTAGAAATTATTTGGGAAATTATATGTATTACTAGTTCCTTCCAAAATATTTGCATCTTCTCACATTCCCAGATGCAATGTAAGAGGGTGCCTTTATGAGTTTGACATTTCACACATGTGTCTGGAATATCTGGGTTAAATTTATTCAGCTTTACCAGTGTTCACCTAGGACATTTTAATGCACAAATTAAAAATACCCACACTGATAAACACATGGGACTATGAAGTCATCACCCCACTCACTGTTTAAACTGAGGTCCTCTTGACTAAACCACAGTCTTATGGTGTTTGTCTGTGTTTGTGTGTTATATAAGACAGGGTGTCTTTTTTTTCTCCCTAAAACCTTCTCCTCAACCCAAATCAGGGCAACTCTGACCACCCCCCCATGCTGCAACCAGGGAAATGAACAATGACTACCTTGTAATAGTTGTAGATAATAACACCCATCAGCCATGACTTCATCTAATGAACATTTAATGAAAAACAACATTGCAATCTACGGGCCGAGAAATGAAAATCTCAGCCTCTCATTGCTGTTTTCCTTTTCCTGTTTTATGAGAGTCCTCCAGGCTCCTGTTAAAACACTGTACCCCCAACTGGACGCTTAAACGGCTCTGTGCTGTTGCTGTGGGTAGAGGGGAGGTCACTGTCATTAAACTGATGAGGAACTCTCGACTGCATCCGGTTGACTTGTGCCAAGTCGGCTCAGTTACATCAGATATCCTGACTTAATAGCCTCATTATGTCATCCAGGTAATAGCCTGTGACATTTTGGAGATGGGGACGGATGTTGAGATGCAGAGATTTGGAGTCTGTTTTAGCTTCTTAATCTAGAAATGTAATGTGCAATGTATTATTTCTAAAGACAACAAGGAACGTGTTCTCAGTGTTCCTGGGCGTCCATGTAGTTTTATCCTGCAGACCTCTGTGTGCAGTATCTGTTTATTGGTTAAGAAATGGAGTTAGTCAATTTGTAAGCCACATAAATGATCAGTGAACAATGGCTCTGCTGTCAAGTACAAGTGGAAAAAATCAGCTCAAGTCTATAAATTTCAACCAATCCTCCAATTTGAACAACCATGTAGGTAATGTTTTAAACGCTCTGATACGTAATATAGGAGTGTCTCCTAAAATAGCTGACAAGCCCTCGGATGGGACCATAATAAACACACCTATACCATATGGAAAGTGGCGCACCTACAGTAGCATTGTTTCCATGGGTACTGTTATTACCTTACTAACAGTTATGACTTGATTGGATTTGGAAAAGATCATAACTTCATATAGCGGTTAATAAGCACTCCCTGATGATTAGATGGTCTTTGTTGTCATGGCTACATTAACAACAATGTTGTTAATTTTGGCAACGGTCCTTGATAGTAACCATTCAGTTTTGAGGTGCTTCAGTTTAACTTGTTATTTTGTTGTGGTTTAGTCTTTGCCTGGTCAGGTGGACTGAAGCTGTTGTTGTGATGTGAACATTAATGTTGGTAAATGTGTTTCTAATCCCATGAGAGGTGGCTCATGCTGCGGTTGATGAAACTGAAGTCACATGTTCATCTCTTCATTCATGGAGGATTTTTTTTAACATTGTGGTATTGAGTTTAAATTTAACTTCTTCCACCACCTATGATTTTGTGGTAAAAATTAACTATGAAAGTCTCCTGGTGGAGATGCCAAGGCAGTTAGCAATGATGACTGTGGGGGGTGACTTACTCTCTGTGTTGACTTTGGATCCAGTGTTAGAAAAGATTAATGTACAAAGCATGTTTGTTTTAAAAAACAGTAGGGGGTTCTCACAACTTAGATATGACCCAGTGGAAACAGGCTGAAACAAGTCCTTTAACAAAGTGTAGACATACAATCGTCATATTTGAAGGAAATACCATTGGAATCTTTTTTTTTTTACTTTACTGATGTACTTTAAAGTAGATGTCCATGTGTTTGTTTTTTTTATTTTTATTTTTTTTCATAAATAAGTATATAAATACTGTGTAAGTATCAAAGCCTCAGTCCACAGAGAAATACACACAGCCTGTATTCAGACCCGAGTCTTAAAACCAGCCGTCAGGACTTCTGTGACTTTGTGATGTCACAACAAAGCAGCCGTTGTCCTCAGCCATGAGCTCTGCTATTGTGTTTTACCTGAAATCTTTTTTCAAATCACTCATAAAATATTCAGCCAATCAGGGCTGAAGTTCAGAGTGTCCTCTCTTCTGATTGGATGACACCAACCTGTTGCTCCAGAGAGCAGCCTGAGAGAGGGGATTGTAAAACTACAATGGGAGGATTTTTGGTTCTTAAAACCACAAACACATCTACTCATCCATCAAATAAAACACAGGCGATGTTTAAAATATATGTGACATTTAAGATGAGCTTTCAAATGTATATTGTAATTGTGGCTTTGACATTTGCACTTAGTGTATGATCTTCTTTGTGCTACAAACAGAAACATATTCTTATAGTTTTATGGTGAACTGTTACAGTCGGTCTGAGCCGCTTTGCCCGAACTCGTTGGTGCTTTTTAAGGCAGGAAACCCGGTCACATCAAGGGCAGCTTAACCTCAGATAAACCACATGACAGCGCAAAGTGCTCAGACGGATCTCCAGTGGCGGTTTCAAAGGGTAAAAATTGAAAAACAACAGACGTTTTGTCTCCTCATGCGCTAGACTTTGGAACAACCTTCCTGAAGAGCTTATGGCGTGAATCAGCTGTCAATCATTTCTTAAAGTCAATTATCAATGAGGCAACAGCAGCACAATGAGGGTTAGCCTCCAATATGAGTCAACGGGTATGACGAGGTGAGCAGTTGCTGCAGGGTGGACAGGCTTTGATGAAGAGGTGTCAAATATTCACTGATATATTTCACAGTAGTTGAAGGGGATTATTGGAGGAATTCATCTCTAAATCATTCCTGTTAAATCCAAAGTTTCTTCCACGTCTTCATCCTCCTCCCAGCTCCACATCTGATGAACCACAGGATGCCTCCCTCCTTTTCAAGCTAATCTCAGGCTTTTTTTTCCTTTTCTTTTTTTTATCTCCCTCCTGGTACTTACCTTGTCACCTGCTCTGTCACTTCAGAGAGGAGGAGAAATAGGTGAGCGCGCCGGCAGACAAAGGAGACATTGTTAAAACTTGCCCCAGAAACATCTCCCTAACACACACACATAAAAAAAAGAGGCCTGCTGGCTGACATCCAGAGAGCCGCGAGTACCACCACGCAACATGATCCAGGTGTTGGAGGTACAGTCAGAGCACGCCGCCGACTTCACCTCACGCAGGCTTTGAACTTCTCTGTGATGTCATGACTCCAGAGGCTCAGATGCAAACAAAAGAAATCTGCTGAGCGCACCAGTAGGAACACTAACAGAGATCACTGGCGCGTACAACTAAATACTAATACTCCAGATCTTCTTTGCCGCAAATGTGATTTTAAGATTTGCCACGGTGGTTATTTGTTTCACAATCATGTCCGCCGAACTTCTCCTCGCGCCCGACTGAGCGCAACGCTCATTAGCCTGTCATGTCTTAGCCTCCAGATTCAAGGCTGGGAAAAACAAAACCCAGCGAATCCTCTCTCTAAGTAAATTGAATCCAGAAATAGGTCACGCAGTTGCAGAAAGAACAAACTGTACAAAACGTTATTGGATTAAATTACAATAATTACAGATAGAAAAAAAAAAAGAAATCTATGAGAAATAAATAACACAGATCCTCATAAAGCACAATAAGGCCCGAGGAGAGCAGGACTGCGTGACCCGCCGGTTCATCTGTGTTTTATGACTTGGAGGAACTGTTGCATGGTGCGTGAGCGAAACAAACTGCATCCACTTATATCATGACATTTAGAAACAGCCTGAATGTCTAGACTCCTGCAAGGGGGTGTGAGCTGCTGTCTTCCGTTATGAAACGCTATACGGGAAAAGTTGCACTCATTAGTAAATGTGGTAAATTCAGTCGATTGGAAGTGATTTAGGAAGACACACAGAACGCAAATATTTCAGCTGCAGGGAACGTTCCCATGAACAAAGAGGCCTGCATCGTTCTTAGATGGAGGGGGGTTGGAACTGTTAGGACCCTTCCTCAAACAAACCGACCAATCAGGGCGATGGATCCTGGAGAAACTTCACCGCAGCTGATCTGGCACCTGATTTATACTATTGCTTCTCATTGTCCCTGATATTTGCACTTTATGTCTTCAGTCTTTATGACTTGTTATCTGCATTATCACCACATGATAAGAAAAGTCTGTATGAAACTGTTAGATCTGTGAACTGCATGTGGCTGTAAATGGAGCAGTTGCCTAAGAGAGATGTTGATGATGCAAGAACTAGAGACGGATCATCTTGAGAAATGTTGCCAGTGTTATTATGACTTTTCTCAATCACACAGACTCATAACGCAATAATTTATGGACCCGTGTGACAGGTCTATTTTGGAGTGAACACACAGATGGTCTGTGTCAAAGTGCTGAAACTATCCAGACTCACAAAAACTTGAGAACTGTGTTTGATGACAGGCTGAGATTCACTGAAAATACAGATGTGATTGTAAAAAGGCTCAGCAGCATCTGCTCTGCTTGAATAAACTAATGCTTTTCATTCATTTTCTGGGTCACTCTTCTTTGTCAAAAGCACATGAACCAATGATGAGATGCAAATCTCATTTTGAACAAAGATACCTCACATATGATTATCTACAGATTATCAACAGCCCCATAGAAGTCATGTGATTACTTAAGATAATGATATAAAGATTGGCTGGGTGTTAAAGGGATAGTTCAACATTTTTGACAAATTGGCCCATTGCCATAACCCCTATAGTTTTAGGAGTAGTAGGTTCGTTACCTTTAATTGTCGGTGCAAGCTGATTTTAGAACAGCGGAGCAGAGCTGCGAGCTGCTCAGAGCTACGCTACGGAGGCTCATACAATTTCTTTGTTTCCTTCATCCGCAAATACAGAGACTGCTTGCCGAAAAACTGCCCTCAACAGGAACGCGCTTCAGTGGTTTTGCATGAATTTCCCTCTAAAACAACTCTGTCTCGTAACGTTGTGTTATTATCTCATAGCGTGGTGAATGTGCAAGTGACAACTTGTCCACCAGAGCGTTTTGGAGTTGTTGGATTGTGTATTTGATGAGTTTGATGAGGGAAACCAAGAAATCCCATTAGCCTCCGTAGCGTAGCTCTGAGCAGCTCGTGGCTCTGCTCCGCTGTTCTAAAAATATCTTGCACCGTCAATTAAAGGTAACGAACCTACTGCTATGGATATGGATTATGGCAATGGGACAATTTGCCAAAAACAAATTGTAGGATGTTTAGTTCAGGAGCCGTTTGACTTTTGAACTTCGGTGTGTTGTGAGTTGTCAGCTCGCTTGAGGCATAAATAAAGTGCCTTGAATTGAACATATCACGTCAGTGATCTTTACGTGACAGAAGTGACGACTTAATCTTTTTATTCAACTTACATAAAGCCTTATAAGTGCAGACAGTGGAACATTCAAACAGCCAAACGTCAGGAAAATAACAGGTTATATGAGGTTATATAATGCAGTCAAACCTGACTCCTTGTTTTCACAGTGGTGATCACCATATTTAAAGGCCTTTTAGAAACCTGATAACTTTGCTTGTGTCTGAGCTTCTTGATGTGGCACCACCTTCGCTTTGACCTATTGTTTCAGAAGTTACGAAACTGTTTTGTTGGTGAATCATTGTTTTTGTGTTTTGTTCGGTGCTGCATGTACCGTCTGTCACGGGCGCGGGGTGTGTTCGTTGGCGAGGATCCGCTGCAGCGGCGGCGGTGGGGCGATCTGACATCTATTTGACATTAAGATGTTTTGAAGACATGTAAGTGTCTGAGGGAGGGAGGTAGTGAAGGTGTGAGTAATCCAGCGCCGAGGTGAGTAATGGCTTGAATAGTACGATGTTTCCCTGAGGTGATGGAGAAGGTCCAGGTGGGTTAGGGGAGGCTCACACGCGAGCGACCAGAGGAGAGCAGGGTCAGGCTGATGCGGTGAGGGCGGGGGGCGGGGCCGCTAAACTGCACCAATGTGTCGGGACGTGTTCACACACTGAGCAGTTTTACAGCAGGTTACTCAGAGCCAATATACTGTCAGTTCGGTTCGTCAGATCACATCGTTCACACTTCCTGTGGCGGTTAAGTAACTGCACTTCCTGGTTTATATAAAGTGTGTTCAGTCAGGCACAACAATCACATGCAGTGCAATGTGTGCACGATTATGGTAAGAGCACAACAGCAGTTTCTACAGGGCAGTGCTGTGCAAAATAAAACACTATCACAGTCTTTGCATGCAAGCACAACGTTTAAATGAAGGTTCTGCTGTCCTGTGTGCCACCCACGTTGGTACTGATGATGTCTCCTCCGTCTCAGATCACCATGTCCACAAGTTTGAAAAAAAAAATGTGCTGGTCCCTTCTGCTTCTCTTCTGTTACATAACCAATATTGTGACCATTAGAAGTGTTTTGACAAGTTGGAGTGCACTTATGTAACGTGCTACGCTAGGTGTAAGAAAAGTGTTTTTGCTCGTTTCAGACGGGCACAGTTGTAATTTTTCCAGTGTGCATGTTGTTTTAAAAGCAAAGACACATGTTCTTATCTGTGCACCCATGGAGTGTGGGTCTTTAAATGAAGTGTGCAGTGTTGGTGAACTGCAATGCAATGGAAAATGACTTCTCTGCAGAGCTGTGCAGCACACTGATTCACTCACTCAGACACATATTGTTTCTGTTTCTCTTTAATGTGTTTAATAGTTATTTGACTTAAAGGGATACTTGACCCAAATTCGATAATGCACCAATTGTCTACTCACTGTCATGCCAAGGAAGGGTTTGGAGAACTTTCAGAGTTATTAAAACGGTTTTGGAGTTCCAGGGGGGGTCCGTCCGGCTGGCAACAGATTTTCATATATTGGCAGCGGATAGAGTTCACTTTTGAATGGTCCAAAACACACACTATGAAACATCCAACTACCTCCAGATACCTCCATACCTGTCCGTACTCTCACGCATGCGCACAAACATCAACAGAGCCACTGGGAGCTGCTGCTACAACAAGGCTAAAAACAGAGATCAAATTAACTTTTTCTGAACAACTTTTTCATGTGGCGGCTTCAGGACACTTGGGTCAGTACAGACGAGCAGTATGGAGGTACAGTATGTGGATGTTTCATAGTGTGTGTTTTGGATGATTCAAAAGTGAACTCTATCCGCCGCCATTATATGAAAATCCGTTGCCAGCCGGACCCCCCCTGGAACTCCAAAAACTCTGAAAGTTCTCTAAACCCTTCCTTGGCATGACGGTGAGTAGATGATTGGTCAATTATCGATTTTGGGTGAAGTATCCCTTTAAGTAAAACTGCACAATAAAGGCCTTGCAAAGCAATTTCAGGTATTTTGTTCAAATTATGTTTTTATAAGACTTAGGATACACACAGGTGGACAGGTGAACCTAATAAACTGCTCACTAAAGGAAATACCACACTGAATTCTTGTCATCTTGTATGCAACAACAAAGCTGAGACTCGTATTTATCCGGTATTCCCAGATGAACAGAAATCAGATTTCAACTGTCTGTCACCAGAATATCTGTTTAAAATCTGCAACTTGGCAAAACGAGAAGTTTCCAATACATTGTGCCAATAAGCCGCTAATAAATCAGTGTTGACTCCTACTGGACACCAAATCCCTCGAAGGCTCAGTGCTGAGGTGTTACCACATCTGAAGAGCAGACAATGGTATTTAGGTGCTGGAAACCTCTGAAGTGACGCTGCCAAGACGCAGGTCAGAGAATGTGCTCGACAAATATTTATTACAAAAATATGAACAAAGACGTAAAAAGGAATTTAACAAGAAATCCTGCACACTGCAGCCTCACATCAAGATGCTTCATATTATATGTAAATGACCATTATACCTATGTGGAATGCACCACATACTCAAATAAGTATAGAGGAGGGAGGGGGGGGGTAACTTTCTCCAAACCTAGATAAAAACAAGTGAAAACACACCCAGTGGGCTGACCTCTCCAACACTGATAAATCACCTTTCACAACCAGTTTATTGAATTATCAGTTCCTAGAAACTGGAGCTATTAATCTGTTTGACTGGAGTCCTGATGACATAACACACTAAGCAGTGATAATGTAGGAGAACAAATCTGATGTCCTACTTTGAAATTGGTTAAATGCTGTTTATCTGATCACCGCTGACAAATCTACTGGATTAATAAAGTCGATATGACCCAGTCCAGAGCTACAGCCAGACAATGTTAGGCAAATAAGGCATTTATTTTAAATCCAAGATGAAATTAATGACAATTATATTCCTATCCTATTAGGATAATACAACTTCAGTTCTAAAATCCTTAGTACTGAGAAACATTTGCTTAAAAATATCTTTATTTGCTTGAATTGGAATCAGTAAAATATAATTCTATTAGAAACTAATTATACATGATGATGATTTGTTTGTTTGTTTTCTGTCCTCCCTTATGTTTGTGATGTTGATGGATTGTATGTTACTGCCACTTGATTATTGTGTCTTTTTTCTTAAAATGAAAAAAAAGGGAAAAAAAGAATGAGAAAGAAAGAAAGAAAAAAAGTCCCCATTAGTGGTGGTGGTGGTGGTGGTGGTTAATAATAATAATAATAAATTATACATGATGTTGCAATCCAACTCCCACAGCATAATGGCCTGGGATACTGGGCAGGGACAGGACCTGTCATGGCACCGAGAACATATGAGTCAAAACACCAACGAGGCCGAGACACGTCGAGGTCAAAACACCCACGAGACAGAGGTCGGTACAAGTCAAAACACAAGACCAGCACAAGTCCAAGTCTTTCTCAAACAGGTCTGAGTCAGGACAGCAGATCCAAGACAACCAACACAAACACGAGATCGAGGCCACTCCATGTCAAGAGGTAACGGTCCCACAGGTCTGAGTCAAGTCAAAGTGGAGAAAGAGACCGACTCATGTACCATGTACAACCGACAGGTCGCAGCTCGAGTAACACAACAACACAGCAGCTGGATCGCATCAGTCAGAGGAGAAGGTGCGTTCGCCGCCAGCAGACTCCGATGACCTGCACAGTCTGCAATGTGCCTTTAGATCAAAGTGACACTGAAACGGCTGATTACACTTCAAATTTCTCTCCCTGTGTTTTTGTGTACTCTACTCTGCGTTTGTAATTAGATCCTCGTCTGATGGTTGCAAAAACATGAAGTGGGCTGGCAAAATGAATGCAAATGAATGAGAACTAAATGGCAAATGAAAACACAGTGTGGGTCTGTGTGATGCAGAGCGGCGACCTCCCACTCACCCCCACATGTTCTCTGCTCTCTACTCCACCACACACTGAACTGCTGACCAACGTGACTGATGTGCTTTGTTTTGTTTGCTCCACATCACTCACACCAAAACCTCAGAAAAAGCTACCACATGTTTTTATGAGGCCAGTAGGTCACAGTCCAGCTGCCGACATCAGTGCGGTTACAGACAGAGGCTGTTCTGTGCCTAGACTGAATCTCTGTATATATATATACATATGAAATAAAAACATATGTGTAACAATTACATGAAAACCTATGAGAAATGGGAAAAGTTTCATATTCTGACATACTGTATATACCCCACAGAAAATGTATTGTTATATATGTATGCTTATATTGTAGACATATGTAAACATATATAAACCTACAGTCTGTCAGCATATTGATGATAATATACAGTGGGTGCTGAAAAGCTGAAAAGCCAAAAAGCCTGAGACCACTTTCCCAAGATGAGAAGATAGATATGTTATAATTGAATGAAGTCAATAAGTCTTTGTTGATTCAACCCCCCTTTTGTGGTTTCATCATAAGTGAAAAGTGTCCTGAGGTCTAGACACTGGTCTGAAGACAGGAAGAGGAGAAGCTGAAGATCTGGCAGTGATGATGACAGCCTGACTGCATGTGAAGACTGGGGGTGGGTGGATGGAGTGGAGGGGGGGGGGGTCACAGCAAAGCGCTGAAGTGACAGCTACAGCAGGAGAGGAGAGAACAGAATTAAAATGTAACTGGGACAATTTGATTGGCTGATTGAGATTGTGAGGAGATCTAATTGTTTGAAGAACCACTGAATTAATCTGCAGTGGGTGATGGAGGGAGAATAATGAGAAAATTGTTATACTGGTTACAATAATACAAAATCTTATATAATTTACAATTGATATTTCATACACTACCAGTCAAAAGTTTGGACACTTTCTCATTCAATGTTTTTTCTTTATTTTTTAGTAGTTTGTAAATTCAGACTGAAGACATCAAAACTAGAAAGGAACACATATGGAATTATGTAGTGAACAAAAAAATGTTGAACAAATGTTTTAGATTTTAGACTTTTCAAAGCTTCAGCTTCATGAGGTCGTCACCTGGAACAGTTTTCCAACAGTCTTGAAGGAGTTGACAGAGGTGCTGAGGACTTGTTGGCTGTTTTCCCTTCACTTCATCTCAGTTGGGTTTAGGTCAGGTGACTGATAACACTTTTATTTACTTCATAATTCCATATGAGTTCCCTTATAGTTTTGATGTCTTAGTATGAATCTATAATGTAGGAAGTAATAAAAAAATAAATAAAGACAGACCATTCAATGAGAATGTGTGTCCAAACTTTTAACTGGTAATGTGTATGTTATACATTTTTATCATCCCATAAGGAGACAGAGGATGAACAGAATATATGATATAACCTAGGTGACATATTCGTCAACATCAGTAAATTTCCTCATGTTTTCCTCTCTGTAGGAAAACTACTGGTGCAGTGATCATTTCAAAACGAATAATAACCGCCTTTTGTTCTATTGTTCTATCGCAAAGTGAGTATTTGATACTTATGAATGAAAACTTATCCTCAGGTGTCACCACAGATAATCAGAGCCACATGCACAGCTGATGTGACTCATCCTCATCGCATTGGTTTTTTTTGCCCCCTCAAAACCTGTCTCACTTAATTACAAACAGTTGCACCTCAGGCACGATAACTTCCTCTGCACCATATAAAGTTTAAACGGGGGAAGCCTGGCACCTGCCAACCTGCCCACCTACCTGGGACCGTCTCATATTACCACTAAAACTGCAACTCTCACCTCTTGACCTCTGACCTTGAGCCTGTGGGTCTGTGCAGCTGCAGCCATGAAGCCTCATCACCCACACCCTGCAGGCCGATGCTGAGGTGTGATGAACCTACTGCGTATCTCTGACTCTTTGACACAGGTTTTATGTGCTGATTTGTTTCCAACACCGACTTTCTAAGTTCACTTATTGACACATTACTCTTCATATGCAAATAATAAGAGGGCAAAAAGAGGCAATTTACAGTTGTAAATGAGTTTCAGGGTAATAAAAAGTCAAGTTATGAGATATAATTACAACCAGTTTGTACTCTTTGTTAGTCCACACCCTGAGGAGTGAATTGTTACGTTACCTGTACGTAACAATGGGCGTTCATTTCCCAGTGGTTTGGCATGCGGCCTTTAACAATACTGATCGACTAAATCACAACAGCGTTAGGTGGAGCTGCTCGCTGACAGGAGGTGTTTGGCGTCACGTTCCACCCACTGATTTCGTGTACTTCTTAATAACAGGTGGCACATTTGCATTTGTGTTGTAACAGACTCTCTGCAGGGTTCCCACGCTGCGTCGAAGAATTTCAATACGTGGACGCATTTAACCCAGAGTACACTCTTCCTCTTAGGCCCCATATTAGTGATATGTCCATTTCTGTTTTGTGTAAACATCAGTATCAAAGCTTCAGTCCACAAAGAGTTGCACACAGTCTACTGTATGTTCAGAAACTGGGCCTCAGAACCTGCCTGGGCCCAGTTGTGTAAAAGGTGTAATCTGTATCAAAATGATCCGGATTTTAAAAATCCCTTGTTTTGCCATCCAGGATCACGTAATCCGTCTTACTTTTATCCCAGTTCTTCAAAGCACAGATGGATTGGATCAGTCAGATCCAGATACAAACTTTTAAAGATTACCAAATCTGGATAATGAGTCTAAATCGACTGCATCTCATACTGAAGGCTACAAGGTATGCAGAAAAAAACAAAAAAACAGGTAGAAATGAGGGGAAATGAGGTGTATGTATCGTTTTTTGTTTCTTCAATGTCTTTTTAACAACCAGACCTCACCTGGTCTGGCTGTTACAAATGCAATACAGTATTGAAATATATTGTGAATATTTTGTTTTTCAAATTCAAACTTCAAATTGCAAAATAAATAAACTTTTAAATATCCAGTAGTTGGGGGAAAGTTCTTAATTTGTGGAATAATCAAATGTTAACTTTATTTATTTTATTATTGTAATGGTTTAGAAATCAGGTGCAAAATATGAATCAATAAATCACATTTTGTCCCTGAAATCCACCCTGAATCCACCAAACCGCTGGGATCAGAATAATCCTGATTTTTCTATCAAAGTTATCCCAGTCCTACTGAAAAAAACAGCCCGAACTGAGGGTTTGTTCCAGATTAAAACCAACATTGGATTATGTGACCTAATCCAATCTCAGAATTCATCAGAATTTAGTTTTGAACAATCCATTTTCAAGATTTGATCCATCACCCAAAATCTGATCAGATTACATCTGAACAGTTGGGCCCAACTGAAAGGACCTCTGTAACTTTGTGATGTCACAAAGCAGCCACTGCTCTCAGCCATGCTGCAAACCCCGCCCACATGACATTCATATAGTTTTGAAGGATATCTGGTTTCTCTGAGTGTTTTACCTTAAATCTGTGATATTTTATTTGATCATTTAGAAAACAGTCAATCAGAGGAGAGACTCAGAGCCTCCTCTCTTCTAATGGGCTGACACCGACCTGTTGTCACTAGAGAAGCTGAGAGGGAAGATGTATGATGTGTTCTTTAAACCACAAATATATCGTCGTATATCTTCATATAGTTCTGCCAAACTGACTCCCACAGTTACTGATAGCTGTTTTTTCCCCCTGCAGCACCTTGCAGTTCATCCATCGGCTGTTAACACCACAGATCAAGTACATCTTCAGCTCCAGTGATCACACTGACACTTTGTACTTTGATAACGTTTGAAAATAGTTCAAAATTAACTCACTATCAGCCCGAGTGCAAACTGTTACATCACTAATCTGCTGGCAATCTGACAATGAACCTGAAGCAGCTCAGAGGGAGAAAAGAGGCAGTCATTGAGAGGGTGTGAGGACACAGAGGATTAGTTCTGCCTCCAACAGGGGGTTTAGAGATCCAGGTTTGAAGGAGGATCTGTGGTGGACAGGGAGAGGAGCACATCGTTTGACTGATAGGACAGTGGATCGCTTTGATGTTAGAGAGTGGAGCAGCCATCTGGAAATGGATCTTTATGTAACTCTCTCTTACCTCATTTAACCTTTAAGAGGGATGTAGAGTAGGGAGTCGTTTAAATAGCTCTCTGATCCCTGTCCCAGCTGTTTTACTAGGTCCAATGCAATGGTCTGAACATTCTTATAAAGCAATAAAACATTCATCTTTCGGGCAAATTTACGTAAACTGCGATCGGAGCGTTTCAAAATGCTACAAGTTAATGGAAAATCATCAATATGTCATCTTTGGTTTGTTTCAAGAGAGCTCTTGAGATATCCACCGACATAATATTCTTAATAACACTGCGTGTTTATGGCCAGATGTGGAGAATCAACCTCTGCGTGTCTGAGCTACACAAACAAGGAAGAATCAGAACGAGCTGCTCTGTTATTTAAGTCACCAAAGGAAGCTGAATGAACATCGCTTGTTGTTTATTATCCACACAGAGGAACAGTACATTATGGTTTGCACTGTATTCTTGAGGGGCTTTTTATTTTTGATATGTTGCAAGAGGCTGTAAAATGAGGAATAGGGAACTCTTAACCTTATACGTTACACTCTAACTTACTTATTTACCCTTAAAGCATCTTCTATCAACATGATGTATCTTTTCGAGCAGCTTTTGCTGATTTCCAGTAAATGTTGTTGTTTACAGTTACAGTTCCACATCAGTTTTCAACAACAGGTCTTTAGTTTTGCATGATGATCACATGTTCAGTCATCTTGTTGTTGGTCAATTGACTTTTGACCCTTGTCCACAGTACTAGAACAGCTGTTCAGATTTTCCTGTGATTCTAAAAGGATAATTACCGTTTTTTACAATCTGGACCTTATTTCTAGCATAAAATACAATCATTTCCTCACCCAGATAACTTTGGTGTCATTACAAGTCGTTCAGACGAAATTAGATCCAGCCGAGAGCCGCGTATATCTGTATAATGCGAGTACACGGGGCAGCGCAATGCAGCCTCTAAATAACACATTATCCGCTGCGAAACTCGTTCATTTCACCAATATTTAGTTGTGATAGGCTAGTGCTATTCCCCTCTGAGTCCGGGGTTAGCTGTTATCAACATCCGGGGTCTGTAGGTTGACCTACTGACCTCTGACCTGGATGATGTCATCTCCGACCGCCGTGCGGCTCATTCTGATAATAATGATTCCACTTCTGCATTCGGGTCCATTTTTATCTCAACTAGCCGGAGCTTTAGTGAGTCCAGGTTGAGGAGAGGAAGCCTGTGGAAGCTGAACTTCATCCAGCTGCTCATTTTGTTCTGACAAGTCGGAAACACGCAGAAACCAACCGTAGCATTAGCGGTAGCAACAAGCCGCGCCACGCTCAGAGATGACATCATCCAGGTCAGAGGTCAGTAGGTCAACCTACAGACCATGGATGTTGATGACATGCCACCCCGGACTCAGAGGGGAATAGCACTAGCATATCATAACAAAATATTGGTGAAATGAACGAGTTTCGCGGCAGATAATGTGTTATTTAGAGGCTGCATTGCGCTGCCCTGTGTACTCGCATTATACGGATATACGCGGCTCTCGGCTGGATCTAATTTTGTCGGAACGACTTGTAATGACACCAAAGTTATCTGGGTGAGTAAATGATCGTATTTTATGCTAGAAATAAGGTCCAGAATGTAAAAAATGGTAATTATCCTTTAAAATCAGTACCCTGGAATTAGTCAAATCTTAAATCCCTTTAGGTAAACTGTATTTTACCCCCATGTCTTAACTATTGTATATTACCATACTTTATCGTAATTACTCCTTTACACCTGCTTTATGCATATATACAGAACAAGGAACTGTTATTATCGAATGTGTCGAGTCAAGCCTTTGCATTCAGAGTTACAGGTTCTTAATCCGTGTCCACACAGAGGAGCAAAGCCCACTTAGAGCAGACACACTGTGGCTGGAGATCAGAGCCACATGGGATTAGAGCGGCGCTGTTCCCCTGGGTCAGTGCTGCTCTAACAAGAACTCTGCTGTGCACCGCCGAGCACAGAGGAGCACAGACCAGCACAGACCAGCACAGACCAGGCCTCCAGCACATTCCCTCTGTTCTTTTTCCAGGTCTGTATTTGCTGACGGGATCTCTGGGTTCTCACAGTGTTCTGACAGTGGAAATATTTTTTGTCCTGAACAGTGGAATAGCAGCGGTTGCGTCATATTTGATATTACTTAACACAAAAGCATCAACAATAAGGAGGCCAGGAGACATTTTTAGTAAAATACCTACTTCTTTAAACTTCTCCAGATCCTCCCTCCAGGAACGAAGACCCCTGCAGCGATTAGACAGAGAATGGAATAAGAAGCTGAAGGTGTAAATTAAGAATCAGGAATAATATACAACCAGCAGGATTTGTGGTGATACGGATCTCACCGCCTACTCTCTGTCCTCTTTCCAGAAACTTCCAACACCGGTTTTGACAACTGGCAAAGACGGGGTGAGGGATCAGGCTGAAAGTCCAGCTCATAATTCTGATAATCAGCTCCTGTTTTGGTTCCACGTCTGAGCGTTTTGGGGGGTCGACCACACAGCGTGGGGAAAACACCACCGAACGGGGGGTTTCAGTCTTACACACTTCCTCCTGGGTCAGAGCGCTCAGATAGGGATCTGTGTGGTCTGGAGGGGAGGCATGACATCCTGCTCACGTCTGTAAATTCAGCTCCAGGTCCCCCCCCTGTGCCTCTCAATATTTTGTCTGCAGGGTAATATTGTTTAAAAGCACGACGGATGGTACATTTTGTTCTAGAAATATGAGAAATTCCCTTTCTTCCTGTCTTCCTTAAGGTGGAACTTTCATTTCTTCTTTAGTTTCCTTCTTTAGTCTTGCCTGGAGTTCTGTTACGAGTTTGACCTTTCCCCTCTGTCGTGTATCTCAGTGATGTAATAATTTAAACTTATTATACAGCTGCATTCAGAGCACATTACATCACCTAAAGCCTCAAATCGGAATGTAAACGTTAGAGATGTGTTTTATTTAGGAAAGGATACGATGAAAGAAACTGGTATCGAACGATGAAATCATAACTGAGAGATGGAGAAGTGAGTGAGAGCTGTATAAGATTAGGACAGTGTTTCAGCTGCGTGCACGGAGGTAACGTGCACAGCGTCCTCAGAGCAGAGGCCTCGCTGAAGCTCCTGATGCTGTGCTGAAAGGTGTTGTTCTCATCTGGATGCTATGAAGGAGGAGGAGCTGCTGCCTGGATGCAGCTGCATGCTGCCTCTGCAATCTGTGATGATTAGCTTCTCAGCCAAGTTTGATTATGTCATCTGAGCATTTAGTACAATTATATAATGTTAATAGAGCAGTGTGGTGCAAATAGATGCTCAAATTAGTGAGGTTTTTCGTGGCGACTGTTCATTTTTTCACTTTTACGAGTATGATTTTTCGCTGGTTTAACTCTAAATGGTTCCATTTCACTCGTTAGGTAACATGTTTATTCATTTTCTTGCCAAAGTCTTGAGAATTATACTTTGTGTCTGTTTGTTAATTACAGAGAGGTCTGAAGATAATTAACTTATGGCCTAGAAATGAAATGAACTGCAGATTTCACACTTTGGGGCCTCTGAGCGTCACTATTTAAAGGTGTTAATACTGTAAATGTATCAAAGCCTCATCCACAGAGAAATACACACAGTCTATGTTCAGACACTGAGCCTTAAAACCAGCCATCAGGACTTCTGTAACTTTATGAGGTCACAACAAGAGATGACCCAAGCCCCGCCCACCTGAACCCACCATCTAACCTGCTTTATTTGTAATAGATCACCCAGCCAATCAGTAGAAAGGTTCAGGCTCATCTCTCTTCTCATTGGCCTGTTGTTACTCAAGCCACAGAGAGAAGAGATGTATAACACTGAGACGGTTTTTGGGTCTTGGAAAAACAAATACATTCTACTTTCTATGGATTCTATGGATTCAATTGACCGCCATCTTTCCTTACATCATCCCTCGGGGTGGGTGATTTGAATTACATTAGCTGGCGTTAGCTGCAACTGCTAATGGTAACGTCAATGTTGATATGCACCCTTGCTAATGTAAGATAGAAAAGCAGTAAAACTGTGGATAGTCAACGCACACCGAGATACATTTCACATTACAAGCCTGGAAGCCAACAAGCTTGTATTTTTTTAGCCCTAATCAGATGTTGTGGTGAACACTGTAACGTTAAATAGTTGAGTCTTCCCACCCCGAGTGATGACGGTTAGCAAAGATGGCGACGCTGTGAATATATGTGAATAAGTGTGTTTCAAATATCGCCTTCTAACAATTTGACCATTAGTATTTTTTTCTCATGTAAATAAAGTTGACGGATCTGTTTGGCTAATTGTATGTGTTGTTTCGTAAAGTTGTTCATGACTTTGGCGATGATGTTACATGTTACAGGAATATGAGCCACAACTACAAAGATAAGGTCTGGTTTCTAAAGAGGTAAAATTATGTGTTCACAAAACAAGCAAACAGGTTCACCAACTCTTGACCTTTTCTACATGGTTGTTTCTCATTGTGCCAGGTCCAATAATCCATATAAGGTGATGTTTTATTTTTTTAATCACACAAGCTCAGGTCCTTTTCCAGAATGATAAGAATCCTCTATCGCAGCAGAACGGAACAGCACGTGAGCTAATATCTGTCTCAATGAGTCCTTGATGATTGGCTCATTTGCTCCCAGCTGTCACTCAAGCTGTTTCTTAACCAGGCCCATTATGTGAGATTGTTGCTGCTTTAATTCCCCCCAGACCCATGAAGGAATATTTATGGAAATCATACTGGAACCGGTTCCCGAGCCAGAAAATTGCCAGAGCGTCTCATATGGAAAATTACCTGTGGCTCCTGATGTAGACATGGAAACATTGCAGGACCATTTATGGCTTGTGGTGCAGTGGGAGCGGGGCTGCGGGGGCCACGAGGCACCAAACCTTTGAAACAGTCTGCGATAATCCCAGATTCTCCGGTTTCCTCTGGATCAGCGAGCTTTGTTTTCCCAGCTAATTTTTTTTTTTTTTTGAACATTTGGAGGCTTGGACAGGGACGAGAACAACCAAACAATCCAGTGACAGATTTTAAAACAAAGCGCTCACCCAGGAAGCGTTCATACCTGACAGAGTGGGTCAGTGCGGTGAGGCAAGCGGGGAAGGGAGCCAGCAGCTATTTTAGACTTTGCCTAATGTGTTTGTGAATGTTTGATATGTGGAGCAGATTCCTGTGTGATGGCTCCCGTAACAAAGGGAAAAACTCAATTAAAGCTCAGGCATTCCTCGCAAATCGAACCTGCGTGCCCTCTCACTCAGAGTTATATGGAAAAATGCATCTTATAATGTTTGATGAGTATCAGTTTTTGTTGTAAGTTATTACACCACTCTTGGCGGGCCGTGCGCCCTTAAAGCACTTCTGCTGCACTTCACCGCAGCCAATGTCAGCATATAAAGAGCGATTACTCACTTCCACAGACTCACAGCGCAGAAACACGGGGAGAGTTTGGCATCGCGAGACATCCAAGTAAAACTACCATTAGCTCAGAGTGAGAGGTCACTGTCTCATTCCTGCGAAGCCCCGGGCCCCCGAGAGAGGAAATGAAAGAAAGCTCGGATCACAAAAAGCAATATCTGTAAGGATTGAAAACCGCTTCGGTGAACATCACGCACGCTTGTTGTTGGAGTGGAACAGTGTGTTATAGAGACGAGCGAAGCATCAGTGTCCAGGTGTGGTAGCTGCAGTTCTGTGGTCAGACATGTTTGTCAGTCTGTGGCGTATCAGGGCTCTTTCTTCTTCCTCCTTGATCTCCTCCACCCTGAGTGATGCTGACTAATCAGAACACACAATAAACATCCCAGTGTCACTGTGTGACACAGAGATGAGTCCTAACACTACTTCAGATTCCCATACCCATAGGCCTATGATTTGTGTGATCAGATGGCTGAAATAAACTCTGCTGGTAGCACAAGTTTAAAGGGATAGTTCAACATTTTAGCAAATTGGCCCATTGCCATAATCCCAAGGAGTAGGTTTGTTACCTTTAATTGTTGGTGCAAGCTATTTTTTGAATGGTGGAGCAGAGCCGCGAGCTGCTCAGAGCTATGCCACAAGAGTGTTTTGGAGTTGTTGGATTGTGTATTTGATGAGTTTGATGAGAGAAACCAAGAAATTCCATGAGTCTCTGTAACGTAGCTCTGAGCAGCTCACGGCTCTGCTCTGCCGTTCTAAAAAAATCTTGCACAGATAAATTAAAGGTAACGAACCTAGTCCTAAATCTATAGGGTTTATGGCAATGGGCCAATTTGCCAACATTTTGAACTATCCCTTTAAGTGTTATGTGTCTTTAAAAAAAAGACCAATTGCTAATAAGAGTCTAAATGAGACCCCAGAGGATGTTAGTGACGTTAAACATCATCACAGTGCACATGAAAACTGATCTAGACACCAGAATCACCTTTACAGCCTCACTGTGTTAATACAGACGGGGTGGTGACACTGCAGTCATGTGACTCTAGTGGAGTTGGTTTATAGCTTTACTTTATTACATTAGCTCCAAACACCATAAAGTGGCTGATTAGTGAAGATGATCCTGCTCAGCTGAGCCCGTCAGTGTCATAAACTGTCAATTGTCCCAATTTAATTTCTGCAATAATCAAAAGTCCCATTGTCCTGTTTTGCCTACAGAACTACATCTTCCCTGTAGCGCTGTAAAAGACATTGTTTCAGACATTTTGGGTTTAAACTGCTCTTGTTGAATCTAACGTTGCAACAGTATCTGCTGCGGCTGAAGCTCCATGTCAGTTCCTGGTTTACAGCATGGTCAGCTAATGCAGCTCCAGTCTCATCTGATAAATTTACTCCTCGTCTTTTCCACATCCTGCTCTTCCTCCCCCTGCCCCTCTTCCTCTCCCCTCATCCTCATCGCCTTCTATTTTTGATGAAACTCCATCTCTTGCCTTTTAGAGTGCTCATGCCTGAGCCCCGGGTTTTTTTTGTTTTGTTTTGTTTTTTTATCGACTATAATGGCGATTTAATGATAACGAGTTTCATAACCAACCTCATGCACCCAACGATGCAGCCTATGGGAAAAAAAACTGGGACTTTTTCAGTTGTGGTCTGATGGTGTAAACATGCCCGCTTGACTGTCAGTCATTTTATTGTGCATCATAAGACTGTTGTTTATGGGATTAAGAGTGGTAAAAGTCGACTGTGGGTTCTGTCAGCTTAAGACAAGTCCCTGTTGTTGCAAACCAACACAGCTTTAATGTAGGACCCCCCCCCCCCCCTGCAGGGCAGCACCTCCATCAACCCTTTAAAACACATGAATGTTTTAGTGAGCCGGTGATGGCTGCTCAAGTGTTTTTTCTTTTGCTTTCCCACCCTCACATGTCATCTCCCGAGGCGAAAGGATCTCAGAGACGAGGTGATATTTATCTGAGAGAAGAAACACGCTGAGCTGACAGCGTGAGGGTGACGACTGAAGCTGCCGCTCACAGTGTGTTGTGACACAAACAGGGAGTCCAGGTTTTTGACGGAGAAGTGCAGTGAACCTGTTTGACCTGCGGTCGTCTGAGGTTGCCTTCAAGCGCCACTTTGCTGGTCAAATTTTTAGTCATGTGCTCATTGTGTTATTGGTTGTGGGCGTGGCCTGTGTAAATTGATCTACTAAGTCTCAAACCCAGGGAGTTTCCAGCACCGTGGACCGTCTGAACGAGCCGTAATGAAAGAGATGTTGTTGCATTGGGAGGAAACAGACGGGCTGCTTCGCCTGTGTGTCTGCATGTTAATATGACAGACAATCTCTCTGTTATATTATCTGCAGTGTGTGTGTGTGTGTGTGTGTGTGTGTGTGTGTGTGTGTGTGTGTGTGTGTGTGTGTGTGGGGCTGCCTTGGCCTTTTTAACATGCATGAGCCATGAGTTAATTCAGCACCCACATGGTCGGACCGTGGGCCTTCAACAAGCGGCATTGTCCCGCTGTGCAGCAGAAAACGTGCTGCACACGTCACGTGTACATGATTCTACTGTTGTTTTACCAAACCACTTTGTCAACAGAAGCTTTACATGTTGACCTTCTTGTTGACGAGTTCCCTCGGGTTTAGACTGACCAGTGTCCTCGCTCTACTGCGACAAGACAGGAGCTCAGCATCAACCTCAAAGATTCTGGAGGAAACCTGCTTTAAAGGCATACAGTAGTTCAACATTTTGGCAAATTAGCCCATTGCTGTAATCCCTATAGTCATAGCAGTAGGTTTGTTACCTTTAATTGTCGGTGCAAGCTGTTTTTAGAACGGCGGAGCAGAGCCGCGAGCTGCTCAGAGCTACGCTACGGAGGCTCATGGGATTTCTTGGTTTCCCTCATCAAACTCATCAAATACACAATCCAACAACTCCACAACGCTCTGGTGGACAAGTTGTGACCTGCACATTCACCACGCTATGAGATAATAACAGAACGTTATGAGACAGAGTTGTTTTCGAGGTAAATTCATGCAAAACCGCTGATGCACGTTGCCGTCGAGGGCAGTTTTTGCATTTGCCTCGAAAACAACTCTGTCTCGTACTGTAATTTGCCAAAATGTTGAACTATCCCTTTAATATGTGATTTTAGCTCAATCTCCTCATCTGACTTTTGTCTTAGATTTTCTTTTACAGTCTTCGTTTGGAAACGTCATTGTAGTTGTGACATGGTTTGCACAACAGCTGCACTAACCGGTGGATAGAACAACTTCAACTAGATAAAAGCGTTGTGTTTATGGCGTAGCTGCCATCACAGGTCGTATAAAGAGGTCAAAGCTCCAGATTGCATTACTTTATTAGACCAGTGTGCTTCAGCAGGTGGCCTTCAGCAGGGTCATCGCCTTCAGGGCCATGACAGACAGATGAAGTCATTGTGTCTGCTTCATGTATTGCTCGATTTTGATTCTCTTGATAATGTTTCCCATCTCCATGCACCATGGAAGAAGCTGGATGTTTTTGTCATGAACAAACATCTGTCCCAATGTCTTGAATGCCTTTATTTCATTTTGCTTCGACTAGGTAGTCTTGGTAGGGAAATATATCACCTACGGTGTTGGAGGTAGCTTGACTTTTTATCAACTGACTATGTATGTATTACCAAACAGTTTTACCCACTTACCAGAGCAACATTAACATTCATGGTTCTCTAAGTGCAGTATCCTCTCTCCTTTTTTCCTTTTCCTGTTGGTCTCCACCAGCTAAATGCTCCTCTCTGTTCCCCAGCCGGTTGCTGACTAACTTGTCTGGATGCTGAGAAAACACCAGTGTGCTTTGAATAAGGTTGATGAAAAAGACACTAAAATGCTTTGCAGAGCTGAGCTATAATTTGGTAATCTGACCAGTTCTTGATGAGCAAAAACATTGAGTAATACAGATTTAATTACTAATCCAGGACAGTAAAAACCCACAAAAACTTCTAACCAGGAACACACTGCTGAAGAAAGAGAAGAAAGACCAAGTTCAAGAGTTGTGGGAAAAATGATGAGTTTTCTTGGTAAAACACTCTGACGACATCTTGTACATATTAGGATCTATTTTAGATCTATTTTAGGCCCGGTTGAAGTGAGTCAGGCTGTTCATTGATTCTTTCGCTGGTGACTTCTGTCATCTCAGCTCCTTGACACATAATGTCCGGTATCAGGAGTCACATCCACATTGTACTTATGGTAATAAGGAAACCGGGCCTGAGTCAGACCAGTCAGGGAAGTTTCAGTTTCCCGCCGGGTATCTGATCCTTCATGAGGAGGGCAGTCAGTGACCATCGGGGTGTGTTTGTGGAATTTTCTAAAACGGAGATAACTGAGTGACAAAGGATGCGACAGTGACATATCACTGACAGGAGGCTAAGCTCCCTGTCTGTCAATAATCTGACCTGCAGGTCTGTGAATCACACAGCTGAGCTGCTGAGAGAGGAGGTTCCTGATGCCTCTGGGTTCTGGCTGCTCCTCAGCCTGGGTTGTTTTCTGTTATGGTGCTGGTTAGAAGAAGCATATGTTTGTTGCATAACCTGTAACATCTCCAAAAAAAAGTGGAAAAAAGAGGCAGCCTTGTTATGTAGCAGCAGCTGGTGTGTGGCATCGTAAAATAAACCTCAGTCGCTTTGTTTGCCTAATCTCTAAAACTTTGATTCAGCAGAACACTCGAATAAACAACAAAGAGTTTTTATTTAATTTTATGGATCACAGGCAAACAAACGGAGTTTAGCCGCAGTAATCTTACCTGCTCAGGGACAAAGGAACAAAGAGTTCAGACCAGTAGGATGAGCACCTATTGAACCTTTCTATGATTGGATACTGCTCTTTAAATATCTCTTATCCTGACATTCTGTGTTTCAGACATGATACAACTCAGCACCTGCAGTGACCACTATGAGCTTTACATTGTTCTCTGCATGGGCTTTCATCAAATAAGGTTCACCTTGAATGCACCAAAAGCAAATGTTTCTCCTTCTGCAGAAAAGAGTTCCTTGGCAGCATCTTGGTCAGCCCACTTTTGTAACTGTTTTAGATAATGTTGATCCCTTGGTCCTATTATCATTCACTTGTATCTCATATCTTTTATTTTGGACGCTGGAACAACAACATGTGACTCCAATTTACACAAATGAACTGGCTGGACTTCAGAGCCGTCCTCTGTAAACTTCCTGTTTACCTTAGTGAGATGTTTTCTCATGTTTCTATCAGACCTGATCATCTAGAGTCATCCACAGTGGCCCCCAGAGACTTTTCTTGGAAAGAGAAACATTGTTTTCATATCAATATTTCAAACATCACATTCAGAAACAGTTTCAGAGGGGATGTAACTGTTTTAGAGGGGCGGTTTTGTCTCAGACCTCTCAGGCCTTTGCTGTTGTGCTTCATTTGTTGCAAATGAATGATGTGTGTTCTTGTGTGTATCTATCTGATACTTATCTTACGTTGCTATTTTGGCCAGGCCTCCCTTGCAAAACAGATAATGTAATCTCAAGAGACTTCCTGGTAAAATAAAGGTTCATTAAAGTGATTTTAAAAAGAGATTTCCCACCAATTGGATTTACAGATTGAATTTTAGTTAAAGGATAATTGTCAATTCTGAAAAGTTGGATGTTACTTAACATTTTAGCCTTTATTGTGAGCCGCTGGCAGTCGAGAGAGGGTTTTAGCTTCATAGTGTCTGCAAATGGCTATAAATCATGTGATGTTCAAGGTCAGGGAAGGATTAGGGGTGAAGGCTTACGTTAATTGCAGGTTTTTGATGGGACAGCCTCTTCTATCCCCTTGAAGAACGTCAGATGTGCTACATGCCCATCCATCACTCTGACCTATCTGCCTAACAACACGCTGCTTACGGCACTGGCACTTCAACATTGGCACTGGATGTAGATTGTGAGGTGTGGAATCGTCCTAGTGGGATGCGTTTCCAAGGGATAATGGGCCTAATTGTAGGGTAGCGATCGTACCACCATACCACTTGGCTATCAGAAGGAGCCTAGGCTATCCAACTTTGAGTTTTGGGCACCGTTTCAAAAATAACATCGTTTTCATCAAGTTAAGCGGCTGAGATCAGGGAATGTAGCAAAATCACATAAAAAGAAAAGTAATGGACAGAAACATGAGAAAGGTGGGTTTAAATCCAACTTGTGGAACAGGAAACATTTTTAAAGCGCACATCCATCAGTTTATGTGACCTACTGTAGTGATTAGCTCACAGTTTTCCACTGTTTAGTATTAGCTCTTAGCTTGTTTTGTAGCACAGTTAGTATTTTTAGTGGGACATTACCAGGTTTAAATGTTAGCTGCAACTTTGCTAGCTAATTAGCAACATTTCATCTGAGTCACTTTTGGTTTTGTGGTTTAAATAACGAGACTTAAATGATGGTTTGTTTACGCCCTTCTGCTGTGACCACCGTGATTTTGTTGTAGCAGAGACAGTTGAGAAAAGAGACAGCGCACTTAGTTCTTTTCCTTTATACTTTACTTTATTGAAGTGATGTATAAGTTTTATGTCCCAAAGAGGAGAGCTTAAACACACTGTGAGCCTCTTCTGTTCACTACTGTCTGACATTCGTCACAGGCTACCCAGGAACTTAACAACATCCATTTCATTAACTGTACAGCTGGTTTGTGTACAACTTCCATTAAAAGTAAATGGGCGACTGTGTGGAGAGCATGAGCGAATGCTTGGAGAATGTCTCAGTTTCTGAGAGACAGACGTAAGACATAACATACATAATAAAAATCACAAGCAGCATCTGGGTTGAGCCAAGTGGACAAATTAAAGAGGAAGAAAATCTGCCTCATTCTGGCCAATACTTTATATGTTGCACTTAAAGAGTTCACAGTCTATATTTTCTGTCTGGTGATCACTGTTCTCATGATGAATCATCACCAAATGATACACCACTGTGAAGTGTGCAGTCCCTCCAGTCTAAACCTCAGTCTGTCTGTTAAAGCTTAGCCCCATACAATATGAAGTTAGATGTCCATGTATAGTCTGATTTTAAACCAGGTCGTATAATACTGTGATATTATCAAAGCTTCAGTCCACAGAGAAAAGCCTGTATTCACAAACTGAGCCTTAACTTCTGTAACTTTGTGATGTCACAACAAAACAGTCACCAAGCCCCACCCACCCAGATTCACCCTCTAACACTTGAAGGACTTGTTTTTTTTGAGTGTTTTACCTGAAATCTGCTCTATTTTTATTCAATCACTAAGAAAACAGTGAGCCAATCAGAAGAGAGTCTCAGAGCCTCGTCTCTTCTGATTGGCTGACACCAACCTGTTTTAACTAGAGCTCCAGAGAGAAGCTTTAAATAACTTAGATAAAACACAGGAGAAATGTAAAACAATGGACCTGTTTGGGACCTCGGTCTGACGGTGTCTGTTGGACCATTTGTCAGTTCTTCCAAAAAGCACAGACCTGATAAAAAGCTGTTTCCTCCCGTAAAGACTCTGTCAACAAATAAGTTCTCTCAGCAGGGACCAGGCAGGGATGTCGCAGTTTGAAAAAGCAAATCCTGACTAATTCTTTCACTGGAAATGTTTCTCTTGGCACCTACATGAAACTAGCTGTTTAGTTTGGAGTTAAGCTGTCATAAATCTATGGACGTGGTCTGCTCTTCCCTTCGTTAGGGGCACTCCTTCATTTCTCACCAATGTTAAGTCAGAGTGAAGCATAAAGACACAAAACCAAAAGTTCAGATGCAAATCTTACACAGACTTTTATTGTTCTTTTATTAAATACAGTTTGTGGCAGCAAATTGCCTTTTCTTTTCTTTTCTTTTCCTTTCTTTTTTCCATCTCACTGACAAAAACATCTTTTGCGCACATACAAAAACCTTCTTTTTCATATCTCTTCCCCTACATACTTTTCCCAATGTTTACACTCACTTGAGTTTTACCATCCATCATCCATACACAGACAAGATATCACCTCAACTTACACAAGAGAAAGTTGTTGGATTTACACATCTCGCAGTGACAATCTATTTCACATTCCAAAACATAGCTTTATCCATTTCGTCTCTTATCTCTTCGGCCTTCTGACAACATTCTCCTAGTTTCATTTCATTTCAAGTCCTTTACATGTTTAACTGTCCCGTCCTCTGAGGACAAGTTAAAACGTCCTGCTGCCTCGACGGGCGCAAGCAGTGCCCACAACTACAGCTCCATGCAAGATGCTACACTGAAAAGTTTCATTGTGTTTCATTCTGAAAAGTCAGCTTTAAAAAAACCAACATGGCTCAGTTCAAAAAATTTTTTTGTGTGGAAACAAAACTCCTCGTTTCTTACACGATTTCAACATTTGATGATTTGTTATTGTTCTAACCGAGAGAGAATGAAATCTCATCTGTTAGGGATTTAAATTAATGCCTCTGACTGCAGAATCTGCAAAAAAATAAAAAATGTCTGGGTCCAAACATCTGTCATTTCAGGAATGTATAAAAATAAGATCTCATTAATGTAAAAATCAGACTTTTACAGAGTAAGGTGTGTAGCTTTGTGTAGTACATCTCATCTGTTTGGGGATTCTCTTTCTTTATTCCCTCCTAAACACACTCAAATTTTCAAATAACTTCACCTAAAAGCTAAAACAGTGCTGCTTTATGATATATCTAAAAAAAAATAATACTACAATCGATTTTAGGATATAAAAAATGTAAAACTTTCATTATCTCCCCCCAAAAAGGTCTAAAATAATGTTTAAATATCAAATTAAGAGTAAACAGGATTTGATGCACCACCTCTACCTTCAAGAAACTCACTTATGACACAAAAAAATGTGTGAGCAAAGTGTGTTTGCTTCTCGTTATGCTTCCCTTTCTCGTGTGGAGGGCCTGCGTCTCCCCTCAAAGTCTGCATCTCTGTGGGATGCGCCCAGAAGGAGGGGTGAGGTAAATAGCTGCCAAAGAGGACAGTAACACAGAACACTGTTGTAATAATACGCACACACGCAGACATACATAAATACAAGTCCCGCGCTTCACTTGCGCTGTTTTTGAATTTATGTACAAAAAGAAAAAGTCCACCCTGGAGTCCATTTTCTCCCCGTGAGCTCAGTTCACACCATCGTCTCCTTCCTCTTCCCTAAAGAACACAGAGACTTCTTGTCCTTTTTGGTTTTTTGCGACGTGGACGAGATCAGCGGGGACGTCGACGTCGAGGACGATGACGATGTCGTCGATGAAGCCGAGGAGCAGGACGAGGGAGACGAGGAGGTGGGGCTGGGCGTGGCGGTGCTGCAGGGGGAGCTGGGGGCCGACTGCGACGTGGGCTGCAGGCGGTTCTCGTCCACCTCCTCCATGTGGACGATGGCCGAGACGGAGGAGGGGCAGCGCTTGGTGCGGGCGCTGCTGGCGGGCAGCGTGGGGGTGGAGGGCTCGGCGAGGGGCCGGTGGACGGAGATGGCGCTGCGGAGACAGTTGAGCCACTGCTGCTTGTGGAAGACGTCGTTGACCTGCAGCGTGTGGGACTGCGCCTGGCTCGGGTCCTGGGAGCGCACACGGAAAATGTTCTTGGCTGTTGAAGGAGATCGAGAGAAAAAAAAGATGAGATCAGCAACTTGATATATTTGAGGAGACAAAAGATAAATCTCAGTTAGGTGTGTAAGTATTTCTTCTTGGACGCGGGACGCCGCCTCACCTTTGTCTGCGTTGCTGAAGGCGCCTCTGAAGGAGCCGCCCATCCTGACGTCTCCGTCCTGCAGGTCCTCCAGCACCAGGTCCTGCACTGGGATTGGCTGCCGGTAAACCTGGAAACACTGGCGCTCGTTCCTGGTGACGGGGCGGGTCAGGACCAGCAGCTCGGTAAACAGGAACACATGCAGTTTCTGGTGGGAGGGGGAGGGGGGGATCATAAAAAGGAGAAATATTAGAACCAGAACGCTGATATATTACATAAACATCAAAACAAAAGTTTCCTGGAAGATTTTACGGCTCATGCTCGTACGGTTATATCATGGGTTGGTTGGGGGATTGGGGAGAGCAGGTAGTAACCGCCTGACTACTACTGTGTTGATGTGTGTTGGCGGCCAAAGGGGCCATGTGTTGTTTAGAGGGAAGTGTGTGTGTGTGTGTGTGTTGCTCACCGTTCCGCTCTTGTTCCTCAGCTCCCCGTGGCACAGCAGGCTCTTGCACTGCTCGATGCGAGGGTCCTTCTGCCTGTCGTCCAGATACTCCAGCTTGTCGATGTAGTACTGGCACTCGGACTCGCCCTTCTTCATGTTGATGTCAGACAGGACGCCCTGGATGATGGTGATCTGAGAGCAGGAGGAATGAAATGATTAACTTCAGTCATATTTTAAGATGATGCTGGTTCTTGTGGTAAACTGTATTTGTGTCTTGGACTTACAGCTTCCTCCAGGCTGGCGGTGTCGGGGTGCTCGGCCGGAGTGTGTCTCAGGATCTCTTTGAGCAGCAGTGGGTATTTGACCAGGCGGGAGCGCGGGATGTCCAAGAAGCTCCACAGGTCCAGCTTCCTGCTGAAGGGCGACTCCAGGCAGCGCTGCAGGAAGTCCTGCACCCGCCTGTCCTGCTTCTTCTGGTCCAGCAGCGCCTTGGCTGCCAGCTGATTGCTGCAGTAGTCTTTGTAGGCGTTCAGCCGGGGCAGCTGCAGATAGAAAAGAAGAAGAAACATGTTAACAAAACTGTCTGCCTCGGTTGAAATACAGAATATCAAACAGAAGCGAAGAGTTGTGAAAGAGTCTGTGAAAATGAAAAGACGCTCACCCAGCTGACGACGATGCGTCCGATCTGGCCCACGGTCCCGTCTGGGCCCGTGGCCTTGGACAGCTGGGTCAGCAGGTCTTCGTGCAGAGGGATGTAGGCGTCCAGGTTGCCGAAGATGTGGGTGAGCTCCTCCTCGGACATGATGGAGAGCTTCAGCATGGGGTCGTGGTACGCCTGCGGACGGGAGCGGAGCACAACGCGGTCAGACAACAAATAACAGGCCGACGGGGGATCGAGATGCTAAGAATAGCTGAGCGAGGAGCAAGAGGGGTACGGCAGAAAAAAAGACGGAGGAATAGCTCCTGTCTTTTTATAGCTCCTGGCCGGGCTGAGCCCAGAGCCTGCCAGACTTTGATTTAATCTGTTTGCTTTGCATGTACTCCCTCTTGCCTCGGAGGTTTAAAAGTACAAACCTTGCGTGCCAGCTGGAGGTCCTCAATCAGGTCCTGTTCTCCACGAGACAGCTCAAATATGGCCTGAGGAAGGAGGAGGAGCAGAGAGAAGGTTTTTTAGCAAAACACATGAATCAGGATGTCATTACATGATTGCAACTGACGGTGATTAGACTGAATCTGAAGCTCCGGCGGAGCCAGACGACTGAGGTCCAAACTCCCAGAGTCTGTCTGGCCGCTCGCTCACTATGCTTCTCTGTCTCCATGGTGAAAACTTTATGGATGTTGACAGTTGGATACGATTTATGACACGTGCAGGACAGAAGGGGGTTTTTGGAGGACTTCTGGCACCGATCGTAGCGTTTGACACAAATACTACAGGGATATGTGGAGCTACTCTGGCAGACAGGTAGAATCCACGGCTCTCTGGGCGTCTGACTCTCAATACTCATTCGTCTAGAGCTGCACCCCCCCCCCCCTCCTTTCCCTTATTTGTCTTTTTCTACTGTATGTAAACGACCCGGTGCAGATTCTCACCTCCTGCCTCTTGATCTCCTTTGTGGAGAACGTCCCCTTCTGGTGGACGTCTAGCGTCTCCGACCACAGGGTGCTGTTCCTCCTTTTGGGCGGTGTTGGGGCCGCTGCCTTGCTGCAAGGCTTCTGGGGCACGCCCGGCGACTTGCCATCGCCCCGAAATGAGGCCTGTGGATGGGAAAACAGGAAACCCCAGATGTCAGACATGTTGCAAGTTCATTACAACACATTAAACAGCAAAGAGGAGCGTCCGTTTGCAGGGAGGCGGTGGAAGATCTACCTGGATGGTTTGGCCGAAGCGCCGGACGGCCCCATTCTTCACCGGAGAGATGAGGTTGGCTAGCGACGTCACCCTGCCGAGAGGACGGACACGCTTGTTGCTGGGTTCCTTTGGAGGAAAGAAGGAGAAAAAAAGAAAGGAAGGAGGGATTAGTCAGGCAGCTTTATCACAGCAAATGTGCTTTCTTTCTTTGTGCAACAACAGAGAACAAATCGATCGGAGATGCCAAGTGTTAAGACCTCGGCCGCCGATCCAGACGCTCCCTCGCGACCCGAACGCAGTAAATCAAGTCATTAATTTTAATTATTGACTCTCCACTCTCCGCTTTGGGGGCGAGGGCCCAGACAGACTGGCGGACCCTCGGACGGACGGAGATACGGAGGAGCAGGAAGCGGCTGCAGCAGCTGTTGGCTCCATCATGTGAAGAGTCTGAGCACAAAGACCCTCTCTCTCTCTCTCTCTCTGACTGCTGATCTGCAGAGGGGAAGGAGGTCTGGTGGAATGCCAGGAATGCACGAGACCCTGCTCTCAGCTGTTCAACACCCCCTCCCCACACACACACACACACACACACTGCTACTATCTGGCCCGGCAGCAGCTACAACTCCACTCCAGAATGGATCTGTTCCGTCACTCAAAACAGTGTGAGATAAAACACTCTGCTGCCTTTTCCCGTGGAGACAAAGCAGTATGGGAGAGTGTGGCAGTGTGTCAGGAGTGTTTAAAGTTAAACAGACCCTCTGTGTGAGTCTGGGGCGGGGGGGGATTCACTGTCATAAACAAGACAGTGAATCCCCCGAAAGTGTTTACAGAGTGCGGCGACGCAGGGGGGGGTTCCGCGGCTGCGAGTCGAGACAGGCTCTTCAACAAGCCTCGCGTGAGAGCAGCACCACACCTGGGCCAGGTGACCCCCCCTCCCCTCCTCTCCCTCCCTCCCCTACTCCTTGCACTCCTCCCCTCACACAGCCCCGAGGCTGGGAGAAAGGAGAGAACTGCTGGGCCTGTTGCCAACAACAACAGGCCACAGGAATCAAAAGAAGTGAAGATCTGAAGTAATGATTTCAGCCCACAGGATGAGACACCCACAGCCCGTAATTAGCATCTCCACAGTTTGAAAGTTTGCACTCCCCACAAAACATTTCTTTTCTAAATATGATCCAAACACTAATGAAGCCTTTTGCTTTTTATTTTGTGGAAATGGAGCAGCGTTGGAGCAGTGGCCTGTGCTATTTTTTTTTCTCCTGACTCAGGCCAAATGGGAGTTGCTGCCTTGGCTCAGCGCTTCTGGGAAACAGAGCCGTCATGGAGGCCGCGGGGCCGTGCAGACACACAGCTGCAGAACACATCCACTTTAAGTCTGGTGCTGGCCTGACTGGGAGCTACAGCCCAGGCTGCGGTTGAGTCACGGTCCCCGCCGTGGCCCCGGGGTCTCCGCATGGGGAGAGCCAGACAAAAGCCTGGCCGAGCCCCCTAGTGGCGGGGGTCAGCCAAGACACGCTGGGACAAGTCAGGACGCAAAAAAAAGTTGAGGCTGGGGAGGTTTCCTGCTTTTAATTTGTGACCTTTTAATAATATCAAAGACAAAGAAAAAAAAAGTAAAAAACAAAAAGTAAAAGTTGGGAGGACGAGGAGGAGGGTGGTGGTTGTGGTGGTGGGGGGGTTCCCAAAGTCAACATTGGAAAAGCGTGTTGGCCATTATGCCCTTCCTGTCCTTTTGGGACTGGCCCCAGAATAACAAAAGGCCACTAAAGCCTCTCATTGTGGATCAGCTGTAAAGTGAACCAGCGCAGACGGGGGAAAGTTGCTATTCCTGGCAGTTTGACCCAGGAACTCTGCGGAGTTTCAATAAGTCTGGTTCACTTCAGGAAAACCAGACGGATCCGGGGTTTGTGCCGCAAAACAAATATCAGTGAAACAATGAAGCACGCACACACACACATATGTGCTCTTTAAACTCCTAGACCTCATAAAGTGTGTTTTTTATTTTTTCCAGGGGGAACCCTAAAGCTTGCCCTGCGCTTTCTCTTTGATGTGACCTCGTGTGCTGGGAGCTAAATCCCCAGATGTGTCCCTGAGTGTGTGTCTGCAGCGCACAACTAGCAGCCTTGAATGAAAGAGTGGAGGTCAGCACAGAAGAAGAAAACCAAAAAAGAAAACAAAACAAAAAAACGCAGGACTGAAGCCGGGACTGTCTCTGATCTCACTTCACAAATTGTTGTCAGACTTCTCCTTTATGGAGCGGTTTACCGTCAATGAAACCACATCATCCTAAAGGGGGAACCTCAGAAAAGGGGGAAGGAAGTTGTGGCTTTCGTCCGTGCAGAGAGAGCACACACACACACACACACACACCTGGCTATTCAACACCTGCGTGTCTTTAACGGTATCTGTAGCGAGGAGGAATGCTCTCTGTGCTCAATTTGCATCAGACAACCTGAAGAGCTTTGACTTCAGAGCTCAAAGGGAAAAAAGCGTTTTCTAGATGAAGAGGATGCAAAGTTGTTGACTGAGAGTTGCCCCCCTGCTGCTTCACTGTTTATCCTGATCTCTCCATATCCCACCGCCCGCTGAGGTGGAGGTGCTGGTGGTAGTTGACTGTTTACAGCTCCATTCAGGTGCAGTGTAATCCAATGATTAACTTCTCCAGGTTAGGTAGTATCTCAAGCATTGTTCTACAAGCGCCCGGGCTCAAGGTTCAAAGTCTGCTCCCACAGGGACACACACAACGCACAACAACCCACACTGCACACCCCGGCTCAGATAAAGAACAGGGTTAGGCGCTGATTCACTCGCAATCTGACACATGACACAAAAGATATGACTTCATCTAAACGAGTCCATGTCAAACATTTACTGATAGAGACAGATAGAGCAGATACAACATGTTCTCAGCAGCAGCAGCAGCAGCAGCAGCAGCAGCAGCAGCAGCATCTCACCTCTGACTCTTTGTTGGCTTGGTTCTGGCAGTCTATCACTTGCAGAGTCCGTTTGATAGGCACCAAGCTACCCAGTTCATCGTAAGCCACCATAGCTTTCAGTAAAAACACGATATCCGTTTTTTTTAATCCTGGCGAGTCGGTTTTTCAAGTAATCCACAAGAGAGAAAAAAAAGTCGATGAAAGTCAAAAGGCTGTGCGAGAGTCACAAAAACCTAAATAAATAAATACACCTTCCCCCTCCTGATCCTTTTTTCTTTCTTCTTCTTCTTGCCTCGGGGGGCAGAGCTTCTCTGAAAGCTCTCCTCACACTCTCTCTAAACTTTGGTCTGAGGTGTAGTGAGGGGGGAGAGGTTTTATACTGGAAGGAGAGACGGGGAGGAGCCTAGCTCGGCCCTCATGGCTGCAGGGCTGCAGATGAGGCGGGACTGGGACTGGGTTTCTACTTGGAAGGGAGCGCAGGCTGCCTGCATGCTCCGACGGTTCCATCCACTCCCCCGAAAACAGTAGTGAGAAGTCTGAGGAAGGTCACAGGTAAAGCTTACAACACAAACAGCCCCCATGAAGCCAACGCAAAGCTGAGAACAGCTGAACCCTGTCTGACATAATACAGGACAGGGTGAGATGGAGAAATTGGGTTAGGATTTAAAAAGAATAATGAAGTTCTGTATAAAACTGGCATTTAAGGCTCAAAAAAAGCTCTTTTGATTTGATTCTTTATGACAGAAACCTTACGAGCGAGGACTCCCCACATTTATTAATAAAAGTTATACTAGTGGTGCTGCAGTAAGAGCAAATATAGAGGACTTTTTAAAAGTTAATTTACCTGGAAGTTGTTAAAGATCAAGATGAATCAATTAGTTGATAATAGAAAATAGGGATGTCACGATTATACATTGTCTTAGTACAATTATTGTCAGAGAAATAATCACAGTATTACGATTATCACGATTATTATGCATTCATTAATTTCACAACACTATGAATGTGTAAAATCAAATATAGTAAATAATTACAATGCTAATTATTTACACAGTATCTATTAATAAAGGACTAAGTATATTCCCCAGGGGAAGTGTTTGAATTATTCAAGTCATTAATTGTCATCTATACCAAATGTTTAAGTTTATTTAAATCGTTTGTTTTTATTATTATTATTACAAATGACACGCATACTTTTAAATTCCGACCAATTCAATGTTACATGTAAATGGACCAGTATCTGTGCATTTACCTTTACTTTGGCGCCACATCTGTCGAGATGGTTCTGACATTATCTTTTTTGGAGAGTGATGCTATTTAGGAATCTTTATGATGAATTAATTGTGGCGTTTAATACTGTGATTAATTGTGAAAACAAGTAATCGTGACATCCCTAATAGAAAATAAGTGGCAACAGCTCTTATTATTATTTAATCCACTCATCAAGCTAAATCAACTTTTCATCATCATCATATTTCTACTGACACATGTCATGTCTCATCAGCTGAGAACTGGACACAGGTCACAGGCTGGTGAACTGGACCGGGACTAGAAATTAATTAATTGATACCAACATTTAAATATCAATACAACTGAGAAAGAAAATGCGCATGTGACCACACAGACGGACAGAGAGAGAGAGAGAGGAGGGGAGGGGGAGTGAAACTCAGCTTTGATACTCACTCTTTCTGGACTTTTAAAATATATTCTAAAAGGCTGATTGATGCAACATAACTAAAAAAAAAAAATACTTGATACTTGATCATTAATACAGTAATGAAAACAGCATATGTAGATAATTAGCCTCTTATGTTGCAGCTATTAGAATGATAACATTTATCACGTTACTGTGGTCATATAATCAGGTATAAATCACTATCTCTAACAGTGGCACTAAGGGAAGTTTAATGCTGCAGTTTTTCAGATGTTTCAGTAGTCGATGCTTCTAATGAAACTGAAGTCATTAAAGCTGCAGCCCATTGATCTTCTCTCATGTCTGGTATCAGCTTCTGAAACTAAACGACTAATTCTGTTTAATAAACTTCAAATGAAAAAAAAACTAAACTACAAAGTCATTTTTTTCCTTTGCTGTTTCTTGTTGGCTCATTAATCAAAGCGGGGCCCTGCGCTCCGGGGGCCGGCACTCTCTGCTCTTTACTCTAACAGAGCTGTTATCAGTCTCATCAGTTGAAAGGGAGGGGGGGGGGGGTGATCAATTAGAATATCAATAGTGACACACTCAGCCAGATGTTTAAACTGAAACCTGTATATTGAAAGACTGCAGGGAGGAGGGGAAGGGGGTGCAACTGTCACCCATATGTTGATTGGTCTAATAGTGGGGGGGCAGAGAGGGGGAAATGTTTAACAATTTCAGTAAAGACAAAGTAGAAAATCAAACCTGTGGCTCTTTTTCATGCACACACACACATGGCGAGACGGCTCACCCAGACACCTGAAGCCTTTACACACCCTGGCACGCAGCTGGTGCACAAATGCACAACAACAAGGTGTCAGGTCTGATGGAGCGGTTCATGTGTACTGCGAGGCAGGGTGTCGAAATGTGTGTGAATGTGTTTTGGGCAAATGGGACGAGGCCGTTCAAGACTCTGCTTCGTCCTCCTGGGTCAACGCCGAGGTGTGAAGAAGCTAGAGCACAGGCTTCATGCTGCTGTGTGTGTGTGTCTGTGTGTGTGTGTGTGTGTGTGTGTAGGTGATAAAACACAGATGCTGATGGAGGTGTGTGGACGTTGACACCTCGTTCTTTGGCGTTTTGTTGACGGAGAGTTCATCTGCTGCCGACCAACAGGTACACTACACACAGTCGGACTTACACACTGCAAAAACTCAAGCAAGAATATTTGTCTTATTTCTAGTCACAAAACAAATCTCATTATAGTTAAAATAAGAAACATCACATTAAAAAGTAGCTTGTTTTTAGACAGTTTTTACTTCTTTCAAGCAGATTTTCACTTGAAATAAGTAGAAAAATCTGATAGTGGAGCAAGTTTTTCTTCCTTATTACAAGCACAAAAAACTTGCCTTCACTGACAGATCATTCTACTTATTTCAAGTGAATATTTGTTTGAACAAGTGAAAGTGATCTAAAGACAAGTACATTTTTCGGTGATGAGTCTTATTTTAAGTGGAAAGAGTTTAGTTTCGACTAGAAATGAGACATTTTGACAAGAAAAAGGACAAATATTCTTAGAAAGATTTTGAGTTTTTGCAGTGCATCATCGCGGATCAGGAGAGTTCACATCAGAGCTGAATCAGGATCTGGATGTGGATTCCTGTGGGAGCGGTGGACGGCTGAGCAGACTGAGGAGTCAGAGAGGATCTAATAAAAAAATTAAAAGTGTCTGTGTGTGTGTCTGTGTGTAGTCTGTGCAGCCTTACTGTTACTCACGCGGGTACAGGGGGAGACCTTGGGCTGAATCAGCTGTACATCTGGGCCCCGCCGCTATAAAAAACTAAACACAACATGGCCAGGCCTGTCTGCCCCCCCCCCACCCCCACCCATCCCCTTAGTCTCGCTGAGGTGCAGCTGGAGCGCAGGTCGTGATTTACACTCCAAAACACACACATACATGCCCGTCTGAGCGCAGAAACAGAAACAGAGAGAGAGAGACGGATGAGTAATGCAGCGAGCGGCGGGCGGTGGGGGGGTTGGGGGGGCTTCACCGCTGTCTAACCTTATGCCGTGCCAGGGATGGACTGAAGCCCCGGGGGCCTGAGTAGTACGGGACGCTCAGAGTGTAATTACAGCTCTGGGGGGGGGGGGCTGCTGAAACAACAGCAGCCTGCGCGGCGGAGGAGCTGCTGCCCTCTGCTGATTGAGGTCAGCAGCAGCAGCAGCAGCAGCAGAACATACAGGAAGTGGACGCTCCGTCTTCCTAAAGCAGCAGCGAGTGGAGCGGCCTCTCACATCTCACACTGTTGTTATCAATCAGACCGATTCTCCTGCATTTGGCTTTAATGTCATGTGGAAACAGGAAAACAGGCAAAAGAGGGTGGAAAAAACATGTCCTTTCATCTGGTGTTTGGTGATGGAAGAGCCTTGAACGACTTCTATCACTCAGACCTGAGCGCCGTGTGTTACATAAAAGATTATTCCAGCTTCAGCACAAGTTATTTTTTCATTTCCTGAGGCTGTATGTGTCCTTGATGGTTTGAAACTCATTTCATCTTGATTAACACCCACCCAGTGAGAGTGATGCTGGCCTAATCCCCTCACACAGACACACAGCCCACTGATACGTTTTCCCAGTTTCACTTTAATTCCCATTTGCTTAAATAATCATCAACAAAGGTAAGACAAATGAGGTCTGCAGTTCTTCTTTACCTGTGAGTAGGAACGGAAAACAGGTTTTCATTTTGTGGCCGGAACCGACATGAGAAGAATTTCATCACCAACCTAAAGGGATACGTCACCCAAAATCAATAATTCATCAATTGTCTACTCACTGTCATGCCAAGGAAGGGTGTGGAGAACTTCCAGAGTCATCTAAATGCTTTTGGAGTTCCAGGGGGGGTCCGACTGGCAACAGATATTAATATAATGGCGGCGGATAGAGCTCACTTTTGAATGGTCCAAAACACACACTATGAAACATCCAAATATCTCCATACTGCTGCTACTACTACTACTACTACAACAAGGCTACAAACAGAGATCAAATTAATTTTTCTGAACAACTTCTCCATGTGGCGGCTTCAGGACACTTGGGTCAGTACAGACGAGCAGTATGGAGGTATTTAGATGTTTCATAGTGTGTGTTTTGGATGATTCAAAAGTGAACACTATCCGCTGCCATTATATATAAAAAAACGTTGCCAGTCGGACCCCCCCCCCTGGAACTCCAAAAGCATTTTGATAACTCCAAAAGTTCTCCAAACCCTTCTTTGGCATGACAGTGAGTAGAAAATTGGTTAATTATTTTGAGTGAAGTATCCCTTTAACAAATGTTCAGTGGTTTGTGGTTTATTACTATATATATATATATATATATGTCCTATATATAATTAAAAAGTTAGTAAAAAGACAGAGCGAGTGTTTTTAATTTCTCTGCTTGAGCATTTACATTAATCTGACTCAAATCTCAAAGTCTGAATGAAGCAACACATGATGAACATTGTTTTTCATACAGCATCTGCAACAGTTTGTCTAATTTAAATAGTACAGAACAAGTGTTGATTATTAAGAGGGAATCTAACAAACCAGTTTTTTGTTGTTTTTTTACCCTCCTAAAGGGTTTAGACAGTCCATTTGTTCAGTTTGGGCATGTTGGAGTGATATTAACTCTTATTAATCTCTGAGGTTAGTGCTCTGAGGGCAGGACTATAAATACCTTCACGGACACAGGGAGAAGTAGACAGTGATCACACCACAGCCTAGAGACAATGAAAACCATAGTTCTCAAACCAGACTAACATCCCAGGTTACTCAATAGTTTTTCTGTTCTTTTTTTTTTAGTCAGGTTTTTGTTTTGTCAGCGTTCACGCCCAACGCTGCCCTGGTTGCTAACAAACACGGCGCGGTAACTAAGACTCGCCATGAAACCGCCAACGCTGTGCAGACAGAATAAACTGATACGACTGATAGAGGGCCCACGCACACATAGAAGCCTAAAAACACAATCTGTCAAGTAAATATCAAACCGTTTTAAAGGTAAATCAAAACAGATTGGTGATTGGCACAGGGATGTTCTGCAGTTATGACGCCAGAGCAACAGCACAAACACAGATCTTGTTGGTACATACGTCAAAATGTCATATACGGTACTTTCCCGTTAAATGGAAACAGGGCAATTAGTTTTGTTTTCGTTTTGAATCTTCTTAGATTTTCAGGGAATTCCGACTCAAGTTACAGTTTGGGTGATCAAAGCCAAAACTGCATGTATGTGCGTCATTTACAATGTGATGACAATCTCCCCCCTCAGGTAAAAGAGAGACAGGCATGGCCTGAGGGCAGGACCAGACCTGTGGTGGTGGTGAGGGGGGGGGGGCATAGTCACCCCCATAGGAAGCTGGACACTCATTCAGTGTGCACTGTGCAGGTAGATGATGTGAGTGAAGATTACGGGGTTCGCCGTAGAGTTGGCCAATCAACAATCAGCTTTATTCCATGGTAGATATGACTGTGATTTCTCTGACTGGGAGTTGAGCTGAGAGAGAGGAATGCTGCACACCTACATCTGCAGAATTTTTATATTCTACCACACACCGCTATAATAGACTATTTCAAAAACCCTGAATTTGGCCTGATGATCATTTGAACTAAAGTTAGAGATTTTTTTTTTTTTTTAATTCTTTTTTTTCCTGTTCTGAGATTCTGTTAACCAGCTGCAGTGGCCTGATCACAGCCTCTGACAAATACACAGTTTACATAGCGGTATAAAATAGTGACGTGCATTGATCATTAACGTTACCTGCTATTTGATATTTTGGCTGTTCTCATAACAGCTCAGTGATCGACACTGACGTTATTATTATTGTTACTGGTCTGTTTTCATTAGCGATGGCTACCAGCCACGATAACGTTAGCTACCTTGCTGTTACCAATAGAACGAATTAGCTCTGCCTCATTTACGATACACTGCTTCTTGTGATGACAACCAGAGAGAGACAGGCAGGACCTGCGGTGGGCAGGACCAGACCTGTGGTGGGTGGGTACGGCTTCGGTTCCCACACAGGAAGCTGGACACTCAGTCAGTGTGCAGGTAGATCATGTGAGTTGGCCAATCAACAATGAGCTTCATTCCATGGTAGGTATGACTTTAATATCTCTGACTGGAAGTATATGAACTGAATGTGAGTAATGCTGCAGACCAGCATACAGAACCTTAATGGCATCATATTATCTTGATTATCATCATTATTCCTGTTATTTTATCAATGAACTGTTTCCCAATTGATTTCTTTTTACTTTTATACTACATCACAATAATATGGTGGTCAAATTAAACATACAGTGACTTAAACCCATCTCTATACAACTAAATAGTAAATGTCTGGCCTGAGTCAGCGTCAGTGAGAACAACCACATGCAGCTGTGAGGAGTCTGGGGTCTGAGTGGTCGACTCCACAGGCTGCAGACAACTATTCTAACTGGGCGTTTCTGTATCTTGCCTTGTACGTGTCGTGTCACGTGTGTACTGTTTATTTCCCAGGAGGACACGACAGCACGAAACGGAGGCAGGACCATGTCGGTGTCCCTCCATGAGTAAACGTAAATCATGAACCGGCCTTCGTCTGTGTCTGAACAAATAGTTACAGGACGTACAGTTTAGTCCAGCTCCCGATCCAAATGATAGATGGTGAATTAGCCAAATGCAGATTGTAATTTAATGAGCGTATTTCTCAACTTTTCCCTCTTTTCTGACGTTTTTCCTGTTTTTGTATTTATCAGTTCATCTGTTTTGTGAACAAAATGTTATGATGATAGGAAAGTCTGTTATGCCAGACCAAGGTTTTGTTCAGCTAACAGCCCAAAATATAAAGATACTCAGTTCACCATTGAGTATGAAAAAAAGAAAAGCATGAAATCTTTCATTCTCAGAAGCTGTATTTGATAAATTCTTGCTGTGAACAATCAGCTCCCAAAAGAGCTATTTTTAGTGGATTGACTTGGTGATTCAAGAGACCCTGAGGAGTTTGCTTTTGGTTATAAAAGTGGATGAATGCGTTACCAACACTTAATGGGCCCATTCTCGATAAATATATCATTTTGTCTTCATAGTTATTTTGATATCATTATTTATTGGTCGACTTGCCGAGCATTTCCTAGTTTCGGTTTCCCGGACGCTGCCCGGCCGTCGTGGGAATAACACTGCCGAATCGCCGTTTATGGTCGGAATTACGACGGCATCTTATCATTCTTGCTTAATGAAAACATTCTTGGTAAATGTTTTCGCTTTCGTCCGTCTTACATGGGAAATGTTGTGTGAAAACACTTTGCTTTCCGAAACTCCTCGTAGTCACTTTAATAAACTAAAAAGCAGTCACTTTCCACCGTAAGCTTTGATCTAAAAAGATTAATGGATAATAAATCATTGCTAGTTGCAGCCCTCATCATGACAACATAAAAAAAATCAAACAGTGCACATTGCACAACCAAATTGTTGGACAGCCAGACTTCCTCAGCCCGCTCCTTGTAATCCTTGATTTTCCTCCATAGGTCCATTTGGAGGCCGACCTATAGGGCAGCAGCGTGCCATATGTTTAACCAGGGATTTCTAAAAACAACTGTCTCTGCGTGTGCAACAGAGTGTGCAGGGATTAGGCCGTGCTGGATGCGGCTCGATTAGAAAAGGAGATACACAAAAAAACATTGTTTGGCTAAATCACTGCAACTGATCCGACTGGTTAAAGAAGTGCAGGCTGTAGGTTCTCTGCTAATCCCTCTCCCCGTGGGCGCAGGACAAAACACAGCCTGTATGGAGACAGAATGGATGGATGGAGGGAAGTGACGGGCTGAATGTAAACTGTGGGGGTTCGCTGACGTCCCCCCTTCAGCCCTCCCACGCTTCAAATAAGAGACAGCCACCAAAGAAAGTCAGGTCTGACATTACGCCACATACAGGAGTAAATTCTGACATAGTCGGTGTGATAGTGAGACACGCCTGAAGCCGAAGGGTGTTCAGTTGTGAGAAGCATTGACAGATCTTTGTGCAACCGTGTCGGTGCGCTCATTTAACACCCACGCACCAGTGAGGTGTATGTTCCTGCCCGTTCAGTCCTGTCTGTCAAATCTCTTAGAAAACCTGCTTCGGTTGTAACAAACAGCTGAGCCGACCTCAACGAGCTCTTCACCAAACAAACACAGGCTTTATCTAGACGTCTTCCGGTGATATGTTTTCATGATACGCGCTGGATAAACAGGACAAGCACAGACCTCAGATCCAGCCAGAGTTTAGATACGGACTGCGATATTCAGTCGGTTGAGCAACAAGGTGTTTTTTGTGACCGTCAAATGTTTCTATAAACTAGACTGACGTGAGACAAATCTGCACTGGGATCAGTGTTTCTCTAATCTGAGTCGGAGCCCCTCAGGAACAACGTTTGGAGCAGCAGGAAAGAGATGGGACAGAGGTGATGGGCCGTGTTTACACTGGAGAAGCTGTTTACATGTGCAACTTTCAGGCATATCAGTGTTTTCAGGATGTTTTATCAAATTCCTTTATCAGTGAAACGCTTCCACCACTCTCAGTCACAGAACAAGAGCGTGGTCTATTACAGGAAAACATTTAGTAATTTGAAAAAACAAAACAAAACAAAAAAACAGAGGCCTGATAATTTCAACATAACAGTTTGAGATTTTTTTCTCTCTCCTGAATTTCTATAAACCAGCCTGATCACAGACTCGTTACAGTTTATACAGTGGTCCAAAACAATGACTGAAGTAATTAAATTAAATAAATAAATAATGAAATAATCATTTATAATTATGTAACTTTACGACACATGAAGCAAATACTCTGAACTACTTGCGCTTTTGAAATCACTCCGCCCAGCAGCCGTGTCTTGAATGTAGTTCCAGATATGCATTTGCCTCAAAAACAACTCTGCCTCGTAGTGTTACATGATTATTTCATGGCATGGTGAATGTGCAGGTCACAACTTGTCCACCAGAGCGTTTTGGAGTTGTTGGATTGTGAATTTGATACGTTTGATTAGGGACAGGGGACCTGTACCATTCACCTCCATTGTGTTCGCTGAGCAGCTCACGTCTCTGCCCCGCTGATCTCAAAACAACATGCACTGATACTTATAGGTAATGAATCTACTCCTATGATTATAGGGATTATGGCAATAGGCGAATTTGCCAAAATGTTGAACTATCCCTTTAACATTATGTTCATTATGTTACTGGTCCATTTTCATTAGGAATGGCTACCAGCCATGACAACTTTAACTATCTTGCTGTTACCAATATAACAAATTCTCTTGCAAATGTTGCTATGACTACTGAATTTCAATTTCAAATTTGTCTATGATGTTATTTATTTATTATCTGGTACTGCAGTTTCTTACCTTATTGGCTAGAGATGCTGTGCTGTCTCGTTGTTCTCGTAACAATGAAAAATAAAGTATGTTTTGGGATCACTACTAAACTAGCTTGTTTACACTTAGCATCGCTGTGGAGCACAACATGCTCATAGTAGTTGTAGTTACATTGTTGTCATGTTTGTGTCTCTCTGTGTGGTTTCAGCTAAGGAACCTCAGACCCATGAGGAGCAGATCATGAGGGGACATCGTTGACGAGCACTTTAAACGTAGCAGAGAATGAGGGGAAGTTAGTGAGATTGGCCGTTTATATAAAGCTTGAGAAAAGCTCCAGCTTACATTAGATAAGGAGCCACGTTAACAAGCCAGCTGTGCTTGTGTTCTCCTCTGCCTTCCTTTTCAGCAAGGCAACTGTTTTACAGCTCTGTTAACAATGTGTCTATTAACATATCGTATAGAAATAGTGTTTTGGAGGTTCTGCTTCAGTCTATAATGCTATAAAAATGCTTTCATTTTCTGTGAATGATAACTGCCTGGGTGTATGGGTGGTCTGTGACATGAGGAGTCATCTGTACCAGTGAAATGTGACCTTTCTCTACGAGAAGACTGGTTTCACAACACAGCTGCTGCACAACGCTGTGATTTACGATTCCAAACTAAACTCAACTGTACTGCATTTACTGTAAACCACACCGGAAATGTAGGAAACTCTGGTTTGTATAACCTGAGGTGTTAACCACAACCCTGATGATGACGTGTTTTTTTTACCTTGAAGTCGAAGCTGCAGAGGCTGACTGCGTCACCTTCATCCTTCTCCCGTCGCTTTCGCTTCTGTAGAAAGAGATGAACAGAGAAGATTAGAGAGAATACAGTGTTGCACCATCTGACTTTAGAATAAACATTGTGATGCAAAGTGTGCAGTCTGGACTGTTGTCAACACTTACACAAGTCGCATTTCTCTAGAATACGCTGATTTTTTTATGGACTAGGGTATGCCTCCAAACTAACTGTAGTAATACAGAAACTCACACGCCTGGATTTCACAACTTCATCTGCATTTCTTTTTAAATCCTTAATCTTAAAGGGACAACGAGGAGTTTTGGAAAAGCAAAGCGTTTTCACACTACATTTATGAGCCTCCGCACCATGAAATTCTTTGACCGGCGCAAGACAGACTCATGTTTTCATTCATCAAGAATTAAAGTCAGAGGTTGGAAGACGATCACATACCGTCGTAGTTCCCACCATAAACGGTGATTCGGCGGCGTTATTCTCATGACTCGCCACAAAACCGAAAGTAAAGAAACGCTGGTCGGCTCGCCCAGCATTTCCACCACCACTAATAATAACAAAATAACCATAGAGACAAAACGATATATTTATTGAAAATGGGCCCATTAACAAGTGGTAACGTAGATTCATCCACATTAACGTGAGACTTTTTTATAACCAAATAGAAACTCCTTGTTGTCCCTTTAATGGAAAAAAAGCACTTGCATAAGGGGACAACTAACATTTCTCTTGCGTTGTGTTGCAGTACACATCCTTGTCTGGGTGCCACCCCATTCCTGACTTGTACCTGAAGGCCAGTTATGCTCATTGCCCCTGTAGCTCTATTGTAAAGCTGCTGTAAATCAATGCTGTAGGTCCTGCAGAGCACAGGAAAGGGTTAATTAGGCAAAGGGACACTTTAACACCTGCATGCCGACTGTCAGTCATGGGAGTCAGTTAGCAGGTGAGAACAGCAGTCTGAGGGCTGTAAAAGCCCCCGAGGGGAGGGGAGGGGAGGGGAGGGGGAGGCAGCAGCGGTGGCCGCGGGGACCCCCAGGCCTCGGTCACTGCGCTCCATTAACCATGGGGGCCGGAGTGACTCACAGAATGTCAGGACCTGATTGACCAGTGAGGTGAGGACGGCCAAAATGGAAACATAATGGTCAGGGGTGGCTGGCGATGAATGGCCCGGGCTGCGTGTTTGTTTGTGTTGGTGTGGGGGCATTTCCTCTCCGCAGGGCCAAACTGTTTGTTTTCCCACAACCATAAAGTTTAAGAGCTAAACAAACAAATTCAACTTAAACGCTTTAGAAATATCACCCCCCCCAGCATGCATTTCAGGTGGCGCTGTGACCCACTGTTGCCTGTTGAATAGCAGGGTTTGTTCAAAGTTGGGTGCATCACAATGGGGAGGCTGCACATGACAAAAGATTGTGTAATTCTCCTCCACGCAGCAGACCCTCATTCAGGGCCTCAGCCCACCACAACAGACTCACTGCTGCTGTGGAAACTGACTATGTGGCACACGTGCACATACACAAGCATGTGTGCACATACGCAGCACTTCAGATGTTTAGATTCTGATCCATTATGCAATACCGTCCCAGTGACCCAAAAATTACAGCCAGTGTCAAAACTAACTAGTTTAAAGGGATAGTTCACCCAAAATTCAAATTTCACTCATTATCTACTCACCCTCATGTCGATTAAGAGCCGGGAGAAGTTTCAGAGTCCTCCGTGCCTTCTCGGAGTTACGGGGGGGTCCACACAGCAGTATTTGTCCATATAACGGTTGTGAATGGTGCTCACTTTTCTTCATCCAAAAAGACACACCAAAAAACATCCAAATACCTCCACACAGCTCGTCTGTAATGTCCCTCTTGTATTGAAGCCCCGACAAGAGAAATTGTTCCGCCGGTCAGTGCAAACGCGAGATTTGAACTGACACAGCAAGAGCAGTGAACTGACACACTGGAAGCTTCCGCTACAAACAAGCTTGAAATATAGACTTATTTAATTTTTTTTCGGAACAATTTCTCATGTCGGGGCTTCAATACCAGAGGGACATTACAGACGAGCAGCATGGAGGTATTTGGATGTTTTTTGGTGTGTCTTTTTGAACAAAGAAAAGTGAGCCCCATTCACAACCATCATATGGACAAATACTGCTGCGCGGACCCCCCCCCCCGTAACTCTGAGAAGGCACGGAGGACTCTGAAACTTCTCCCAGCCCTTAGTCCACATGAGGGTGAGTAGATAATGAGTGAAATTTGAATTTTGGGTGCTATCCCTTTAATTCACAAAAGGAAGATGGAGTCCTGCAACAGATGACATGACACCCCCCCCCCCGCAGAGTCCTGATATAACTATAGCAAGTTCTGCAAGATGCTTCAACAACCTGCCAGTCAAGCACTTTGAAAAACTGTGAGCTGTTTTAAAGGGATAGTTCAACATTTTGCCATAATCCCTACAGTCATATAGGGTTAGGTTCATTACCTTTAATTATCAATGCATGTTGTTTTGAGATCAGCGGGGCAGAAACGCGAGCTGCTCAGTGAACAATGAATGGTGCAGGTCCCCTGCCCCTCAAAACACATCAAATACACAATCCAACAACTCCAAAATGCTCTTGTGACCTGCACATTCACCACGCTGTGAGATAATAATGTAACATTACGAGACAAAGTTGTTTTCGAGGCAAATGTGCAGCCGAACTACATTCCAGACACGGCTACTGGGTGGAGTGATTTCAAAAGTACAAGTAGTTCAGTATTTGCTTCATGTGTCGTAAAGTTACATAATTATGAAGTTTTGTACTTTTCTCTGTGTTGCTAACCCTCCTCCCGGCCGTGTGCATATGTGTTCAATGAAGCTGGCGAAAAAGCAATCCATGGAGCAGTGGATAAATAAATACGCTTTATGACTTGTTGTTTATTTGTGTAGTCTTATCTGTCATCAAAAAGAGATTACAGGTTACAGGTGCAGCAGAGACAAGAGCTAGGACGCCGAGTTGGAGCCTCTGATCTTGCAAGGTTAGTTTTTGGCCAAGAGACGTTAGGTGGAAGGCAGAGAGCCTCCATTCTCCCTGTTACAAGTTACAAGTCATTTATTTAACCAGCACTATTACTCCTACACTGTTTAATTAAGGGAAAAATGTAGCATAGTTAAGCTAAAAATCTTAAATAGTTCCTCTTTAATCGATAAGTAAAGACTATTTATGGCATTATTGTGAAAGCATTTACTTTACTAATAGTGCCTACAACTTTTGTACAGTACTGTATGCTGTAAATATACTGGATGTGAGGGGGTTATGGAAACACAAGTCTCCACAGTGGTGTTAGGTACAGTTCAGCAGGTCAGCAGCTCATTGTCTGTGAAGCGTGCGTGCTAAGTGTGAAAGCTCCCTCCAAGTTAAATATTGCCTTAAGCTTCGGTCTTACACATAAGATAAAAACCCACACTGGCGTAATCTCTGTGCAAAAACAAGACAACGGGGGCAGAGGGAGAAGAAAATTAGCCCGTCCCGTTCCTCCCACCTCTGGAAATCCCTCCGTCAGCAGCTCGCAGATAGGATAACACACTCCAAGCAGCGACTTGTCCAAGGGTTGCCTGGGTTCAATGTAAATACTCTGACTCAACCTAACACAACTCCCGCTCTGCGCTCATTACAGACACACACTGAGGCTATAGAGGAGCGTTCACAGGTTGCATTGTTACTCATCTGGGGAGCGACTGACAGATTTGTGTGTTGCATAAAAAACGAGTAATGAAGTCTACACACAACAGGAACACTGATGACGCTACAGCTACACGCACACTTTCAGACACCGGCAATGAGAGGTTTTTGCTTTTCCCTGTCTGCTGAGGAGTTTATTGCCTGCTATGACTCAGACAACATCACATATGTTACATACACGTCTCATGTTGCCATGACATCATGAGGCCGGGGCTTCAAAGAGAGCTAAATCCATCCTCCGACCTGACCACCTGCTCGCTCTGACCGAACCCTGTATTAGATAGGAGGCCGACCAGCCAAGAAAGGTTCAACACACACAGTTTGGTGAGAAAGGGGAGGATAAATATTTACTGAGCAGACAGGAAGAGGTGGAGGGAGAGAGAAAGAGAGAGAGAGAGATAAATAAAAGCCACAAAAAAGGAAAAAACAGACAAGTTTATGTCTGCAAATCAAATGTAAACATTCATGGAGGGGGTTGGCAGCGGTGCGACCTAACAGAGTGTATTGAGTTAGTCAGAGAGAATGAGAGATGCATTGTGAGGAGGTGCGCATAGAGAAAAAAAGCTACCCCCCACTGCCCCACCAGCCCTCTCCCAGTCGTCATTGTTCTGCTTCACTCACATGTAAATGACAGTAAAACAAAAAGCGGGTGACAAGGGGAAGTGTGGAGCTACAGGTATCCCGGGGGTCATACGTATACATTGGAGATTCATGCAGATGTTTGTGTAGGCAATCAGAGTTGGCATGATGCTACGTTGATTTCATACAAGCTGGAGAAAAAGGTGACCGGCCTTTAGCTTTAGATCACAACCAGTCTTTCTGGTTTCATGAATCTGGCAGGAAGGTGCTTGGAGAAGTCGCCACAGATGTTGTGTAGATTCAGGCTCAGAGGCAGAAGACACTGAGTCCATGACGTTGATATCAAAGCTCTGTGGGGGTCAGGCCGACCATCTGCTGCTGGACTCATACAACACAGTGCGGACGTCTCCCTGATGGATAATGATCTGAATATCTGAAGAGCTGAAAACTTCTGTCCAATATATTTAATGTTTGTTTTGACTGGTGTCGTTATCTGTTCTAAATCTCTCTGAAGTCAAGAGACTCCAGCTACAGGCTGTACAGGCTTCAGTGTTTTTAGTCGTACTGGATGAAATGAGGCCCTGAATTTTACCTCCGTAAAATTGCTTTGATTATAATATTTACTGTAAAAATTCTTCCTTCTATCATTGGTTCTCGCTTGTTCTTTTTCTTTGTCTGTCATGACATCACATGTGTAGTTATCTGCTAGCGAGTTGCCCAGCAGAGACAGACAGCCAGACTCAAACACTGTCTAGTCCACGGCTTCACATCTTGTAGTCGGAGATAATATCTCCTCAACAAACACAAACACAGAGCTCAGACCAGTGCACAGTGTCTGTTTTCAGTCTGCCCCCTCTGTAAACTAAGGAAGACTCTTGTTCAGGACACAGAAACCTACTCTTTAAAGGGATAGTTCAACATTTTGGCAAACTGGCCCGTTACCAAAATCCCTATAGTTTTAGGAGTAGGTTTGTTTCCTTTAATTGTCGATGCAAGATACTTTTAGAATGGTGGAGCAGAGCCGTGAGCTGCTCAGAGCTACGCTACGGAGGCTAATGGGATTTCTTGGTTTCCCTCATCAAACTCATCAAATACACAATCCAACAACTCCAAAACGCTCTGGTGGACAAGTTGTGACCTGCACATTCACCACGCTAAGACAGCTGTTTCCGATGCAAATGCAGAGACTGCTTGCCGAAAAACTGCCCCCGAGGGGAATGTGCATCAGCGGTTTTGCATGAATTTACCTCTAAAACAACTCTGTGTGGTAACGTTGTGTTATTATCTCATAGCGTGGTGAATGTGCAGGTCACAACTTGTCCACCAGAGCGTTTTGGAGTTGTTGGATTGTGTATTTGATGAGTTTGATGAGGGAAACCAAGAAATCCCATTAGCCTCCGTAGCGTAGCTCTGAGCAGCTCACGGCTCTGCTCCGCCGTTCTAAAAACAGCTTGCACCAACAATTACAGGTAACGAACCTACTGCTATGACTATAGGGATTATGGCAATGGGCAAATTTGCCAAAAATGTTGAACTATCCCTTTAACTTACTGATTCTTTGTGCACCTATGTAATAACACGATTCTTACAAAGTAGTTGATGCAGCTTTGAACTGAAGAATGTAACAAAGGGCCACTGTTTACAGAACAATTCAGCAGTTAAGATTTATGTTTACTGAAATAGGGCAGATCTTAGGATTTTAAAAATTGGTATCGGATCAGTCAAAAAAAAAAACCCTGCAGAAAATCATCTTTCCTGAGGCTATGACACTGTTTCCACAAATATGCTAAAAAATGATTTAATCTCTTTATGTAACACACCACACTTTCATTCTTGTATTGTGTTTCCTTCCCTAAAAAAGCCAATTAAAATATCAGTTTGGCTTAAAACACCTGGATCACGATGGGTCTCTGTTGAAATCTGACCTCTGACCGTGACCGCAGCATTACAACACGCCTTTATGATCCTCCATCGAGAGCTTATAAAACATCAAAGAACGCTGATGAAATAAAAAAAAATGAATTTCACTTCACACGTTTTATCAACTATTTAGAGACATTAATTGAAGATAACTGGACAACTGCAGTGCAACATCAAAGTGTGATGCATCCACAGGGGGATGATGCAGCTGTGCCGGGGTCCACTCCCTGACGGGGATGGAGGGGAGCGGCACCTCGGGGATGCTGCGAGTCATCGAGGTCAGGTGGTATAATAAATCCTCGCCGTCTAAGGAATGCCGAGGAATCTTCAGAGCAAAGGAAATAATTCTTCGTTTGAACACAAATTGCTGTTGATACGGGGACAAATCCTTCCCACAATAATTATCGATGTTTGTGGTGAAACAGCCAGCTGCGCCCCGGCGGCCGACAGCCACATTAAATCACGTCGTCTGATTAAAGCAGGAATGCCTCTTATCAGACCAGCCACTCTGGAGGGGCTGACATCTCTGGCCGTCTGAACTTGTTGCTCGACGAGACTTAAAAAAAAAAAAAACTCTGAATCTGACTCTCTCGGTCTTGTTAATTACCTTCGCATTCCACCAAATGGCAGTCTGGTTTGATCTGCTCCACCTTGGCACTGGGCTGGAAACCTGATTCGCATTCTTGCCATGACAGAAAGCCCATCAAGGCCTCGCGTCTGATGTAGTCAGAGAGAATGCAACAAGTGCCCGGGGAATGCTCGCCTCGCCTGCTTCCAAAAAGGTTCGCCTCGGGGGCCAACGCACCCCCACCCCACCTATACCTGGCCCTGCTCCAGCCCAGCAGACAGCAGTTTAAACACCACTTCAAAGCCCAAAGACCTGGGTAGAGATGTATTTAAAGGTCTGGCAAAATCAAGCGGAGAGTGGCGAGGGGGAAGGTGGGGCGATGGGGGGCGACCAGACAATGAGTCCTCCGGGATCCTTTTGCTGCTCGCTGCTAGATTTATAAGTGACAGGTAAATTAGAGCTGAAGAGGGGGGGGTGAGTAGATTGAAAGGGTGACCTAATGAGCTCCACATGCTTTCTGGTGGATGAGCTAAGCGTGCCATGTTTGTGAATCAAAGGCAGCAGGCTGGCACGAGATAAAGAGCCGCTGGCCCTCTGCCTACTTCGCTTTTTATTCCTCAGAAGAGCGATGGGGTTGTGTTTTTCGGCAGCTGTAAAACCCCTGGAATGCCCGCCGCTCTCGTCATGTTTTGCTCGCTCCTCTAATCTGTACGCTATTTTCTGTTTCTAATCAGCTCGTTTCATTTAAGGCCGACTGTAAAAAAAAAAAAAAAAAGAAAAGGCGGGCAGCAGTGCCGCGCCGGCCTCTCAGAGCCAGCAGCTCTCTGTAGGTCATTATGTTCCTCTGGAGTGGAGGAGGATAAGAAATCGGAGCAGGGCTGGATTTCCTTGATCCAGCGTTTTGGTCCGGGGCCACATGAGCAGGGCCGTGGTCGGGCTATGAGGAGTGAGGTATTAGATGGAGATACACACACTCGGTGCCGACAGCTGCCGAGGGAAAAACTGGACTTGACTTTAAAGTTAATTTTACGAGGACCGAGGCTGGTGACTGCTGTGAGGCAATTAGTGAAAAGGCCAGAGGACGAGCCGGGGAAATGTTTGAAACACAACACGTCTGACTCAAACAAAGACAATGTGAGCGAGACTTGTGCCAGTAATGCGCCCAACAGGCTCAACAAGTGCCACACCAACAATACAATATTCTCAGGTGCAGTTTGAGCAGCAGCCAGACGAGACGAGAGCCAATCGTGAACTTAAAAACCCCCAAAATATACTTGAAAAAACAAAACAAAACAAAAGATCTTTGGTTGAGTACACACACCAACTGCACACAGCAGTCTAATCAAACCAGTTTAAATGAGTCCTGTCACCACGTTTATCAGCAGATTATTCTGGGGCCAGTCACTGCTAATGTTTGTCCTTCTCATTGTTAAAGGGATAGTTCAACATTTTGCACACACATTGCCATAATCCCTACAGTTTTAGGAGTAGATTCATTTACTTTAATTGTCGGTGCAAGCTGTTTTTAGAAAATCCCATTAGAAATTCCATGAGCCTCCGTAGCATAGCTCTGAGCAGCTCACGGCTCTGCTCCGCCATTCTAAAAACAGCTTGCACCGACAATTAAAGGTAACGAACCTATACTCTAAAACTATAGGGATTATGGCAATGGGCCAGTTTGCCAAAATGTTGAACTATCCCTTTAAAAGCAGCAGCCTGCACCAACTACAGGTGAGGAGCTGCTATGTTCATGTTTGCAAATGAGTTAGAGTAAAGGTGTGATAACAGCGTTACGAGAGCAGGATCTTGTAGTAAATCCATAGTGAGTCAGTTCATACTCACACAGCTGCGCTACAGAGCTGGTTGTTGGTTGACTGGTTGAACTAGAGCAGTGCTGCAACACTGGACAAAACACACAAGATAAGCTGTGCTCCTCCTTATCTTAATGCCATGATTACGTGTTTTGTGCTGTTCTCCTGTAAACATGTACATGCCTGCACACATTTGTACGCTGATTTTAAGAGATTCTCGAAAACAATATATATTCATGACTAAATAAGTAACAATTCAAAGGTAAATTTGAGAAGAAAAAGAAAAGAGCATCATTTGTTAATATTCATTAAGAGCTTAATGGTCTGCTTTATCTTGACTGTGTGGGTGTGGCTTCTCCAGATTTGACTGACAGGGTTGGTTACATGCACAAACACCACAGCAACGGTCATTACATAATGAGTCGAAAGAGTCTGAACACACAGACAGAAGTCTCTTGTGTTGAATTTCTACTAAATATAGTAAAAACAGATTTTTGGTCTTTACCATTTGCTCTTGTGTGTGTGTGTGTGTGTGTGTGTATTTTTATCAGTTCAGCTAACCACAGAGCATTACTCCAGTGATAATAAACCATTTCCCCTTATTTATATGACCTATTGGATTGTTTCCCAACCTGGGGTTCGGGCACCAGAGATCTCAGGGGGTTCGCAGAGCTTTGTCTGCAGCTTTGTGAGGGTTGTGAGGGCATCAAAATGATATTTGTGCATAGTAAAATGTAAAAATCCCAGTAACACACCCATATTGATAATCAGAATTATATAAACAAAGTAATTGCTGTTTATTTGTGTACATAAACACACAGACAAAGGTCTCTTGTGTACAAAATTCTGTAAAAACAGATTTTCAGTCTTTACTGTTTGCTCTTGTGCATGTATATATTCATCAGTTCAGCTGACCATGTAGGGATGTCACGATTACTTGTTTTCACAATTAATGGCAGTATTAAACGCCACAATTAATTAATCGTAAAGATTCCTAAATACCGTCACTTTCAGAAAAAGATTATGTCGGAACCATATCGGCAGATGTGCACCAAAGTAAAGGAAAATGCACAGATGCTGGTCCATTTATGTAACATAACACATTAGGAATTTAAATGTTAGTGTGTCATTTGTAATTTAAAAAAAAATGATTAAAATAAACTTAAACATTTGGTATAGATGATAAAAAATGACTTAAATTACTTTCAAACACTTAATAATATCTGGTCCTATAAGAGATTAGTAATGTATTTTAACTATATTTGATTTTACACATTAATTGTGTTGTGAAATATATTGATGCATAATAATCGTGATAATTCTAACACCGTGATTATTTCTCTGACAATAATCGTACCAGAAAAATCTATAATCATGACATCCCTACCACAGAGCACTACTTAAGTGATAATAAACCATTTCAGGTCCGACAGCGGCCTGGTTGTGTTGCAGGAAGTCAGTCTGCTCCAGGTGGCTGGGTGCTGGACTACAAACCTGATTTCATGAAACAAGCCTATAATTTCCTACCTCATCTGTAAAGTGCAGACAGCTACTATAAAACATGTACTTGCACTTTGTCTGTTGCTAAGTAAGTTGCCCACAAGGCTGGTTGATGCCGTGGCCTGTACCTGTAATTATAAGAAACTGTCAGTGGAGGGAAACTAATGAGCTGTTAATTGTATGGCATTATACCTGGCTATGACATAATGGTGAATGACATCATGGTAAAAAAAAATATCAGACTCTCATGTCAGGACAGTTTCAGCCAGTTCATCTGAAACATGTCTGATTTTTACAAGTAGTTTGAAGCTGAAACACAGAATTAAGAATTCATGCTATGAGGTTTTTGGCTGAGGCTTCACCATTACATCTCAAAGCAGCTGTTCAGCACCGAGGATAATAGACCAGAGGTAAAACACTAAAATAAACGTGCACCCACTCTCCACGTGAGCTTCACAATTAATAAATGTGAGGGACACTTATCAAAAATCTTTGTTTATGCTCCGCTTCCCTGTTTAAAGAAAAGAATAGCAGCTGGTGTATTGTTAGCCTGTAGGGTTCAGGCACTAAGAGACAGTTTGTGAGTTTCTTTTTTATCATGGACGGATGAGTTTTGCTGCTGTGACGTTGTCTTTTCTCAGTTTGCATCACAATAACTAAGATTTATTTAGCTTATTGAATTTGAAGAATTTGCTCAAACTCATCCTCAAAAATAACTCAAATTGTTCAAATCTAGTTTTGTTTTTTTTAATATTCTGGACGATGCTCAACATGTCCAAAACAAGCAGAAGTAAATCAGACATTTCTCCTGCAGTCTGGGTGGTTTATCTGGGTTACCGTGGCCGTGGGCCAGCGAGGAGCCGCCTTTTCATCACTGTGACAGGGAACAGCGATACGGCTTCCTGGACCGCGTTGAAAACTCCCGAGGTGAGAGATTTAAAGCCGAGAGACGCTGTTATGATGGGAAGCAGCGCTCAAGTGTGTTTGCACGAGAGGACAGAAGTCAACCAGGAGCCAAGTCAGAGAAATGAGCAGACCATAAATGTACATAGGATGATACATGTGCTGTACATCACACATATGGAGCCAATAAAGCAGGTGCCTTTTGTTGCTTTGGTGGACCTGGTTCATATTATATATTATTTACTTCCTGGTCACCCCTCTGCTGTAGGTTGTTATGACTTGTGATTAACGAGCTAAAATGTGTCTGTGCCCTGCAGGTGGTCGAATATGATGTGCAAACCGGTGCGATGAGGCCTGTACTCGCCAGTGATGGGAATAACAGTGTTTGAAATAATGGCGTTACTAACGGTGCTACTTTTTTCAGTAACAAGTAATCAAAAATGTTACAGTTTCCCCCGTTACAACGCTGTTATGACAATAAAATGCATTGTTACGCTGTTACTTGACTCAAGAAAAGAAATAGAGGTAAATTCATGCAAAACCGCTGATGCATGTTCCCGTCGGGAGCAGTTTTTCATCAAGCAGTCTCTGCATTTGCCTCGAAAACAACTCTGTCTGGTAACCTTCTGTTATTATCTCATAGTGTGGTGAATGTGCAGGTCACAACTTGTCCACCAGAGCGTTGTGGAGTTGTTGGATTGTGTATTTGATGAGTTTGATGAGGGAAACCAAGAAATCCCATGAGCCTCCGTAGCGTAGCTTCTAGCAGCTCGCGGCTCTGCTCCGCCGTTCTAAAAATAACTTGCAACAACATTTAAAGGTAATGAACCTACTGCTAAGACTATAGGGATTATGGCAATGGGCTAATTTGCCAAAATGTTGAACTATCCCTTTAAGATCAGCGGCTGAGTGCATTGGTTAGTGCAGTAGTTAGATAAACGGGGTTAGGAGGGGAAGTCCAAGTAGGCTAATTTGACATATTTGAGATAACAATAGTTACTTTAATTGTAATTCATTACTTTTATCATGTAGTAACTCAGTTTCTAACTCAGTAACTAGTAACTATAACTAATAACGTGCCCAACACTGGTACTCACCAGACTGAAGTCCCACTGCGGCCCCGGGGTGAGGAAGGTGAAGGAGCTTCCTCTTCGCAGAGACCTGTGTGATAATCAAAATAAAGAAGATAAAAGGAGGGTCAGACTACAGTGCATCAAAACCACAGAGTCTACAGACTTCATCACGGCCTCTCAAGGCCTCAGTGTTATTTCAAGAGGGGGCCCCACTGTGCTGTGAGTAAACATGACTCCAACCCAACTGTGAGAACATCGGAGAAGCTTCAAATGAATGTGAACCACGGCTGGACTGCACCCTGACCTAAAGTCCCGGTCGGGGAGTGAGTAAAGCCTCTAACTCGGTGAGTTCAAAGCATTCGTGAGGCGATAAGACGGGAACTGTGACTCAGAGAACAGAGGTTTGTCCTGGGAAAGAAACATCCATCCACCTCCCGTTACCTACCACAGCCTCAGCATGGCGTCGCTGCAGCGCCGGCCGGTCCTCCAAAAACCAGATCGGGATGCACCCAGTCAGTCAGAGCGGAAAGGGCAACATGACCCCCCCCCCCTCCAAAGTCTGCTTGGTCAGCCCACTAAGCCGTCCTCAGACCGAGGACCCCGGTGACATTTGAAGGAGGAGTCCTTTATCCAACACCTTCCTCCCTCCCTGAGACCTTGGACGGCACCCAGATGTCTTTTTGTTGGGAGATGTTCTGAAAGGGGAGAGGTTTGCCTTTTTTGGGACTACACCGTGGTGGTGGTGGTGGGGGGATCGTCCGGTCTGAACACTCCCCCTTCCAAAAAAGCACTGCAGCCATGCGTATTGTAAATCCCTCTCATGTCAAACAATTTATCTTCAATCCCTGTGATTATTACAGTGTTACAACGAGGTTAGGCCTGGATCAGGCTGCGCTGGGGCCCATTACACAACACACGGACCTGAGACAAAACATCAAAGCAGAGCCCAGATCTGTCCTGTTATGTACCAACAACACACTGGATTTGTTTTATTGAAGCGCTATTTCACACTGATGAGATCCTTTCAATGAGAGGCGTGCCTCACACAGCCATACATGGCCACAGCAGAGCAACTTATGAAACTGTGTAAGAGAAGACAAGGTGGAGGTTTTTGTGTGACCTTTTCATGACCTGGACTTTTGATTTTATTATATTAATGCCACTTATACAACAGTGTGCATAATGCAAACTCTTCCAACAACCAAACAACCCACTATTCTCCATAACCGTGTCATGCAACCTATTTGACATCGTTTCATATGCAGCTACGTTACATAATTCAGTCACCCGATCTCAAACCGGGTGGTTCTCCAAGTTTCTTCCAGGACGATCTGTAAAACACCACCAGTAAGATGAATTTTAATGTCACTAATTTGGGAACACGAGCCCATATTTGAACTGATGTGAAAATGCAAACAGAAGACGACATGTTGAGACACCACGGAGTGTGTTTAAAGGAACTATCACGCAACCGTGGCTCATCGAATCCCTGCGCCGTGAATCAAACTTCACTCTCATGCAGGACTCACGCTTTATCAGAAATGGTATCAGAACAGTTTATAATACTGAAGACTTATGTCACAGGGGGAGAGTGGGGGGGGGCTGCAGAACCATGAGCATGCAGAGAATGCTGAGCTGCTCAGAAACACTTGTTCTATGTGTGTGTGCGTGTGTGTGTGCGTGTGTGTGTGTGTCGGCCAAGCGCTGCTCGTAAGGCTGAGTCATTCCAGTCATGCTGTCACTGGGCTTCTGTTGCTTCAGGCGGCGTTTATCAAACGAGACAGCAGCTGTCCTCCAGTCAGCGCTGCTGGCTGCTGCTGCGCTGCCTGCACCCGTTCACACCTCCCTAACATGGGCTGGTGGTGGAGAGGGGGGGTCGTCCATCAGCATTTACTGGACTCACTTATTATCTAGCCATTTCATATTGGTAAGGATGTTACGTAGAGCTCGTATAGCATAGTAGATGGGCAAAGTGATGGGGTTGATAAAAGATGCTGCAAAGGTGCCAAAATATTCCAACCCCAATGTATCAAGATTTTTTGTAGATAAAAATGTATAGCTCTCCCTCTTCTTAGAGATATATGGGTCAGTGACAAATAAAAAAAATATTTTTATATAAATGAAAAAAAAAATGCATGCAATGCATCACATTTGTTAAAATGTACACTTTGCATTCATGTTGGTTTTATGTCATTTGAAATGACATTTAAACCATTTTTTTAACTAAAGTAAGACTGAATGCCCTGAAAATGTCACATGGTGTAACCACAAAAGAATGATAAATACCTAATAAATATTTTATCCACCTAAAGTGGATTTAAATGTACTTCTAAAAACTATACTTCTTCTTCTCACTGAGCAGGATTTATTCTAAAACCATTTCTTTTCTAAAGAAAGTGTGACAAATTATGTAAATATTTGTCAAGAAACATATAGTTGCATTAAAAAACTCCACATTTGAGTCCAAATATATTTTCCTGTACATAGGGGGGGGGAAAAATCCGGTTACACCACATGACACTGGGTAGCATCACGTAATTGACTCATATAGCCTACATATTTATTTATTTTTTTATAGAATATATTTTTATTCTATCTTACTTTGCACAGTACAGATTAGTCGCAACACCATTTCACTGCTGTTGTACTTGCATGTGACAAATAAATCTTTTTTAATCTTCTAATATTTACAGCTTGACAACTGACTTGCAATCTATTATCAGTTTTATGTCAATTAACTGTTAATTGCTTTAGCTCCACGGAGAACTCAGTTGAGCTGTGTGACAGTTAATTTACTCATCACTACAGTGCCAATCAGCAGCAGTTAGTATCAGCACTTTTGAATGGACCACTGTTACTGCAGAACAAAAAGGCCTGGCAGCAATTAACACAACCCCGCTGAGTCCAGTAGCTGCTCCACAGGAAGTGAGACATTTTACGGTTCGGTAACAGTAACAGCGGTTTGTGTGGTGGTGGCGGGTGGGGGGTGGCGGTTTTTGGTTTATTAGAGCTGCTTGTTAACTGATGACATTTATAGTAACAGCAGCGAGTGAGAAGCTGGAGGTGGAGGTTAACGGGGTGTTTAATAATAAGACACTCATCCTGCTGCACCGAGAGCTGTTTAAAAGCTCCAACTCATCTCAACAGTATGAGGTGTGCAACTTGGACTATGTTTGTATCTGCTCCTTCTCTCTCTCTCTTTCTTTTTTTCCCTCTTTCTCTTTTTTTTCTTGTATCGTTATATACTGTATTTTAAATAGCTTTTCTCTACATAAGTAACTGGTAACACCAGGGTGGGGTCACTCTATAATCTCTCTTTGGGTTTCTGACCTCACCTACCTTCCTACTCTATATGAACTGTTTACCGTTTGGTTTATACATGTGCAACTAAATAAATTTAAAAAAGGGTGTGATTGCATCTGAGAAATAATAAACAATAATATTCTCAAGTCCACAAGTGTTAAGCACTGTTGTAGTTGTGTGAGAGCCTTACATAACTAAGTGCTATCAGCAACAATGAGGAGACAGGTGGGTGAAACCGAGGACCGAGGCTCTGTTTGACTAAGGTGGGTGTAGAGTTCCAGCTGGGACCACCCATGTTGGGGCCGTATGCACCGATGCTCCTGTAAGGTGTTTAGGATAAACAGCATGTGTTGTGGAAAAACAGCAACAGCTTTTTGGGAGAGGAGGAAAAATGAGAAGCTCCGTGGGTGTCCGACCTAGAGAGACAAGTGAGGGGTCAAAGGTCGCTGCAGGTGTTGCTCAGATTTAACTGTCAGTGCTGAATTAATGTGACACTCCTCCTGAGCACCGGTGTCCTCTAATCTCCGTTTAGCCACTAAACATAACGATTTATTCTGTTGATCTTTAAACGATGTGAGCGACATAATCAGATTTAAAGGGATATTTCAACATTTTGGCAAATTTGCCTATTGCCATAAGCCACTTAGTTTTAATTGTTGGTGCAAGCTGTTTTGAGATCGGTGGGGCAGAGACGCGAGCTGCTCAGCTAACGCAACGGAGGTGCATGGTATTTCTATGTTTCCCTCATCAAACTAAATATACACAATCCAACAACTCCAAAATGCTCTTGTGGACAAGTTGTGACCTGCACATTCACCACGCTATGAAATAACGTATAATTATGTAACATTACGACACATGAAGCAAATACTCAGAACTACTTTCGCTTTTGAAGTCACTCTGCCGAGCAGCCGTGTCGGTAATGTAGTTCTGGTTACGTATTTACCTCGAAAACAACTCTGTCCAGTAACGTTCCATTATTATTTCATAGCGTGGTGAATGTGTTGTTGGATTGTGTATTTGTTGAGTTTGATGAGAGAAAGCCCAGAAATACTGCGTGCTGCCGTGCAGAGCTCACGTCTCTGCCCCACAGATCTCAAAACAGCTTGCACCAACAATTAAAGGTAATGAACCTACCCCTACTATAGGGATTATGGCAATAGGTGAATTTGCCAAAATGGTGAAATATCCCTTTTAATCATAGAGGCACAAACCTCAAATATATCCTGGTTTCAGGCTCTCAAATGGGAGAATTTGATGATTGATCATCAATCACTACACAAAAAAATGTCATGACGTTGCTGAAAAATGACATGCACTGGTTCACGAGCCAGGACACACTCACTGTATGACATCTTCATACCCGAGTTCAACACATTAGCATATTTGTCATTGTGGTGTCAGCAGACGTGCCGGGAATCTCACTGTAAACCACTCGACTGCTCATCGACTTCATCTCACTGTTAGCCTAAACAACGGTTGTAAAAGCCGCCGGCGCTGGAGCGGATGAGCATATTTGTAATAAAGGAGGTTTGAGGAAGTGAACTCATCATCGGAAGGCCACCAGTGAGATGTAACCCCCCCCACACACACACACACACACCCTCAACCCCACCTCCTCCTCCTTCAACTGCTATACTGCTCTCGTTGGACAGTTGTAGACTGTCAAGAGAGAGAGAGAGCATCAGCAGGTGTTCAGAGAAACTCGAGGCTGCAGCAGTGTTAACGTTAGACAGAGGAAGACCAGGGTAGAACCAGGTGATAAAGAGACTATGAGGCAGAAATTACTTATTAGGAGGCCGAGGGTATGAGTATCAACGATTAAAGGAGACATATTATGCATATTTTACTGCTTTTTGCTTACCATTGTGTCAGTTTTGAAAGCCTACAGAGAAGTTCTGCATGATTTTCAGCTCCAAAAACTCCTCAGTTGTCTTGTACGAATGTCAAGAAAAATCCCGGGTTAGGGTTAAGGCAAAACGCTTTGTTTTGGCTGAAACTTTGTAAAATTTCAAGTTAGGGGCCACTGTGCTCCTAGTGAAAAATGGTAGTCTGAAGCCCTGTGTTGTGGGCAGGTGTTGTGGGCAGATCACTTACAATTTGGGCATTGGTCCTAATTACACGGCACAACCTGACATCAGGTTTTGCACAAATCTCGCTGAGATCCCGTCGCCGAGCGTTCAGAGAGACTGGAAACCATGTGAAATCTCGTTGGTGGATTGCAGAGGTTCAGCATGGACATATGACATTATAACATTATAACATTGTAAGGATGTTCTAAAATATGGAACAGCATAATATGTCTCCTTTAAAGTACGTTATTGGCTCTGGGTCCTAAAGAATCAAAATATGGTCAGTGCAGTCCTTGATATTGTACTTAATTCATTCTTACAAAGTTGATCATTATCTCAATAGCAAATTGGCAAATCGAGACTTAAAGACTGATTAGTATCCTTGGAGCTCTTTGTTTATCTTTGTTTAGTGTGTGTTAATGTCCTGTGTATTATAAAGGCTTAACCTGGCCTTTTCTGTCCTCGAATCTCTAAGAAAGCGAAAGCTCCTGATAATGCAGCGAATATATGATCTCACTCTCACATCTCCTGTAACTACAGGTCGAAGACTAAAGGTCGACCAGTGGCCTGGTTCTTTGGTGACATCATCCTGGCTACAAACCTGCAGGTTCGCTTCAAGTGAGTACGTCAACAGTTTGTCTTTTCTTTTTCTTTCTTTCTTTCAATGGGCCTTGAAGAGAGAAACCAAATCCCTGCTCACTCTTTGTAAATTGCCCGTGGACAGATGAGCAACAACTAAACATCTGCAACTAGGTTCTTCAAAGAGAAGCAGATATATATACATATGACTGGTTCCATTACCTGTGTATTGTGCAATGTACAAAACAACTAATGAAAACATCTCCGCAAACGATGACATCATTATGTTTCATTAGATATGTGGTTTTCCACTCCATGCATGTAATTTCACCATGATATAAGTAACTACATAATGTACTCTACTGACAGAGACCGGTATCTAACAAAGGAAACCCTACAACACACCCACACACACTGACAAAAACACTGACACGCAGCGACGTCACCATCCAGCAGTCCAACAAAGGTTGCACTCTGCTCATCACTTCACTTATTCCCCAAAGGACAGGTAAACAAACACGTGTGACAGGGTGAACACCAACAACCCACTTTCTAATGTCACTTCATGTCGTCTCTTCACTGACGCACATCAGTACCAGTCCAGCGTTTGGACACACACAACAGCACTGATGCTGAAAGAAAAGAAAAACAACCAAAAGGTAAACACTGCGACGTCCCCGTACGGCGAGCACTTTAGAAACCCGATACGTGTAATTTATTCACGAATACGTGATTGATGTCACCACACATTCCTTGGCCGCCACAAGTCAGGGGGACAAAGGTTGTTTCTGCTCCTATGTGTGAAGGGAAGTGTTAGTGGACCCCGCCGCCCGTGAGTCAGTGCATTAGCATCCCACTTAGCCCAGCCCTTGTTTGTTAAAGCGGGCTAGATCTGAAACTGAACTTTCTACTCACCCCACCTCCACCCACATGTCCTCTCCTGTGTCTTTTTCAACTGATACCGCGGACGACACAAGCAGGAACACAACACAACACAGTAGGAGTCACTCACACGGTGCAGGTATTTAGTGCTGCATAAAGGAAGCAAACTGCTATTCAAGCAACATATTTCCACTGTGAACTTTATCTGCTCGTGTTTGGCAACGAGACCACTCAGAAATCAATAAACCCGCTGCCAGTCTCGTATTTTAATGTCAGTATCACATGGGAATATTCAAGACTGATTTTCTCTCACTCAACATTTATGCTTTTTTTTTTTTTTTCCATTAGCCATTTTATTGCAGTCAAATACTGGGCGGGGGGTCAACTATGGGGTGATGTTTTTTCCATGTTTGTCTGCAGAGCTGGTTGGGCACTGGGCAGCACTGGGACACTTTGGCACACGATATGGAAAACTGTTCCAAAAAAAAAAAAGAAAAGTCCAACATAAATGCTCCCAGTGCTTTATTTTTCCAAAACATTACTGATTACTCTGATGTTACCCACCAGTCTGAGAATCTACCCCCCCAAATAAATTTCATTGTGTATGATTGAACTCCAGGACACTAAAGATCTGGTCACATGTATGTATACATACTGGTCTGGAGAGGTTATGTTTGTGTTGCCTGGATACGTTTATTTTTATTTTTTTGATTCAATGATCAACAGAGGTAGGGTTGGATACCAATGCCCACACACTGAGCTTACTATTATGAGCACTACCATGGGAATTTCAAATGTCTCGTCTCTCCATAAATGGAGATGAGTCAGTTTTATTGGCTAAGAGCTAAGAGCTTTATCTGTAGAACTGTTTTTTTACTTTCTAATCATCATGGTTGTTGTTGTTAATAATTCTTAGGAGTTTTACTCACAGAATGCCTGGGTTAAATTTTTTTCAAGTTGAAGCAAAACTCATAAGACTATTGGTTGCTCTTATTAGATGTGATTGATCTCTTCCAAGAAATGCTCTCCTTCTGCTGAAATGAGACGTCAGATTACGGCCACTGTTTTAGAACAAGCAAAGACGGATAGTATATAGATTATCTTTGGAACAAGATTTCCCCAGAATGGTTTGTCATACACAGGGGTGGGCATGTAAGTTTCGTTTTGAAACGGGCTCAAAAAAATAAATAAAATCATTGATCTCTAACTGTCTGACTAAAAACGGGCAAAAGCAACATGAAATATGTAATCAAATAGTTAGTAGGCCTAATGCCCCTATTAATATGCAGTATGCAAAAATTATATGGACATGTCAACTAGGGGTGTAAGAAAATATCAATACACTAAAATGTTGCAATAGCCTACTTTATGAGGTGATACTGTGTTGATACTTTGAAGTGCTCTGTTGATAATTTAACAATTGTTTACATGGTGAAAGTGGTTTTATGTTGTACTTGAGCCTAAAAAAAATAAAATAAGGGCACATCCACTGTGCAGATGGCACAAAACATATTTACTGGGATGTAGGATGCTACACGAACTCTGAAATATAAATGCAGGTGTAGCTGAGTCATACAAATAAACTGTGTTAGTGCATACCAAATTGTGTGATCCTTGTGCTATAGAGAGTTTAAATAAAAATATACTTTGTTAAAATAAAAAAGGGCATATTGATTTTAATGTTGCGGCCGAAAACCCTACCAATGACAGCAGATAAACAGCAGGAAATTTAACCCAGTGCAGAAATAAAAGGGTTCAGGTGGCAGTCGAGGCACAGGCGGTGGCGCCACACTGAGCCTCTGCTGACATCTAGTGGCGGCTCGACGCAACTGATAATAATTGCACACGCTTAAAAACAATGTAAAACACAGTGTATATAGCTCTAATTATATCATTTAAAACCTATATCGTACTCTGTGCTATTTAAAATAAATAATTTTGTCGATTAAAGAGTTTGGACCATTTAGCATTAAGCTAACTGCAGTGACGTACCGAGCTAAAACACACTAGCTGCTGTTAGCTTATCAATAACTGCTGTTCAGGGTTAATAGCCAATAATGGCGTGTAGCCGCGGTTATGTTGGTGTTATTGTTTTTTGATACTGCAGTTTTAAGGGCTTGGTTCAAAGCCTGACTGAGAACCGTGGGCTCACCGGCGCAGACTGCTGTTGTTGCCCTCGGGGGACGGCGGCTCATCTTCGGCTGAACACTTCCTCCTCTTCAGGCTGCGGCCGCTCGGCTGTCGCTTCAGCTGCTCCACAACCTCACCGCTCTCACCCATTTAAATGTCAGCGACGACACAGATCAGTGGTAATTACAGGTTACAGAAAGGGTTAAACACAGTAATAACAATACATGTTAGTACTACTACTGCAGACTCGTGACTATTTTTGAATATGGCGGAAATCCAAGAACTGGCCAATGAGAGCAGAGAACAGAGGAGCTCGTTTCCGGGTTATCACACCGAGGGGGCGGGGCCAGAGTAGATCTATTGTTATGATCAAACATTGAAAAATATAAGTTGGTCCCTGAATAATAATCAAAAATGGAGTCTGGGAATAACAAATTTAATTTTTTCAGCAACATATTGTACACAAATGTCGTTTATTACAAAAAAATTATGTGCAATAAAGCACTTTTTCTTTTTCTTCTTCTTCACTATGTGACTGGTGCCATTTTTAATTGCATTATGATTGTCAAAAAAGCAAATGTTGCAATTGGCCATTTGTGTTAACTTTTTTGTAATTTATGTAAAGATATTTGAAAAAGCATTTCCTTCAGTTTGCTATTATAATGTATTGCAAAAAATAAGTTACAGAGCAGCTGAACAATGGAGTATTGCAGGTCAGTTGGGTTTATTACATAATCTACAAGGACAACTGTTATATACTTGTATAGTGTTATTTACCGTTGTGGTCTTCTTAGGTCAATGAAGGTGACAGGTGAGTAGGTCCCAAAAAAATAAGTGCAAGGCATTAATGACATAGAGTGACTGTCCAGTGGTGAACACGGTCTCAACAGCCATAACTTACTGTATATAATTTACATAATTTACCTGTCTTGTTTACAAAGAAGATTAAAGCTGCTGTTACAAATGGATTAAGAAAACTCTGACCAGCACGCTCCACACTAGCAACAAACACTGTCGGGGGAGGGGAAATGTCACTGTCCAGGCCAGGAGGCTCTGAGCTTGAGGAGAATCTGCACATCACAGGGGGCCAAGCAGAAAACCCCCAACTCGTTGAGGGCAGACTCGGGTGGAGGATCCTCTATACCTCCAACGTCTCTTGTCTCCTCCTCCGACTCTTTGAGGAGATCCCTCAGCAGAATAGCAGAGCCCACGTTCAGGCACAGGATGATACAGGCCTCCTTAACGCTGTGGAGAGAGGAGAGAGCAGAAAGACAAAACTAGTCAGAATGCTGGTTCTCCTCATTTATCTCTGTCTTCACTTGTCTTAATGTTTTAGGGATACAACACATTAGTATGAAAATTATCTGCCTGATTAATATTTTCTTTCAGTGTTTTTCTTCCACAAAACATTTAGGAGTTAACTATGTCCCTCACTAAAAATCCACATTCTACATTTTCTTGTTTCAATAGTCCCATACGTCCCAAACATAGGGAACAACATCAGACGCACATATAACTGAGCCTGATGACTCTGTCTTGACCTTAGAGACAGTGTTTGACAGCTCAAGGTGCTGGTGAATCTAATCCCAATATTCAATCTCAGCCAACTGTTTCTAATGCTGCGTTTGAGTTGGAACTCAGATTTTTCCGACTTCCAACTTGAAAAAGTGCAATCGAACGCCACCTGAAGAAAAAAGTCCCGACTACGCTGCGGCCCGCGCATCAGTTGTCTGATGTCACACAACAATCTGCAGCCAGGCAGAACCAACGTACAACATCAATTAAATGCATTTAAATGCCCAAATACATTAAAGCATTCTTTTTTTTAATTGTTTTTGTGCCCTTTGTAATGTTTTTATGCCTGACGTAAAGCACTGAATGCATAGTTTGTTCCGGTCCGCCATGTTTTTGGTTATTCTGTAAACAACAGTGTGGTGATAACCAAGCATGGTCATCCATCGTTAACAGAACCATCTTGATTATATGAGTTTTATTTTCTTCTAAACGGAGCAACAGGCATGAGATTAAATTAAATTAGCAACTGCAAATAGGCAAATCTTTCAATAGGAGGTAATAAAACCCATAACGTTGGAATAATTTTGGTTTCAGACACATGCCTCTTTTTATCATCATTCATGAGAAGAGGTAAAAAAATATATTTTATTCCAACTTTATGGGCAACAGTGTATTTACACATTATCACTATAACCAATGACCTTATTGTGTGAATTTGTTGTACTTTTTTCATACTTATTATATATACAATATTTCTATTGTTATTTGTCATTATACAGTATTTGCATAAATCTGAGACGTCCTATGATGACAGGGACACGAGGATCATCCACTATTTAGTCGTGGATTTCTGTGTTCCAAGGATGAGGAGACTGAGAACGGTGTTATACACACACACACACACACACACACTTACTGTTTAAAGAAGTTCTCAGGTCTTTTGCAGTAGTGACCAAACAGAGGAAACAGGTTTCTGGTCATGTCGAACTGAAGCTGAGCCGCTCCACCGTCACTGAAATGGTTGGACAGGATCACCTGCCGGAGACACGGGGACATGTACTGAGCTGACTGTACCAGGTTGCTAGGTGACCACACATAACATAACATAACAGCTGTTTGATAACAAACATTACGAGGGAACGAGCAGAGCAGTTACGCAGGTGTGGTTTTTGCTTCCCTGCACCTGTTTGAGGTTTTTCAATGTATTTGCAGTTTTAAATAGTGCATGTGCCACCGAATCACGTCTTACATCCTGGTAGAGGAAGTTGTCGAGTCTCTCCGCCAGGCCCTGCCAGGCCAGCTGGAACAGAGAAAGACTCAGGACCTGATGAAGGTTCAACAGTCTGTCCCTCACGCACAGCATCATGGGACATGCTGAACTGGACAGGGACATGGTGGACTGGTCGTGCTGGGACGGTAGAGACAACCACCTGGAGAAGAGAGAACAGGTGACTGTTGGTGTTTATTCTTCTATAAATATAAAAGTCCACAGGAAGCAGAACAGAAACCTGCCCCGTCTCACCTGTCTTGGCCGTATGGTTTGGCCTTTTGCATGATTTCTCTCATGGTCCACTCCAGCAGCCTCCCCATCATGTCTCCTCTCAGTCGGTCCAGCAGAGCCAGCAGACCCTCGAACAGAGAGCCCTCCAGAGACGCCAGGCGGCCCACCTCCATCTGCCCCAGCTCGCCCAGCACCGCCTCGTCGCCCAGGGAAACGGCCGCCTGCTGCAGCTGCAGGAAGAACTGAGGACAGAGGACCAAGGAAGTGTCAGGTACCAAAAACAGACATTTAATCCCTGATCAGATTCGCATCAGATTCTGTATCAAATCATGATTCCACCAATTTTCCTTTAAAAGAGACATATTCTGCCTCTTTTCCACAAATTAAAATAGTTCCCAGGTGTCTCAAAGACATGTCTGTGACATGCTTTGATCAAAATACCTCAAGGATAAAACATCACAGCTCTTTTCATCCTCTCAAAACAGCCCTGTTCAGAACGGCTGGTTTCAGTGCCTGTCCCTTTAAATGCAAATGAACCACTGCTTGCCCCACCCCTTCTACTGGTACCAGGTAGGGGTGGGATTATGCAAATTTGAAAACTAGTTACATCACTGGAAGACAACTGAGGGAACAGCTCATACAACCACATGGATTTCAACCTAAGGAGTCTGCACATTACAGATTTATTTGTCAATTCTCACATTTTGGGGGCCGGAAGGCAAAACAAACACCCAAATATATGTTGAAGAGTCTTCAAATATGTCCCCTTTAATTAAAAAAAAAAACAACAACTCACAAATGACCCAAATGACCCAAACAACAGAAATGAATAAATAAAATAAACTGAATTAACTCCACACACCACATTGTCTCCCCAGTCTCCCAGTATGGTGGATATGTAGTTGACAGCATTGAGGATGGCACAGTAACGGGCACCGAGGGGACAGCGAGACTCCTCCTTCATCACCTGGTGACAGAAAAAAAGAAAAATCTAATTCAACTACGTCTGTTTCATTCATTTCCTCTCATGCTTTCTCTCTTCAAAAATAATTAGACAAAGAATGAGAAGAAACAACAGAGACAAAATAAACACAAAAGCTGTAGGCAGAAATGAACAATCATTACTCATCCCACAAAGGGCCGTCGTGGCTGCAGGTTTTTGTTCCAACCAAGCAGCAGCAGCAGCACACCAGACCTGACTCATTTAATCAACTGGTCTCAGTCTTCAGACAGATGACTGGTCAAAGTGTGTTGGAACAAAAACCTGCAGCCACAGCGGCCCTTGGTGGAATGACTTGCCCATCCCTATCATCAGTATTATATTATCATATCCGTAAATCAAGCAGGTTAAAAGTCTCATTTAGATTAAAATCCCTTCTTCAAGCTGAGCGTGCAGAACACAAAAAGTACTAACAGATAAATACAACTGACAGCCAAATCGACCTCTGTGTACATTTCAGAGCAGACATATTGATTGTGAGAACTTGTTCCTCGATTCGTAAAGACTTAAATTCCCTCACAGTAATAGACTCTGACAATGTCAGGCTCTTCAGTAAATCAGATGGATTAAAGCTCTTACAGCTGCACAATTAAGCAGCAGATGAATTAAACAGTTTCCCTCGCAATTCTGCCACAAACAGGCTTGAAACTGTCAGAGAGGAGATGAATCTCTCTCTCATTTTCTCAGTACTCCTGGGGCCGTATTCACAAAGCCTTTTATCTTACCGCTAGGAGTGCTCCTAACTCGCACTAAAAGTTTTTACGTAGGAGTTTTTTCTTAAAAGCTATTCACAAAGCCGCTGAGACCTACTCTTACTAAGGATAAATCACTAAGAGCAAACTAAGAGTCACGCCCCTGGTGACGCCCCGTTGCTATGGATTACGTCAATTCTCGTGCACGAATTCAAGGCGCTCAACACGGTGATTGGTTGTTGAGTGCCGGCGGCGCCCCCCCTCCCCTCCCCTCCCCTCCCCTCCCTCCCTCCTCCTCCTCGCCGCCGGCCGCTCCGCTCCACTTTTTTTTTTTTTTCTTGCCGTCAGGTCCGACGGGGCTTTTTAGATTGCTTCGAGTCCAAACCACTGTCTCTGCTGCTCAGTTGGGCTCTGAACTTTCTGTCTTTCGCTCTGCCATCTGCATCTTTCTGCTACAGTTTTTGTCGCGTCTCACTTTCTGCAGTGTGACGCTGTGCAAATGCAATGAGGGTCAGTGCGTCCACTCGCAAAGCAGCCGCTGGTTTTTTTTCTTCCCACATTTTAATATTATTTTTCACATTCGTTGACAGCCCTATATGGTGATCATAATGATGAGAAAAGAAAATGCATTACCCACATTTGTGGCCTATAGCAGGATTTGAACCCAGACTAACAATAAGTTTGGTTTACTGGGGGAGCAGCCTTATCACATGAGCTATTACTACTAACAGATGTGTGTGTCTAGCGTACCCACCAACCTTTTAAAAATATTTTTGGCTCACATCAGCACGACTGCATCGTAGCAGTCGCAGTTACCTCGGTCCGACCGTTGTGACGCCTATATTAGACAGTCCGTCACCGTCACTACTCCCGTTTTATAGCGAAAATGTTGGTGATGACCCAAAAAAAAAAAAAAAAACACCGACAAAAAGGCACGTTGGGCATCAAAGGGCAAAGGGGCAGGTGCTCCAGCACCCGCCTCTGCAGCAATTTGCAGTCCTCCATACATTTGCCTGGCTGCAGCCATTTGCGATTCTTTGTGAATAGGTCTTACTGAGTTAGGAGTCCTCACGAGGACTTCTAAGCTCTCCCAGACTTAGGAGCTACTTTTAGGCATAAAATACTTTGTGAATTACTCTTATTTTAAAAAACTAGGAGTCCTAAATTTAAGACTGACACGCCCACTTTTTTTAGGAGTTGCTCCTAAATTCGGCCCTTAGGAGCTACTTTTAACCTTAAGATTCTTTGTGAATACGGCCCCTGAGCTCTGCTCTTCCCTCCTTCTTCAGCAGTGCCACTGAAAGCCTCACCATCTTTCATCTCATCACTCCGTCGTCATTACCTGGGTCAGTCGGATGCGGAAGTCATCCACCAGTTCTCTCTGCAGCCCCAGGAACTTGAGCTGAGCAGAAGGACAGGGTAAACCCCGGTACCGCTCTGAGAGGAAGAGGACAAGAAGAAGAAAGAAGAAGAAAACACCAGATTCAAACATGGTTTATATTCTCTGACAGTAAACGTTACATCCTGTGTGGCTTTAACTGCCCTGTGAAGTCTGACCAGTGGTAAAGCTGTGGTGTAATGTTTTTATGATGCATGCACACACTCCAGTTCATAAAGATCCATTCTGGCGATTCCCAGCCTTTTTTGACTTGTGACCCCATTATGACATCACTAATTTCTGGCGACCCCGCGATCACGTGACTGCACGTGATCACGGCCGTCAATCATGCGCCAGCTACGATATTTTTATTTGCTGCATTTTATTTGATCTCGATTTATATTCAAGAAAGTGAAAGTATAGAATACAGTTGTTTAAGATTGTGTGTGGTGTTTTTAATCACAATTTCAAAAAGAATAAAAATTAGTTTAAAAATATTTTTACAAGTAATTTTTTTATTAATTCCTAGACATTTCAAGCGACCCCATGTGAATTTCAGTCGACTCAACGTGGGGTCCCAACCCTAAGGTTGAAAAACACTGCCCTACTCACATAGCTATAGTTGGCTTCTAAATGAAAGGTTTTTTCTATTTGACCATCAAAAATGTCGATATGAGGCAAAGTCTCTGAGCAAAGTTTCCAACATGTTGTGCATTTTATGAGAGCAAAGTGAACCCAAATCTCTCCCAATGCATCATGGGTGTTGTGCGAGTGTATACTGTAAGTGATGGATAAAGTATTAGAGTAAAGCACAGACGGGTCAACAAGGCTAGGAAAACTACTTATAAGTGCAGATCATTTATCCACAGCTTGTCTTGTGTGACAGTAATGCTCCTAATGAAAGCTTGTGAATAAAGGGGACTTGTGAAGTTTATTACCTGATGCACATGTTTTGACACGTTTCCATAAAGGCAAAGTGACAGTGTTACTGACCTGTGACGACCTGCAGCAGAGTCATGAAGGTCTCAGCGCAGTCTGGAGCCTTCAGTTCATCCATGTCACTGATGTCTTTGTACTGAGAGCTCCACGCTCCCTCGGCAGACAGCATGGCGTCCATCTTCTCCACGGCCACTGTGTACACAGAGGAGCGCAGGGTTAGAATAACACAATACCTAAACAAGGTACTTGTAGCATGTTTGCATTGTATTTTATAAAACTCCTTTTACTGTGTGATCAGCTCGTGAAGTGAAGAGGCTGCAGACAGAAATCAGTGACAGTTTGTATTTTAAAGCATTATGTTTAAAGGGATAGTTCAACATTTTGGCAAATTGGCCCATTGCCATAATCCCTATAGTCATAGCAGTAGGTTCGTTACCTTTAATTGTCGGTGCAAGCTATTTTTAGAACGGTGGAGCAGAGCCGTGAGCTGCTCAGAGCTACGCTACGGAAGCTAATGGGATTTCTTGGTTTCCCTCATCAAACTCATCAAATACAAAATCCAACAACTCCAAAACGCTCTGGTGGACAAGTTGTGACCTGCACATTCACCACGCTATGAGATAATAACAGAACGTTACGAGGCAAATGCAGAGACTGCTTGCCGAAAAACTGCCCCCGACAGGAACGTGCATAAGCCGTTTTGCTAAATGTTGTACTATCCCTTTAATATAAAGACGAATGTTAGTCAACTGCAATTATTGCCAAATATGGTCACAGTCCAGAGTCACAGCACTGAATAATGGCCAGACGTGGTTTTACAGGACATTATGAGGTCACAATGACCTTTCACCTTTTTATGCTTTTAGACATTAAATTGTGTGATAGTCTATGAATTTGTGTGTTATGGACAAGAACATGTTCTGTCTTTGACCTTACACCAGGAAATTGTCATCAGTTCATCCTTTGACTAATAACCACACAGCGTATGAACTCAGTTAACTGGCCTTGCACTCAACGACTTACTCTTCCTCTCCACGGTGAGCCACTTCTGCAGCACGGCGTCGTCCAGCAGGAGGTGCAGCAGGCCGGGCAGCACCGCCGGGTAGTTCTGGTTGCTCCGCAGCTCCTTCTCAAACTGCAGCACCTCCTCCACCAAGTGGCAGAACAGCATGTCGTCATACAGCAGCCTGGAGGCATCGCTGGCCACTTTGTCCTGGACCAGACACAACAGGCCACGACACAGCTCCACCTACACACACACACACACACACAGAGACACACACAGACACACACACAGACAGAGGGTTAGGAGAGAGACAGAGCAGGGAGACACAGAGGGACACACACGTACATTTAGTCTGCTTGACTTAATTTTTGTTCGGTCTTTCACCAGATGAATTTATATTCAAATACACAGTCATGTTAATTTTCACTTTTCAAAGCTATTAGACACTTCAACCTCAACACATCACTACAGCCGTATACTGTACCACATATGACAGTAGTGGACAAATCCAACTGACAAAACAGAGCTGATCATCATATCTGCAGTGGGCAGCTTCTGGGCTCCTTATTTAATCATTAAGAGGAGAATAATCAGAACTACATATAATATAGCTACATTAGTTACATTAGTAGATACAGCATCTATGATAGAATCTACATATGAAGTATCAAAACAGACAAAAAAAATCATAGATATTCTTGATCAAATCCAAAATAATATACATTAAAGAGACTCCAAGAAGTTTGCTTTTGGTTATTAAAGAGTCTCATATTAATGTGGATGAATCTATATTACCTACACTTGTTAATGGGTCCATTTTCGTTAAATATATCGTTTTATCTTTATAGTTATTTTGATATTATTATTTAGTGGTCGACCCAGACTTCCTAGTTTAGTTAACACCGCTGGATCACTAGTTGGCATCGTTTATGGTCGGGACTACGACGGTATCTGATTCTTTAAACCTCCGACTTTCATTCTTGATTAATGAAAACATTCTTGGCAAATGTTTTCGCTTTCGTCCGTCTTGCACCTGTCCAAGTATTTCACCGTGCGCGTGGAGGCTCATGGGAACCGGTATTTTTTACATGTCCTCTCATTAGTACCAAGAATATAACACAGTGGTCTGGCCTGGATCACATCTGATTGAAAAAAGACCCATTTGAAAGTCAGACAGTCATTATGGAGCAGTATTTATTACCCTGGCATTGATGGTGGCTCCGGCTCGCTCCAGAATCGGCTGGATCTTCTCCTCCATGAAGGTGGAGCTGTTCCCCATCCACATGAGAACCTGTGTGAGGTACCACTCAGGCTGCAAGAAGCACAGACAGGGGACGAGTTGGAGCGTCTGTGATATCACTCCACTTAGCACCATTTCTGTGTGTTTGTGTGCTTTCTGTGTGAGAGACCTTGCTGAGGGAGTTGGTCTGTCGGTTCCCGTAGAAGTGGTATTTGAACCTCTTGCTGAGCGGCAGCAGCATGATCTGGATGGGCAAACAGAGGGGAGGAGCGGGGGAGGAAGGTGTGGCTGCTGACGGAGGCTGCGTGGATGGAGCTCCCTGAGCAGAGGCCAAAGCCTTCTGAGATATGAGGTCATCGCTGTCAGGGGACGTTAAAGAAACTTCAGAAGGTCATGACACTTTGCTGAGACACTTTATATGTATCTCAAGTTTTTCCCACTGCTCTCCATCGTCTTTGAGATGTTTCTACACCTTGGGCAAACTAAGCAATCTGGGAGAGGAGTTTTGGTAAAAAAAAAAAAAAAAAGTTGAGAATGCTAAGTGGAGCTGCTTCAGAGTAGCTTTTCTGAAGCAGTTAGCACAATATCAAATAAAGGATATATAAAATGCCAATGATAATGGTAACGATTGTTAAAGCAGAAGTAAGCAGAATATTTGTGTTAATATAAGTCTTAAATAGTTATATCTTCCGACAGCAATCACTTCTATAGAGTGTTTGGTCTGAAACACGGGTCTGTCAGTCACTCTGCTCTGCTCTGAGCCCAGGAGAAAACTTTCCTTGTATCCTACAACCTTTATCCAATGAGGAGAGAGAACGGCATAAAGGGGCGGTCCTCTCTGTGTGTGCAGCCAAGGGATGCACACACAGGCGCGTGAATGTGGTGACGTAGGGACGGGGTAGTGACTCCATCTGCTGACAAGAAGTTAACCAAAATGACCAGATCGCTTACTTCTGCTTTAATTTCTGCCTAATATCTACAGACCAAACATCAGATGTGCAGAAGCTCAACGTGAAGGATACGAGGTCTGCAGGGCCAGGAGCTGAGCCACCAGCAGCTCCAGCTGACTGCTGATCTCCTGGCCGTTGGCGGTGGGCGTCAGCGACTGAGTCGGGGGGGAGATGATCGGCCAGTGGAGCTGAGTCAATACTTTCTCAAAATCACTGGGGGGAAGAATTGAAGAGGTGATGGTGAACTCAAGGTAAGGACACACACAGTCTACATGTGAGTAAACCAAAGCCCTGCACGGAGGTTTCACCTGGTCAGTCGGTCTTTGATGATCTTGTGCCAGAAGTGAAGCGTTTCTCGGAGGAAGTCCCGGAGGTGAGAGCAGCCAGACTGGCTCAGGCCGGTGTCGAGCGAGGCCATGCTGTCTACCGCCCTGATGGCCTCCCAGACACTGCTGGTCATCAGACACTGCTGGACCGCAGCACTGTGGGCAAACAACACGTTACTGCTTCTGTCAGCCCACAGCAGACTGAAGGAAGGGAGACTGCTTCTTTTAAAGGTCATAGTAAACTCAGCATGTCTCACTGCCCTTTCTCTGCTGGGCTTCGGAAAGAGATAGTGCTGAACTGACTGCCCTGCTTAAAGTGATGAATGATCTGCTGGGATTAGATCCCAGTGTCCTAGTTTACTGGAGCACCTCCAACAATGGAGGGGGCCACCTCAGGTTCACTTTCACATTGGGTTCATTCTGGTTCTTTCTTGGTGTGGCCACGTCACGGTCTTCCTGTGTGAAGATGACGTGCAGAATTTGTTCTCCAGCCTCTCTGGGTCTCTCTGTAGGTCATCTCCAGGAATTATGGGAGTTTTCATTGATATACTCTGTCTTTTAGGCCAAAACTTGACCTCAAATGCTGGATGGCCCGGAACTTGAAGCTTAAAGGGATAGTTCAACATTTTGGGAAATTTGCCCATTGCCATAATCCCTATAGTTTTAGGAGTAGGTTCGTTACCTTTAATTGTTGGTGCAAGCTATTTTTAGAACGGCGGAGCAGAGCCGCGAGCTCCTCAGAGCTACGCTACGGAGGCTAATGGGATTGAATTGATGAGGGAAACCATGAAATCCCATTAGCCTCCATAGTAAGGACTATGGCGATGGGCCAATTTGCCAAAATGTTGAATCCTATCCCTTTAAACTTTAAAACATCTGGGCTTTCGCTACCAAAATATATCAAAACAGGGGTTGGAGTCAGAGTTCACTTTCAAATTTTTGAGTCAGGGTTACTTTTTTTTTGTCATTTTACATGACATTCTTAAAATTAAATCTTTAATGTTTTAAACTGTTTTCATTTCCTGTCCTTCATTTTTTATTTTGTCTTGCAAAGCACTTTGTAGCTGTGTGTAGAAAGATGCTACATAAATAAAGCGTATTATATCATTTTAAATGGGGGTGATGCAGGTGGCCAAATAGCTTTGCATTTAGGAAGATAGAAGCGAAGATGTTGAACAGACCTATGAAGAATCTCTGAAACTTCTGCAATGTGCAAGATAAATTCATTGTCTGTTCACCACAGTACCTGAGTTCTTCTATATGTTGAAGGCAGCGGAGGTATTTCATGTGTCTCTCTATGGTGTCGACCTGATTTAGCGTCTGGCCAAGATTATCCATCCAAGGCTGAGCCCCCTGCAGGTGCTGCAAGACACAAATCATTAACCAAGACAAACAACTGCTGAGGGTGATAAGAGAGAGGAAACTGGACTTCTGGTTTCACCTCTCTGTTCAATGACATTACAGGAACATTTGGTGATGAATCTTATTAAACAGAGCAGATCTACTTTTTCCCTCAGTTTCTGTGGGTGGTGTGTGTCTCTACCTGCTGCAGCGTGTTGGAGATGAGCCTCTCTTTCTGCTGCAGGTCCTCCAGGGAACATCTGGCCTCCTCGGCAGCAGACAGAGCTTCAGAGACTTTAGGAGGCACCGAGTTGGACACGGTCAGAACCTGGAAGACAGAAAATACAGAGTCACTGCTCATGTTCTTAACGCTCCTGTTTGTCCTCCTGGGTCAAATTGACTCTATCTGTTCCCTTCCTCCATCCTTCCATCCTTCCACCCTTCTTCCTTCCTTGACCCTAGGACAACAGGTGGGTTAAAAAGCTATTAGCTAATACTTAAATACTAACACTTTCCTGCTAGGAAAAAAAAATAAAGACACATATTTACTGGGTTGCACTTTTTACATTCTTGGGGGTCTGTAAAATGTATTTGTTTCACATGAATTCCTAGTAGGAAGAGCTATGTGAGAGTGAGAGCACTGTGGGCACTGAGGAGGATGTTAAATGAATGGCTGAGCAGAGCAGCATTTTACATGAACCACCACACTGTCGTGAATGCAGCATCGCCAAATAAGACTGCTGAATAACACTACTGAATATATTTGCAACTAAAGAGCACATTGTCCAAACAGTTAGGCAACACGTGCAAAATCCTCATAGTGGGATTCTATGAGCTACATCTGGATATAACAATGTTCTCACTGTGTCTCTATGTGAATGTGACAGTGGAAAAAAACACCACGGAGCACCAAAGACTCATTCTAGTCCATCAACATGAACTCCTCCGCTGCAGGCTGCAGGTCTATGGCTGCAGGCTGCAGGTCTATGGCTGCAGGCTGCTGCCCCTCATAGACATATCACCTGTTCCTCCAGCAGCTTGTTCTCCTCCCTCAGCTTCTTCAGCAGGTTGCCCACATTCTTCAGGGATTTCACGTCGTTGCCGACTTCTTTCTCCAGGAAATCCACCACAAAGTCCTGCAGAGGGTCCGGGTCCAAGGAAACCGGTTCGTCATCCGAGCTGCGGACGGGACTGGAAGGAGGTTGTGCCAGTTTGGTCCCAGTTTGCTCCGCTGCTGCTGCTGCGCTGAGCGCCGCCATCTTTGTTTCGCCACCGCTGTCAACAAACTTCCGAGGAACGGAAAAGGGGGAGACGCTCGTTTTATTTCTCTGGGCGTGACGAGCGGGCGGAGACACGGCTGGTTACGTGGCATGGTCCATACGGGTCCACAGCAGTAAAGTGTGCTCACATTTTAATTTACGCCGCGTCCATCTGTGGTTTCAAACGAAGTGAAGTCAATACCCGCGCCTCGCTTTGTTCTGTTCGTTAAAACGCAGGATGCTGTGTTAGAGCTCCGCCGCCAGCTCTGTCCCGTGGGACACGCCGAGCAGCGAAACAAGGACACCTTTCTGTAGCCGAGTTAGCACGAGAGTCCACGTACACGTCATAGACCACACGTCCACAATGATACGTCATACTTGCAAAAAAAAAAAAACCGTCATACTTGCATGTATTTTTTTCAGTTTCCTCCATCAGAAAAAAACTTTATTTAGTCGAATCAAAGTAATTAGTACTTACTACTAATTACTAATCTACTTATATTTTCTATCACTGCGTTTAAATGGTTGTATCATACAAAATGACAAGGCAAACATATACATTCCTACATACATCGGGGTCATGCGTTCCCACAGCCCTATGTTCCCACAGCCTTATGTTCCCACATTTCTAACTTTTGTTGTCACTGAAAATTAGGCCCTATGTTCCTACAGCCCTTTGGTCCCACCATTGGTTGGGTTTAGGCAATTAAGAAAGGAGTTGGTTAAGTTTAGTAAAAAGCCCCGGTAGAGGCTAGACAGGCCAGATAGATAGAGTCCAGATAGGTAGAGAGAGTCCAGTGGGAACATAGGGCTGAGGGAACATAAGGCTGTGGGAACAGGCATGGACCCACCCCATACATCATAGAATGCATGTAGGCTACGAGAAAAAACCCAAGCGTGTGTGTATGTTAAGAATAAGAATGTATGAGTTCAAAGTTTCCAAATCAAAATCTGGTTCAAAGTTGAAGAAATGTTTCTTTTTGTAGCATATAACAGAGATGGCCAAACCTACACAGCCATCTCTAGACAAATAAAGCTTTGCCTGAAGAACCAGATGAGTAGGCCTATTACCTCTGTTATCTCTGTTACATTTTGAGGCTACATTTCTGAAATCATTATCATTATCTCACACCAAAAACCGGCCACATCTGAAAGGGGTTTTGCTTTTAGATATTTCATTACAGACAATAACCCATGGCCAAAATAGTCATACACTTTTGTGCGTGTGTGTGGTCATGTTCTGTTGACAAAGTCGTGACAAGCAGAGGGCGGAGCAGCATTTGTTGAAAGTTCATGAATGCCATGGTGAATAATGCTTTATATTAACAATTCCTGATCTTTGATGCATGACCAAACAAGTGCATTTGACAAGCAGCCCTTGACTCAGCTTCCCCCATTCTGAAATCACTCATACTGCACGCATTATTCTTCACATGAACCAATGGAAATAAATAATAGAATATTATCTCATTTTCTTCAACTTCTTTTCTCCCTGAACATTAAGGAACAGTAATGCCTGTAGTTGGTCTTTAACTCTGTAAAAGTCACCACATGACACTGATAAAGAGGCCGCTAATTTGATTAATACATTTTTTTTTTTAATGAGTTCCCAAAATGACAGTAGGTACTGATGGCAGTGAAGGTTGAGAACTGAATCTCTATGTTTTTAGACAAAAAAAAAAATTCACATGAAAGACATAAAATCTTCATGTAGTAGTTTTGGTTACTGGTCAATCTTCACAGACAAAGTTAGTTAAATGGGAGCAAAAGGCCAAAGTGTGGGAGTGTGCTGGCCCATGGGCATGTACAGTCACCCTGTTACTCTGCAGGTCAGTCTGAATATGACAACACGAGGCCATCTGCCCAACAACACTACGCTCCTGTGTCTACGTCTGTGTGTGTGTGTGTGTGTAAGGACGTGCAGCAGAGTCACGTGGAGCATCAGCCCCTCGTCACCTCTGAGGTTTTCATTAACCAAATCTTTTAACCAAATCTTGAGGGTGACACCTACAGCGGTGCATTGTCATCACTGTCCCAGACAAACCTGCTGACCAAAAACTCCTGTTTTAAACTGATCTTTGAACAACAGTGTCAGACTCAATGCAGAGAGTAGCTACTACAGTTGTAGGCCACAGAATTTATTTTATATTTAATTACATCCATCTGTGAAATGGTTCATTTGATTGACTGACTGCAGATTGTTCAACTCATTTCGATACTAGCAGCCACATCTACTGTATGTTGTGCTGATGTCATCATAATCAGCCAGATCATCTTTATGTGTGTGGTTGCCTTACTGTTATAGATGATGAAATTATTACCAGATCATCAATTAAACATAGGTAGGCTTTTTCTAGACTTGAAAGCAAAGAGCTGTTAATGTTAGCTATGTAGAAATAGCAACAGTAAAACACTGGAAATGAAGTTAGGGACGGATTGTTAAAATGATGACAAACAATTATGGAGCAGAATAAAATCCACTGTAAATCACGCGTATGATTGAGATTTACATGGCTGCTAGCATGTTAATTGTATAGGCCCTACAGTAAAATTATAATTATTAAACATTTGCACACCTGCACTTTGTACATTACATTGCATTGCACAATTGTTCATTCTGCATTAACTGTGTAAATATGTTTTATGTCTTTATAAAGATTATGTTAGGCCTATTATTTCGTTTTTTTCTCTTAATACTAGGCCTATTAGCCTAAGTTATTTTATTTTATTTCTTATAAGTTATCTTATCTTTATTTATTTTTTAAATCCTATTCTATTGGAGCTGCTGTGACACCATCATGTGAGCATCAACAACACTCGTGCTCTGTTTGCTATGGTTGATAAGCTTACAACCCCCCCAAAAGAGATAGCTTCAGAACTCTTTTCCACAGAAAAATGCAATGAATTTGCTTACTTCTTCAATGAAAAAATCAAATCCATAAGGCTAAATATCAACACAAATCAGCAAAATAATACAATGATGCAATCCCTAAAATCACCTCGGAATAAATCAACGGTAATGTCAGAGTTTAATACAGTCGACCAAAAAACCTTAGAAGAAACAGTTCAGCATCTTAAAACATCGACATGTTGTCTTGACACAATACCTTCTGACTTTTTTAAAACTATTATAAGCTCTGTCCAAACAGATCTGCAACAAATAATAAATTGCTCACTTCAATCAGGCACGTTTCCTAAACCCCTGAAAGTAGCTGCCATCAAGCCACTCTTAAAAAAGAAAACACTGAATACTACCATTTTAACCAATTACAGACCCATCTCAAATCTTCCCTTTATAGCCAAGATCGTTGAGAAAGTGGTTTTTAATCAACTCAGCAACTTCTTGAACTCCAGTGGACTCTTCGACAAATTTCAATCAGGCTTCCGACCTCACCACAGTACAGAAACAGCTCTTATTAGAGTGTTAAATGACATAAGGTTGAACACTGACTCAGGCAAGGTGTCAGTTCTGGTCATGTTGGATCTCAGTGCTGCGTTTGACACTGTGGATCACAGTATACTGCTGGACAGGTTGGAAACCTGGGCAGGACTCAGCGGGACAGTCCTAAAATGGTTCAGGTCCTACTTAGAGGAACGGAGTTATTTTGTGACCATTGGTAGTTATCAATCCGATCGAGTGGCTATGACGTGTGGAGTTCCTCAGGGGTCAGTCCTTGGACCCCTTCTGTTTAACCTGTATATGCTGCCTTTGGGTCAAATTCTACAGAACTCTAATGTCAACTATCATAGTTATGCAGATGACACACAGATATATCTTGCACTGTCTCCAGATGACTGCAGTCCAATAGAGTCATTATGTCACTGTTTAGAGCAAGTCAAAAATTGGATGAGCCAAAATTTCCTTCAGTTAAATCAAGAAAAAACTGAGATCATTGTTTTTGGAAATAAAGAGAAGAGGGTTGCTGTCAGTAAACACCTTGAGTCACTGTCTTTAGAAACTAAAGACCAAGTCCGAAACCTTGGCGTGCTGATAGACTCAGATCTGACCTTCAACAGCCATATCAAATCAGTCACCAAATCAGCCTTTTATCAACTTAAGAACATATCCAGAATTAAGGGTTTTATGTCCCAAACTGATCAGGAGAAGCTGGTTCATGCTTTTATCTCCAGTAGACTTGACTACTGTAACGGTCTTCTGACTGGTCTCCCCCCAAAAAAGCATCAAACAGCTGCAGCTCATTCAGAACGCTGCAGCTCGAGTTTTAACCAGAACAAAGAGATCAGATCACATCAGCCCAGTTCTTAAGACCTTACATTGGCTCCCAGTCAGCTACAGAATAGATTTTAAAGTTCTGCTACTGGTTTACAAATCACTGAATGGTTTAGGTCCAGAATACATGAATGACATGTTAGTAGAGTATAAACCCAGTAGAGCTCTGAGATCTACTGACTCAGGTCAGATAGTGGAGCTCAGAGTTCAGACCAGACATGGTGAAGCAGCATTTAGCTGTTATGCTGCAACAACTGGAACAAACTACCAGCAGAACTGAGATCAGCCCCAACTGTCAGCACTTTTAAATCCAGGTTAAAAACATTTCTCTTTTCACGTGCTTATAGCTGAGAACTTAAAACTTTATCTATTTTCTTTTATTTTACTTTTATTTGCTCTTGCTTTTAACTCTGTTTTCAGTGTTTTGTTTGTTTTTATTCTGTCTTATGCTTCTTCTTTTTTTTCTTTTTTTTTTTAATGTTTTGTCTTTATGTAAAGCACATTGAGTTGCCTTGGTATGAAATGCGCTATATAAATAAAGATGCCTTGCCTTGCCTTGCCATCATTTACTGCAAAGGATTAATACTATTCTATAGCTTCAGGTTTCAGACCTTTGGGCTGTAATTTCCCAGCTTGGGATCAATAAAGTCTGTCTGTCTGTCTGTCTGTCTGTCTGTCTGTCTGTCTGTCTGTCTGTCTGTCTGTCTGTCTGTCTGTCTGTCTGTCTGTCTGTCTGTCTGTCTGTCTGTCTATCTATCTATCTATCTATCTATCTATCTATCTATCTATCTATCTATCTATCTATCTATCTATCTAGTGGTCTAGTAACTATAACTATTACCACTGCTACTGCCAGTAACATTAAAACATCTACTAATATAATGTCAATAGAGTTTGTGATATCTTTTCAAAACACATCAGGCACAGTTGCTGTCCTATAATAACCTTATATGAGCTATCCAATGAAACCTGACCAACACAGAGAAAGTAAGTCAACAGCTTATAGCGGAAATGAAACGATCTACTCCACATCTGCTTGACGTCATTCAACTGGCTCTACTGCTGCCCCGTGGTGTCATTGTAAGTGTCTATGCAGCTCAGTCATCAGGCCACACTTCTCTTCCTGTTAGTGCCTGCAGCGCTCCGACCTCAACCTGGACGACATATAAACATTCATTCATTCATAGGTAGGCTGCTGCTGAGTGAACCTCATGCATCCACTATCCAGACGTGTCAGACAGACAGTCCAATCAGGCTCTGTTGGGATGACGTCGTCGGCTGATGATGCAGGGGGCACAAGAGTTCAAGGAGCATTACAAGCTAGTTTGCTATACAAAGTATATTCATCATACCGCTATAGACTACAAATAACTAAACACTAACCCCACTCTCACCCAAACCTCAAACTTAATTGTGTTTTATTCCCAAATGAAGACTCAAGAGTCTGGGTTAGAATGAACAACAGTATAGGCTACACACAGACAAATGTTCTGTTGTTGAAATTGGTGAGCAGGGGTTCAACATTGTGATCAAATGCCTCCTCACTACTATGATGACTGACAATAACTTACTGACAGACACATGTAACTAGTTTTTGTTCTACTGTATTTTGATGGTGATGGCTAAAACAAAGAAAAGAAAAGAAAAAAAGAAGGAAGAGAAGAGAAGATACAGACAGAAAAAAATAGCCTAGCAACTTCTCCAGATTTCTCCTATGTGCTCTTCTCCATCAAAAACACACCACAATCTGAAATTTTTTTGCCTAACATTGCAGGGAGAGGAAATTGAGATGGTAAAGGATTTTAGATATTTGAGTGTAGTTCTGGATTCCAGACTCAAATTTGACAAATAATGGACAAGAAACCAATAAGGCGTCATCACTGTCACATTCTGAAGCAGTATCATTTGCTTAGTTTTGATAATTTCTTAAATTGTTTTTTAAGTGTTTGCAGAATTTGGCGCCAGATGTTTTGTGCAGTCTTTTTAGCAGACAAAATAGTGATAGTATCACCTGGGTACAGCAAGTGGTAACTGTAAAATCTCTCGCCGTTAGACCTCCTTTGGGCAGTCAGCCTTCTCTATAAAGGGTTCCCAGATGTGGAACTCACTACCGACTGAAATAAAACTAACCCGAGACATTAGGATTTTTAATAAAAATGTTAAAGTCTGGCTGAAACAAAATCAGAGCTGTATGCATTTTTAATTGGTCATGACTTGGAATGATTTTAGATGTATTGTACATTTTATTGTAATGGTATGTCATTTTGATGTCTTTTTTCTTACTTACTTTCTTTCTTTCACTAAAAGCCTAACTAGGTGCAAGAGTTGGAAACCATTAGCTATAATCTCTGTATGCAGAACATAAGTCACATTGACGTTTTTGTGTTTTTTTTTTCTTCTATTAATTTATCCAGATTCTTACTCTATTTTTATCAAATTTTTTACTTTATAATTTTTTATTTTATAAGTGAGTGGGTATGTGTGGGAGGGGGGGGGGGGGTGTGTGTGTTGTATTTCGAGTCCCTGAGAAACGTCTCATCTCATTTTGTCTACATTGTCTACATTACACTGGAATGGTGCAAATTGATCAAATAAAGACCTTTGACCTTTGACCTTTGTAACGGGTGTATGTTACTATGTTAGTAACCTGCATCATCCCTATCAAATAAACTAAATCTAGATTGACATAAATGGGTGTCCTACATCAATCAATCAATCAAATTCTATTTGTATAGCACTTTTCATACAACTGAAAATGCAACACAATTAATTAACATAATAAAAGCACAGGTGTATGTAGGTGTAAATAACAGACACACCAACAGCTCCACAACGACACCCCCCAAAACATTCACTTCACTTCCATTCAGGAAAGTGGACCTGTCCCCAGAGGGCAACAGTGAATCATACAGTAGTACACGTCACTGCTCCGTACTGTATATACGTTACAGTGACATCACAGGCTGAAGACGTCCACCAGTCTGGACTCTTTTATTATGTCATGCCCTCATACACTATGACTCACACAGCACAGGACAGTTGCTGCCCATCACTTTCTTTGCCCCCGCCCACTCTCTGTCGCTCTCTCTCCCCCTCCCTCCCTCTCTTTTTGTCAGATATTAAAGTGTAAGAGTGAAATGGTGAGTGAGGGACCTTCACATGAAGCCACAGAGTAGAGTAGAGTAGAATAGAAGAGCTCCTGCACCTCCTGCACCTCCTGCACCTCCTGCACCTCCTGCTCTCAAACCAAAGCCGCTCTGCTCTCTGCAGGATGCCCGGACACGTCAGATCAGGTAAAGAACGATGCATCGCTCTTCATCAGTCTGCATGTCATCATCCTTTTCCTCCCAACCCATCACTCCATCATTAGTTTGTTGCAATATTTCTTTCATTTCTTGACCTTCCCTTCTTCCTCTCTCATATGAAATCAGTTGCTAAGTTAGTAGACATGCAGACTGTTGCTTCTGTTTTTTATTGTTTTTTTAAGTGCAGCAAAGTTTTCTTTCATTTAGTTGTGTTCTCCTCTCCCATAGTGTCGGCTGCGTGGGTGGTGTCGGTCTGTCTGGTCTTCTGCAGACTGACCGGTGTAGGTGCAGCACCCATCTGCAGCACCAACGCCCAGGCTGGGTGCCATGCCCTCTCCCTGGCCAATCTGTTTGACCGGGTCATCCAACACTCAGCCAGGATGCACGGCATTTCAAACGACCTCCACTCCGAGTTTGTAAGTCCCCCCCCCCCCCGTGCTTGTGTGACGCTTGCTGTCCTAATGACATTTGATGTTGGATGTTTGTGCGTGATCAGGATTGTGTTTATTAACGATGGCAGCCCATTCTACTATTTCATTCATCACTTTTGTATCGGACCCACAGCTGACATTTAGACGACACCCGACCTCTGACATTTCATCCGTGCTTTCGTGTCTCGTCCTCTCAGGAGCAGTACTTCCTGCCCAGTAAGAATCAGATTGGCCGGGTCAGCCGCAACTGTCACACTTCCACCATCCTCACCCCAAATGGCAAAGAGAACGCTCAGAGAATGGCGGTGAGTTGACCTCTCTGAAAGGTATTTCCTCTCAAAAGCACAGACTGTTCCTCGTCATGGAGATGTCTCGTCCTCTGTGCACTTCACCTCTGCATGGCTGTTTGAACAGTTTATGTTGTGGTGTTCAGTTCAGTTCAAAGTCTCAGCCTGAGTTTGAACTGACTTGTATGCGTCCTGTTGCTGCTGCTGCAGAGAGAGGAGCTGACGGAGGTGATCCTGAAGCTGCTGATGGCGTGGAGGGATCCTCTGTGGCATTTCCACCAGAGCATGGCTCACCAGCACGACTTCAACAACTTCAGCTCCAACAAAGCTCTGGAGATGAGCGACATGGTGCACGAGCTGCGCAAAGGTGTAGAGAAAGTGGCTGAGAAGGTACAGTCTGATATTGAACTGTCTGTCCCTTTATCCAGAGTAATGTCACCATACAGTATGTGTCAACTTTATTATTGTCACATATGTACTACACGTGCTTCAGATATGTTCAGCTCTATATAATAAGTTCATTACATATATGAAATCCATGGTAAAATTAGCATCTATACATTTACTAGAAATAGTTATAATGTGAATTTTCATATGGCATAATGGTATTTTCTTAATTTGTGTATGGATTTAGGAAATTTCAAACATGTCTATCTCTCAGGGAAGTATATATTTATGTAATTTATAATGTATATGAGCAAATGCCCATATATAAAAAAAATAGTAATAGTATACAGTAGTAGCCGATAGTATATAGTATAGTACAGTATAATATATTATAGTATAGTAGCCTATAGTATAGAATAATACAGCATAGTATGGTATAGTATAGTATAGTATAGAATAATATAGTATATAGTATAGTATAGTACAGTATAGAATAATATAGTATATAGTATAATATAGTATAGAATAGTATAGTATAGTATGGTATAGTATGGTATAGTATAGTATAGTTTATTAAGGGCATGTGTATCAGGAATGCCGTGTCTTGTCAGCACATTCATATTGAATTACAAAGAAACACAAATGACAAAGTTTAGCTCCAAACTGCTGTGTTGCTGTTCACCTGATGAATGAATGAAAATCATAGCAGGTGTTTCTGTTATTTTGTCCACTGCATTGAATTCAATGAGGCCAAACAACAGAAACACCTCTGGGTGTAATATTCTTCCTCCTGAACCTCTGTTGTATATCTGCATTTAGAAACTATCATTACAGTACTCTTCAGTGTATTTGCTGTGATGGTGCTGAGCTGAGTAGCCGACAGTGACCTCATGACGTGACGGCTGTGTGTGTGTGTGTGTGTGTGTGTGCTCTCTGCTCCAGCTGCAGATGTTGGGGATCATCAGTAACTCGGTGAGCAGCCAGTCTTCCCCCGAGGTGTCGTTGCAGTCCGACAGCGCCGAGTGGCGTCTGATGAAGGACTACGACCTCCTCTACTGCTTCCGCCGAGACTCCAACAAGGTCCAGAACTACCTAAAGATCCTCAAGTGTCGCATCGTTCCAGAGCACGGGTGCTGAGGGGCCGGGGGGGAGCCCACTTCAACTTCCAAAACCACCAACACACACACAACCACACACACACACACACACACAGGACCACACGATTGAAGCTGTAGCTTTTGTTGTGTTTTATATGGGATGTGAACTGATGCAAACACATGTTCATGAAGTGCTACTGGAACCCAAAGACTCTCGCCCCCCCGCCCCCTGCTTCAGGCCTGACGCTGCACAGAGTGTGGACAGATGTGACTGAGTGTGGACAGATGTGTAATCAGTGTCATTACTGACTCTTGTAGGATGCAGAATCATGTTTAAATAGTCATATCATATAAAACATTTCACCAACATGGAGGCAATGTTTGTTCGTTTTTCTTTTTGTCATTTCTACAGAGGAGATTATGACAAACAAAACAAGTAATAAATAGGTCATAAAGAAACGAAAGAATGAATGGAGGTAGAAATATTCAACCCATATATCAAAGCAAAATAAAGAAATGTTGTTGATTTAAAAATGTATTTTCAGTATTTCAATATTAATCTTTTGGGGTATCTCTACATCTACATTTTCATTTCTGTATTTGTTTAATTGTGCATTACCATGATCATTCATCTATTTACTGCTGTATTTCTGTAGTTCTACACTAAATATTTTGGTTACATGTATTTCATCTGTGTACATTTCTGTTCCCTTATTTATTATTTCATTTATTACTACATTTAATTACATGTCTATAGCCATTTCTGTGTCCATATGTTCAATAGAAGGTCAGTCTAAAGCTGGATTGGTTGGAGCAGTGTCATACTGTAGATTGGATGGATCTACTCCTGCTGCCTTCACTTGACTTGACTGGTTTGTTTTCCAGTGTTACCAACTTATGTAAATTAGAATATAGCAATATATGAATAAATAAAAATAAAAATAAAGAAAGCAACTTTCAGTAACAAAATGAGTTTATTTTGCATTTTACTTGTGTATAATTATTTATACTTTAATGTCCCTCGTGTTTGTTGACATCAACAGCTCCCTATAAATATAAAATAAAGACTTTTATTATTAGAATCAACTATTTTTAACTTCATAATTAAAAATGGTTTATAATAATTTATAATAGCATCACGCATGTTATGCTATAAGTATGAGTACGTGAACAAAATGATCTAGTGAACATACTATGACATTCAGTTACCGTGACAGTAAATAATGACATTAAGGTCAGATGTGACCAGTACACTCACATGACTAGAAAACAAACACAAAGACTAGAAATCATTTCCAAGATTTAGTCCAGACACAAATTCATGGATTATCATGACGTTTCACTTCATCTCTCTTGTCTGGTGATGTGATGCATGTAGAAGATGAACAGTTTATATTCATGACAGCTCATGTCTGATGAGTCAAACTGACTGAAATGTTTATTTATAACCATGGGCAGATTTCACAGTGTGTGTATCATTGTTCTAAAACAACAAACATCTGATGTTTAGTTGCTACTTCCAGTTATCATCATCAGAGAGTTGTATCATAGCAGCATCCACAGGGTCAGGAACCTAACCACTAAAACCAAACTAGGAATTTGGTGAAATAAAATGTCCCTTTGTTTATTAGAGGCTGTTTTAAAGCAAAACATTTCAACTTCTTTTTATAAGTGTACTGTTCTTTATTATTTATCCATCACTCTATATTATCTATCACTTTCTTCTTCAACTCTTTATTTCTCCTCCTTGTTGGGATCCTGTAGCAATGATTATCCAGTGATCTGATTGGTCAGTAGTTTGGCTGTTGACAGGTTTTGATCTTAAAGGACAATTCCAGGCGAATTCAACTCGGGGGTGTGTTTTCCTATCATTTTAGGTCTAAAAGAAGGAATCTGAAGATTTTCAGTTTAATCGCTCCTGTTTTGCGGTAGTTGCGTCTGTCCCTGCATCGCCACGGCAGCAATGAATGGGAGTGGATGTAAGTTCCGCTGTTTAGGCTGTTTCCATCCCTCAAAGCCACAGACAGCATCAGATGGCGACTCAAACATGCACCGAGAAGTTTATTTACTTCAAGCAAGCCGACATGTTTGTAAAACTAGATCTAATTCAAAGTCTCCCGGAGTCTCTCGCAAGACCGAAGTTGCAGTGCTGGTGTGTTCAGGTGCAGTTGGAGCTCCCGTTTGTGTCATAAACACAGGAATATCAACTCTTTACTTGCTTCAAGTGTACATTTTTTTCCTCAGACAGCGTCAGGTGGCTACTCAAACATGCGGCAAGAAGTTTTTTTTACTTGAAGCAAGTCAAGAGTTGATATTCCTGTGTTTATGACACAAACGGGAGCTTCCGACTGCACCTGAACACACCGAGCACGGCAACTGGGTCTCGTGCGAGACTCCGGGAGACTTTGAATTAGATCTAGTTTTACAAACATGTCGGCTTGCTTGAAGTAAATAAACTTCTCGGTGCATGTTTGAGTCTCCATCTGATGCTGTCTGCGGCTTTGAGGGATGGAAACAGTCTAAACAGCGGAACTTACATCCACTCCCATTCATTGCTGCCGTGGCGATGCAGGGACAGACGCAACTACCGCAAAACAGGAGCGATTAAACTGAAAATCTTCAGATTCCTTCTTTTAGACCTAAAATGATAGGAAAATACACCCCCGAGTTGAATTCGCCTGGAATTGTCCTTTAAGTTATGTTGCTGTGAGGTTAAAACTGAAATAAATGTAGTGACTCTGAACACGTCTCTGCAGTGTGATTCTGTTTATTGAGAGAAACATAGAAAACAAAAACAAAAGCATTGCACTGACGCTGTACTGATGTGTGGTCTGGACCGCGGCTCAGTGGCTTCATGATGAGGCTGCTATGGTGACGACCTCTGACTTCCCGGTGCTCTGTTCTACACAGGAAACGTGAACGGAGCCATCCCTGCAACACACACACACACACACACACACACACACATGATGATGTAGCTGTGCAGCAGTCACATGACCCGGCCTCATGCTCTGACCCTGGAGGGGGCGGGTTGTACCTTTTCATGGTCACCACGGTGTCGATGTCGTGCTTCTCCTCCCTGGGCTGCAGGTCTCTCAAGATAATCTGTACACACACACACACACACACACACAGTAAATTTTAATTGTCAACAATTCTTCATTTTTAATTTTCTCTCTTTTTTTAAAGGGGTAGTTCAACATTTTGGCAAATTGGCCCATTGCCATAATCCCTATAGTCATAGCAGTAGGTTTGTTACCTTTAATTGTCGGTGCAAGCTGTTTTTAGAACAGCGGAGCAGAGCCACAAGCTGCTCAGAGCTACACTACAGAGGCTAATGGGATTTCTTGGTTTCCCTCATCAAACTCATCAAATACACAATCCAACAACTCCAAAATGCTCTGGTGGACAAGTTGTGACCTGCACATTCACCACGCTATGAGATAATAACGGAGCGTTACGAGACAGAGTTGTTTTCGAGGTAAATGCAGAGACTGCTTGCCGAAAAACTGCCCCCCGACAGGAACGCGCATCAGCAGTTTTGCATGAATTTGCCTCTAAAACAACTCTGTTTCGTAACGTTCCGTTATTATCTCATAGCGTGGTGAATGTGGAGGTCACAACTTGTACTACTCCTATGACTATAGGGTTTATGGCAATGGGCAAATTTGTCAAAATGTTGAACTATCCCTTTAAGATAGTCTGTGTTGGTCCAGTGTTTGCAAATTGCTCAGGAAAAGTGATTGAATTATTGATTTCTGATTACTCCTTTTAATTCGGTGTAGTGACACTAGTGTATGTTTGTGTGTTTGCTTTGTTTTATCTCATTATTAGCATTTATGCTCATTTACAGTCGTTTTTTTTATTCATCTTTATGGCTGCACCATCTGGTTGGTTTGGCATTTAAAATTTCGTTATACAAGTGACAATGACAATAAAGGATATTCTACTCTATTCTTAATAGTAATCACGTTACTGTTCTGATTACTTTATTTCAAAAGTTTTTTGTTTACATTTTTTTTTTTTTTTACAGACATTACTTGCTATTCCATTCCCTTTTTTCTAGATTAAAAAATAAGAACAGCAGAGCAGGCCAACACTGGACGGGTGCTGAAGTGTGGGTGAGAGGAGCGGAGGGGAACCGGCAATGTAACTAGACTCTAATTATTATTTTAGAAGTTACATGACTCCATTAAATGGAGAACTAATTGTTTCTTGGGTGTGTTTGTGATTGAGGTGGAAGTGAAGATAATAATGAGGCTAAAAACTTGAAATTGAATATTGCTGGTTGGTCAAAACATGTTTGGTTTCATTCTAAAAGAGCAGGTGCCAACAGGAAATCTAAAAACAGTGAAGAGACCCAGCAGAGCGACGAGCATGGGAATGACCGTAAAAACCTGCTGCCAAAAAACCCCCCACCGCTCCACAGCAGGTGAGCAGCGCTCTGCAGGAAGTGGGCAGAGACGGCTTCACATCAGCGATCAATACAGGACTTCAGAGCAGAACCACAAGATGCAAACCTTGACTGTGTGTGTGTGTGTGTGTGTGTGTGTGTGTGTGTGTGTGTGTGTGTGTGTGTGTGTATGTGTGTGTGGTGGCAACCGCACTAGAGCAACAAACCACCACATGGACCATCACATGCAAAGTGTTGGTCACCCCTGGGAGATAAACATAGATTTGAGATTTTTGAAGCAGCAACAACACCAGCTGTATACTGCACTACTGACTTGACCAGGGGCTTTGGGAAAATATAAAAATGTCAATGTCAATTTATTTATATAGCACATTTCATATGGCAAGCATAAACTCAATGTGCTTTAGAATAAAAGCAAGATGCAATACATGTGAGTACAAAAGCTAGTGCATATTAAAACAGAAGCCAATGTGTTAAGACAAACGGGCAGCCCAGCCCGTTAGGTGAGGAGAAAAACAAGAAAGGGGGTAAAAACAGCTAAAAGCCGGCCATACGTCAATGGCGGCTCAGGCCGGTGGCACTGACGACTGTTTTGGTTAAAAAAACGAGCGATCAGTCTATTTGATTACTAAAACAGGCAACCCGAAAAGGAGTACACTGTTTAAAAGACTGGATTTGTGCATGAGGTCGTTTTAAAAACCATAGGAATTTGTTTAAAAAGCAGTTTAAGATGAGTTAAAATGACGGAGCTCCAACAGACTCACTCGAACGCCACGCATGCGCATCTCCCAAAAAGACTTTTCCTGAATTTTAGAAAAAAACATTTCTGCAGCTACAAGCTCTGAACAGTGTGTTTTCAATTTTTATATGAAATAGAATAGAATACAACCCTAACTTAAAGGGATAGTTCAACATTTTGGCAAATTGGCCCATTGCCATAATCCCTATACTTAGGAGTAGGTCCGTTACCTTTAATTGTCGGTGCAAGCTATTTTAAGTTAGAATGGCGGAGCAGAGCCACAAGCTGCTCAGAGCTACGCTACGGAAGCTCATGGGATTTCTTGGTTTCCCTCATCAAACTCATCAAATTCACAATCCAACAACTCCAAAACGCTCTGGTGGACAAGTTGTGACCTGCACATTCACCACGCTATGAGATAATAACAGAATGTTACCAGACAGAGTTGTTTTAGAGGTTTTTCAGCAAGCAGTCTCTGCATTTGCCTCGAAAACAACTCAGACGTTCTGTTATTATCTCATAAAGTAGGTTCGTTAAAGGTAACAAACCTACTCCTAAAACTATAGGGATTATGGCAATGGGCCAATTTGCCAAAATGTTGAACTATCCCTTTAAAGTACACATTTACTCTCCTGTACCTTAGCTAGCTTCTCTGGCTGCTCCGTCTCCATCCTCTGGTAGATCTCCAGACAGAGGGAGGACAGTTTCCCTCCTGCGGTCAGGATGTGGTGCCTGCGGGCGGGGAGGGGGGTGCCCGACGGGAGGAGGACGGTGAACACCTCGGCCCCCGATTCGTCCGTTTCCTGCGGGGACACACGTTGTGATGTCAGACTTCAAATCAAGTTCATGCAAAGATAAAAACCCGCTCAAAGTGGGTTTTTGTCGTTTACCTTGACGAGGATGTCTGAGGCGGCGACGTCCACGGTGACGGCCTCTTCCTCGGGGGCCAGGTCGTCCCGGCCCACCAGGATGCCCGCCTCCAGCGCCGCTCCCACGGCGATGACCTCATCCGGCGGCGCCGAGCTGAGAAGCTCCACGTCGGAGGAGAACATGTCACGGATCATCTGCTGCAGACGAGGGATCCTGGCCGACCCGCCACACAGAACCACCTACAACACACACACACACAAATGCTGTACTATGCACTCATTGATCCGTACTTATCCTACTGTGTTGAGGTATGGGGGAAACACATATAAAAGCACTTTACAAAAGATTTGCATTTTACAAAAAAGAGTCATAAGGATGGTTCATCATGCGGGGTACCTTGATCATACAAATCCGTTGTTTTTAAAATCGGGTATTTTAAGATTTGAGGACCTAGTCAAATTCAAAACAGGTCAGATTTTGTTTAAAGCCTGGAATAGGTTGCTACCAATAAACATCCAAAAAATGTTTATGGTCAGAGAAAGCATATATCGCATATATCACACACACACACACACACACACACACACACACACACCACACACACACACACACACACACACACACACACACACACACACACACACACACACACACCACACACACACACACACACACACACACACACACACACACACACACACACACACACAGCCGTCACGTCATGAGGTCACTGTCGGCTACTCATTTCAGCTGCACATGAATGGCTGCACACACACACTCTTCTCCTACACACACACACACACACGCTACCTTGTTGATGCTGCTGGTGGAGAGCCCCGCCTTCTCCAGCAGGGCTCTGATTGGCTGGATGCTCTTGTTGAAGAGTGACGAGCAGAGCAACTCAAACCGAGCTCTGAGGAAACACAACAGTGAAGTTATCACGGAGGTGATTCACAAATTCCATGGGTCAATCACCAACATGAGGTTCCACGAAATCTGACTTTAATCTGTTACTCAGCTGCAGTGGATCAGTGGTGTGTGTGTGTGTTTGTTCTTTGCTTGTTTAACACGCAATATGTGACCTTTTACTTTTTTTGTTGTACACTTTTGTGTTTTATCCTTTGTGTCCTGCTTACATCTATGATTTATTTTATGTGCATTAATGCCTACTTAAAGGTCCAGTGTGTAAAATGAGGGTGACAAGATGGCGACACTCTCTAAGCAAGACCCTCACTATATGTAAATATAAAAGAAGAATTATAAGGCTATGAAAACCAAACGGGTTTTATTTTATAGCGATTATACACTTTTACAAATATATTCATTGGTAGTATATTCAGATTTTGCCAATAAACCTTGACAAATATTACACACTGGACCTTTAAAGTTATAATATCTAATTTCCAAAAACGAATTGACCTAATGCTCAGTGACACTCTGTTTTATTGAATGTTGTATGTATTTATGTAATTACGTGTATGTATCAGTGTTATGTTCACTTTTATACAGTCATTTTAAAAAGTCACATTTCTAAAAATGTTGTTGTTGTGAACCATGTTTTTTTAATGGATGATGGATTTTCAGATGCAATGACAACAAAACAACAACTCCCATAATCTCATGCTAATTCATTACCCAAACTTGATATTTTCTCATTGTCTCATTGTTCTGTCTGCATGATGTTACAGCTGTAGAGTCACACAACACTCTGGTAATATGTTTGGGGGGGGTTTTTTGGGTCATAATGTGATTCACCCACAGTGCGTCACTGATTTCACCCCCTTTGAGGTTTTGTGTTTTATCTCTGGTGTCTGTCACATGCACACAGCACATGTCATCTGTTGTTATCTGCACCAGCTTCCTCTTTTCTGCAGCTCTGCCTCGGCTCATTTCCTTAATTCATGAACTCTTGTCGTCATCATACCCTCCTCTCCTCTCGCTGCTGCCAGCTCAGCGGACCTACACTCAGCAGCCTCATCCGCACACGTCAGGTCATCGTGTGTGTGTCGGCCTCGCGGCTCACCTCGAGACGTTGCATTCAAAGTCGAGGCCGTCGTGCAACGAGTCCACGAAGCAGTTGGCCGATCCCAGCGAGGACAGAGAGTGTTTGGCCATGTCCGCTCCGTTCATCAGCTTCATCATCGCCCGGGCGTTGGTGCTCACGTCATGTTTGAAGGAGCTGCAGAGCAAACACACACACACACACAGACAGACAGACAGACAGCGACTCAGATGTAAAACCAGACACATGAGACAGAGTTCAAGTCAGGGCACAACAGCGTTTCCATTTTCAATTTACTTTAAAGTTGTTTTATTTTCTGTGTGCGTCTTGTCTGTCAGCATCCTTCTGAGTAATGTGTATCATCTATATGTACACCCCCTGTGCCTTGGTATTATTCACTCACTTCTTTTCTTCTAACTTGAAAATTGAAATAATATTTTGATCCAAAAATGTACATGCACCAAGTGTTTCACATGAAAAGACAATGAATGAATCTGCACTATTGATATCGATTACAACAATTTGCACAATAACTTTTCTGTATTCTGTATAAATCTATCTTTATTCTTTTCTATTTTATTCTATTATATATAAATCCTATATTGTATATAGTATATGCATATGCTACTTTTTTTAAAAGTTTTTTTGTCCTTTTTGTGTCTGCACATGACACCAGGCCAAGTTCTTTGCTCTGTAAAGTGATCTTTACTGCTCTTGGCAATGAAAACAATCCTGATTCTGATTCAATAAGTGAAAAATAAAAACACCTGTCAGTGTAAATTTATGCGATTGTCTCTAAGATCATCATCATCATACTGTTACGGACTAGCGTAGCGGGTCTAGGGAGATTTATGTAAACATAACATGTGCTAACCCCCCCCCCCACACACACACACACACACACACACACACACACAGGTGAGTGTCTTTTCCTTGATTTCAGGGCGGGAGGCACACGCCTCTCCAGGTGAGGTCATCTCCACCTCAGCACCACTTAACCACACCTCTTACATCTCTCATGAAAACCAGTCCATTCATTTGTGAAAAACAGAGGGAAAGAGAAAAGAAAGAAAAGGAGGAGCTACAAGCCCTTTAATAAGTCACATTTAGACACATATTGAGCATTGCCAATCCTGTCTATGCAATCCTCCAGTCTGGGGACAGGATATGCATCAGTTTTAGTTACATTGTTTAACTTTGGGTAATCAATACAAAGGCGTACAGTTAAATCAGGCTTGGGAACAAGGACTAAAGGAGAACTCCTGCTCAACCACCTCAATTTCCTCCATGTACAGTAACTCTGGTCTCACCTGAGCCCACTTTACTTCTGTGGGTTAATCCTGTAAGGACGCTGCTCAATGGGTGTTGCCTCGCCAATGTCGACATCATGAGTTATTAACGTTGTTAAAGCAGGTGTATCACTCTATCAACAGAGGACTAAACTGCTCCACTAGATGTACGACATCCTCTCTCTGCTCTGTGGTGAGATGACTGAGTAGGTGCGTTTACATGATGGACACAAATATTCGGAATCAAGGGCTGATCCGAATAAAAATGTGTCACGTAAACACGTCAATTGTTAGATTCTGATCGGATTTGGCTCGATCTGAAAGAAATTCTGTTCGGATCGAGAGGGGTGGTTTATGCCGATCGCTATTCCGAACGACGTCCATGTAAACACTTATTCCGATCATTACATCCTTTCCCACGAGCGCGACACGGCTGTACACGGTTCTACTCGGTTCTTATTTATTTTGCCTATTAATTTTTGCTTTTACACACTCTAGTGTGACGTCCGACAGGAATCAAACCCGCTAAGTTTAAAAACACCCTGGCAGCAGCGCACACGGATCTACTGAGACTTGTTATTCTGTCACCTGAGTTAACGAGGTGGACGAGTGAGTTTGGAGCTGATGAGAGGAGAGAAAAAAGAGAGCGAGTAGTAGGCTACCGACCCGATATCGCTGTGTATCTCGCTTTCAGAGTAATCCCGCTTCTTTCCCCACTCCCTGTCTGTTGTCTTCACCGTCTTCCACTGACGTAACTCCCCAAATTTCCAGAGCACACATGGCTAATTAATATGCACGTGCTGTTTTGCATTGACCATATATGGCGTGTTCACATCCGCACTTTTCATGGGTCCGGTGAGATTTATCAATGGCAGGAACAGTAGTTCACGTTGCTGAGTCTGCTTAATAACGATGTACAATAGGAGTACAACAACAGCTCTTAAAATCTGGTGCAGGTCCATTTTGAGTACTGAATGGGATAAATTGAGCCACTTCCGCGTTTATTGGTTTGTTTGCTACAGAGTAGTAGTACAGGAAGTACAACTCTTCTTCTGCTGTTGTTTTAGGGAAAAAGACAGCTCTGCGCATGTCAAAATGCTGTTATTCTGAATAAAGCTCGGTGCATGTGTACGCACGTCATGATCGGATTATTTGATTTTGCGCCCATGTAAACAGTGGATTCGGATTTTCCGATCCCTCAAATTTTTAATCTGATTAAGAAATTTTGCTCATGTAAACATAGTGACTCTCTGAGATCGGCCAGGGCGCTGGAGTTGTTAAGCCTATGACCCAACCCCATCATCCTCACCCTCTCCATCCTCCACAGCAACCTGAGACGTTAACAGACTACGGATGCGTCACAAGTATAATAAGGTTTCAGGAGGTTAATGTGACATAGCCGAGATTTTTGTCTCCGGTCAGGTGTTTCAATCACTGACCTTCCTGACAACGTTATACGGACCGTAGAATTTCACCCCAGCTTGTCTCCACCCATGGGTAACGACACCAAAACCTGCTCTCCTATGTTAAAGGTCCGCTTCACTGCTTTCCTGTCATACTGGGTTTTCATCTTCCCCTTAGCTGCTTCCAAAGTTCTCCTGGCCAGGTCACAAGCTGCATGCAGCCGGTCCTTGAAGCTAGGGCTGTTTGATTTTGCCCAAAAATTAAAAATCTCTCTCTCAAAACGTGACGTCAACTGACTGCCTTCCACTGATTGGCCAGAGCGTTGTCACCGGAAGAGTTGCAAGCGCGACGTCCGACCATACGTCCGCCACGAGAATCAATACCGCTCATTTTAAAAACACACTGACAAACTGTCGTTATTCTGTCGCCTGAGTCAAAGATACTCTATTTACCGTCTTTGCCTGAGTTAATGTCTGCTGTGTGGAAAACCACGCGGTGGTCCGTAATCGAGACGACACGGCCGTAGCCGCTGTTATATGACGACCCCGCCCCCGCTGAAGAACTCAGCTGTAGAAGAGCTAATCCCTGTCATATCACAGTGATATGACGGCCGAGTCGAGCTGAGGCGAGCAGAGCAGAGCAGAGCTGTAACTGTGTAGTGGAAAAGGGCCGTTGGTCTTTTTGGCAACGAAATCCTCGCTGGTCTTAGCAGAATGCCGACATGCTTGTTTCCAGTGTGTGGGGAGAGAGCAGTCTATGGGGGGGAGCGTGATGGGAGGAAGGAGGCAGCAGTCATTAAGGTAATTCAGTGCAGCCCAGATTCATGAACGGGGTCTGTACCGTAACTACCCTAGTTAGAGTAAAAAAATCGATTTTTCCGATTTCACGTTTTTAACACCGTTCTAACCAAATAATCTCAATTTCGATTTCAAATGGATTAATCGAACAGCCCTACTACATCCTGCAGGACACCACCCTGAGCATCTGTCTGGGAAGCCGACTGCAACAGCTCTTTCACCATCCTCCCCTGACCTGATGGCCATAAACAAGCTCAGAAGGGCTGAAACCAGTAGCCTCATTCACAGAATCTCTGATAGCAAACAGTAAAAATGGTATTGGTATTGGTAATTGGCTCTTGGCAATGAAAACAACCCTGATTCTGATTCAATAAGTGAAAAATAAAAACACCTGTCAGTGTAAATTTATGCGATTGTCTCTAAGATCATCATCATCATCATCATCATACTGTTACGCACTAGCGGGTCTAGGGAGATTTATGTAAACATAACATGTGCTACCCTCCCCCCCCCACACACACACACACACACACACAGGTGAGTGTCTTTTCCTTGATTTCAGGGGCAGGAGGCCTCTCCAGGTGAGGTCATCTCCACCTCAGCACCGCTTAACCACACCTCTTACATCTCTCATGAAAACCAGTCCATTAGGAGAGCACACATCACGCCAATTTTAAAGTCCTTACACTGGCTGCCTGTTAGTTTCCGTATTGATTTTAAAGTTCTCTTATTAGTTTTTAAAGCACTCCATGGACTTACACCAGATTATATCTCAGATATGCTTTTATTGTATGAACCTTAAGGCCCCTCAGATCCTCTGGCTCCTCTCTTTTAACTGTCCCTCAGAGCAGAACCAAAACATTTGGTGATGCTGCTTTCAGCCACTATGCCCCAAAGCTGTGGAACAGCCTGCCGGAGGATCTGAGAGGAGTTACAAACATTGACACTTTCAAACGTAGGCTAAAAACCCATCTTTTTAATCTGGTTTTTATGCTATAGTCTCACAGTGATTTTATTCTATTTTACAGTTTTATACTCTCTTTCTTATTGTTATCTTTCTCCTATTTTTATCCTGCATTTTATTCTATTTTTTTTAAAATAAAATTGTATTGTTGTTTAAAGTTGTTATTTTCTCTTGTTGTTTTTAATCTTCGTGCATTAGTCTCCTTGCTTTTCTTGTTTTACCTCCTATATATACATTTGTTCAGTCAAAATGTAAAGCACTTTGAACGGCATCTATTTGCTTTGAAAGGTGCTATATAAATAAAATTTGATTGATTGATTGATTGATTGATTGATTTGTGAAAAACAGAGGGAAAGAGAAAAGAAAGAAAAGGAGGAGCTACAATCACACTACTAGTACCGTTTGAACTCTGCAGCCAGGTGCTGGGCCAGGGCCTGGGTGAAGCTCTCCCCTCCGATGCTGTGGTCGGTGTGGGTGCTGAGGACCCGGAACATCCCCCCGTTGGCCTGCAGGGCCGTCACGCTCAGGGACGTCCCGCCCAGCTTATACACCAGGACGTGGCTGTCGACACAAGGACACGTCGTCAGAGTGAGGGCCGGACCGTTGTGACGTCACGATGTCATAATGAGTCCACTGAGCCGAGGTGGAAGTGATATAAACGACAATAAGTGCGGCAGGGACACGTAACAACACGTAACGACATGTGACGACAGTCGTGACCCGGCGGCTGAGTGTGAAAATCCTCAAACCAGGACAGGACGGGACACACACTCGGTCGGTCACTGAGTCACAGTCACTGAGATCACATCATCTCCTCGCTCTGATGACGCTGCAGACCTGTAACTGCATCATCTCCAGCTGCTGCCACCTGATTGGCTGATTATTCTAAAGAGAAAAAACAAGGTGAGCCGGTGTTCCTCCTACCTCTTCCCAGAGTGACAGTCCTGTCCGATGTCGTAGGCCAGCAGGGCAGCGGCCGGCTCGTGGATCAGCCTCAGTACGTTGAAACCTGCTGCTTCAGCTGCCTCCCTACACACACACACACACAGACACACACACACACACACACACACAGACACACACACACACACACACACACACACACCTTATCAGAAGGTGCAAAAGGACAGATCTGGACTCTCTCAGCAGAGTGGACAGTGATGAGTCTTACCTCAGAGCACGCTTCTGAGCATGTGCAAACTCAAAAGGGACGGTGATGACTGCGTCAGTGACGTCAGAGCCCAGAGCTGACTGGGCCGTCTCTGTGGAAACGGAGAGGATCCATTAACATTTGTTTATCAAGTGTATGTAAATATGTGTGTGTGTGTCTCTGTGTTATTCATATAAGTCTGCTATGAAAGACAGAGTTGGACCTTTTTAGTTAAAGGGTGGAACTGATTGTTTCATTGACATGTTCAAAGTCCATTGATAAAAACTGTCATTTTTACCACACTGGAGCTGCTGGTCTATCACTACCTCAACAGTTACAGTTTATTTGTGTCATTGTGTGACACTTCTGAAGACTTCTGTCTCAGCTGAAAGTCTCACAGTAACACACACACAAAAAACCCCCCAAAAAAACAGCGGAACGAGGCGATATTAGACAGAAAATTCCCACAGTGTGCAAATTTAAATGACTGTTTTTATCAATGGTGTGTGATTATTCAAGGTGTGTGTGTGCGCGTGTGCGTGTTACCTTTCATTTTGGCGAGGATGAGTTTTGCAACGGCTTCTGGAGCGACGAACTCCGGATGATCTCCAGCTGTGATCTCATAGTAAGGCTTCTCTGCTTTGTTCACCACCTGAACACAACAATAAAAATAACCAGTGGTCAATTCAACAAGAGCTGATGCTCTGATCTGAGGACAGCTCATGAAAACTCAACTACTCGTGATTTTAATCAAGGAAACAAAGCAATTTTGGGTTAAAAAATAACAAAAAACAAAGATGCATGTTATGGATACTTTTAATGATTGCTAAGAAAACAGAGGCTGAAAAAGGGTCGACACAATGGAGCCAATGACTACAAGTCCACAAGTGAAAACGGACACTTTCGAGCAGAGGTGGAACTGTGTTATTCTGTATTTGGGTGACTGATGGAGGAATATGGGTTATTATAATATTGTTGTATTTCTCTATGATTGATATTGTATTGCTGTAAATTCCCCTTATGGTACAAATATCTGTTATCTATTTGATTTACCTTTATTTTATTTTTTTTAATTGTATTTCATTTACTTTTTATACTATATTTTTTTTATTCCCATGTCAGTGAATGTTTTGTTTTGTGGAAAAATCAAAAGATCTAAATAAAAAGTTAAAAAAAAAACTCACCTGACACTTTGTCTCTTTTCTGTGAATTTGTGTCTCTGGATCATCGAAGCTGCACATCGACAGAGAGAATCAGAGGTCACTGTCAACAACTCACTCAGTGACACACGACAAATCTGTATTTGTCTAGCACGAGGACAACTGCAAGATCATTTACAACACATTTTCCTGCCTACTGACATATTATTTTGACTAACCCAAGCTAACATTAAACGGTGTCTGCAGTAGCTTTAATATTAGGAAGAAAAGACAGCATTAAGTATGTCACCTTCTCCCCAGCACTTGTTTCACTTTGACTACTGTGTTGGCGGCGTTGCGGACCCGTCCTTGCTTTGCTGCGATGCCTACAATCTGAGGAGGACAAACAAAACAATCAGTCAGCGAGCAGCAGAATGACAGAGGTCCAGCTATTAGACATATTCATTCAGAAGTTCACACCGCTCACTACAGACTTTTTACTGTAATAATATACTGTCAGTGTTATACATTAAATATTTGTTGTTCGTTGACCTTGAGAGTCAATGACATAAACCAGGTTTCACTTGGTCTGCTGACAAGATCTCTGAACCAAGTCTATGATTGATCTTTAAAGGGATAGTTCAACATTTTGGCAAATTGGCCCATTGCCATAATCCCTATAGTTTCAGGAGTAAGTTTGTTACCTTTAATTGTCGGTGCAAGCTATTTTTAGAACAGTGGAGCAGAGCCGCGAGCTGCTCAGAGCTACGCTACGGAGGCTAATGGGATTTCTTGGTTTCCCTCATCAAACTCATCAAATACATAATCCAACAACTCCACAACGCTCTGGTGGACAAGTTGTGACCTGCACATTCACCACGTTATGAAATAATAACAGAACGTTATGAGTTGTTTTAGAGGTAAATTCATGCACGTTCCCGTCTGGGGCAGTTTTTCGGCAAGCAGTCACTGCATTTGTCTGGAAAACAATTCAGTCTTGTAACGTTCTGTTCATATATATCTCATATCTCATATCTCATAGCGTGGTGAATGTGCAGGTCACAACTTGTCCACCAGAGCGTTTTGGAGTTGTTGGATTGTGTATTTGATGAGGGAAACCAAGAAATCCCATTAGCCTCCGTAGCTCTGAGCAGCTCACGGCTCTGCTCCGCCGTTCTAAAAATAGCTTGCACCGACAATTAAAGTTAACAAACCTACTCCTAAGACTATCGTGATTATTGCAATGCCAATGCGATGCAATGCAATTTGACCAAACGTCGAACTATCCCTTAAAGGAAAAGATCAGTCCTCCTGTGCAGACAAGTGGAACACAGTTTCAGGTTGTACTGTACCTTTTCAGTGTCCCTGTAGCCGACCACAGCTGGAGTTACTCTGTCTCCTGCATCGTTAGCCACCACGTCAGCCCGTCCGTCCTAAACAACACACACGTGAAACACACAATTCAGTTGCAGCAGTATTGTGGATGTTGTATGACTGTCCCATGGATGTATTATATTAGGACTGTCCTGGTTAAGACAGCTGAGCCTGACTAGGAAGTTAAACAATTAGCAATAAACCCAACCAATGCTCCCTCTGCACCTAATGACCAGAAGAATGAGAGTCTATACTGGACAACGCATGTTTTTCATTTGGAGCAGGTGCAGCAGCCTCTTGGCAGGAGATGCTTCAGTTTCTAAACAAGACTTTGGATGTGTTTCTGGAGGAAACCACAAAGAAGTTAAAGAAGCTGGAGGGATTTCAGCCTGGGAACACCTGACCTGAAGGTACCTGAGGGAGTAGTAGGATGTTTTCCTAGCTTTGCCCTGGCCTGGACCAGGATCAGTGCCAGAGGATGTTAACTAACAATTTACTTATCATTAATTGGTGGATAAACTGATAATGATCCTGCAACATCTGCATGTCATTGAAGTGTGATGTTGAACCAACTTTAGGCTGCAGGGGCGTTTTAAGAGGAGGTGCAGCATTTGTAATGAGTCTGCATCAGTCTGATTTATTTCCAAAACTTACCCTGTTTCACTACAGTCAATAAACTAACTCATAAACTAAATGCCAGAGACCACAAGGTGACGTCAGTGGTTAGAGAGATGAAATCTGTGCAGTGGGCTCTACTTTTTTGCAATTTGATGTATAAGTGCGCTGCGTAGGTGTACCGTATGGGACTGGATAAAAGGTACATTATTTAACATTATCTGAGTTGTAATGTGGTCTCACGTTAGGAGGAGCCATCACTCATGACTTCATTCATCTCACACAGTTCACTAGCAGCTACATCCGGCGCCTCTTCACTGAGCTTTCATTAAAGGTCGAGTCCGCCGTCGTGTTAACTATGTGAAGCAGCAGCAGCAGTCCGGTGTGTGCTGGGGTCGGTGGTGGAGTTAAACTCACCTTAAATATCGCCACACAGGCGCAGGTGTAGCCGAAGTGAACTCCTATAGCGGCCATGCTGGAAAAAACTTAGCTGAAACGGCCGGAACACGCGCATGCGACCCGGCTTCCGCTCCCGGCGACAACTTCCGGTTGAGCCTTTTCAGAATAAAAGCATTAAAGTTCCCTAGACTCAGAACTGCGACGTTGTCTGGCCATTTTCAGGTCTGCGTGAAAGTTTTAGGCAACAAACGGAAAGGGAGCGTGTTTTTACAAGTAATACAAAGAACAGACTTTATTTATCAGTGAACCTGATTAAAAGTGAAGTGGGTTGATTTTACTGTCAGAAACCCCCGCCTCTCCTTCCTCCTGGGCCGGGGTCCCTTGGCCGGGGCTCCCGCTGCTAATTATACCGACCAGCCAGGCAGCCACCATGTCGGTGCTGTCTCTGTCCATGCTGCTGCTCTTCAGAGGCTTCACTCTCTCCACAGCAGACAACTGTGAAGGTCAGGCAGCATGGTGTGAGGACAGGTTCACTGCTGTTACCTTCATGGCTCAAACTGATCTGAAATGTCTCAATCAGCCCCGCATGTCTGTGTCAGTCCTGGCTGCATGTGCTGACGAGGGGCGCCGCCTCCCTCCTCTGTGGGCTTGGCTGATTGTATTGATTTGTGTCAATATGGTACTGTACTGGGAATTGACCTGAAGTTACAGACAAGGGCTTAAGGGGTGGTGGTAAAGATCTCTGTCCATATAAGACATTTTTTAAAGCCAAAAAAGAGAGAAAAAGTCAGTGTGTGTCCTCATGTGGGGGAAAAGTGCAACTAATTAAGTTAACTAACCATTAACTGTGATAAAAGGACAAGGCTAATTTACCTCTTAATTTTGGCATTCCCATATTCGTTAGCCTGCAGTTGTAAACCACTTTTTATGGTATTTTAGTGCTCCCACTATTTTATATCAACAATTTTATGGGGGAAAAAATGGTAGCATTACTTTCTCAATAGCTTCCAAGTCACCTGACCTATTGACCCCAAACCAGTGCAGGACCATAGTGCTACACTGTGAGATACACCTCTTTCTATTGCATTTTAACACTCCTCATAAAATCATTTCATAATGTAAACATGAGCATTTTAGGTCAATAGCTTCCAGGCCTAAAAAAAAAACAGCCCCGCATGTCTGTGTCAGCCCGGGCTGCATGTGCTGCCGAGGGGCGCCGCCTCCCTCCTCTGTGGGCTTGGCTGATTGTATTGATTTGTGTCAATATGGTACTGGGAATTGACCTGCAGTTACAGACAAGGGCTTAACGTAACTTTGGATTTCACATTAAGGGGGGGTGGTAAAGATCTCTGTCCATATAAGACATTTTTTAAATCCAAAAAAGAGAGAAAAAGTCAGTGTATGTGTCCTAATGTGGGGGAAAAGTGCAACTAATTAAGTTAACTATCATTAACTGTGATAAAAGGACAAGGCTAATTTACCTCTTAATTTTGGCATACCCATATTCGTTAGCCTGCAGTTGTAAACCACTTTTTATGGCATTTTAGTGCTCCCACTATTTTATATCAACAATTTTATGGGGAAAAAATGGTAGCATTACTTTCTCAATAGCTTCCAAGTCACCTGACCTATTGACCCCAAACCAGTGCAGGGCCAAAGTGCTACACTGACTATGTGAGATACACCTCTTTCTATTGCATTTTAACACTCCTCATATATTTTTTAAGTCATTTCATAATGTAAATATGAGCATTTTAGGTCAATAGCTTCCAAGCTAAAAAAAAACCAGCTGTCAGGGCTTCTGTAACTTTGTGATGTCACACCCACCTGGACCTGCCATCCAACCTTGGATTCGGTGTCTCTGAGTGTTTTATTGCCTGATATCTGCTGTGTTTTATCATCATCCAATCAGAGGAGAGGCTCAGAGCCTACAGTGAATAATAAAGCCTACCTGTAATAGCTATTCACAGGTAGGCTGTTACAAGTAAACCCAAACTCAGTCTTTCGTGGCTGTTTCACACTGACAGACCTGATATGTGAACTGATGAGAGAGCTGCTCAGCCCTACTAACAGTGAAGTGTTGTGCAGTGTGTGTGAGCTTCCTCCACAGACTGTATGGCAGTCTGAACTCAGCCCACGTGGAGCTCACTCCGGCCCTGGTGGAGGAGGAGCTGGTCCAGGCCTGCGGAGCGGCCCAGGGGAAGGAGGCAAGGCTGGTGAGCTCTCAGGAACACAACAATGAAATCTGTCATAGGCAGCCACCTTATCTAAGACTGGTATCAAATCTCAAGTGATTCACCTTATTAACTTTATTTATTGGTTTTCAGCCACTGGTCAGCACAGACATCGGAGATAAGCTAATTGTACAAGATAATAGCAATTTAATTTTTGACTATTGAGTTGTCTTTAAAGGGATAGTTTGAGATTTTGGCAAATTCTCTTATTGTCATAATCCCTAAGAGTCATAGGGGTAATTATAAGTGCATATTGTTTTGAGATGCAGCTATGCATTTGCCTTGAAAACAACTCCATCTTGTAATGTTACATTATTATCTCATAGCGTGGTGAATGTGCAGGTCACAACTTGTCCATGAGAGTGTTTTGGAGTTGTTGGATTGTGTATTTGATGAGTTTTGAGGGAAAGGGGACCTGTACCATTCACCTCCACTGTGTTCGCTGAGCAGCTCACGTCTCTGCCCCGCTCATCTCAAAACAACATTCACGGATTATTAAAGGTAATGAACCTTCCCCTATGACTATGGGTGTTATGGCAATGGGAGAATTTGCCAAAAATGTTGAACTCTCCCTTTAAGACATGTAGACACAGATATGTTCAACTCTAAAAGTAATTACATTTATGGATATTTTATCAAATGTCTCTATATGATATCACTGATCAGTGCAGTGCATCAGTCTCTACATCACGAGCTGCAGGTTTAAAGGGATAGTTCAACATTTCGGCTAATTGGCCCATTGCCGTTGTTTTCAAGGTAAATTCATGCAAAACAGCTGATGCGCGTTGCCTTCAGGGACAATTTTTCAACAAGCAGTCTCGAAAACAACTCTGTCTCGTAACGTTGTGTTATTATCTCATAGCGTGGTGAATGTGCAGGTCACAACTTGTCCACCAGAGCGTTGTGGAGTTGTTGGATTGTGTATTTGATGAGTTTGATGAGGGGACTCGCCACACTGTAGGAGCTCCCAAATATACAAAAATGTATTGGAGGACTATAAAAAAGGACAACGTTTCGAGCAGTGCGCTCAATAAGTCTTATTGACCTGACAAAGAGAGCACTGCTCGAAACATTGTCCTTTTTTATAGTCCTCCAATAATTTTTTGTATATTTGGGAGCTCCTACAGTGTTTGATGTTCGTCTCCCTGGACTCAGCACCTGGCTGCACTTCTGGATGTGCGCGAGCCTTTTCTGTTCATGAGTTTGATGAGGGAAACCAAGAAATCCCATTAGCCTCCGTAGCGTAGCTCTGAGCAGCTCGCAGCTCTGCTCCGCCGTTCTAAAAATAGCTTGCACCGACAATTAAAGGTAACGAACCTACTGCTATGACTATAGTGATTATGACAATGGGCCAATTTGCCAAAATGTTGAACTATCCCTTTAAGCAGCATGAGCCTAAATGACAGGATGTTTCTGTACCATCCCAGTGCTACTACCTGGGGGCCAGCAGCGATGCAGCAACACGCGTCACAGCGTCGGTGTCTCGACCTCTGGCCTCCCACGTCCCCGTGGAGAAGATCTGCCAGCGCCTCAGCAGCACAGACACACAGATCTGTGAGCTCAAATACGGTAAAGTGTGTTCAAATACACAACAGCCTGACCAATGTGTGGTGGGACACAAAGTGACGCCTGTGTGTGTGTGTGTGTGTGTGTGTGTGTGTGTGTGTCTACTCTGCAGAGACCCAGCTGAAGGACCTGAGCAGCGACGGGCTCAACAAGCTGCGGGTTCTGGAGCTGAGGAAGATTTTGGCGTCGTGGGGGGAGGAGTGTCGCGGCTGCCTGGAGAAACACGAGTTCGTCAGCCTCATCCAGGAGAAGGCGCCGCTGCACGCCCACAGGATGGAGCTATGAGGAGGAGTCGGCGTCCACTCCACACACACACACCCACGCAGCCACGCAGCCAAGTCTGTAACCTCCACAGACTGGAAAACAAACACACACTGCAGTCACTTTGATTTGTGACCAATTTGTGTCACAAAGAAGCTGCTTAAGCTTTTACTCCAGTTTCAGTATTTTCCAAGCTGCAAAGACTTTGACATCCTGGGGTAAACATTTTTCTTATCATTATGTTAAAGGGATAGTTCAACATTTTGGCAAATTGGCCCATTGCCACAATCCCTATAGTTTTAGCAGTAGGTTCATTACCTTTAATTGTCGGTGCAAGCTATTTTTAGAACGGCGGAGCAGAGCCGCAAGCTGCTCAGAGCTACGCTACGTAGACTCATGGTATTTCTTGGTTTCCCTCATCAAACTCATCAAATACACAATCCAAAAACTCCAAAACGCTCTCATGGACAAGTTGTAACCTGCACAAACACCACGCTATGAGATAATAACAGAACGTTACCACACAGAGTTGTTTTTGAGGTAAACACAGAGACTGCTTGCTGAAAAACTGTCTCTGAAGGCAACGCGGATCAGCGGTTTTGCATGAATTTCCCTCTAAAACAACTCTGTCTCATAACGTTCTGTTATTATCTCATAGCGTGGTGAATGTGCAGGTCACAACTTGTCCACCAGAGCGTTGTGGAGTTGTTAGATTGTGTATTTGATGAGTTTGATGAGGGAAACCAAGAAATCCCATTAGCCTCCGTAGCGTAGCTCTGAGCAGCTCACGGCTCTGATCCGCCGTTCTAAAAATAGCTTACATTTATAGAAATAAAGGTAACAAACCTACTGCTATGACTTTAACGATTATGGCAATGGGCCAATTTGCCAAAATGTTGAACTATCCCTTTAAGACTTTAATTTACCCTGGGCAGCAGGATGATGACGCACATCCAGCTGGTAACATCTCCCATTGGTACACAATGATAGAACACTGAATTTCATTTGCACATAAATGGATTTGATAGTGTTGGTTCTGAAGTAGGCCTAATGCATAACATGTTCAATACAGATAATGACTGATGTTAAAAAAAAAAGAAGCTACTTTTTAAATCCCTTAGCATCATCCAACCTGATGGGAGTGATGTGGACAGATCAATTTCGTTTATGAAATTTTATTGAAGAATGGAAAATAAGTTGTTACATTTGCTTGTTTTATTGGACAAACTCCAAAAACTCAGATCTAGTCAATTCACAGTGATATGAAACGGGGGAAATCGCAAATCCTCTAAATTTCACTAAACTCTAATCTTCAAAATTGTTTCTGTGTCATTTTCTCTTAAACTCCCATTCACATTACTCACTCGAATTGTATGCACAGTTGATGTTTGCACACAGGATGTAAAACACATCCTGTGTTATAGATGACACATCAAATGACATAAAAGAAAACAGGTTTCTAAAATGAAAAATTGAAACGATAAGCGGCTGACATCAAAATGTGTGTGTATATGTTCACACACTGTCACATACTTTAGATACACTGGAGAGGAGAGAGAAAAAATACATAATTAAATAGAAAGAATGATGCAAATGTGTCAAAACAAACTGACCATAGCCAATACAGTTAGAGGAGGAATGATGTGTGGCAGCATCAGGTCAGCAGTCATAACTTCTGATTTTGAATATAAACCTGTTCATTCACTGTTTGTAACTCTTGAGATCAAAACATGCAAATGTGACAAAGCAATAAAATGGAATATATAAAAAACAAGACTTCATACAAAATGGTTTGTAAAAGAAAAAATATTAGTTGTTTCTTTTGTCAACAGTTAAATAAATTAAAATACATTTTTGTTACACTGTTTCTGGTTTCATTTATTTCACTTTTCAAGAGCTGATATAAAACACTGTATAAAATATGAGAACGAATATTTATCTGCAGAACCGCTGGTGATCAAAATCTCCCGTCTGTGGATAATAGCTGTTGCGTTTACAATAAACTGACAGGATGTTGCATTAATACTGGACGAAGACCAAAAATAACAAACCAACAGATCTATGTAGAGACAGGATACGAAGAAAACTGTGCTGTGACACAACGAAATGGCTAAAACGGACATCAACAGGAGGAAATCAGCTGTAAGATCCAACATCGTCCACCCAATCACCTCCTCGTCCCGGCGCAGGACACCGTGTTTTAGTACTGTAGTAACTGTGATGGCTATGAGAACATCCTCAAGTGTCCCGGTGTGATGTGAGGTGTGAGGTGTGTTGACTTGTAATGCCACAGTATTAACAGGTGAAGTCTCTCTGCTACAGTGTGGTTTCAGAGAACAGCTCCCCAGAGTGGATCAGCCCTCTGTTATAAAGACTCAGCTTGTGCCTCAGCCTCTCCTTGACTGGGTTCTCCACCACCACCACCGCAGACGCAGCACTGAAGTCAGCTGAAACACACGACACACAACATCAGACTGACTTACACACAGTATATTCCAATTACACATTACAGAAACATAAAAGACTGCACATGACTTTATTTGAGGATGTTTAATATTGTGCCACTTTGCAAGACGCCTTATGAAGTTCCCCTTATGTGGTTTAACTAAGTGTCAAAGTAACACAGGCCACAGAGGCAAACTGTGTCACAACACATGACAGAAACAAAGCCATGGTGTGATAGAACTGGGTCAGGGTAAGGCTGGATAATAATACTGATAAGTAAAATTACTACAAACAATAGTAACGTGGCAATAAATAAAAAAATATACATATATCATTGTACTGTATATAATTCTATAAAGAATTATAGAGGGTTGCCTTCACTAGCAGAGAGTGCCATCTGACATGCAGTGGCGTGTTCAGGAAGTGGCCAACCCAGGTGCCACCCCAAACTATGATGGGCTATATGCCCAGTCAGAGGCATTTTATACAGTGTTTTATACTGGCTTTTGTCAAGTCATTTTTTTTCAAGAATAAAATATTGAGGTTTTCTATCACAATTGTTTGTTGCCACTCCTGTATTTTGTCTAGTAGGTCTAGTTTTCTTGCAGTGTTAGTAAATTAAGTAGATATTAGTTTTGCAGACAAAACTGGGTATGGCCAAAGCCTGTGTGGGTGTGTGTTTGCATGTGTATGTGTATGTGTATACGTGAGTACGTATTGTGTGCGTGCAGGCGCTCATGTTCACGCTTCATGCCACCCCACCATAAGTCAGTGCCCCACTTGGGCCACCCCTATCAAAAATGTCTGGACACACCCCTGCTGACATGGGCACTGGGCCCCGCAGCTCAGGACGATGCATGGGTCAGAGGTCGAGGAGAGTTGTTTTTGTCCTTTTTTTGTTTTGTTTTGTTTTGTTTTATTTTATTTGTTTTGTTTTGTTACTTTCCTTTGGTTCGCTCAATTCTCAGTTTGCTCAGTTTGTACTGTCAGTTAGTGAGTGGTGGTAGGGTTAGGTTTTGAGGAAGGTAAATACTACTTCAAATTATTGAAGTAGCAAGCACGGGCACAGGCTGTAACCAACCTAGGATAATATGAACTATTAGTATAAGTCACATATAGTTTGATGTTAGAATCAGATGAGGACATGCTAAACTAGAGATATTAATACGTACACAAGGATCGACAAGGACAATTAAATAATGGGGCCATGAGGAAGGAAATAGCCATGATAATAGCGAAAAACCACAGCATTAATTGATGGACTAGGAAGAGGTCATAGGGTCGGGACAGGGTTAGGGTTAGGGTTAGAGTGGTGTTGTGAGTTTTGAGATCTCAGGTGTGTCCTGAATGCATCTTGGGTGCGTTCACACCTGAACTTTGAGATGACCACTTATTATCAGATCGCCTGACCTGGATGTTAAGAAGCCAGTGAAGTTGACCTTTGACCTTTTGGATCTTAAATATCATCACGAGTCATGGCCAAAAACGTGTTTTTGTGAGGTCACAGCAACGCTTTACCCCTGACCATGTATTCTTCTTCGTAAACTTCATTCTTGGATGACTCTCCAGGAGACTGTTATGAGTGGATCTTTATGGATGAGTGGGGGAGTGTGACATCTTTTGTCCAGAAGTTTGTTAAGTAAAATGAAAGGAAGTAATTGGGAGAAACAAAAACTTGGGATGAAGATTTTATATAGTTTAATGTTTGTTTGTTTTCTTTCTTTTTTGGGGGGGGTTGCTGTAGAGTGAATTATTTAATCATTTATTTATTTGAGTTATGATATGAATTTATGGAGCGTGTATTAAAAGTGAGACATATGTAGTACATGTATGTAGTACTGTATGCACATACTGTTTATAGGTTTTGATCTATTCCTATGACGTTAAAAGTATATTTTGTTGTAGATGTATGTTGTTGAATATGTTATATTTTGTTGCAGATTTATGTTGAATATGTGTTGTTTTGTGTTTGTTATTTAAAAAAAATAGATGGAAGAAAAGATTTGTTGAGACATGAGACAACCTTGTAGAGTAAATATGGGGGATTTCCTCACATCTTGGAAAGAGGTTTGATGAGATTTGTAAGTTTCCCACATCCTGCCTCAGTAATGAGTGATGCAGTATCTTCTGAAGACTTACCCTGAGGGTTCTGTGTGGGGTCGGAGGTGAAGCCGTTGGCCCTGCAGTCCTCACAGGCCAGACCTCCGGCCTCGTCCGCGCAGCTGCACTGTACGGGCCAGCTGCCGTACAGGTCCACCGCCGCCTCCGAGCCCGAGCCGCTCAGGTACGTCACCTCCGACTGGCTGCACTCGCAGGGCCCCCCCTCCTGGGCCAGAGAGCCGGGGAGGCTGAGCTGCTCGTCGTGCTCCACGGGTATGGAGGGTGAGATGCTCTCTGGGCCGTTCACAGCAGCTGTGTCGTCCAGGCTTCGGGGCTGGTCGGCAGGTGGGCATGTGGGTGGAGGAAGCAGCTGGCTCAGTGTCCCAAGTACCTGAGGACAGTTGGTTTTTTAGTTTTTAGTTTAGTTTAGTTTATTTCGGACATGTTAAAAGAAATAAAACATAATACAGAAATGGACAGACATAACAAATAAAAACTTTGCAAAGACAACATATAAACAAAATAAAAATATAAAATAATTTGATTTTTTTATTTGTTTGTTTTTTTCATATCCGAAAAGGAGTGGGAAGAAGTAAAACTTATTTACTCCCACCCCTTATCTATCAAGCTATCTAGTCATTATAGTCTATACGATTTATTCTAATATATTATCATATTTATATACATATAGATTTATTCTAACATATGATTACTAATCTTTATCTCTCTATATAGTCATATACATATAAAAACACATTCATACATACAAAGACAAAATGAAAGTAACACGAACAGAGCAACAAGTCGGTAAATAATACCCAAATAAATAATAGTAAGCACCTTGTGGTTGTCAGACACCCTCATTTCTGTACATACTGAAAATAATTTCTTTGTATTTTAGTTAACATTTGATGAGATTTGAGATGCTGTTGCAGATCCTACTGGTGCCAAATTTATTTATTTTTATTTATTTAACCTTTATTTTACCAGGCAAATTGCTTGAGATAAAAAAAATCTGTCCAGAATGAACTATTTATACTCACATTTTCCATGTTGGGTCTGTTGCGGTGGCGACTGGCGGTGCAGTCCAAGGCCAGAGTGAGAAGACTGAGGACCAAGGCGGTGGGCCACTGACCAGCCGCCTGGTCCAGAAACTGCAGACAAGAGTCCACACCACCGCTGTTCTCCACCTCAGTGACCAGCAGTTCCCTCTGAAAGACCAGAGGGACACAGAGACACAGAGAGAGTCTTCATTATTAGATCAAATCAAATCAAACTTTATTGTCATTTTGTTCCTACCGAGGTAAGAACAAAAGGAGGAAACGTTTCTCAGAGATCAATAGATCAGAAAATTTAATAAAATAGATGAACTAAGTAAGAAGAAAAAGAAAAGAAAACTTATCCTCGTGAATCTGTATAGAAAGTCTTTATGACTAACTGTTATAAAACACGATATGGAAGTGGGTTTCATAAAAAGCGAAGTGATTACTGTGCTACTTCAGTGTTGACTCACCAGCAGTGTTTGTCTAGGTGCATCCTCTCTGACTTTCCTCCCTGTTATCGTTTCCATTATCACCTAGGAGCAAGCACAATGTTAGTGACTGAAGTTTACATCAGATTATTATTACAGTAACTGACAGAGCAGCAACTCCTGTGTAGGGGGGACAGCTTTGAACAGAATAATATAATGGCTGCTGCTCTCTTAGTTAAACAAATAGTCATTTCCTCTTCAAAGTGATTTATCTTCATAGGAACTCGGTCCATATAATAATGTTGCCAGAGAGAGCAGACATTGTAACAGTGTGAAGCAGGCAGTGAGCAGAGCAAACACTTTTAGTGATGGTACATGCACCAGTTGAGGACATTGCAGCAGCTGTGTAGCAGTGCTGGGGAAAAACCACTCTTGGCCAATAGTGGAGTCAGAGGAAACATGGGAGCATAAGAGGCAAATTATTAATATCCATTAATACAGAGGGACAGGTTTTACTTTTTACTCCACTACATCTATTTGACAGCTCTGGTTACTGATTTTTTTTTTTTTTTTTTAAAGAAAGGTATGAGGATCACTTAATATAATAGGATGCACTGACCTACTACCTACTGATGCATACACTTATTTAAACATTAGTTTCACCTTGAGCTGCTACAAGGGCAGAGCCTTCATATTAATGCATTGGTAATAATAAGCCAACAAGAGCCATCAGACTCTTTAATACATTACCATAATAATTACTATTAAAGAGTTGCACACCTGCACTTTAATTTGTTTTTTTGTTTGTTTGTCTTAACACATTGGCTTCTGTTTTAATATGCACTAGCTTTTGTTTTAATATGTACTCACATGTATTGCATCTTGCTTTTATTCTGAAGCACACCGAGTTTATGCTTGCCATATGAAATGTGCTATATAAATAAATTGACATTGACATTGACATTGTACATTGAATGAAATTGCACAGTTGTTCATCCTGCACTAACTTAATTACTGTACATATGTTCTATGTCTTCTCCTTATAATTTTATACAGATTTTGTTACTGTATCCTTAAAGCAGCAGTAAGTGATCCGGTGGTTTTGGCTAACTCCCTGTCAGCCGATGGAGTTAGCAGTCCCCGCCCTCGTCCCTACGTCACCACATTCACGCGCATCCCTTGGCTCCACACACAGAGAGGACTGCCCCTTTATGCCGTTCTCTCTCCTCATTGGATAAAGGTTGTAGGATACAAGGAAAGTTTTCTCCTGGGCTCAGAGCAGAGCAGAGTGACTGACAGACCCGTGTTTCAGACCAAACACTCTATAGAAGTGATTGCTATCGGAAGAACAGGAACAGGAACTATTTAAGACTTATATTAACACAAATATTCCGCTTACTTTTGCTTTAATATTATTGCTAGCGGAAGTTATGTTCTCCTAATTATCATATCTGTATTTTTACTTATTTGTTTACACGTTGCCTTCTCTCTATCCCATAGGCTGCCAGTCATTTTTTTGCACTGTAATTTATATTTGGAAAATACAAAAGTATTTTGTAGCCTATTTTGATACAATTATAAATTGGGTATTTAGTATTTTATTTGGAAATACATTTTGATGTATTTCTGCCCATCCCTGATTATATGTTCTAATCTAGATTATATTATTTATTTTATTACAGTAATCAATTTCTGTTAATTACACATATCTGTAGGGGGTATTTTGTGTTTTTAATGAAATATGTATCTCTTTTATGGTGAGCCGAAGACAATTTCCCACAATGGTGGACAATAAAGTTTTATTGTATTGTACTGTATTGTATTGTATTCGTTTGTTTCATTGTTCCAGTTTCTAATAGGTATTATATGTAATTTCTACATGTATGTGTTTATTCTATATTTACATTCATGGAAATCCAATGTAAAGGTGCCAAATCTGTATTTTTATTCTGACAGCACATCCATGGACTCTACTGAATATGTAAAATGTTCCTCATTGTCCCTCAGAGATTCACCATCAGACTCTGTAGTTTTCCTTCAGGATATTTTTTACAGTGCACTATTTTACTTTGAAAGTTTAGCTCGGCTCATATGATGTAGTTTATAATCACCACTCCAAAGCTGTAGACGTCCAGGCTGAAGGACAGCTTGTGGTCTCGCATGTACTCCCCAGGGAGGTATCCCAGGTTGTGTTGGAGACTCCTATCCAGAGTGATGGTACAGTTCTGATTGGCTGAATTAGGACGTAGACGAGCCAACCCAAAGTCAGACAGCTTGGGCTGCAGGGCGTCATCCAAGAGTATGTTAGCACTGTGAGGAGAAGCCATACACACACACACACACACACACACACACACACACACACAGACATTTTTGTAAATTTTATATTAAAAGGCTTCAATCTGGTGCAAGAACTACACACATAGATTAATCCCATCTTTATGATATTATTATCACTTGTGACCATCCAGAGAAGACCCAACTTCAATGAATCCTGATGAAACACACCATCTATTACAAACAGGAGCCTAGCCTCTCACACTCCGAGCAGCCAAAGAGTAGCAATAAAGTTATATTTCAGCTCGAAAATGCAATGTGAAGGTCCCGGTTGTTAACATAAAGATGAACGAGTTTCTAGGTTGTGCACTCTTTTTTTTACCATAGCTATACTATCTTTGGGGTGACTTCCTTCAAAAAAAAGTGAGTTCTGACTTTTTTCTCAGAATTCTGACTTTTATTTTTTGTTTTAAAAAAAAAAAAATCTCCTAGACTGTATCTGGAGTTTAAAATCAGGATTCTGTGAAAAAAGTCAGAACTCACTTTTTTTCCCACAGCAGCCCTAATCGTCTTTTGTATACAAAACTTTTACAGTGTAACAACTGGTTGGAAAAAGCAGTTTATCTGGAGCTAACCGACTCACTCAGTAGCCTGCTCCCCCATCAGGCTCTGTGACGCGCTGTATCACTCCCTTTTTCCAAATGAATTGCTTTTTTTCCCGCGGCCAGTAAACAGTGAACACTGGCGTGAGTGTGTCAATAAACAAGAGCACACTGCAAAAACTCAAATATCTTACCAAGAATATTTGTCTTATTTCTAATCAAAATGTCATTTCTAGTCAAAACAAATCTCATACTTAAAATCTGACTCATTAAATAAAAAGTAGCTTGTTTTTAGACACTTTTTTTTACTTATTTCAAGCATATTTTCACTTGAAATAAGTAGAAGAGTCTGATAGTGGAGCAAGTACAAAAAACTTGCTTTCACTGGGATTCTTCTACTTATTTCAAGTGAAAATTTGTTGGAAAACAAGTTAATTTTAGGTGATGAGTCTTATTTTAAGTGGAAAGAGATTAGTTTGGACTAGAAATGAGACATTTTGACCAGAAAAAGGACAAATATTCTTGGAAAGATTTTGAGTTTTTGCAGTGGCCTACCAGAATTGTTATTATGTAGAAGAGAGGAGTCACTCAGTCACCGCCATCTGTCCTACCACGTACTTTCACCGCACAAATTAATTGTTTTTTTGTTTTTTCCATTTCATTCATTAGGCCGGAAAAAACCCCACTGAGGTCATGACCTCGGTGTCCTCAGTGGTAGACGGCCTTGGGTGTGTTTGGTGTCTGGTACCTGGAGATGTTGCCACAGATGACTGGGCAGGGCTGGGCCGTGTGCAGGTGATGCAGAGCCTTGGCAACTCCCTTAATGATGCTGAGACGCTCCTGCCAACACAGAGGGTTCACTCCATCCTGTGTAGTGACAACAACAACATAGCACAATCAAATAATGATACTTTCAGACAGCTACAACCAGAAAGGACCAAACCACACTGCAACAATAAACCTGTGATTACTGCACAGCCAGTATGCTAACACTAGCCAGTTAACAATAGCCAGCTCTCTCCATGGGCCAGAGAGGCAGACACTCTAACTACATTTGGCGCATGTCCGATACCCATACTGTTTCTCCGACAACATTTATTTTCGCGCCCATTAGTCCGACCTCCCACTTCTCCGACTTAAGTAGCCCTAACCCTTAACCTTACCTTAAACCTAACCTTAACACTGTAGAATGGGTAGTCGGAGAAATGAGCCGTCGGACTTTTGGGCAGTCGGACTGATGTATGCTCCCCACTACATTTAAGTTTAGGCTTAAGACCTTCCTCTACGACAGAGCTTTTAGTTATAGGGCTGGTTCAGGTAGCTCTGAACCATTTTCTACAGTAGCTAGTTGCTATAGGCTTAGACTGCTGGGGGACACATCCGGTTACATGGAGCCCTCTCCTCTCCTCTTCTCTCCTCTCCTCTCCTCTCCTCTCCTCTCCTCTCCTCTCCTCTCCTCTCCTCTCCTCTCCTCTTCTCTCCTCTCCTCTCCTCTCCTCTTCTCTCCTCTCCTCTTCTCTCCTCTCCGCACATTTTGAACTGTCATTATCATTACTGTATCTGTTGCACTTTGTAGTTTGGCCTTGGTGTCTCACACTCTCTCTGTGTTTCCACAGATCCACCGGAGCTCCATCTCTCTACACCAACCACTGCGTGCAACCCCCCCCTGCTGTTAAACCGGCCTGCCCTCCCTTCCCATGAACCAGTCTGCCACCCAGTCTTCCCATTAACCTGGTCTGCTCTCCCTGCCTTTCCTCCCACCAGAAGCTGCCTCCATCAGCTCTTGTTAACATTTCCATGTTTCCCACATTCTCTGTTATAAACTGTTTTCTTGTCTGTAACAACATCTATTACACGTCTGTCCGTCCTGGGTGAGGGATCCCTCCTCTGTTGCTCACTCTGGGGTTTCTCCAATTTTTCCCTGTTAAAAGGGTTTCCATGGAGTTTTTCCTCAGTGGATGTGAGGTTTGGAAGACAGATGTTGTTACGATGCCATGTAAAGCCCTTTGAGACAAACTGTTTGTAAAAACGGGCTATACAAATAGAATTGCCTTGCCCTGTCTGCCTTATCAGGCTGTATTGGGTACCACTACTATTGTGTAGAGAGTTTGTTGTTCTTCTCCTCTACAGGTAACAGCTACCGACTTTATTTTCTCATAACATCTTAATATGTTGTAATTGTAGGTTGTGTAGATTCACTGTGAAGGCAATACTTTTCATTTTAGCCTTCTGCTAAGTGGCTGTAGCCAAAGTCTTGCAGCTGCAGCCCAGCATGGGGGCAGAGCTGCAGAGGGACGGCGTGTTTTCAGGTGTTTTCTTCTTTCTTTCTTTCTTTCTTTCTTTCTTTCTTTCTTTCTTTCTTTCTTTCTTTCTTTCTTTCTTTCTTTCTTTTCTAGATTTCTGCCTACAACTGCTTTAAATAAAAACTTCAACTACAGCAGCCTCTGCAGCTACAGGTGGTCATCACCGCACACTGACCTCTGCTACTACAGGTCAACTCAGTAGGAGTCAGCAGTCGCACTGTTCACCCATTACAAATGAGCATTTAGCTAGTCTGACGTCTGACTGACTGAAAACACCTAAACTTGTGCAAAGAGTTGTGCCACAACGCCGTAAAGCTTTATACACTTGTTTACTGTATTCAACCCGAGTCACATAGTGCAAATGTTCAATGGCACTCTCCCTATATCAACATGATATTACAGCTGTTGCATAATGCATAGTTGCATAATGTTGCTTCAGTCGACTCAGAGGAAGGGCGTCATAGATCTTCCAAGCCGTTGTGGTTCACAGACACAATACAGTCAGATCAGACTCAAGACAGCTGAGCTACTGCGTTAGTGGGATTGTTTTTCCCCCATTGGAATTTTATTCCCTTTCTATTCAAAACTGACTCAGATTTACCATATAATCATCAGAGTTTTGTGATATTAAAAACACATTTTCACTTCCTATCCTGTGATATTTAAAGAATTTCCTAGACGCTATTTGGTGAGCAAATCACAAACAGGAACTCCCTGCAGAATCACGTCATAACGGACAGAGGCTGTATAGTAAACAATAGAGAACTCACCCGCTGGTGTAGTCTGTGGGAGAGCGACCCGCCGGGCAGGTAAGGATAGAGCAGACAGTAGTGGTCCTCATCAGAAAAACAGCCCAACAAGTCTATGATGTTAGGATGTCGATACCTGGAACACATTAGTACGTTATAGACTGAACACACTATCAGACACACAGAGAGAGAGATGCTGTAGAGGTATTATAGGAGCAGAAGTCGTCACGTACAAATGATGAACCTCCATTTCTTTGGTGAAGATGTCCCACAGCTTCTTCCAGGACACATTATCTACCTGCATGATAATGAAATAACAAAATATCAGAATTCTGACTTTAAAAAACAAAAACTCAGAATTCTGACTTTAATCTCAAAAAGTCAGAACAGCAGCCCAAATCCTCTTCTGGATATATACAAAACCTTTACAGTGTAACAACTGGTTGGAAAAAGCAGTTTATCTGGAGCTAACCGACTCACTCAGTAGCCTGCTCCCCCATCAGGCTCCGCGGCGTGCTGTATCACTCCCTTTTTCCCAATGAATTGCTTTTTTTCCCCGCGGCCAGTAAACAGTAAACACTGGTGTGTGTCAATAAACAAGAGTACACTGCAAAAACTCAAAATACTTACAACATATTTGTCTTAAGAATATTATCTATGTCATTGTCATTTCTAGTCAAAACAAATCTCATACTTCATACGTCTGACTCATCAAATAAAAAGTAGCTTGTTTTTAGACACTTTTTACTTCTTTCAAGCATATTTTCACTTGAAATAAGTAGAAGAATCTGATAGTGGAGCAAGTCCAAAAACTTGCTTTCACTGGGATTCTTCTACTTATTTCAAGTGAAAATTGTCTGAAAACAAGTTAATTTTAGGTGATGAGTCTTATTTTAAGTGGAAAGAGATTAGTTTTGACTAGAAATGAGACGTTTTGACAAGAAAAAGGACAAATATTCTTGAAAAGATTTTGAGTTTTTGGAGTGGCCTACCAGAATTGTTATTATGTAGAAGAAAATACAAATCTCATACTTCATACGTCTGACTCATCAAATAAAAAGTAGCTTGTTTTTAGACACTTTTTACTTCTTTCAAGCAGATTTTCACTTGAAATAAGTAGAATTATCTGATGTTATTAGAATTTCATCAGATACCTGTATTACATCAGAGGTTTCCAGTTTAAACACATGTAAAGAGGCAGAAGGGTCAGTAATAACCTTTTTAAAAAGCTTGACCGCAAATGTTTGGTTTCTGATCTGGGCTCTGTAGACGTCAGAAAAGTGTCCGTCTGCGATCCTCCGCTCCTGGTGGAAGTCTCTGGTTCCTTCTCTGATGTCTTGGAGGGTGACGCTGACGCTGGGTGACTGGTTTTCACTGGTGAATGCTACAATGCAAACAGATGAGTCAAATGTCACATAGTCCCACCGAGCCGCCCACCACAAAATCCCACTCGATATGTCATGATTCAATTGTAGTGGAAGGGGGAATTCCACAATAAATAAGATTTTTTTCCGTCGGTATCCGCTACAGTGTTTACTTGGCTTACCAGGGCTTGACCTTTGACCCGAGGGGCTCTCCTCTGGCCGGGTGGATTCCCTCTCGTCCTCCTCCTCCTTCTCCTTCTCCTCCTTCCTCACTTCGGCCTTGCATTCTGGTTGTTTGTTGCTGGGGGCGGGCGGCGGTGTCGACTCTGGAACAGAAGACATTGTCCAAACATGCATTTTTCTAAGTTGAGCGTCTGGTGATGACTGCATCAGTGTGGTTTGGTGACATCAGGCCCGCACCACAGGCAGGAACCCAGAAAGGCCTTCAGATTTCCTGTGGCATATCGTTTCCCCTCCTACTCAGTGTCACAAGGGCTTGCGATTTATTTACAAAGTCTATAACTAACTGCTGTTGGAGGAAGTTGGCGTAAACGTGAATCTCACTTTCCATTGTGTAAAAAGAGAACAAACTTTAAAAACTTGCACCAGCTTCAATACAAACGTGTTCCCCACTGAACTCCCACACATCTGCTGCAGTTTAAATCTTCAAACCTCATCTCTGTCCTCAGACCTTAACTGTACCATCGCTGACACATGGTTTACTATAACTGGCACCCACATAATGGTTATCTACAGCAGTGATTCCCAACCAGTGATATGCGAGCGAGCACATTGCAGGTGGTACGTGGAAACATTTCTAAATTCATTTCTAAGATGATTAGTTATCATTCCCAGTCATGTCGTAAGCCCATTACGAAAATGGTGCCAACACAGGTAGGGAGATAATAACCGTTGACACAAATCTGTGAAGACTTTGTATGGATTCACTTGTGTGTGTCTTTTGCGGAGCTATCGTAACCAGCAAGCGTGCACTGCGGTCAGGTTGTAAACAAAGCCACAAGCTGCGTTGCCAGGTTTGACAGTTGTCCCCTTTTGGAAACAACATTAGTGAATGAGAAGTTTAATGTGGATGTTTGCGTGTTTATAGCGCAGTGTCAGGCTTGTGTAGCCTATTCATGTAGAACATTTAAAAAAAATGTTTTATAATTTCATTTTAATATTGTATTTAAATTGTTTAGTCTTTTTGAGTGGTGGTTTAAGACTGTTGGAACCTTTGTGAGTAATGTAAACATTGGGGACCCTCAAAATCAAAACTTTGTGAGCTGTTTCATAAGACAAGTCTAATATGTTTCTCACTCTGAATTAATGGTAAAGATAAGAGCACCCTAGCTCATTTTGATCTGACATCTGTTTGTATATGTGGGTTTGCTGTAATGTGTGGATCCATGTTTGAGCAGAAATGAGGGTTTGCTAGTGTGTGTGGGTCTGACTTGCTGGCAGTTTAGATCTAGAATATTTTGTTGGTGACTGCAAAAGTTGTTCGTCTGGTACATTGTGTGTCGCATGAACTGTAAAATTGTGTAAAATTTGGTTTCTCATCATAGACATTTAACTGAACAAGCAAGATACTGTAAGGATACTGTAAGACTTCTGTTAACACGTATTTGCCATCATTGTACACCCTGAGAGAAATATTTGGCCCCCCAATTGTCATTGTATATTTAGAACTATGTGCATATGTATATGTTATACTGTATGTTCTTCCTTTTTCTTTAAAAAGTCTTAAATGGCAAGGCAATGGCACTATGTTTGTAATACAGTGTTTAAATTGTTCAATAAAAAGTTTGTCACACAAAAAAAAACACAATACACCATAAGAGTAAAATATCTTTGTAGAAATTAAAGCAACACTAAGGACATTTCAACCTTCATATAATATTTTCAGAACTTTTGTGATGGTACATCGACTTACAACAGGTTGAATGACACCTCTGTCATGGCCTGAGGGAGTCTGTATCATTATGGTCTGTATCGCCTTCACTGGCACTAAGCAGCTTTGAGGAGCATGGTGGGAAACCGGCTCTCACTTAAGTTTCACTTTCACAAGTCACGACGAGGAGGGAGCAGCAATACGGCACCTTTCTGTCGGATTGTGTATGTGTGTTTACTGAGAAATGATCCGCTGGAAACAGAAACTTAGTTTGGACGTCTTCTGTTAATTTCCATGCACCGGGAGATCAGGATGTTTACGGCGCTACGTGCTAGTGCTCATGGGAAATGGAGTCTTCCTTCAGGCAAAACACTACCGCTTTGGGCCACTGGCGCCGCCAAACTCAACCAAAACTGAAAGTTCTTTAGTAGCTACTGCTTTAAAGAGAGAAATTAGAAAGATTCTAGTCTTGTTACGTGTCATATGACCACTGTTGGAGAATCATCAAGTGAGTGAGGGTGTGACACAAAAGCTCAGGGAGTAGGCCTACACAAGATGAAAAAGCTTGGGGACCACTGAACTACTGCACAAGCACATACCATATCATATCATATCATACCATATCATATCATATCATATCATATCACATATCACATACTACAATCACTGTATGTGAGATTGTTACTGTGTGTGGTCCGTACACAAAAAAAAGATACTTTAATTCCACTGATCCTGCCTGCTTACATAAAAATGATATTTTAAACCTGCACAAAAGCTCAAATAAAATAAAAGTAGTAAAGACTCGGAAAATAAAACATACCATTAGAGTCTGAAGTTACCTACATCTTCATCCCGTCGTGACATTTGCAAAATTTAAATACTACTGTATGAAGCGGTTATATTGGCCGTTGCCCTGAGTTTAGTTTGCAGAACTGTTACAAGGAGAGAAACTCTGTCTTCTTTCAGTGTGCTGAATATATGAACTTGCCAGAGAGGCCCATTGTTCCGGTGTGGGGCCAATGTACAGCTGTACTGAAACCGCTGACAATGGAAATAATGCAGGGCAGCTAACAGCTTCCTGATCTCACAAACTAAATGGTAAAGTATAATTTTGGGGTTTTTTAGCTTTTATGAACTGTACAGTACAGTTGGGCAGGGAAATTGGGGGGGAGAGACAGTAAGTACCTTGGTAGAACTTAATGCGGTAGGAGATGCGGGATTCAAACTGCAGCGAGGACTGTATAGCCTCTATATACGGGACGCCTGCACAACCCATATGTCAAAGTTACTTTACATCAAGGGAGGATGAGATAAAAGCTGTAATGTGTGGGCTTGTGCATTATCTAATCTTCAGTCTCGATACAGTCATACTTGAATATCACTATGATATTATCACTGGGCACAGGGTTTATAATATAATGATATGATTGGAATTTATGTTTATGTATCAGCTGCCATATGTCATGGTACAGTGTATAGTAAAGAAAGCAGATATGCTTTGCAAAACTGCCCAACTAAATACTATGCATTATGCAAAAATACAAAACATTGGATGTGGCAGGAAATGTTGCAATGTTTGATATCAAATATTGACCCATGCAAATTGGAAGAACCCCAAAGCCACATGGTAACAAACAGATAATCGCTCTTCATCAGAGATATTTTAGATGTGCTCTGCTTCCTAAGACATAAACAATGTTAAAATTACATGAGCAAGAGTTTTGCACCGACCTGGAGCTGGACTCTGGAAGAGCTGCAGGGCCCGTTGGTGGCCCATGTCCTGCAGCACCGTGCACAGGTCCTGCACTCTGGTGTTCTGCTGGGCCCAGGACCACAGCAGCTCCCTGGTGGGACTGCGGCCCGCAGCCTGCAGCCGCTCCAGCTCGCGGACCTCTAGCTGGTTGGAGGCGATCCTGACAGCTGGAGTGTATAGGAGAAAGTGGTGGACATGAGAGGAAAGCAATGTGTACACAAAGAGTTAGGTGAGGTATTCAGTCTGTAAATTGTTCTTCTATCCTATCTTATGTCATATCTGCTTTTGACCTTCCACATTGTTTCTGTATTGTAATTGTTTTGTTATTTTTATGTAAGTGTCTTTGAGCACCTGTAAAAGCGCCTTATAAATAAAAAGTGTGAAACAGGGCCGTTGCTAGGAATTCTGGGGCCCCTGAAAGAATACTAAAGTGGACCCCTGACTTTTCCACTTTTTTCTACGACTACGTATGTATTATCATTTTTTATTTAGCCTACTTTGTTTTGATGCTAATGCAGCATTACTATGAGTATTAGTCAGGGTCTTATGCAGAATAATTCAGTCATACAAAGATTAGACTACTTTGGCGCTGGGCCCCTAGAATTATCATCACCTTTACAACGGCCCTGGTGTGAAATACAGAACCTCCGACTGAAAAACTCTATCTTCCTACTAGCAGTTCATACTGTACCACTACCTCATGTAACAACACCTTCAGTTTGCACACGCACAATAGCCTACTTTGCACATTATTTATTATTACATGCATATTGCAAGTACTAAACATTCTCTAATACTGTGTACAACCGATACCTGTCTGTGTTTAGCTTTCAGTTTTGTATTATTATTATTAGGCTATAGGCTACTATAGCCTACTATTATTGTTGCTCTTAAATTGTCTTTCTATTTTTATAGCTACTAAGTTTCTATATTGTCTATGGTGGCATTTGTGTGGACAACCAAGAAAGAATTTCATTGAAACATGTTTCACACTGTGCAAATGACAATAAACGAGAGGGACATTACATACAAGCAGTATGGAGGTATTTGGATGTTTTTTGGTGTGTCTTTTTGGACGAAGAAAGTTGGTATCCATTGACAACCATTATAGACAAATACTGCTGCGCGGACCCCCCCGTAACTCAGAGAAGGAACGGAGGACTCCGAAAATTCTCACAGCTTTTAGTCGACATGAGGGTGAGTAGATAATGAGTGAAATTTGAATTTTGGGTGAACTATCCCTTTAATTCATTCATTCATTCCTAATGTATTAGTAACACTTGATCATCTAGTTTAAATTACTTTATGTGATAAAAGCAAGTATTTCATACACAGTAGTAAAGCTACGAGTCTATCTGTTCACCATATTCATCAGTTTTGATAGAAGAGACTGAGTCATGTCCATAAGGAAACTGATAAAAGTGTATTTTATCCTATAGGCAGAGTATTAAAGACCCTATTATCTCTTCAATCAGACAGACACAACACTGGCCACGAGTCAGCTGTTTACACTCTGTCACTCAGTCCGCGGTCCCTGTCCCAACAACACAACACAACACAACACAACACAACACAACACAACACAACACAACACCACACCATGTCCTCACCCAGTCCCCGCCATCCCAGGCTGTCTCCCCCGGTGTCCATGATGAGACTGAGCCGCTCCACCACCGCGGGGGGGACGTCGTACAGGAACGTGAAGGAGTTCATCCTGAACAGCCGCTGTCACCGACACCCGGGACCCGAATAATGCGACTGCAGCGGCGGTTGCTCAAACACGGAAACTCCCCCCCCCCCCGTGACGTCACAGCACTGAGTCAAACAGCAGACTCACTACACCACAACGAGCTGCACAGACCGCTGCAGCACCGGTAGATAGACACACCTAACAACCTGCACGTCAGTCACATTTCCTGCTGTCTATCTATCTATCTATCTATCTATCTATCTATCTATCTATCTATCTATCTATCTATCTATCTATCGTTCTATCGTTCTATCTATCTATCTATCTATCTATCTATCGTTCTATCGTTCTATCGTTCTATCTATCGTTCTATCTATCGTTCTATCTAGGGTGAAGTCAGGTAAAATGGGCCACTTTTTGGTAAACGACTAATAAGACCCATTCATAACAATACGCTATGCAATGAAATCATTGATATTTTTAAAAATCGACATAGGTCTCTTAAATGTTTCTGTGTGAAAAAAAAATTAAAAAGTATCATTATTTTGGAATTATGAGAGTTAAAGTATCGGGATATTCCCTCTCGAGGTACGATGAAGGTTCAGGTAAAATGGGCCAGCCGTTCAGTTAAATTGGGCCAAGAGAGAACAACACAGTAATTTTAGCAGAAATCATTAAAAATTTAATAATTAATTGACACTACTACTAAACTACAACACTAAACTTAACATTAACAGTAAAAACATAAGAGGTTGAAGACATTTTTTAATCTTAAAATGCATTTTAAAATTACATGATCATGTTGTTGCTATGCTCTTTGTTAACTGACGTTATAGGCTCTTTTACTGTGTGTGTATGTGTGTGTGTGGCATTATAGATGCCATTTTTTCCCCCACAGTGCTAATGGTACCATGAGTGGCACTGACCAACCTTGGATATATATCTAACTTTGAACATGTTTTGCACCCTCAATTTCTGTGTAACTTCAGTGTAAGACTGTGTTTTGTATGTGGCCCATTTTAGCTGAAATGCATGGCTCAATTTACCATGATGCATTAAGGTAAATTGAGCCACCCACAAAAAATGCATTTAAATTAAAAATAAGTAAGCTTAGCAAGAATTTTGCATTCTAGCCAATGGGGGGAATCACAATGTGTATTATAAATCACATTTTTTTATTGTAGATCTGTTTTTTTACGGAGTTATCAACCTTATCAGTTTCAAGTGAAATTTGTTTGCCAGGTCACTTTTCGCACACTTCTCCTCAGCAGGCTGGATATAAAGCATTGTCCCATCCACAACAACAACCAGAGACCACTCAAATCAATTGTTTTTTTCAAGTACAGTTGTAGCAACAATTTGAAATCATTTACAGCCATTGCCTGTTAAAACTTAAAAAGCTAGGAGGCTCAAACCTTAACTGGCTCATTTTACCTGATGGCCCAATTTACCTGATGTCACCCTATCTAGTCGTTCTATCTATCTATCTATCTATCTATCTATCTATCTATCTATCGTTCTTTCTATCGTTCTTTCTATCGTTCTATCTATCTATCTATCTAGGCTATCTATCATTCTATCTATCTATCTATCGTTCTATCTATCTATCTATCTATCTATCTATCATTCTATCTATCGTTCTATCTATCTATCGTTCTATCTATCTATCGTTCTATCTATCTATCTATCTATCTATCTATCTATCTATCTATCGTTCTATCTATCTATCGTTCTATCTATCTATCTATCGTTCTATCTATCTATCTATCTATCTATCGTTCTATCTATCTATCGTTCTATCTATCTATCTATCATTCTATCTATCGTTCTATCTATCTATCTATCTATCTATCTATCTATCTATCTATCGTTCTATCTATCTATCGTTCTATCTATCGTTCTATCGTTCTATCTATCTAGGGTGACATCAGGTAAATTGGGCCATCAGGTAAAATGAGCCAGTTAAGGTTTGAGCCTCCTAGCTTTTTAAGTTTTAACAGGCAATGGCTGTAAATGATTTCAAATTGTTGCTACAACTGTACTTGAAAAAAAACAATTGATTTGAGTGGTCTCTGGTTGCTGAATGCTTTATATCCAGCCTGCTGAGGAGAAGTGTGCGAAAAGTGGCCTGGCAAACAAATTTCACTTGAAACTGATAAGGTTGATAACTCCGTAGAAAAACAGATCTACAATAAAAAATGTGATTTATAATACACATTGTGATTCCCCCCATTGGATAGAATGCAAAATTCTTGCTAAGCTTAAATGCATTTTTTGTGGGTGGCTCAATTTACCTTAATGCATCATGGTAAATTGAGCCATGCATTTCAGCTAAAATGGGCCAACATACAAAACACAGTCTTACACTGAAGTTACACAGAATTGGATGGTGCAACACATGTTCACAGTTAGATATATATCCAAGGGTGGTCAGTGCCACTCATGGTGCCATTAGCACTGTGGGGGAAAAATGGCATCTATAATGCCACACACACATACACACACAGTAAAAGAGCCTATAACATAGTCAGTTAACAAAGAGCATAGCAACAACATGATCATGTAATCTTCAAATGCATTTTAAGATTAAAAAATGTCTTCAACCTCTTATGTTTTTACTGTTAATGTTAAGTTTAGTGTTGTAGTTTAGTAGTAGTGTCAATTAATTATTAAAATTTTAATGATTTCTGCTAAAATTACTGTGTTGTTCTCTCTTGGCCCAATTTAACTGAACGGCTGGCCCATTTTACCTGAACCTTCATCGTACCTCGAGAGGGAATATCCCGATACTTTAACTCTCATAATTCCAAAATAATGATACTTTTTAATTTTTTTTTCACACAGAAACATTTAAGAGACCTATGTCGATTTTTAAAAATATCAATGGATTTCATGCATAGCGTTTTTGATGGTCTTATTAGTCGTTTACCAAAAAGTGGCCCATTTTACCTGACTTCACCCTATCTATCTATCTATCTATCTATCTATCTATCGTTCCATCTATCTATCGTTCTATCTATCTATCTATCTATCTATCATTCTATCTATCGTTCTATCTATCTATCTATCGTTCTATCCATCGTTCTATCTATCTATCTATCTATCGTTCTATCTATCTATCTATCGTTCTATCTATCTATCTATCGTTCTATCTATCTATCTATCTATCTATCTATCTATCTATCTATCTATCTATCTATCTATCTATCTATCTATATTGGAGTCCTAGTTCCACTTTCACTCAGCTTGACAGACTTTTATTTTGGCAGGTCAGCACATAGGTAGGTGTTACTACCGTTTACATCCAAGAACATTGTGTGCTTTACTTCACTACTTGTCACTACTTGTAGTTGATTGGCCTACTGCCTCTTTGCTGCAGGTCATTAACAAAACAAAACAAAACAAACAAAGAAAAACACACACATTATATCATACAAATCAACAAAACACTGCACATGAGAAATCAGAAAATCTGCCCCAGCAAAACAGGAAACAAAACAACCAATTAAAGCAGAAACAGCAAAACAGGAAATGTGACAAGTTGTTTCTTGGAAAAGGTAGGGACTGCCCATGATTGGACAGAAGCCATGTCAATTTACAGGTTTTCTCAGTCACTTTGGTACGTTTCTCATTTGTGCACATGAAAAAAGCAGTTTCTCATTTCTTTGAACAAGTTGCAAATGCTTTGGTTCATCCATGCAAATGATTATTTACAATTATCTGCTGTTTCCTACATAATCAATTATGTCATGTTGATCAAAGTGTATTACAGTGTTTTTACGATCGCTATAGGCTACTTATAACACTTTTTCAAAACTCTTCACACACATCACATCTAAAACACACAATTGACCTTTCAGAAACAGTTAATTTCATGCTCAAAATCACACAGTGTAATTAAACACAGACACACAACAACAACAACAACAACAAAACACCATGAAAACCCCAAACCTCCCACCCCCACAAATATACACACAGATACACAATTACATACACACACCCACACACATACACTAGCTTTTGCTGAGAAGACATGGCTGGGCACCGAGATCTGAGGTGAGGAAGAAGCTACGTGAGGGAATAAAACAGTAAAATGTATAAAATAGACCAAATAAATAACGTGAAATAGAATAATTTTGTGCACCGACTAAAACATTGAAATAAAACAAATAAAACAGGATAAACTAAACTAAAAAATAAGAATCAGCTGTGTGATGTATTTGCAGGAGCTCAATCACAATCAACTGTTTTGCAATGTTTCAGTCTACAATATGAACTGTTCACTTTGGGCCTTCAGGTTTGGCTTTGAACATGAGGTTTTCTTCTTTGACAAACAGTGTGAACGCAACTGAAAATTTACCAGTTATCATTGTCATAATATGTCAAGCATGTTTCTATACATCTCCATTAGACTTCTTTTTTTTCTAAATCTGTCATAAATTGGTAAATTGCTTCCAGGTGAATCTTGACTTTCTCTAACGTAGGGAAATGTGAGGAGCATTAGATCGACCAATGATCAAACAGTTTTCTGAAATATCTCAAAGGTGCATCTCATGAACCATCAACTGGCAAGTATATACAGTAGATAGCCAGAGCACAACACTATGTTACAATGTGCAGGGCCGTTGTATAGGGGAGAAAGGTGATGATCATTCTAGGGGCCCAGCGCCCAGTGGGGCCCACAAAAAACCCCAGTAGTCTAATCTTTGTATGACTGATTTATTCTGCATAAGACGCTGACTAATGTTGCATTAGCATCAAAACAAAGGAGGCTAAATAAAAAATGATAATACATATGTAGTCTAAGAAAATTCTGGGGGCCCAGAATTCCTAGCAACGGCCCTGACAATGAGGTGTACTGTAGGAAGACTGCACTGTATTCCTACAGCACTACAGTTTCCCCAAGGAGATTGTCCTATGTTCACATTTCTCCTTTTGTTTTTTATGCAGTGCTGTCAACAAATTACAGTAGCCTATAGTGTAAGTGTGAGTCTTGTCCAGTCTCTTGCAGTCAATCTACATACACTAAGGTGTAACCTACAATTTACAATAATTGTCAGCAAAACCTTAGCCATAGTTTACATCAGAACATCCCTCCAGAGTAGCTACACTGTTATATTGACAACATGACAGTCTTATCCGTACACAATGACTTGTCATTCTGATGGCACTGACATGTTCATTGACTTTTGAGAGATGAACTAAGGTTTTGAGCAAGAGACTGGCTTTTGCAGGTAATCCATGGTGTTTTGCTATTTGCATTAATTGTTTTGAGAAATGCACTTACTGTTTTTCAAATGTCAAGGATTATTCAAGAAAAGAAGAAAAAGAAAAACTGGAAATCATTCAGAAATAAAGCCCACCAACAACAATCTTTCACTTCCCATTATGAAAACTGGTGAATGTGGCCTCTGTGACGTGTCTGTGGGAGGTCTTCTGCTGCTGCTGTTTATGTCTCCAGACCATAAGACTGTTAAAGCATGCAGCAACTTTATTTATTTATTTGGAGCCTCTTCCTTTTACATGTCATGCCAGTTCTTCAAGACAGTGAGTGTGGGTTTGTAATATCGTATGGCTTCCCAAAACTGGAAAATGGATCTGTCCATTTAAAGCAGCAGGGTTGAGGCATTTGAGGTGACCACATGATGCTTTCCCGTCAGATCAAACTTCTCTTGTCACAGCTAATAAGACAAGTCTTCACTCTTGTGCACTTAACCTGTGACCCGGGTGCTGCACCATAGTGGTAGTAGCCTATTCATATGGCGACACTGAGATAACAGCCCCACCATGAGGTCAAACTGAAAAAAACAACATTATCCTGATAACCTGAATGCAGCATCCCATTAGAAAAAAGTTACATTCCTATGTCTTTTTTTAATCAATATTTTATCAGGTTTTAAAGCAGGAACAGAACAGTGAACATACATGACAGCAACTGTAGGTATAAACATATACACATAATGGCATAAAAGAAGAGATGAGGGGGAAAAAATTAAACAAAAGTGTTACAATACTATAATGGACCTTACATGGATAGTTAGAAGGTTTTACAGTTTAGACATTACACGTGGGTCAGGGACCGCACAGCTGGATCAATAGAACAAAATCAAGGAGCATTGGGGGCGCCAATCAACACTGCAGCGACTTCTATGTACTTAGTCTGCTATACAGCCCAGCAGGTGGTTCAGGAAGGCCTACAGGGGTTTTTGCTGGAGACTTGAAAAAGAAGGTAGGCTACCGCTTCTGAAAGATGTTGCATGTTACCTGAAAAATTAAGTTAATTTCCTGTGAGACTTTTCCCAAAATATAAATGTAACAAATGCAATGTTATGTAAGACCTAACCTCCTGCTTGCATTTAAGTCTTATGTTCAGACTAGACAAAAGGTGTTTTAAGTTAAAAGAACTGTGAAATGCAACAACTGTTCTGACTCTGAATGTATAAAAATAAACCGTATTTGTTTGTGTGTACAACATTGTGAGTTTGTCTATAAATAGATTTTTAGAAAAACAAATACCACAATATATCACCTAGCCTGCAGTATCCCAATATATTGAACTCCACTTCTGTCAGCAGTAGTTACAGCAGCGGTCTTTCTCTCAGACATGTTTTAACCATCATTAGTTTCAGTTAACATCTGCATTATAGACATGTTTGTTATAATAAGAACCAGTATATAGTCCCGGCCCCTCACCTGTTCCCTGCCTCTTCTCTCAGACCATCCACCTCCCCTCATCTCCATGTTTTCCTCTCACTCCTGCCATTCTCCTTCCTACCACATGATGTCTCCAGACATTTCTTCCTGTTGTCCTTTTGTCTCAGCCAGCTGACATGAGCTCACCTTTTCTCATGATCCAACCAGTATTTAAACACACACCATCATCCAACAGCTTCTGTTGCTTTTGTTTCCTTGTTATGTTCATAAGTATTTACCATAAACCCGTCTTTGCATTTCAAGGCGCTGCAACGACTGTTATCAGATGATTCCTGACATATTTTGATACGTTATCATGAATGACAGCTGTTAATCATTCACAGCCAGTATAAGGGTATTTATGTTTGTTTCTAAATCATCTGAATTGAGTTGGGTTCTGTTCATTTATAAGGAACTTATCTGAACTGTGGAACATTAGGTTTCTGTTTTGTTGCTGTGTTTTGAACCACTGGGCTACCATACATCGTGGCAGCTCTTTGTGATCAGTATAAAAAAAATGAACCTGAGTCAGGGACTTTCCATCTAAACTGATTTACCAACACCGGTTTCAATAGTCCACATTAAATCAGACATAAAAATACTTTGGACCTACAACTATAAAGTCTAAAGTGCAGCTCAGGGCCCCTCCCGGTCCCAACACACTGACGCTGTGAAATATGTTCTGACTCTGACCACAAAGCACTCAACAGGAAGGACAGTTTCAGATTCAACCCGTGACAACAGAAACATTATCATGTTTACTTACAGGTTACATCAGATCTCATATGAAGAGACACAAACACTTGAATTGGTTCAACTCAATTGCATTTTATTTCCATATACCAAAAATAAATCTCAACATTATCTTAAGGCATTCACCAAGGATGGGTTTGCTATACCCACATGTATTTCAAATCACATACATTTAATGAGTTTAATACCTTTTATGTGTTACTGGTACATACTACCTACTAGCCAACCACAGAAACAACATAACAAAGTGCTCTGGTTTTGAGTAATTCTGTAAAACAACTTACTTGTCTATCAAAATAAAAAATCAACGTAATTTATTAAGCTCAGCATTTCTAACTTAGCGTAAAGCACACAGCAATGAACAGGTTAACAGAACATGAATAAATCAAATTCCCCAAGATTTCCAAGTTCGTGCTATTTTTTTTTTGTGGGTAGCCACAACCACGTCACAAGTCAACAGCTGATGGCAGCGTGAGCCATGTGAGATACACAAATCCTTCATTAAGGAAACTAAAACCTAATTTAATATTTGGTTTGTACACATTATTTAGGAGATATACAAGTTTGTTTCTAGCATGTTGCACACCAACACAGAGAGAAGAACATATACACTTCAGATACAGTATATTTACATATCAGCAGTTTGCCTGGCATACACATATAGCTCACTGTCGCACAACTATTCATCCAGTGTTCAAATTTGCAATGTAAGTGCTGCGTTTTCAATTATACTATCATGTTACTGACACTACTTAAATTCAGTATCCATTAATGACCAGGCTTCTATGTTCCTACTGGATGTGTGTTTCTGTTTGCTGACAATTATATTAAAAAATCTGTTTGTTTGTTTTTTTCTTTTAACATATTTTCTCACAATAAATGACACTCAAAGCCAATTTATGATTGTTAAATTAACTGATTTCACATTAGTCAATCTCTCTGAGGCTGTGTTTGGTAGGAACAGGCAGGTAAAGGTAAATCAAGAGTATAAAAGAGGGGAAAAGAAGGAGGATACAGATTTATAAGCTGTATTTTAAAGACAGTATACATAGTTTTTGAACTAATTCATGTAATCTAATCATTTTAAGGCTTGTTACTGTGAGAATTTGATTGTTTTAGGCCTCGACACAACACATCCTTCCATGGAGCTTTGTTCACAGCTCCATTGATGCATTTTCCCTCATTTGTTGAAGTTCAGAGTCAAACCAAAGTTTTCAGATGAAACAGTCCAATTTCTTCATCGTCATGAGCCTGAACAGTCCTGTGATAATGAAAGGATATTTTTTTTAAAAGTGTGTAATCACTCAGTTACTGCACCAGTTGTTTGTTTACTGAGCTGAAAGATGACACTGACATATGGTACATACCTGAAGCAGGGCGGAGCACAGAACTTACATATCTGGTTCTGCAGAGAGGGGAAAAAAATCACAGTGAGCGACTGAACTTTCTAGCACCTCGGACCAGTACAGGTTACAGTGTGATTCTGGAGCAGTACAGAGAAACGCTACAGTGACACATCTTCATTCCTGAAGGAAAAAATGTTATGTATTTGTATGTATGCTGGAAAAAGAAAATGCGTATCGTTCGGAATGAATTTCTCAGTTCATGTGACCTGTTTAATTAGTGATTCAAATTTAGAAAAACTAAAAATGATTAGACTAAACAGGCTAGTGTCTTTTCTTCTCTTTTGTTTGGCAAAAAAATGAAGATGACAGATGAAACCAAATCTTCAACACACTCTTTCCTCTTCTCACTAGCTGTGGTTTGCAGACGTGACCTAATGTGTGTTTATGAGCAGCGTGAGCTCCTCACAAAGTGTTTGTTTCATTTCTATATGAAGAACTACATAACCTGTGTTGTAAAAGTATTATTATCAATAGGGGATAGCACAGAAATGTATGTTATGTCCTGTGTAACATATGCAAATGTGTTATTTCCATAATCAACTGAATTTAAAAGAAAGTGAAAAAATAAAATAAAAGAATGACAAAACATGGTGTGATAAAATAAAAGGAGCAGCACAGGAAATTAGCAAATGTAAGTTATTATAAATTATAAATAAGAAATAATTACATGGTGTCTGTACATAGGAACTGTCCAAAACATGTGGTGCATAAGATTTACAAAAGCTGAAACTGAACACAGTAATGTGGTTGTGTAATTTAGACAGATGTAGACAGACACATACCCCATTCGAACGTCTGTGTCTTCCCCAAGTGTTTCACTCTGCAGGAATAGTGCTCCCCGCTGTTTGGGGTGAAGGGCACATGCTTCGTCAGGTGGTAGCTCCAGTTCTCCTCGAAGGCCAGGTCAGTCTGTTTGCCTCCTGGGATAACGGCGTCACCTTTGAGCAGCTCGATGGTGATCTCAGGTGGGTAGAAGTCGCTCACATGGCAGATCAGCACGTTCGACTGTCCATACAGGCCTGGTGAACGGCTGTACACCTGCACCTTGGGCGAAACTGAAGAGGAGATGGAAAACGTTTCACACATGTAACTTACAGACATGATATGATGACAATATTTTAAGAACATATACAGACTATTACTATATTATTAATTATTATATAACTATCAATAAAAAGGTAACATTGTGTTATTTAATACTATCATTTTAATTTTAACCGATGAAATATTGCTTCATTTTTTGTTGTAGTAAAATGTCTATTATATTTTTTGTATCTTTATTATTTCAGTATGACCCATGGTGGTTATAACACTACAATAAGGTTTTCGAGTGGTTTCAAATTGTTTCGATTTCTCTCGTCACGTAGGGACATAACTTATTGAGCTTCACAAAAGACATTAACTTGAACTTAAACATCTAAAACACAACTAATCTAAGTTTCACTGTAGTTTTAGGAGGATTATTTCCAGGGTTAAAGCTTCATAGTTTCCGGTAAACTGAAGGTTAGCTAACATTACCAGTAAAGCCTGAGACCAGTCTATGGCTGAGACCTGCCATTTCAGGACTATCCGCGACACTACGCCATTTCTAAATACACCCGTATACGTATTTACAGTAAAATACTTACTTTCTTTAGTCGCGTCGATTAGGCAAAGCAGACCGACCAAAACGGCGACGACGAGGGTCTTCATCCTGTCACCTTGAGACGTTAATGTCCTGGACAAAGTTATTTAGTCTTCGCTCGAATAAACGAGACGTCAAAAGTTCACCGCGGCCAAAAGCGAAAGTATCCCTGGCTGGGTGTTATTGTCGTCGGTCGTTTCCTGGTCGAGACAGCAGCACTGGGCGGAGCTTAAAGTGACGAATCAGGAAGCCAGGGCAGGAGCGCGCTGAGGCCCCGCCCCCCGAGGCATTACGTCACCTCCAGCTTCACCAATAGAAAAATCGTGGGCAGCTGTTGCTAGGTAGAAATAACTCCGACATGTTCCTGTTGCGCAGTTGTATTTACTGTAATCCTGACTGCAAGTCTTGAGGGCCCACTCCATCGTGTTTGTGTCTTAATGACAGTGTCTGTCAACTGCAATATTTTGGTCCCTATTACAAATCATGTAATCATGTGTAACACAAATTTAAAAGTATTAGTAACAAGAGATAGAAATATTTAGATAAGTTATGCTGTTCCTATTTGAATTATTTTTGCTGTTAAATTTTCAGTTGTGTGATAACTAATACTTTCTGTTTTGTTGTTTTGTATATAGCCTAATGTGTTTTCTTTTGTTGGTTGTGTTTTGTGAAACAATTTGGTTTGTACCTTGAAGCCATCTTATGACCTCTGGAGCATAGGGACAGTATTTAGGCTACTGCTTTAGGGAACAGTTACCACGTTTACATGATGTTTTTAAAGCGGAATTAATTAATTCCGCTTTAAATAGTTCGGAATTAAAATATTTTCCTTCGAGTTTACATGGACATAATAATTCCGAATTAGGGTTTACATGGAAAACACGTTAAATCGCCTTTATTTAATTCCGCTCAACGTCTGGAGGTCGGGAAGCGTTCTGATTGGACAGAGGGTACACGTGTTTACGTATTTACGTCTACCGGAAGAAAACAAACTCCATTCTCAGTGTGTGAAGTGAACAGAGCTGCAGCCGCGAGCCGCTCCGCTGCTCCTAAACTTAACAACAACTTAGAAGCAGAAAGTTTCTCCTCTTAACCTAGCCTCGTAAACCAGCCTCTCGCGGAAGTGCATTTCATTTCATTCCGAGGGAGAGTCTGGCCTCATCCCCATTCTAAGCGTTTGAACTGAAACCCTCAGAAGGCCGAGCCAATCAGCGTCGCCCGCTGTGATTGACACAGCACGTTGGCCAATCAGGGACCGACTGGTGCAAAGCCCCGTCACTACACCAACTTGCTGATTGGCTGGATGGGGTTGTCTGTCAATGCTACTACCAAAGATATTAAACCGTCTTTGCTACTACTCCCGCCCAGCTGCCGCCCACCCCAAACGCTTAGAGGGGGGATGAGGCCAGACTCTCTGAGAAATGAAATGAAATGCATTTTCGTGAGAGGCTGGTTTACGAGGCTAAGGATGGCCTTCCCTTCCCTGAGTGTGTGAGCCTGGCCGCACCCTCCGCCGCTACTGCTACCGCCCCCAGCGCTGCCGGCGGCCCGGGCTCACGCCGGGTTCACACCGGACGCCGAAGCGCCGCGAATAGCCGCGGAACGGAGACCGCTTCCCTTCGGCGGCCAAGTTAACAGGTTCTGTAGTTCAGACCAGACGCGACGTGCCGCGATTGCTCGCGCCGTGCATTTATCGTTTCGGCGTCTGTTCTATTTTGTGCACGAGCCGCGAGCAATCGTGTCAATCTTGGCAGGAAGTCACACATGAAACAGCGAGAGAATCCGGTCAATTTTCAAAATAAAGCACTTTTCAAAATAAAATACAGCGATTGACAAATGCGACCGTATTTATATTTGTCAGACTCTCAACAGAGATCAAGAGAGATGAAAACACACAGACACACACACACACACACACAGGATAGGGAGACACGGAGTAGGCTGGCTGCAGGGGGGCGGGGGGGTCAAAACACACAAACAAACAGGGAAAGAGAGAGAGAGAGAGAGAGGCAGAGACGAGTTGTTGTAAAGTGAAGGACGACGTGAAATTCATCTTGGAAGTGAAGTACAGGGAGTTGTTTGACCCACAGCACACGGTGTTATAATTATATGAGGTTATTTACTTATCCATGATGTAAAAAACACAGCTCTGAATGTGAGTAAACAACAGCTGAGGAGCAGAGGCGCTCGCGACCGCCGCGGAGAAATCAGCATCTGGTGTGAACTGGAGGGACGCGGCTCGCGCGCGATTTCCGCGTTCAGTGTGAACCAGGCGTCACACACCCTCACTGCCCGGATCGCCTTCCCCGGTGTGTGAGCCACCGGCGGCCGGGCACCGGGGTCTGTGGAGCGGGTTCATGAAGCCTGGTTGTCCCGACATGATTCACTCACAACACTGCGGCTGTAACGTTATGTTGTGTGTGTTGTAACCTACTTTTCACGGTTAAATTATCAGCGCGACACACACATAGAGCGGCGAGTCAGTTAATACGCATGCGCAGAACGACCGGAATTAATTTTAAAAAGAATAAACGTTTACATGATAGAGGAATTAATTAATTCCGCTTTAAAATATGAATAAACCACCCACTTAATTCGGAATTAAGTTTAAATCCGAATTATATTTTCACTCGGAATTAAGTGTTTACATGATCTTTTTAAAGCGGAATTAACTTTAATTCAGAATTAAATGATTTTAATTCGGAATTAACCCTCTCATGTAAACGGGGCAAGTAGTGACACTTTAAGATGAATACCTCTTAGTAAGCACCCGTCCATAGACCTGGCCTAATGCTGGTCTACCAAAATAAAAGTCTGTCATGTAGCTATTGTGTGAAATTGGAGCTAGACATTTGAACTTCAGGAATACTTAATTGACAGACAGAGACATTCATATCCTTTAATTGCGTAAATACCTATGTGAATATCAAGCTCACCCCTGATAACATGCTTGTTTTCTTCTGGCACAGTAATCCTCCAGTCCTCGGCCATGATTTGGTCCAGGATAGGCTACATACAATGACTGTCATATGCTACTCTGAATATTTACTAATATTGCCCAAAGACAGTAGGCTACATTCAGCCACAGTCCTCTGGCTGTCAGCCAACATCCCATGTGTTTTTAATCAATCAAGTTGAATTCAAAGTATTTTCAAATTAACTGGAATAGTATTTTCACATTCATTTTCCTCAGAACATGTGTGACGTGTGGCAGTGAAGGGATGAGTTAAGACCACCCAGTGAAGCACAGGTCAAATTGGTAAAGTCAAATTATTTTCAATGAGAGCCCGGTGACCTGAGCGACCAAAGCGTCAACTGCCGTCACCGCACTTCCATAGTGTCCAAAGCGTCACCAGGCGAGAAGTTGAGCCTTGGTTAACTTTAGAGATGTCCTTCGGCTCCTCATTGACCAGCACGATCGAACTTTGGCGTCAGCCACGTGACGAGCGACCAAAGTGGCTAAAAATATTTGCCGTTTTGGAAGCTGTCTTGTCTGAAGCACACCCTGAGGGTTTTTGACGCTTTGGAAGGCATTGCATACTTATCAAAATCCCTTTAATAAATAACCTGTAGAGTTTTGTGTTTAAAAAATTAAAACATCAGTATATTTTAAGACACTTTATTTAGACAAATGAATTTACAAGTGTCGACCAACAAATCAAACTTTTTGAACACACTTCTATTTACTTCAAATAGGACAGCCCATACACATAATTAATTTCACCAGTTCCTATTTAAATGCATAATTTAGGTAGGAAAACAGTTTCAATCAATCTAAGTGTGATAGACACAAATAACAACAGCATTCCCTGCTTTAATTTTATATAAACACAATGTCTAACGACAAGGGAAAAGGATGAAAAATAAGGTGCAAGCAATGTATGGAATGCTGCTAAATTAGAAAAGACTAAATGACCAGCAGCCCTTGTATTCTGTCATATTAAAGTAGAAACTGAACATTTACATCTCCCTCAGCAAGATATTGATAGTTGGATTTATGGAGAGAAAAGTGAGAAGTTGTGGGGAATCTGTTGATTACAGATGTGAGGATCAAACGCTGCTGAGGCTGGTATATTGGTTGTCATCTGGAAAGAGAAAAAAGAACAACAGCAAGTCAGCATCTACTGAGGCAATCAAATGACATTCCTGGTGTGGGGTGGTTGAGTAGCGTCGCTGTACAACAGAGAAATGAACTTACCAAACTGAGCCTTTGCGGGGCCTTACATGTTGGGCTCTGTAAAAAATTAAGAAGAAGCAGAAACACATTTATAATCTATCTCATCTACAAGTGTATTTAATTAACATATTCAGAAGTAAATAGAAACACTTTGAATTACACTTGATTTGTTTGAAAGGTGGTATATACATACAATTTGATTGATATTCTGTTTTACAATTGATTTACATTATATTTTTTTGTGTAGTGTATCAAGGCTGATGATTTGACATGTGACCTCTTCAATTTTCTGTTTTGAGGTTTCTCTTTCTTTTTTCCAATCTCAATAGATTACAATAGAAGTTTCAGTGCTGCTGCTTTTAACAGCCCCCCCTCCTCTTTTTAGCATGATTGCACAACATGTTTGTTTGTTTTTTAGTGTTTTTATACGAGCCTGTTAAAGACGAATTTCTGTCACTCGTGTGTTTCTATCTATCTATCTATCTATCTATCTATCTATCTATCTATCTATCTATCTATCTATCTATCTATCTATCTATCTATCTATCTATCTAAATGCATGCACGGTGCACCCTCTGACTGTTTTGAAGTTTATTATCATTATGTAAAGTTCTTAATGTCTTCCTTCTGTCTCATCTAATTGCCTACATAGCTGTGTTATCACCTGCTGATACAGTTTTGAATCTCTGTCCAGTTTCTTGACTGATGTCAACTCACCCCAGGCGTAGTCTTTCTGATTCGTCCCATGGGTGACCCTGCAGCTGTACTTCTGGCCGTCATTGGGCGTGAAGCCGGCGCTCTTGGTCAGATGGAAGTGCCAGTCCTGCTTGAAGGCCAGGTCTGTCTGCACGGCATTGGGGATCTCCACTCCATCCTGAAGGAGCTGGATGGAGATGTCAGGGGGGTGGAAGTTGCTCACGTGGCAGATGAGGGTGTTCCCCTTTCCGTACTCCCCTGGGTTACGGCTGTACACCTGAACCTTGGGTGGACCTGAAGGCAACATGGGAATTACGTCAAACGACAGTCCTTTTTTTTTTTACCAGACGCTACGGTACTTCCTGGATGAAAACACTCATAATATAATTATAACAACATTGGGTGCACATAAAATATTCAATTGATAAATAGCAGTGATTATACTGATATATAATAATACTGGTTTAGTGAGTATGAAAACAATGTGGCCTTCAAAGTCACCTGATCTCGCCACAAAAGAAAACCGATGGGGGATTTTTATACTGCGCACTTACTTGTGAGATAAAATTAGAAAATAAAAATGAAACTAATCACAAGGTGAGAATGCAACGGACGATAGTCGAAATGTTCCAGAACCTCAAACACATCGTGTTTTTGTTTTTAATCCACAAGGATTTATTTCACTGAGAATTCAGACACTGGCCCTCTGTAGTTTGGGCAGATGCCGTTTCCTGTAAACACTCAGATGCAGGTTTACCTCCCTGAAGCCAGAGGAGGGTGCTATCACAGCAGAGATGATATTACTGGAAATCGAAACTAAATCAGACTGATGAGGGGAATCCCACCGACTTAAAAAAAGACGTTTTATACCGTTTCTCTTTAGCATGTGACTCTCACAATGTCTCTTCCATAAGCCTTTAGTTTTATTTCACAGATTACTGCTTTAGTTTACAAAATCCCTAACCTATTTGTGATGTCGCCTGGGTCGCCATAACAAAGGCAGCTTCACCTTAGATATGGTGTCTGCAATTCTTCAGTCCAAAAACAAGATAAAATTCATAACAGGTAGATTAAAAACAATACTTACTGGTTTTGGAGTCCACTGAGCAGAAAACTGCTACTAGAGCAGCGATACACAGAGCGTAGTTCATCGTGGCCTGCATCTCTTGCTTCAGTAGTTCGATGAGACGTGTGTTCACCTCTTTCAAAGTGCTGGAATAAAGTGAAAGTGTGGAGGGAGGCAGCTTTGTGGAGTCATCTAGGTCCACCCACTTCACCGCATCAGCCAATCAGTAATTTTCATCATACTGTCACTAGGTAAAATATGGCAAAAGAGGTTTGGTTCCTCGTGGAGGAGGGACGGTTTTAGGAAACTACCGGGCGACCCACATTCACCATGACGTTGAAAACGGCAGAGAAAAAGCTTTTTCTGTGTGTGGTGATGCCAAGAATTAGTCAATCTAACAACAACACACCTTCAGCAGGAGGGATCAGGTTAGGGGTCATTCTCAGCCCCTCTGCTTTTTGTATTGTTTTTTTCCTTCCTACTCTCACAGCTCCTTAGTCCCTTATTTCGTCTTATCTTCCTTATTATTGTTCCCTCCCTTCATCTTCACTCTTTCCCACTCATTATGTTGTAAATTCAATGAAACTTTTTTAGTTGAAAAAAAAAAAGTCTTTTCAAGTAACATCTTGCCTGTGGTGCTCATTATGTCATTTGTTTACAGGCAGAACCGCCATGTTGTGGTGCTACTGTACTGACACCCAGAAGTATGTTAACACATTATTTGCACTTTTATCTTGTATGCTTATTTTGGATATGTTTGTTAGACTATGGATAGCCTGTCTCTGTCCATTTTACATCATTAAGTGAATTATTCGTATGAAAATGATTAACTTCCTAACAAAACAGACATGTGCTGATCATGTAGGGATTTGTTTCACTGATCATATACGATACGTCTGAAGTTTGGGCGGATACTGGTTTCCTCTAAACAATGTTGACCAGGCAGAATCATGCCAGTGGACAGAGCTGTGTTAGATTGATTATACTAGAAAAAGAAACTAAATCCTGTTTGATGAGGGGAATTCCACCAAATTAAAAACAAGACAGACATGTTTCATACTGTTTCTATTTTGCGTAAAGCAGACGATAAGCATTTTTGTTAACAGATTTTATCTTGTGTTGTGTATATCGTCTCACAAAACCTCAGTTAACCTCTGATGTCACTGACCTGCATGGTGGAGACAACACGAAGGTGGTTTTATTAGAGTTAATCTAATTTATCTTTTTATGATTTTGGATTTCCCCTGCAAACATTCGACTGAGGCAGCACACTTCAGTGATCGACCGTCAGTGACAATGTCTGGAAGTGTCGGAGGAGGCACACTTAAAGCAGAATGCTCATTTGATACTGATTTGACAAGTCTCAGATTACATGTGTCCTAAACGGTGTGTTTTGGTTTGAAACAGACCAACTGAGAGAGAGAGAGAGAGAGAGAAAGCCAAACAGAAACTGAAATTTAACTTTGTTTGCTTTTTATCTTATTGTGGCAACTTATAAAACAAAAAGAAGACAAAACTCTTAGCAGCAGATTTCTTCATGTGCAGTTATGCCTGAAAAATCATATTACGTTACACCACGGAATCAGACTGTTTTTCTTTCTCCTCTGGTGAACTGTATTTGGAGCAATGGTTTCTTGGAGGTGGCGCTTATTGGTCATGTGCCATTGAGTCATAACTTTGATACGTCTGCTCTGTCTGTTTTTCTTCCGGCCTTAAAAAACAAAACATTTACAACCTTACACATGAATTTTATCCAATGTAATATTATTCAAAGATGGTCTCTAGTTTTAGTTCAGGAAGCTTGAACCAAAAGTGAACAAGCATATATTAATAATATTTTAAGATTATTAAATTGTTGTGAGGCTATGTTTCATATTAATGTAGCCTATCCTGTTTACTTGACTAGATCCTGCTATAAGAAATTACTAATGACAGTAGGCTACGACTATTAGACTACCAAAAATGTCTTCATACTGTTTTGTTAATGATTGTACAATTAAGGTTATTTAAAATAACTATTTATTTTGTCTCAACAAAGAATGTTCCACTTAAAGAAACTCCTGTCCTTTAATGTTGAAAGGAGAATGCTTCAAATGTTCTACTGTGCCTTTATTGAAAGCGTCCTTTCTTTTTGTAGCTATTACCTGCTGGTTTGGCAATGCCACAGAGGCACAGAAAAAGAGGGTTAGAGAAATTATAACCATATCTAGTAAATTGCTGCGCATCACTCTGCCATGTATGGAAGGCATCTACAGAGATAGGATAGAGAAAAAGGCAAGGAATATAGGTGACCAAAGGCACCCCCTTGCCCACTAACCCTCTACCATCCGGGCGACGATATCGCCCCCCCTGTTTACTAAAAACAGAGCAAAATTTTCTTTTGTGCCCCAGGCCATTAAATCCCTTAATAATAATCGATAGTCACTGTTAGTGTTGGTCAGCTCATAGCCTGCTCAGCTGGTCTGACCAGGTTAAGGCTGAGATAAACATAAAAAGTGTGACTCACTGATGATGAGTGTTAATGATGAGTGTTAATCTATGTGTGAAAGTTGTACTGTGCTGTTTTTATCTGTGTTGTTGTTTTTTTTAGATGAAATGTCAAGAGTGTGATCTGCTGCAACTCAATTTTCCCCTTACTACTACTAGGCTACCTACTATGATTCTAAAGTTAGTAAAAACAGACGATTTAGAAACACAGTAAAGTCATAGTTTGGTAAAACACAAACCAAGAGGCTTGTGTTTTTGTAAAGCACCACACATACTCTCAGAGGTGCTTTTCTATGTCACATACCGCCATCATAGACGACCGCCATAGACTGTAAAAAGCGCGGGACATGAAGCCTCACCTGACACCTGACACCGACCAACACCTCACCGGGTTGAGAGGTGGTTGAGGCGGTTCGGTGACCTCCTGACGGTGGCGTCTGGTCTGGTGGTTTATGGCCGGGGACGGGGACACGACACTTTCTTGATAAACAAACAAAACAATAATGTTTGAGGTTGTGAGGTCGCTCTGGGAGAAACAAAGGACGCACAGATTAACGTTATGCCAGTTTAGGAAAACTTCAGAGCCAATCAGAGGCAGAGAGGGGCGGGGCAAAACATGGATGAATGAAACCTATCGACTGCAGAGAAAGTCACAGGCAGCCCCGAGGCCACCGCCCGGGACCATGTCCGGGACCGGGAGTCCGGGACAGAGTAACGGCATTTAAGAAACCCTGGAAGTTTACATCTGTATGGCATAGACAGCTTTATGGAAACGAAGTCAGAATACATCTGTAAGTAACGCGTGGCTCGTTGGTCTAGGGGTATGATTCTCGCTTAGGGTGCGAGAGGTCCCGGGTTCAAATCCCGGACGAGCCCAGATTTTAACCCCCTGAGGGCTTCAGTACTGATAATCATAGACATGCTGATGATAACACCTGCTGAGGAGGATAGTTGAATAACACAAATCAAAACGGCTTCATATAAAATGAAAACAAATCAATGTCATCGATAAGTATGGAGAATCAAGCTCCTTTTCCAGCCAGTGACATGAAGATGAACCTGGACAGATTTGGTGAACAGCTCTGACCAACCTCCACAGCTGCCCAAGTTCAAAGTTCAAACAACTTATTATCCCAAATAGCTAGGGCAATTCAGTTTACAGTCCAGCAGTCACAAACACAAAGATAGGACAACACATAGTCCATTAATTCTCTCTGTCAGTCGCAACAAACTGGCATGAACTCCAGAGATAGCAGCAAACACCCAGCCTGCCTCTGTAAAAGCCTGGCAGCCAAAACTATGATGCAGCTCAGTCACCACACTGCTGGCATGCACTGCCTGACAGGTGACAACCAACACACACAGATCTTTTGCATAGATAGTCAAGCAGGCAAATGTGTGTTCTACTTCTACTCACTGTATGGTTGTGTATTGTAACTAGTTGCTTTACTGTTTTGTTGAATGTCTTCCCAAAAGCTGTTTTTCCTCTGCTATATATGGTTTGGCTTGTATTTAATGAGAATCTCAACTAAGTAGCTACAATACTAAATGACCAGGAGAGATCTTCAATGTCAAACAGATTTAAGCAACTTGGTGTAGATCTGAGCTGTAGAAAGTGTACCAATACATTATAACTAAACATTTAATTCAGATTTTGATTATAGATCTAAAGAGTCGCTGCAATATTAAAGTTCCCCCCTAACCACCTCACCCCTTCTCCCCTCCATACTCTCCTCGCAACCCTCCGCATCACCTGTAACCGTCGTTGTAGGCCTACATGTTTGTGTTGTCTTTTGCTTGTCCCCCCGTCTGTCACTACCCTTCTTGTTTCTCTGTAAGCGTCTTTGGGTTCTTGAAAAGCGCTATTCAATTTGAATGAATTATTATGATTATTATGATTATTATTAATAAATGCAATGCAGTAAAAGGAAAATATTTTCTTTCCTTACGTGTAACATTTCACCTCTGTGCTTGTCAGGTGCAGAGGGTGAAGTAGTACAATGTTGCAATGATTCTAATTCAAATGAAACGCAGTAATTATAGACAGCAACACCACAGAAAAAAACTGGATTCTCTATGACAGAAGTACAAAAATGTATCTAAAATAAAAATGCAAAAAGAATGTTTATTTAAAAAGCAAGGAAAATGGCACAGTGGAACATATTAACATATCCATCCAATAAGAAAATTTCCCCACTTTTATAAAAGATTTACCATTCTTTTGAATGTTTAATAAGAGATGATTTAGTTCAGAGTCAAAAGGTGACCATTTGGGAATGGAGTCGGTCAGATTTCTGTTTGGATAAGAAGTTTGGTATTTACTATGAGCTATTCAAGAGCGCCACCGTGTGGAGCATTATAGCAATAAAGCTATCGAGAACTTCAAATATAAAAAATATACAATTATATGCTGCATTATAATTTTCTTCATTGGTTTTTCATTGTCCTTTATTTTATTTTACTGTCGGTGTGTGGTTTGTTTCTTTGTATATGAATATATTTCAGTATTATATAATATAACATTTCAGGCCTACAGGCTGGAAAGGGAAAAAAGCTGCGTCACGTGACCGACGTCACCTTACGTCGACCAGGGTGCAGCAGCAGCTTCCGTGTTCTCCTCAGTCCTCAGACTCTTTCGAAATCCATCGGAGGAAACGACAGAGCAACAAGATGAGTACAGAAAAATACCCCCGTTCTTCTATTGAAGACGATTTTAACTATGGCACCAACGTGGCCACCGCCAGCATCCAGATACGGATGGGTGAGTACCGCAGTGTTGGGGTCGTGGCGTTGTGTCGCCTCCTTAGCTCGTTAGCTCGATGCTAACGTCAGCTAACTGCGACCATAGACTGCCATTGTACTGTTGTTATTACAGAGTCAGACCGACGTTAATCATTTATTAACGTTAAAATACAACCAAGTGTTAGTTAAACAGCACGTAGCTATGTGAAAACTTCACTGCAACCCGTTAGCAACGCTGTCAACATGTATAGCCTATATTGTTGTATCATTTGTCATCATTGTTTATGTTTAGGTCTGATTACGCAGCTTGTGAAGCTTTACCTACCTGACGTTGTTAGCTTCCATTTTTTTTTTACCTGCACACGTTCAAGTGAATTTAAATAAATGCACAAGTAAAAATAATAACTGAAAGTGAAATAATTGTAACATTAGTACAGCAGACTGCTGTAATTTCACAGCTTGGGATCAATAAAATCTATCTATCTATCTATCTATCTATCTATCTATCTATGCTGGTATCCTCTGTAAACATATGGTTCAAATTAAGTCTACATTGTGAGGGTGCAGCCACTGTCAACTCTTTGCATCTTTTGCTCATCAGACTTCCTGAAGAAGGTCTACAGCCTTCTCAGCGTGCAGATCATCCTGACCACAGCCACCACTGCACTCTTCATGTTCTCTCAGACCATCAAGGAGTTTGTCCATGCAAGGTGAGGATGGTTCGTCAAACAGAGATGGGAATTTTGCCTTATGTCAAGTCAACACTGATATGTGACAGTTTCTTGGCCCACTGAACATCAAAAGCCTAGGTCAGACCATAGATGTCAACCTTGTGAGCCTAAATAAACAATAATTTAATTCAAAACACAGTGGCAAGAAAACGTTAGATAGCCCTTTGGAACAACCTTCATCCAAGCTAAAAACAAAAAAAAAATCATAGTGTTTTTTTGTGGTGGTTACTTCATGTTGGGACGACAATAAAACAAAAGGTTGATTGGTTTAGACACAACATGCAGCTCTGTGTGTGATATAAAAAGATGACTGTATGCCAACATGAAAACATCCCAACAGGTCTGACCAGTGATTTAATCAAAGGTTTCACTTACCTTTAAATGCTTCAAAGACACTGAAGAGTATAAAGGTTTGTGTGATATAGGAACACTGAAATTTAGATGAGGATCACAATTATTGCATAACACCAGCTCAGACACCATTTTTCTTGCAACTGTAAAGCATTCCTCCAATACTACTAATACCTACTAATAATATTAACTGCCAATTTTCCACTGCTCATAATAGTCGGATTGGATCCATAATTTCGCCACAGCTCGAATGTATGTGTTGTTTTCCCCTTTTATTTAAACATGCAACATTACATGAACGATGACATACTCAAACATAATCAGAATTATTTTACATTTTAACATACATTCACACCTCCTTTGATATTTCGAACTGAAAATTATTGTGGTAGTGTATATCACATATCAAAAACAAACATATAACAGATATAAGATGAAAGACGGAATGAGAGGAGAATAAAATAAATAATAAAAAAAATTAAAATAAATCATTTAAACAAAAATAAATACAAGGGGTTTACAGGCTACAGTAGGTTATGTGTGTTTGTATAACCTTTTGAATTTGTCAGTTGTGTGTTTCTCCTGTGATTAACCTGTGTTTTGTGTTTCTCCCTCAGTCCTGCTGTGGTTCTGGGTTCTGCTCTGGGCTCCCTGGTCCTCCTGCTGGCCTTGGCCGTGTTCAGGCACAAACACCCAGTCAACCTCTACCTGCTGCTTGCATTTGTAAGTATTTTTATTTCCATTCTGTTGAGTTTTAATGAACTGTAACATTTAGGTTTATCCAGCAGCAGATGAATGCAACATCTGTTTGGAGTTCAGTATATATTTACTGCTCTCTTTTATTTCTATATTTACTGTTTCATTTTGTGATGACGAATCAGCTGCTCGGTGAATCTGATGACATAATAATGCCTCCTAGCTGTAGTGTGTAATTGTAATTGTGTGTTGTGTGCAGACTCTACTGGAAGCCGTTTCTGTGGCCACAGCTGGTGAGTAAATCTTTGAAGGAGTCTGTCGGCTCACACACTGTGAACCTGTAGACAGACCACCCTGACCGGGACGCTCCTCTCTCTCCACAGTGTCCTTCTATGAATACTCCACTGTGCTGCAAGCCTTGTTCCTCACCTGCGCCGTGTTCGCCGGACTGACGGCCTACACCTTCCAGTCAAAGAGAGACTTCAGCAAAATGGGAGTAGGGTGAGTGAGTCTGACTGTAAAGTGGCTTTTGTCAGTTGCTGTGTCCCTCCTCTAGAGGGAGCCACCATCATACTTACAGTATCTGCCCTTTTCTGACTCTTTCAGCCTGTTCGCCTGCCTGTGGATCCTCATCATTGCGGGCTGCATGAGGGTGAGTGTGGAGCTATTTCCTATGAATGAAAAAAGGATGGAAAGATGGTGGGAGTGAATGGAAAAAGAGACAGATAAAAAAGTGTATGTTCAATAATAAACTGTGCACAAAAACAAACAGAACCATAATTAAAGTGACTATTTAACAGCTCAATTACATGATATCATAGATAGACACACATTTTTTAGAATTATTATCAATTATTAAAGAGGAACTTTGCAAGATTTTTTGCAAAACTATGCTAAATTTTTACCTTAATTAAACAGCTTCAGAGTAATTGTGATGGTTAAATCAATGACAAAATTGGAAAATTAGGCTCTGCCATCCACCTAGCGTCTCTTGGCTGAAAAACCAACTTGCAAGATTAGCGCCTCTGACCTGGTGTCCCAGCTCTCGCCCCCATGATACTGTGACACAAACACACCCCATAACCCATAATCTCTTGTTTATGACGGATAAGACTACACAAATATACACATCGTAACATTGTATATGATAAATAACGTTATCCACTGCTCCATGGATTGATTTCTCGCCGGTTTCAGTGAAAACAAATGCACATGGCCAGGAGGAGGGTTAGCAACACAGAGGAAAAGAGACCAAACTTACATAGTTCCCCTTTAAATGAGGTCTAATATTATAAACACAGCAGTGACATATTCCAGTACTGAGACTTTATTCATCTTCTTCCTTGTTCTAGGCATTGAAGCCTCTAGAGGCCAAAAAAAGCTAAATATGACTCATGGCGATATTTTCATTATGTTTATGAAATACTAGAATGAATGTACATTCACCATTTGTATTGCATTCAAATTGAAGGAAACTTGTTTTGCTCAGTGAGGTTTGTATTATGTGTAACCACACTGAGCTGAGCTGCTCCTCAGGTTCATTTGGTGTTTGAGTTAATGTAGCGGTCTAAAGTCTACCCACTCATCTGACATGACTTCATTTTCTGTGTGTGTGGTCAACTGCATCCAAATTGAATCAAATCAACCTTTATTTATATGGCACTTTCCATACGTTAAGTAACACAAAGTGCCTCACAGAGGCTAAAAACGACAAAAAAAACCCCAACCCTCCCACCCCCACATGCACACACAGAGATACACATTCACACACACACTATTTCTATTACATTTGATCTGTTTTGTCTTTCTGACTCGACATACACTGCTAATTGCATTGGTCCACAAATCCACTGGTGTTCTAAGCCTGTAGTGTTGATTCATTGCCAGTCTAACAGAATTAATTGAACAAACATATTGAGGTTACTGAAATTAGGTTGGTCGGGGCTCATAATAACGTAGATTTTGATAACTTTTCGAGTGGAGGTGGTGGAACAGGATTATCCACTGATAATCCACGTTGCAGACAAAGTCCCTCGACTTTACTCTCACCATCCACACACTAGTAAAACTGTAAAAAAAAAAAAAGAAGGCTTCAGCCTCAACTCACCTCGTGCTGACTCTCTGTTCTCTCTCTGCAGTTCTTCTTTGAAAGTGACAGCACAGAGCTGGTTCTGGCCGGGGCCGGGGCTCTGGTCTTCTGCGGCTTCATCATCTACGACACCCACCTGCTGATGAAACAGCTCTCCCCCGAGGAGCACATCCTGGCCTCCATCAACCTCTACCTGGACATCGTCAATCTCTTCCTGCACATCCTGCGTATCCTCGACTCCATGAAGAAGCACTGAAAAGCTGCCAATCCTACCCAGCCTCACTGAAAAACCCACTCATACGCCTGTGCTGTGATTAACCTGTTTTCCTGTCCTGATCCTGTGGTTCATCAAAAATAAAGGTTTAGAGAGGAGTCTTCATCAGTATAATTCTAACAAACCTATGTCATTGGTGAACTATTTCCAGGTGGCTGCTTCTTTTTATTCAACCCAAACTGATTGTGCTTTTGTATTGAAACATCTGTATCAGTGGAGAAGTTTGTTTTGAAACCGGAATATTATCATCATGTTTCAAGACAGATCAGTCTTAACCCTGCAGAACCTAATATGATAAAGAGCCTGCTGGCACCACCAGCTGGTGCCATGGCTGCTTGCCTTGTTTTAGAAACACTTTCCAATTTTCTAAGTTATTTTTCAGAGAGTTTTCAGAACTGTCATTCTAATCCATTCTCAGATTGAATTTATTGTTGAATGTTTTTGGTGTAATCAAAAAAATAGTTGTTTATATTGGACTGTAGCCTACTGCTGCAGCCCTCTGATGTTCCATATCTGTTCACGTTGTACAACGGCAAGAGGACGACGCACAGTCTGTTTATTTTGATGAAGTTTAAGCGCATGCGTGGGGCCATTAATAGCTGTCATTGTACATACTGTAATTTTATGGTGTAAATGTAGTTGTGAAAATAAATGAAGTAATTCTATCCTGAATAATTACAAGTATCAGAGTAAATGTTTTGGCTTTTCATTTTCAAACTACAACTACTTCAGTTTGATATGCTCACCATTGTGTATGAATTCACTGTTTTGGGTGTTTCTGATGATCATCATAGCTTCTGGGGTGAGAGCTTTTATAAAAACTGAGTACAAACCATAGACTGTAAAAAAAAAACAGAAAAAATGAGAAACTACTACTAATAAATACAAAAATTATATTAATATCATCATTAATTGGGTTAGATAAAATCACTTTGAAATCATTTAATTCCTAACTCCTACACCAGATGAATTGTATGCACACATTTGTTCTTATCCCTTTCAGACTTCACTGTAATTTTTCAAATGTGGTGATGATAAATTAATAGATTTGATATATTACAGGGCAAATTTATATAAGAAATATGAGCTTAGTACATTGAGCAGTCGCCAAATTTTTCTCACTGGAATTTCCTTTGTTTTCTTCATAAAAAATGGCCTCTGCTTGGCTTCCAACTCAATTACATGGTTTGTTTTATTTGCAAACCAGTCCCTCAGTTTTCTCCAGCAGACTGTTATACATCAACCATGATAAAAAAAAAAAAAGAAGAAAGTTTTATTGTGTCAGATTTCGCTTTACAAAAAAGAAAAACACGTTTATTGATGATTATGAAACGTTTAAGTTAGTTAAAATTAAGTATGCTATTATTATTATTATTATTATTATTATTATTAATGTTAATACACAGCAGAAAACGACACATTTGTATGGAAAAGGCATAGGGAAAAGGCCACGTTTTGCTACTGAATTTCAGAAAGATTGGAGTATTTTATTATTTTATATAGATCATTTTATACTGAATAACGGTAGTTTTAATTGTAACATTTTAAAGCGCCACAACAGTTACGAATTTGATACTTATGACCGTTTTTCAACAGTTGGCCGGTGGTTTTGAACGCAGCCCAGTTGGTCCGCTGCCACTTCACCTCGACGTCACTTCCGCCACACAACCTTCTCCCAGAGTTTTGTCTAAGATGGCGTCAATGCAGTTAACGGATGAGGAGCTTTTCTCCGAATTAAAGCGCTTCGGTATCAGCCCGGGCCCGGTTACCGAGAACACCCGGCCGGTATATCTGAAGAAACTGAAGAAGCTTCGGGAAGAGCAGCAGCAGCGGGGCTCCCGGTCCGGGAAAACCCGTAGCAGCGGGGCCATCAACAGCAGCGGCACTGGCGGCGGCAACACGGCGGGACCCAGGCCAGCCAGCCATGACGTCACGCACCTGAGCTCTAGCAGGAGACCGGGCCGGAAGTCCTCCGTCCTCGGCTTCAGCTCCGACGAGTCTGACGCCGAAACTCCACTGAAAAGAAAGGGCCTCAATCACAGCGGTAGGGCGGACCGAAGCCCCGGGTTTCAACACCAGCCGAAGATAAGGCCCGTTACAGCGCCGACCGCGGCCGCCAAGAGCCAGTATGGCGCCGGGAGTCCGCTGAGCAGCAGCACTTCTTCCCCGGGTGCGGACGGACAGAGAGGGGTCTCGCTGGGCTGGGGGGTTCGTGCCAGACCCAGCCCCGAGGCGAAAGGGAGGGATTACGACGAGTCGGGAGAAGAGGACGATTATGAGGGGGAAACGGAGAAGAACTCTCGCTCTGTGATAAATGGCTGTGGGGCGTCTCACTCGATCACTAGCAGCAAGTTAGCCGGGGATTACTCAGACTCGGACGAGGAGGAGGTCGGGGGCCTCGGCGGCGCCGCGGACCGACAGCGGGATCGGCTCGAGTCCAGACGGAGCCACCCGAAGGCGGCGGTCCCTTCCCACGGAGTCGGCCGAGGGTCTCAGACGGGAGGGGCGGCTAGTAGCAGGGAGCTGAACTCGCCCGGGAGTCTAAACATGGTGGGAAGACGGAGGGAGGAGGGGGAGGAAGACGAGCTAAGGAGAAGGGACTCGGACCCGTCGGGAGGAGGTTTGCGGAGCCACAACTTTCCCAGGAAGTCCATCTACGTCTCCCTCGCCGAGAACCACGGAAGAGAGGCCGGTAAAAACAACCACGTCGACAGCGAGGACGGCTCGTTCAGAAGCAGCAGCGGCGGCGGCGGCAGCTTGAATCGGTACAGCATCGGGCTGAGACCGCGCTTCTCCAACTACAGCAGCCTGTCCCAGCCGTACAGGGGCAACCACTCCAACCACACCGCCCCCAACCACTCGTACAGCCAGACGGCGCTGAAGCAGAAGCTGTCCGTCCCGGAGGATGAGCTGCTGCAGCAATTCAAAAGGGAAGAGGTGGCCTCCTCGGGCAGCTTCAGCGCTCACTACCTGTCCATGTTCCTGCTCACGGCAGCCTGCCTCTTCTTCCTGCTGCTAGGCCTCATGTACCTGAGGATGAGGGGCTCTGGGTCCTCGGAGGTGGATTCAGTCAGTAAGTACCTGACGAGATGTGCAAGTTCAGCTTTACTAATGTTTATCCCGTGGACTAAACGTGCATTGGCGATTTAAACCCATAGATTGGAGTAGAGCTTCTGTTCCCACGTGCAGTGGTTGTGGGATTTTTCTTTTTCTGACAATTTAGCTTTTCACCTTCACACTGCAGTTGTTTAGAAAGCTTCAGGAGCATCACAGGAAACATCTTTTTTGGGGGGGAGAAAAGAGGAAAATTGGGAAATCTGTGATCATCATGTCTATTAAACAACAACAGACGACCCCATATATTACTTAAAGGGATAGTTCAACATTTTAGGAGTAGGTTTGTTACCTTTAATTGTTGGTGCAAGCTATTTGTAGAACGGCGGAGCAGAGCCGTGAGCTGCTCAGAGCTACACTACGGAGGCTAATGGGATTTCTTGGTTTCCCTCATCAAACTCATCAAATACACAATCCAACAACTCAATCCACAACGCTCTGGTAGACAAGTTGTGACCTGCACATTCACCACGCTATGAGATAATAACACAACGTTATGAGACAGTTGTTTTCGAGGTAAATGCAGAGACTGCTTGCTGAAAAACTGCCCCAGACGGGAACACACATCAGCTGTTTTGCATGAATTTACCTCGAAAACAACTCTGTCTCGTAACGTTCTGTTATTATCCCATAGCGTGGTGAATGTGCAGGTCACAACTTGTCCACCAGAGCGTTTTGGAGTTGTTGGATTATGTATTTGATTTGAGTTTGATGAGGGAAACCAAGAAATCTCATTAGCCTCCGTAGCGTAGCTCTGAGCAGCTCATGGTTCTGCTCCGCCGTTCTAAAAATAGCTTGCACCAACAATTAAAGGTAACAAACCTACTCGTAAAACTATAGGGATTATGGCAATGGGCCAATTTGCCAAAATGTTGAACTATCCCTTTAAACTAACCAGAATGCATCCATTGTGTTGTCATCAAACACAGCTCAGGAGCTCAGATGAGCGTCCACAGTGCTGTTTTCAGTCTCTTCCCTCCTTCAGGTGCACCCACTAGATTTGCTCTTTAAATGCAGGAACATGAATCCATCCCTCTCTCGAGAAGTGTTGTTGCCGCAGATCTGAGTTCAGCTCCCGACCCAAACAGATTCCAGACAGTTAGTACGGTTTTCTGATGCATCCGTCTCCGCTCAAACTCCCCGCTAAAGTCACCATCATCAACTTCCCAAGAACCGGTGAATCAGATTACATTCTCCAGACTTCCAAAGAGTCCGGGTAGATGACGGATATTTGCAAACCAGGATCAACAAGACAGTGGGGAGAGGAGAGGGAGAGGTTACAATACTCAATCATTTTAACATTTGCACAATTAAAATCAAAGTTAGTGTTAAGAACTTTTAAATAAGTGTTGGAAAATATCTTTTTACAACTTTGATGTTCTGCTGAATGGCATGGCAAGGCAAGGTGCACGCCCACGATGATGCATCTTGATGAGCATGCAGGTATAAGATGCATATTTCTGACAATGGTTTCCTTGATGAGCGGCATATTTGGGAGCGGACTCAGACTCAAAGGAATTCAGTTTCTTCTATTTGAAACAAACCAAGTCATAAGGCGTTAAATGTTTTTATCCACAGAAACGTGGACTTAGTTAAAATGAGTGTATTCGTGCTTTGATTTCTAATTCTCTGCCCCGACACAGTCAAACCAGTGATAGTATTATTCATCCTGTCCCCGGCCTGTCAGCACTGTATTCCCATATGACTGTGCAGTCCTTAAAAAAAAAGAAGAGAAATGGCTTTAAAGTTGGACTTTCATGGCTCCCAAATTGCTCAATGAATAAACAGCCAGAATATAATGTGTGTCATTCTGCTCTGAATTAATTCAGGCCCTCAAAGTGCCAAGCTTGAATGTGGTGAGGTTTTTTTTTCTTTTTTTCTCAAGGGCCGAGCCTCATGTACAGACACTGACTCACGTGTGATGTCTGAGCTCCACTCGGATTTCACGTCTCCAAACACGCCGGCCTTACTGTAAAACAGACCAAGTTTTTCCTTCTACTATTCCAGCGTGCGCCTTTTTTTTTTTTTAAGTGCAGTGTCGATGAGCAGGCTTTTGTCTCTGCCCCCCCCACGAACCTCACTGATCCGCTTTCTCTTCTGTTACAGTTAAGAGCCACCCGTTCGGCGAGGACTTCGACTCTAATGTAAGTATACGTTCTCCTTGACACCTCTTCTAACTTGTCTGCATGATAAAGTTGTGTAGTTAAGTTTTTTTTTTTTTTTAAACCGCACAGGAAATGCAGTGTGTGTGTACACTTAAACCCGGAATTAGATTGGAAGCGTAATGAATGTAAGCAGTGAACACAGTCTAAGTGCTGCTTGTTAATGAATTTAGCCTGCTCTCCTGGTCCGGCCCGGGAACGCTGCTCCCTCGCAGGCGTCGGGTGTTTGTTGTGATGTGCACGTCAACTGGAAAGCGAAAGAGTCCATATCTGTCTGGCTGGGGAGGTGTCCTATATGTTTTTGTCCAGCCCCCCCTCCCCTCCTTGTATAAACAAAGGTGGATCAAAGAGCCAAGCTGTAAAACCAGTCCAACTGAACTGGAAGTGAGTTTTATTAATAAGTTCCACATTTATTTAAAGGCTTTACTAAATCACTGGTGCTAATCTGTTTAGATATCAACTAGAATGCAAAAACAGAACTGATCAAATCCATTCTGTAGTGCTGCACATGTCACTGAAAACGAGTGGGCGCAAATGTGGAAAGTGATTTGAGTTCAGATTAGGGACGCACCGATCAGACATCGGCCCAGATATTGATTAAATAGACAGATCAGGTATTGGATAATGAAGCTGATCCATGACACCCATCTATTCACTTCAGCTCTGTTTGTGACGGGCGCTACATCAGGTATCAGCAGGACACGCAGCATGTTGGTAGATAACAAACACAGACACAAGGTTTTACAAAGTTAGGAAAATCAAGCCTGATGCCTTCACTCTCTTCCACATGGTGAGGTTTACAGTTTATCAACCTATGGGCTCTATGCACAGATCCACTACTTCCTGAATTTAAGGCAGGTCTTTTATTTCCTGTCTTACATTATTGGACAAACTGATTAATCCAGGTGTGTCTGACCATTGTGACTACTAAGACACACCTGCATTAATCAGCTGTGCATAGAGCCCATTCAGGCCTAAAACACCTGTAAAACCTATGGGCCATTTTAACTCATTGAGTGCCGCGCTCCTTTCCAAAGTTTTAGTCAAGTGTACCGGCAAATTAGACCATATTTGACTTTTTATTTTAGAGCCATAGTGTATTCTATATTATTGCCACCAACACATACTGTGGCTCATTTGAAAGGTTTAACTTTATCCTTCAAATGGCCACAAACCGTTTGTTTCTACGTGCCTCCGTTCCTGAGAAAAGTCAAGCTAAACATGGCTGGGTTTCACCAAAATCCCTCCTTTTTTTCTAGAAAAGGAGATAGAGCGTCTTTTATGAAAGCTGCGCTGTTTGTGTCTGTCGCTCTTCAGACACTCGCATTTCTGGATCAAAGGGCTCGTATAAGATAAATATACACAACAATTGTTGTTCTATTCACAAAACCACCATCGGGGGCGGGGGGGGGGGGCGCCACTAAACAACAATAACACAGACGCACCGTGCCGTGTCACAGCCTCTCGCCGCGGAACGTGAGGCTCTGTCGGCCACAGCAGCTCGCGAACACCGGTCCCGCCGGTGGTCGCGGTCCGTCTGTGGTACGGGTCGGTGGTGCCGGTCTGCTTTGACCCAGAGACCATCAGATTTTACCGCGGGAGGACTTTGGGGAGGACACGGTGTTGCTCCAGATGAAGACCGGGCGGGACAGTGGGCTGAGAGCTTCCTGGTTCAGCTCCCAGCTGCTGCAGCCTCGCGGGTGAGAGCAGAGCAGCGGCGCAGCAGCTGCGCTGCATCCACATGCAGAACTCCGTTTGCAGAAGCTGAGTTATGATAAAAACTTCCAGATCATGAGCTGTCATGTGACTTTGATCGTCATCTATTTCAGTTCTCCTCGTCGTAGAGTCCCCAAATTTACATATAATGTGTATTAAAGTGTCTATTTTCATAATTTAAAAAAAAAGCAAAAAACGAAAAATTTCGTTTTTGGCACTCAACGCATGGGAACGAAAAACGAGAAATTACGTGGTTGGCACTCAATGAGTTAAAATACCCCCCCTAAAACCTGAAGTCAACACAAGTGTCAACGCCTACTAAATAATTGATTTCTCAGCCTCTGTAGCAGATAGAAACAAAATTGAGAGCTTACACCTGTCGCTTTCTTTATATGTCCAAACCTTCAATATTGTTTTATAAAAATTCAACAAACTCAGCAAATAGTGAAAAACAATAAAACGAATAAAATAACTTGTATAAAGTGTAATGGCTCTGCACTAGTGAAGTGCAAACAGTTCAAAAGTGGCAATCCCAAGAGCAGCACTGCTTTCAATCAAAAATGTAAAAATAAAGTGTCAGTACAAAAACAGCACTATTTTCAATAAGAAAATGTAAAAAATAAAGTTAAATTCCACAGTGGTATTGATCGGCATCTGATATATGCCGATACGCTGAGCCCAGGTATCAGTATTGGGACTGAAAAAGCCGGACCAGTGCATCCTAATCCCAGTGTTAGCCAGCGGTCGTCATCGGCAACAGGTCACATCAGCGATGACAACCGGACATCACCCTGTCAGCTGCAGCTCCTAACATGTTTGAGTTCAGTGTGTGTAGGACTTTGTCGTTGTTGTTGAATAGTTGTGTGCGTGCAGGACCGTGCAGCTGGATTGTGTTGTCGTGCAGTCTGTCATTGTGTGTGTTTCTCATGTCTGCAGGACGACGCAGTGAAGAGCCTGATCCTGAAGCTGCTGCTCAACCTACACGACCACCTGGCCCACATCGCTGGTAGATACACACTGCTGCACATCTACTCACTGTAGCTGTGATTATTTACACTCATCGTGTTTGATCAACATTCTTTTCTGCATAAATACGTTGTTGAGTCATCACACATTTCCACCTGTTGGTCTGGTGGTAGGTCAAACATCATTTTACATCAATACAGAGGAACACTGACCCAACCTGATAACTGTGGAAACACACTCTGTAACTAGACAATATAGATAATGTTTAAGTGTGTTAATTAGGCTGTTATTCTGTGTTTTTAATGATTTAATAAGCAACTAATGCACTTTTATTTGCTTATTATTTTCCTCTATGCACAGACAAAACCAATGTGTTAAGAAAAGTTGACAGTGTCACACAGACAGGAGAGTTCATCAGTGAGGCAGAGCGGTTGAACGCAGCTTTTAATGTTGTAATTAGGACTGAGTGACTGACTAATAACAGGTGATGATACGTTAATGAGCAGCTCCTTATCCAGAGTGCTGCTCCACTTCATTCATATCATCCTCTCCAATATATTCAGCACTTTGACACACACACACACACACACACACACACACACACACACTCATTGATGTTAATTAAGAACCTCCTCATTAATATGAATGTATCTGATCATGGTGTGGTGGTGTTTAGAGGACAAACGGCTCCATCCAGTAATAGTGCCGTGTTCCTAATAAAGAGCTCGCTACATCATGAACAGCCAAATATTTAAAATGTACTGTGGTTAAAAATATTAACTTTGTCCCCGTCGAAGCCTCCCATGTAAATGTTAGTGCTGAAGTGCAGATAAACAGGATGCGATGACACATTGTGTTGATGCAGTTTGTTTTCACCACTGATGGTTTGATGCTGTGGTTTCAGGTCAGCACGACTGTGGAGACCAGAGGAGTCCCAACAGGAGTCTGTCCATGGACGAGGCCTACGCCTATCTAGCGGTACGTCGTCCACACCGGCGCCCAACGCCGTCTGCATCACTACTGTTACTGTAACACTTCACACAGCGATGAACGGGTATCTCAGTGGCCTTGACATTCTGTGTCTTTGCCTGTCAGGCTGTAAGCAGTGAGCTTTGTTGAGTTTTTATGAAGTGTATGGACTTTACGGAGGAGTAGAGTGTGTTTTCCTCATCAGATGGTTTGAGAACGGTCTGAGGGGAGGATGTGAGAGTGATGCTGAGGAGCATCAGTGTGTTTTATTGTTTGAAGCAGCTCTTTTTAACGTCCTATATTTATTTAATCCATAATACTTTATTTGGATAGGGACAGTGCATATTGATGAACAATAGTGTAAAAGAATACTGTTGTAAATATGCCGTATTATAACAGAGCCGCTAATTTGCATCCGCAGTCTCTAATAAATAAGTAAAATACAGCTAACAGTACGCTACATAGTATAAAAACAATACAATAAATAAAATACAGATAACAGTACACTACACAGTCAGAGTAAGATATATAATACAGTAGGTAAATAAAATATCGATCACAGTACTCAGATGGGATGAAACAATGCAACAGCATTAAAACAACGCGGTAGATAAAGTGTGTCTCCATGATTCAGAATATCATGGAAACGTTAATTTATTTATTTACAAATTCAATTCAAATAGCGAAACTCAGATATTATACAGATTCATTACACACAGGCTGAAATATTTCATGTCTTTATTTCTTTTAATTGTAAAGATTCTGGCTTACATTTAAGGAAAACCCAGACTAGACGTTAGGGAAATTCTCTTTCACAGAACCTCTTCATTCCACCACGAGGAAAGAGCAACATCGGGACAAACACACATAAAACAACATATAGACATGGGTGTAGTGTACACATTAAAGAGGAAGTATGCTAAATGTTTACCTTAATTAAACAGCTTCAGAGTAATTGTGATGGTTAAATAAATGACTTGTAACTAATTACAAGGAGAATGGAGGCTCTCTGCCTTCCACCTAGCGTCTCTTGGCTGAAAACCAACCGTGTAAGATCAGAGCCTCGACCCGGTGTCCCAGCTCTCATCTCTGCGGCACCGCCACACAAACACGCCCTGTAACCCGTAATCTCTTGTTTATGACAGATACTGTAGGACTACACAAATATACATGCCGTAACATCGTATATGACATATAACGCCATGCACCGCTCTATTGATTGATTTCTCCCCGGCTTTGTTGTAAACAAATGCACATGGCCGAGAGGAGGGTTAGCAACACAGTGGGAAAGCGACCGGACTCGCGTGGTTCCCCTTTAAACAGCAATCAAAAAGAGAAAAAGAAGAGTCCACACTTTTGTTCAGGGTCGTATTTTGGAAGCTGTGGTGGTTATTATGCATGCGGGTCTGGCTTTAGTTTTTAACGGATAACAAGTCAAAAAAGCAGGTGGAATAGTACGTGAATGGACCCAAAATACCGTATCTTCAGTATATTAGAATAAGTTCATTACTGTAACCTAATGATGTCACACTCTAATCAGCTGATTAGCTCCACTGTCACGGAGAAGACTGCCGACCTCCATCTTGTTCTACTTTATGGAGACGTAGCTGTATGTTTGTGGTGTCAGAAGAAAAAGGAAACCCAGAGAGGACGGACGATCACTGATGAGCAGTATTCAAATAGCAGCCGCCTGTGGAGTGTGAACTGGTTTGTTCCGGCTCGTCCCCTCTCTCATCAGTACCCTGTGTTGTGTTCAGGCCCAGAATGCAGAGTTTGAAGACTTCATCCTCACCTCTCTGGAGTGGGTCATCCGGGCGGGCCAGGACGTCGGCATAAGGTGAGAGGAGATCTGAGGATTCACGCTGATCTCTGGCTCTGCAGAGCTCCTCACTGTGTCGTCTGTACTCACTCCACTCTGTGTGTGTGTGTGTGTGTGTTTAGGCTGACCGGGCAGGCAGCCGACGATCCCGTGACCGACGTGTCCGAGATCTCCCGGCTGGAGTCCACACACCCCAAGATGCCCTTCACGTGCCGCTTCCGCCGAGCCTTCCTCACCGTCGTCAGCAGAGTCTTCCTCATCGCGCTCGGTGAGAACGCGTTTCCAAGCATCCTACCAGCAGACTCCAGCAGCAGTGTTTATTTAACCTGTCACTTCTGTGTGTGTGTGTGTGTGTGTGCAGTGGTGGGCTGCGTGTGGGGCGTGGTCTGGTACGTCAAGTATCGCTGGAGGAGAGAGGAGGAGGAGACCAGGCAGATGTACGACATGGTGGAGAGGATCATCGGTAAGAAGACACCACACACACTTTAGAAACAGGCTGATGTGTCCAACATCATCGTCACTTTGATCTTTGTGCTCAGAACCAACACATGTGGCAGAACAACATTTCTTTATCCGGCTGTTGAGCGTGGCGTCACGCGTGGCAAATATTCCATTTCCGGTTCCAAGCAAGTTGTAAACAATGGCAGAACCGGTGAATCTATAACCTCTTTCCTCCATGACACATCTCTGAGAGTAAAAAAGGGATTGAATTCATTTAATTCAAATTGAGTAGCGAGTGTAGCCGTGCTTAACTGGTTCAACTCCGGTGCCTCCAAAGAAATCAGGGCCACACTCCCCTACCTGCTACAGTTATAACGGACCTGAAAATTAAAACCCGGTCCCGTGGTCTGTCTAATTAGCGACAATTCTCAGTCCAAACTCGACTGAAAAAAGAATAAAAGAAGCCGTCTTCACCGTAATTGCCGTGACTGGCAACTACGTTTTGATATGAGCGTTAGCTGCTATTAGCCAGGCTAACAGCAGCTAACGCTGCCTGTAGCCGAGCGGCTACTCGGCGTAAACTGTGTTTACATCGATTAGCAGATAAACAAACTTAATATGTGTCGATATCGATAACGTCTCTGTGTATATACAGTCATGAAAATGTCTGGTTTTCATTGTTTTTCATGGGACCATGACTATGTGGTAGGCTACTTTGTTGTGTTTGCGATGGGCCCGATAATGCCGGTGGACCCGGAATTAAAGTTGTGACGTCAGGACTTAACAACCGGATAATAAGTAGGGCTGTCAAAGTTAACGCATGCGAATAATCCAGGAACAATAACGCGTGATTAGTTTTATCACATGATTTAGGTAGTGCCCGTCTGTGTGTTCAGTCTGTGTTGCCACTGGAGTTTTCTGCCTGTCCGTTGAAATACAGTCACGTCCTGTATTTGAGGGTTAAAGGGATACTTTACTCAAAATCCATAATTCACCAATTTTCTACTCACCGTCATGCCAAGGAAGGGTTTGGAGAACTTTCTGAGTTATCAAAACGCTTCCGGTTGGCAACGGATTTCAATATAATGGTGGCGGATAGAGTTCACTTTTGAATCGTCCAAAACACACACTATGAAACATCCGAATACCTCCATACTGCTCGTCTGTACTGACCCAAGTGTCCTGAAGCCGCCACATGAAAAAGTTGTCAGGAAAAAATTGATTCGATCTCTGTTTTTAGCCTTGTTGTAGCAGTAGCTCCGAGATTTGCTGCGAGATGTTCGTTCATCATTGTAAACTATTGGATGTGTGATGTAAACACGGAAGAACATCTCGCAGCAAAGCTTCTTCTCTGAACACTGTATTTGCTCCTCATTCTCGAATCCTTTCTTCTAACCACCTTCTGTCGTCCAGACGTGATGAAGAACCACAGCGAGGCTTGCCAAGAGAACGAGGACGTGCAGCCCTACCTGCCCATCCCCCACGTCAGAGACTCCCTGGTCCAGCCTCAGGACCGGTCAGTACCAACAACCCACACCTCCTTCAAGGAAAAAGCCTGATATCCACACGCTTGTCTTTAGGCTTGGGCTGATAACTTGATATATGAAATACAGTAATATGTATGATCCAATATTGTTCATGGTCATATATGGCATGGTATATGAAATGTGGGGATATTCTGAAAGCAATTGCAAAGAATGAGAGTTAAAATGTCCTTGCTGAAGATTAATGTAGTTTTTCCTCATCAACAACACATTTAATTGGATCCTTCATTCAGATTCTCTATCAAGCCACATGGCAAAGGCAAACGTATTTGTATAGCACAATTCATACATCAGGCAATTCAAATTACGCAGCACAGAAAAATACATTTTAAAGGAAATAAGACAGTAAACAATAGCAAATATCATGATTAAAGGGATAGTTCAACATTTTGGCAAATTTGCCTATTGCCAGAATTCCTATAGTCATAGGAGTAGGTTCATTACCTTTAACTATCGGTGCATGTTGTTTTGAGATCAGTGGGGCAGAGACGCGAGCTGCTCAGTGATCACAATAGAGGTGAATGGTACAGGTACACTGAATGCTGCTTCACTTTGTTTGGTTCAGGTTCTGGGAACACACAGTAGATCTGATGGGTCTGGATGCTTCATATGGATTTAATAAATCTCTAATATATTTTGGTCCAAGACCATTTAGTGCTTTGTAGACCAACAGTCTATCCTCTGGGTCACAGGAAGCCAGCATAGTGATCCGAAGACTGTCTATCAACTGTGTAGCTGATGTGTCAGGTGGGGAGGATGTGACACACGTGCTGATCTTTTACAGGAAGAAGATGAAGAAGGTTTGGGAGCGAGCCGTGAAGTTCCTCTCGGCCAACGAGTCCAGGATCCGAACAGAGAGCCAGCGGCTGGGCGGAGCGGACTTCCTGGTCTGGAGGTGGATCCAGCCCTCGCTCAGTTGCGACAAGACCTCGATGCCCTTGAGAGTCTGGCAGGGGAAAGGTAACATCCTCTCAGCGTTTGCTCGCTCAAACTGTAAAGTATCTAGATAACACAGGTAAACAGATACACAGAGCTGACAGATGCACCGTTGCTGCCACTCCAGATTTTCTGTCAGTAAATGTCAACAGTAACATGAGATAAATATCAGTGTTGAGACAGAAATGGAAAGAAAAGGGTGAAGGGAGAGGGAGGCTGGAGATAAAATCACCGTCTTGTTGTCACTTCGTTGGTGTAATAGACACTGAGTGTTGACAGAGACAGTCAGAGGCTCAGACTGTCACAGTCAGGTGCAGCCACTAAGAAGCTAACTAACCAGGGCTGTCACTGGCATGAAGGTTAAAGGGATAGTTCAACATTTTGGCAAATTTTGTCATAATCCCTATAGTTTTAGGAGTACGTTCGTTACCTTTAATTGTCGGTGCAAGCTATTTTTAGAACGGCGGAGCAGAGCCGCGAGCAAAACAAAAAAAACAACAAACTCCAAAACGCTCTGGTGGACAAGTTGTGACCTGCACATTCACCACGCTATGAGATAATAACTAGGGCTGTCAAACGATTAATTTTTCTGGCCATGTGCATTTGTTGACAACCGACACCTCAAAAAAATCAATACATGGCCATGTGCATTTGTTGACAACAAAGCCGTCAAAAAATCAATGGATGGAGCTGTGGATATGTATATTAGTGTAGCAACCAACTTGAAGGTGCCTTACCGCCACCTACTGGACTGGAGGTCCCACACTCCAGTCCTCCAGTCCAGCAGACAGAGGACAAAATGGGCCGCGATTAACCGCGATTAAAAAATTTAATCGCGTTAATTTTTTTAATTAATCTCATCGCGATTAACGCGTTAACTCTGACAGCCCTAATAATAACACAACGTTACGAGACAGTTCAGTCAGACAACTCTGAAATGAGAACAAATAATTTATTGAGTATAAGCATTGCAAGCTGAAGCACAGCACAGGCATCCTTGAGCATGGCGGCTGCAGCAGGTTTGGTGTCAGGCTCTGACTCCTGAATGATCTGGTTTGCCAGACATTACAAGGAATGAAGCAGACCCCCCAGGGGATCATAGAGACAGAGCCCACAGGTGGATGCTGGGGAGGAGGTGGGTTTGCAAAACCTCATGGGCGGCATCAGCAGCAGCAACGAGATGTATGCAGCAGCAGAGCAGAAAATAGCAGCAGCAGCAGCATAGACAGGGTTGAGCAGGTAAACTCTGGGGTTTAAGTAGCCCGCCCTATTTGGATGAGCATGTGGGCGCAGCTTGAGTCGACTCATCTGCCTGAACTAGCTCCGCAGTCTTCGCATCATTTACGAAATTTGATGAGTTTGATGAGGGAAACCAAGAAATCCTAATAGCCCCCGTAGTGTAGCTCTGAGCAGCTCGCGGCTCTGCTCCACCGTTCTAAAAATAGCTTGCACCGACAATTAAAGGTAACAAACCTATTACGTGAATCCCTATAGGGATAATGGCAGTGGGCCAATTTGCCAAAATGTTGAACTATTACTTTAAGATGATGATTAATTGCTGTACAAATAATTGCGATTAACAATGTAATTGACTTTTTCATCTTACCGTAAAACTTCAAATAATGGCCGAGTCCCAAATTGCCGCCGGTCCCAATTAACCGCCGGGTGTAGAAAAATATTTTTTATATTAAACGCCCATCCCAAATAAACGCCGGGTCAAACATTGTTTTTCTGGTTGCCAAAAAATATTCTATGCAAATATAGCGGGTGTCTCGTGACATTAAAGACGGCCGAGGACCGACGAGACGTCAGCTGGTTGCTCCTGCCCGGTCTGTCCACTCCTCTCATCCGCACTTCAGCACCGTCCTGGGCTGCACAGTGTCGGCTCGGCTCGCTCCTCGTTTTAAATGACTTTACTCCTTTTAAAAGTAGCGTAAACAGCCTACTGTTCTCTGATTACTCATACGCGTATTTAGTTAGGCTATACGTTGCATTATTATTAGTTATAGGCCTACTTCATTCAATCAAAAAAAAAAAGGACGGTGGTGCGAGCCAACACAGGTGCTGAAGTGTGGGAGAGGAGTGGAGAGACTGGGCGTCCGCAGGGTTTTTGCAACTTGCGGCTGATCAGTAAGGGCGGAGGACCGACATGACGGGGGGTCTCAGTCTCCTGGTACCTGTGCGGGCCAGGACCGCGGAGGTCAGCGAGACAGAGAACGAGTCCGCCCTGGCCGTATTTACAGTAATGCCTTGAGAAACGCACGTATCATTCCACCGCCGCCTGCCACCACGGAGTGAAGCCTCTTTCCCCAGAAGGAGGTCCAGGTTGAACACTATTAATAAACGCAGGTCCCTAATAAACGCCTGTTGATTTGAGCGATTTAAGCAAATAAACGCCCAGGCCCTTATTTGGTGTTTTACGGTATGCCACAAAATAGTACAAGCTAAACATAGTTTAATAATACCCTTATATAATAACCTTATCTGTTTGAGTTTAGGCTTTGCAGCTAAATCCATGATGATGATGATGTCAACAGATGCTCTGGAAATGCTGTTGTTGAATATCAGAAATGAAGCTCCTGTTTGTGACGCTCCACTCGTGTCATTAAACCGTAGCAGAAAAAAAAACGTGGAAATAGTGATGCAGTCTGACATTTCTGTTAGTTTCATCCACCTGTTTTTATACAGATGAACGGAAAAGATTTTAGCAGCCTGATTGGAATCAGGTGATTATGTAATAATTGTGATGGGCCTAAATCTAACCAGGTTGAATTTACTGAACATCTCCAGTGGTCCATGTTGGTAAAGTCCAAGACAACACACATGCAGCCAGTTTAGCTTCCTGTACTTAGTATTTCACAGGCTCTGGTTAACATGTCAGTTTGTTCACTTTCTCTCCTCAGCTTTCCCTCTGGACCGGAGGAACTCTCCTCCCAACAGCCTGACTCCATGTCTGAAGATCAGAAACATGTTCGACCCAGTCATGTGAGTATCTGTCTCTGCCACACGTTGAATGAGCCGTCAGTCTCTCTCTTTCTCCCTCTGTTTGACTTCCTGCCCGTAACGTCTCCTCACGCGTGTTGTCTTTTTCCAGGGAGGTCGGGGAGAACTGGGACGTGGCCATCCAGCAGGCCATCCTGGAGAAGTGCAGCGACAATGACGGCATCGTCCACATCACTGTCGACAAGAACTCACGAGAGGTACGCTCCCGCCGAGACACGAACGAACCGTCACGTCACATCCAGCCCCGCGGCTGCTGGGCCGTCAGGATGTAACTCTGTGCTTCCTGCTCTCTCCACAGGGCTGCGTCTATGTCAAGTGTCTCTCTGCAGAGCACTCAGGGAAAGCCTTCAAGGCACTTCACGGCTCCTGGTTTGATGGTAAACTTCACATTTTATAACACTTAAAATCACAGAGGAAGTCCAGTTCCATTTATTTATCCAAGACTTATCACCAGAGTTGGGAACGTTACTTTAAGTAATTAGTTATAGTTGCTGGCTACTTTCCCCAAGTTAGTAACTGAATCACTACATTATAAAAGTAACTAATTCCCAGGAAAAGTAACTGTTGCATACTCTTAAAAAAATAAAATGCTCAGATATGTCATATTACTTGGACTCACCCCCCTAACGCTCTAACCATAACCTCCTGTTTATGTGGAACTAACCAACTCACTCAGTATTCCTCCGCAGTGTGTGGAGGAATACTGAGTGAGTTGGTTAGTTCCAGATAAACAAGCAGTGTTTCCCACGCATTCATTACATCCGCCACAAATAGATTTTTCGGCTTTTGGCTCGACAAACGTAATATCGTTCCGTTCATTCATTCATAGTCCGATCCCCCCCCCCCGTGATAGCACATCATCATGTTGTTGAATAGTTGATTCCAACATGGTGGCATGCAGGCAGTGCTGTCAAAGAGGAGGGCAATATATGCTTCATACCAATTGGGAATTGGGAAGGCTTTGGTGCAGATGCGAAAATAACAAAAAACAGAGGAACTTGAATAAAGTTTTGGGAAAAAAAAGGTTGAGAAGTGGAAAAGTTGTTTTTACAGCTCCATTGTTCTGGATAGTGACAGGACGTGAGGACGTAGCTCCTGGTTCAGTGGTGGAAACATTTGGGTGGAGGAGCTTTAACATGCTGTTTCACCCTGATCACACTGACAGCAACACTACAACTGATCCTGATTGGATAATAGTCAATACAATCGATTACGTGGTGAATTATTATGTGTATTGTGAGGGGTGACCAGAGAACTTCAGAGAAGGTGCAGCATGAGAAATTACTGTACATAATAATAATAATAAGGAAACACCTGGGTTACTAACCTCACATAGACAAGTGGAAACATCAATTTTAGCAGCTACAGTGAGAGTGGAGACAGAGTGTGTGTTGCAGAAAACAGAGGAAGCATCAAATGCGTTTATTTCTGCAACAACCACTTATCTCAATCAGACATGCAGGGCTGTATACACCTGATGCAAAGTGGTGCGAAATGCAAAGCCAGTGTCTTTGCTGATTTCAGGCCAGCGCAGTGTCATTTCCTGTCCAGCACCAACGCTGTTTGAATAGCAAATAGACTGGCACTGTGGTCTGATGTCAGTGGTGCAGTGTGTCACTGCTGTTTGAAAGACATAGTGGGGGTTTGTTTCAGTGTCTTCCTCTTTTCATGTTTCATATATAATATATAGCACATATAGCTGCTGTGTGTTGGACCACATGAAAGATTTCTACTTGCAGCTATTTGAAATGATCATACGCATTAAATTATATTGATGTTTGGTTTGTAACATTAGTAGTTAGTTAATCATCTGGGTTGCCGTAGATTGTTTTTAGATTTTTAAAAATGACCATCTTCCTCCAATCAAACCATTTAAAGGTTATAGCTACAACTTTTTCATCAAAACTATTTAATTTTTCAAAAATAATACATCGACAGAACGTCTAGAGGGGTGCTGAATACGTATAAATTTTACTGAAATTTTTTTTATAGTATATAAATATTTGTTTTATAAATTTTGACGGGTCCAAAATATATAAATATTTACATCTGGTTACGTTGGCAACGTCGGCATGAAATGATCTCTGCACCAACAGCATTAGTACGTTGATGTCACGTGAGGCCGAGCTCAGGGGGAGCCAGGTCGTGATAGCTCTGTGGAGAAATGGCATCGTGCTAATGCTAATGCTAACTAACGGTCAGTCGGTACTGTAACGTTTCCGGTGCAGATGTGTTTCCAGTCGCTGTCAACACCTGAGCTGCTGCTCGTTGAATACGGTTAGCCTTAGCTTAGCTTTAGCTACTAGCCTCTCCCTAGAGGCGTACCTGGTGACCAGTACAAGTGAAGGTTGGAGTGAGAGTGGGCGAGTGTGAGTGCGACACCTACTGGCCAGGAGGAATTAGACTTGTAGCTAACACCTTTTAATTTCTTGAACTAATGATAAATAGAGAAAAATCAGATTATTTCAGACTTCCCTCCTCCCTCTTTCTGCATCTAGCTGTTGACTGACTGGGTTGAGCCTGTGTTAAAGAGCTCTTAATGTGATTGGTCAATGACACCCCCCCCCCCTCCCTCTCTCTGCTCTTCCTTTTCACAGGTAAGCTGGTGACAGTCAAGTATCTGCGTTTGGACCGATACCACCAGCGTTTCCCCCAGGCCCACGGCTGCAACACGCCCCTGAAGGCGTCCAGCCTGCACCCCAGCACGGCGGTGGACACTACGGCCGGCGGCCCCCAGCAGCACGGCTCGGCCAACTCTTCAGGCTTCTCATGAGACCGCCGTCAAAGAGCATTAGATTTAGAGTTCTCTCTTCTGTGCCCTCCCAGCATCACAGCACCGGTCTGCTGCTGCTCCTTCACTGCTTTATAACGGGGAAGACTTAAGTCTGTGCCATGGGAGAGCTTTTTTTTTTGTTTTTTTTTGTTTTTTTCGTTGTTGTTTTTTTTTTTCTCAACACAGGATCTTTGCAAGAAAAGCTGTTCAGCGTTGCAGTGTTTGTTTTCTATAATCTTTGTATTAGAAATGTCATGGATTTAACAAGGAAGCGAAGCTCTTCTGGAATATTTAAGATGTGTGCAGATACTCCGACCCTCCCTCCCTCCTCCCACAGTGTAACTAACTGACCCACCAGTTCATTTGGGCACTGTATGAAAACGGCTGCATGTTTCAACGTATGCCTCTATTTCAGAGTATGCCTCTATGTAAGCTTTCAATACAACACAGTGTGGATGTTGATTTTTCCTGAAGATGTTCGATGTACTCCTTGTTATTATTATTATTATTATTATTATTCTGATTATTATTATTATTATTATTATTTAGTCGAGCGAGGAAGGCATGGACAGATTTGCAGAGGGCGTCCTGTAAATACATGTGAATGGTGGCACAAGCTTTATTACATCTCCTGTATTAAAAAGCAAAGCATAAGCTCACTTTTATTTTTTTATTATTATTATTATTTTCTTGCTGCTCACTTACCACAGCAGAGTATCACATCTGTATCCAGAGGCAAACACTCCCCGGGAGGCCGGCGATAGCACAGACGCACACGGGACAGTTCAGGCGACGGCACAGAAACGCCGATTCAGCTGCTGTGTGTGTGTATGTGTGTATGCGTGTGTGTTTGTGTGTGTGTGTGTGTGTGTGTGTGTGTGTCGTCGGCCGCTCCATGTATTCCGTGTATGGGCTTTTCTTTCCCTTTGTCCTGGGTTTTGTTACGGCGTCCAGCAGTGCTCCCATGTTCGCAACTTTTTTTCAAGCGATATAACAAAATCAGGGAGTGTACTTTTTTTTTTTTTTTTTTACAGTCATCTGAAACTTTCTACTGCAGATATAATCCAATATATCCCCCAAGCTATTATTATTATTATTATCACTTATTATATTTATTATTTACCTCTTTCAAGTTGTGGTGCAACCCCCCCACCCATCCCCCTCCTCTTCTCCCTTCCCAACCTGAATTGGATTTCCACGCCTGTTCTGAACGGCTGGTGTGTATTTTTTATTGTCAATCTCTTTGTGTACATGAGCAACAGAGCAGAGGAAGACGGCGGGGTCAGGACGGCTCATGTCCAGGTTACAGTCTGCGCTCATCCCACAGATGTTTCCTGTCATGACGGGGGTCCGGCTCAGTCCCCCCACTGGTCTTTGATCATATCAGCCTCTCGTAATGACGCTACTACACTTTTTTTTCCCTTTTTTTTGTCATAAGGAGTACTGTGAGAATGTTGACAGTTTGTAATACTCAATTCTAAATACCCTCCCCTCCCTGCTGTAAGGAGACTTTACTGAACTTAGGGATTCCTGATTTGCTTGTGTGTTTTTACAGCATCCCCCTAAATCGAACAAACAAAAAAAAAAAATGCTAAGAATCCAGGAGATGCTAGACGACGTAATTACATTTTTTTTTTTCAATGCAGTGAATTGAAAGTTGGATTCAGTATTTGCAGTGTGAAATTGTACAAATGATGCACATTTCAAATGTTCAACAATCTGCCACAGTAGGCGGCGGACAAACCCAACAGTGCCTTAAATTTGTGCTTTTTTAAGACTGGCACTGCATTACTGGACAATACTGGATTTAAGAGATAGAAACAGTTCAAAGGGTGAGTAAGGCCTGCCATAGATGTAGTTTTGTTAGAGTTTTACATCTTCAGATTTGGTATTTTGTAGCAGTTTCCTTTGATATTAAACCAAATGCTTCTCAATATTTATTTCTTTTTTTTAAATAAAAAAAAACAGCCATGGTGATGTACTATTTTAATGTCACTATACAGTACCTGTTACATATGTGTCATAACTTTATTTCATGGAGAATCAAACCTTACATCCACTTCCAAACAATTTGTCAGGATGTGTAAAACAACAAAAATAAAGTGAACACTTTAAGAAATAAGCCAGTTGTTAGTGCATCACTGTAATCTATTTTTGTACTCCAGCAGAACGGTGCAGCTGCAGCGTCTCACCTCACACTGACTGTACATGAGGCTGAATGTAAATGTTGGTTTAGATGTGACGCCACCTCTCCGGGCTTGTGCTCCACCTTTTGAATCCATCCTCATGGATGCATCCTTTTCCTCCTGATGTATTTTATGTAAACACTGTACATTGATATAAGTGTAGTATGTACCATTATATGCAGCTTTATTTCCATTGCATTGTATGTTTGGATTGACCAGTATCCCTAACCTGCTAGCCAGAGGGGGGAGGTGTAATATACTAGACATTTAAAAAATAAATAGATGTTTTAATGTAATTTGTCAATTGTACAAACAGCTCAAATTAAAGATTTATTAGGAGTTTTTACATTTTGTTTGTTGTGGTTTACTATCATTTGCACACATACAAAAAAAATGATAGGCTTGTTTAGTTTTTATGTTGAGACTGTTTCAGTTTTTTACATTTGAATCCTTCTTAAATATTCAATTGGTGTTAAAGCTCAATACCTCCCTCAGTTACTTCATTTCCAAAAAAAAAACAAATCCAGTTTTTACACTTTCAAAAACATTTAAGCTTTCAGCAACATGCACAATGTAAATCAGAATCATTACACTGTACTCATGGTGGTTGATTATCACAGACCAAATTGTGTCAACTGTTAAAACTACTTAATCATATTGGTTATTTTGTTTACTACAGTTTTAAAAAAAAACAATTTAACTCTCAATAAAAATTTTAATTTTGATTTTGATTTGATTTTGATTTGTCTCAAACAAGCACATCAAAAGACAAACAATCTATGTAACAAGAAACAAAACAATAATGATACTGTGCAAGTTTGAGAAGGGGCTGAAGGAAGCAAAGCTGATCAAGTTCAGCCCCCCCTTACATTGTGATTCATGTCATACAGTACATCTGTAGTTCCATACAATTCAGAAGATTAAAAACATATTGCTTTAATATGAAATAAGACCATGATTATAAATAAAAAGAGTAAAATTAGCTGTCAAGTTCTTTATAGCTGTCCAAGAGTGTATGTTTGTACTTACTTTTAAATTGTTTTAAGTTATTGCACATTTTTATATCCTCATCTAGTCTATTCCACATTTTAACACCACAAAAATAGATGCTAAAACTTTTCAGGGTAGAATGATGGTAGATTGTTTAAAGTTACAATTCCCTCTTAAATCATATGCTTTCTCTGACCATAAACATGTTTTGGATGTTTATTGGTAGCAACCTATTTAGCAACCTAAAAAAGAGTATCTGAGTGCATTATGGCCATGATGTGCTCTGTGTTTGTGTTTGTGTGTGAATATAATTGAGTCACCTTCATCAGTCTGAGCTGTTTCCTGCCTTCTCCATGTCTCATCCATGCTCGGTTGGTTTGAAGCATGGATGTATTATATTAACGGTTTGAAGTCAATGTTTACAACTTCAATGAAACGACGACTCTAGCTGATTGGTTGAATTCCTATTGCATTACGATGTGACGAGGCGTCTATGTATGAGCAACACGGAAGCTGAGTGGGGTCCTGCCCATATTTGGAGATGTGCGGGACGGGACAGCAGCAGGTCCCCCTGTCATTCTAGCCGCGCACACACACAGACACACACTGACACACACACACTGGGCTGCAGCCTGTTGCTCTCGGCGGTGCAGAGTCAGACCAGTGTTGTTGTTGTGTTACTTAGCTCCGTGTGCTGCTGCCTGCTAACTTTACCGTGTGTCTGCCTGTCCTCCTGCTCCAGGTGAAGCTCATGAGTCGACGTGACACCGCCATATTACCACCGGGAACCCTGCACCTCACTGTCGGCGTCGTGCTGCTGCTGCTGCTGCTGCTCCCCTCCGGTATGTAGCCTACCGTCTGGTGTGTTTGTGTTTGTGTAGTTGAAGGGCACAGTGATGGTGGGGGTATGTTTATAAAGAGTATACTGTAGGTTAGGAGGACTATAACATGTCAAAACATTCAACTAAACGACATTTGGAATAACTACATAAACTTCATAAGTAGAAACAGACGCAACACAAAGACTCACTTATTGTTATTTTTAGGCTCGTGCCGTGGAAAGCTCATATTAGACATGGCGGACTCACTGTGCCACTACGTTACATAACGCAATGTTGTAGCCTACAATGTAGGGTTGTGTGGACGTTTCTCTACGCTGAGCATCGTCAGCTGACCCGGGACAGGACTTGGACTGGAGCTCCCTGTCTGAGGTCTGAGATGATAACAACACACAACAACACACTCTGTCTGTCTGACTGGTGGAGTGGGGGTTTAAGTTTATTAAACTAACGCGAGAGTTCAGTATAAGTGAAACTCGCAGTGTTTCATGGTTTACAGTGTAATAAATGCTGCGTCACATCGAGAAGTAACTATTAATTGTTATTCGCGTGAAGTTGCAACGTAATGGTGAAGCTCACTGAGGTATTTGGTATTTCTACATGAGCTGACATCTAGTGGTGATGTCTGTCACTGCAGCTCAGCTCATTAAAAGCATTGTGTAAATGAGCTGCTTCTTGAATTATGCACATAATAGTAATTATCCCTGTCTCTGCAGAGGGATATATCTTTCCAAGTCTTTGTTTAATGTGCATATGGTTCAGGTGAAACAAAGTGTTTGACACACCTGTAATTTAGCACTGTAATCGATCTTTAGCTTATTTATTTATTTATTTATTTATTTTTGTACCTATGGCCTTGTTTGGCTGGCACAGAGTGCCACAGAGTTCAAATATTGGTGAGCATCTTCCCTTACCATAGATGTCAATAACATCATTATTCAGATTATTGAGGCTTGTTATAATGTTAAATCATTACTGCTTGCTTATTAAGTAATCCCTAACTAAAATATAGAGAGGGTAAAAACACAGAATGGTTTTAAATAATTGAAAAGCTTTTGGAAATGTTATGTGAGGTGGAAAATGCAAAAGGAAAACTACACAGAAAACAACAGCTCTGTAACTTCAAATGCTTATCAGAATTAAATCGAGTTTAAAAAAAATAAATAAGAAGTTTTGAGTGGGTTTGGGGCATTATCACAGTTTTTATGGAGAAATCAAGAGAAGGTTTGTGAATGAGACACATAAAACTCACGGTGTCTGTGGCTGACCATTGCCTGTTGTTTTCTGTGGTATTTGCAGTAGTCGGCCCACATGAGAGGCCGGCTGGGCATTTACACAGGCTCACCGTGGGACTGTATTTAATATTGCAGACCACAGACCAGTTATTTCCTCTCACAGACATTGCACAAACAGCAACCAACAAAGCAGCATTAGCTGCCTGCTAGCTGCACAAAGACTCTGATCAGTCAGACTTTGGTGTCTCCCCATTTTGAGGCTAGCTCAGCTATGTGACTACTTTTTGATTTGTAGATCAGCTATTATTAGGCTATATAATTTCTAATTGTACTAAATGTCTGAAATGCCTTTAACAAAAGTACTGATGTGTAAAAATGACATTTTTATCTATTTGAAATGAAATCTACAGCGTAGTTAAGTGTATCGTAGTGAAAGGGCCTGAATACTTTGTGGAGCCTCTGTTTATACTGTGGTAGAAAATTGTTTTCCTGCAGGATGAAATTCACACACTGCCCAAAACACTGCTGGAATCACTGCCATATAAGGCCAGAGCTTTTTATCACAGAGCAGCTCAGAGTGAGAGTTTCCTCTCGCACTCTCTCTGTCTGGCTTTGAATATGAGTTTCTATTATGGGAAAATTCTCTCAGGTGCCTTTTACTGTGTTCATCTATAGAGATTAACTATATAGAGAGGTTATGTTTAACAAGGTAATTAAATATTTATCTACAGAAATGGGCAGCTTTCTCTCTCTCTCTGCTTTTCTCTCTCTCGCCTTCTCTGTCTCTCTCTCTTCAGTCTGACTGTTAGTCTCATGGACGTCCTCCTCAGACGTGGCGTCTTCGTGGCTGTGCGTCTTGCTGTGAGCAGCTCTGTCTGCCGTCCTGCGCCGCGCGTCGCTCTTCTAGGTAGAGTAACCTGTTAGCTTTAGCGTTCACATGTCTAGCTGTGACTAGTGCACATTAAAAGAACAGTGTTAAAACAATGTTTTAATCCATCTACTGTGATGCATATCTATCTATTGCATAGCATTAGCATTGTAGAAGCTATATTGATCAACATTTCCAACACTTTTACTGTTTTTTTGTCTTGATCCATAAGAAGATGTATTTGTGGTTTTAAGAACCAAAAACAATCTCCTCTCTCAGGCTTCTCTCTTGGGGTCTAGCCAGCCAGCCAATCAGAAAAGAGGAGGCTCTGGGCATCACTTCTGACTAGCTGTTTTCTCAGTGATGCAATAAATATTGAGCAGATTGCAGGTAAACACTGCAGAGAGACCAAATCCTGCAAGCTTAGATGTTAGGTCTGGGTGGAAAGGGCCTGGGGCGTGGCTGAGAGCAGTTACTGCTTTGTTGTGACATCACAAAGTTACAGAAGCTTTGTCGGCTGGATTTATTAACTCAGTTTCTGGATTTCTCTGTGGACTGAGGCTTTGGTACTTTCACAGTATTGATACAGAATCTAGACCTGATTTATAATCAAAGAAACACAAGAAACAATATGGGACCTTTAATGTGTCACTAGCTACTGTATTATGTGGCCAAAATCACTACAAAGTTCAAAATTGCCTCTAGGCAGAATCACTGTTAGTGAGGTTTGTCACTGTGTCCATGTCCAAACCTCAGATCACTGTGCACAGCACCAGGCTCCCTGCTGCTTGACTCTGGAGCAGAGGAACTGTGCTTTTTGATGAATCACGATGAATCATGTTTCACTCTCAGACAGGCTAATGGACTGTTTTGGGCAGATGCCTGGAGAGTGCTACCACCTAGAGTTTGATGTGGGAGGAATAGTGCACTGGGTGTGTGATTCAGGCCAGGCAGAAGAAACTAGAAGTCATTGTGCTCTAATATACAGTGATAGTGTATCAACAATAATTAGACCGATATGGTCTTTCACCGTTGTCTTAGGTCAAAATTGCTGTTAGGGCCATGAATGTTGTCACCACAATTTTTCCCTTTAGCTGTAAATGAGTTCTGCTGCAGTTCATTGCAATTAGCATATTGTGCTGCTCAGTAAGACTTGATGCACATTGCATTCATCTTAAAAGTGACAGGATCAAGAAACTAACATTTTCTGCTGCTGAGTCTGGAGTACTGGTTCAGGGTCAGTTACTTTTGCTAAGATTTATGTCCATAGAATTAAAGGATTTATCAACAAATTTCTTTAAACTGTTAGGGGGAAATAAAGAAAAGAATTGTGCATAAACCTAAATTACCTAACCTGATTACCCAGTGCCTTAATCACATGATCACACTGGAGCTTCTGTCAATTAGTAAAGTCATGAGCTAACTGTGGGAGCCTGAAAAACTGCTCTTTTGTCCTGTGTTGTGGTGTGAGTGGTGAGCTTTGGTCAATTAACCGTATAATATCTCTGTTGCTCTCTACAGTCTCTTTTGTGTGTGTTTGTCTGCTGAACTGCTGCACATTTAACACTTGTTTTTTTCCCCCCCGATTATTATTATTTTAATCTGCAGTTGTGTCAGTTAGTGTGAAATGAAAAATCAAGTGCAAAGTGTAATTCTTTAAATTTATTTCCCCTCCCCCCTGTGCTGAAGAATCACATGCTGAAATACATTTAAAAAAAATAAGTGTAAGTTGCACAACTGGTACAATTTCCACATCTTTAATCCTATTAATTATTATTATTATTAATATCCTTGTTGTACTTGGTTCTAATCTTTTCTATTTTTCTTTGAATTGTAGTTAATTATTTTTTACCAGAAACTAGACTAGAAAAAAGCTAGTCTGGGAAATATGATGTTAGATACTGTAATTCCAGGTAAATTGATGAAGCAGGATCCATGAGTTCAACATTGATATTTGTGATGATGTTTCCTGGTTTCCTCCCTGAACGTTTTCTTTCAGTTTTAAATGATGATTTCTGACCATTTCATGACATTGTTTGTTTTCATACAACATCGGCTCCACTTCTGTATGCTGTGTATGTTTTGTTCTTCTAGGTGTGTGTCCATGTCCCACGCGCCTGTTAACCAGAACCTTTCCAAACAGGCGACCAATTACTCCTCATCTTGTCGTCTCTAATGCTGTTCACTTACAAAGCAGTGTTGTCATGTGTTGTCATATCTCTCCCTCTATCTGCCCCCCTTCATCCAGCCCAGTCCTTGGTGTATCCCTTCTGAGGGGTGTTTGTTTCTAGTGGTGGGTGGAGCACCTCTGTCCAGCAGCCATGTCGGGCTTCAATCTGCTGCATCTAATAACCAAGAGTCAGCCTGTAACTCTGAGGTCCTGCAGTCTTCCCTCAGGTCCACTGACTGGGTGCTGTGTGCCTGCTGTGCTCTGCCTCTCTAAAGCCTTAACACCTGGCTGGTGTGTCAGCATGTCTTTACTGTCCCAGTCTGCGTGTGGTCAGAATGACGTGAGCTGCTTTCACTTCTTTTTTTTCCCTCACGTTTTGATTTGGAACAGCAATCAGTGTTCAGCACTGAGCGATGCTTCACTGATCCCAAATTGGACCAAACCTGAACAGGGTTTGATTATTGGACCCCTATTGATTTGTATTGTTAGCAGTGAGGATCTAAAACTCACAGGCACTGCAGTTCTACTTGTCATTGCTTGGTGAGATTCTTAATCCTGTTGCCTTATCTTTGATCAGATATTGCCTGATTACCTTTAAGGTCTAATTCTGATTGGGTGTAGCATGGAAGGTGCTTCTCCATCTCAAAAACAAAAAAACACACCTGCACCTCTTCACCTCTGCATGCAAACTAATGACACTGCTTTGCATTCAGTGTTGGCAGGTCTTTGCTGCTCTCTACTGGACAACACTGACATGAACTACACCAATTCCTTGTGTGTGTTGTGATTTTAATGCAGCATGAAAAACAATTCATTCCCATGTTAACGGCAAAAGGCTAATCATTTTAGTTATTTTTAACATGTGTTCTTGACTAGATCCGTACATTAACACAAATGCATATAACACAAGTATTAAATACAAACTGTAAGTTTTGTATTTTAGACCATTTGTTTATTTATGCGTTTGAAATCTTTCATATATATGTGCCTTTATCTCGGCAAAGTCCAGACATACCGTATGCATGTTTCTATAGACAACATATTACTTACATTTTACAGATAACCACTCAAGCTATTGTATTTTTTCCCCAGAAGTTCTTGAAAAATACATCTCACAATGAATAGTAGTTCAGCCTGCATTTAAAACAGTCCACAAGTTTACATTATTTTTCTTATTTTAAAGAAGTTAAACTTTCAGACTTTAACCAAGATACATTTGAAAAATTAACTAATTTAACTAGCAAGATCAGGTCCATGTTAACATCAATTAGAAAATAATTTAGTCAACGTATAAATCAGCATCAACCATTTTTTTCCCTGCACCCTCACAGACTTCACCTAATCTCCTAGAGACACATGACTGACATCTAAACTGACTAACCTTATCAGTTTGTTTTGGCTAATACATCAGCCATCAATCACAGATACTCCTTGGATATAAAATATATTAACAGATAGGGTAATCTTTTGTTTTTGAGTCTAATTCCCGGTGATATAAAAACAGTAAAAGTGAAAACCACAGTAAACCTGCGTCTTGGAACAGGTCCCTGTGTATAACTGGTTGTATCTGCACCAAAACTCAGGAGGACAAAGTGGCTTCAGGATTTGTAAATCATACCAAGCTCTAAATCTGAGCACAGAAATGACTGGGACCATTGTTTATAACCTAAACTGACATTTGTGTGTGTGTGTGTGTGTGTGTGTGTGTTCACTCCCCTCAGATTTAAAATAGTGCAAAACAAACACCTGACCCGCTGGTTAGATATTGAAGAGACTAAACGCACAAACACAGAGCAGTAGCATTAGTGTACACTCTGTAGTTGGCAGAAACCTGCGTCACATACAAACAATGCGGTGCTCAATGCAGCGGTCAACACATCCACATTGTAGCGTTAAAACGGTCCATGTCAGCGTCTGTTGAGTCCGTAGCCGTAGTCACACGTTGTTGTCACGCAGCTGAAATGACTAACGCAACAGTTTAATGATTCACTGCTTGGCTTTGGTTTGCAGTTTGTGTTTTGTGTTTCTGTTCAATACATTCAAATTTAAGAGGGTTAATCGCTCGTGGGTTATTATTTAATGAAATGAGCGTTTGTTTAGTCAGTTACCCTGAAGCATGAAGCAGAGACGAGTCACACTGATCTGAAAAGAGAAAATAAGTTAGAGCGAGGAGCTTTTGGTTCACCTGCTTCTGTTTATATTTTGTGTTACAGACATTAATTGTTGTGTTTAGAAGAGTAGCTGGACATCAGGGATAGTAGTGTGATGGCGACTCCTCTTTCTTCCTGTATAGTTAGTATTTTTTTCTCCTCCCTGCCTCGCCCCATTCAGGAGCACGAAGGACAAAGAAGACATGGCCGGTGAGCTTCTCCCAGGAGGAGCTGAAGAAGCGCCTCACACCCAAGCAGTACCATGTGACTCAGGAAAGAGGAACTGAGGGGTGAGACGCTCCACTGCAGCCTCCTTCTGACTATAATAAGCTTTTATGTCGGTCACATTTCCATCATTTACTGACGGAGCTGTTCTCCACAGTGCGTTCAGCGGCGAGTTCGCAGATCATAAAGATGACGGGAGCTACACTTGTGTTGTGTGCGGGACCGTGCTGTTCAAGTAAGAGCTGCACTGTTGTTTTTAAAAGTATGAAATCCACATAATTAATTAACAGAACCAAACTGACACATTTGTTTCCTTTTGTAGCTCCAACACTAAATTTGACTCAGGATCAGGTAAGTTGAATCACTGCAACGCCTCTCATCGGAGGAAAAAGCACTTTCTCTTTTTTGGTTGTGTCGCATCTTCACAGTAGGAGGATGCTTCACTTGTACTATGCGCTCCCTCTCATGTGTAGTGATTTTTTCAGTAATGGTTTCACATTGTTTCTGACTTCATGTCTATGTCATTAAAGCTACAAACCTCACAGCTACAGAATGACTCAATCTGCTGTGACTAAAATGGATGTTTTGGGGAAGGTCATGAAGCCTCCATTGGATCTGTTGGTGCTTTCACTCTGTAAACCAGAGAACATGCACGTTGTTTGTGTTGCTGAGAGCAGTTATTCAGACCAAGATCTAAAACTATGTACATAAAAGGCCTATTCCTCTCTGTTAGTGAGCACTTCTCCTTTGCCAAGATAATCCATCCACCTCAGGTGAGGCATATCAAGATGCTGATTAGACAGCACAAATATTGCACAGGTGTGCCTTAGGCTGGCCACAATAAAAGGCCATTGTAAAATGTGCAGTTTTATCACTTTAACTGTCCCTGTGTGTTGTGAGGTGCTCATGGACCAGTTCCAGGCCCTAGATAAGAAAACAGTCTGTCAGTCAGCAGAGGGTGCTGCTTCTCTATCTGACAGCCCTGTTTCCACACTCAGCTTCATGTAGCATCACCACTGTGTGTGGGACCTGTTGCTCCTTAGTGATGAGGATGAGTTCACATTCACTTTTATTTATATATTTATATATATATATATATATATATATATATTCCTGTTTTCATGACATTTAATATATACACACACACACACACACACAGCTCCAGAAAAAAACGATGTATCTCTGTTGCCAAGTCACACAGTTATAGGGATACTTCACCCAAAATCGATAATTCACCAATTTTCTACTCATCATCATGCCAAGGAACTTAGGGTTTGGAGAACTTTCGGAGTTGTCAAAACGCTTTCCAGGGGGGGTCAGGCTGGATTTTCATATAATGGAAAAGTTGTTTGGAAAAAATAAATGTGATCTCTGTTTTTAGCCTTGTTGTAGTAGTAGCTCCCAGTGGCTCTTTTTGAGGTTTGTGCACATGCGCGAGATTTGCTGCGATATGTTTATTTGTCATTGTAAACCATTGGATGTTTGATGTAAACACGGAAGAACATCTCACAGCAAATCTTGCACATGCTGCGAGAGCCACTGGGAGCTACTACTACAACAAGGCTAAAAACAGAGATCAAATTATTATTATTATATTAAATTATTAATGCTTGGGTCAGTACAGACAAGCAGTATGGAGGTATTTGGATGTTTCATAGTGTGTGTTTTGGACGATTCAAAAGTGAACTCTATCTGCCGCCATTATATGAAAATCTGTTGCCAGCCGGACCCCCCTGGAACTCCTAAAGCGTTTTGATAACTCCGAAAGTTCTCCAAACCCTTCCTTGGCATGACGGTGAGTAGAAAATTGGTGAATTATCGATTTGGGGTGAAGTATCCCTTGAAATACCTAATATATGTTTGTTTTTTAAATGTAAAACTAGAGATTTTCCAGTGTCCTTTAACTGACCAGGCCCTGGCACACCTGCGCAGTGTAATCAGCATCTTGATGAGACACCTGTGGGTGGAGCTGAATCAAACACATTTGTGAGGAGAATTTGGGCATCATGAATATCTGTACAGATTTTAATGGCAGTTCATCCACTTGTTGAAATTGTACCAAAGTGGAGGATCAACTCATCAACACATAATATCACATAAACTTGCAGCTAAAATTAGAGCTTTGATTGGGCTCAAAAAATATGTCAGAGCCGGAATCACGGCAGCTGTTTTGGGGCCGAACCCGGCCCAAAACCTGCAATAAAAAAAAAAAAACTGACAACTGACTGATGTTCACACAGAGTGTCAGCATTATAAGGTGTATGAGAATGTGAGCGCAAAACAGCAATTTCTATTTATAAACTTGTAAACCGCACAATTCACATTTTTTTCCATTAGTTAATGGGTTGATGGCAACAGCTCAAACATTACTTGAATAAATAAAAAAATAAAAATCATTCTGCCTGAGACCGGACTGCTACGTGGAAACAATCTGAACAGAAAACGCAAAAGTGGCGTTGCGTTCTCACTTTTTATTTCGCGTTTAGACGAGCGTTTTTGGGGAGGAAATCTGTGTGCATACGGTGACGCAGAAGTCTGTGTCTGTGTTTGTTGTTATTTTCCTGTGCTGGGGCATGCCTGTGATGAAAACACAGAGCAGACTTTTGTGTTTTCACCCTTTACATTTCACTTTTTTGCGTTTTCAAAACCCAAAAATGCCGTCGCCGAAAGGCACAACCCATGAAATATTTTGCCGTTTTAATCCACGAACGTTGTCGTGTAAACAGGGCCTGAGTCTGACCTATGGCAGCAAATTTTGGCTCAGGTTCGGGCAAAGAATCACAGTTTCAGCTAGAATGAATAAAAACTGTATCTGTACTGTAGTGTGTGTTTGTGTGTGTGTGTGTGTGTGTGTGTGTGTGTTGAATGTTGTTTCCTGTGAACAAAAGAAGCATGAGGTGAAAGTTCAGATGGAATCCAGTAGTTTTGCTCTGTGTTGAGTCGTCGCTGTCCGTCCTGTGCTCAGGTTGGCCGTCCTTCTTTGACCTGGTGAAGGAGGAGTCTGTAACTCTGACGGATGATTTCTCCTATGGGATGCACAGAGTGGAGACGACCTGCAGTCAGGTACGATGGATAGAGCATTAGCCACTTTCCTGTTACTGTAGATTACAAACTGCAACCAGCATGTTACCTGTGTGTCTCTGTTGTGTTGCAGTGTGGAGCTCATCTGGGGCACCTGTTTGATGACGGACCAAAACCAACAGGGAAGCGCTACTGCATTAACTCAGCCTCGCTGGGTTTCCAGCCCAAAGACACGGCCTCCTCCTCCTCCTCCTCCTCCTCTGGAGCTGAGGGCGGAGCCGCCAGCAGCTCGGCCAGCGATGGGAAGACGGAGCTCTGAAAGACAGACGTGAGAACCAGACCAGACCGACGACCGTGGAGCGAGAGTCTGAGGGTTCACACGCTTAAAATAGTTAGGAGTCCTGTGGTTTTGATTCACAAAGTAAAGAAAAAAACAGAGTGAGGTGATAACGTAGCAAAAGGAAGGAAGGTGCTCAGGCCTCAGACACAGACCAAATACTCTGATGTAAAATCTGTCACGAGAGAAAAGTGCATGTTTTCCAAAACAGCCAATCTGTAGTCAGAGTGGGCGCTGCCAGACACACTGTCAGCTGATTGCCTTAAAGACAACCGAGTGTTTGTCAGCCTGGGTGTTAACATCTGATTCTTCTGTCACTATAGTTGTGATAACATCTGGTGAATGAAAAGAAAAAAAAAACATGACTAATACCAGGATCTTCTCCCTTTAATTTCCCAGCTCTCGATGAAGCGCTGTGTTGTATACGCACACACTCACGCACACACATATATCTATATATTTATAGTATATGTAAATATCACTATGTTGAAATGACATTTGATACCAAGAGGTTGACTTCAGGATATCTATGCAAGTGCTTCTGTCACACAGGCAGTGACACAGCTGGACAGATGCATCGTATTATGGGTAAACACATTGTGGCCTTTAGGTTACTTCCAGTATTTGTTCCTTCTTTGCAGTAGAAAATATTTTCAGTTGTTCACAGCTTGGATTAAAATATTTAATGGATGAATAAAATATCTACACACTCCAAGTCTTGCTTTTCCTTTAAGTGTGCAACCTGAGTGTCAAAGGTCATTTTCTGGGGTGGAAGGTGGGGTGTTTTTGTTGTGGTTTTTTTTACTTGCATCATGCCGTTGTTCAGTACTGTGGTTAGTACCAGTGGTTCCCAACCGTTTTTGGCTCGTGACTCCATTTTCACATCACAAATTTCTGGCAACGATCATGTGCAGTCACGTGATTGCTGCCATCAATCATGATTTTTATGTGCTGCATTTTATTTGGACTTGATTTATATTTGAGAAAGTGAAAGTATAGTTGTTTAAGATTGTGTGGTGTTTTTAATAACATAAAGAAAAATAATAAGTTTAAAAAATATATTTTTATCAGTTATTCTTTTTTCAATCACTAGACATTTCAAGCGATCTCATGTGGATTTCAGGCGACCCCACGTGGGGTCCCGACCCTAAGGTTGAAAAACAGTGGTCTAGACTGTGGCGGTGATGGGAAGAGAAGCTGGAGAGCTGGATGTGGTGGTGGACCTGACCCTGATCTGAAGCCTGGAGGAGCAGGATGGTGTGGAGTTGCAGGGTCACAGCAGCAATACACACTAGAAGAGAGTGTATCAGAGGAAGACTCTATCGGTCCCAGCTTCCTCACCTCCATCATGACACAATGTGGTCTCTCACTCATCCTGACAGGAACACAGAGCAGAAAGGCTCCATGTCCCGTCACACTCACATGTATTTGTGCCTTATGCAGAAATCACCAGTGTTGGTGAATGTGATTGCAGCACTTTGAGGCCCCCCAGGGACAGGCTGGTGTTTGATGGTCTTACTGCTCGTTGTAGACGGCACAAGGGCTTGAGTCGTCTCAATCTGGACGCAGGAACGGGAGACACAAAGGAGGGGTTTGTCTGCAGGAGGAAATTGTAGCACTGATGACAATTAGAGATGGGGCCAGAGTGGAAACAGATTTAGGGAAGGAGAAGTGAGAGGCAAGTTGTTGTTAGAGCGGAGGATGTTTGGGATACATTAGCTACTCATGTTACCTGATTAATTTAGAGGCTTAGGATGTTGGTGGTGGAGGTGGGTGGGGGGCCACTTAGTGGGAGGAGCAGGGATCAATTATGAGTCTGGGGGCTCTGGAGCCTTCTCCTTACCCACTCCTGATTTCTGAGAATCTGGGACTGAGTGACAGTTTGGTCTTTATAAAGACATTTATCATAATAGTGGGAGGGATCAGTAGATTTACATTAGTTTATGTGTAACCTTTATGTAACCCCACAGCTGTACTGTAATATATCACATACTGTATTGATGCTGCCATATATCACCTTTTGTTATTATCCCCTATCATCATCCTCTGGAATGAAGTCCTACAATATATAATAGTCCAACAGTCACAGGGGGCATCTTTCTGTATTTCTTTGATACTTTATAATTACACTATGATAGTATTTACATGTACATGGCATTTCTAATGCAGAGGAGTACTTTAACTGTTTGGTAGTAGTTTATATGAAGCATTTACTTAACCAAAAGCCCTTCTGTTGTTATATTGATACTGATTATGATGATATAACATTGAAAACTGATTTTTTGTTGTTGGAGAAAACAGAAAAAATGTCCAGGATGTCCAGTCTAGGATTTAAAAAAAAAAAGTCAGGTTCTGAGTTTAAAGTCAGAATTCTGAGAAAAAGGGTCATCACTCGAACTCACTTTCCCCCCACACCAGCCCTAATACTCTTCTGTACCAAACCAAGCTGCGAATAAATGTGTAAAATTGAAAGTTGAAATACAAACATGGAAAAACCAAATGGAAAAGATGTGATGAATCCAGGATCGAACACAGACCGGGCTGTTCTACAGAAGCCAGAGGACTAAAAAATGATCATGATCACAATGATTAAAGGTGAGTTTTGTATATTTATGCCTGTGATTTGTGCATGTATCACAGTAGTGAAGGGTGGATGATGCTCTGTGGATTTCGGGGCTGGCTTTATATTTGTTTTGGGGGAAATAATGCATAGTTCTGTGGAAGGACAGATTTAAAAGACGAGTATTGAAACACGGTTCTGAACTGTGTACAGCTTCTTCCTCCTCCTCCTCCTCCTCCTCCTCCTCCTTCTCTTTCCTTCCACCACTACCAGAAGACAAACTGAAAACACTGATAGCAGCCGTCTCTCCCTCCGGCCTCGGAGCGGTGTATTGATAATGTCTGTCTGGACTGGTGAGTGTTGCTACTGTTTGGGTTGTGACCTTGTCGACTCCAAGAAGTCTGCTCTCACATTCCTCACATTCCCCCACAGCAGCAGCAGCAGCACCCCCCCCCCCACCACCTCCACCACCACCTCCACCTCCACCTCACAGCCCCCCCGCCCACCACCACCACTTCTCTCTCAGGGGCAGAGCTGCTGTGGACGGACACACACCCACACACACACACACACACACACACACATACACACACACACACGTACTCGTACTGGTTCAATTAAATCTTGATGGGTGGTATGAAAATGCTTCGGCCTGAAAAGCAGGTAAGACTTTGCATTACAACCCCTGGCTGACAGAAGGAAGACTCTATAGAGACTGGATGTGGAGTAATTGATGAGTACAAATATGTCAAATAGCTACTGGATGTTGAAGAAAGAAAAAGAGGAACGCCGCACACTCAGCTCCAAGTTTTATTAGACAATGTTTCGGCTCGTTCGGCCTTTGTCAAGTCTAGTGGCCAAACGGGCCGAAACGTAGTCTAATAAAACTCTCTGCAACTGGAGCTGAGTGTGTGGCGTTCCTCTTTTTCTTTCTTCAAGTATTTTCCATTGCCAGCACTACTACAACCTACGGTGTGCGTTGTTTCTCATCTGAAAAATACTGGATGTTGTCACAAATAATGACAGAAATGTTCAGAGAAATGGAATGTGAAATAGTTACATGAAGATTGACCTAATGGCTAAACAGCTGGATCAATATGATCAAGTTCAACTCCTTTATTGTTACCTATAGTTCACAAGTTATGACTGAGAAAATAATACGGAAAAAATGAAACAGGATCGAGAATATAGACAAAAAAAAAAAAACAGTCCTAGAAAGAAAGTCGTTGGTGTTGTGGATCTGCACTGTCATGAAAGGCAAACCAGGCAAATGCTTGGGGCCCCTGGGGGGGCGAGTGGGGCCCCAACTAATGCCCCCTCAGCCCTCACACTGGCACATTTTGCAATGACAACTATAAACTCCTTTAACCCTTTCATAAAGACACTACACAGTGAACTCTGGTGATGGGAGCTGTAAGGCTGTTCGTGAGGCATTCAGGGAACATCTGTAAAATTTGGAGTTTAACCTGACAGATTGGATGTCAGTGTTTAGGGGAAATCTATGAAATGTAAATATGTGAAATATAAGAAAATACAGAAACATGCGCAATAAGTGTGTTTTAAAGCAGAAGTAAGTGATATATTTGTGTTAATATAAGTCTTAAATAGTTATATCTTCCGACAGCAATCACTTACATAGAGTGTTTGGTCTGAAACACGGGTCTGTCAGTCACTCTGCTCTGCTCTGAGTCGAGGAGAAAACATTTATCGTATCCTACAGTTTTTATCCAATGAGGAGAGAGAACGGCATGCAGGGCTGTGTGTGCAGCCAAGGGACTCCGTGAATGTGGCGACGTAGGGACGAGGACTGTTATGGTGCGTTCAAGGAAACTCGTATTTTTCCGACCGTGAAGTCGTACCAGTTCGATCTGGTACGACTTCACCGGTCGGAAGTTACGAGTGGCCGTTATAGTGACTTTCACCGGTAAAACAGGTCGGAAAAACACGAGTGGGTTGCCTGGAACGCTACAAAGTCGTAAGTTGTGACTTGAAGCTGTAATTTACGATTTCAAAAGCCTGCCTGGAACGCAGCATTAGCGAAAACGACCGGACCACTTACTTCTGCTTTAATATAATGTTATGTACTACAATACATCCATGTGCATCTAGAGCACGGGTCTCAAATTCAATCATACAAGGGGCCTAAATGTAAAACAAAGTATGTTGCATGTAGTGTTTCTGTATTTAGTTCAGCACATTGTCAAATCACATTGTCAAATCGATGAAGATATCTTCTGACTGTGTTAGTGCAGTGTGTTGAGCTCTCAGGGCCACCGTACTTGTGTCTTGAGTGAATACTCTACAGCAGTGGTTCCCAACCTTTTTTGGTTCGTGACCCCATTTTGACATCACAAATTTCTGGCTACCCACGTGCAGTCACGTGATCGCAGGGCCGGCAGAAATTTCAATCAAGATATTTTTATATGCTGCATTTTATTTGAACTCGATTTATATTTGAGAAAGTGAAAGTATAGAATACAATTGTCAAAGATTGTGTGTGGTGTCTTAATCATAATATTAAAAAGAATAATTATTAGTTTAAAAAATATTTTTTTATCATTATTTTTAAAAAATCAATTACTAGACATTTCAGGCGACCCCATTTGAATTCCAGGCGACCCCATGTGGGGTCCCAACCCCAAGGTTTAACCCTAGAACACTAACGTCGGGTGATTTTCACCCATTAAATTATTGTTTCATAATTTTCATTATGTTGCTGTTGATGATGCTGAGTTTCATGGGTCCCTGTAGCTTCATACTGCTCACTGACGTCATTGAAGGTCGGCATGTTACCCTGCTCCCATCCCTAGTTTGTTCAGCAGGCACATGTTCGGGTGGATTTCACCCGACGTTAGTGTTTATGTATCTAAATCTGGCGACCGTTTCTGGTGATGCTGAAAATGTTTCTTTTTTCTTTTTACTCCACCAAATAAGGCTCAAATGTCCCACAAATGGGTGGTCTGAAGGACAAAGTCCCAGCTCCATTAGTTTTTTAAAGGAAGTTTTTGTTAAAAAAACTAAAAAAAATCACAAATTTTGGACATTTTTTTATAGGGTCCTCCATGATACCTTTTTTTCATTTTGTGAAACATTGTATAGTGGAAAATTAAGGAAGTGTACTTCAATTTGCCATGTATTGTTGTATTTTAATATACTTTGATGAGAAATATTTTTTTATGGGTATATTATATTGGGTAAAAATACCCGGCATTAGTGATGATGTTACTATTTTTAACGTTACACTGCTCTACAGCAACGGGACATCAACACTGATGCTACATTCAATCTGAAGAATGAATACGTTCGTAAAATGGTGAGAGATGCCAACGAGGAACATTTGTGGTTGGAGAGTGAGCAGTGTTCTGCCGTATAGGAGGGTGGTGTTGGGTGAAGGTGTGTTTGTGCTCAGGTCCAGGCGTGGAGGTTTTGGGGTGGTCTGGGGTGGTCTGGTCAGGAATGTGCAGCTGAGAGAGGAACAACCTCCGTTAACAGACTCCTCTAACTGACTAAACAAAGGCCGTCTGACACAGAGGTTGTTGGTTTATGATAAACTGTCAGTGACAAAGACACAGACAGACGACACACAAGCATGATGGGAACTTCTCACCCGCTCGTTCCTGCCTTGGAAAAAAACACCCTGAGCCCTGTGGTCCAAAGTCCACGCTCCCGCCAAAATAAGAGCGCTAAGCGTGCCCTCTCTGCACCTCGGTTTGGTGAAGAGGAAACGGACGGAGCTGCTGTTGCTGTGTGATTGGAGAACGTCTTTGCTTCACCTCTAAGAAAACAAACCTGTTTCCTCTCCTCGCCAGCCGAGGTGATGAGCATGGAAACCAAAACTGCCCCACATGCACCGGTTTGCTCCTGTTGATCTTTGTCATTGTCCACATGCATGACTGACCTGTTGCCCTTAACAACAGAGGCGTTTACGAGAGCAAAACCAAGATGCATGCATGGAAATGTTAAATGTTCAGTGCTGCTGAAATCAAACCTATACTACACCCAGTTTTACCCACTGTATCCATTGTTAATTGTCTTCTAGGCGGCACAGTGGATTAGTGGTTAGCATTACTGTCTCACAGCAAGACGGTTCTGGGTTTGAATCCCAGGGCTCATTTGTGAATGAGTGTGAGCTTGTTTATACGAGTCCTGTGAGAGGCTGGTGACCTGTCAGCATCATCATACATCAATATATCATAGTCTATGTTGTCACAGCAGCAGTGTAAGTAATCTCATTTAACGCAGAATAAATAGTCTTATTCTTCTGCAGAATCTGTGGCATGTTTGGAGTCACTTCTTAAGACACACTTTTACAGACTTGCTTTTATGTGATTATCTCACATTTTATTCCCTATCTTATTATATTCTTACTTTATTTATGTTGTTTTAGTTCCCTAGCCCCCTCAGTCTGTTCATATTGTTTTATTATTCCTTTTTATGGCCTTATTATCCATATTTTATTCCCCACTGTCTTTATGAATGTTCTTATGTCTTTCTATTGTTTTTTATTTCCTTTCATTGCTTTTTTGTTTTATTTCAATGCATTGCTTTATTCAGCTTATCTGTTTCTTATTGCTTTTACTTTTTATTCCTTTTATGAGTTTTATGTGACTGTCGTTGGCTTCAGCTGCCATTGTTCTTCTGTCATTCCATATCATATTATGTTAAACCCATATGTTATGTTAAAGGTGCTATAAAGAAATTATTATTGTCATTACAAAGGATACTATCCCAGTATTCATCGGGCGCTGTCAATATAAGCACACAGCGGATTAGGCCTTTAAATGTTGAAGTCCTGTTCAGCTCAGTTCAGCAAATCATGGTGCAGGCGTTCAATCCAAGGTTCTTAAAACCTGAGAACGTTTTTTTTGTGTGTATTTTTGGTTTCTACAGTAGGTGATCCAGGATCAGCAGCTGGTGATAATGTTCAACCAGTGTAGACGGGACTGTCTCATCTCAGTTTGGTGAATGTGAATGTCCTCTGCAGCCTGCAGCCCCTGACCTGGACACAGCTGCAGTGTGTTTGCAGCATTGTAAAAAGAAATATATACTGTGTGTGTGACATGTATAGAGATAGTTAAGGTTATGGTTATGGGAGTGAATGTCGTCAGTTCTTATAAGTATGGTGTGTGTGTGTGTGTGTGTGTGTGTGTGTGTGTGTGTGTGTGTGTTTAGGAAGTTGACCTGAACACTCTTAATGTGGATTAGTGTAAATTTAAACATCCTCTGGTGCAGACAGGCCTGGAACATGTGAAAAGAGCCACTCTCAGCTTTGAAGTGAATTGTGTTGAAGCAGCAGCTGTTGCTGTCACTTCTTCACCTCTGTCTGCTCCACACAATAACCAACGTTTCCGGCCGGCGCTGCGTCTTCTTCCCCCTCAACAACAAAACACCAGGAATAGAAAGAGGTCAGATACTGAGGGAAGAAGGAGCTTTAAACGGTTTTCAATTCACAGACACAGACATCAACACGTTCTTATAGCTTGTCTTTTGTTCCTTGTTCATGCTGTGTTTTATTTTGAAGTTCAGTGTCTTGTCTTCCTGTGCTCTCCCTCCTCTGATTACCTCATGTGTTAATAGGCTTTATGCCGAGCTCCACTACTTCCTGAACTTAAACAGGCTCCTTTACTTCCTGTCTTACATTATTGGACAAACTGATTAATCCAGGTGTGTCTGACTCTGACCTCAGTAGTCACAACAATGGCCAGACACACCTGGATTAATCAGTTTGTCCAATAATGTAAGAAATGAAATAAAGGAGCTTGTTTAAGCTCAGGAAGTAGTGGGGCTCGGCATAAAGCCTATTTTGACAGAATTTTCCAACTCTGAGGAGTTTTCATGATGACACTTTTCATTCATAAATGCATATTAAATAGGTTTGTGTGTTTGCAGGTGTTTTCTTGGCATCATCTGCTTGGTCCAGAAATAGTATATTCCACAGCACAAATCCTGATGATGTCAGTGATCTTCTGTGATTTTGGAAAATTGGCTGGAATAAGCTTGTGATGTTTTAATGTTGTATTCTGCAAAATAAAACATAGTTTATAGCCTGGTCCTGATCAGTTTGTCAGGGATGTTAAACATCATCACAGTGAGTGAACATAAAAACTGATCAAGTCACGAGTCGACCTTTAAACATCAATAAATGAGGTTCATTAGTTTAAATGATCTTGCTGAACAAAATGTGTCACCGTTGTTTGTCACACAGTTTATTTTCAACAGTAATAAACCAGTGCAAAAATCCTATTCAGATTAGAAACAATATTCAGGTTTGACAGATACACATTAACACTACAATGTGGACTTGCCATGGTAGTTATATGGTGTTGAAAACACGGCATGCTTCACACTAAAATGAACACAATACCCAGTATTTTAAGTATTAAAACAGAAGAAAAAGAAAGAAAACCCATAGGGTGTATGAAATTCAAATTTACGATTTGCTCATATTGAATCTGTCCAGGAACTCAGACCTGCACCAGCAGATGGAGCCTTCTCCCTGCAGCTGTATGAGAGACAGCAGCGAACGCTGTAAACTAGAGAGACAAACCAGAACCAGGTCCTGCTCAGAGCCTTAAATACTTATATTTATAACTAATGATACATTAATAGTAAGAGGATATTAACCATGTGTATATATCAGCACTACATCATGGTCATTGAGCCTGTCTCAATACGACACTTTACCTTTTCTCAGAAGTGTGTTCAGGGTGCTGACAAAGAGCCCTTGGGAGAGACTTCTATGTTGCAATGTGACCTCTGACCTCTGTGGGTGTGGTGGCTGGATTCCACCACCGCAGATCCACTGGAGTTCAACTGCAGCCCTTTAAAGGCCACTGTTTTCTTTTTTTCAGTTTCCTCCGTATCTCCCACAGGAAGTAAACACACCACTTTGTGACAGAAAACACACGTCGTGTCTGCGCTGCAGGAGGAGAGTCACTGCTGCGAGGCCCCAGACACCACCACGGCGGCGGCGGTGGTGGTGGTGTTGTGGAAGTCCACTAGATTGACATCTGCTACACTCTGCTTTGCACATCTAAAGAGAAATAACAACAACAGAGAAGCATATTTTCACTCCCTGGTTATCTCTGTGAAAAACACGGAGCAGGTGAGGAAGAGGCAGGTGAGGAAGAGTGCAGTGTTTGTGCGGGGACCATGTGGTTTTTCCTCATCCTCGGATGTTGTCATTTCCCCCTCCACCTTAACTCTCCGGTCCCTCCGCTCCTCAGAGGAATTTTGTTTCCTTGTGGAGGTGGAAAGTTGACGACCTCCAGCCACATGATCACATGACTCCCCCTGGCCACAATCAGTGTTGGACGTCTGGACATATCTGCAGGAGACTGCCAGGGACGGATCAGACAGGCAAAAATAATCTCTCCGCAGTGTGCTGCAGGAGAGGACAGAGTGTGCTGGGATCTATATGAACAATATGTGTAGGGTCGATGTAGAGTTTTATTGTATCACTGTAGTGTTGGAGCGTGCACTTTTCATAAAAAAATGCTACATATTTGCACATCCATATTGAAAATTAATTCATATTACATTACAGAACCCATACCTGTACAGTAAATACCAGTAAATACCTATTACACTATACATACATATTTTTTCTATTTTATTACGTTCCTTTTTTAGCTTTTGTATTTAAATGTGTGCCTCTCATATAGTGTATTACTTATTCTATTTTTATTCTAACAGCACTGCCAACAGAGAGAAACACAATTTCAATTTTTATATATCATGTAAATTATGTATAGCATTGGCAATGTTGATTTATTCTGCAAAAATATTGAAGACGTTTTGATAACATTTAGGTAAATTAAAGATCCATTAGAATCAATGGTGATACTTATTGTAGCTAATACAACTACCTGCTGTTAGTGTAGTTTCATGTCTGAGATGTGTGGTACGGTGGCCCTGAGAGCTCAATACACTGCAGCTTATGACAATACATTCAAATAGATAATACACAAACAAATTCAGAAAACATAAATGCATCATTCAACATTAACTCAACTGAAAGCAAACAGAAGGATGCATTGCAGGCAGCTGATTGACTGGAGCAGGAGATAGATTTTCACTTAGAAAGTCACAAAACATTGGACTACAGCTGCTTTCCAGCCTGACTTTTTTGTGTGGTTTTTGTATTTACATGTGTTTTCTGAAGTTGCAGTGTGTTGAGCTCTTAAGTCCACTGAAATATGACATGTTTTGGATGAAACTTAAAGGTCCAGTGTGTAATAACTGGCAAGGTTTATTGGCAAAATCTGAATACCATGAAGATATTGGTGTTATCGCTATAAAATACAATTTGTTTGGTTTTCGTAGCATTATAATTCTTCTTTTAGCAATGGTATTGCTTTAGAGAGTGTCGCCATCTTGCACCGCCATGTTTGTACGGTCGTCCCAGGTGTGGTAAACAAGTTTTTTTGTCCTCGGAGGCCACCGTCACTTTGCTGATGGTAGGGGTGAGTTCGAGTGAGCGCTTCAAACTATATATCACGGTTTTACCCCCACATTACACACTGGACCTTTAAGTGTTCAATTCATATGAACTCAATACTGTTGTTTTCAAGCAGCGTTACTACAAGGAGGTAATATAATATGATGCTTCAAGTCAAAGCACATATTGATGTGTTTGTAAAATGATGTGTGTTCATGACACTGAACAATATAACGTTCATATACTTTATTATGCCCATGTGTTGTAATGATATTAACACAGTCACTGCAGCATGGCCTACTCCTGCAGAAGAGTAGGTATGAGTCTGTGTGCATGATGTGTGAAGACAAAGGATGAAGTGACTGCTGTTGGCTGAAAGTCATTCATTAATGATTCAGACTCTGTGCATGTGTTTATTAACAGGTGCTGGAGTCACCTTGAACAGAGGAATCATATTAAACAGGTGATTTGAGTTGAGAAATTAAAAAAAACATTTAAAAAAATTGTTTTAAGGTATAATGTGTAGGAATTACCCCCATGTAGTGGTGCGGTGGCATATTGGAACGTAGCCTATTCTTGATGTTGCATTCACGTGAAATCGGGCAGACGTCAGACAGACAACAGACGCTGCATGTAACAGGATAAACAGGCGTCTAATTATATGTAAACAAGTGGTCCGCCACCGCAACATGGCCGCCTCGGTTCGGTGCGTCGTCCACTTATGTATTTGTAACGACTTGTAACAACTCATTCTAAGGTACCAGAAAACTTTCATTTATATGCGGGTGTGATTTGACTTCAGTGAAATACGTATTTATGAACGCAATATTTGATTTTTGCTAATAAAAAGACAAATAAGTTACACACTGGGGCTTTAAACTGAGATATACAAATAATCCTGACAGAAAGGCCACCAGTGCAGGTTAAAGACGCAGCAGCAGCGTCACCTCCAGCGGCTCCACAAGCTGCTTCCTCTCTGCTGCAGCTGATCCTGCTCCTTTCATTTGTTCCATTCTCACACACTTCACATCCCATTCATCATTTTCTACCGTAAGAGATGTGATTGAAGTGTAGGTAAACACTCAAGTTAAATCAATCAGAAATCACAGAAATGCTTGTTACAGTAATGTGAAACTCATTATTTTCAATCCTGACGAATATACATCCAACAACAATAAAATAAAATAATGAATTCCACAGACAGCTCAGTTTACCCTGTGATCAAATAATCAATTATACAGTGATGAGTTATTTTATACTGAACAAAACCCAAGTTTTACAAGTTTTCATTTGTATGTTCTTTTCTTCTGTTTTTGATTTCAGTATCAACAGATTAGGTAAACTTCCCCAGTCCAGTTATTATTTATATAATCATGTACTATTTCTGACTCAAAAGTAACATAATGAAGTGTTGATAGTTTTTGGAGCAGGTGGACTGTTTCTCATTATGAAGTTTTTTTTCCCTAAGTTTTACAACTGTGAAAATCTATGAAACAGACTTTTATTATAGACTCTATAGGAGACTGCAAATGAACTGTTGCTTCACTGCTGTATGTCTGCACATGATGCAAGTCAAGTGCTCGTAAAGAAAGTTGTTATGATCACTGACTCATCTGTACTTTGTGCTTTTTAGTATGTAGTGTAGTTCATGTCTTTCTTTTTTTGTGGGTCAAGAACCAAATCAGGAAGAATATTTGTTGCATCATTATCACAGCATTATAGGTAAGAGCATAAAGAGATGTAAATCTTGTCATTTAGATAAATCAAGGTCAGTAACAGAGATGAAACAGGCAGTCAAACCTGGATTGACTGGTATTACCTAAAGGCTCCAGAAAACACTTCACCACCATCACACCTCCACCTCCAGTCTGGACTGTTGTCGTCTACGGTTCAAGTTGTTGACTTGACAATCGCCTGCCTCAGCACAAATCCACATCAGAGTGTAAAACAACAGGTTTTTATCCCTCTGACAGCCAGAGTCGTCCTCTATCCAGATCTTATAATGCAATATCAGATATAACGTCTTGGCAGATCTTACAAATGTTCACTTCAATTTATTAAAAGTTGGTTGGATAGATAGATAGATAGATAGATAGATAGATAGATAGATAGATAGATAGATAGATAGATAGATAGATAGATAGATAGATAGATAGATAGATAGAACGAACGAACACTTGTCTAATTGTTCAATAACGTTTTCAATTCAATTCAATTCAATTCAATAGATAGATATACTTTATTGATCCCAAGCTGGGAAATTACAGTGCAGCAGCAGCATTATACACATTGACGATAACAACATATAGGATAAGAATATAAAGAACAAACTATACATAATAAAATAGCAAAATAGCAATAGCAAATAAAATTCAATGTACAACAAATTGGCAGTGTTGATTTTAGTGCAAAGTAAAAAATGTGCGCAGTGACTGTAAGTTATGACCAGAGTTTTTCAGCTGTTATTATACAGTGTGATGGCATGTGGCCTGTGGGAGAAGGTGCTTCGCTGTCTGTCAAAGGTCAAAGGTCAAGGTCAGTGTGACCTCACCAAACACTTTTAGCCATAAATTCAAGACTTCACAAAACAATTATGATAAAATTTCATATGAATGGTTCATTTTCTGGAGAAAGTGAGTGTAAAAAAAGTCAAATGATGATGATGTGATCATTGTAGTTGTGATAGTGTTTTATTTTGTTTTATGCTGTCAAAACTTTTTGCTGATTTTTTGGGACTGGCACCCGATTTACTTTTCTTATTCTTTGGAGTTGAGCACGCCGAATCTGCTGATGACTTATTTTGTTTTATGAACATGTCAGATATGGTCAAACAAATCAAAACACAACAGCACAGAGGAGTTTATATGACCGAGTACTCAGCCTTCATGTGTTTGTGTCCTAACTGCCCAGGAAGAAGCCATCAGGCACGGATCATCATTTGTTCAGACCTCTGACACACACACACACACACACACACACACACACACACACACACACACACACACTTGGTGTCAGACAACCCTAACATGTGGATCTCCCACCCGCTTCTATATTTAATTTGTTCATTTCCTCTGTGGGAGTGGGGATGAGACACAGACACGGCTCCTCTCTCTCTCTACAGGACCTGAGCTGAGAGCAGGTTGCCGTCCGGCTCAGGCTTTCAGCTGGACCGGAGACCCGCTCTTAATTGGCTAAAGGACGCCATTGTGTTGCGATGCCCTGAAAATATTTTGGAAAATAAAGTAACCCGAGAGCAGATAGAAATAGAAATCCTTAAACAGTCTGAAGTGTTTGGCAGATGGCCTTTCAGCACCATAAATGCATCACACATGTGCTGCTGCTGCTGCTGCTGCTGCTGCTGGGAGGAACATATCTGGAGGTTATTCTAAAATTAAAGGATAAGTCTGGAGTTATTCTATATTTTTCTTATGGTCAACAAATTCCATGAAAAGACCCAAACCTTGGATGTGTCTCTCCGTCTGTTGGCACTTTCTGACTTCCACAGTCAGCTCCATTATTTCCTATTGAAGACATGAACCTTTAAAAAGAGCTCAAAATGTTTTGTTTTTTTCAACAAAGATTAGGAATAATGGGTCTTTACATGAGAAAGAAGAAACATTCACCCCAAGCACTGATTTGATTTCAAGTGTTTTCAGTCTGAATCTGTGTATAAATCCCTAAACGCAAATGTAATCTGCATACAGTTCATGTATTGAACTTCCATCTATGAAATACATACATACATATATATGAAATATGTTTAAAAGTAAAGACAAAACACTTTATACATGTCTAGCCCACTGAAATATCTATTTATTTCTGAATGCATATGTACAACAATGAATCGATACATATTTTTATTATATATAGAGGGAAAAGGTCTGAATGGGGAGGAAGACGAAAAGACATTAAACTTGTATATGCAAATTTAATATATTGCAGCAACACATACTTAGAACATGTTATAAAAAATATATGTTACAGCCACCTTAAATTTAATATGGTTAGAAGTTATGTTATAACCTTTATATTCTGTACTGTATATAAGTGCTAATAATATATAGCAGAATCAGTCTTGACACAGGCACATGTGTGTTTAATGTTGCATTTCTGTTTGGGAAACAATACTCAGAATATTATGATGATGTAGTACTGCAGCCATAAAAAAAAGACACTATGTCTTTAAAATGGACAAAAGTCCAATGTTATATCTTTAAACATTGTTTAGTGTCACTGAACAGTTGGATCTTGAGAGCAGCTGATATGTGATACTCGATGCTGCTACACAGTGAGAAAAAATGTTTCAATTAAAGGTAACAGAATGAAGAGCTTCACCGTCCCTGCTGCAGCTTATGGAAACATACTGTGCTGTTTTATTTTCAATTTCCTGTTTTCCATAGGAGTTGTACATGAACCATAATGAATGGTTCAACGTGTGTGTTTTAGAAGTAAGTGTAATAAACAGATATACAGGGATTTATCTGTTTATTGTGTAGCTTTCGTTGCTGAAATTACATAGTAATATAATGAGTGTAGAAATGAATAATGAAGCCAATATACAGTCAAAGTACTGTTATATATATTTATGATATGGATATCAGCTGTTTATTTTGCCATTAATCACAAGTAAAATATATATAAATTAAGTATTTATTCCGTCTCGTGTTATGCAACTGAGCAACACCACCTGTTGGTCATGAATTTAAACTCTAAGCCTGCTGGGAAATTTAATAAGACCATGTTGAGTAACAATTGTTACAGTTTGTTCTTATCCATTTTCTTGGTCTTGAATGCAGCATGGAGCTCAACATATGTCTATGAATACATGTTTCCTAAGGGTTTAAATCCCCCTGTGAATGATTTGTTCACGCGCTCAGTGACACTTCATAAAGTTTCTATCAAAGGAAAAACAGAAATGCAAATTTCAACGCTCTAACAGATTTGTCACAATGTTCTGTAAAACATAATAACTCTATGAATATTTCCAGCGACAACCATAAAAAAAGCGACTTATCCGATGTCTCTGATTGGTCCAGAAGGGCACTTCAGCCAAACAAGGTGAAAGGTCACTGGCTTTACACAGTATAACCACAGTCCTGTGTGTGTCTCCGCTGCTGAAATGAATATTCACTCTGCCACACACACACACACACACACATCACACACACTCACACACACAGAAAACTTTCCGTTTCAGTGCAATAACACATTTATTTCCTGTTTCATTGTGCCTCAGCTGGCTCAAAGTGAGCTGCGTGCCCAGCAGAGATGAACGCATGAAACCACCCTGAGGTAATGGATCTGTGCAGCCATTGATTGTATTGGTTTGGTGCTGACGCCGCTCTGTCTGAAAGGGAGGGGTCTGCACAGAAACCCCTTCTTTGGGGGTCTCGGGGCTGTGAATGGGGCTTATGAATGAAGTGAATAGCAGCTACAAATTAACCACACACTACAGAAATCGACTGCCTCCGTGGGAGGAAGTTATGCAGTTATGAAAATAAATGTTTCCTACAACAATGTGCACGCCGCTCGCACTCCTGTTAAATGTCACAAAGCCGTGAATGTGTCTGATTCCTCACTCAGCTTTAAGCTATACTTTCTTTCTTTTTTCTTTTCTTTTCTTTCTTTTTTTTTTTTTTTAGCTCAGTGGCCGGTGTTATGCAGGGAGAGCATGGAGAGCAGGCTGCAGGATCGTGGGAAAGGTCCTCCACGTAAGGCACTTTATTCTTTGTGTTTGTTGTTCTTGTGTAATTGATCTCACTCCACGTCCACGGTGCAGTCCTTCAAAGCGCCACACTTCTTTACGCCTGCACGGTTACATCAAGAGAGAGGGTGGAGGTGGGGGGGGGGGGGCAGTCACCACATCTCGTGCATCATTTTCCCCAAAATTCATTCTGACATGTTTGGTTTGTTTGGAAACGTCCATGAGAATTTAAAAATAAAAAATTCTGTGGACTTGGAACAATGGAGGATGAAGACTATACTGTATGATCAAGAAAGGAGGGTGGTAAAGGTGCTGTGCAAATAATTTGGTGAAGGTTAAAGAAATATTAACAGACAGGAACCTGAGGGGAATGTTACAGGAATGTGGTCGTTTGAAACACAGACTGAAAACGAAAGAGGCAGAAACTTCTGTTAAAAAGAATTAAAAAGTTCAGCTTTACATGTGAACGCACTGTTTTCATCTGGAGGCTTTTGATTGTTATTTTCAAGTCCACATCTGCAACATGAAATTTCACTGTTCGCTTATAAGGTTTGAATGTGACTGTACTATGTGTAGAAGGTTTCATAAGGGATAGTAAGGCTGTTGTTTTCTGTTATGAAACCGGTTTACAACCAGTGCCGTAATAAAACAGGCCGATGAATCATTTGCAAAACAGAACAAAAATGAAATAGGATGTTTTTAAATAGTTTGAAACAAAGTCATCTGTAAAACTAGGGCTGTGAATCGATGAGTCACATTTGTGTCCAGTTAGTCATGATTAATTGCAACTTCATCACACGTTTAAAATGTACCTTCAAGGAATATTTTTTTAAATGATAATAATGTAGAATACAGTATTTTATGCAAATTCAACATTATTATGTAAAAAGTGTGAGTAATATTTAAGGCCTCACTACATTTGGCATAAAAAATAACATAATGAGGCCACAGTGGTAACTGTTTAGCTTGCAACTGAGCGCTGATAATAAAAAATAGTTCTATTAAAATGGATTTGCAGGTAAAGAGCCAGGTTGAGCTCCTCCTGCTACAGTTTGATGGTCTTTATCAATGAGAACAGCTCTGTGGCATTATTTGGCCTCCATACTGGTGAGGGGTTGGCTGTCGGCCGCCAACGTTTTAGACATTTCCAAGTGGGTCATGAGTTAGAAAAGGTTGTAAACCAGCGGCCTGGAGGTCTCTGTGCTTCCACCAACCAGCAGGTCCAGTTCATGTGCAATTAACATTCACTCATTATTGCAAATCAAAAAGTCTGTTAATGGATTAAATGTTATAAAACACCAAAACAGCAGTGAGTATTCTGTGTCTGGGTCCTGACTCGGGGACAAGGAGCCTCATATTCCACAGAGGTGAATTCTGAATGAATTCACCTCTGTGGAATCCGGATTCCATTGAAACGCGTGAAAATGTGAATTTAATTCATAAATGCGGGCCTGCCAGCTCTGGCCTGCAGCCAGGACTCCGTCTCCTCTCTGTTTTCTCTGGCTCCCATCCAGACCCCCCTCCCCCTCAGCCTGTATTATCCACCCACAGGAGAGAGGTGATTTCTTTCCTTTTTCTTCTTCTTCCTTTTTTTTCTCCTCTTTTTTTTCTTCTTTAAACTCCATCCTTACTGAGTGGAGCCTGGTTCTGGAGTGTGGATGTGCTTGTTGTGCCCACACTTCCCGGACGATCCGGACTGAGCTGTCACGCCTCACCGCCGCCGCTGCTGCTGCTGCTGCTGCATGGTTCCTGCCCGGTGCCGCGGTGCGTCGTAGCCGAGTTTCGGTCGAAGCCGCTCGGCGTCTCAGAGTCCGATGTCCCCGGTGTCCCGTCTTACGCGCACTGAGCCAACACTTCCAGCTGCTCCCTGGCTTCTCCATTCAGCTTCAAAGCCTCCGGTCGTCCCGCCTGTGGCTGTGGGGGACTCAGACTCAGCAGAAGACAGCGGACCTGTGAAAGTGCCACTGAAACTCTCGTCGTCGTCCTCCTCCTCCTCCTCTCCCTCCTTTCTCCTCTCCAGTCTTTCTGTGTGCACCGGGAGAACGGAGGAGCTGCAGCGCCGGGAACCATGAGCGGACGCGGGGACGAGGCCGGGGAAAGCTCTGGCTCCCAGGAGCCCGCGGGGGCCGCGGAGCCCCAGAAGAGGAGGCCGGGGAGACCCAGGAAGCCCCCGAAAGTGAGTCCCGAGTTTTGCGGGGTCGCGGTGTCCTGACAGGCGGACAGAGTGGACTATTTCTTACTTCATGACTTAATCCTGCAAGTACAGCGTGTGTATGTGTGTGTATGTGTATGTGTGCACGGTGTGGGAGCAGGATGTGCTGCAGCTTTAACTCTCCAAACTTTAAGTTAAACTTCGGCATTAACTCGGTTTTTTTTTGTAAATTCCCACTGCGCTTGAATGCAACTCTGATTGCATTTACTTTTGCAAAAACTCTGCAAAGCAAAGGACTCATATTTGCTCGTTGTCCTATGGAGCTGATCTGGTTATAGCCTGCACCGTATTTACATTAAAGCAGGGTGTGCAGTCCACCATAACCTCCACTGTGCTCCAGCTCCTCTCCGCTCACTTTTACTGTGCTGCTGCTGCTGCTGCTGCTGCTCCCACAGCTCAATATGTTTCTATACAAACTAATGAGGAATGCGCCTGTCTCCAATTGACAACATGAGTAAGAGGAAAGGTATGGGGGAGGTGGGGAGGAGGAGGAGGAGGAGGAGGAGAAGGGGGTTTGAATGTGATTCTGAAGATCCTCCGTTGAGTTGGGATCAAGAGACGCCATGACAACTGAGGGGCTTTTAAAGAGTTCATGTGAAAGGCGTTTGTAGCACATTGATCATTTCCCACTGCAAAAGTTACACTGTAAAAAAAAAGAAGTAAAAAAAAAAAAAAAATCAAATCAGGTCGCTGGACACTCCGCAGGCTGCAGAGTCCCTGTAGGTGTCAGAAACTGGACACTGTGGCTGTGTGTGTGTGTGTGTGTGTGTGTGTGTGTGTGAGTGCCGCAGCAGCCTGCAGCTGTTTTCATGTTAAAGCAGAGTCAGAGCTGAAATGTATGATGATGAAGATGATGATGATGAGCTGCATGCTGGGACATCTACAGGCTGCATTTGGGTTATTCTCACATATAAAGTTGCATTATACAATCCCACACTTTATGTCGTTGCGTTACCCCAGCTCTAACCTTGACCTAACCTTCAGCCCAAAGTCTTCCTCTTGAGTGTGATGATGATGTAGGTTTTGTGTGTGTGCTTCCTTTTTTGTTTCCAAGCGCAAAGTGGCGTCTCCACGATGAAGCCGTATAAACAGATTTATGTCCCGACAGCGCGCATTGACCAAAGGAAGGAGGGGGCGTGGGTGTGGGGGGGGGTGGGGGTTCAAAGCTTTGTTTCCTGTCCTTGACACCCATATCATGTCCTCCCTGCTCTTTCAGGAGCCAAGTGGAGAGCCTGTCCCCAAGCGACCAAGGGGCCGTCCCAAAGGAAGTAAGAACAAGGGCCCCTCCAAGGCAGCGCAGAAGGTGAGGAACCACACACACACACACACACACACACACACACACACCTTCGCTAATGTCTCATTTAACCAACACATGTTTGAAGGTGCTGATATCTGTTACCTGTCCTTGTTCTTAATTTTTCATTAAAGGTATAATATGTAGGAATTCCCCCATCTAGCGGTGCGGTTGCATATCTGAACGTATTCTTGATGTTGCATTCACGTGAAATGGGGCAGACGTCAGACAGACAACAAACGCTGCATGTAACAGGATAAACAAGCGTCAATGTCAAACAAGTGGTCCTCCAGCACGAGGCAAAACAATACAGGGGTGACAACATGTTGTCATGGTGATGTCGTATTGTTGTATCGTACTGTCTTTCTCTCGTGGAGTAAAATGACATCCGGTTGGTTTGCCGACGGCCGTCTGCCTGACTGCACCTGAATGCAACATCAGTGCCTCCGTCCTTCCTCACACTACACAGTGGTGACAGTTTTAACAGGCCGAGCCCACAGCTCCGCTCAGTTTCCGTGGTTACCTACGGTCACGCTGCCACTCAACGTAAAAAATGGCGATGCAACATGGCCGCCTCGGTTCGGTGCGTCGCCCACTTATGTATTTGTAACGACTTGTAACAACTCATTCTAGGGTACCAGAAAGCTTTCATTTGTATGCGGGTGTGATTAGACTTCAGTGAAATACGTATTTATGAAAGACATATGCTAATAAAAAGCCAAATAAGTTACATACTGGGCCTTTAATTTTTCATCAAGCCACCATACATAGGCTACATGATGTACATGTTCATCCGTCTCCATGTTTTCTCTCCTTCAGTGGAACTAGTTTCAGTCTGACTGTTTGTTATATGTTGGTTGAATGAGTCATTAACCTCCACTGCTTTCACTTTTGCTCAGCTCTATGCATGAGCTGCAAACCTCACCTTAACCTCAATGTAACCTCACACACACACACACACACACACACACACACACACACACACACACACACACACACACACACACACACACACACACACACACACACACACACACACACACACACCACAAAAACACAGCCACTCACACACACAGACACTGAATCACACCTCCAGTTTTCCACTGATTACCTGTGTAATGTAATGGAGCGATGTAGAGAGTCCAGCTCTGTGAGGTTCAGAGCAGAGCTGAGTTAAAGACGACTGGATTTAAATATAGTTGCAGTAATAGTGGGTGTTTGTTAGATAACACTACATTACCAGGTGTTTTTGTTTCTCAGGCTTGGATTATACATGCTAGAAACATGCTATAGTGATATGCAGCTCCATTACTGGACAGGACTTTTATATTTTACTAAATGTGTATTCTAACATGAGTGATAGTTGTAAGAGAGCATGAGCTTAAATATTGTGCATAAACAAATGTAAATCAAAGGTTTTGATGGTGGATGATAATGAACTGTGTCATCCAGCTAATGGTTCAGCATCCTTGTCCAATAAGTCTGGGTTTTGGCATCAGTTGAAATTATTAAATGTAGCCTACAATATGGTGCAATATGTGCAAGAACTGCACGTTATTTTTAGGTAAATAACAGACCATAAATGAGGTATCTTAGCCACACATCATATGCTGCACCTGTAAAACAGCAGCTTGTTTTGAAACGGATTGAAACTGACTGCAAAAATGACATCATCGTCATCATTTACATCATTTTTTTCAGTGAAAGTGAAAAGCAACAATTACAACTCCCAGTGTAATTGTTCCCAAATGATGATAATGTGATATAATATAACCTTTGCATATTGTTGAGTAATGTGTAATAGAGAGTACTGAAAACTGTCCCAGACTAGAACGGCATGAAACATCCGGCCACTTATAGTCGTCTTTCCTTTTTCATGAATCGAACACAATACATACATTGATACATTAAAGGGATAGTTCAACATTTTGGCAAATCGGCCCATTGCCATAATCCCTATAGTTTTAGGAGTAGGTTCGCTAACTTTAATTGTCGGTGCAAGCTGTTTTTAGAACGGCGGAGCAGAGCCACGAGCTGCTCAGAGCTACACTACGGAGGCTCATGGGATTTCTTGGTTTCCCTCATCAAACTCATCAAATACACAATCCAACAACTCCAAAACGCTCTGGTGGACAAATTGTGACCTGCACGGAACGTTACGAGAGGGATTATGGCAATGGGCCAATTTGCCAAAATGTTGAACTATCCCTTTGAGATAGATTTAAAAAAGACAAAAAGTTACGCATAAATACATGTTTATATTCCATAGAAAGGAGTTTTTGTATCAGTAGGGTACTGTAACTCATGTAACTTTTTAGGAACAACATTGAGCTCTAGCAGTGTGCGCAGAGAAAGGTGTTATGGGTAACAGAACAAGTACATCTCAAGTTGACACCTGTTGCATGTTTACATGAAGTAGCATATACCTCAAAAAGAGTAACACACCCCGGTAAACAAGCTTCATCAACAACAGGAACACACACACATGAAAACAGACAAAACAGACACACAGACACACACACAGCCATCACTTACCAGCACTCTCGCACACTTGTGTACACATTTCCACAGAGAGAGGGAGACAGCGTGCATGAGAGATAGAGATGATGAATGAAAAAAGGTTAAAGTGGCGAAGGAAAAGTAATCCAGAGAGAAGCTTTCAAAGTTCACAGCGGTGTCCCACCCGTCTCTTCTCGCCTGTGTTCCACGTCCCCCGTGTCCTGGTTCATTAATTAGACGTAGCCGTGATGGGCTGGCGGTGACAGCGGCCTTAGCGCTCGCTTGCCACCAGGAACCACTGTAAACATTCTCAGCACTTCTTTGAGGAGATATGAACCACTCTGCTCTGGCCATAATCCAGTCCAATCTCATCTGACAGTGTTATAATAAACACTGAGGATATTAGTCTTTTCAGATGAAAGGAGCCCAGGCGCAGCCCACACCTGTAACATATACTCTTTAAAAGTTCATTTCCCCTTCCCACATCACTCACATGCAGCTTTGGAGGAGAAACAATGGCACTGCACACCTTGACTGGACTATTACTCACCTTCCTACAAAATACAGTCAACTGGGTTTTACTCTGTGGAGATAAGGCTTTATGTATGGACGTGGGTGGTCCGGCAAAACTTTCTTATCCTGTTTCCGCTCGGATTTTATTCTGAAAGTCCTGGAGATTTTGATTGATAGCCTTTTTGCTGCTTCATCTTTATATATCTTAATATATTTCTTTTAAATGTGTAAATATTGCACTTTTTTAAATAATACTATCTGTTAGATTCATCAGAATTTTAGATCATATGCCAAAATTAGATTGTTTGCCACATAACCTCAGATTACCTAAACCTGAGTTCAGGTTTACAGGGAAATGAGATCCCAGAATTCTGTGTTGTGTGATTTACATGTGAAAAGATTCATATACGTATGGTGTTTTAAGAAAATAGGCCTACTTATAAATGAAAAAAAAGAAAGAAAGTAAAGTGATAAATGACATATTGGACTTTATTACAGCTGCTGCAGCTTCCTCCAAACCTTCTTTTAGGACCAGCAACAGCAACGTTCAGTGAAAGATCATCCTGCTACTCTTTAGTTTCACCTTGGCTCTTACTCTTACAGTTTTCTGTAAAATGGTTACTTATGGGATCCTCTTCAGATGACCGGTTATCCAGAGGCCTCTACAGACACGCTGTGTCTCTGTGCTCAGACATAGAAAACACTCTGATGATTAATTGAACAGGGTGTTGTCTTTCAGACCATTAAATCTCCACATTAAAAATGCATCATCCCAAACGGAGAACTGGGATTACAGTACACAGATTGGTTAGCCAGAAATGTGATGTGTCATGATAAAGACCTGCTAATGAACATCACAGGATTTGCTTAATGTACCTATATGCCTCTATGGAGGGTCCCAACCGTCCCTGCTTCTGCTTTAGGCTACACAACCTGATAGTTCTTCCCTTCATTGGATGAGAAAGAAACAGATTACTCTTTTAGATGAAATGACCAGCAGGAAGTGTCTGGTGAATGCACAGCAAAGACTGGGACATCCTGACCTCATGATTGGACCATTTTGTTGTTTTTTTTTGCACATAATGCTAAAGGTTATTGCAGAGGCTTATAAGGACGTTGTTCTGTGTTGTTGGAGGCCATGACGTAGACATAGAAACTCATTATGTTTATGTATAAAGCAGCTCATACAGGAAACGTACAATATGTGCATTGTTTGCATGTTACAATGCATCTGGTCAAGGTAACCGAATGTCGTAAGTGCATGCCTATAAACAACCTTTGGATGAAAGTCTCTATCCTGAGATACTATCTAAAGGCGTGCACCAATAACAGGGCATAATGGACCCTTGTTGTCATGGTAATAGTAATAAACACATGTTTAAAGTTGTGTAATGGTGATTTTTTGTTTTGTTAGGGCACAAATAGTGCTAATAAGAAAAATAGTAAATAGGTACTGGACATGATGATGGTTTGGATTAGAATAAGTAGATTTGTTTGAAGGGATAATTCAACATTTTGGCAAATTGGCCCACTGCCATAATCCCTATAGTTTTAGGAGTAGGTTCGTTACCTTTAATTGTCGGTACAAGCTATTTTTAGAACGGTGGAGCAGAGCCATGAGCTGCTCAGAGCTACGCTACGGAGGCTAATGGGATTTCTTGGTTTCCCTCATCAAAACTCATCAAATACACAATCCAACAACTCCACAACGCTCTGGTGGACAAGTTGTGACCTGCACATTCACCACGCTATGAGATAATAACACAACGTTATGAGACAGAGTTATTTTAGAGGCAAATGCAGAGACTGCTTGCCAAAAATCTGCCTCAGACGGGAACATGCATCAGCGGTTTTGCATGAATTTACCTCGAAAACAACTCTGTCTGGTAACGTTCTGTTATTATCTCATAGCGTGGTGAATGTGCAGGTCACAACTTGTCCACCAGAGCGTTTTGGAGTTGTTGGATTGTGTATTTGATGAGTTTGATGAGGGAAACCAAGAAATCCCATGAGCCCCCGTAGCGTAGCTCTGAGCAGCTCACGGCTCTGCTCCGCCATTCTAAATAGCTTGCACCGACAATTAAAGGTAACAAACCTACTGCTAAAACTATAGGGATTATGGCAATGGGCTAATTTGCCAAAATGTTGAACTATCCCTTTAACGTCAAAGACCTTTGTTGCCCTGCAGGTGGACATAGTTATGGAATAGCTGTAGATAAAGGAAACAATGTTAACTACGACTTAAATCAAACACAACCTCCTCCTAGTGTGGACTGTAGGTCACCTGACTTTGCCTACGTCAGTCAGAATCACGGCTCTGAGGGGGTTTATGGTCTGTGGGCTGTAGTGGACACACTATGCACTTTCTCTGAATGTTTTTTATCTGTGAGATAAAATAATGAAAAACAAAAATCCACCTGCTGCTGTGTGGGCGGGTTGAGTGGCTTGTACTCGGTGTCAGGCTGACAAAAGAGCTGCTGTTGATAACTGAACCAAAGCTGCACACATGCCCTAACACCAGCACATCACTGATACGGGGCCTTTTGCTGGTCATCGTCTGCAAAATTCATTGCAGCTCAGCAAATTGAGTAAGATTTCACCTGACTCCAGGCCAGCAGCCGCAGAGCCTGGATCTGATCAATTATTGACTCCCCGGTCTGATCGTGTTAATTGTGGATGACCGTCTGCGATCTCCACCAGTTCCCACAAACGTCAAATCGTCCTGTTATGGTAATAAGAAAGCTAATCCGGTCGAATTACAAGGGAACTGGTTGCCATGTAGGCAGGGTTTGTGTTACGCTATTGTTGCATGGCGGTGCAGCTAAGATTGTTTTGAAATGCATTAGGCAGCCACACAGCAGTTATGCCACTTTGCAAGTTTCTACAAGTTGTTTTTAATAGTGTACTGACAGGAATATGAAGGCAGCAACTGCACAGAAGCAAAGACAAACATGCAAACAGTAGTATCTCCATGGCTTTTTCCAAGATGGCTGCAGCAGTGTAAAACATACAGCTTGTGATTTAAAGACTTAAAGGTGAGCTGGATGATAGACCAGTAGTAGTTTCACAACCTTTTTATCTCACAAGTAGATGTTATGGTTTGTCCCTTGTTCCCTATTTATGTCTTGTTTTATTTTGAAATTCCCTTTGTCTTGTCTTCCTGTCCTCTCCCTCCTCTGATTACCTCATGTGTCTCACCTGTGTGCGATTCCCCCACCTGTGTCTCGTTTGTCCCTCATTTGTTTCACCTCAGTTTCCCATTGCCCTCTGTTGATTCGTCTGCGTTCGCGCTCGGTGTTGCCTTTGTGTTTCCTCTAAATCAATTCTATAATCATTATCAAATCATTAATTTATCATCTATAGGCCAACCTATTTGGTCCAGTTCCTCCAGCATCATAACAGTAGAATTTTATTCTAAGACGACAGAGAGTCATGGAGCATTCAGCTCAGCGTGCAACGGCAGAATCAGTCTCACAAGTGCATTTACAGGTTGCATAAGGAGCAGGAAAACAATTCAGCCACTGCTGTTGGAAAAAAAAAAAAAAGGCGCAGTTGAACAATCACATATTAAAACAGGGGCCTCCTTTCAGTGGAATTCAGTGTTCTCATTTCATTTGAATTCTGTTTATTCAGAGCATGAATGGACCCTCCTACCCTCTCTGTGACACTGAGCTCCATTGGTTCCATCTGAAGACGGAAATATGTTTAAAAAAAATGACATTTGTAACAAAAGGCTCAGTAGTTTCCTGGAACAGTGGGCATTGTAGTTTTTTAGCAAACATTCCTCAATGAAGAGGAAGCAGGAAATTTTGTTGGGGATGGCAGATTAATTCACAGTATTCATGGTAATGAAGCAACAAGCCCCCCCAGTGAGAGGCTGTTTTACATTATAACAATAGACCTCTATGGTGCAGAGGGATAATATATACATGCTGGCTGCTATTGATATTTACATTTGCGTAAAATGCTCAGTAACTTCATAAAACACATGGTTGATGTAGTTTTAGGCAGACATTACTCAGAAATAGTGCACTTAGTTGTTGGGGACTATTTTACCAGGCAGATAGATACGCATTTGATGGACAATTCTTATTTATTGAAATGTTGATCAGCCGCTATAATATTACACCCGAGCCGAGCTAATACCTGAGCTGTGGGAACAGTGACATGGCTAGAGACGAGCCGACGCGTCCAGTAACACGAGGAGTCAGACGATCACGGGGTTGGAAACCGACCTCCTGTTTAGTCAAATTTATTTGAAGGAGAAAACAAAAGTGACCCGCAAACGTTTTGCTCAGACCGCCGCTGGTGAACGCTCCCCATCGCGGTTTTACAGAGTCTCAGTTTCTTCTTGGGGGCCGTGTGTGCGCTCGCACAGGGATAAACTGTTGGTGCGTGTCCAACCTGTCTGATCCGTGAGACCGCTCACATTTCTTTGACCTGCTGGACTTTGTTGTAGTGATCTCACCGTGTTCTCAGTTCTCTGCAATTACTCTGCTGAGTTGGCCCGTTGCTCCGACTGATAGAGACAATAACCAGAGATATGAGAGGATGAGCAGGTTGCAATAAAACCACAATTATCTGTCAGTGGAACACAATGGATATGAACATCATGGCCACAATAAAGCTTACACACAGATTACACATGGTGGAAAAATGTTGAATACATCTTTCCTGATCTTTACAAACACCTCAAAATGACCGATTGGAGTTAATTTATTAGAATTTGATCAATTAGGTCCAATAAAGAATAAAAAAATCTTTTAAAAAACTGTATTTTTGTTCCATTCTTGCTCTCATTTTGCCAAAAATAACGTTTCAGTTCACTTTTTTCATCCAACCCGATGACGTATGTAACACAATAATGCCACTAATGTCATGAGGTCATAGGTTAAAGACTGATTCATTTGTCTTCACAGAAAGCCGAGGCAACTGGAGTGAAAAGACCCCGAGGACGACCCAGGAAATGGGTGAGTCAGTTTGTTCTCTGGAGGTGCGAGCGTGCGTTTGCATGCTGCACACTGGAGCACGTGTCGCACACAAACACACAACACAAGAGGGGCTGTGACTAAGGAGCTGTGTCTGTTGATAAAAATCTATTTGTGGTGCATGGGAAAAAGCCTGCAAGAGTGAAGGAACACAGTCACCACATTCCTTATCATTTAAAAAGCCTTTCTTTGCACAGAGTAGGTACGGTCTATTTCCTGGTCTTTAACACATTTCTTTATATTGACTTTCATTATGTGGCCCGAGCACATTCCGAGCTTCCTGGTTCTGGTTGTTGCTGGTGTGTGTGTGTGTGTGTGTTCAGGGAGATCGCCAAAATGTTTGTGTTATCAGTTAAAGAAAATGTTTACTCTCCACGCCGACTGCAGGAATACTTAAATAATTCCACCGACAGCTTGAACGCCTCAGTGTTTATCAGCTCCAAAGTAACAGGGCTGATTGATAATGCAGGGAAAAGCAGCTGGCATTTAGAAGTGCCACCAGGAAGGGCGAGGAGAGACGCATATATCATGTCTGCGTTTTTATGTGCCAGAAGGGGGAAAAAAAGAAGGGGAAAGCCTGCGAGAACAGAGCTGCAGGGTCATAAAGTGTGTGTTTTATATTTATTTTCCTGGAAGGAATGGTGTGTTCCAAGAATCAACTGTGCACATTGAGTATATTCTCCACTGTCAACACTCTGCTGGTTTACTGGTGCAAGCTCATGCTGGGACTTGTTAGCTCCATGTGGTGGCTTTAAAAAATTGAGAGCAAGTAAATTAGCTGCTCTGCTCGCATGCGGGGGCATTGAATCCTCGGCCCGCGCGGCCTTCTTCAACAGCAGGCCTGCAGCTGCCAGGACGCCACTTCTGCTCTAATGTCTTTGGAGGAACTCCCAGTAGGCCACGGTAGCATGAAAAGGGCATTTCTGAGAGTTACAAGAGCAGGTAAACCAGGTGACCCCTACTGCCAAGCCAAATATAAATCCCCATTACTGTTTGAAAATATATATTGGTATAGTAATAAATTTAAAGTACCTCTGGCACAAACAGTCATGCTACTGAGATTGCATTTTTCTTGACTCTGATGTTTGATGTGAACATTAACTGAAGCTCCCTTCCTGTATTTGCAAGGTTTTATTCACTTCACCGCTGGAATGTGATTGGCTGATTGGATAAATGCATGACTAAACAAGTGTGAGTGTATATATTATAACAAATAATGTAGTCATCCTTAAAATGCCAACGTACGGTGGCTCAGAGACAGGGCCGGTCCTAGGATTTTGGTGGCCCGAAACAAGATTTTGTTTGTGGCCCCCAAAACACAAAAAAAAGCACAAACACTAAATTGCACACAGTTTATGTGTTAAAGGGGAACTATGTAAGTCCGGTCACTTTTCCACTGTTTTGCTAACCCTTCTCTCGGGCCATCTGTACACAGGTTTGTGTGTTGGATACTAAGCTATTCAAATAACACACAGGTCCATATTCATGTTTTTATTTTAAACGTGTACAGGTACAGTGAGTAGGGCAGCAATCCCACTGCCATAAACAGACCTTATCTGTCAATTGCATGGTAATCATGCAAACAAGCTATTCAAACTGATGTTTTTTTTTAAACATAAATGTGGAAACGAAAAACTATAGAAAATAGTCTAATCAACCAAAGATTTTGCGACCCCCCCCCCCCCCGTTGCACCTCCGTGGACCCCCTGGGGTCACGGCCCCCTGTTGAAGACCTCTGGTGTAGAGCAAGATGCTGCATCAGCCAATCACATATGAGGAGCTCTAGTAGTTTATTATGTTACATGAATGCCTTTCTATCTTTGACCTCATGTTGTGATGACATGTCAAGTAGTCTCCCCCAGTGCAGCCCCCCCCCCCCCTCCGTTGGTCTTAATCTGAGCTGTGACATGTAGACAATAACGTTTAAAGGTCTGTGGGGAATGGGTTAAAAACTGATCCAATGTCCTAGAATAAAAGGAATATTAAAGATTCTTATCAGACGCAGCCTCACAGCTGCTGCGTCGTCAGAGCAGCAGCCTCAACAAATCTATTTCTCAACTCTGAACCCTTGGACTGAACTGATGAAACAGTTGGGGCTTACTGCGGTGTGCACACACACACACCTCCACACCTCCATGCATACACACCTCTGCAGCTGCCTCCGTTGCTTTATGTCAGCGCCTCTGGCACGACTACACACAGGCTGTAGCTCTCACCACTACAGGGCGTACGGCACGCCGACACCCACATGACAATCAAAAGGTGCTGCTTTACTGCTGCTCCCTGCTGCTGTATCTCAAGTGTGCGGATTAGAAAATGTTTAACTAGGCCGGTGACCTTTCAGCGGGATAATTAGGCTCTTTAGCTACTTTGGGGCTTTTGTTGACTTGAACGCAGCTCATCATCGAAGGATTCAGGAGCGACGCAGCGTGGACGGATGCATGAATCAGAAACTCTCTGTGAATGTCAAAGAACGATGCTTTTAGTTCCTTTCAATACCGCTTTCAGTCAGAGTATGACAAACTGACCTTTGACCTTTTGCTCTTGCCTTACAATCATCCTTTTTTTTCACCACCTATTTTGTTTCCATGGCAACATTACACCTTTTCTTTATAACCCGAAGAGCCATATTCAGAACAATGGTTTTCAGCTCTGCTCATTCATGTACAGACATTTCCAGGTGAATGTTTACAGAGAATTTGTATTTGTTGTATTTTTCCAGGATGTCACTCCACTTGTGTGGATAAGCTGCTCTTGATGCTTTTCTGAAGTTCTGTATTTGTATTTAATCCTGGATTTAAATTCAAGAAACTGTGAACTCCAGCATGCGTGCTATGCGTGCAACTCTTTGTCTTTGTCTTATTCATTCATATATTGTATCAGAAATGAAGCACTACAGCAACATGATACATTAATTTGGCTGCAACCCAGTGCTCCTGTGTTTGCCAAAAGCAACATTAGCTTTCACTTTGTTAATTTTGTTGTTGCAGGTCGAGACCTGTTTTTTGTTCCAGACGTGAATTATTATCAGAGGGATTTAAATGGGTGTCTGGCATTGTCAGCAGTGAGTGACATGCTACTCTGTGTGACTTTTGGAATTATTTATCATGAGGCAAACTGTGGGCGTAGGTTTTGTTGGTGTGGTCATATAGTTCAGCAAGGCTCAGATTAAATACAGTACAATGACAAGTATGTGATATCATACAGAGGTCCCAGGACAGATGGCTGACCTACATCTACACCCATCTAGTCCCATACTGTATCAAGTTAGATGTGAATGTGTATAGTGTGATTATAAATCAGGTCTAGGTTCAACATTGATACTTTGAAAGTGTCAAAACCTCAGTCCACAGAGAAATGCACACAGCCTGTATTCAGAAACTGAGCCTTAAAACCAGCCGTCAGGACTTTCGTAACTTTGTGATGTCACAAAATAGAAGTCCTCGCTCTCAGTCACGTCCCACCTCGCAGGATTCGGTTTCTCTGAGTGTTTTACCTGAAATCTAATAGATTTTTATTTGATCCCTTACAAACAAGTCGGCCAAGAAGAGATCTCTGAGCACTCCTCTCTTCTGGTTGGCTGACACTGACCTGTTGTTACTAGAGCTCCAGAGAGAAGCCTGAGAGAGGAGATGTAAAACTACACTCAGATGGTTTCTGGTTCTTATACAAATATATCTTCTTATGGATCAGCACTCGAATAAAAGTGTACGGTAAAATAACATTTAAATAAGAATGACTGAGAGGTGAGGTAAGGTATGAGCAGTCAGTCAGTAGCTCTCCGTGATTTTGTTTTTGGCTTATTAAAAAACCAGAATCTGCTCGTGTCAGTCAGACCTGGCTGAGCCAGGGTCAGTCCCTCATTGGTATGTCTTCTCGCTCCTCCACTGTTTGGCTGCAGGTCCTGTCCTCTATGTGCAGGTGCTGCGATGCTTACCAGCTGAGCAGCTTCCTCTGCTAGTGGCCTCCAATAGATGGCATTCATCAGTTGTGCACAACAGCTTCCCTTTTCCGCTGCCAAATGGCTGCTGTGCTTTGGTTCCTACACAGGCAAGATAAACTCCTCCGTCGCTGTTTGCTGCTCTGTTACAGTAAAGCTTTTTCCATCCTCAGCATTTGGCTGCCAAAAAGAAAGGCCTTTGTGTGGGCATGGCAACAAGAAAGAAGACTGTGATGTAACTTTTATACTGCTGTGTCTTAATGAAGTCATATGCAGGGAAACATTACAGTTGTACCTGCAGACGTCAGGGTTTTTTCTATAATCCAGGTCAATTGCTCCTAATCTTTAATCTGTACTGGTTAAAGGTGAGTAGGCTGGATGGTGAGCGCATGTTGCCAGGCTTCCACAGGACTGACATAGGCCTATTGACAATCGTTGACACATACAAAGCATTTAAAGCTTTTATTTGGTAGGACAGTGTGCAGAGACACTACAGTAAGAATTATCTCAGTTGGGAGTTGAAACGGCGATCACTGCCTAGTGCTCTAAACACTTGAGCACCCTTGAACAATTTCGAGCGATCTGCCACCTCATTAGAGAAACCTTTGTTATTAAAGGGACTACAAGGAGTTTCGGAAAGCGAAGCGTTTTCACACTACATTTCCCATGAGCCTCTGTGTGCATGCTGAAATTCTTGGACCAGCGCAAGACGGACGAAAGCGAAAGCATTTCCCAAGAATGTTTTCATTAATCAAGAATGAAAGTCGGAGGTTCGTAGACGATCAGATAGCGTCATAGTTACGACCGTAAACGATGCCAACTAGTGAAAGGAGGCTTCAGTTCGCGCTCCTGGTTGGAGCTCCTGTAGTAGGACGGCCAGCTGTAGTAGGAGGGCCAGCTGTGAGTCGGCTGCCCAGCTACATTTCTGGGTTGGCGGTGGACAGATCCATGAATTGAAGTTGTTTTTCCTCCAGTTGGACATTTAATACAAGGGCTGAAAATCTCAGTTTGTTGTTGTGGTTTGAATTTGTGATGGTTGCATGGTTTTGACGTAAAGTGTAGTAGGTTTAAAGGGAAGAAACACAGAAAATATAAGGTGTTAAGGGTAATGGGTTAAAAAAAACGTTACAGGCTTCAGGTATTTAAAATGTTGGAGGAAGCTGGAGAGAACCCACAGAGACAACTTACAAAAAAGCTCCACTTTGCCCCAGGGTTCAAACCAGAAGCCTCTTGTTAGCGCTAACCACTGTACCACTGTGCCGCCCAATTTATCTGTACTGTGACTGCAAAACCTACAACAATTTCAGGCCCAGGAAAACTGTTCTTGTTGATACTAATGATCTTTTTCTCACAATGTGACACCTCTGTGTTTGTTTGAACGCAGGAGTGTTTCTTCCACTTCCTAAAAGTTCTGCTCTACCTCTGGTTCTCATTAACCAATGGCTTAAAAGATCATTAGGCTGCACACAGTATTTAAAGAAAGAACTCACTCTATTAGTCATATTGTATCTGGAAGCTCATCATACAGCGGACAACATCGCACATCCCCTTGGTTGGATCTCCTGCACTCTGTCATCCACCATGATGATAAAGAGAACCTCATGGGTCTTTGACAACGAGGTGGACCCTCCACAGTTTTGTGTTGCTGCTGTTGTGTGACCATGATCGCCTACAGTGTTCCCACTATCAGAGACTCTGCTAACTCAGACAGACTTGGGGCCGTTTGAGGATGCTCAAAGTTGAGTTTTCCCTGGGAAAGTTTTATGAGATCCTATCGCACACGGACATGCTGAATAGGAACATTGACTGGCTACATCAAAGGAATTATCCATAGGGTCACAGATAGCACGCAAACAGAAATGGATAAATGATTATTTACCATCGGCTAAGTAGAGGTTTATTCTTATGATGAGAAAACTACAAACAGTCTGTGAAAACATGAATGTTCCTTGTTGTGGCCAAACACCATAGAGCAACCCTGTAACTGTAGATGTTCCTGATGGTGAGCGATAAGCCGTTCATCACAACATAACACAATCATCTATAGAGGATACTGATACAGTGTTTAGACTTATTTGCTGTGCAAACTGCTGTTTTCCAATCACGCATCACTTCATAAGTGTCACATGGAGTTCTCTTTTACAAGGAACTAGATTAGTTCCCACAACACTCATTGATTATTGAGCGATCAGATATGCTTTAAGACCGTATGATGCACTGTTTGTATTAGAAATTCTGTATATTTATGTCTTTTGTTACCTAATTTAGCTTTATCATAAAATACTGAGCATTATTTGACCCACTTGACGTCTAATGCTTTTGTTTATTAGGTTCCGTTTTAAATGCTAATTGATGCCTCTCTCTGACTGTTTTAGAGAGGACCTATGCAGGATTTGTAGCTTAACTATGCTACATTTTTACCTTAATTAAACAGCTTTGGAGTAATTGTGATGGTTTAATAAATGGCTTAACTTGTTACTAGTGAGAATGGAGGCTCTCCGCCCTCCATGTGCGTGTCTCCTACTGCGTCTCTGGGCTGAAAAACAACTTTGCAAGATCAGTGTCGCCGCCACCGACACAAAAGTTCCCCGTAACCCGTAATCTCTTGTTTATGACAGATTAAACCACACAAACATACACATTGTAACATCGTATATGATATATAACGTTATCTACCGCTGTATTGATTGATTTCTTGACGGATTTGTTGTAAACAAATGCACATGACCAGGATGAGGGTTAGCAGAACAGTGGAAAAGCAACTGGATTTACATAGTTCCTCTTTAAATAGTGTGATATGTTTGTGTGAATGATTGTTTATTTGGTTATTTCTATAGAAACATTACGCAAGAAGTACTGAAGTGATTGGTGGAGGGGCGGGGCATGGGCCGGGGATGAATCCTTTTGGTGCATCCAGGTAATACAGTACCATGGATCTGGTGGAGAAGATGTAGAATTGTTTGGCCTTGGTTGAGCTATGTGCTCCACTGAACGACTGGCAACTTAAAGGGATAGTTCACTTTTTTTGAAGTGGGGTTGTATGAGGTGCAAATGGACCCTAAGTATAATATCTGCAGTAGACGGCTTTCTGTTCTTTTCTAGTTAGCCATACCACAGACTTGTGCTGGCTAGAGACATGGGCAGTGAATGGACGCAAACTAACAGTGTATTTTCGCTGCCTACAAAAAGTCCCATCTCAAATTAATACACATGCTTAAATGTATGTTACAAATTATTTACAGTGCATCAACTAGTCGGAAAAAAAACTTTTTTCCAGATATAACCAACTGTATCCCTCAGTGCGGAGAGGCTCCACGACGTGCTGTATCACTCCGCCTATTGCGTATTTGGATCGGACTCTTGGCGGTGTGTGGAAGAGGCAGAGTTGAGCGCTCTATTGCAGATACGCATTATACTTAGGGGACAGAACTATCCCTTTAAAGATGATTTTTACCTTTATTAGATTTAAATTATTAATTTATTTAATAGCTTTGGAGTGATTGTGATGGTTAAATGACTGGAAAAATTGACCGGACTTGAGTTCCCCTCTAACTTTTAACCATTTGCACAGTGCATATTAATGAAATGCTGATAGAGTTAATGTTGAATCAAATTGGGTTGGTTTGGTGATGTAACTGACTGGCATCGTTGCAGCTAGATGATTATTCGAGCTGTGTTCCGACAAATGCTGAGCAGGAACAGCAACATTGATGTGCAAGGGAAAGGTTGCTGCATTAATCTATCTTCCCTATTTTGTGCCGGGCCCTTCCCTCTGCTCAGCCAGTTCCTGCCTGCCAGGGTTCGGAAGCCAAATTGTTTCCCTGCCCTCGGGCCGTCCCTCTGCCGTCCACACAGCTGCCCCTTTGTGTTCGATTCCCCGCAGCCACATCCGAAGCAACTCCACATCCAGGACACACTCATACCCATCTCCCCTTTCCGAGTCAATGCAAACCCTCACATTAAATGGACTCTACTGTGAGACTAATGACCTCTGCGTTAAATGGGCGGAAGTGAAGTGAATGGGCAAGGGAAGCGCAAGTGCTGTAGCGTGGGTATGGTGTTGGGGGGAGTTGATGTAGTGTGAACGGGAGAGGTATACTCCCATCTCACTTAAGGCTTTGCTGCTCTTGGCTCGGGGTCAGAAGGAAGGCAGGTGCCAAGCAATGGAATCAGAGCTCAGGGGAGAAGAAAAGAAGGAAAGTCTGGCAGAGCTGATGAGCACCTTGATAATGAGTTTGTCCAGCGAGGGGGTTGAAGAAGTTGTGAAAAGGTCAGGAAGGTCCCCGCAAACTGGCAACATGTTAAAAACTTAGGAACTTTGGATTGCGTAATTGTTATTGAGATCAGTGTCAGAGATTAAAAGCCTTTTTATAGCCTTGGATGCTTGGCCTCAGGGGGTTTCTAGACAGCAGATCCCCAAGTGAGGCTGTGGCACACAATAAAGCTGAATCTGACTTTTTATTCCAGTATACAGTAGCATTAAAACTCATTGATATGAAAGTTTAACAAAAGAATGGGCTTTTAACTGAATCTTCTAATGCTCATTGGTTAATGGTTTCTCTTTGATGGAGATGGTTCACTCTTCCATATTTACATCATGAAACAATGCTAATCTTTAAAGGGATAGTTCAACATTTTTGGCAGATTGGCCCATTGCCATAAATCCCTATAGTCATACTGTAGCAGTAGGTTCGTTGCCTACTTCACCACGCTATGAGATAATAATGGAACGTTATGAGACGGAGTTGTTTTTGAGGTAAATTCATGCAAAACCGCTGATGCACGCTCCTGGGGGCAGTTTTTTCAGCAAGCAGTCTCTGCATTTGCCTCAAAAACAACTTATCTCATAGCGTGGTGAATGTGCAGGTCACAACTGTTGGGTTGTGTATTTGATTACTTTGATGAGGGAAACCAAGAAATCCCATTAGCTCTGAGCAGCTTGCGGCTCTGCTCCGCCGTTCTAAAAACAGCTTGCACCCACAATTAAAGGTAACGAACCTACTGCTATGACTATAGAGATTATGGCAATGGGGCAATTTTGCCAAAATGTTGAACTATCCCTTTAAAATCTGCACTGATGAATGAACTGTGGTCAGCACTGACTCCTTGTGACTTGTTGGACGTCCCACTGGGATGCTTCTTGTGGCTTTGTCAATTTAGCAGCGTCGGTCCTGGTGTGAAAGCAGGATGGGATTCCCCCTTAACTCCCTGACCACTGAGCTGCTCCTTCTGACCCTGACAGGCAGAGTTCAAGAAAATACTAAGAGACCTGACAGTGAGTTAATGTTATTTTGTGAAGACTGAAAGGTATAGGTAGGGTTAATATTTTGGGATATGCTGATAAACTATGGATGGTCTTATTCTTCACTGCATGTAACAACCTGAACTTGATCAGAAGGTTTTGCATGGTCACCGGAGTCCTGCATTATAAAAAGACCAGCTTGTTACCAAACAGAGGGATTTTGATCCAAACTTCTGTGATAAATCATGTAACTCCTGGGGTTATTTATGTGCTGTCAGAATAATATAACTCTTAAATTGTTCTCACTAAGCTGTAGAAGACGTAGCATAGCCGTCCGTTGTTGCCTAACAGCATCAGAGTCTTATAACTGCACTTTTCTTAATTACCTGGGAAAAAAAACAGCCCTCGAGCAGTTTGGTTTTCTAACTTCTGAGTTCACAGACTGATACTGGGCTCCAGGATCTGCTTTATCATGTCAAGAGCCCAGATTGTGAGCTATGACAAAAACCTGCTTGATCTTGAACAGGCAGTGGCAGTGCAGAAATTGTTACCACACACACAGACACACACACACCTCTTAGGGGAGACAGCCTCAAAACTGCATCTCTGCTGAGACAAGAGACATGAATTTGTTTTTGGAGTTCATTCATGTGTGGAGGAGTCACTTGTGTTTACACAGAAACAAGAAACTCTCATCAGGGATTTTTCTGAAGACTCGTCTGATCCGAGACAAAAAGCTTTGAACAAAAACCGGGACGATGTTCTCATGTTGACGTCTGATGTTTTTGGACCATAATATGAGAGTTAGCAGAATACAACATGTCAGATCATTTAGAAACTTCAGAATAAGGTGTGTGTGTGTGTGTGTGTACCCATCCTTTAAACCCACCTTTTGCTGCTGCTCTGTCCTGTCTTGTCTGTTTATTTTACCTTGCAGTTTGTAAATCTCTGATCTTCAACCGAGTATGTGAAATGTAGATAAATATAAAGATGAATGATGTCACCATGGTCTTCCATGACGGACCGTTATGTTGCTCTGTGGTATTTGTGTCCAGGTTCATGAGACAGAGCGGCGTCGCTGCTGAGAACAGCGTTGAGTTAGACGTTAATTACATGAAGGACGACGCGTGTTTCCTGTCCTCTCTGCATCATTGATGAGCTTTTAAACTTATTTTGCCACTGATGCTTTAATAAATGACCAGTGAGCATGAAGGGGCCAGTGAATCCACTGAGGGGAGTTTCTCTCATTTCATCATTTGTTAGATAATAATGGTTCCACCCAACGACACCTGTCGTTCCTTCCACACAATCTCTGGATGGATCTGGGTTCGTCTCTGTGATACATCCACATTAAAGGGATAATTCACCCAAAATTCTAATTTCACTCATTATCTACTCACCCTCATGTGGACTAAGGGCTGGGAGAAGTTTCAGAGTCCTCCGTGCCTTCTCTGAGTTACAGGGGGGCTCAGCGCAGCACTGCATGTCCATATGACGGTTGCGAACGGGGCTCAAATCTCGCGCGATTTGCACTGACACCGGCGGAGCTGTGAACTGGGTTGCGTAAGATTTGCACAGACACAGGCAGAGCAGTGAACTGAGACACTGGGAGCTTCCGCTAAAAACAAGTTTAAATATAGACTTATTTAATTTTTTCTGGAATAATTTCTCATGTTGGGGCTTCAATACAAGAGGGACATTACAGACGAACTGTGTGGAGGTATTTGGATGTTTTTTGGTGTGTCTTTTTGAACGAAGAAAAGTGAGCTCCGTTCGCTACCATCATATGGGCATGCAGTGCTGCACAGAGCCCCGCTGTAACTCCGAGAAGGCACGGAGGACTGCATTTCTCTGTGGACTGATGCTTTGATACTTTCACAGTATTAAAGGAGAGCTATGCACTTTTTCACTGTTTTGGTCGCTTTTTTCTCCACACAGCTCCCCCTATAGTTTCAGAGTGAATATTTTCACTGTTGTAAAATTTCAACGCTAACCCCTCCCCTCCTGGCCTCTCGTGAGACGAGATCTGGGCCACCGGGTCGGAAGCTCTGATCTTACAAGGTTGGTTTTCGGCCGCTAGGTGGAAGGCAGAGAGCCTCCGTTCACCCTGTAACAAGTCATTTATCCATCACAATTACTCCAGAGCTTTTTGATTAAGGTCAAAATCTTGCATAGTTCCTCTTTAACACTGAGTCTCTGGTCTGGCCTACAGAGAGATTTTGCTTTGCGCCTCCAGCCGTATTGCATCACAAAGCACAACTCACCTTGCATGGAACGTTTTAACGTGTATTTTTTTCCACAAAAACTTGGGGTTTTAAGGCCCATTACTGATGAAATGAACTGAAACCTAATACTCATGTTTAAAAGAGTAAATCTCAGGCTCTGTGTCAATATTGTTTGCTGCCACATGATTTACATTACTAGTGTGTGTAGTAATGGATTTTGAGAAGGAACCAGCTATCGGTCCCTTCCCTGCCTAGAAAAAGACGGCCACATTTCCCAGCCACATTTGAAGGGAGCCTTTGGGATGAGACAGTGTGTTTGTGTTGCGTGATGCAATCAGTGTGAAAATACAGTCAGTGAAGGATGCAGGCCCTGAAATGGGACTCAGCTGTAGACCTACTTTATATTCAAAAAACAAATGGAGATCTCACTTTGTACAATACGGGACCTCTCGTCCGTCTTTGTTACAAAGTTCATTTAAATGATCTGCTTCAGTTCTGTGTTCGGTCTTGTTGGAGATGTTGGCGTCCTACAGTAACTTTGAACGTTGCCTTCAGGAAACCCAGTTGAGCGCTTTCCCAGACATATGTGATCAGTGAACATCAGAGTCACATTTACATGACTTCATGCATTCTTCTCTCCGTGTACGAAGCAGACAGGGGGTTTTGTTTAAAGTTGTGGTCGATTACTTGAGCAGCGACTTGGTATTTGTGTGCGGTGCGTTCAGTTATTTTTAGGTTTGCCGCCGCTGTATCGTTCTCCTTCCCCGGGCTATTTGTAAGAGTGAGAGAAAGCGAGACCTCAAAGACCACAGAGAAACAGTGAAAGGGGCTGGGGGGGTTTGGGGGGTGGGGGGGTGGTTGGGTGGGTGGGCAGCAGCTTTGCCTCATTCCCTACATTCTCAACCCCCCACCTTCCTCCAGCCACGGCTGCTGCCAGGCTAAAAGGTTGAATTCCAGCCACTAGAGGCCTTTGTTCAGACAGGGGGGGCTCATCAAACGACAAACATCAGGAGTTCTCCGGGACCTGAGCGGATGTCTACAGGTCACCTATGCCCCCTCCCCTCCCCTTCTGCAACCCCCCAGTTTAATCATTATACTCTGAATCATCATGGACAACAACAAAATGACACTGACATTAGGATTTGGGCTGTATGGATTACTCAGTTGTCATATTACACAACACCATGTTGTAATAATTCAACTTTTAGCATAGTTTTTTTTTTTGCTTCAATCCATTGCTTCAGTAACAATAGTGATTTAATATGAAAATGTTCCCAACGTGTGATGTAAAAACAACACGATGTATGAAATAAATCCTGGTTAATGGCAAAATACATGATTTCTGGAATGGAAACAAATATTTAATTTGAGCAAGGTATATTTTTTGGTTAATAAAACCTTGAAAGAAGTCAGAAAGTTAGAAATGTAAGAGACTTCTATTTAAAGGGCTCATATTTTATGCTTTTCTAAATTTTATTTGCAGTGTCGATCCATAAGAAGTTGTATTTCTGGTTTTAAGAACCAAAAAAACACGTCAGTATAGTTTTACATCTCATCTCCAAGATAGCAATGACTGATTTATGACAGTTGTGACATCACAAAGACACAGAAATCCCTACGGCTCGTTTTAAGGCTGTGTTCTGAGCTCAGGCTGTGTGCGTTCTTCTGTGGACTGATCAAAAAACACTCGCAAATCTCACTTTAAACCATACGAAACCTCTGCAGACACGTCGCATTTTTGTGTGGAATGAAGCACATAAAGGAAAAGGAAGGCTTGTTGACCTACTTGAGGCCTCCTTTGGAAATCCCCCTGGTGGGATTGTAGGTCATCACTATTTCACACTCACTCAGACACAATCACGTATGGCTTTGTCAGAGTTGGTGTTAAAAGAAAGTCAGGAAACATTGCAGGTTAATTGGTTTGGGTCCAGAATGCGAGCATAATGATGAATGGAGCCACCAAATGAAGCCAAATTGCAGACACACCATAATGAAGCAAAGTGGTAAGAGGGCACTGACTTAAAGCACCCCTCATTCACTTTGTTTGTTTTACACAGGAAGTTACATGGCTGTCCTGTGTTGTCTTGGCTGTTAGCGCGGCGATGCCTTGGACTTTTTTTTTTTTTTTCCTCCTCCTTTCACAATGCAGTTCTTTCAAATTCCTTAAATAGATACGGACATTTATGGCATTAGAGTATTTCTGCTACCACTATTATGAGGCAGGAAGTGAGCCGTTCCAGACACTACAGGTTAATTCATAACATCTGCAACGCTCTGTTAAAACAAGGCAGAGCTGAGTGCCATGCACAGAGTCCTTCCTGTTTCAAAGCAGCCACACATGCACACACATGGGGGAGTGGAGTAGGGGGGTGGGGGGAATAGCCGCATGCATTCGGATTAAATGGTTCCAAGAAACTGAAGACTGTTGAGCTCGCAAACATTTAACGTACACACCGAACAAAACAAAACCATGTTTGAGTTTTTATTTTTTTTTATATATATTTTCTATTCTCTAAATGCAAAATTCAATAACCAAGAAGCAAAGAAAGATTTGTAAAGGCTGAGCAGACATATTGCATTGCCTTTTTTTTTTTTTTCTCCCCCCCTACTTTTCTTCCGCTTTTCCTTTGAGATACTTGGGAACAGATTTCACTTCAAACAGCAAAGGCTCCTAAATGGAGCCGATCCAATTTGTCTGCGCCTTTCTTTCTTTTCAGAGCACCCCCCCCTCCCCATCCCCACCACCACCACCCACCCCCACCACCACCCACCCCCACCCCGCTCCACTCCCCTCCTCCTCCTCCTCCTCCTCCTCCTCCTCCCCAAAACCCTCCCAACAAAAGGCTGCTTGTCTGCTAGGAATTTTCCACATTCTTTGCAACGACAGACATTTTTCCCCTCGGCAAATTCCCCCTAATCACAGGATTTAGTTGGACCCTGATAGGTGCAATTCATAACTCTGGTGGGGCATCGGCCGGGGGTTGGGGGGTTGTGCTGGTGCTGGTGCTGGTGGTGAGGAGGGTATAGGAGGGAGGGTGCAGGGTGGACAAGGTGGGCGAAGGGCAACTTCCTTCGAGGAAATAGTAAAAGTATTTCAGGAAGATGATGAGGCCGGTGCTGCTGGTCTGAGCCCCTGCTTCAGCTCCTGGGTGGCCCCGGTTCCTCTTCTCTGTGGAGCCGCCGGTGCTTATAGGTGCAGAATGTTTTCTTCTTGTCCTTCAGATTGTTTTCTTCCGTGCTCCTTTCTGGGATTGCATCAACAGAAATTCACACTTTACCTTTGCACAACCTTTTAAATGGATATTGTTTAGACGAAGACCTGCGTGAACAAGCTCCTCTGGCTGATGTGTAGACACCCAGACAACAACAGGCTGTAATGAGACTCTACCCCAGAGGACATGACTATTAAGGTTTTGCCAAATCATATTTAATAATCAGTGTCAAGTTAAAGAACATCTACAGCAAAGCCCCTCCCCTCTAAACTTTTCCAACAACTGATAATAATTCCAGTCGGGCTCTAAAACATGCCACTTGAGGCAGCGATTGGTCAGTTGTGTGTGTGTGTGTGTAGGGTTTGAACTTCTCACACAACCTCCTCCTTTTGTTGAAGCCCCTCTCTGTGTGTGTGAAAGTGTGTGCAGCCCATCTCCATTTGGATGATTAATTGTGCCAAGACTACAAAGACACAGCGTTCACAGAGCGAGGGAGATAGAGGAGGCAGTGGGATGCAATCTTTTCTGAATGGGTCAATGTACGTCAGCCGGCCCTCCTCCTCCTCCTCCTCCTCCTCCTCCTCCTCCTCCTGCTCACCAAGGCTGGATGTCGGTCTGACAATGTTTGGCGAACTTAATCAGGGCTGGAGTTAATACCATTAAGTAATTTTTAAAAGAGAGAGGGGAAGAAAGGAAACAAAGAGCAACGTAAGAGGATGAGAGAGGTAGAAAAGACACACATGTGGGTGAGAGAGATCGCAGGACAGAAAAGAGACAACTTGCAAAAAAAGCTGTGCAGAAGAGTTTGGCGGGAGGCCAGAGCTCTTTGTTATGGGAGGATACATTTCCTCAGTGAATGTCCTAACCATCTACAGTTTGGATATTATGTGCAAAAAAAAAAAAATTAGTTTTTCCTAAGATTGATGCTAATGTGAGATAAAGAAATGTAAGAATATTGCATGTATTCAGATACCTTAGTGTCGCACCATAAAAAGTAATTGCAAAACACTGCTCAGTATAAAGAACTTTACTTTCTACTGCTTTATATGCAAGTCTAATATACATAATCCATATTCCTTCTACATGCTGAAATATGTAGATTATATGTGAAACCTATTATGTAGGTTCTTATATTGTGTGTATGTTATGTACATGTATCCATCCCAAAGGCAGTCAGGATAAATGATCTACAGTGGGTAAAAGTCTGAGAGCACTTTCTAAGAGCAGGCAGACAGATGTAGAACACTGAGAACAGAAGTATGTTTTCATACATTTCTAAAAATAAATTAAAGATTACAATTTGTATTTAATAAAAAATAGTTTTACTATATAGTTTTATCCATTTTTAATTTTACATCTCACTAACATGGCAACATGGCCTTTTAAGGTGTATATAACATTTCATTCTCACCAATGTTCTCTTGCTCTTTACTTAGTATTTGCTTCCTCAAAGTTAAACTCCTGAGTCACCGGTTTGGTTTTATAAATGTTGGTCAACTAATAGATTATAATTAACCATATTAAACCAGGTTATAATTATTCTTTAGACACACTGTAACCTCCTCATTTCCCTAAAAGTTTCCCAGACGGACATTCCCCTCCAGCAGACTGTGAATTCCCACGTGTTTTACAAACCTGCCAGATAAGTCAAATGTTTACCGACCTAAGTGCTCTATAAGGCAGAGCTGTTACATTTTAACAATTTAAATGGAGAGCATTCCAGCTTTTAACGGCCTCCTTCTCTACGCGGCCTTTTTCGTCTGCGGCGCGTTTCATGCCGGACTCCTCATCTCCGCGCACCCAGTGTTTGTGGATGGAAGGTTTGAACTTAGTGGGTCAAATTATCCGTTTGGCTTCAAAGGGGGGTCTAAAGGTTAGCAGGGTCTGCTAACGGTTAACCAGAGCAAACAGCAGCAGCGCCTATTTTATGGGACAATTAATACTCGCACTGCAAAGACAGCAGAGCAGGAACACCTACATACACACACCACACACTATACAGTACAATCAGGTACATTTATATCATATTTACATACCTACATATACTTTTATTCATGCATGTTAGTCATTATACATCTATTAATGCTCTACATGCAATAATTGTGCTAAAATATAAGTAATAGGCACAATAACACTGACATTTGGAAAAAAATAATGCACAGCTCTAGTAAGAATCAAGTGAATTGTTTAATTTCTATTGTGCATGAGTTGCACCGTGTTTGCTCCTGTGCAGCAAAGGTTGAAAGTGCAGCAGCTCCGTGCAGCTGCCAGCCCAAATGCACGCCGGTATCACATCATGTGTCCTGACCAGATATTGCCGAGATAAGCTGATAGCGCAAACAACAACAGTGGAACATAAACCCCCGTGTTTTGGTAACCCTCCACGCACCAGCATACAATCAGTGCAGTTACGAGCGTGAGAGAGGGAATAAAAATAGCCTTGTGTGTGAGAGCACGGATCGGCTCACTTTTACGTGCATACAGTGCGAGTAAAACATGAGCCTGTGCATGGCCCTGTGCAGACAGCTGGATTGTTTAAAATAGGAGCCATCAGAAGTGCTCGAGACGGAAATGAGACACGGCTGAAACGCCTCCTGTGCAGACATGTCGTTTGGAGCACTTAGTTCAGTTTATTTTACATCGTTGCCTTTTAGTTCTGCTCCGGTTTATGACTTTTTTTTTTACTCTTTACAAACGAACCACAAGGAGTAAATACAAAGTTATTCAGACTGACTCACGTACTGCAGAAGTCTGGCGTGATCATCTGAACCCATATGGTGAAATAAAATTCTGGTGTATGTCAGCTCGGTCATACTGAGAGCCAGGCGGTCTTGGTCCAGTTGTTTAGTCTGAGCCAGACTTCACTTGACAGTTTAGTCACCAGTACAAACAAACTGCACCAAACAGGAAATGTACCAGTGTTCAGCTGAACTGAACCCAACAGGTGAGGTGTGACTGCACCAGTCCACCATTCAGTCCTGTAGTTTTTTAATGACATACACAGCTGCAGTGTATTTTTATCATGAATGTGTAACATTTATAAATGCATATTCTATTTTCTTTTCACCAAGTGAAGGCCAACATTTGAAAATATTAAAGATAAAGGTGTAAAAGTTAGATGCTATATACACACAAATAATGTTCCTTTTTTTTTAACCGTTTCCATTGAATGAATGAATACTTCATTATAGCACAATTACTAGCACACTTGGTGCACACATAATCTAAATGATTTAATACATGAATATGGTTTTATTTTCATTATGTTGAACTGAGATTATCCGCGATATCCTTATGAAATTCAGCTTTTCAGCCGTAAATCTGTATTTTAAGTATATTAAGTGTTTTACTTACTGCATTTATGAAATAAAAAGTCTCATGATAAATCATGTGAGAATATATGAGAGGGAAGGAGCCAAAGCAGCAGCTGCAAGCAGAGAAGAAGCTGCAGCCAGTGCAGGGCAGATCTCCAGAGAGTCTAGATACATGCTTGAAATGTTTATGTTGTAAACACACAACAATGCAATGAAATGATGGCAAGTGATTAGTATTAGTACTAAACTATAATTACTGATAGTACCAGATCAGACACAACCACAATGTTGCACGACCAACAGGTGAAGCTGTCGGTTCAATTCATTCTTGGTCATTTATGTTTAATTGTCTGAGTTCTGTTCATAATTCTGGTTCATTCTAGTGAGGTCATGCTGAGAAGATGGTTTTATATAGCCTGTGTGTGTGTGTATGTGTGATTGATGAGTGTGGAAAAATCAATTGTAAAGAATTTGAATGAAATAAGCTCGTAGATGGGATTCATAAATTTATGCAAAGGAACTTGAACGAGTCCACGTGAATCCAGGAACAAAAAGAAAGAAGCAAAAAAAAACAAAAAAAACCCGCCTTTTTGGAGCTTCTGTTATTTAGATACCACGGCATTGGTCAAGAACACCCAGTATGATGATCCTGGTCAAAATCAGTGGCATGATGAAACAGGGCGTTCTCATAGCAACAGATATGGACGCATGGTCGGGACCCACTGGCGTCACTTTTGAACACACTGGTGACATTGTCTAAAAAGGTCGTCACACAGACTTGAGACGTGAGTCAAATCCACATTACTACTGAACTTTGTCTTTATCGAGCCGCTCCACAATATTTTCCTAAGCTTAACCTTCTGTTATCTAAGCCTCGCCACAAACAGGACTCTGATGTGAACCCCAGTCTCTGGCCTGAGCCTCTGTCCGCCCACCCCCCACCCCAACCGCCTCCTAACTCCACTGCTGATTTGTTTAAAGCCTGCAAATATACAACCAATGTTGGTGTGAAAAGACGATTACATGGGGGTGCAAACAAGACGTTTTTAGAGACGGAGATGGTTCCAAGTTGTCTATCGGTGGACTGGGCTTGAGAATCCAGAAGTGGAGATTATTGGGCTGTCCCAAAGGAAGAGGTTTCCACAGGAACTGTCCAGGCTGTAAAAAACTGTGACGGGTGTAGCCACATTTGCAGATTGCACTGACTGGAGAGTCAGGTCGTCTTCGCCTGCGGAAGCTTAACATCCCATGATACTCGCGAAAGATTTCCATATCTCCGACATTCTTGGAGACATACTGTCATTATCATCAGCTCTTATACAGACCGTCCAGGACCAAATGCTCAGCCAGTGTCCCAGCAGATGGCACAGGAGTCAACTATCTTGGACCTTTAGCGGTGAGGTAACAGGGTCACTTTCACCTGCAAGCAATCCACATTTAACCCCTTAATATCCTTTGGCCCGTCTAGGGTCCGGCAGGCAAAAACACTACCCACAGACCAGTGGGTGTGAAAGGGTTTTAAACTAGACTTTCATTGGGTATGGATTCTTCATGAATGTTCTCAGACGCTTCATAACAGCGCAGTTTCTATTACAGTTTTTCGCCAAAAAAAAGGTGATATTTCTGAAATTTCCACAAATACTTGCTGGTGTTTCCATTGAAGGGTGTTTTGCGAATAAGCCGTAATTCTCGTAAAGTCTAGTCTCGGGATATCCCATAATTCTTGTCCCACAAGACTTCACTTTGAGGAAAGATGGACGAAAGCATCTTGCATTTCAACGGTTTTGCCGACTGCCGCTACAGCTGCTTTTGTGCGTATTTTTAACTAAAGTCAAAGGCAGCGCTTGAGCCCTTATGTGTGGCATACCACGCCACCTTGCTTGAAATGGACTGGTCACGTGACCCCCTACGTCATGTTTGGTGACACCGGTGATGTGCAAATGCAAAAAAAAGTCTTTCCATTACACTCAACACGTCTGAAAAACCACCTCATGAGAGTGGAAAAAATGTTTTAGCGATATTTGAGAGTTTTGAAATGTACGTGTTTCCATTACCAGTTCTTTATTGTGATATTTAGGTGTTCTGCATTTGTAGGGGTAATGGAAATGCAGCTTTTTCCGAACATCAAAAACGTAAGCCGGTTTTGCTCCTCCGGTGGAATTTTATGTTTACGTTTCCATGGTTTTGGTAGTCACGATAAATGCATGGATTTTTTTTTTCCAATGAAAATCTGTAAAACGCATGGATCATCACGCCAGCTTTTAACAATGGATATCACACAAATTGGCATCCGTGTTAAAAGCCAGCATTAATAGACCCATGCGTTTACCGCAACTATGACAACGACTGAAAACCCTGGAAACGTAAACGTACAATTCCACCGGAAATGCAAAACCGGCTTCCGGTTTTGACCATAGATGACGTTCGGAAACTTGTGGATAGTGAGACATTGTAAAGTTCTTGAATGTTGACTTTCACAGTCAACATTCAAGAACTTTACCATGCGTCTTTGTTTATCTGATATTTACTGTCTTTGTTGAGAGGAGGACTTGTGGAAACACCAACACATCGGTTTGTGGAGAGTACAGACCGGTACAGACCGGTACAGTACAGACCTATGACCAGTTGGAGGATCTGTAGATTAAGTCAGCCACCTTCAGACACAGTGGAAAGCATTGAGGACAGCTACCGTGGCGATGGCGAGGGAGCAGGGTGAGGGGCCCACCTCTCGTGATAGGTGGGGCTTTAGTGAATGGTGGCCTGTACAAGGTGCTCAGCAGAGCGGAGGCATTTCTGTCTTTGATCAGAGGAAGACTTCTGGAAAGAGGCTGCTGGGTGGTTGGAGAGCTGAGAGCCCGGAGCGCCGCATTCTTGGAGCCGCGGAGGGATTGGATTTCAGCTGAAATGGGGTCCCCACCGTGGGGCTCCTACTTTTATTTTATCATAACTGGGAATGGCTGAGGCTTGCCCACCCTGCCCTCATGCTAAGCCTCCAGCTTCCTGCCAAATTACTCGTAGGATGGAGCAGCTGCTAAGGCCTACAAGTGATTCATAGTGTTAGGCTGAGCAACATCAAAGATCTGCCAGAGCCTGTGAAAGACAATGCTTTCCCTTTTGTGTTACAGGGGGGGAGAGGGGTCCGGGTTGGGGCAGCGGGGGGAAGAGAAGCTTTACTAGCAGGAGGGGCTCCTGTACTTACAGAGCAGGTTTCACTAATGCTTATTTTAGAATACTTTGTCCCAGATGCTCTGCAACTGCAGCTGTACATTTTATTACTTTCAGACTGTAAACACAGAGAACTCTTCATCCTTTGTCTTTACGGTCATTCACTTTGACACTTCAAAGCATATTATCTACTTGTTACTTTGGAAGCATTAACTTAAACCCATACTTATTTTTTGTTTCATTATAGCAAATCTAATACATGTACATTAACTGAATTTCCTTATATGATAATTGCATATATACCCAAGCCTATCCAGATCATATATGGATCCTATTAGAAATTAGAACAATTTCATTTCAATTTATTCCATTCATGGTTTACATACTTCACATGATTGCACATATTTACATGATGTACACATAATCACCATAAATGAAAAGGAGCAGGATGAAGAAAAACGTATACCTGCCCCTTTCTATAGTTATAATTGCATTGGCTTAGTATAAACACCAATATTTTACACTATTTAAAAAAAAATTACGATTATGAAACATAACTACAAAACAAACAAACAACAAAAGTAGCAATGGACACAGCAAATGTGTGTGTGTGTGTGTGTGTGTGTGTGTGTGTGTGGTATATACAGTATGTATAATATATATCCATTACTAAGTAAAATTGAGATGTACTGAATATTCTGGTGATAATTTAATCACTGTAAGAAGCGGGACACGCATACACAGACGCGCAGGGCAGACATCATCACAAAGATGATCAACTGTAATTTTAAAATGAGAATGAGATTATTTGTGCAAATAACCATAATGCATATGTAATGCTGTTTGATCATTATATAAAATGTATATTGATAATTGAAATATACTAATTAGGTACAATAATAAGATGACGATAAATGATCAGGGCAGGAGGAGATCTAGTGGGAGGGGCGTGGCCAACATCCCATCATCACAGGGGGGCAGAGAGCTGCTGGTGTTTAGAGGTGAGGAGTCTGACAGTGCTCAGCATCCTCCTGTCTGTGTGTGTACTCCTTTCCAAATGTTTCCTTCACTGCTGCTTGCATTCCTCACACAGGGCCCATCCGGTGTTGACATGGACTCCATTACTGTGTTTGAGCCTACTGACATTCCACCAAGAGCTGGCAAAGAAAACACCAGCTGTTTGAACTGATCTGGTGTGTGTGTGTGTGTGTGTGTGGGTTGGGGACATGGAACTCTCTTCTTAAGGCCAGCAGCTGGCCGGGCTTACAAGCACCAGGGACTCTACATTTTCTTTCTACATTCTCAGAGCTGTTGGAGTGCTCAGCTGTTCAGCTCTGCTCCAGAGCTACTTCCTGTGTGTGTGCTGTCAAAGGCCAAAATGAAAGAAGACCTCAGTGAAATGAAAATCCAGGTTGTACCAACACGGTTTCCTGCACCTGTAGATAGAGGGTCTGAAAAGTTTCAAGTGTAAATGTATGGAATGAAAATAGCGCAAATGTTCCACATATTTAATTATATTTATAAATGTAAATAAGGTTTTGTACAAAAACCGAATTCCGCCCAATATATATATATATTTTAAATTCTTTGGTGGATGATTTTGGAGCTGTAAAGTCACCACTACACCAGTAGACTCCTCATCTCAGCTAATTCCACTTTATCATGTAATTGCCAACATTTTCCATTTATAGAGCTGTTGCATGTGGCTTCAGTGAGAATGAGTGTCACCCAAATAAGACATGTCACAGTGTGCCATGACTCTGAAGTGCGAGAGGCAGCTGCATCCTCTGTAAAGTCGACGTCATTCGTCATGAGCTGAAATTCCCCCGTGGTGTGCTGCTGCTGCCGCTGCTTCTGTTTGGCTCTTTGCCCACAATCACTGTACTGTTTAATGACTGTTACTGACCAGACGGAGTTCAGGTTCACATTCAGCCTGGGTACGTGACCTCGGCTCGCTGGATCACCATTGGAGCTGTGTTTACAGTAATAGAGAAAAATATAGGCACTTTAATCATACAGTATGTTGTCTCATTTGAAATAAGCCAGGAGATCAGAAAATTTTAAGAAAGATACACCCATCACACAGCAGTGATGTGCTAATTCTTATGGTTTTAATGCAGTTCAAACATCTGCAGGTTTGATTCATTCAGCTTCAGTTCAGTTCTACCTGAGCAGCCAGGTGTGGTGTAGAAGCAGAGCGAGTTTGAGTGAACTTCCTTTTTTGATTCTTTTTCTTTTTTTGGATCAAAATTTCAATTTTCAAGTTAGAAGAAAAGAACATGAGTGATTAATACCAAGGCACAAGGGGTGTAGACAATACACATTACTCAAAAGGACACTGACAGACGAGACGCATACAGAAAATAAAGTAACTGTAAAGTAAATTAAAAATGGTTAAAGAGAATATAATTGATCACATTGCTTGAACAGAGAAAAAAACAAAAAAAAACAGCAACAACAAACAAAACACAACAAAACAGGGCCTGTAGGATTGGGCGACCATAAATATTCAAAAGATAAGATTAAAAATATGATGACGTGTTAATTTTTGGATTCTTCGTGAAAACACAGTTCTGTGACTTTGTGGGTGACACAGTACAGGAGAAACGGGGTGTCACTGCTGAGCTTTTAGCTTTTAGCCCTGTGTGTGTGTGTGTGTGTGTGTGGCCAATCAGAGAGAGCAGAAACTCTTTGACTGCAGTCAGATAACACTTACAGTGAACCTTTAAAGTGCAAGTAGGTGTGAATGTGAGTGTGAATAGTTGTGTACGTGAGTCAGCCCTGTGATACTCTGGTGACCTCTGGCTGTATCGGAAGTCCCAGCTGAGCTGTGATTGGCTCTCACTCTGCTTGACCGTGAGCAATCCTTGTAATTGTTATTAAATGTAGTACATGCTGCGCCATGCCTTAATGAGTTTATACGTGTACTATTTATGATTAGTGGTTTTAAAGTCACTTACCTACATACAGGTATCATGGATGAGCATGAATTCTTCTTTACTTAAAGGGGACATATTTTCGAAATATCACTTTTTGGAGGCTCTTAAACATATAGGGTTTGTCTTGCCTTCCGGCCCCCAGAATGCGAGAATTTACAAAGAAATCTGTAATGTGCAGACTCCTTAGGTTGAAATCCACGTGGTTTTACGAGCTGTTCCCTCAGTTGTCTCCTAGTGATGTAACTAGGACTTGAATTTGCATAACCTCACCCCTACCTGGGACCGGTAGAAGGGGCGGGGCAAGCAGTGGTTCATTTGCATTTAAAGGGACAGGTACTGAAACCAGCCGTTCTGAACAGGGCTGTTTTGAGCAGATGAAAAGAGCTGTGATGTTTGATCCTTGGGGTGTTTTGACCACAGCATGTCACAGACATGTCTTTAAGACACCTGGGAACTATTTTAATTTGTGGAAAAGGTGTATGATATGTCTCCTTTAATGTCAGACACTTAATGATTCATCATCAGGGCTGTTGAGTGAAGAGTTGCTTCAGTTTGGCTGCAGACAAGATGGCAGAATGAGAAGTATCTTTGGTGAAGTTGTAGCTACGTAATTTGAAAATTTGAAAATACAGTTGCTCCTGACCAATGCACAAACACCAAATCTCCATCTCTCTCTCTCTCTCTTTTTTACTCATCACCACACACAGGCTCAAACTCATAGCATCAATTCACCATTTCTCAACAGTTTTTACATTCAACTGTAGCTTTTGCTTTTTTGCATCTACATGGTTTAGTAGCTTTTAACAAACCGATAAACCAGAGTCACTGAACATCTGCACATGCATCAACTTTGCATTCATTTACAGTCAGTTTAAGTTCAACCTGAGCCATAACTAATGACTCTATTCATCATCTACACAAGCTGCAGCTAACAAATGCCTGGGAAGTGATGGAACATTTCAGTTGAGAACATTAAATAGTTTGAGGCCACAAATGAACATAGAGACAGAAAGTGACAGTTTTAACACCTGCAGAAACACCACTGACCTCCTCTATCTGCTCTCTTGCAGCCACAGCAAGTCGTCCAGAAAAAGCCTGCTCAGGTAAGAGACTCACAGGACTCTACATGCACACAAACACAAATGCAAAACATGAACTTAACCCAAACTCCTATTCTGTGTTTCAATATGCTGCTCTGTGTTTTGACTTTTTATAGATAGTGTTTAATTGGTTGGAAATGAAAAGCGGGCTGTTGGCTAACATTCTGACATGTAGTAGATTGATGAGTTTTCTCAGGTCAAGACAAGTCGGTATACAATTATACAACAAGTAGTTCCGACCAAGCAATCTGATTGGTCAATAAGACATTTAGAACGTGCTCAAATCAGCATTACAGCACGGCTGACTCATCACTGAAAATATTACTTCGCCATGTCATGTTGTTTACACATCTCCATGGCAACATGGATTTTTCGTAATTTATTACTCGTGAAAATAAATCACAAACTACATTGACCTCCTGTAGGTTGTTCCTGACAGCTGCCAAAGTCACATTTATAGAACAATTATGTTTTATTTTTTGTTAATATATTGTAAACTTCCCCGTTACAGCAGAGAGGATTGTCTCCCTCCCATGTGTGTAACGTTACAAAGTCGGAGAGACACGAGTTGTGATCGCGGTGAATATGTTTTTTAAAATATGGCCTGGAGCTGAATATTTTCATTGGATAAAACGGAGGTGATTACCTGTATGTTTCTCTCTCTCCCTCTCTCTCTCGCTTGCGTCTTTTGGGCTTTTAAATAATCTGGAGTAATCGTTTGGCTTTCTCTATCAGCTGTGTCGGCGACACAGCGCTATAACTTCATTTACATGCAGAGTTTGCGGTTGTAGAAGCTACATCTGTGAAAGGAAAAAAACGGCATCTTTGTCATAACTTGTGCGAGTTTGTGCGGTGTTGATTTAGTTCGGGAAAGACAGAGACCGCGTTAAAACATGAACGTCAGCTCAGAGTTCACTCATCTGGGACTAGAAAATCATTTCTGTTGCTAGGTCGTTACTAAGGTTCGGACTATTTGCTGTAGAGGTGAACTAGGTTCCATTACACATAGGAGTCTACTGACGTGACTGATTGTGTTTCAGTTATTAGTCAGACCCCATTTATTTCCATGGAAACGGGAAGCACACTCGCAAAAAACTTTACATTTTGAGAGCAAAACGTCCATCAACATGAATATTTATTTAATTATACGCTTTATTTTGTTGGTAATTGTTGTATAATCGCAATATTACCCTCGAGGGTGTGCTTAAACGTAATTTGAGCACTTCGGTGATGCTTGCGGACCTCGGCGCAAGCGCCTCGGTCCTGACCGCATCACCGTCGTGCTCAAATGACGTTAAAGCACACCCTCTCGGGTAATATTGCTTAAGTAGACAAGGTTGATATGTTTCAAATGGTACAAGACTTTTGAAAGATAAGTTTGGTTACGCAACACAACACAACTTTTAATCAACAAAATACTAACATCAGTATTCCAAATTGGCACGCATGTCGACATTGGAATGGAGCTTCACCTAAAACGACCATTTTCTTGTTCGTTTTGAAAATGTTTCCCATAAACACGGCGCTGTGTCAAGAAATATCTGCGTGCAAACTGATCCACTGACTAAATGTTGACTGAGTGGTGTATCGGTGATGCCGCAGTGTCTGAGGGACTAGACAGTAGTCGGTCGTTGTTGTTACGTTATGTCCATAGACTGTGTAGTGTGGCTCAGGTTACAGGTTAGAGAGGTGGGGGGTATGACATCATCATCTCACAAAAGATCCGTTTTGGGTGCCTACATGAAGACGCTGGGGCGGCGATTTCAGATTTTCCCACTCTGGGACCTGTTTCCAAAAAAAAACTAAAAACTTTTCCAACAAAACAGCGAAATGATTAAAAAAACGTATGCGGACTTATCACTGAAACCTGGCCCATATAGTGTATAACAATGTTGATGTACAACCTGTGGGGTTATTTTACAAATCCACGCACAATAGACAAGTCTTACGCCACACACAGTGAGTGTTTGTCAGTGTTTTCTAGAACAAAGAGCAGCAGAAAAATTAGTGTTTAAATGAGTGTTAAACTTAACCTTAAAGGGATACTTCACCCAAAATCGATAATTCACCAATCATCTAGTCACCGTCATGCCAAGGAAGGGTTTGGAGAACTTTCAGAGTTATCAAAACGCTTTTGGAGTTCCAGGGGGGTCCGGCTGGCAACAGATTTTCATATAATGGCGGCGGATAGAGCTCACTTTTGAATTGTCCAAAACACACACTATGAAACATCCAAATACCTCCATACTGCTCGTCCGTACTGACCCAAGTGTCCTAAAGCCGTGACATGAAAAAGTTGTTCGGAAAAAAATAATTTGATCTCTGTTTTTAGCCTTGTTGTAGCAGTGGCTCCCAGTGGCTCTGTTGATGTTTGTGTGCATGCGTGAGATTTGCTGCAACATGTTTTTCAGTGTTGATGTGATCATACATCCGATGATTTACAACAACGAACGAACATCTCGCAGCAAATATGAGCAATCAGGACACTTGGGTCAGTACAGACGAGCAGTATGGAGGTATCTGGATGTTTCATAGTGTGTGTTTTGGACGATTCAAAAGTGAGCACAATCCGCCGCCATTATATGAAAAAGCCGGTCGGACCCCCCCGGAACTCCAAAAGCATTTTGATAACTCTGAAAGTTCTCTGAACCCTTCCTTGGCATGACGGTGAGTAGAAGATTGGTGAATTATGAATTTTTGGTGAGGTATCCCTTTAACCTGTTGACCATCTGTCTAGCCCAGGTTCCCTTAGAGTTTTTACGGCGCTCATAATGCTTTGTGGCTCTCACACTTTTGTTCTCTGTTGTGTTTTTGTGTCTAAGTTCAGCTGATGGACTAGCGAAGCCTCTCTGAGTTGGAGTATCCATGTAGCTAATGCAGCAGTGCTTTTGTTTGTAGCTATAAAACTCCTATAAAACGCTGGGCCCGGTGAGAGCTGCGGTTAAAGTCACGTCTGTGAATGCAGGAGCGGCTTCTCCGAGAGAGAGAAGAGGTGAAACCAGACGCGAGTTATTCCCGGTTTGCTCGTAGTGAGAAATTCCAAAGTAAAGTGCAGCTCTTCCGCGTCGTCGGCCGTGTTCACATGCAGCAGATAATTAGATGTCGTTTTGTGTTGCCGGTGCGAGCGCCCCCCCCCCACATCAGAGGAACCAGCGAAAGCAGAATGGTAATAAGTGAGTGAAACATGACACAGGACCCCCACCCCCCCCCCCCCCCCCCCACTCCCCCACCCCAGCATTCTCTCACACTCCAGGAATCCACCAGCCTCCCTCCTCTCGCTGGTGTGGGCCACTTCTTGGTGTGAATGCATAACTCGGCTCTGATTTGTAGCTGTGTGGGAACAGTGCTGAGGTAGTTTGGGAGGTGCCGTGAGGCCCTGGGAGCTGCAAACCATAAAAATGTCATTTAGCTCTCCCACTTTGATAGGCTGCTTTATCTCAGCCCCACCTCCACCAGCCTGTACAAAACCCCAAACCCTTTTCATTTCATCCAGCGCTCGGGAACCGCAGGGTGAGGTGGATGCGTGACCCAAACGGAAGCTGCAAACACGCACACGCAACATGCACATAGCACAGTTTCCTAATGACGTCTCAGCTACTGTTGGCTACCACATCCTGGTTTCCCTCCCTTTTTTTTTTCCTTTAAAATACGATTTTAATTGACCTGTCTAAATATCACCTGATTAATAACTCGGCTAAACTAACTAATGAGCAGTGTGAGAGGCAGAATAGGGAGTGAGAGAAGATCAAACCATACATGACAGACTGTGGCTACTCCCCAATGGTTGATGATGAGACTCAGACCGGCCCTGATGTGGAAGCTCATCAGAGGAACCGGGTGCAGTGGGTTCAGATGGGTGTTGGTGTTAGAAATAAAAGCAGTTTCTATATTCTCCAGTTGCCAGTCAGGAAAAATGGCAGCAAGAAGAATCACCTCATGTATTGATCTATAGATATTATGATCAAATAACTGATAAATCTGCTGATGTTTTTCCCTTTACAGGCTTTATAAGAGCCTCTCTTTATAAAGCATAACTAGATATTAGATATATCTAACTGATATGTACTGTAGGTAGATAATACACTTCTGAACTATCATCTACACTATTTATTTGTTTGCCAAAGATGTTTCCACATAATATAAGATAAGAAGTACAGTAAGGTCACACAAAACCTTGAATCGGACAATTAAAACTATTGATTTTTTGGGCTGTTGTAAAAGTTCAGTCAAAGGTTTGCTGCACTGATACGTGGTTCATAAATAAATAATGCAGTACTCAAAGGAAGGAAAATGCAGGAACCAAAACTCTTAAGTAGTGTAGACAACAGGAGAGAACAAACAAATCTAAAGCCAATTTCAAAGATTATGTTCAATATACATAAGTACAGCACTTTACATTGATTACATCATGTACCCTTTCATTTCCATCATTTATCCCCATAAACTCAGTCATTTAAAAGAAAGAATCAGAGTTACCTTAAAGCAGAAGTAAGCGATATTTTTGTGTTAATATAAGTCTTAAATAGTTATATCTTCCGACAGCAATCACTTAGATAGAGTGTTTGGTCTGAAACACGGGTCTGTCAGTCACTCTGCTCTGCTCTGAGCCGAAGAGAAAACATTTATCGTATCCTACAGTTTTTATCCAATGAGGAGAGAGAACAGCATATGAAGGGCTGTGTGTGCAGCCAAGGGATGCGCCTGAATGTGGTGACATAGGGACGAGGACCAACAGATCCATGACGAGGGCGGGGGCTGCTAACTCCATCTGCTGACAAGACGTTATGGTGCGTTCAAGGCAACTCGTGACTCGTGTTTTTCCGACCTATGAAGTTGTACCAGTTCGATCTGGTACGAGTTCTCGGGTCAGAAGTTACGAGTGGCCGTTATAGTGACTTTCACAGGTAAAACAGGTCGGAGAAACACGAGTGGGTTGCCTGGAACGCTACAAAGTCGTAAGTTGTGACTTGAAGCTGTAATTTACGGTTTCAAAAGCCTGCCTGGAACGCAGCATTAGCCAAAACGACCGGATCGCTTACTTCTGCTTTAAGTTTTTTTTTTCTAATCTTTGATCACTAAGGTCTAAAAGGACTAATGTAAGAAATTCACCTGTTGTCAGTTAAGAAAACCATTAAAGGGACAACGAGGAGTTTTGGAAAAGCGAAGTGTTTTCACACTACATTTTTGAGCCTCCGCGCGCACCGTAGAATTCTTCGACCGGCGCAAGACGGACTCATGTTTTCATTCATCAAGAATTAAAGTCAGAGGTTCAAAGAGGTTCAGTTACCGTCGTAGTCCCGACCATAAACAGCGATTCGGCGGCGTTATTCTCATGAGCGTCCGCGAAACCGAAAATAAGGAAACGCTGGTCGGCTCGCCCAGCATTTCCGCCACCACTAATAATAACAAAATAACGATAGAGACAAAACGATATATTTATCGAAAATGGGCCCATTAACAAGTGTGGGTAGCGGAGATTCATCCACATTAACGTGAGACTTTTTTATAACCAAATAGAAACTCCTCGTTGTCCCTTTAAGAGAAGACTTAAGCATGTTTTCTATTAAGGAAAACGTAACTAAACCTTTTAATGGAAATGTTAATTTAGCGTTTTGTACAACTGGTCCCCTGTTCTTCAAGTCTCAAGGGGTTGGCACATCACAAACCTGTAGGGAACACGACTGGAATCATTATGAAGCCATCAAAGTCATCGACCTGGTGTCACTGAACAGTCAGAGGACAACTGAGGAGGCCTATTAACGTCTTAAGTAAAACTTACTGCCATGACTGGTACAAAGTCAATGGAAAGATGCAAATAGAGGCAAACAGATGTCAAATGGCTGGAAGGGACGCACGCTGTGAGTTGAGTGTTTAGAGAGAAGAGAATAAGAAACAGAAGCAACAGAAGCAACAGAATGGGACAGTTGGACAGATGGGTCAGGAGCACACAATATGCTCATTTTATATTTGATGATTATTGATCATTATGCCCGTCAATATCAGGAACAAGATCTACTACGACCTCTTTGTATGTACAAAGTGCAACACTGTTAAACACCTGCAAGTCACTGCAAGTCTCCTCCTGCTAGCATGATGGCGTGAAATAGTGACTAGGGTTGTTTTTTTTGTCCCACCATCACCTTTTTTCTCTCCTGCTCTCATTTGCCCTTGTCACACATGGTAGCATTTAGCGGCCCATTCAAAGCCAAAGTGTATGGGCGCTAATGAATGGAGTTGGGGCTGCAGAATGCAGGCAGGATTGGGCAGCGGACCTCTGGTGAATGGGTGCACCGCCACGGTCTGGGAAAGGAAGTGGGTTATAAATTGTATCAGTTAGCCTCCCCTAATAAAATGAAGCCATGTGGAAAATGAAATCCATCTAATCTGCGGAGGGAGGAGGAGCATCTTCGCTAGTTGTCACAGTAGTGACAAAGTAGCATTTGTTGGGACATTTGTAGAGGTATCATTAACTTATCATACATCATTTTAGATTTTTTTTGTAAAAGTAAATCTCTTTGTAACACAGACTATACACACTGTTTTTAGTGTGTATAGCAGAGTCAGTAGAATATAAACTAATGTATGCCTCCAACAACCAGACTAGTTTCAGCCTACAGTACATCCCTGTTTATTCAGAGTCATATGTACTACTCCTACAATTTCTGCAAGGTTTTGTGGAGATGATGTGTTAACAAGGCTAAAAGCATGTCTTTTGAGGTCACTGTGAATTTGACCTTTGACCACTTAAGTGGTAAGTTCATCGCTGAGTCCTAGTGAATGTTTGTGGCAGATTTGAAGAAGTTATACTGTCGAGATATTGTGTCCACAAGAATGGACGGACAACCTGAGAACAATACTCTTCTGGGATATTGGAATGAATGAGGCATAAAATTATTGTTGCCACACAGTCACCGTGTGTGAACATGTTGCTGTCTGTACAGCCACTGGAAGTACTAAAATAAAGGGTAGTACGTGTAAAGGTTTGAGTGTTGTATAAAATCTGTTGTCTCCTGCAGCAGGACGGTCCACAGACCTTGGCAGGTGTTTAAAGAGATACAAATTGGCCCATTGCCATAATCCCTATAGTTTTAGGAGTAGATTGTTACCTTTAATTGTCGGTGCAAGCTATTTTTAGAACGGCGGAGCAGAGCCGTGAGCTGCTCAGAGCTACACTACGGAGGCTAATGGGATTTCTTGGTTTCCCTCATCAAACTCATCAAATACACAATCCAACAACTCCACAACGCTCTGGTGGACAAGTTGTGACCTGCACATTCACCACGCTATGAGATAATAACGGAACATTACAGACAGAGTTGTTTTCAAGGAAAATGCAGAGACTGCTTGCCGAAAAACTGCCCCCGACGGGAACGCGCATCAGCGGCTTTGCATGAATTTACCTCAAAAACGACTCTGCCTCGTAACGTTGTGTTATTATCTCATAGCGTGGTGAATGTGCAGGTCACAACTTGTCCACCAGAGCGTTTTGGAGTTGTTGGATTGTGTATTTGATGAGTTTGATGAGGGAAACCAAGAAATCCCATTAGCCTCCGTAGTGTAGCTCTGAGCAGCTCGCGGCTCTGCTCCGCCGTTCTAAAAATAGCTTGCATCTACAATTTAAGTTACCTACTCCTAAGACTATAGGGATTATGGCAATAGGTCAAATTTGCCAAAATGTTGAACTATCCCTTTAAATATCTGTCTGACAAGATTTAGTCATAAATGTGTAGAGGTGTTTGGTTGAGATCAAAGTGAACACTGAGGTGAAATCAACAGCAGCTTCTACTGCCACCGAGTTTCCAATGAGAGTCATTATGTTGTGGCTTTAGTTTATGAATTATTATTAATTCTGGTGTGGGCTTAGTTTGTACAGGTGAGTTACATATGAATTAGAAATTATAATACATTTCATGCAGAAGAGATTTTTCTAGGAACTTCTGGGCTATATTTTCTCTGTCTCAGCATTTTCTTTGCTGTACGTCCTTATTATTGACACGTGTTACCTTGGTTTTGTGTATTTACAGGACCATTTGAGGCCTTTTATTCATATTTAATCACTTGGGCCCAGGATTGAGTTTGACCTGTGGCCCTTGGCTGCATGTTATCCTCTCTCTCTCCTCAATTTTCTCTCCCTCACTATGACTAAAATCAATGTAATCTGTCTCTTGTAACCTTTTCGGTCAGTAATCATTTTTCAAGTTAAATCCAGTCCAGTCTTGATGCATAACAACTGACACAGGTCGAGGTAGGAGGTTTGCATTACATGCCTCGTAGCCACAAAGCCTGTGCACATAGCAACCATAGGAAACAGTGTAAGCACTTAATCCAGATGTACAGCTGAAGGTTGCAGAGCGGTGAGTGTACAAACCTTTGAGACGAGGGAATGAATATCTGAAGGAAGAAAAACAAAAAACAAAGTGAATTTGTGTTTTCATCCCATTAAAGACCTTTTTAGCATTAACTGACTGAAATGTGACTTAAATGGTGAATCAGTACCCTGACATACGGGGGTCTGCTCTGTCCTGTCATGCACATTTTGTTTTGCACCATTTCCTGTCCCAGGTTAATCATTCACCATGTGACCATGTACCGTTTAGCTGCCTGATTAACCCTGTGAACAGCAGATCTGACCGTGGCCATCAAGAAAAGAATGGTGTGAGTCATGTGTTTATAGAAAACTTAAAGAATTTTAACTGTTGTTGTTTTTTTATTCACAGGAAGAGGAAGAAGAAGAAGAAGAAGAAGAGGCTGGAGAGTCCCCGGAGAAGGACTAAACTTCCACACCGTCAAACCTCTACCTCATTCAGCTGTCAGGTCTTTCAAAGGGAAAAGACTGCCTTGACCACTTATTTTTGACTTTTTCCATCATTATTTTACATGGTTTAATTTCAGTTAGAGAATTTTCAATGTCTGTTTTTTTTTTTTTTTCTTTTCCTCCAGTTAATTCGGTCTTTGAGTGCATCCACACTGATCTGTCGCTGAACGGGCAGAAATTGTTCAGGATTGGTCTGAAGTTTGATTTTTTTTTTTACACAGACAGAGCGTTTAACCGCAGCAGCTCGAGGAACATCCAAAAGAAAAGGTTTAGTGATAAAACAGCTGCCAGCTCCTATTGGCTGAACACAAAGATCATCTCTGCCTCTCACAACAGACACACACCAGGCAGAGACAGACATGTACAAAACAAAACAAGCCTCACACACTCCTCAATGAACATCGACTAGATACAAACAGAAACAAGTGTGGCCACATCCCAGCTGTTGGGATTTGTAGTTCTAGGATCTTCAGAACATCGTCGTCTTCATGACAGCGTCAGCATCACCTGAGGACGGTGAGTTGCAAATCAAATGCCCTCACAGTACCACTGCAGTTCACACACACACACACACACACACACACACACACACACACCATCGCTGCTGACTGATTCTCCAGATGTTGACAGTAGAGAGGAGACTGGAACAGTCTGGTTTTGTCATACAGAAATGTAGAACAAAATGTCTGCTGCTCCAATATATCACTGTTGGCTCGAAAACAAACGAACCGCCCCGACCTTCCCCACCCGTCACCCAGGCTGGTGTCAGACCACCAAAGACAGGGAGACACAGACGTCTCTCCTCAGGGCAGGGGGTTTATCCGTCCTGCTGGGTCGAAGCCATTTGGGAAGAAAAGCTTGTTGTCGCTAGCATCGGCTCAGATTTAAAGGTGCTATATACTGATTTTTAAATTGAAAGTTCAATTGCAAGTTTGTGTAGGAGGACGTTTACCAGTTCGTCGCTGGAGCAGAAGAAGCAGATCCCATCCCATAGAACAGACTGTTTAACCAGAATGGTAGAGTAAAGAGAAGCAGCGAGCAAAAGAAGCATCAAAGTGACAAGAAAGATATGACTTCCTGTCAAGACTTTCACAATAAAACCAGAGTGGAGCGAGGACGATCATGATGCTCCACTAAAGACTGTCATTCGATCTTTTGGCTTGATCGTCCTCTACTAGATTCCACATACATCGTCTTACAAAAAGGCCAGCTTTCAGTGTCGTTGTGCTTTAATAGACATGTAACTAACTAGCTCCAATACAAAGGTTCATAGGTGCAAATCTTCAATGACAGGGTTAGTTTCTTAAATCTACAAATTAACCTACACCAGAGGCACATTTGACCAAAGTCCTTTGGATTAATATAAATTATAATGAAAAAATCTGTTTTGTTGCATCAGGTGATGCTGCATTCAGCTGGAGCACTTAATAGACTTTAAATCAAAGTGTCAGGCCCTGTATCGAAGCACAAGGCAGCATTTAAGGGCAATTGTTGAATTTAGATGAAAAGGAAATTTAGTCAACCAATAATCTTTAATTAGTATAAATAAATTGCAACCTTTTGGGTTATGTGAAAGGCACAACAGCTTTAAAATTTCAAGCGCTGCTTTAAAAATTGGATTTAACCTTTTTTAGTTTCACTCCCAGGTTGACAAAATGTGTGGCTAATTCATATTCATTCTGTAGGAACTTGTCTGAAGTGAAACTTGGCTGTTGTTGGGTTCATGTGCTTTCTGTAGACCAGAGTCTGCACTTAGCCAAAGATACTTTGTTCTCACACCTTAACACAACAAAAGAGGTGATGTGTCAGGCGAAATATTCAGGTGATTGATGTTACCATGAGATATGAACTGAATTTGAACCTAAATAGATCCAGTAAAGATGAAGGATAGATAAGTGATTTCATCCCCAGTTTAAACCACAATGAATGAATGAATGAATTTGATGCTTTCAAATTAGTCAAATAGTAGTAAATAGTTAACAGTGATTCAAATATGTATCCAAAGCTTTAATTGTGAAATGAATGATTTCATGATTTCACCCAGGATGGTTTTACTTCAGCTTGATAAACCAGAACATCAGAGCTCTGCCTTGCTCTCCCTGTCTTTGGTGGACTCCCACACCTCCGATCATCTCCACATCCTGTTGGTTAATCCACAACAAAGCTGTTTGACATTGCATCAGACTACTGTATACCTACCATTTGTTCAGATTTACATTCACATGTTCACTCAGTTTGTTCTTTGCGCAACATAGCTTTAATAACTTGATTCTCTCATTGATGTCACACTGCAAAGAAATCCACAGACTTGCTCTGCCTTGCTTTCGTAAAACCTCAAGAACAAAAACCACAAGAACAAACCACACATTACCTCTCAACACACTTGATACCTGGATTAAACTACAGTGTGACATCGGATGACTCATCTCGCACTGTAATTCTGGGGAGCCTTACGTTTTAAGGAAACCTGATGGTATAATACCAGCGCTTTCTGGTCACTGATATGCAATATCTTCTCATGATTTCAAACTACCTCTGACTCAGCACATCCAGCTCATAAAACACACAAACCAATGCATGGGATGGGAGAGTGCGTTCAGATATTTGACAATGTGTTGTAACTTAATACTGTACATTAAAGCGAGGTCATGCCGGTTGTTCTTGTCACGGGGGATTAACGGCAATTTGTCTGCAACTGTTTTGTTTGATTCAGTCAGGTAAACTCTACATAATCCACAAAGAAGCAAAAGTCAAATGTGACAGAGTCACGTGCACCAGCGTTAAAGGAAGATAACGGCTTTTTCATGTTTCTTGACTTGTGACCCTGTTTCCTGTTGGTTATGATGGGTTACGCAGACAGTCTTAACGTTCACACGTCTCATATTTTACACTTTCCCAGTGTTTTATATGAAGAAGATATGATGTAGTTTTACACCTCCTCTGGAGCTCTAGTAACAACAGAACAATGAGCCAATCAGAGGAGAGTTGTGTTGTGACATCACAAAGTTACAGATTTCATTTTAAGGCAAAGTTTCTGACTAATAACTTTGCTACTCCTCTTTATGATCAGAAAAGCATGGACATTTACTCTTATACAATATGAAACCTTTACTCTAGAGAGTGAGATTGCTAAAGTGAAAGTATGAAAGCACACATCCTTTCAGGACTTCGCTGTTTGTACATTTATATATATTTTTTATTTATATTAAAAAAAAAATAAAATAATGGAAAATCACTAGAAAAGTGTACAACATTGGATCTGAGATAAAACTCATCCATTAAGATAACATAATATTTCCAAATTTAAACATAAATAAGATGTGGCCAACAGCTTTAATCACATATGAATGTTTTCTAAAGTTGAACCCTGTTTTCTACATCCCAGAGTGTGAGGACGTGTTTATTGATCCAGCTCTGATCACTGCAGTGTAACTGAAACATCATCATAACCTTCAGGTGTAATGGTCAAAACTGTGAAAATAAGGCAGGTAAAAAATAATCTCTCTCAGATTTTTCCTTTAATTAGAGACAAACTCTCAAGACGATAATTTCCATAAGACTTTACTGTAAATTACATTTTTCTTTTGTACTTTCAATTTTCATTTCTGTACAAAAAGAATCTATAGACATGGATGATGTAATTTCACTTGGGAATTTTATTATCATAACAATCTTAGCTATTGCCAAGATGCAGTCTTTAGAGTTTGTCTCCAGCTACACCTGTGCACCTGGCGCTGACTTGACATTTCCTTCTTCTGAGATTCTTGGAAAAAGCCAGGATTCACTCGTCTGTTTTTATATATATACATGATATACAGTATATATATATACAGTATATACTTAAAACACAAAAGCAGCTAACCTTTTAAGTACTGTTTTCCTCGTTCACCTCAATGTTAATTTGTATCTTAACATTGTAATGAAACATATTTTACATTATCTGCAAACTGGGACTTCTGTTTGACAAACTGTTAACTTGAATTTATTTTGTACTGATTTACACAATGGTTTAATACGGATCAAGTGTTTGTATGACACTACATGATATAACTACATATGTTTTTTTGTTTTTTTGTGGGGGGGCTTTGAATAGTTGTTTTTCCTGAGTTGTGTACTACCTACGTATATATGTACAGTACCTCAAATAGGCCGATAAAAATGGACTAATCAGTTGACAAATACCTACCTCCAGTCTTGAAAAGGAATGATTCTGCCGGTTTACTTTCAGTATGAGTTACATTGACGTATGATATGATCCATATCAGGACTACAGAAGCTCCTTACGTTGAGTATTGTATCAGATCATTCAGCTTCAAATCTCAGTACATTTGGATTCTCACCTTCAAAGTGACTTTCAGGTTTTGAAACAGATATGTTTGGATTTTTGTATATTGCATTCATGAATATGTTTTTTTCTTGTTTTTAATTAGTAGATATCAATATACTTGATTAGCTGTTTTGTGTACTTCACACAAATGTGATTTTCTTGTCTTGTTATATGGTTAAACCAGATGTATATGGAATTGCTTTTTTTTTTCACTTAGTGATAGATTATATAATTTTTTCACCTGTCATCATGGCAACCTTTGAAAAAAAAAAGTTAACATGGTATTTTGAACTTGGCCAGAGGTAGAACCTCAGAGGAGCTACACTCATCCTGTCAACCTGCCTTCACCAGCAACACCAGAGCTGCACAGTGACCAGCAGCAGTTTAACACCAACCGACAACCTGCACAGTGTTTTGAAGCATCAAGGCGTCTTCAGTCTGAATGCAAAACAAACCATCACCTCTATTCACATTTGGTATAGTCGTTGTCTCAACAGCTGTATGGATCTTAGATTAATGTATTTTTCACTCATTTCCTAGAATAGGCTAAGTGTAGGGGCAGAGTTGCTAAGGACTTAAGGATACAGTGTGTGTGCAGACGTGTGACTCAGGGCAGCTTTGTTCGTGCTGATATCTTGCCTCGACCTTGATTGTCACCTATAAAACTGAACATACCTCAGCAGCTTCATCAACTTACTGCTCGCACAAAAACCAGCCTATGATACTTCCACATCAGCACTGTACTTTAATACGTTAGAGAAGATTTTTTAACACAAGGATATGCTTAATCAGTTTCTAGTCTTATTATTTTAAGTGCTTTAGACTCTGCCCGTTCACACAGTCAGTATCCATCACAGCTATGTCAATTTGGGATTCAAGGACACTTTGGCATGCAGACAGAAAGAGCAGGAATCAAACTGGCAACCTCCTGATTAGTGGACAACACACTTTACCTCCTGAGCCACAGCTGCTATATTCTACCAGCCTGCTGCTTGGCTTCAGTGAGACTTAACACTTTGGTGTTTCATCTTAAAAACGTCAGACTAGTGTGTTCTAATGTAAAATGTCCGGCTGTTAATTTTACTGCCCCGCTCTGAACAGTATCACTCCGTTTACACCTGGCATTAACATGCATCAATTTGACCAGATCGCATTTACACCTGCCATTTATATACGTATCCAGTGTCCACATTAAGATCTGATTGGGATCCGATCACATATTTCCACGGGTAAATTAAAAAATTAATTAATTAAATAGTAGAAGATAAAGAGAAGCCAGTTTCATGTGTTTTCATGTGTTTCTGCCATTTGTTTTACCATTGATTCTTAAATTGCTTGGATACGATAGGAAGTGCCAAGTTTGGCTTGTAAACTCTCATCGCACCAAATTGAAAGGAGACGCATGGTCTCATCCTACATCGGCGAGTATCCTCACCGTTTTCTATAGTCTCTGGCGTGGACTGCTGCTGTCCACCAGGCTAGTTTGTTTTGAAAACCGTAGCGCGCGCCGGAATGACATATTTCCACCCACGTGCGGATACAGGATGCATTACCGTTTACAATGTGTCTCGGGTGAGTTTACACCTTTACTTTCATGTGATCGAGCACTATCCGATTGCAATCCGATCACTGAAAACACATGTTAATGGTAGGTGTGAACGGGTTCTAATCTTTATCACAACAGTTTTGTCTTTAAAAAACTAAATGTGATTGAAAACTGAATTTGAGTTAAGAAATCTGGAAGAACTCCATCTTGACTTCAATGACTGACATCTAAACACTGTGCAGGTGATTCAGGTGATCCAATTTCCACTGTAGGAATCACAAGCTGCTGTTACACCAGCAAGCTAAGAAACGCTGCATGAACTGTGCTCTGGCTGAAGGAAGGCTGATCAGTAGCTTTGAACAAACGGCTTTGAGACAGACAGGCTTTAAGAGTCATTAAACACCTCACCATCCACCAGACAGACAGACGGACCTCTTGACATGGTGTTATCATGTGTCCTGGATAAAGGAAAAAAAGTATTGTAAATGATAATTTCCACCCTTAGAATCTGATAAGAGTCTGAAATCAAATTTAGAAACACATGGGAGGGGTGAGGGAGCAATGACTGGCGTTGTATCCAGGCTTTTTGCGTCTCTGCTGGACAACGTGACAGGAAATAGAGGCACATCATGGTCTTTACTCGCTAAGCCATGAACATAACCAAATCATTGGCAGTAGTATGTGTTGTGTTCACTGACTTCCCATAGTTAGCACTATACCAAGCTGGGGATGCAGTTATCCAATCAGCATATAGACAGAGGCCTCTGAGTCTTTGTTGTTACATCATAGTTTGGAACCAAATTACTCCACTGAGCTACATTTTGAAATTCAAGAACAAAAAAAAATCACCTCTATTAACGCAATCAAGGATCTTTGTGATCATGTGTAAAATACAGAGTTTTAATATACATACAATCAGAGTCTAACCAAATCCAGATTAATAACTCCAGATCCAGATCACATGATGACACCAGATGTAAACGGCGTCTTACTGACACCACTGAGCTCCGTGAACTCCAGGTTTGTTTTTTCTTTGACTTAAAACAGCAGCTAAATGTTCTCTGGAGGTGTCGTTACCTCAGTGTTGGGTGGACTGATCACCGAAGCCACTGTTGACGAGCTTTCAGCTCTGGGAGTCTTAATGAAGTTGATCTTTTCTCTTCATGATATCATGTTCTAGTACAATCAAATACACATTACTACCTCCAGAAAAGGCCTATTTTTACCTCGTTTTCAAACTTAAATACTGTTTAAAAAAAAAAAAGCGGTGTCTGAGAGCTGACGGAGAACATCTTAAAATTTTTATATATATATAGTTTATTTTTGTGGGGGATAAATTTTGTAAGACTGTTTTTCTCTGCCTCTCAGTCACCATTAGGTAAGACTGGACATTTACCCTTTGAAAAGGAATTTTTCTTACCTTATGCAATGTTATGTAGTTAGCCGCGAGGCAGCTGGAGAGACCTCCCAGCTCTCCCTCTGCCTTGCTCCTTCTGTATCATTTCAAATGTCTTCTACAGTGTCTAACTTTTATTGCTTTCTCTATCCACCTAATATTACTATCTTTTGAGTTCACTACAAATTTTGCTTGCTTGCTAAACAAAGTCTTTATAGATATTCACTGTGTTTTATTCAGCACAATAAAATGTATGGCATCCATAAAATAAACCTGTCAGTTTTTGATTTTCTATGCTGTTTAATATTATGACATAGCATCATGGGACTTGTTGTCTTCACCACCGTTGTCATGGTTTGGATACCTTCAGTTGTCACTCGTTCTCACAGTTCCAGAGGTCATGTCCTCTTCAAAATAAAAGACCTTGTGATTATAATCATTAAACAAACAGATTAAAGAAAGCTTTACATTTTAAGATCTAAACATCCAATTAAAGGACAATTCTGGGCAAATTCAACTTAGGGCTGTATTTTCCTAACATTTTAGGTCTAAAAGAAGGAATCTGAAGATTTTCAGTTTAATTGCTCCTGTTTTGCGGTAGTTGTGTCTGTCCCCGCATCGCCACGCAGCGATGAATGGGAGCGGATGCAAGTTCCGCTGCTTAGGCTGCTTACGCTGTCTGCGGAAAAAAAATGTTTACTTCAAGCAAGTCAAGAGTTGATAGATATTCCTGTGTTTATGACACAAACGGGAGCTTCCGACTGCACGTGAACACACCGAGCACGGCAACTTGGGTCTTGCGCTTTCTTTTTTTTTCTTGCATTGAATTAGATCTAGTTTTACAAACATGTCGGCTTACTTGTAGTAAATAAACTTCTCGGTGCATATTTGAGTAGCCATCTGACGCTGTCTGTGGAAAAAAATTGCAGCTTTGAGGGATGTAAACAGCCCAACAACCCAACCAACCCAACCAAGGTGTGAAAACAGGTCCGTAAAGTGGTTTAATTGATATGTGATAAAAGTACATTTTGAACCTCTGACCAAATTTGCACATATGGGATACAACAAATGAAACACACCATAATTAAAATTATACTGTATATATTTCTCTTGGTTTGAGAATTGATGGAAATGTTAGGAAGAACACACACACACACACACTCTGCAAGTGAGTCATTCAAAGATGCAGTTTTCCTTGATACTTCCTGTGCTCTCCTCTTTGTATTACATGCATGTACGTGAAATGATTTGCCTGTCTGAGCGTCTTTATGCCCGACCTGTAAAACACCTGTGCACCTGACCACTGATTGTTTGATCTCCACCAGGGGGCAGTGTGATGACGCTGTGTATCGCTGGTGGTCATTGGCTAATGCGCTCAGTGTTGCTGTGTATTACGCTCCTGTCTTTCCCATTAAAGATGCGCAGCTCACAGAGTGCTGGTAAAAACCCGGAAAAACTTCATAAAGCTGTCTGGTAGTTGCATTAGCACACAAATCTAATTCCCACAAGGGAATGGTGTGGACATGGTGGTCAGATGGATTCTGGATCGTGCCAGTCTGAAATGGCCCAGTACAATATGTAGCTACGTGTAGCCGAGAACAGCAAGAAGGCAGGGACATCTGTGTTGGTGGTGATGTTTCAGTGCCATTAGAAAATCACAATTATGACGACTTATGTGTTGTGTTTGGGATATTAACACGTCCAGGAGAACCAGCAGTCAGACAGTTACTCTATTATCAGCCCTGCTTGCTGAGTGCAAATAAAAGCATCTTGGTTTTTCATACACATATGCAAAATGCAACAATGCATTGAACATCTTCAATGTCCTTTCATTGACTAAAGAGCTTTCTCAATGTCCATCCTTCTGATCTTGAGGGTTGATGTTGCTGGGTGGATCCATTGCGTCAGTGGGTAGGCAGTGTTTCTACAAGTATCTCCACCATCCACCATCTTTGACAGTGTAATTTCATGTCATTTTTTTCCTCCATAGAAATCAAACAGTAACAGTTTACAGTTTGAAGAACACCTTCCATGTCCAGTATGACAAACCATGGTATTCATCTGCAGGAGTTTCTGGGTTTAGAGTTTGTCATCCACTAATTGAAAGGTCAGTTCCATTCTGGACTTCTCCAATTCACATGTGAACAAGATTTTAAAGGGGACATATTATGGAAGTATAACTTTTTGAAGGCTCTTCAACATATATTTGGGTGTTTGTCTTGCCTTCCGGACCCCAAAATGTGAGAATTGACAAAAAAATCTGTAATTTTTAGACTCCCTAGGTCGAAATCCACGTGGTTTCACGATCTTTTCCCTCAGTTGTTTGACAATGATATAATTAGTTTTCAAATTTGCATAATACCACCCCTACTGTACCTGGTGCCAGTAGAAGGGGTGGGGCGGGGCAAGCAGCGGTTCATTTGCATTTAAAGGGACAGGAACTGAAACCAGCCGTTCTGAACAGGGCTGTTTTGAGAGGATGAAAAGAGCTGTGATGTTTGATCCTTGAGGTATTTGGACCAAAATGTCACAGACATGTCTTTAAGACACCTGGGAACTATTTTAATTTGTGGAAAAGGGGCATCATATGTCTCCTTTAATTTAGCTATCATTGGTGTATGTATGGGGAAAAAAGGTGCTATATGTCTAGGAGGTGCTGTATGAGTGTGTGTAAAAGGGGCTACCAGTGTAAAGTGCTTGTGGTTCATACAACGCGAAAAGTGACATACAGTATAGGTACAGTCCATTATATAACTATAATTGTCAAAATGAAATGGTTCAAAGAGGAATGGACTGAAACATGACAAGTGTGAATCTGTGAATGAATATGATGCTGTGCCTACTGCAGTAATTGGATCCCGTGTGGTCGCTGGTTTCCACAGTGAGAACTGACCACTGCATCCTGCCTCTGCTCGGTGTGGGCGGCTGCAAGGTGTATGTGTGTGAAAGCACTGAGGCTACACACACTAGAGGGAGGATTTGTGGAATTTGAGGTATGCGCTGGTTTGAGTTTAAAATGTCTTTCCAGAGGTCTTTGTGTGAGACTGAGTGGAGAGCCAGAGAGAAACGCACAAACTCTGGCTGATAGAGCTCACTCGTAGTTCTCTTAGCGGACGTAAACTGGCATCATGCTGCACAGCAACGTCAATGAAGCTTTACACCAGCTTCACCTACAGGGTGGTATTCTGTCCTCCAGGTTCTGTTTGTGAGGAAAGTTTTTATTTTTAACTTATCTCACTTTGTAACGAGGACATACGCTGTTTGTCATCATGTGAGACTTTGTGTCACTGAATGCATTAATGGGCATTTGTGCCATATGGTTTGTCAACTGTTCCCTGTTTTATTTTGAAGCTCCATGTCTTGTCTTCCTGTGCTCGCCCTCCTCTGCTTACCTCATGTGTCTCACCTGTGATTGATTGCCCCACCCGTGTCTTGTTTCTCCCTGGTGTGTTATACCTCAGTGTTTTCCCTTTGCTCTTTGTTGGTTCATCTTTGTTCATGCTGCTTCCTCTGCATTCCCCAGTGTTTTCCTGTATTCTCTGTAGTAAAATATTCATTTTTCATTCCCGCCTGCGTCTGAGTCTGCATTTGTGTGTTAACTGTGTGGATTTACCAAAATGGAGTGACGAGACCTGAACCTGAACATTCATGGCTCGACATGACTGGATCACATCTCCTGTTCTCCCTGACTTTAGCTTTGTGACACAGTGCATTAAAGGGATAGTTCAACATTTTGCCATAATACCTATAGTCATAGCAGTAGGTTCGTTACCTTTAATTGTTGCTGCAAGCTATTTTTAGATCAGCAGAGCAGAGCCGCAAGCTGCTCAGAGCTACGCTACGGAGGCTCATGGAATTTCTTGGTTTCCCTCATCAAACTCATCAAATACACAATCTAACAAATCCAAAACGCTCTTGCGGACAAGTTGTGACCTGCACATTCACCACGCTATGAGATAATAACACAACGGTACGAGACAGAGTTGTTTTAGAGGCAAATGCAGAGACTGCTTGCTGAAAAACTGCCCGGACGGGAACGTGCATCAGCGGTTTTGCATGAATTTACCTCGAAAACAACTCTGTCTCGTAACGTTCCGTTATTATCTCATAGTAGCTCTGAGCAGCTCGCAGCTCTGCTCCGCCATTCTAAAAATAGCCTGCACCGACCTATTAAAGGTAACAAACCTACAGGGATTATGGCAATGGGCTGTTGGTCACTGATGGTAACCTGTGGCCATAAAAGAAGGAACAGGCTGACCAACAAGAGATGGATTGACTCTGACCTCTCTTCCTCCACAGAGCTGCTGCTTACAGTACTAGATGTTTCTCTCTTTTTTGGCTCCATCCTGCATGAAACCTCCAGAGATCAGCTTTTTCAGAAACACTTAAACCATTCTGTCTTACAGCCAGAGTCACCTGGATCACATTTTTATTCCACAGTCTAGTGTTTGTTGTGAACATAGACTGAAGTTCCTCCCTCTGTATCTCCAGGATTTTATGCATTGCACTGCAGTGACATCATTGTCTGATTGGATAATTGCATGAATAATAAATAGTTGTTAGAATGAGGAAAATGTGAGATTACGTATGTGTAAGGCTTTATCTCCATCCAACAGCAAGTCAGTCACAACTCAAACCCCGAGTGAGTCTCTACACCTCACGCATCTGAGCTCATCGATAAGCCCCGCCCACGACCCAACAGCCAAAAAGAAACGGGGGAAATTGAAAATTGATGTGGAAATACACTCATTTTGTACAGGAGCACAAATGGCACAAAAAAGCAACCCTTCGAGGACAATAGAGGATCTCACAGAACATGTGTTTCTGCGTTTTGTTGTTAGAAGGTACATTTCAGCACCTCCGATTAACCAGCATCAGATCATTTCCATCCACTGACTCATTTCCTTTTGTTGGATCCCTCTTCTCAGTAGCTCAGTGGCCCTGTCACTCTCACCAGAGCCCAGTAATCGAAGAATTATTTCCCCATAACCTCCTCTCCCCTTCCTCCTCCTGTGATTCATTTGGGCCTCAGTTTGCCCCCTGATTCACTTCTTACAGTGGACCTCCTTCTCCTCCTCCTCCTCGCTTTTGAGCATGACCTCAATTTAATGAAGCACAGACTCGGAAGGCTGACCGAACCACAACAGCGAGGATCCCCCTCCTTCTCCTCCTCCTCCTCCTTTCCACTTGCTGCTCAAAACCACTCCTAAGTGGCGTAACTGTGCACCATTCACATTTCTGCAAGAATCAAAGCCATGCGCTGCTATTCAGGGATGCATCTGCAAATTCTTTGGCAGCCCGGGCAGTAAGATAAGACAAAGGGGGATCGGACCGAAGGGGAAACACATCCTCTGTGGATTCATGAAAAATGAGATTGCCGTGCACCTAGGAAACAGAGATGTTTAATGATGGCAGAGTAAGATTTCTTTTTGGCAAAAAAAAAAAAAAAAAGCCACGGTGGTAACCTGAAGCTGGTTTTGGGGAAATTCCACCTCAAGTGTGTCATGACAAAACACACAGGACACCAGAGTTTGTAAGTGGAGCTCAGTCAGGAGCCAGACATGTTGAGGAAAGGTGTTTACTATTTTTGTACCTTGTCTGTATAACTCATCATCAATAACTTCAAGACTTTTCTTTGAATCGTCAGCAGCCTCAAACACAACACAATCAAGTCTTGGACAATTCTGCAAAGGTGTTTTGTATCATTATCTGTCCTTTCAGTTAAAAGACATTTACAGCATGCATGTTAGACAATGCGCCTGGTTGAAGCGTAGACTGAATATCATACTGAGACCAAAAACTCCATGTTTGAAACAAATATTGTGTTTCATTTTCCCAAAATGCACCCTGGCATACTTTATAAATGTATATGTTTAAATCCCTTCAACATGGTTTGCTTGCATAATGCAAATATGTAAAGACACTGATCAGAAATCTACAACTCCGAAGTTCAAATAGTGTTAAAAAGGTGCAACAACCAGCGCTGCGCTGACATCTAGTGGAAACCCCAAGAACACCGTGAACTAACACACACTGTGTTTGTTACTGCATAAGTACATCAGACATTACAAAGTCACCATCAATTGGTTCAACGGTAACCAATGAAAACAGAGAAACTGGCATGTTGAAAAAGAGTCAAGTAGAGTAAGAGATACATGTGTTTTTGCATGTGCCTTTGCAAAAACAAGTTCCTTTAAGAGTATCATATATCTTTATAGTGGTGTTTACACTTATATTGCATTGCATTGTAACCTACTGGCTTGTTGAGTGTTTGACCGCATACACGACAACAAGGTTTTTCAGTGATTGTTGCACCTCGTTGCTGAAAATAAATATTGTGGCCACTTACTTGCAGTTTTTTTTTTTCTCACAAGGACTACATAACAATACAAGGCCTCCCTGACATATGTCTCCATAATATTATGCAGCAGCTCCATGGTAACTGGGCAGGATTTGGCTCAGGCCTGGCCTCTCCCAGCCACAGATCCGATATGTGCCTCTGCATAAGTCTGGTATGCAACAATTACTCAAGCATGTGAAACTGCGCTGGGGTCCGGTCTTGAAGTTGTGGAGCTAACTGCTTGCAGGGCGAGAGCCCGTTTCTACATCAAGGCCCTCGAACATGAAAGTGAAGGTCTCCTGTCCCTTCGGATTAATATTATTTTCTGGTTATGTCTTTATTCCTACAGATGTCACCCTTTGCTTCTGGTCCTGGGTGGGCAATGGAAAAGTCTTGTGTGCACTTGTGTGTGTGGTAGTCTGTGGTTTTGGCTAAAGCAACAATTCAGTCATGAATCACCACAAATGAAAAATGCTGTGCCTGTGCAGCCCAAAGCATTTAAAGGCTAACCAGTGTCTGTGCATGTTTTAACTCATTTAAGGCAAACGTTACATTGTGTTTTGTTTTAGTTTATGTAACTTTTCATGAATTTATTCACAATAGTGTATACCGACACTTGAAGATTTGGTACTTGCTTGAGTTGGGTTGTTCACATCGTGTCAACATTTATTGTAAGAAACATTCATGTTTTTCATGGTAATGTCATTCCCACGTCGGTTTGAACTCACAATTGCATTACAGCAAAATGATGCAACTTTGGCTTAACTGAAAACAGATGTGACAGAGTGTCCTGTTGGTGCCGTGGCTGCAGATGTAGTTTATATACCATGAAACCTCAGTGTTTTTTGTCAGATCTCAGTGATGTATTTATAGCAGTTCTACCTTTGATTCCGCATAGTCAACAAAGTGTTTAGACTTGTTAATTAATTTTTAATCAAACCTTTTATCTCTGCACACTACATGATCAATTCAAAACAGCCAACAGATGCTGTCACTGGGTAAAACCACTGAGAGCAGCAGCAGGAGGAGCAGAAGAGACTGTTTTTTGCTTTTCTGCATGAATTCTGGTTAATGTGATTTCTGCTGTCTATATTCAAAAAAGATTAAAATTTAAAAAGGGACGTCTCGCTGCAAGCACTACTGTGAACAGAATGATGACACTTCTCCAGAGAATGGAGCAGGTGATCGCCTCAGATCAGTTTTCATTTTAATCTGACCACTTTAATAGCTGTGAATAAGGAATAAATGGTGAAGTACAGTAAGATACAACTGTTAAATTGATCTCTCAGACATTTAAATGACATTGTAATATATTATAATGCTCATCTCAGTTGCAGGTTGTAGAGATAGGTTGTGAATATTAATTAGACCAGTAAACTAGTGTCTCTGCCTTGATATCATGCTATATTTAACTCCATTCTCATCTTCACTGTCAAACAATAAAAGAAAGTAAACATTGTACTCATGTCATTAATGAATATTAAACTGAGCAGAAAGAAATCATTAATTATTCTCAAAATGAATGTATAAATCCATAAATAGGCAGACTAAATAATTAAATATTTCATTAATTGATATTTTAATGGGAAATAAAAAGAAGAATTGTGCAAATAATTTACAAATGAAATATTAATCAATCCCTAAATTATTTAAATTAAGAAATTGAAAACGTCAAATAAGTGCATCATTTAAAGATACATTTATAAATCCCTAAATAAGTAACGGATATTTATTCGAAACATAAATAAATCACAGATTGAATAAACAATACAGGTTTTAATCAAACATTTTAAAGGGCAAGTCCCATGTCCTCTTGCACTGAAGTGGCCTTTTCTTTTTGACAGAGCTTTTTTCATTTAGCTAGATCACTTAGCATTTAAATGACACTTTGGGCCTCATGCTGGTAAAATGAGGAAAATCCTAATTAGCCCTGGGATATAATAAGCTCTAAGATTGTCTCTCACTCGCCCTGTCATGTGCAGAGGATATTAGATTTGCTGGAGACACATTATGCAGAATGTAGTACAGTACAGGGGCTGAGTACCAGAAATAAAGTGAAACAGAAAAACGCATTGTGGTGGCACTAGAGATGAGTTGAACCAGTAGATGTGGAAACAGTGGTTTAACCTTCATTTTTTTGGATCGTTGCATTAAATAAAAGTTTATATAAGAGTCTTCCAGAAATTCTTATCACTTCTCTCGTCATTGCTTTTCTGGCATTACTTCTTTACAAAGTCCTTTGTTTCATCAGGATGTCAGTCAGTCTCTCCCGTTGTGCCCTCAGGCTTCGGTTGTGGATTTGGCTACAGGGAATATACTATGTCTTCATCTGAAGATTCACAAGTCTGACTGTTTTTTCAGCATTTTTTTCTTTCCCCTTACTTACCTTATCTTGATGCAACTTACTCTCTTGCATGTCTTGGACGTCTTTGTTTTCCTTCCTTACGCTTTTCATAAATACCCGTTATTTTTCCCTTTTTTCTCTCAATGCTCTGTCTTCCTACATCTCCCTGATTCCTTTCCTACTTCTTTTACATCTACTTTTTTCTAATCAACAGCTAACTCAGCAATAGGCAAAAGCTGCAGTGAGAGGCCGCCATCACTGTATTGCCTCCTGTCCATATATCCTCTACATGGTAGTGGTCATCACCTCTCATTTAGTGTAGAGCCCTGCTGTTAGTAGGCTAGCAGTGAGGCAGCATCTTCTGCACAGGTACATCTTGACTCTGGCCTTTTCAGTAGTGAACATCTTCAAGATTTAAACATTTACAGAGCTTCGTATTTTAACCTAGCTTTCCTTTGTTTTGTTGTCTGCACCTCCGCTACTTTCTCCATGAGCTGAGAATCACCCTGATGATGTGTGAGAATGGAGGACAACATCTGATAACACAATGTACAGCCCTCTTTTTTTTGGATGATCCCTTTTCCATTAAGAATTGTGCTTCAAAGCATTCCTCAGTTCTAGGCTTCAGTCGTAAACCAAGTAAATCAGACTTCACAACTGTTTCCTTCCAAATTCTGCACTAACTGTGACCAGGATGGTAGAAAATGTATTTCTGATATGAATAGCAACATTTCCGACCCCCTGAATGTGGGTATGGTTTGGTGTTTGAAGTTTACCTCTAACTATTAACAGAATTTCATGTTATTTAACAGCACAAGTCTTGATCTTCTAGGGAAAACTGTTCTCAGATTTGTATAAACAAGATCTGTCCAAATTTGAGAAGGGAACAGAATAGACCTGGACCTGGAGGAGAGTAGGGCAATGGGCAGCTGTCAGGGCAGGTTCCTTGTTGATGTCAGGTGATGGGCCTGGTGGACAGATGAAGCTGAGGAGAAGATGCAGTTGAGACTAGCCTACTAACTGCATCAACTAATAATCTGGTGGGTTGCCCGTGGCTACAGCATCACGAGCTGGGAGTGTGTTAAAAGTAAAAAGCATATCTGCAGAGATGATGACCTCTGTTTATAAGACCCCTGACTCAGGAACAGGCAGGAACACATTAGATGTCAGGAAACCTTCAACAACAGAGTAATAGAGTCATTAAAGAGATTGTCAAAGGAACAACAAAAAACAAATGCCTGCATGTAGGAGAGAACTGTTGTACATTCAACAACTGACTAACGATTTGCAGAGTGAACATGCCTTCCAGGCCCAAGAGAGCCTGAAGGCAACGGAGGAGTAGCACGCTACTGAAGAAGATGACAAGAGTGTTTAATGAGGCTCAAGAGGTGAGGAGAGAAGAAATCTGAAGCTCAGTTTGTTGCTGAAATGGTAGAGGAGTTTCCCTGCTAAGCTTTAACTCAAGACCTCTGGGATGTTGACGACGGTGCTGCTGCTGCAGTTAGAGGAGGAAAAATCCCTATCTCGGAGAAGGAGCTCAAGAAAGCAGGAGGTGGATGAGGAGAAGATAAAGGATGGGGAGGGAGTGAAAGCTGTAATAGCACCTGAGCCTTCAGAGGTGAGCTGCCCGGCTCTCTCCCTCTGTCAGCTGTGATTATAAACACAGTGTGCCTTTCCAAGTCCAATCATCTGAATTTACCACAGGTGTTTTACATCCAATTTGCACACACGGGCTAGATAGGATAATACTGAAGTGATAGTGTCACAAGAGCAAACCAAAGTGAAGCAATCAGCTTGAGAGGGCTGTGACTGACTGGGGGCTGGGTCAAGCAGAGAGGATGGCAGATGTAGGGAAACATTATGTAAAGCAACAGCAGAGTCAAATGAGTTTTATTTGGTTTTATTCTAATATGTAGGCTACCTGAAAGATCTGGCAGTGATGATGTCTACATAATATCTGTTATTTTTATCTGACCAGAAATCAGGATTAAGTAGGCTAGCCTATTTATAAACTTCTGTCTAAAAAGAAAGAAAGAAAAAAAGAAGCATAAAATAAAATAAAATAAAATATAGATAGGCTATATAATATTATTATTTCTAATTGTTTATTAATGTATCCCCATATGTTTGTTTTGGTGTTATTTTCATTTTACACATGGCTACCCCGTCTGTGTGTAGAGTCTAAAGAAGCAAAAAAAACAAACAAATTTTTTGACATAAATTTGTACATTGGCCTATATATTATTATTTTTTAATTGTTTATTCATGTATCCCTTATTTGTTTGTTTTTGTGTTACTTGCATTTTATACCCCCCCCCCCCCCCCCCCCGTTACTCCCTGCTCTGTTGCCTGTCATGTGTTAATAAAGTTGACAAAAAAAAACGGTTTTATTTTGAAAGGGTTCGTCTTCTTCCGCCACACACGTTGTAGTCAGGAAGTGGAGGGTTGACAGGTCTGCAGCTCGCCAGGAGGTCGCTGCTGCTGCTGCTGCTGCTGCTGTTGTTCTTTTCTAATATCTTGTGTTTATTAAACACCGTCCGTCCGCAGACATGGCGGCCAGGAACCCCGGCATGAAGCTCGGTGAGTCTCGTCGCTGCCGCCGCCGTTAAACCGGAGCTGGAGCTCAGTTCCACTTTTGCACGTGTGGTCATCAGCTCCCACTTTATCACAACTTCTCATCACGTTATAACGTAAACCTGCGTTTAATTGAGGATTTAGCTCGCACTAGTTGTCACCTCACGCTGTGTAATAGTGAAAATACCGCTGCTGAGAGAGACGGACAGCGACTTTGGACAGTAACACCTGTCAGTTTAATGAGTAACGGTAAAGGTAACTGACCTGCTGAACAGTAGAGATGTTGTTGTGTAACAAACACACAGCACACACACTGTTATCACGAAACAAGTGTTTTATTAACGCTATCAAACGAGGGCACAACAGAAATTACACGTACACAATGGTATTTCCTTTACATACAGTCAATATAGATGTGATGTGGCGGCTGGGAGCCCCTCATGACGGTGTAATTGTAAACTCATGACAGCCCACCTCTCCCTGCTCAGCTGACTGGTCGACCCCACTGTGCCATGGTTCACTGCTGGTCACTGTCCAGATGTGCTCTGGGTTGTAGCAGCTGTAATTGTGTCTTTACACTGATTTAACATAGATGGAACTTCAGATCAGAGTTGTGTTGTTCTAGAAACACTCATGTGCTTGAATTTCTCTGTCAAGCTGAGAAAATCAGTATCAGTATTACTTCTTGAAATATGTTTATCTTACACTATTAAGAAAAACTAGTGATGGTGCAGTGAAGCAGATTTCTGAAGATACTAATTGTTGTGTGTGTTGCAGAGAGGCTGCAGCATTAGTCAGTGACCAAGAGGGAAACAGTGGTCAGAAGTCATGGTTGGTGTGATGGGACGGGAGGATATGATGGCATTAGGGAGGGGTCATGATGGCCCGTAAAATCTGAGACAGTGCAAGTAAATTTTTCATCTACTTGCACATGTGCAACCAGTAGATTTTGTGTGTGAGGATCATGAATGAAAAGGAAATGTGATTTAAGATGTGCACCCCTAAATTATCTGCTTATGCTCCTAAAATCCTCCTGACTTGTGCCATTTCATTAATCACTTGTCCTAATGTACTTCTTTACAACATAATGGCCGATATAAATCTATATAATTACCGACAATGGCAGATTGCTCCCATCAGGCAGGGAGTGAGTTAGGCCTCAGGTGGAGGAGTTTCAGTATCTCAGTGCCTCGTTCATGAGTGAGGATACGTAAGAAATAGGGAAATATACTGTATAAACAAGCTGACATGAATTTATTTTTTGCTACCTTCCCTCCGCAGACCTGGAGTCGGTATCCAAGGTGCGAGTGAACACGCAGGCTGTCCTGAAGAGGGCTCAGCAGATCCAAGGGATGAAGACCCCCAAGAAACAGTGGCAGGTAGTTCTTCTGTTTCACCTGCATCCTCTATGTTACACATAGTAGGACACCAAGTCCATAATACTTAACCAGTTTATTACTATATGCCTCTCTGTCTGCATGCAAATGTATATTAATGTTTGTTTATTTGTCTTTATTCTGCGCAAGCAAAAATCTTTCAGTCATAATGGTTGACAGTAGATGAATAAGAGTAGGTATAAAATCTGATATAACATGGTATTTCTATGTTGCAGTAGCCATGTGTAGTACAAAGCTTTGCTGGACATTCAAACTTTGCAGATAAATAGTGAGACCCAAATGTCAGTTTTGGCTGATCCAGCAAATTAAAGGTCCTATACAGATAGATGTTCATGTGTTCTCTGATTATAAATCAGCTCTAGGTTTTATATTGATACTGTTTAAGTATCAAAGCCTCAGTCCACAGAGAAATGTGCACGGCCTGTATTCAGAAACTGAGCTGTTAGAAGTTCTGTAACTTTGTGATGTCACAAAAAAACAATCATGATACGTAGACAATCATAAGAGTGACTCAGAGCCTCCTCAGAGAGACTAAGAGAGAGGAAATATAAAACTACACTGACACAGGAAAAGTGTAAAATATGGGATTGATTTGATCTATTTGAAACAATAACTCGCCAACACTGAGTCAGACTAAAACTATTTTCTTCTCTACATGTCTGTCCTGCAGGCTGCCTGGCTGCTGAAGGCTGTGACGTGCATTGACCTGACGACTCTGGCTGGAGACGACACGCCATCCAACGTCCATCGGCTGTGCCTGAAGGCCATCCAGCCGGTCAGATACGACCTGCTCAAGAAGATGGATATGCACGACAAAGGTCTGTCGCTTCTGCTACTGCCACAAACCCCACGGTGTGGCTACGTTTCAACATAAAGCACAGTTTACTGCAGAGCTCATCACTCCAGATCCTGTCTGTTGAGTTCCACCAAAATTCCCTCATTATTCCTAACAGCGTTGCTAATTTACATACATTCCTCAAAAGCTTGATTGAAAATAGTCTGTTGCATTTTTTTCTGTAACTATTGAGAAAACTATGATAGATTTTGTTTTGGTTTATCTTTTGATCCTTTTCTTAATAAGTTGATAAATATTTCTCGACTTATGAAATGCCGGAAAATGGTTAAAAGTCCTGATCCTAGTTCCCTGAGTCCAAGCTCCAGGGCTTTGATCGACAAGCTGATAAATCGACTAATTGTTTCAGGTCTACGTAATAGATAAAATCACAATATAGATTTATATATTATACTGTTATATAGTATAGTTTTGTCCATTGTATTTGTATCTTGGCCGCCTGGAAACCTTGAAACCCTAAAAAGAAGTGAGGCTAAGACAGTGTGACAGTGTGTTTGTAGTTAGTCTGACTTATTTCAGTGAGACAGTGAAGATGAACAGTGAACTTTCCCCTTCAACAGATCTGGAGCCTGTTGACAGTGTCAGACTTTTTCATCCTGCAGAGGGCGACAAAGACCACGTCATCACAGTGTTTCTTCAATACTCTTCTGTCTTGTCTTGTGTTGTATTGTGTTGTGTTGTGTTGTATTGTGTGTCAGGTATAACCACAGGAGCAGTGTGTGTGTATCCGTCCCGTGTGGCTGATGCTGTCAAGACTCTGAGAGCAGCCAACTCCAGCCTCCCTGTGGCCTCAGGTCAGAAAGTCACCTGGAACCAAATCAGACCTATTTGATACAAGTAGAATAACTCCTTACTGTTTGGATGACATGAGGTGTGTGTATGTTGTGTAGAAAATGAATAAGACTTGTACTTGGGACTGACGGACAGTGTGTTCTTCCTCCTCTCCCAGTGGCCACCGGTTTCCCAGCTGGTCAGACGCCGCTGGAGACGCGTCTGCAGGAGGTGCGCATGGCGGTGGCTGACGGCGCCACCGAGATCGACATCGTCATCAACAGGACGCTCGCCCTGACGGGACAGTGGGAAGGTACGCTGTGATCACACCACCAGGTCACTGACTGAGGCCTGCTGGGACTTTTAGAATGAATGAATGAATTAATGAATTTTTATTTTGGTGTCATGCCACCACTGTGGCCCATCCCATATGAGAGACAAGACACATTTAATGACAAAAAAAAAGACTAAACAGTTCTTCCTGTTGGTGTTACCTGCCACACAGGTGTGACATAAATAAACAATTTAAGATTACTTAACTATATATCGCTCTTCTTCTCATTACCCAAGCCTTTTCAAGAAATAAAGAAAATGCAAATATATTCGACTGAAAAAGATGCTTTAGCTTCTCAGCATCGTCTAACCACACAAATTCATTATTTGGATCTACCTTACTAAACAAATTTTGTCTTATAGAGTCATAAAAAGGAAAGAAGAACACAAAATGAATTTCATTCTCCACCTCTTGGATGTCACATAAGTTACAAATTATATCGTCTTCTGCTGTGCCAAAGTATCTGCCTGTCTCGATATGAAGACCAAGAATACCTGCTCTCAATTGAGCACACAGGGATCTTTTCTTTTTAGACAAATTATATAAAACATAATTTTCTGGGCCAAATACCAGTTTTATTTCACAGTAAGTACGCAGCTTTGGTTTACCCCAAATATCTAATGCCCATCTATCTTTACTTTGTTGAAAAATAATTTATTTTAATACGTTAATCTCCACTTTCTCTTTGTTAATAATAATAATGGTCTTCATATCCAGCTCTCAGCAAAATGTCATATATTTCCCTGTCCCATGCCCCATTAGTCCCTGTCCCATGCCCCATTAGATATTGAGGAGTTGAGAGGTTTCACGTGACTGGCACGAAGGAAAATGAAAGTTGCAAAACAAACTTCTGCTTTTTTTGTGGCAGAAATAGTTTTCCCCTTGATTTTTTATTTTTGACCATCTAATCACATGGTCTTTAGCAGCTGATTGTGTTGCTGACTATGTCTTATTACTTTTTTCAAATTTTCTTTTGTCACTGATCAAACTTATTAGTGCATGTAGCTGTACAGTAATTGAGACTAAAGAACAAACCTTAGTGTGATCATTGCCTGCACATCGTACCCACAGCTTAGTGAGTCATGTCTGTACCTGTAAAATCCAGGGTTATGATGCGTAACTATTGTTGCATTGTGCATCGGCTTTGACCTTTATGAGCTGTTGAGATAAAAGGCAAAAGTCGATGTAGCGAAAATGTTGCTTGATTGAAGTCACAGCCTCCTCCTGTGCAGCCTGTCCACTCTCATAACACGATGCTGCTGTGAAGGATCAGAGAGATAATTACTGTAAACCACTGTTAAAGTCTCAGGTTCAGGCAGAAAACTGATGCTTTCAAAGCAGACAGAGAAAAATGTTGTGCACTTCAAAAAACAAATTCAAGTTCAAAGAGACACACATATTAACCTCTCTATGGTCAATGTCACTCAATACCAAATGGGTTTAAGGGGTAGTTCAACATTTCAGCAAATTGGCCCATTGCCATAATCCCTATAGTTTTAGGAGTAGGTTTGTTACCTTTAATTGTCGGTGCAAACTATTTTTAGAGCAGCGGAGCAGAGCCGTGAGCTGCTCAGAGCTACACTACCGAGGCTCATGGGATTTCTTGGTTTCCTCCTTAAACTCATCAAATACACAATCCAACAACTCAAACGCTCTGGTGGACAAGTTGTGACCTGCACATTCACCACGCTATGAGATAATAATGGAACGTTACGAGACAAAATTGTTTTCAAGGCAAATGCAGAGACTACTTGCCGAAAAGCTGCCCCTGACCGAAATATGCATCAGCGGTTTTGCATGAATTTACCTCGAAAACAACTCCGTCTGGTAATGTTGCGTTATTATCTCATAGCGTGGTGAATGTGCAGGTCACAACTTGTCCACCAGAGCGTTTTGGAGTTGTTGGATTGTGTATTTGATGAGTTTGATGAAGGAAACCAAGAAATCCCATTAGCCTCCGTAGCGTAACTCTGAGCAGCTCGCAGCTCTGCTCTGCCGTTCAAAAAATAGCTTGCGCTGACAATTAAAGCTAACGAAAATACTCCTAAAACTTGGATTATGGCAATGGCCATGGCCCAATTTTCCAAAATGTTGTACTATCCCTTTAAGGAAAACTGAGACAAATGTAGTTAGAAATGGATACATGGAGAAGGGGAAGCCCACGATGCCGCTGCAGAGAGTTCATCTCCTGTCTCTCCACTGAAAGGAGATGTGGAGGAGCACGAGGGTGTAGCAGGATGAGCGTTAATACCATGTGGGTGGTCCTTCTGTGCAACAGCCAATGAGACAGCTGCTGTTTTGTCAGAGGCTTCCCTTGGGAACCCTCCCTATAATGCACAAGCAGCTGTTGGACGTGTCTGAAGGCTGCTGCGCACGTCACATAATGAGACAGAACAGAGACGACAAGATTCCTCCTCCTCCATCTCACTCCTTTGAGAAGGGGGGGCCACACACACACACACACACACACACACACACACACACACTCCCTCCAAGGAAATGAGTGAGTCCCGTCACTTTCAGTCACGAGACAAGATGGAGAGAGAGAGAGAGAGAGGACACGCTGTACACAACGCAGCCGAGTACACAACTGTGTAAAATGACAAAAGTGTTAAATGATTCAGAATTTTTGGGTGTGTACGTTTTAGTTGACGACTAACTGCCACACCAATAATTGAGATTAATGATTTAATTTTCTTTTTCTGATCAATTTCTGCCACTTTACAGTATATAAGCCTAAACATAATTTGATAATATACATACACGTTATGAAGAACAACAGCCACTTATTGGCATTAAACATTGGAACATAGAAATAAAAATTACATTTCTGTTTGACTTTAGGCTTTGCAGCTAAATCCATGATAGATGCTCATCGAAATGCGGTCGTCGAATGTGAGAAACAGTTTGTGGCTCCACTCATGTGTCATCACCACAAGAAGAAGAGGGGCGCAACGTGATGATGTCATTAAAAGAGGACCAGTCAAACCTCAAACAGTGGAAAACGATGAGGAAATCTGACGTTTCTGTTAGTTTCATCCAGCTGTTTTATACGGATGAATGGAAACAGTTTTAACGATTATGCAAAATAATTGCGATGATGTAATAATTGAGACAGGCCTGGTTTCAGGTTAGATGGACTTCATTGACCAGCATGCTTTTTGGTCACTTTACTTGTGGTCACTGCAACAAATCCGTGGGCCTCACTGGGTTGAACATGTGATTCCCAAATCCAAATCATGAGTAAATGCATTAATAGGATGGTAAAAGAACCTGGGTTGTTTACTACAGCATGGCTCCTCTTGGTACAGAGCTGCCTCAGCAACTAAGTAACTCAACAGTGAGACAAGGCCATCAGCAGGCTACTGAATATGAACACAGGCACAATTGCAGCTGTGGTACAGGAAGAGACACTTATAAAACTTACTTATAAAAAAGAGTGGCCATCCTCTATTTTCTCTTCATTCCAGCTTGTACTGTAAGTGCGTCTGACTCTATGATTACCTGCGGAAACGGATCAGACGGTGCATTAACTGCATTAAGTCAACCTCTCTGGATGCTGTTGGGGGAAATTGCAGAAAACTGCAAAATTAAACTTTGACAAAGAGCATGAAAAGAGGCTTAAGAGACATTCTTTCTTCAGAGGAAACCTTTTATTGCATCTGCATTTTTTTGCTTTGGACCGGACTGAACTGTGGATTGAAGTTGGTACATAATACTGAGTAAAAACAGGAGGCTTCCAGTCTTGAGGCTTGGCAGGAGAGGATTTTTCCAACATGAGGATGATCACAAATGCTGCAAAAATCACAGGAGAGCTTGTCTTCTGACTTGAATCCAGAGTAAGAAGAAGGTACAGCAACAAAACCCCTCCAGCAAAGAGTGGATCTGTGAAGAAGAACATCTCCCCACAGACTTGTAGAAGACTGGTATCATCCATGCCCAGGAGGATCGAATCCGTCACCAGAAACAACGGTGGACTTGCAAAAGTTAGGGCATATATTTTATATACTGTAAATCACTCTTTTATCTGAGGATCAGAGTCAAGAGAGCGGTTGTGTTTTTGTCTAGAGAGTGGTTCCTTTAAGTGTGTAAAAACCTGGGTAGTTTTGTTGGTGTCTTTGTTCTCCTTTCAGTAAGTGTTTGATCAGTGAATGGTCAAAGATATGTCTCTGTCCAGGTGTTCTCATTCAGGGTGTACTAGGCCCGTCGGCACTGGCCTATTTCTGGAAAATTGCTGGATTGGATTATAGTCCTTTTGAACGCTGCTGAACAATGCTATTCATATATAAGGAGTCACACTGTGAGACCGACACATTCTTCCCCACTTCATCTGAAAGGCCAGTGTGTATGTGACGCCGCTCCTCCTTTGCTGACAGAACAAGTGGACATTTCCATTGTACCAGGGTTTGACATAATGGCAAAAAAAAAGACGGTCTCCGAGCCTTTTTACGACATAGTGAAGACGGAGAGGACCAAACCTCATCATCGTGTGAAGAAGGCCCAGAGGAACCACCACAAGTGTCTGACATGATGCTCAGTAAACACATCACAGATACAGCTTTCATTCACCGTGTGAGGAAGATGTGCAGAGAGAGAGAGAGAGGAGCAGCTCCCCTCTCTGGGGGGACGGTTTTGGAGGAATGCAAATTCACACATGGATAAATTACTAGGAAGTAAACAGTGGCAAAGCCCAACAGTCACACATGCATCGCTAGCTCCATTATGTTGAGTGTTGCACTTTCTCCTCCACCAGAATCAGGATGTCCAGATTCGATAAAAACACTGATGGTCTTCCTGCAGCGAGACTCTTGGGCTGTGAAGCAGGAATTTCCTGTGACTGGAGAAGTAGACGTCTAAATACCAGGACGTACACATGACATCCCATGCTTTACGGTGAATATGTGAAGTGGAATCTTCATCAATGGTTTGTTGAAGAAGGACAGTGCAAGTCTGGGGCCCATTCCATCAGTAACAGGGAAAGTCTGAATGGAGGAGGTACAGAAGAGTATTAAGGCCACTCATGAAAAAAAAACAAGAGGAGGGAGATCTTTTTCCATCATGCACTTCGAGAATAAAACTGAAATGTTTAAAAAAAAGTTGAAATGTTGAGAATAAAGTCAAAATTTTCTCTGTGGTCCATCAAATTGGGAGTTGAGTGCGATTGACAATGCATCCTCCGAGTGTAACAGTAAGAGTGGGTTTCTGAAGTTATGCAACTGCATAACAACTTCATTGCAACTTCATTGATATCAGATCATGTGTTTTCAAGTCATAAATATTCTTAACCTGGTTGTTGTCAACCTAACATGTGCACAAGTACTGTAGTAGTAGTAGACACATTTTGACTCTTTTTCCGAAGTTTTGACTTTTTTCTCGACATTTTGACTTTATTCTCCTCATTTCTTTTTTCATGAACGGCCATAATACTTTTCCATAAGGAAGAGTATTAGGGCTGTGAAGAAGAGTTATGGAAGAGTTTCCCTCTTCCATAAAGAAGAGTATTAAGGAATTCTTGTGTAATTGACCATCCAAATGTTCACAGCAAGCAGAATTTTCCAGCCCACATGTGAGGCACCTGTGTGGACTTCAGTGACAGCCAGTGAAGAGCCCCTCTCTGCTGCAGTGTGAGCCAAATGTTTGCTCAGTGCAGCCCATGGGAGGGCACACACACACAAAAAGCTCAAGTGTGTGTTGGGCATGTATGTGAGTAAAAACATCATTTTCAAAATCTGAATTGCGCCATGAAGAGAAACCCCCCACTAGCACACACAGATGAGTGAGAAGTGGAGAGGCCACAGAGGGCTGGCGTGTTCACTTGAGATAAAAATCTGTTTTGCTGGTGACGGCGTGGGAGTGAGATGAGCCCGACAGAGAGCGAGAGCGTAGATGAGTCAACGCGCGCATTAACAGAAACAACTGCAAACCACTCAGAGGGAGGGAGAGGGGAAGGAGTGGTTGTTATTGAGAAGTGGCTGGCTTTTAAAAGGGTCGGTGTCCGTGGCGATAGAAGCAAAGAGACACATCTGCCACATCCCAACACTGAGGAGCAGGGGGACGAGGAGAAGGGTGGAGCTGAGATGTTCACCGGCCTCCACCTCTTGATCTCCTCAGGAAGCCTGGACATGTGAAACCAGAAGCTCCTTGTATGTGTAGAGGGATAAACCCAATTTAATTGACTTTATCATTTGTTTTTAAGATTTTAAATGGACAAGTGCCACCATATTTATGTCCTTTTAAGCCTTCAAGTCCAAGTTAGAGTGACAAAGTCTTCACACCAGCATCTTTTAGATAATCCAAGATCCAGATGCAAAAACAAAGGTGACCAAGCCTTTGCGGTGGCGGCTCCCAGGCTCTGGAACAAGCTTCCCATATATACAGTATAAAGACTGCTGAAAACATCCAATAATTTAAGTCATTGCTAAAAATGCACCACTTCTCCTTGGCCTTTAACTCAGGTTGAATCTGTTCATTTCAATTGTGTTGTGTATTTTTAATCTATCTTATATTTATTTATTCATTCATTCATTTCTAATATAGGATCTGAAGCACTTTAAAACCTATTTAAATGTTGTACCTTTATTTGTTTACGTATGGACGTGGAAGTACTTAAATTCAAGTGTTGATTGATTATTTCTGTTATTATTAATAACAATATCTCTATCAGTAATTCATGGTTGTCATCTTCTTTTTGCTTTTTGATTAATCTGTGTTTTTCCATTTTCCTTCCTTTTTTTCTGTTGTACATTTATTCCCTGTCACATCTCAATTTTCAGGAACAAAAATTGAATTGATCACAAAGAAAATTGTGATTGGAGCATTGGAGCATGAGTGTATCTGAAGTGTTTTAGCACTTTGGTCACCTACTGTATAGTTGTTTTTTAAATGTGCTATAGAAATGAATTTGACTTTGACGCTGGTCCCTGGTTTCCCCGTCTCCCTCCACAGCCATGTACGATGAGATCCGTCAGTTCCGGTCGGCCTGCGGAGACGCCCACATGAAAACCATCCTGGCCATCGGAGAGCTGGGCACCTTCACCAACGTCTACAAGGCCAGCATGGTCTCCATGATGGCTGGTCAGTCTCACCACACCCTCACACCTTTCACTGTCTTAGATGTAGTCACATAGCCTTACTTAATGTCTCTTAGAAAAATATTAGCCATAGTCAATGTTAGCGTTAACAGCTGTTTACTCACCATTCGTTGTGAATCAAACTTTATTCCTTTACTCACTGAGAACTCTTTCCACTCCTCTGTTGACCTTCTATTTCTGTTACTTCTTTTCTTCCACTCAAGTAACTGAGTCTTTGTAGCATCCTGGCTAGGGCTGGACGATTATTGCAAAAATCATAATCACGATTATTTTGGTCAATATTGAAATCACGATTATTTACACGATTATGCGGGGGGGGGGGCCTATGCAGGATTTATAGCTTGACCATGCTACATTATTACCTTAAATAAACAGTGCCAATGTGTGTTTTAAGGTTTTTAAGTTTATAATTTAAAATATTTATTCAAAATGTATTTAAAACTTTTTTTTTTAAGTTTTATGATCCAGCAGCAGAAACTATACAGGATGTTTAGCTTAACTTTTCTACATTTTTACCTTGAATAAACAGATTTGGAGTAATTGTCATGGTTTAACTTATTAAGAGGGAGAATGGAGGCTCTCTGCTTCCGTGTGTCGCTTATTGCGTCTCTGGGATGAAATCCAACCTGGGAAGATCAGAGCCTCCGCCCCGCTGTGCTGTCCCAGCTCTCGTCACAAACGCACCCCATAACTTTTTTTTTTCTTTTTTTTTTGACGCGCCCCATAAGTGATCTCTTGTTTATGACAGATTAAACTACACAAATACACGTCGTAACATCGTATAACGTTATCCGCCGCTCTACAGATTGCTTTGTAAACATGCACATGTAGCCTACGGGCCGGGGGAAGAGGAGGAGGAGGAGGAGGAGGAGGAGGAGGAGGAGGAGGAGGGTTGTTGTTGTGCGGCCGCTTTGAGGAGACGAGCGAGTGTTTTAAATTATTATTTCCCGTTCATTCGTCCTGAGCGGTGGCTGCTGCTCTCTCTTCACTGACGCTGATTTTTAAAGGTGTACAGAAAAGAAAACTGAATTTGAGCCCACTCTGGATCATAAAATTAATGTGATAACTCATCTTTCAGACGATGTAGGCCAAACTTTGTGCAAAATTCTATTTTTGAGTAAATCCGGGATGAAAGTGTGTATTTTTTTTTTCGCATTGGCTAATGCAGGCGCACAGATTATACGTCAGCCTGTACACGATTCACCAGCCACTGATATTGGATCCGTAATCCGTCATTCAAACGTCTGAGACACGCACACACACACGGAGCTCGGGCTCGCCCCAAGCTTTGAATATCCCGCCCGCTCGATAACGACCAATCAAATTCGTTTTCCTTACTCGGGTAAACTCGTGTTGCAGCTCGTGACAACTCGGCGCGACAAACAGGACAAACGGCCATTTCTGTACACCTTTAAACGCATGAGTGGACTCGTCCACAGCGTTAACTGAGAGAGGAGTGCAGTGCAGGCGCCGGGGCGGAAGCGCGCATGTGTGTTTTTCAGAATAAAACACCAATAGACAAAAAAAATATCGTTTTTCTTCGATTACAGTGTTTTTATGATCGTGAGAAGCCAAAATCGTAATCACGATCAAAATTCGATTAATCGTCCAGCCCTAATCCTGGCAGCCTTGAAGATGTAGCTCTGCTCAGAGTTTGTATTGTATATCATCTAATAGTAAATGCAACAATAGCTTGGTAAGTAAACAGCTGTTAAAGCTAATATTGGAGAGATCAAAACTTACAATTAACATTTCAACAAATATGTTTCTTCCTTATTATTGTGTCTGTTTGTACAAGTGGGTACATCACATTGAAAAAGCCAAGCATGTTTCAGTTATGCGTAAAATAGCAAATCACACAGTAGTAATGTGTGAGAATATAATTTTGCTAACAAAGTGGAAACTGCTGGTGACACCCTACGGCCGTGTCGGTGGCTGTGTAAACCACATGATGAGGGAGTCAGGAGAGCAGAAAGCTGCTGAACGACAAGATGTAAGGCGTCAGATTTCTAAGTTTAGATCATAGTGAGTTCAAGTCTTTAAATCAAACCAGTTGTGCCAGATGTTCTCCATCAGTTGAGCTGGAAATAGAAGGAGCAGCAGACTGTCCTGCATCACCTGTACCTGCGCTACCTGGAGGCTCGGCAGTAAACACCTGAATCACCACAGCAGTTTCTCCTCCGTCTCCTGATGCTGCTCCCACATGTTCAGCTCTAACTGGAGCAGCAGCAACATCTGTTAAATAATAACACAACACATACTCTGCTGCATTTGCAAAATATATTATATATTGCACAATCCTAACAATTTCAAGTTTAGCTTTAAAAAACTCACATAATGTCTAGAGGAGGTGTTCCAGCTGTGTCCTCCACTCGTCCATCCCACGTGTCTGACAGAACAGGTAATCCTGTGTTTTAATGTCAAGCCGTCCACACAGACTGTTAACAGCTTATGATTTAATCATGCTGTTTGCACCATGACTTCACAGTAATTACAGTAACTGCGCGTTAGGCTCTGAAAGCTGTAATACACAGGTGACCTAGTCAGTTTATTGTACCTTAATGCTTGTTGATGTTCCAGCTGCACCTCCTGTACGCAGTTTGTTGCTCTCTCTGTGTGAGTGTTTCACCTCAGGTTCCCATCAGAGACACAACGCAAATTTCAGTTTGTATTATGATGTCTGCCAACTGCAACATTAGATCAACTCTTGTTACACTGTGGTCAGTTGCGACACTTTTTTTTCACTTAATTAGCTCCATATTCATGTGTGCGTTAAATTGTCTTTGTTGTCATCAACGTATGGTGGCCGGGAGGTGCAAACCAACATTACAAAATCCGGAACACTTTTAGAAAGTTTGAGAGAAATTTACATTTTAGAAAATATTTTTACATATCATAAAACAAAATGACATTACCTTAACACATTTACAAGTCCTGAAACAAATGAACATTTCAGAAAACAAATTAACAAGAAACAAAACACTTTTACAAACACAGAGACAAATTTACAAATAGCATCAACTGGAAAAGGAACATACCAACTCTGGGGTTGAACCGGAAGTGATAACGGCAGCAGCCAATAGGAGTTGTTGTTGTTGTTGATGGAGTTTGTTTCTTGTTAATTTGTTTTCTGAAATGTAAATTTGTTTGGGGACTTGTAAATGTGTTATGGTAATGTCATTTTGTTTTATGATATGTGAAAATGTTTTCTAAAATGTAAATTTGTCTCAAGCTTTGTAAGCTTTGCACCTCCCGGTTACCGTACCAACCTGATTATCATGTGACGCTGAAGAAGTTTTTAAAAGTCCCAAGTCTGTAAAAGTAAAAAGGCTCGGTGTAATTCCTGCAGTCATCCAGCTTGTGGCGCTGCTGCTTAACGTTTCCATCTGCCTCTTTGAAAAGGCAGGAGCTGAGTAGAGCTCTCCCTCTCTTCATGCACACACACACACACACGCGCACACACACACACACACACACACACACACACACACACACACACACACACACACACACACACACAGTATGCTTAACTAGCCATCACATAATAAGCCGATTACAGAACCAAATTGTCAGGGGCTCTGATAGAGATCATTATTAAAATGCATTGCTTTTGTCGCCACACTCGCTCCTTAATCTCCCCTTGTTCCTATGAATTGCGTATGAGATTCCTGAAATTGAATGATAATTTCACCTATTAATCTCTGATGCAGGCTATTTTACTCTGCCGTTCCCCGCCAGTATCCCCCTGCCCATGCAAATGAATAGAGCTTCATTACCGCCACCCGCATTTAATAACCGTTATCCATTATCTGGTAATTAAGACTCCCCATAACGAATCTTAAGGATTATGCCAGTTTGAGGAAGAGGGGAGAGAAGCTGAAAAAAAGACCTGACTGGAAGAATACATAGAACATGTCTTTAATGAACTGGAAAATGTTCATCTTGTTCTGTTCAGTAATGAACAGTCATTATACACCAGGGAGGCAGAAGGGGTGATTTTTTTTTTTTTCCCTTTCCTGCAGCCCGCAGTTTGTGGGTAATCTATTAAAGAGCATCATTTCATCTTCTATTTTTATCAGGAAAGCTGATAAAACATAATTGGCTGTGAAGAAAGGGAAGGAAAAATTAAGGGTTTTATTGATGAGCATGCAGCTGCCCTCTGTTAGCCATCAGCAGCAGCATATGTTCTTGTCTGGCCGGGGCCAGACTATCAGAGTAATGTCCTGTCCGTCCTCTGTCTGCCGCCGTGCTGCTGCTGCTGCTGCTGCTGACTCTGCTTCTCCACTGTAGCGGCTCGTCACATGTGAGATCTTCACGGGTTTGAGCGTGGAGCGGCTCGGCAGAAAAACATGCCTGGCAGATAAATGATAAGCGCGGCGCCACCATATCTGCAGAGCCGTGTTCCACGCTTCGCTCACATGTCACCTGTTCAAACCCCCCGACAGGTTCGGACTTCATCAAGACGTCCACTGGAAAGGAGTCTGTCAACGCTACTTACCCTGTTGCCATAGTGATGGTGAGAGCCATCCGTGACTACTTCTTGTGTACAGGCCACAAGGTACAGTACTGAACTCCCGCCTTTCTGCCGGGTGTGAATATTTCCTGGTTAATGAGAGGAGGGGAAAGTGGGACACACGCCGTAGATCAGCCGCATTGAAGTTGCCTGCTTCACCACTGGTATTGTCTAATTTATTAGTTCCATTTCTTAACCAGCCACAGGATTTTAAAGGGCACAAACGTGTAAATCTGCTCAGTTTTAGCCAACGCAGGCACATGGAGATCAAGACCCAAAAATCTACACAAGCCTTTAAACGAGCAGCTCAGATTTATGGAGCCCTAACACAGTACATACACATTGTTCTTGTTTCAAAGTGTCTCATGCAAACTTCCACAATGAGCCAATAAAGGACATGACCTGTAGATGGGACAATAACCTGTTCACATTCTAGGTCTCCACACAGTTGGAGCTCTGTAGCAAAACGTCCAGTAACGGCCAATAACATAATCATTTTGGCCATTTTAAATGTAATAAATCCAATAACATAATAACTTGCCAATAATGTAATAAAATGTGTGAGCCAATAACATAATACCTTTTTTTTTTGCCAAGAATGTAAGAAATTATTACATTATTGGCCTAGTATTAAAAACCCCTTTGAAAATGTAATTGGTGTCAATAATGGAATAATATACTGTATGCATCACCTAATTTATTTTTATTTTTTTCTGGGTGGATTTTAATTTTTTTTTAGATTTTTTTTCATTTATTTGAGAGGGACAATGCACATTAATGAACATCAGTATGTGAATACAAATGTAAATGTGTCGGAGTTAGCAAGCCTGCTAATTTACATCCGCATTCCCTTGGCAGGTAATAAACAAACTGACACAGGAATAAGAGGTAGAGTTAAAAAGAAAAGAAAAAAAATACACAGAGTGAAACAGTAATTCACATCATATGCACATTCATACGTAGACATAAAGTGCAGTAATGTCAGCGTGAATTCTATAAAGTACCGTGTATAAAGTGCCAGTTTTTAAAGTGCAAATGCAAGTTTAACTATATAAAGTGCATGGATAAATGAATGGATCCAGATGTGATGGCCCTCTCCTGCTGCTTAGAGTGGACCAAGACATAGGAGACTCAGCAGCGGGTATATAAGTCCCATTCTCACACACGAAGACAATGTCCACAGTGCAGTATAGAAAAATAAGTCAAGTGCAGTGCAGGCATACATACGTATATGTAGACATGCACTGCACAATAACAATAATGACAGCCAGAAGTGCAAATATGTCAATTTGTTCCAACTCAAGGTTGTTGAGCCTACTGTGTTTACTTTCTCCGTTTGCAAAAGTATGTGAGAAACGGCCAGTCACATCGCATCGATCATGAAGCATGGTAGGAGTTTGCTTCTCCGTGTAGATACACAGACACAGGCACACAATGTACAACTTCAAATGTTTCACAATTGTGTTTGTAATAACGTAATAATAACTTATTATATTATTGGCAAAAAAATGTTCAACAAAAATGATTACGTTATTGGCCGTTATTACGTTTTGGGCTTGCTACAAGCTCTTTAAAGCCGACACAGAAAGAGTCGACACAAGTTTTTCCCTCACTGAAGAGGATCGTCTCTGCAGCGTGTTTCAAACACACAGACACATGAGTGTGGCTACAACCACACGTAACATGAGGCTTCTCTGTGTAGCCTGTGTTTTGTTGTTGAATGTGTGCATTTAGTTTAATTTGGTGAATAATTTGTATCAAAATGAACCAAGATAATTGTTGTAAGACGTTTCCATGCGCTCTACCCTCTGGAGTGCGTTTAAAACTGCAAATAGAATTTTTGCAAATTAGATGTAAAAGTGAATTAACTGAAAGCTAACAGAGCTGTAAGCTGGTAATTAGCACTCGGCACAGTCTAACAGCTGAAACCTTACACCGTGCCTATAAAATCCATATTGGGTATGTTATGTACTGTGGAAGAAATTGTGAGCTGTGTAGCTTTGATAAGGAGAACTCTTTGTGAAGACAGTGAACGTATCATTGCTTTCCTAACACGGACACACCCTCAGGCCAGAAACACACTGCATGTGCTGCGGTGTGTGCATGTGTGTGTGTCGCGGCTGTTTTCATTTCGACGCCCGCGTTGATGGGTTCGAGTAGACGCACATCTCACGCCTCGGAGCTGCTTCAAATGATCTGGAGATTTGACATCTCACATTGATCTCCCAGCACAGATAGACAGAGAAAAGACCTGTTTATATTAATATTGACATCAAACCAGCTATATTACATGAAATGGACACCTTTCACTATTGTAGTATGACATAGTCATGAGAAATACCAAATAAGTAAAAAAAATATACGTATATATACATGAGATTTTTTCTATCAAACACAATTTAGAAATTTAATTTACAATTAACATGACATACAACATTACAGTTAGTTTTTTCCTTCTTTTACCTTCTTTCTGAAACACGAGTGCAGGAGGGTGGTGAGCCAATCGGAAGAGAGGATTTGACTCTCTCTCCTGATTCGTTGACCTGAACTGCTTTTTCCCCCAATTTCTTTATTGAATTGTTGCAGACAGTAGAAAAGTACATCAGTTTCACATTACGTCGGAGCATCTGCATTAGAGTGAAGAAAAAAAAAAACGAAACAAAAAGAAAACCCCAACATGAATCCCACTATCCCTCCCGACTGACTTTAACTGTTTTGTTGTGACATCACAAAGTTACAGCGGGCCTGACGGCCTGTTTTAATGCTCAGTTTGTGAATACAGACTGTTGCACTTCTTTGTGGAATCAGGCTTTGATACTTTCACAGTATTAATAAAGAACCTAGAGCTGATCTATAGTCAAAGAAAACATTGGAGTCTGAATTTAAACAATATAAGTGCTTTAAGTTTAAAGTATAATCACGTTTAAGTGATGTGTGTGTGTGTGTGTCCTATTAACAGAGGTGTGTGTTTTCCTCAGGTGGGGTTTAAGCCGGCAGGAGGCATCCGGACGGCTCAGGAGTCTCTGGTGTGGCTCACACTGATCAAAGAGGAGCTGGGAAACGATTGGCTCTGTCCTCACCTGTTCCGCATCGGAGCCAGTAGTCTGTTGGCTGACATTGAGAGACAGGTGAGGCGTCCACACACACACACACACACACACACACACACACTACTACACAATACTTTTTCTACACCTAATATGACCTTGGAATTATAGGATGGTTCCTGATCTAAAATGTGTTATTGACATGAAAGTATTCTTTGACAGATTAGTGACACTTTTGTGATCTTATATTTAATTCAATCTATTACAGGGCCCTATAATTTGAAAAAAAAGGAAAAAGTTCCATCATCAGTCATTCTCTGACTTGGTTCTGTGAGGTTCTGTCTGCAGAGCAGCGCTCAGTGTTCAGAGTGTAGGCGGGAAGATCAGTGGAGTTCAGCCCCTTTACTGTGTCACTTTGCTGTTTGACTGAGGAGCTGAAATGATCACAAAACTGTGCAAAATCTGGAACTTTAGAACTGATGATCCTGTCACCGACACTGTAAATGACACTTACAAAGTCATTCTTTAAGTCTTGTTTTAACTTGGTGAAAAGCTTTTTCTTTTTTTGCATTAGCAATCATACTGTATGCTGGAGAACTTGATAGCGAACACTGAAAATATCAATGCTAACGCTAATGTTAATGAAGTTTAATGATGTTTCCTAGAGGGTTAGAAAAAACGATTGAGTCCAAGTTTAGACACAGCAGCTATAACAGGAGTTTCATTGTGAAGGAATAAATTTTATTAACAGTGGATCGTAGAATTTAGTTATCTTATGCTAATGCTATCATGCTGCTAACTGGATTGTTGTCTGTTTTGTTTGTTGCTACTAGCAAAATAAATGTAAAAAAAGCACCAGATAATTAAAAAATCTATTCTTAGAAAAATTATTAATTGAAAAACTGTCAATTTTTCCAAACTGTATTTATTTGTTCTCGTTTGTTTAGATCTACCATCACGTGACTGGACAGTACGCAGCCTATCATGAGCTGCCAATGGCCTGAAGCTGTGGACTTCCTGTTTCAATGACCAATCAAAACCTCCGATTCACCACACGAGCCTGTCAGTGACTGTCCAGGCAGCACACTGGCTTTTTTTTTATAATTATGATAAATCCTTCCTTAAATCCTGATAAAACAAATGAAAAAGAAAGTCTTAAAGTTGTAACTCTGGCTCTTGCTGACAATAAAAGTTGATATAAGTGGAGAGAGAAGCGGCTCCTGGTCTTTCCCTCTTTGTTCCTCATACGTAAGAATACACTGGTGATCTGGATTGCTTAGAGATTGCTCAAACGGTTTCTTTTTTTCACGCGCAGATACAGAGACGTAGCGAGAGACCCACAGAGCTTCCATCACATCCATGAAGCCTCCCGTTCGTGCTGCCCGTGTGATTTTGCATACGCTTGTCAAGTCTCCGATCTATCCCAGCAATGTGCGCTGAATCCGTTATTGAGGCTTCCTTTGCTCTTAATTTCATAAGCAGGAAGCACGGCCGACTGAAGAGCGCTGGGGATTAATCAGGGGTTAAGTGAGTTTAAAAGATCTGATTGAACAGCTCACAAATTTGAGGCTTCATTTGAAGACAGAAAACTTTCTTCTTCCTTTTCCTCTTTAATTAAAATATCACAAGCCTTGACCTTGACTGGAACAGAGGATAAATGAGTAAATTAATTGTGGAAGGAAGGGGATGTGAGCTTTTCGGGGAGGGGGGAAAGAAAAATGTGGGATTAGATGAAAAACTCCTGGGAGCAGGTTGGCTTCAGGGCGCCGGTGGAAGGGCTGGGAATGGGGCCACGCTCGGCGAGGAACCGTAGGTGGTGCTTTGACGAGGTTAAGTACTAAACTTTGAAGGGTGTTGTGCAGAGGTGTGGTCAGTAAGCCCGCGCGTCTACACAGATTACAGAACAAATATCCCCAAAGCTTTGAAATGAATTGCATTGTTTCACCCTCCAACCTTCCTCTATTCAACACTTTGGCCCCCGGGCGTCAAAACAAAACACGATGCTCAGGACATGATGTTGTGTGGATATTGATGACACATGATGATTTGTACTGATTTGAATGACACCTTTGGTTCTGTTCTCTTGACAACATGCTTATGACAATATACCTGGAATTTCCAATAGTTATAGTTAGGTACAGTAAATTCTCAAAATAGACATCCAGGCTTTTATTTGCTTCAACTGCTGAACTGACCCATCTTATATCTACATGGGACAGGCTTTTATTTAATTTTCAACAAATCTTATACCCAGCAATCCTCTCAAATCGCTCTGTTCTTACTGTTTAAAAGGGAAAGAATAAAAGGAAAGAGCTGGATCCAGAGCACGTATTCATTTCTGAAATGCATGCACCGGCCGTAGACTGTATATAGGCTCTGGCTCTTTCCTTGGGTCAGTTGGAGCCGGGCGGGCCAGGCTGAACAACACGACTAGATGCGTTGGGTTTGGGTCGAAAACATTTACTACAAATAACTCATCGGGTCGGACAACGTGCGTCCTTTATTTTGGCTGCGTTTACGCTGAGAATTAATGCTTGTGAGTCCAGCCCCACCAGGTCAGAGCTTCAACACCCACAGGTCGGACCGGGTCGTTTAATTTCCAGGCCTGTTGAGATCTCTAGCCCAAATAAAACAGCTTAGAAACTGACCAAATGGGCGATTGTGGGCTTTGAGATTCACAAGAACTTGCAGGAAATAGAAATAGACCCTGCTTCTAATTAAAACCGCCTTCTATTTGCTGAAACCTGTAGCCAGATCCATCCAGCCAGTGTAGCGGACCGGCGTCTATTTGAGACTCGCTTTTATTTGGAAATTTACAGTATGCGTCTTCAAAACCTGAAGGATGCGGATTTAGGCCACAAGTTCTAGGCCCCTTATGTTTTTGTGGCAGTGCCACCTACTGGACGACTGTTAAACTGCAACTAAACCACCCAAATGCCAATTTTTGTCAAACAAGTTACAATTTTGAATTTTTATTACACTCAAATACAAATGCCACTCACCACAGAGAGATCTTGAATTCACCAAGAAGCAGGATGATTTTTCGACGGCCAACGATGCTGCTAGCACCGTTACACATGTGTTACCACTCATACGTGATAACAGTACCTTTATTGTGTCATTTACTCACCGCTCACATCACCATGTGTCTGCAGCCATGCGAGCACACGCTCCTCAGAATTTCTTTGACGTATGTTGTGGATATTCAGGATCTACAGCACCAGGTCAACCTCAGGACACAAGAAATTCTACAACTTTATTCAATGGAAACCAAGCTTTTAAAAGTATCACTTCTATGTCGCGCAAAACTGCAATGGAAATACAGCTACTGAAAACATCAGCATCCACCTGAGTGGCAGTAATTATGGTTCTTTTCACACATACACTACAAAATAAATCCATTATATTTTTCTAACCATAACAAAAGCATTTTTTCTGAACTGAACTGAACTCAGCTTTCTGGTGCCATCAGTTTCTTACAACCACCATCCATCCTGACCAAACCAACAGTGTGTGTGTATGAAGGTACAAGAAGAAAATGTCCAGGGCAAACAACATCAAAATCAAACTTTGGTAAAAATCTTAACACAAGGTCAATTTATTAGCTTTTTCCAAGGCTTTCAGGAAAACCTAGTAAGTGTATGGAGTTTGCTCAGTTAAAATGCTGCCATGTCAAGATGATGATGTTAAAGGGGCATTCACGACCACCTCATCTACAGCTCCTTTCACTCACTCTACCTGCTTCACCCTTTTCAGTTGGTGTTGTAGTGGCGGAAACAGAAGTGCAAGTGAGTTAAGACCATTTAGTGCCGTTAGCTCTCCAGGATCCATGTGGTAATGAAGCAGAATCAACCTGTTTGCTGTTTAGAGCAGAACAGTGTAGGGCTCTTTGACGTTCTTGTCTTCATTTGCACGGTTGGAACTTCTCCCAGTTTTACCTTTAGCCCAGATGTCGGGTGCAATTCACATCTGGAAACTGTACAAATGCCGAGTCCGACCTGTGTGATTCAGTCAGAGTGAAAGTGTTTATGATGCCGTCTCTGATGTTATAAAAAATGATGCCAACTGTTCAACAACTTTGTAGCAAAATAGTTTTTTTTCCCTCTTGTTTCCTCCTGGGAGATAAAAAAAAAAAAATCCCCTCCCCCTGTGTGTGTGTGTGTGTGTGTGTGTGTGAGGTGTGTGAGTGGGGATGATGGAGTGAGCTTCTGTGGTCTGCTCTTGATGGATTAGTCCCACTTACGTAAAGGCATGTAGATCATCTCAAATCTGGACCATCGGTCAGCACGCTGCCACTTGACAAGACAGAGGCACGGAGGCTGGAACTTGATTCTGCTTGATTGATTCTCTGGGCCATCCATAAAGATCACACACACACACACACACACACACACACACACACACACACACACACACACACACACACGGAGCAGAGAGTAGTAGACTGCTGTAGGATTAAAAGTTTAGTAGGTATGTCATCTGACTAAGACCTCAGGTTTGGTGCTCAGAGCTTTTACTACTGACTGAGACTTTTTCAGCGGCTGTGAATTTGTTGAGGAAATCTATTCTGAAGGTCTGAGAGTGTTTCAAACAAAGCGGTTGCATCAGGACCGGAGCTGAATACCTGAACGTCTGAGGCGGACGGCAGGATGAAAAGCCGGCCTTCGTAACCTTGTCCTGGCCGCATCACTGATTCATCATACAAATGGAAATGACAGGTTTTCAAACACTCGCTTACATTCATGCTTTTTCACTGGCTTGTATATTTAGAAATCAGTTCCTCCAGCAAACACAAGTTAAAGTTCATTTAAATCACTGAAATGTGTCCAGTTATCAGTTTAAATCCAGAGGTGTTGTGGGTGTGTGGTTGGTGTATTTCAGGTAGGTGTTGACCATAGACTGTATATAAAAGAGGTGTTGACAAGTCATTTGTGAAACAAGCTGCGTCTTTGCAACCTTTATAAACATTTTATTTTTAATTTAGGTGGGTGTTGCAAGTTAAAGACAAGGAAAGTGATAAGAGGACAGAAGATAAAATGACATAAAACAACAATAAATAATAATAGTAAAAATATATATATATAAGGAAAAGGGTGAAGAGTTAGAAAATAAATTGAAAAGTTGTTTAATTATTTGATTATTGAGTATTTTCCTTTAAAATAAGCTGTTTTTTTTTTTAAATTATTTGAATAATTATAGTGTTTGACTAATGTATTCCATGAAAACATGTCTTAATGTAATAATAAAAACAATAATAATAGCGTTTTTTTTAAGCTCAGTTATGAAATATTAGATTGATTATAGGCTGATGAAGCCGCCAATCATATAACATTCTCCGGCCTGTTTCTGGTGACAGACAAAAAATGACTTAGTGGATCATGAAACCATGAAATAAAACAGTCACTGGGGAAATTGCTGATGTAAAATGAAGGGACGTTGAAATAAAAGCGAAGAATTAATGAGCTGCAATAAACTCTGTTCATGTGAAAAGAAACAGGATATATATTTTTTAAAATGCTATTATTCAACAAAAAACTTTTTTCCCCCTCATTCTTACATTGGAGCAGCAGATTCTTCCAATCAACAAGAAGAGTTTAATTGAGAAAAGTGACACAATTCCTCAGATAAGATTTGATTTCCTGACCTCACGGTGTTGATGCAGCACTGTGGCCTTCTGGACAACACGAGGTGTGTGTTTGATGTGAATTGGACAGTGTGTTATTGGACAGTGTGTGCAGATCTGTCCTCTCCTCGGAGGCTCCCGGTGGTTTGGATGAACACCCAGCAGCGAGCCGGGGCTGAATTTGTCACAGGCGGCGATCCAGTCGCTCATACCTGACAAATCGGCTCGCTCAGATTGATTGGTTTCCTGTTGTTTAATTCATCAGTGTTTCTTTAGCCTGAAGCAGGTGTGAAAAAATAACACTTTGTGAGCCCGCAGCACCTTCACACATAGTTTATGATGGAGAAAAAATGGCCCGGGCGGGGGACATAGTGTCAGTAATGGCCTGACTATCCATTATCAGCCACAGCTCGGATTTGTCATGCTATTTGTGGCTGTACATGCTTTTATTAATATCCCAAGATGCACTGCTGCTATATTGGCCTTCATGGCTGATTTGTTAAAGAAGTGTTTGACATATCTGAATCTTTTTTTCATTTTTACGCACCAACATAAGTAGATATGTAAATCAATATCCCATTCATGCCACTATGATTTAAAATACCCTTCTAATACGACGTGTTTGAATAAGCCGCCAGATATACATCAACTTCAAATTTAGATTTATTTTATTTTATTTTTTTACTTTTGGGCTAAATAAATTCATAAGCCACCTCCAGGACAACAGGATGGTGCTGGTGCAGAGACAGAACACGCCATGAGGAGACAATGAAGACGCGGCAGCTAATGGAGTTGGTCATGTGGCCTATTATCAGTGATCAGCACTCTGATGTGTCCAATGAAATGTTAATGAAAAGACATCAAGAGCGGATGAGTGATAGAAGAACGCAGGGAGAGTGTTTCCAATATCTGATTCTGAGCTGTGTGGAAACCATTCACAACTTCAGTTCACACACACAAATATACACACACACACACACACTAGAAACTAAAGGACAGGTTCAAGTCTTTGCAAATGAATACAGCACTCACATGCCATCTCTGCTCCGAGAGATCTCTTCCTATATGCATTGTGCAATTGAAGGTGAGGAGTGTGATCATCAATCTAAAATGTTTCTCTCTGAGACGAGTCACCTGAGCTTTGGAGACTGAAAACAGCCCGGGGCCAAATTCTGCAAGTGACAGAAATCCAGGATCAGAATGTGACAGCGTGACGGCTGCTATGACCCACGTCTGCCATAACAAACCAATCAGAGGGAGACGTGGAAGCGATGAAGAAGTCAACGACTGGCACCAACACTTGGGAGATATAAAATTTTTTTGTTACATCTTGGCGCCATGATTCACCCTGATTCACTGCGCAGTCTGATACGGTCTCGTATAGTCTGACGCAGGCCGGGAACAAGGTTTTATTACATTACATTAGACCTGCAATAAACTTACGTGACAGTGTTAATATGGCTCTGGTTTTCTGCACATTTAACTGTTTCTAACGACTGTTTCTAGCCCCAGATTCATTCAAGTGACTGGACCTGTTTATGAAACTTAACGAACTGTGAGGGATTCAGGTTTCTACGGAAGCCCAGAGGGAAGCTTCTGTTTGTTTTACCTGTAAAAGCAAGGGGGCAGTTGTCGGTCTGAGAAGTGAAGCTCACTTCCGCGTTCAAAAAACTCCAATCTGGCTTCCTCTGGGGGCTGGTGTCAGAAAGCAGCATTCTCCATAGACCCCCATGTTAAAATCACTGACTTTACATCCTCAATAAACATGTTAAAAGCCTGGTGTCAGAACGTTTTTTGGTCTCAACACTCTGAGGGGGGTGAATTTTTTTTAAAACTCTACCGTTTTACTATTATTAGGTTTAAAATTCTGGCCAATTAAGACATGAAAACGTTGAGTGACAGGTCCGAGGCGGTCCGTGGACAGCTGCTTCGAGGCCAGTGGGCGGGTTCTCAGCCGGCCAATCCAACATGGCGCTGTTCAGGCCGCCATATTTGAGTCACAAAAACGACTCCCCAAAACCAATGGGTGACGTCACGGATGCTACGTCTATATTTTTTACAGTCTATGTGTAAAAGCCAGCAAAGGAGTGGTGCACTTTGTCATCGTGTGGCCATAATGAGTATTACAAAACAAGAAAAGTAAAGTAAATAGGTACAGAAATACAGTAGTAAAATCAATCCCCCTTCAATGTCTGTTCTCACAGAATATCAAATGCTTCAAACCACTATAACCAATTTATCAAATCTCCTAAAAAGGTAAAAGTTTGCAGGTTTAGAATATCTAATGTTAAGTCCAAAGGTTGTATAATTGATCATTTGCCCCATAAAAAGACCTGTCAGTGGGTCTCTCTGACTTTAGTGAGAACAGATACTGAATTTAGAATGTGGTGAAATTACCTAGAAGGTGCAGTAGACCCTATATAATGTATAAATAATTTTGATATTAGTCTTTCAGCTGCTGTATTTACTGTAGAAGGCTCAGTAATCTCTACTGTCTGAAATCTAAAACAACATTGAGCAGCTGAACGATTTTTTTGTCCTTGTAGTCTGAACTATTGTTGGCTACTGGACTTGGTTTCATGAGTGTTTTTGAGAATATGTCATACATCTTAACAGGAAAGGAACAGGATAAATTATTAGAATATATGATAATATATGCATGCATGAAAAATAGAAACAATGTCATTGCTTTTAGCCATAGCTGATGATTTGTCCAATATCCTGGCTGTGTGCTCCACAGTCCCTCACTAACTCATGTCACGGTGCAATACCAGCGTTTACTCACAGACAATCTGATCGTAGCTGCTTCCTCCATTCCCTCTGTCGAAACACTTCTTTTCTGCTCAGTTAATACAAGATCCCTCGCTAATAAGTCTTTTATCTGCCAGGATTTTATCATGACCAATATTGATTTTTTTTTCTCCACAGTCTTGGATTAATCCTGATGAATATGCCCCTCTCGTGAGTCATGCCTCCAGGATTTATTTTTTATTTTTCCAGCAGCCATGATAGACAGGTCAAAGCGAGGGCCTTGCAGTAATACACAGTTTTAGTTTTTCTCCAGTTTCACTTGATGATTTTGCACCTTTTCTCATCCATAGTTTCAGTTTCCCTAAAGATAAATAAATAAAAAGGTGTTTTCCATTTTATACACAGACCTCTTGAATTTCATTTAATTTGCAGACCTTTTATCAGAGTGTGGTGATCAGCCAGGAAAAAAATAAAAAATAAAATAAAAAATTTTAATTGAAAAAAAGAAAGAAAGAAATATTACAAAAACGCTGTTTTTACAGTACAAAATGGATAAGTCACTTTTAAAAACAACCAAGCAGCAATATCAAAGCAGATAGAACTTTAGAAATAAAATATATTTACATAACTAAAATGAAATAATGACACAAAATAAAAATAAGCAAACAAGCAAATGAATACATAAAACAACAGAAGCGGTCAGACAATAAATAGAGGTTTTTCTAGTCCCTTCCCGTTAAGTCACGCCCCCGACACACCTCCAACATTGACCAATAGCGCCCCCTCAATGATGCCCACCTTAAAAAAAAAAAAATGGTGCGCAGGTGGCAAGATGGCGTCTCACCTTACCTGAGGAAAAGCAGTGCCAGCTTCGTGCTTTTCTTTGGCATTGGCATTTGGCATTTGAACATACTCCACGGTCATGTAGGATTAATCATCGCTCTGCAGGAATATTGGAGCTACAGCAGCAGCAGCCAATCAGCCGCCAGTTAAAGGTAAGTGCAACAGCTGTGCAACTAACTGTGGAAAGTTTGACTTAAAGAAAGATCCTCTGTTTGTTTTTTCTGGGAAGTTGAGTTACTCAGGTGGAGAAAAATGGAACTTGCCTGACCCGAAGATGTTTTGTTGAGGGAGAGGGGGTCACTTTGGGGTCTGGTTTTACAGGATTGAATTTTGTGGTTGTTCAAATTGAAAAGGCCTTTGTTGTTCATTGCTGGTGTGGGACGTTGTGGACATTTTTCACTTGTGGTTTCACCTGAAAAGGACATTTTCTATTGGGATTGGTGCTTAAACTTTGGGATTAGCTGTGTTGTGTTGTCAGTTGGCTCTTTTGCTTGTCATGGCTGTGCCTTGTCTTGGTGGTTGATTGTATCATGATGTACCCTACACACAGTACATGGTCTAGAGTGGCTGAGTTGTGATCCTTGTGGGGAATAATCTGACTACTGGAAAACCTTTGTCGGGGGGAACTCCGAATGTCACCCATGGAAATTCACAGGCAATCCACTACAAGTCATTATGTTCCAATATTCATTTTAGTTTTATCAAATGTTTAAATATATTATATGAAGCATCCCAGTCATTACAGCAGAGCTCTTCCAAGTCTGTTTGTCTCTCCAGATCCTGATTTACTCCTGTCCTCCAAATTCACTGTCTCAAGTGTGACATCATGGCTGCACTTCATTGCATCTTGTACATGTTGAGATCCTATTGCTCCTGTCGGAATATAAAAAAAAACTAGAAAATAAGGGATTTAGGAAGACAACACAGGAGGCAGAGTGGAGACGAAAGAGGAATAAACATAGTGATCCCCTCGTTTCTGTTGAACATGTGAGGTACTTAGCAGCCTGCAGTCAAAGAAGCCAGAGACTATTTGAATGACTTAGAAAAAGCTCCTTTAAAACCCATAAACCCTGTGATTGGTCCCCTGTTTAGGCAGCCGCTCAAATCCTCCCCAGAGAGATGTGAAGGACATTAACAGAATTCAGAGAGCTGCATGTTGACTCCTGCCCCTCTTCAGCACTGACTCACTTTAATGAAATCTCTCTGTCAACCCTGGAACGCACTGTAGCACTTTCTAAAATCTTCCATCTGCCCTTCAGACTGCATTGACACACACTTGTTTGTTTTTTAAAAAAAAGCAGTATTTCAGATGGTTGGTTCAAATATTTTAGTCATTGTTCACCGCTGCCTGTCTGCTGGCTTTTCTTCCATCCATTTTTAATCATGGCCCTATTTACACCCTTTTATAGAAGCCAAACTATAAATACAATATGTATTTAAATCTACTGTAAGAGAAAACATTTTCCTCACCCAAAAATTTATTTTACAGACAGTAATCAAATTTCAGTCTGCTTTCAGTGCTGTAGCTCCGAACTGGTGTTATCTCTCTCTTTTGTGGCGTCCCTCAGGGAACTATTCTGGGTGTCCTTTTGATTACTATTTGGATACCATCCGTGAGGTAAATCATGTGTAGGCATACTATTGATTTTGACTGCTGTGCAGACAATATGTTCAATGTCACTGTAAAGCCTTGTACCATTTATTTGTTATTTATTTAGTCCTGCCTGGGTGGAATAAAGGACGCGTATGATCTTTAATTCCCTGCAGCTGAGTGAATAGTAACTACAGCACCTGGACCTAGTGTTAGCAGAATCAACTACTTCTCATCCCGTCAGTGTCATATTCAGTAATGTTAAAAGAATTGGGTTCATAACTTTGGTTTTTGTCCTTTGAAAGTAACTTGTGCAATTGTTCACACCCTCTCTCGCTACCTTGAGAGATCAATGCATCGTAACTAAAGAAAACACATGTAAATGGACAAATGGGCTGCTGATTCATAAAACATAAAACATTTTCATCAACATGGCCAGTCATGAGCCTGATGGCTGAAACCACGCCCACGTCTGGGAGAGTCTTTGGTCATCTTAGCTCAGATGCTTCCAAACTGTAATACACTACACTCACTGGTGCAAGGCAAGAATTTTGATTAGGTAGTCAAAGTGCATTTACCGAAAATAAGTGATAAGTTGTACCAGTAGCGAATGCAGTGGTAAATGTGAGTTTGCTGCTTTTTTTTGGCTTCTCTTACCTGGAGCTATTTGTTCCTGTTGGTTTGAATAATTTACCTGGTTTTGGTCTTAGATTTCATTTGTTTTATTCTCTATTTCTCTATGTCTGTTAACACTGGTGGTTTGGAAGGTGCCATATAAATACAGTTATTACTAGTATACAATTGTTGTTGAAAGTGCTCGATTGGAGACCATTTTTAAAAGATTAATTAAAAATTGAAAGTCAGAATAAAGAAATAGCAAAATCTTAAGTTAATTTTTAATCTTAAGACACTGGTTTAAACATTATGGTCTATTTTCTTGCTTGTGCAAACACATTTGTACACAGTTTTCCTCAGCGCAAATGTATGTGTGTGTGTTTGCGTTTCCATTAAAACCTGCCCGCGTGGAAGAAGATGCAGCAGGTCAATTTTGGTGGCTTTTTTTTTTTTTTTTTTTGGCAGGGTTAGGGTTAGGCAGCACAAGGTCACGCACGCGCACGGACATCTCCAAAATCAGTGACGTCTGGTGTCGGCCTCTCTTAGTGCGTCACTATTAGATTGATTTGCCTATCGGAGGATGAGCTCTTTGTGTGGACTCATCTCACAGCAGCAGAGATGATGTGTGTATTTCATCTGATTTGAGAGAAGGGCTGCGCCTAATTTTACACATTGATGAATTATTAAAATCCCTGGAAACGGCGACAGGATCAATCAGAGTCTAACAATAAATAATGTGGAGTGTTAAGAAGAGTGTGTGAACATAAGACAGTTACTAAAAAGAAAAGAGTAAGAGGTGTTGGTTTTATTTTTATAAACAAGTCCACATGTCAAGTTGTTTTTAATCTGTGTGCAAATCTGTACCACTCCTCTGCAGCGGCCAAAAGCTCAAGCTGAGCCGAGTTAGGACAGTTTAGGGGCAGTGACGTGACACGTGAAGTAAAATGCACCAGTGCAGGTTGTTTAGTGTGAGTGTATTATGTTCTCTTGTTTTTCTCTCTACCTCCAACACAGTGGCACAGCTGCACACTGATCTCCCAGCTTTACTGTAGCACCGCTGGCACCGCCCGGCTGCCTTCATCCATTATTTAAATCTTTTGATGAGACAAAAAGATTTTGTTAACTGACCTTGCGCGTAAAATCTCCAAACCGTTTAAAGATTCCGTTTAACTTTAATTTCATTTTCCACTGGATAAATAAAAAGTTACATTTCTGTAACTACACTGAGCCTTAAAGGGATAGTTCAACATTTTTGCAAATTGGCCCATTGCCATAATCCCTATAGTTTTAGGAGTAGGTTCGTTACCTTTAATTGTTGGTGCAAGCTATTTTTAGAACAGCGGAGCAGAGCCGCCAGCTGGTCAGAGCTACGCTACGGAGGCTCATGGGATTTCTTGGTTCCCCTCATAAAACTCATAAAATACACAATCCAACAACTCCACAACGCTCTGGTGGACAAGTTGTGACCTGCACATTCACCACGTTATGAGATAATAACGGAACGTTAAGAGACAGAGTTGTTTTAGAGGCAAATGCAGAGACTGCTTTCCAAAAAACTGTCCCTGAAGGCAACACGCATCAGCGGTTTTGCATGAATTTACTTTGTAAAACAACTCCGTCTCATAACGTTCCGTTATTATCTCATAGCGTGGTGAATGTGCAGGTGCACAACTTGTCTACCAGAGCGTTTTGGAGTTGTTGGATTGTGTATCTGATGAGTTTGATGAGGGAAACCAATAAATCCCATTAGCCTCCGTAGCGTAGCTCTGAGCAGCTCACGGCTCTGCTCCGCCGTTCTAAAAATAGCTTGCACCGACAAATAAAGGTAACAAACCTACTGCTATGACTATAGTGATTATGGCAATGGGGCAATTTGTCAAAATATTGAACTATCCCTTTAAAGAGCCAAATGAGTGTTCACATGTGAAGAGGAGGGTGAGACTCTAGAGAAATTAACCTGGAACTTAATTGTTCCACCTCTAACCAGCCTCACTGCTGCTGCTGCTGTTGCTGCTGCTGTTGCTGTTGCTGCTGCTGTTGCTGCTGCTGCTGCTGTTGCTGCTGTTGTTGCTGCTGCTGCTGCTGTTGCTGCTGCTGCTGCTGCTGCTGCTGCTGCTGCTGCTGTTGCTCCATCGCACATCTGCAACACACATGTTTTCCAGCTCCGTGTTGTGAACTCTTCCTCCCTCTCTCAGACCTCAGCAGAGGCTATTAACCAGGATGAGAGGAGCTCTTGTGATCGGTCATTACCGAAGCTCGCTTCAACTCCACCTGCTGGTCCTGCTAATGATGCATTCAGCCTCTCCTCTGTGTTGCGCCCAGCTGCGCCCTGTTGCGCCTTGGTTCTTGTGCGCCATGCTGGTCGTGCACCCGTTTTGTGTGTGTGTGCAAGTGCGCTGGAGTTCTGTTGCATCTGTGCCTCGTATCAGGAAAAAAAAAACACAGAGCTTGACGTGTGCGCGAGAGCAGAGCAAAGGTCAAGCGAGTGCGCGGATCTCATTAGTTACTGTACATTACGCCGCTTTGTTTCCTTATTAGTCGCCGTTTGAGGCGCGTCGCTGTTGCGTGTTGAACTTGGCTGCGTCTTCAGGCTCGTTTCCAGCATCCACACAGCTTTGATCACAGATGGTTGAAAAGCTCCTCCATCACTTACACAGCCCGGTCTGAGCTCACATATCCAGGCAGAGCCCCGATTCAAGGTTGAGGCAGGTGAAACTCAAAAGAGAGAATAATTGGCCCTCAGATTGCAATGATATTAATGATACAATTAGAGCAGGCCTTTGGTTTTCTCTGTGGCAGAAACAGGTAGTGATAGGTGATACCGGGGGACTTCACTAGTGTCAGTCTGATCCCTCTGATGCCGTGCTGATCCCACAAAAGTGGGAGGCTGGCACACACTTGCTCGGGCTCATTTCCCAGGGTGCACCCTGCCTTTAGTGCTGACCTTGGTTGGAGGCTCCCTTGTGGTGAGAGAAGAGATGGAATACATGTTTGAAAGATCAAAACGGTCCAGGCTCACCTGTCTCCACAAACACTGGCACACAGTTTTCACAGCCCGCGTTCATTATAGAAGATGATCAGCATCGATTCATCCCGGCTCCAAGACACAGCTGTGCACTGTGGAGAGAAAAAATGACACAGTTTACTAGCGCTGATATCTGTCGTGCATGGACCGACGCCGCAGCAGTGACATATTCAGTCCAGAATATTAATGATCAAATGTTTAACTATGGCAACATGAAAGAGAAGAGCAGCAACAGATCACATGAGATGGAGCTCATTGACCCAACACAGGGAAATTGGCTTACTCCAGTGAGGAAGTCATGCAGAGATACAACTTCATAAAACAGCATCAAATGATAAACACAGAACAAGTGTTTAATTTAGATTAAAAAAAATAAATAGCAAATTCAAAAGGATAAGTTACAAAGACGAAACAACCACCTGATTTTGACTCACATCCCCCTCAAATAAGTTTGGAATCCGACACAAACAACAGATTGTATCGTTGGTTACAGTTTGTGAACTAACCAGTGGTTCATGATGATGCAGAACATGTGAGTTAACACAATGTACCAGATCAATAGAAAACAAACTGTGTCAGCCTGTTGTGAGGAATCCATTAAAAAGTATAATCAAATAACAACGGCTTCTGAAATGAAAAAATCAGATGATGCATAAGTGTCTCTGAATAACTGCACTGAATGAAACATAGTTCACATTTGCAGCAGCAACATCAGTGATGCAAAGAAAACAGTTTAAAAGCTTCTTAGTGCTATTGACTCGAATCAATGATCCATAAATTGATGCAAAATACACGATCTTGTCTATGTTTTATTAGAGAATGATTTGCCTCCTTTCAAGCTCTATGAATGAGTGTGTGTGTGTATGTGTGTGTGGTTTTATTCTTGCTTTGTTTTGTCTGCTTTTTTTCTTTTTTAAAGTATATTTTTAGGGCTTTTATTGCCTTTAATTGATAGGAGAGAGAAACAGGAAATGGGGAGGCAGAGAGGGGGAATGACACGCAGGAAAGGGCCGCCCGATGCGGGATTCAAACTGGGGCCGCCTGCAGTGAGGACTGTAGCCTCAACATGGGGCAGCAGCTACCAGGTGAGCTAAACGCCGCCCCGTTTTGCCTGCTTTTATGGTGTAAAGCAATTCGTGCATTTCATTTGTATGAAACATGCTCTATAAATACATTCTGATTGATTGATTGATTAATTGATTGATGAAGTCAAGTCAAGTCAAATTTATTTATATAGCACATTTCATACGACAAGCGTAAACTCAATGTGCTTCAAAAAGTTAAAACAAAGATACAATGTATAACATAAAATAGCATATAGGATAAGAAATATTACATATAAAAAACATTTAGGACATTATAAAATCACACAAGAATGTATTATTGTTATCATCATTTAAAAAGGGAGATAAATTCTTGAAGCAAACAAGACAGAAATAAAACACACTCTTTAAACATGACTAAAAGCTTGTGAAAAAAGAATGTTTTTAGTTTGCTTTTAAAAGAAGGAAAAAAACCCATTATGACAGTAGATGAGTCCCGTCTCTAGTTGGGGCCCCCAGGAACCAACTCAAGCGCCACTGGACATCAATGACAGTCAACTTTGGGATTCCTGAACTCCAGCAGGTCTCAGGTTTCTGTAATCTTGATTTCATTCTGTTGTAAATAAGACAGGAGACCAAGGTTTATAATAATACAGCGCCCTTTGAAAAGCAAGAGAAACAATATGATATATTTGATCATAATAATATATCTCATACTCAGCTTCCCTAATACAGAACCAGACAACAATAAAAAATGTTGGATTTATTTGGAGGAGCTGGCTGGCCTGTGTGAACAGCGTCTCTCAGGTGGGCCCGGGCTGCTTTCAGACTTCGCCTGAGAGTCCTCCAGCCATAATCTCAGATTCAGAGTACAGAAAGTTGATGCATTTATTTATTCAGCCATGTTTACTCAAATTCATTTTATCCTCCAGGACAAAGGTGCAGCATCAGTGAAGCCTCCGCAGCATGGGCGGCTACCTGAGGGAGGTGTGTTGTGTTGTGTTGTGTTGTGTTGTGCTGGAGCCTCTCTCTCTTCAAAGCGCGGGGCCCCCTTGTTCTCATCAGCTGCTCGTGTGGGGGCCACTGCTGGGGAGACTTCACAATCACTTCCTGTGGCAATAGAGAGGCTTTCTTATCTATTTTGGATGATGCAGTCACAAACACACCATGAAAGATCCCCCTTCAGCCCAGGTGGGAGATGTCAGCTATAGAGGCCAGAGAGGTTGCAGAGGGTTTCAGGGTAAAGAGAGGGAAAAGGTGGGAGGACTGGACCAGAAATAGTGAGTTAGAAGTTGCATAGAAGTTGTGAATTTAAACTACCACCTCTCCACTCACTCACACACACAAAAAAAGTGGGTGTGAAGACGCCAAGCAAAGATGAAAAATCTCCTACATCTAAACTCCCTAAATCTGCTCTCCAAATCTCACTCCTGACTGAACTGATTTGAATTAAATCAGTTCCTAGATCCCTCTGTAGAGAATAATCTACATTCAGCTCAAGCTTTGGGTCAATAGCATAACCACTGTGAAGCACCAGGCACCACTGAGACAGAGGGAAATTTGATTCATGGCCTAGTAATATAAATCTAGAGAAATCTCTGTCAAAGAACCATGGTCAGAATAATTGTTTGCAATGGGAAATCTCAATGGAGTCCTCAGAGCTCATTCCGAGGCGTTTGAAGTGAGCGCTGACATTGGAGAAACTCAAGGGCGGGGAGGGAACGAGGGGCCCTCTCAAATGAAGAAAGATGGAGCCGGCGTTCACCTCTGAAATTATAAGCAGCGCTTTCAAGAAGCCGTCAAGTTTGTGAGAGTAAACTGAGGTGTAGGTGGGGGAGGAGGAGGAGGAGGAGGAGGAGGAGGAGGGAGGGAGAGAGGAAGGGAGGTGGTGGGGTGGGGGTCCTTAAGCAAAAGGAAGACCTGAATATCTGCACTTGAGGAGATCATTAAAAATGAAACGAGTTGTGTTTGCGAGGCGGGAGAGAGAGCGAGGTGGTCTGAACCGCGCGGATTCAGCGGAGGACCTTGTCGTTCCTTTCAGAGCAGTGGCTTAACAAAACAGAGAGAAACATCCCTCCATTATAAACCTGTATATGTATATATATATTATATATATAGTATGTAAGTGTATTAAAAAAAAATCCCGAAAACATTAAAAACCTTGAATTTATTATCAAATGTCTTCCCACAGCGTGTAAGACATAATGTGTGAAGCTGATTGCCTTGTTGTGGTCAGGGTTCTGCTCTGGATCCCAGTGCATGCTGGGAGAAACAGTTGGGAGGCTGATTAGGACGGGACTGCTCTTAAGCACCACATCCAGTAGAGCTCTTCTCTTCTTTCCTGTGTTTTTTCTCTTTAACTACTTGGACTATGTAGCCAAGGCCCAGGACTGATGAATGATGCAGCAACAAACCTGTCTCCAATTCAAACTGAGAAATGTTTCCAAACTCCTTCTTTTAGAAAATGTTTTATTAACTACAAGGACTCGGCCCGTACACGAAGTCGTACGCTGTAAAATAATCTCTGTTTATCACTGGGTCTTAAAATGGAGCCGATTCTAATAGAAATCAACTTGTTTCAATAATTTCCATCAACAAAGTGTTATTTTAAGATGAGATGAATCTTTATTGTGGACTTCAAGACCAGTGAAGTGGAAATGAGTCTTTGACAGTGAATAACATCAGTGCCTCCGTAGTTGGATGTAGAGGAGACTGAGGACGGCTGCAGCACTTTTTTGTGTTTCTCTCAGTCACTCAGAGACTCTTTGGACCAAACAGATAAATGTTTATGTATTAAACTTACATCTGTCAGCTAATTAGCCCTGCTATTTAAAGACAATGACATATGGTATATCATTAATGAAATGGAAGAATTCAGATGTTGACCATGAATAGTTTTAATAATTGACATTTCTTATAGGCTACGTTAAATACGTGAAAATGTTAAAAAATATTGTTTATGGTCTGTATTGATGTAGCTGCAGAAGCTACTGTGTATCTCTTATGACACTTTTCACTTAAACTAGTTAATCAGGACTGATTGCCACCCTTAACGTGGGCGTTTGAGACAGATGTTTGAATGGTGCTTTCCATCACATTTTTGACTTATAAATATGTAGCATATCAGCTCTACATCTCCGTGGATAGATGAGGTATTATAAAGTTGTGGACTTTGAGAAATCACACATAAACTGCTATTTCTACCCTCAGAGGGCAACCACTGATGCTGCATATGATGTGTCTTTTCAGTCTACAACTCATTGAAATACTTTTCTGCCTTAATTGACATTCAATTATTCTATTACAGCACTTTGGGGACATATTTTATAATGATGAAATGAATGCCACCAAGCAGGGTGTGAAGAAATGACGTGTGCAAAAATACAGGCCAACGCATGCAAAATCGTAAATACACCCATAGTGGCATTACCATTGTTAGCCTTCTCTCTCTTAAAGGTCCAGTATGTAATAATTGGCATGGTTAATTGGCAAATCTGAATATACGACCCATTTATATATTTGTATAATCGCTATAAAATAAAATTTGTATGGTTTTCATAGTCTTATAATTATTATTTTATATATACATATAGCAAGGGTTTTGTGTCGCAATCTTCCGCCGCCATGTTTGTACGGCAGCCCGAACGGAAAGTCCAGCCAACCAGAGAGCAGGTTTTGCGAGTTTTGCGTTCAAAAACAAACCAACAAAGAAGGAGTAGGAAACAGCAGACATGGTTTAGATCTTCACCTCATCGCTCCATGCTGCTGAATCCTGGTCGTCCCCGACGTGGTAAACAAGTTTTTTTGTTCTCGGAGGCCACCGTCACGGGAGGGGTGAGTGCGAGTGAGCGAGTTCTAGAATTTTACACACTGGACCTTTAATGCAACGCTTAGATCTGCTCATTCAGTAAATACTTCATTTGCCTCTTTCTGTAACTCCAGTGTTTAGTGGTGTTAGCATTAGCGGTTCCCCTCATTTCTCTGCATTTGGCCCTTGAGTGTGAAGTTAATGCAGTAAATGTTTAGGCAGCAGAGGTTTTATGGACCAAAAAAAATCTAATATTTACAGTATGTGGAGATAAGGTCTGACCATCAAAGAGAATAAGCAATAACATCTCACTGTCTGTACCTCAGTCAGCAGTAGGGATGTATCTTCCTGCTTCCTTTGCTCCTTTTATTGTAATATGCATTTAGGACATGAGGCGTTACTTAGGGGAGAAATCTACACTTACACTTATGCACATAGGAATAACAGAAAAAAGTATGAATAAGTTTAAGAAAATGCTTTAAATGAATAATGTGTGGAGAACACAGAGTAAAAAGAGACAAAGGAAGGAGACTGAAGGAAATAAATCAGGCATGAGCAACACAGCTACTTCTTTCAGGGATTTATTAACAAAAATCAAACAACTTCCGATTAAACAAACCCACGCTGTTGGATGACTCCGCTGGGAATATAGGGGAAACTTTTCCCTGTCAATCACAGCCGTGACAGAATCGTCGCAGTCTATTTGAAGTCTGCGGCACGAGTCAACAAGGGACCCCGCAACGAGTAAATAAAACATGCCGCTTTACTTTGCCTTCGTCGGTTCATCGGGCGGCTCTGCTGATCAAAAGAAAATTGGCTTTGATTAATCAATCAATATCCCAGTGGCCTCTGTCCTGTCCATTGATCTAGCGGCTGTATGGAGGTCAGCCTCGGCCTCAGCGTCATGTGAAACGCTCGGCTGTATCTTTCACACTGACCCGCTCGCACAAAAAAATCCAGCCTCATTGATTTTGCTTTCATTTCCCTTCTTTAAAATGTTGCTCTGTTAAAAGGTTATCCATACCGAGGAGCGCTGCACCCGCTGTGATTTTTAGGACATGACAGTGCACTGTGTAACAAAGAGGAAGCAGATTTCTTTGAGAAATTGAGCTATTCAGGAAATTGGACCACATGTGTACACACTGCTACTTTCAAGTGTTTAGATACATTTGGCAGGTTCTTCTTATTTTGAAATCACAGGGCTTCTTTTTCTTTATAGCAGCAAAAAGTTAAATCTTCATCTAAGGAGAGCAACATGTTTAACAATATACTGACTTCTGCCTTAACTTACAACCTGGTTATATGTAATGACCTTTTTATTATTATTAATTATTATCATTTCGCTACACTGTGACACTTTCCAACCTCATCTCTTAGCAATCCGTGACGTCTGTGTACTAATCTGCAACAGCAGATACATTTGAGAGGAACTGTGATTCTGCCTTAATTACATTTTTAATAATCAACATTTTTAATGAATGGAAAGCATCTGTGTGCGTTTGTGAAAGGCTCGCTGATTATTTTTCGTAACCCGTGGCAACCTTAACATGATTAATGCTCTTATGATTCTATTTAGGAAACACAACGTGCTCTGTAAAGGTGGAGAAAGATTAACAGAGTAGAAATAGAAAAGATAGTGAAGATGCACATTTTCAACTTTTAAGGCACATTCAGTGTATTTGGGAGGCAGCAATCACAGTACAGACTGGGATTTGATTAATTGCTGAATTATGGAGAGAATCAAGACTGATGCTAAATGTGTTGCCTTGATTTTTTCTTGACCTTTAACCTACGTGCTTAAATGCTCAAGCCACACAACATGAATCATTGCCTGTAATCTCAGAGTCTTGTGCCTCATACACTCACACATCCACCCCAGCTGCCTCCTTACTTATAGCGTTTAACACAAGAATTAGTAAAATGTTACCTACATCATCACATCTTAAAGAGACCCTGAGAAGTTTGCTTTTGGTTATAAAAGAGTCTCATATTATTGTGGATGAATCTACGTTACCCACACTTGTTAATGGGTCAATTTTCAATAAATATATCATCATTTTTTATTTTGATATTATTATTAGTGGTCGACTCGCCCAGCATTTCCTGGTTTCCGGACGCTGCGATTGCTAGTTGGCATTGTCTATGGTCGGAACTACAACGGTATCTGACCGTTTTCGAACCTCTGACTTTCGCTCTTGATTAATGAAAACATTCTTGGCAAATGTTTTCGCTTTTGTCTGTCGTGCGCCTGTCAAAGAATTTCTCCGTGGGAAATGTAGTATGAAAACACTTTCGCTTTCCGAAAGTCCTCCTCGTAGTCTCTTTAAAGGGAAATGAGTGAGTGCATTGTGGTGGTGGTGGTAGTTGGGGGGTTACCTATAGGGTCACCAACTATTATATTCATAATATTTGATATTTCAAATCAGTATATAATGTAAAATATGAATCATATATAATGTCACTACTCTCTTATTATGTAATTTTACACTATTGTGTTATGACATTTTTGTTGTAAGATATCATGACAACTTTGTATATATATATATATATATATATATATATATATATATATATATGATAATGCTCTCTTGCAATGTCAGTGTCCCCATACAGCTCTGGTTTGCCAAGTAAAAGCTACAAATGGGTTTTAAAGTGTCAAATTGTTAATGAATGAAAGTGCTGGAATGTGTATTTTTTAAATTTGGACTGAGCCAAGTAAAGATCTGTTTTCATTGCAACCACATGATACCCAGCTTCTGGTCTCACCAAGTCAGAGAATAGGAGTTCTTCTGAACATGCTGATGGAGATGAGAAGTGCAGCTACTGGATGGAGGGAACGTGATCCGGCGGGCTACACGTTCCCTCACCACCGTTCGTTCGTAGCTCTGGAAGCCATCTGGAGAAGTTTCGCCGTCTCTACCCCGAATTCGGCGTTCTTTTTTAAAACCCTTCAGGGGTGATCACCAGACAGTTTATCTCATTGAAGCGCTCCGAGGTTCCATTTCAAAGGCGCGTCTTCACACCCCTCTCGGTGGCGTTGTTTTTTTCATGTTGGTCCCGTTCTTCTGGAAAAATGCAAATGAGCGTAATTTCAAATGACAACGAAAGTAAACTTCTTCTCCGAGTTGTGCGCGGCAGGTTCCCTGTGGGGGACAGGGAGCCGAGAAAAACCCTGCTCTAATTCTGTCATTGTCAAACTTTGACATAAGCGATTGTTCAGTTTGCCTTTGTTGAGTGATACAATGGGTAACAGGGTCCCAATTCCTCCATGTTAATTTTTTAAAAGAAAGCACAAGACATGTATTCCTTGAAGAAATGTTTGCCGCTGCTTATGCTAAATATTATAACATTCAGGCAGTGATGTCTTTTGTTTTTCCGCTTTTATCTCCTCTTATCCACAGGAGGCCTTTACCTTTGCCACTGAGCCTCATAACAGCATCTCAGAAATAATTTAAGTAGCCCTTTTTAAAAAAAAAAACACTAAGACAAGTCAGAAGAATTCAGATTCAAGATCAAAGTGTGAAGTTTCTCTGCAGCAAGGGGCGAAGGCTGACTTCCTCCAGCTTCCTCTCCGACAGTACACCATGATCAAGTGCACTGTTTTGTTAAAAGGATCCTGTCCTGGATTCCCAAGATCTACCCGCTAGTACATGTGTCTGCATATTTACCAGCATGTGTGTGAGTGTGTGTGTGTGAAGAGCGAGTTAAGCATCAAGTTGAATGATGTTCTCTGATGACAGGAGTCGCGCATTGAGTACATTCTGTTCTGCGCCATTGTAGGTTTTTGCCGCCGCCGCAGAAAATGCAAATGCTCTGTCAACATCCGTCCGCTTCCCCTCCGACCTTTTTGTTCTAAGCAGACGTGCGGCCCGAGGCCAGGTGAGGGATGCACACACCCTTCACACTGTGGATTTATGGAGTCAGGCTATAATAGACAGAAAAGTTTCTCCGACTTTCAGTTTCTCTTCTTCCTTTTTTTTTTCTTCCTCCCCTGTCACATAAATCTGGAGGAGAAATCTGGGGGAGAGATTTCACAGAGAAGAAGTTCTTTAATTTCATCAGCACTCCTGACTGACAAGCATCATTATGGATAAAATTATCTTGGTAATTATCCTGCCCAAAGGAGATTTATATCCCTTTGTGAGCGGCTGCGAGGGAAAGCATGGGATGTGGAGCCGTGGTGCCTCTCTGCAGCGTGGAGAGAAGGGGGCTTTGTTAAAATAGTGCCCTAATGAGGCGCAGCCGCTGCTCCTGCTGCAGCGGAGCGGCGCCGGGCCTGACCACCCAGAGTGCATTGCTTTTCTTCAATTATGGCCCCTTTTTTTTGTGGAGGAAACGTGGCTACATGGAAATCACGCTAGCGGTTCGCTGGCGAGATTTTGATGTCGCTGAAAGACTCATTAGAGGTCATTGAAAATGTTCTATTCCAGCTTCTAAGGTGTGATTTTTTTTTTTTACCTCGGTTCTTCGTTTTTCGAGTTAACATTTTTAACTTTATATGATTATTTGCCCCTTTGAGGACGTGTGTTCAGCATGAATTCTGGGAGGAAACCTTTGAAAAAGCTCAGCTACGTTCCAGAGGAAAACTCTTGTGTCTGTCAAAGACAAAGGAGTTTTTATGCACTTCACGTATTTATTAGCGTCTGTGTGGGAAGGTTTGTTTTGTGCTGCCAGTTCTGGTTGTTTTTGTTTTCACTGATCACTTTCTGATTTTCATTGTGAGTATAATCCACAGTGAAAACACTGCTTATGATATTTGCTTAGAAAATGCTCTCACTTTCTGTTCTGTAACATCCTCCGCTTAAATTCAGTGTGGCTGTCTTAGTGTAGGCCTGTTTGATTTATCACACACATGAATATGTTGAAATAAAAGGAAAATCTGTGTACAAGTGTCAAGAACTGTTCTGGCGCTCAATCCATTGTAATACATTTGAGTCACGTTTCCTTCATTTCCACCTGGTGTCCATGCTGCCTGCTGTTCAAGTTCCTAAATCAGAGACTTTTGATTAGTCTGAATGGGCAGAAAAAGAGACATTTTAACTAAAGTGATGATGATGATGATAATGTAAAGTTGGGATATGTTTGGGTGTTACATTTAGTGCATAGGCTGTAGTTAATATATTAATAGTTTGTTATTTTGTAGCCTGTATTCGTATGTGTTGTAATTATCAGCTGTTTCCCCTGGCCAGGCCAACTCGGAAATTTCCGACTTCTGACATAATTGCGTTCACGCTGCAGGAACTCGGAAGAAAAAAAACATGCATACCTGAAGGAAGTTTGGCGTATTGTGGCTCATAGCTGAATACGGAAAATTAATGCAGCAGTAAATTATGTTTATTTTGGAGGAGAGGAGACGCCGCAGATGAGTGCACAATGCACATATAATGTTACAGCCTTGATAACAGTTAAACATTATTTCCGTCATATACGAGGAACACAATTTCACACCATACAACAATCACAGCTTAAACGTATTTCATATAGGCTACTGCAATAATACACAAAAATATGCAGTAAAACCTCAACAAACAACTTCAAATGTCTAAATTCTAACCGTTTAAGACGAGGGCCGCCATGTTTTGATGTTGTCGTGACGTCAAGTCGGAAAGTCGGAGCTCTGATATGATACCTGAGTTTCCGACCTGTAATTTCCGAGTTCAACGCCGTTCAATTCATTTTTTACAACTCGGAGCTTGTTTTTTTCCGACTTCCGAGTTGTCTTGAACATTAGTGGTAGTTGTGATTGTTTGTGGTTGTCATGGTGATGAGGCCGGTGAGTGAAGACGAGAGTAAACACAAAGTCCGTCTCTGTTTCTCCATTCCTGTTTGCCTGTTTTCTGAGCATCAAGACCCATACCACTACAATGAACCCTCAATTTACGATGATGATATTGATGATGATTATTATTATTAGTTTATTTGGGAGGGACAGTGCATGCTAATGAACATTTCTTCACTAGGAATAAAATGTAAGCAAGCCGGAGTGTAGCCAAAGGCTAATTTCCATCCGTTGTCCCCAGAACATTGAGAAGCAAACAAAAAACAATAACAGCAGACAAAAAAAAACAAACAAATAACAACAACAAACAAACAAACAAACAAAAACAAAAAAAAAACAGCATCGCCACACCAGAGACACACAAACAACAATAAATACAATAAAAAACAGATAAACAAACAAACAACAACAGCAAAAAAGTGGACAACAATTGGGCAAAGAACCAACATCGCCAATACCAGTATACTACAGCTGGACAGCTCAGTACAAGATGTGGGACGGTGGGTGATGTGAAGGTGGACTAGAGGGATGCAGCAATGCAAAAACCAGGTCATAACTCTTGTTGGGGTATATAAGAGAGTGAGGATATGTATAAGCAAGATGGGGTAGAGTGCTGCAATACTTATTACAACTGCAACTAGTGCTATGTAATATGATGAGGTACCAGCAACAAATAGACAAATATGTAGCACACATTACTGATGGTCACAAGTCTGGTTTTCCCTTAACCATGATTTCAACGAGGATTTAAAGGTTACCAGGCTTGGGCATTCCCTCATGGAAGGTGGGATACTATTCCATATCGTACAACCTTTAACAGACAAGACATTTTGAGCGAAAGATGTCCGTCTAAAAGCGAGTTCACAGTCGCCTCTATCAGTGGCTCTAGTCATATGAGAGGTAGAGCCACGGATAGACTTTTGTGTGATAAAGGTGTTTAGTGGAGGGGGTGCCAGGCCATGTAGAACTTTGTAGATGAGACAGGCAGATTTAAAATTCCTGTGATTAATAAAACTTAAGAAATTATATTTGTCTAGGATATTGCAATGATGATAGGAGAGGGGTTTTTTGTCCAAGACCTTCAGAGCTTTTTTAAAGCAAGATTCAATAAGTCTGAGGGTGGAAGCACTAGTATAGGACCAGGTGGTGATACAGTAATCAATATGAGAGAAAATCATGGAGTATAGGAATGTGAGTGCGGCAATGTGAGTGCGGCACTATCTACTATGATGATGATGATGATGATTAGGCCTGGGACGATAATCAATAAATCAATTAATCGCACGATAAATGAAAATGAACTCGATAGTTTTTCCGGCCTCGATAAATCGCCATGTGCATGCGCACGTATTTGTTTTCCTGGTCTCTGGCCTCCAACCAGGCTGGATGACAAGAGGCTTCACTCTGCATCGGTCTCAGCACCTGGGCGTTTGTTTTGCAGAATGAAAGGAGTGAACCCTCTTTTCAGTCATCCAGGATCTTTGTTTCCCAGAATGCATTTGGCAGCAACCGGCAGCGCTAGCTGTAAAGCTAAGCAGCTAAAAGCTATTTTACCGTAATTCTTGCTGCCGCGCTGTTAACACGTCACTTTTTAAAGTTTTAATATTTTTTCATGCCAGAAAGTCACAGTTAAGATCCCCAGTCTGTGGTCAGTTTATCCACATATCGCCTGTTAGAAGATTTCCTCCCACGTTTTTGGAGCTAATGTGGTAGCAGCGAGCAGGGGGAGCGGGGCTTCCCACAGTCTGCAGCATGGATGTATTATGGTCTGCAGCAGCTCACTGGCCGGTCAACATCCGTCATTGGGGGAGAAAACGACTAAGAAAACTTATCAGCAGGTTTTTAGAGGTTTACCACCGGCTGGTTTAATACTTTTTAGGAGATAAATGCTAGTCTCATTGATGAAATTTTACATCTGTGGAAGTCACATTAGTTTGTTTGAATGAAAAGTGGAGCTTCAGGTGTGTAACGTTATTGGACAGAAGAGCTGCACTGCACTGTTTATTATTTTTTGTTTATTTTATTTATTTAGGATAGTAGCTATATAAGTTCTTGTCATTCCAATTACAATGGTTAAAAAAAAAATACTCATGAGAAATAAAAGTTTATCGCATTTAAAAGGGTCTACTTGCATTATTATGAAATATTATTATTATATTAGTGGTTAATTTGTTCTCAAAAAAATGTGTCAATAATATCGTTTATCGTCAATAATTTGTGGGACAATATATCGTCCAGCAAAATTTATTATCGTCCCAGGCCTAATGATGATAGAAAAATTTACTCATTGATGAGGTCATATCAACCTTTCAGGTGTCACACTCCTTGTTGTCCAGCAGCTCTGCGGTTTATTTTCAACAACTGCCTTGACTGTTCCTGAAGAGCAAACAGCTGCTTCCTGTTAACGTGCATGTCCTACATGTGAAAGGTCATGTACTGTATAACGTGCTCTCAGGTGCATTAGCATGAGATTACTTATGATGTGAAGTGGATGGAGATCATTCAAAAACAATGTTTAAAGATGTTAAGATGTTAATGTGGATGTAGATTGAAGTCACCTGGTCCTACCAGTTCCACAGCCTGTGGTTTCTGATGAGTTTGGAAGCTCATAGTCGTTATCTTGCTAAGGCCTGACTCCACCTGACTCCCAGGTTTGTGTGTGCACCCACCTGTCACTCAAAGCAGTACACCTTCAATTATGCTACTTAAAGCCTTAATGTAATTTAAACAGGAGAGTTATATAGCTATATCTTGCTGAGACTTTCCTGTGAACAATGTTGCATTGGCGAACAGAAATCCATCCCAGATGATTGACAGTTTAGAAAATGTGGGTGGGCTGGCAGATTTTATAATAGAAGCACTGTTAGAAAATAAAACTTAGTCTTTAGCTAATATTAATTTCCCCAGACATTATAAACCAAATCTGAGCTGAATACTGTGTTAAACAACTGGATAATGTGACTTTACCATTCTACACTTTACATGTGTGAACATGTAACAGCAGAGGGACGTCATGGCCGACTGAAGTGAAAACACAACATGGATCAGGTCCTGCTCCAACTTGTTTGGTGCGACTGAGGTTGTTTCTGCAGGACAAGTGTAACAAGGCCATCAGTAATAAATAGTGTTATAAACAGACGGCCTCAGATGAAAGGAATGGCTCGGAGTGAACGCTGTCTGAGACACATTAGCAGTAGCCTGCTGCAGTATTGGCTGACCACCGTCACCGAGTGCTAATCAGCTCTGAAACACGATCACTCGGGGAATTCATCCGCAGGCCCGTCCTGCCAGCTCACAAAAGCAGACTCGCACTCTCCCAGCATGCAGCAGAGCTATTAATGCTAAGTAAGATCTTATTATTCACCGAGGGCCCAAAGTGAACCAGAGATAAGGAGGGCTTGATGACACATCCAGAATCACTTAGAACCTAAAGCAGCAATGATTTAGATTCTCTATTCATTTCAGCCCATCAACCTTCTTTAAAGGCAACGCCGGTGAGAACAGGAAGCCTTCCTCTTATCAGCGTGCACTCCCCACAATGTACGTTAAATGGGTTAGAAATAATTCAGTTATCTTGAGCATTTAATCACAGGGTACAACTCCGGTGACTTTGTATTCAGACTGTGGGCAGCAGGGATGACTGAGCGGTTATTATGTCCTCATCAGAAAAACATCTAGGGGAAAAGAAAATCATTGTTGTCATTGTTACAGCTAATTACAGCTCCGACTGTCTCTCCGCTCAAACATTCACCGTCGGCGGCTCACCTGTACCCAGATGCTCGCAGATTGTCTCTGATGATTATCAGCTCCAATCAAGAAAAATGAATTCTGGGAGGTTAATAAGCGGCTTAATGGGAAGCGGTTTATTACAACTTGGGTTTTTAGTTTCGTAGCTTTGGCTATTAGTCCTATTGATTATGGGACAACACTGCAGTCTTACACCAGTGTAATTGCTGAGATCTCGAAGACAGAGCTTGAAATGGGTCGGCAGCGATGATCAGTCCAGGCTGGAAACAAGCCGACAGTTTATCAAACGTATCTTAAGCACTTTATCAGGAAGTCAAACTGAATCTGACTTTACAGTAACGATCCCTCATTACCCAGACTGTGGATATTGCAGGAAAACAAATGAAATCCATTCCCATTCATTCAAATGAACATCTTGGGGAATTTGCTGGAAAATGCATTAAGGGAGTTATTTGAAAGTTCTCTCTGACACTGACTGTGTTTTCGTGCCAGGAGTGGGTTGTGGTGATGTTTTACAATAAGACAATGTTGTATCGACAATACAAAAGGTTAAAATACATTAGGCTATATCTCTTCAGGAAAGATTGGGGATCTACAATTTACCAGAAAATGGTGTTGATTGGCCAGGTCAAGGCTAACTGCTTGGCATGCTAACTCCTATGATGGAGACAGTAGTTATCACTGGTATTGCTTTCCACCTCTGAGAGACAGCTGTTGGTGGGTAAAGAAATTAAGTTTCATGTTTGACTGGCAGTTTAGGTTCTGGACTGGTATGTAAACAACTTTTAAAGGGATAGGTAAACATTTTGGCAAATTGGCCCACTGCCATAATTGCTATAGTCACAGCAGGTTCTTTACCTTTATTTGTCGGTGTAAGCTATTTTTAGAACGGCGGAGCAGAGCCGTGAGCTGCTCAGAGCTACGCAACGGAGGCTAATGGGATTTCTTGGTTGTGACCTGCACATTCACCACACTATGAGATAATATCGGAACGTTACGAAACTGAGCCGTTTTCGAGGTAAATACAGAGTCTGCTTGCTGAAAAACTGTCCCTGAACGCAACGCGCATCAGTGGTTTTGCATGAATTTACCTCTAAAACAACTCCGTCTCGTAACGTTCTGTTATTATCTCATAGCGTGGTGAATGTGCAGCTCACAACTTATCCACGACAGCGTTTTGGAGTTGTTAGTTTTTAGTTTTTTAGTTTATAAGTTTATTTGAAAACAGGGACAGTGCACATTAATAACATCACTGTAAATGCGCCAGAATTAGCCAAGAGGCTATTTTTCATCTGTAGTCCCCAGACGGATGTTAAAAAGTCACCCTAAAAACAGAATATGAATATGATTAAAATTACAAAGTTATTAGCCAAGGCAATCTACAAACATGCACAGCAATTAACAACTTGACAAAAGAACATACAACATGACATGACAAAAGAACATATATAACATCAATCAGAAAACATAATTCAATACATCCCCAACACATGCAGCAAAGACACATCACACCACAGCATACAAAGCAGAAGCACAGACACAAACTGCATGCATACACAATATAACGACACCACAAAAAGACATGCATGCCGACACAGGCAGACAGACAACAACAAGATGGCTACAGGTTCAGCACAGACGGACCGGAGAGAGGAAGGAAGGTGTAAAAAAAAAAAAAAAAACTAGTGCTGACAGATCTGAGCACCAATCAACCATCTCTTCAAATGAGCTCTGAATAGATTGTAAGTATTCAGGTCTCTAATAGTAGCTGGGATGGAATTCCACTCTAGTGCAGCTCTAACAGAGAATGCAGACTGACTAAACGAACTTTTCCTAAATGGAATAATACAGTCTCCTCTTGCTGCACCTCTTGTGAACCCATAATAATTGGATTGTGTATTTGATGAGTTTGATGAGGGAAACCAAGAAATCCCATTAGCCTCCGTAGCGTAGCTCTGAGCAGTCTGCTGCTCTGCTCCGCTGTTCTAAAAACAGCTTGCACCGACAATTAAAGGTAACTAACCTACTGCTATGATTATAGTGATTATGGCAATGGGCCAGTTTGCCAAAATGTTGAACTATCCCTTTAATGCTCATGCTAACTATGTAGCCTAGCATTGGAAAAACTTAGAAAAAGCCCCTTTAAAAACTTTTTCTTGTATATTAATGAAAAAGAAGTATAGCTATAAAATGCTTTAGGAGAAAAGGGTCGTTTGTTCAATCCAGCACCTTTTAAAAAGAAAAAAAAAAAGAATATAGAGAACATTGGAGCCTCTTGCGGCTTCAAGGGCTGTTTAACCTTCATCCTCTTTTCAAACAGCCAGTGACAAGAATGTGAAATGCAGCTATATGTACTAACCTGCTTGATCATCCACCTCAATAGTATAACTTGCTAAAAAGGTGGACGTAAAGAAGGTGCTGAGCTGCTGTCAGTGCTTGGTGGAGAGACAAAGCCTAACGGCCTGAGCCTAATGAGCAGCTGTGTGGCCCTCATTAAGAGTGTAGAGCAACCGCTGATCCTTAATGAGCTTCTTCATTAAGAGCCATTTGGAAGGAGAAAGGCCTGTAGACAGCCAGGCTCAGCACCTGGAGCAGCAGGGCAACATATACCCCCATCAGGGACAACTGTTACAAATACGCTAGTTACGGAATGACATGGTGTATGTGAGGACACGTTCGACTCAATAGATCCTAACACAAGGTTTAATCCTCTCTACTATTGCTCACACTTCAATCAACCTGTAGTTTCCAATATTAGATATCAGCTGTTCTGTGTGATCCTATCTGACCACAGAGCAAATAAAAATGAATGAGAAACACTGATACGTCAGTTTTTTGCTCATTTTAATTCACTTGAATGCTGCAGTGTATTTGGGAGAGGATGTAAGCTTGAAAGAGCTGATATGATAACCTGTAGTTTGACTTTCAGTGGCGTTTAGTGTTTAGTTTGATAGAAGCTCTGAATATGAAATGTACTGGCAGTGAAGTTGAAAAGCATCACAGGGCACTGAGGGCAGTGCAGGGAGGATTTATATCATGTGCAAAGTAGTAATGAACAAACATTTGATAACATTAATCACTGCATGTTGGACACTGAACTTCAATGTGTGTCTTTAACAACAGATGAGCCATAGCCATGAGTATACAGTTTTAAATGATCTATATTTCATTCTTTTGTGTTTTTATTTGAAGTGTTGATCCATGATAGTGTTTTTTAGACACACATACACAAAAACTCCTCTCCTCTCTCAGGCTTTTCTCTGCTGCTTTATACACAACTGGTCATTTAGCCAATCAGCTCTTTTGTGACTGGCTGACTGTTTTCTGTCTGATCTAAAAGAAAAGAAAAGAAAAATGTATAGCCAGTTTCTGATCAACACTGATAAACAAACAAGGAATGGTATTGGGTCAAGCGACAAGGTGGGCGGGGCTTGGAGCATGGTTGAGAGTGACTGCTTCGTTGTGACATCACAACATTACAGAAATCCTGATGGCTCGTTTCGAGGCTGAGTTTCTCGGTGGACTGAGGCTTTGATACTTTCACAGTATTAATACAGAACTTAGACCTGATAATATGCATCACTGATAGTTTATACTGTATGGGACCTTTAAGAGAACTGGATTCCATGTTTCCAGATGGTGCCCACCCACTCCGATGAAGAGAGTTATATACAAATAGTCATTCCTTTGTCTTTATCATTGTTTACAACCTTGTGCCTCAAATTACCTGCAATTCTGGCCATGGCCCGTGCTCCAAAACCACTTTACAGCCCAGTTGTATTCCTGGGACCACTGCCTGCCCAGAGAATCAGCCAGAGACACTGCTATTGATTTCTTTTTTCATTACTGTAACAGTATGTTTTAGAACCAAGGACATTTGGTTCTGTGGGACTGAATATCAGACCGTATTTCACAACAATTACAGTCATCATCCCCACAATACATAACAACACAGGTCGGTTATCAGGGTCTTCAGTGGTTTTCTGATCTACTACCTCATGCAGGTAAAACTGGGTGTGATCACGGTCATGGGTCAAAGAAATCAGTGCACTGCTCTCATACAGTAGGTGCTTGTCATGAATGTCTATTATATTATATTTATTATTATTATTATTTATTCATTTTATGCAGCATTTTACAGCTGGTTGGCATCATGACATGGAGCTCAGGCTTTGGTGACAGTGCCAAAATCACCCAAGGGTGTTCTTTGAAACACCGTAACAAAACATAGAGATAAAAAAGAGGGAGGGTTCAAGAAACAAAGTTAAAGTCCACCTCACACACACATAGCCTACACACACACTCGTTCTCTCTCTCTTTCTCTGTCACTCTCTCTCTTTTGTTCAACACATTTGTAACCGGGGCCATTTTAAGCATTTTAGTCATTAAACAATTAAACCCAATCATTAAGATAATTGCCATTTTGCTCACATACTTCCACGTCCCATGAGGCTGATCTAAGTCTTTAGGGGGTAGGAAGGGCTTTAACAAAAGCCATTTCCAGTACTGTGATAAAAAACCTATTGGCCGTTAAAAGAGCTGCTTTACTTCCAAACCGGGCACAAAGTCTGATAACGGCCCGTCCATATTACGGCTGTCAGACACAGTGTTCAGAGTTATATCTGCATCAATGAGGAAGTCATGTATGATCTAATAATAATTTTAAACTTGATTAGATTCCTGTGTGTTCATCTTGAAGTCCTAAACCATAAACTAACCCCTCCTCCTGTGATTTCACCCATCACCCCCTTTTAGAGCCCATGAAAATTGTCGGGCTGTGACTGTATCATCAGGTTCCAGTTCAACAAAAATCAGCCAATTACTGGTATTATAGCTTTATCCATTATTTTGCTGTTCGTCCATCCAGTTGATATGATTCCTCTATTTCGGGGGGTTTAGGCTGAACAAATTACACCCACCCACCCATCATCAATACAGCCTTATCAGAGCATTTTCGTCTCCCTGGGTACTGGTCTGATTTCTTATTTTCTTGCTGCCCTTGGGCCACAGAGATGTGAATAGGGTCAAATGAAACCCTATTGCACGAGTTAATCACATAGTATCTACAGTTTATCCCACAGGTTGCAGCTAGGGAAAAAAAAAAAGAAAAAAAAAAAAGCTCACACTTATCAATTCTCTCACCTTCACCTTCACTGTCACCTTCCAAACCCTGATTATATGCTGCCAAATTTATTGCGCCCCACTGTACCTATGCAATTCCATGCACTCAGCATTCTGCTGCCATTGATTGGCTGCATGTGACAGTGCTTCAAGTAATGTGGACACCACCGCTGATCAATAAAAAAATGTATGTGCCTCGACCCTAGGAGGCATTCTGTAATGAAATCAATAGCTGTGCTTGGCTTCTGGCATTAAGATCATTGGCCAGGCTGTTATTTAGTCATTGTTGTCCTACACCAGCAGCAAAACCTGGCTACCATAAGAAATCAATGGCAGCATATCGCAGCCAGCATCCCAATTACTGGCAGGGCTGGTGAGAAATCAATGCAGCTTTTTGCCATTACTACTCCTTGTGGGAAATCACAAGACATTATTTTACTTGGAGAAACTGCTGCACAAAGGACGATGTCTGGCTGCAGATATGTAAGATCCATTAGAGGCGTTTAGCTTCCGTGTCATGATATGTGATCATAACGTATTGATCATTGGCAGCTCCAGACAAAAAAAAAGAAAAAAGAATCCATTCCAACTAGTAAACCTGTTATTGCAGACAAATTAAATGTTACAGCCAAAAAATCGTTATATCGCTTCAATTGACAGACCCACTGGTGAGGTCAACACAAACACACACACACTCTGCAGACAGGCTATTGTTTCTGCAGAACCTGATGTTGAATAAGCAGCTGAGACAATAAAGCTCTCAAAGGCTGCGACAGAGTCAGAGGGAGACATTAGAATCCAAATAGGACAGTGCAGCAGTAAATACACCAGCAGGCAGGTTTGGATTTGAGCAGCTTTTAGATGTTTCTGCACTAAAACACTGTAGAGCTGAGCTGATCTCACAGACTCTGAGTGCTTAGATTAGCGTACGTGAATTTCTCATAAAACCAGAGCTGTACAACATTATCCTGCAGAATAAACTCAAACAGTCTTCCTGTTGTCTCCTGCCTGTTATGTTGTAAAACGTGACTGGTGTTTGGACTGGACTTACCGGTACCGGTGGTCCTGAACCCACCCTCCTGCTCTGCGCCTCCTGTCTGTTGTCTGCAGAGTTACTGCTGCTATGCACAACTACAGCAATCATTTCCATGTTCATATTTTTTTTTTTTGTTACTATGAAGACCTGTTTTCTCACTACATTTACACATATTAATATGTGATATATAACCACACAAAGTTGTCATGATGTCTTACAAACAACAAAAATGTCATAACCATACAAAATAGTGTAAAAATACATAAGGGAGTAGTGACATTATATATTATTCCCATATTTTACATTATATATTGATTTGAAATATCTAATATTATTAATATTATAGTTGGTGACCCTATACAGTAGGTGACCCCCCACTACCACCACCACCACCACAATGCACTCACTCATTTCCCTTTAAAGGGACTATGAGGAGTTTCGGAAGTGTTTTCACACTACATTTCCCATGAGCCTCCACATGCACAGTGAAATTCTTGGACCGGCGCAAGACAGACAAAAGCATTTTCATTAATCAAGAACGAAAGTCGGAGGTTGGAAGACGATCAGATACCGTCATAGTTCTGACCATAAACGATACCAACTAGTGATCCGGCAGCGTTATTCCCATGACCCGCCGGGCAACGTCCAGGAAACCGAAACTTGGAAATGCTTGGCGCGTCGACCAGTAAATAATAATATCAAAAATAACTATAAAGAAAAAACGATATATTTATCGAAAATGGACCCATTAACAAGTGGGTAATGTAGATTCATCCACATTTATATGAGACTCTTTTATAACCAAAAGCAAACTCCTCGGGGTCTCTTTAAGACATCATTCATGGAAAACACTGCACTACTGCTGTTTAAACCATGATGAAGACACCAACACTGAAACTGTAATTGTGAGGATGGAGCAGTGGGACTGAACAGACCCTTTAACTTGAGATTGAGACAGACATGAGGGACAAGATGGACACACAGAACCAGAGTGGACGGTTCAGCCGCTCCTCTGGGCTCCTCTTATTCTCTCTTGTCTCTGATGTTTCATATTTCTCACATCGAGCCACTGGCCCATTGTGTTGTTTTACTTTGTTAGTCTTTTATTTTGTCATCTGAGGAGTAGCTAGTCAACAAAAAGTCAGTCAAACTTTGGCAAACTTCTTTTTAATCAGGTTTCATCCAACTCATGTTAGCTCACAAGGAAATTCACACACAAAAACGAGCCACAGAACAACAGGTTGCATGATTCCTAATGCAGCTCTGCAGTCTTTAATAAGTAAAGCAGTAAATTCATGCTTTACTCACCCACGCTGTCTCTGGCATACAATGTGGGTGAAAAGATACTGCTGCTATCTGATCAAAGTCGTGGGCAGCTGCACCCCACCCTACCCAAAAAAACAAAAACTCCTGCCAAAAAAAATAAAAAGGTCACACTTTTTAAAAAAAGAAAAAAAAAAAGTACCAACTTTCCCTTGGGGTAGAGGAAGAGTAGGCGATCAACATGAAAGCACAGGCAGCCTATATAAACACCTCATCTAAAAACTCAGACAAATGCTTAAACATGTTTAAAAAGACTTTCAGATACATTTTCAGAAACAATTAATTATTTTTCACCAGTATTGACTGAAATAAACTTCATATCATTTGAAAGCGCTGATTTATTTTTCCTGATTGCAGCCAAGTGAACTCAGGGCGGTGCAGTTCTTACCAAGGGGGTGTGGAATCAATAACAAGCAAGTCACGATGACACTATGGAGGCAGGTGCTGCAAAAGCTAGACAAAAAAAATTCATTCAAGCACATGCCCCCTGCTCCAGTAGCGTTAAGATAAGAAGAATTCCTTCCTTGATGAGGAAGTGGACTTCTTTTCCTGCATGACCGACATGCAGGAATCTTAACTCTCAGCTGCAGAGATCAAATAAATCAGTGGTGTGAGTTTGAAATAACGCTCAAGATCACAATATTTAATCCAAATCTTAATAAGTGCATAAATTATATTTACATGCCGAGGAACACTGTAACTCTCACATGAAGTCATGCACCGTGCTGTGGCTGTGCTTGCCCCGCCCCCTTCAGCTTTCTGGGTCACAAGTCAAACTGTTTTTGTATAAGAGACGCATTCTTTCTGCGTTTGTGCAGAGTCACAGCACGAGGTAAGTCAAACTTTTGAACTACCTACTGTATATAGTTTGCGATAGAGCATTCGCACATTGTTTAATGAGAGCATTCACTGCTTTTAGAAAAGACTTCGACTCAGTTACACTCACAGTTAAAACTAAAACTAGTCTGATCAGTCAGCATGACTGTGTCTGTTTGTTTTGTCCTTTTATCTCACAGACAAGGTTTACTCTCCACACAGAGGCTCAACAGTCACTAACACTGAATAATAGGATACGTGCTAAATTGTATAGATAAGGAAATTCTGATGTTACATAATATATGTAATATATCTATTACTGCTCAAACTTATATAATAGCTTTGAAGACGTCTTTAGCAGCAGTTTGTTTTTGATTTTCTGTCTATTCTCTGTCATTTGGTCTAGGCTATACATATCTGTATGTGCTGCAGTTTTCATTCCTAATTAAACTAGATTTGATTTAAATTGTGAATGTGAAACTGAATAGCTAAACCACCTTCTGCCTGTTCCCCTCAGCCAACCTGTGAAGCAGCAGAGATGGAAGAGCTGATGGAAAATGATGTGTTCAAGGCCTTCGCCACCTATGCTGCTATTGTCACTGTGAAGATGCTGCTGATGGGGCCCATGACTGGATACTTCCGTTTCACCAGAGGGGTGGGTAACGGCAATATCTGTTAAAACAAGATCTTTTTGCATTTTAAAAATGGTTTTAATGCACTCTGGGTATGTAAGGTCTCTGGCCTAGATTAGCCTTCTAACAACTTCAAAGCCTGTAAGAGTTGTGTTGCTTTTCATCCCTGGCAAACAGGCTGCAAGGTGATGCAAGAAATAACCCCCCAGATTCACTGTGTCTTGCACTCTGCAGAGGTGCAAAATGAAAAGTCATGTACTGTATGCACTCAAACAAAGAGAATGGAAATAACTGAAAAAGAAATCAAAATGATACGTAATTATTTTATTCACTGCTTTGAAGGGATAGTTCAACATTTTGGTGGTGGAGCAGAACCGTGAGCTGCTCAGAGCTACACTACAGAGGCTAATGGAATTTCTCGCTTTCCCTCATCAAACTCAACAAATACACAATCCAACAACTCCAAAATGCTCTCGTGGACAAGTTGTGAGCTGCACATTCACCACGCTATGAGATAATAGTGGAACGTTACAAGACGGAATTGTTTTCGAGGCAAATGCAGAGACTGCTTGCCGAAAAACTGCTCCCGACGGGAAGGTGCGTCAGCGGTTTTGCATGAATTTACCTAGAAAACAGCTCTGTAACATTCCATTATTATCTCACAGCGTGGTGGAGTTTTGGAGTTGTTGGATTGTGTATTTGATGAGTTTGATGAGGGAAACCAAGAAATTCTATGAGCCTCCGTAGCGTAGCTCTGAGCTGCTCTCTTCATTTCCACATAATATGGACGGAGGTACAGTAACTACTCAAGTCAAAACCTTTGATTTAATGAATGTTTATCTCCCTCATTTAGGCTTTTTCTAATGAGGAGGATGTGAGCAGAAAGTCTGCAGAGGAGAAGAAGAAGATGCTGAGAATCCATCCAGATGTGGAGCGTGTTCGAAGGTGAGATGTCTGAGCTATTTTTCTGCCTGTTACAAACATTCTTATGACCCTTAAACACATATTTACCATTGTAACCATGGCAATATTTGCCCTTTGGTGATCATTCCCTGAACCTGATGCTGTTTTTATACCTAAACATAAAGGAGCCATTTGTAGGAATTGCTTTTGCTACATGGCCACTGGCCTTCAGCCACAAGAGATTTTCATGTGACATCCTAGTGCTACTTCTTTAGGATATTGCAGTCACTGAGTATCAGAGAGTGGTGATGTTGGCCCAAGATAGCAGGTTAGCAGGCTAACTGAGATGAAAGCAAAAACATTTTAAGTGGCTCTGTTTTTAAATGATGAATCCCAAAGTCTTAATGTTGAGTTTCCATTAGAATGGAGGCTCAGCTCGTAAACCAGCCTCTCGCGGAAATGCATTTCATTTCATTTCTCGGGAGAGTCTGGCCTCATCCCCATTCTAAGCGTTTGGACTGAAACCTTCAGAAGGCCGAGCCAATCAGCGTCACCCGCTGTGATTGACACAGCACGTTGGCCAATCAGGAACCGACTGGTGCAAAGCCCCGTCACTACACCATCTTGCTGATTGGCTGAATGGGGTTGTCTGTCAACGCTACTACCAAAGATATTAAACCGTCTTTGCTTCCCACCAGCTCCTTCACCCCAAACGCTTACAGGGGGGATGAGGCCAGACTCTCCTGCTCCAGTTTTGTGGCTATGGTGGCCAAAAACTCACTCAGATCTCAATTGGAGGTCGTTTTCTCTCCCAGCCGAAGATGCAGCTCAGTGGTAGTGTAACTGGCAACCCGGAGGCCGAAATGCCACTGACTGTGTGATTGGGAGAGAGTGGTGGGTGGCGCAACAGGCCAAAACAGGCCAAAACACAAAATCAAAACATAAGCATGATTTGCAGGCTGCAAATACAATTCATAAATGTGAATATTCCGGATGTACCATTGTTGTCAATTAGATTAGTATTTCAAATTAACATGATTCCTTAGTCTCTGGTGACAGAGATTTCTATGGTTAGTTGCTGTACATTTTTTTTTTTACATAACAGCTCCTTTAACTATGGGTACATAGGGTTAAAGTAACCATGAACCTTTAAAACAAGTGGTTTGCTTTCAACCAATGGGGACAGCAGCTCTTAGTAAATTAAAAAAATCATTCACAGGTGAGTCAACAGGTGTTAATGGTAATGTTGGGTAGTAGCAAAATGTAGAGCTCCTATGACCAAATTGATTGTTATCAGACCCACTACTTAGTTACATTATATTCTGTGTGTTGTGGTGCAGGTGTCACCAGAACGACCTGGAGAACATCATTCCCTTCGTGGTGATTGGTCTGCTCTACACTCTGACTGGACCTGAGCTTTCCTCTGCTCTGCTTCACTTCCGTGTCTTCGCCGGCTCACGGCTCTGCCACACCATCGCCTACGTTGGTGCCCTGCCTCAGCCCAGCAGGGGTCTGTCCTGGATAGTCGGCATGGTGACCACCTTCTCCATGGCTTACAGGGTGCTCAGCGCGGTTCTCCTCCTTTAGAGACAATACTTTACACCTTCGCTTTCTTTACATCCTTACATGAAACCTGAATGTGTCTTTTTACCCATGAGCTTGATGGTTAAACATCCTTTGTGTCTATTCTGTGCATCTTCTTTGACTTTCTGGAGCTATAGATGGAAGATATGTTTTTAATAAACCTTTCTATTAAACTCTGTGTTTGTATAGTTACTTCTCAAGGTGATGAATCGGGTTCTGCAGCTTTAACTAAGTGCATGTATAAAATGGTCTATTGTTAAAAAAGGCTTTCATGTAAAATGAGTGATATTTCCTGATGGTTAGTTTAGACCAGGGGTCGCCAATGTTTTTGAAACTGAGAGCTATTTCAAGGGTACTGAATATTATGGACTACTTCTTGATGCAAACTTCCTGAATAACATAAAGTTACATGTACACAGTTCACCTTTAATAATAATGATAATCATAATAATGTGCCACCTTTGAGTTGCACTATGGGTAAGTTGGAGGTGTGTTTTGTGTGCAATATTAAACTTTGGCCTTAGACAAAGTCAGAGTTCATTTTATACATATAAGATTTTTTTATTTTTAAATTTAATATTTTCCTTTTAAAATCTACATCAATGCAAACATTATTGATTGAAAAAGAACGGCAACACAATGAAATACGTTTTACGATGGCGCTCCGAGGGCACCGTGTTGGCCACCCCGGGTTTAGACAAAACAACATTTCTTGTCTTGTGTAATGTTCAGATATGGATTGAACTTTAAATGTAGTTGAAAAAAGGGCAGAAAGACTAGTAATTATAAAATGGTTGGAAAGCGGCAGTGCCAGTGTATAATACACCTGAGGCAAAGCTGTTCCATCCATCATTGGCAATAACAGTAAAATTACAGAGTTATTCCAGTGCAGGGCTCCTCCCACTCATTACACAACCTCAGGATGAATCACAGACATTCATCTCCAGCTGATCTTTGCACTTGTCTTTGCTGATCACCGTGACTCTGCAGAATCAAGGTAAGCTCCACATGCGGCTCCACAGCTAACTAAATAAACTTTTACCTTCCGCGCCGCCTCCTCACAATGTTATAACTTTTGCTGACAGAAATATGTCTCGGTAATTAGGAGTGTAGTCATATAACGCGTGACATTATTAAACTTGACATGTTTATGAGGCAACTTTGCAACTTGTTCTGTTGCATGTAAGGCTCCATTGACAACAGTCACATCTGTTGCTCTGCTTCATTGAAGAAACTAGAGTTTGTTTCAGTTTTATGTACTTTAATGTGCTGGACCCTGTTCCCTTTTTCAACGAAACAGGATGTGAAGAATACAGGAAGGACACACTTAAGTATAAAGACTGTACTTTGGGGTTACACATTTCTATTATCTCTTTACTTTTGTGACTTGTAATGTGGACCAAATGAGCATGCTATCTGGCATGTTTATGTTTATTTTGGACTGATTGTCATTAATATGCATTATCCCTATCAAATAAACACAATAAGATAAATACATTACAAACAATGTGAAGTAGATCTATAATTCATTGAAATGCTAAAATACAAGTTAAAGACTCTGCTTCAGTCTTCCTCAGGGACAATTTTTAGACAGAGTCTCAGACCGAAAGACACGATACGTGATGAACAGAAGTGATGGAATATTAAAACAGATGTGGTGTTACATATAAAAAATCTGAACATGAAGTGTATGTACTGAGGGTTGATGTTGCACAGCAGCTGTGTACAGTGTGTTGTAATTGATATGCTGTAGTGTTTGAAAGCAGTGTGTGAGTGTAGAAATATTAAATATGTATTTCTGTTGTTCTCACAGGAACCATGTCATCTCTGCACAGTATGATGGACAACCAGGTCCTCCAAGCATTCACCACTTATGCCACGATTGTGGTCTTGAAGATGATGCTCATGTCACCTTTGACCTCTTACTTCCGCCTCACAAGAAAGGTCTGTGTGTGTGTGTGTGTGTGTTTTAAATCACCTAACTGTCACACAACAATGTGGACTGTAGCTTCATTCACAATGTCAGTATGAGAGAGTTGTGTACCTGACCACCTCTCTACTATCTCCTCAGGTGTTTGCAAACCTGGAAGACACTAAGTTTGTTTCATCAGCAGAAAACAAGAAGCTGGTCCGCACAGATCCTGACGTGGAGCGAGTGCGCAGGTATAAACAAACCACCTGATGTATATAGTGACATTTACTGTAGAGATTCTTTGAATTGAGGAACAGACACACATGTGATGGACTGTACTGTTTCTGTTAATTCTGGTCTGCCAGTTCATAAATATATGGAAGATTTAATAGGTTTAAAACAAATCAGAAGACCTATTCAAACCCAAGACAGAACAAATTCTAACACAAGTAGCCTATTCATGACTGTGAACACATGGATCTCTTACTGTAATGCATTTTGCATGCACAATAGTAAGCATTGGGTTCTCATAAGAAGTCAAAAGACTAATCTCTCGGTCATTGGAATGAAGGTGAAGAAGAAATAGGAAGAAATGTTTTCTTTTGGCCACTGAAAATTATTCAACTGAAACAATCTTAGAAGATAAATATAAGTAATTACAAGAACTGTTTTCATCAATGAGTGCTTGGTTGAATCATCAAATGTAGAGGTTATTCTATAGCCACAGCTGTGAATGAATGAGGCAATGATGAAACTTATTGCCAATATCTGATGACAATCAACCAGTACAAGAACACAGTAACTTCAGATCTCTGTGTGTGTTGTGGTGCAGGTGTCACCAGAACGACCTGGAGAACATCATTCCCTTCGTGGTGATTGGTCTGCTCTACACTCTGACTGGACCTGAGCTTTCCTCTGCTCTGCTTCACTTCCGCGTCTTCGCCGGCTCACGGCTCTGCCACACCATCGCCTACGTTGGTGCCCTGCCTCAGCCCAGCAGGGGTCTGTCCTGGATAGTCGGCATGGTGACCACCTTCTCCATGGCTTACAGGGTGCTCAGCACTGGTCTCTAGACAATCCTGGACTCCACACACATAAATGTACAAAACTGCACAAATACATTTAGATGTTACACTCTTTTTTTGTGTGTGAATTCTACCTGTGCAATATTTTGTAGGAAATCCATTCTTTTTACCTATGACTTGTCATGCTCAGACAGACAAAACAAAATATTATAAATATGCACGACACATGTTACAAAGTTAAAGGACATGATATGAAAACATAAAAGTGAATTCACCATCTGATGTTAGAATGAGTCTGTCAGTATCTGCAGTCAAAGATGAACAGGAACAAAACAGATGTTTGGGATCTTAGTCTTAGACAATTTCCTGTACAAGAAAGGGTTACAAGTGTAGTAACAGTGGCTAACTAGTCTCTTTATTTCATATCTTGCTGAGCTATATCTCACATCTAAACACTAGCGAGGGAATTAGCATTGAATTTAGTGTTTGAAAAAATGTTTTTTTCTTTTGTAATATTACACTAAATACACCAAATAAGTTTTCATTTCAAGTAAAGAATTGAAATTCCATGTTGGCCTTAAAGGAGACATATTATGCCCCCTTTCCACAAATTAAAATAGTTCCCAGGTGTCTTAAAGACATGTCTGTGACATGCTGTGGTCCAAATACCTCAAGGATCAAACATCACAGCTCTTTTCATCCTCTCAAAACAGCCCTGTTCAGAACGGCTGGTTTCAGTGTCTGTCCCTTTAAATGCAAACGAACCACTGCTTGCCCCTCCCTTCTACTGGTACCAGGTAGGGGTGGTATTATGCAAATTCGAAACCTAGTTACATCACTGGAAGACAACTGAGGGAACAGCTCATAAAACCACATGGATTTCAACCTAAGGAGTCTGCACATTACAGATTTTTTGTCAATTCTCACATTTTGGGGGCTGGAAGGCAAGACAAACACCCAAATATGTTAAAGAGCCTTCAAAAAGAGATATTTCCATAATATGTCATCTTTAAGGGACACATGAGAATTATGTTATTGTACATTGTGACATCAGTCTATTTGTATTGTGAGTTGCTAATAATGAAAACACAGTAAACCATCATAAAGACATGAACTAAGAGACCTGATACGTGTGGAATTCATCAAGCTCATGTAATATTTCTAAACATTTATCAAGACGAACAAACCATCAACTGCATTATTTACTGTAATTCACTGAAAAGCTGATTATTTATTCATCTAAAAACAACATATGTGAGTGGTGATGATGAAGTTGAAGCATTCTCAAGTTTACTTGTTCATCCTCATCATCAAACATTATTAGGATACTTCAGGTAATTTACATTATTTAACAATCTTTAGAAATGCCTGAGAAATACAGTATAGTCTATTCTCTACCTTCATCACTTTTATGACGAAACAAATTGAATTTTGTCCTTCTGATAATAACACATTTTAAATGTAATCAATACAAATCATAGTAATATTGATAAAGCAAAAACAGCAGAAACCGTAAATTGCTATGTAGTAGCAATCCAATTCAATTCAAATAATAAACTCATATTTTTAACCGGATTTTAAAAATTCTTCTTAAATCATATAATATAATCCAGCAGCAGGTATTTACAGTAAAGGTAAAAGTGATTTTTTTAAAAAAATACTTATGTTTCCATTCCATTTACTTCCATTGGTAATATATTCTCTATATTTTCTACTTGTGTTAAAACATATTCCCAGCAGTTGGAGTTCAGTTCCCTCTCTTCCTCTAATCAGCCTGCAGACAGACACACAACACATGAATGACACATGTCTTCTTTTACTTAACTCTGACTCTGTGAGTTTGGATTATTCTGAACTGAAAGTTTCTATGTATTATTTTATTTTACTAACGACACAACAGAAGTAGTACAGTACATGAAGAGTTTGTCTCTTCAGTAGCTCATACTGAGAAAAACATCTATTATGTTTCTAAAGATTAAACTGCTTCTTACCTTCACTGTATTTTTTCCCCCAAATATAAAAGACAAAGTATTATTAAAGAAGCTACTGGTACTTTTATCAGTATTATACTGTTAAGGAAATTGGGAAACACATTGTACACATTTGCATCTTCATGTATTTTACATCCTGCCATCTGTAATTTAAAGTGGCTTGGTATAGCTTCACATCTCCATGAACAGTACAGTCCCTCACATTTGATTTATTCTTTATTATTATAGCAGAAAATTGACTAAGAATCAATGAGTCTTGTTTTATCTGTATTTTTGATATTAAAATACACATTCGGTTCATTATTCATTTCCTTTACTGACTGAAACAGAGATAAAAATGAATCGTTTTTTTTGATTCGTTCAGCAGCTGATGGCAGAATGAATAATGTGTAATAATGTGCTGCCAAATGATAAAACAAACACAAAGAATGAAGCTGTGTGAGATGAAAGAGCTGTTTCTGGAATTCACAGTTTATGCTCTATATAATAAATGTGTTAATTACTGCACATTATGTCACTGTTTTTATTCACTCCCACACTCAGAAGTGTGGGAGTAGTCACAATAAATTGTCCTCACGCTGTGTTTGTGGGAGACTCGAGACTTGATTGGGACTGAGATGCTTTGGAGGCCTGTCTGTCTTCCACTAGAGGGAGGCATTTTAAAAGTCAACCGAGTTGCTCCTCATTAGGAGTCATTTATGGACCAGGTGCAGCTCATAAAAGTGCCTCAGCTCAAGCTATTAACTTCATTAGCTCTGCTGAAAACATTCCCCTGCATATCCGACAATGCAGCTTTTAAACACTCTGCCAGGTGTAACATATTTATGCAGAGGCTTGGTGCTGAACTAAATGCATGAAACAGCAACAGCTTTAGTATCATTTAACCCAATTTGCTAACATTTTTATACTGAATAATTGTCATCATCGGATTCCCGCTCGCGCTCGCTTGCACGGGAGTGTACTGACATGTTTAGATGTGTCAGCTGCTGATGATGAATGCCTCGCGCCGCACATGAAGGTGACTGGCTCCAACGCCGAGCAGTGAAACCCATGGGTGGGCACTGTAAATAGTGGAGTGAAATTACCATGAAGGCTGCTTTTGGCGGCTGCTCGTCTGCATTGTGTCCTGTCCCTGTATAAGGAGAAGAGTTTTATAGGAGCTCATTTGTTCGGGACCCTTGGCCCTCCAGGGTCTGTCATTCCTCAGACAAGCCAGGCATTTCACAGCTTGGGTGGAAAGGGGAGGAACACCCTGGACCATCTTCCATAACTAACAACGTCAGACACACCCAGGAGCCGCACTCGTACTACATGAAGTGTATGCCTGACTCTGTCTACAACCTCTCCAGTGAATATGCTCATATGCAGCTATTTTGCATTAGCACAATATGTTTTTGTGATTCTGCCAGCACTGTATTTTTCTAAAAAAAAGAAAAAGAAATGTTTCTCCAAGAATATTAATATTAAATCTTTTTCTGTCTGTCTGTCTGTCTGTCTGTCTGTCTGTCTGTCTGTCTGTCTGTCTGTCTGTCTGTCTGTCTGTCTGTCTGTCTGTCTGTCTGTAGCTACTCATCTGATTCGTAGCGTTAAAGGGATAGTTCACCCAAAATTCAAATTTCACTCATTATCTACTCACCCTCATGTGGACTAAGGGCTGGGAGAAGTTTCAGAGTCCTCCGTGCCTTCTCTGAGTTACAGCGGGGCTCCGTGCAGCACTGCATGTCCATATGACGGTTGCGAACGGAGCTCACTTTTGAGCACTGCTCTTCCTGGTAAGTCCATATCCTGCGCGATTTGCACTGACGCCAGGAAGGACGGACCAGGAAGAGCGGTGCTGGGAGCTTCCACTACAAACAAGCTTAAAATATAGACTTATTTAATTTTTTTCGGAACAATTTCTCATGTTGGGGCTTCAATACAAGAGGGACATTACAGACGAGCACTATGGAGGTATTTGGATGTTTTTTGGTGTGTCTTTTTGGACGAAGAAAAGTGAGCTCCGTTCGCAACCGTCATATGGACATGCAGTGCTAAAATTTGAATTTTTGGTGAACTATCCCTTTAACAATGATACTGTACAGTAACATCTAAAATTGAGCTGTCAGGACTTCTGTAACGTTGTGATGTCACAAATGAGTCCCTACCTGGCCTCAGCCATACCTCTTGTATGACTTAAATGGACTTAGCTGGTTTCTCCAAGCCCAATAGCCAATCAGAAAAGAGGCTCAAAGCCTACAGTACAGAAAACCTTGACTCTGTTGTTTACAGTAAGTTGGCATCATATGTTCAACCATTCACTGTGACATCCTCAACCTCTGACTCACTGCCAAAGTCTCAGAGATTCATCAAACAGGTCGTGCGCATTGACAGCTGGAAACACAACCGACCAATCAGAGCTTTGTCGGGTGAGACATGGGGGAAGTGTAATTACAGTGTTCTTGGTTCGATTCCATCCGGGGGTTGTGGGTGTAGGTCATTACTTAGCCACTTCCATGAAAAATAACCACAGAAAAATGGCCTCAAGTGTGAATAAGACTTAGTGAGAAGTGACACTGATTTGCATTTCAGTTTGATTACAGTACCAATGCTGCCTTGATTGTGCTCTTAACAAGATCATCAGACAGCAGCATTGATCGTATCTGCAGGCACAAGATGGGAGATGTTGAGGTTTTTTAATTGTTCTTTTGGTAATCTTATCCTAGCGTTTCAGGAGGACACATTAGGCTCCATCCGCCGTAACATAGCCTACATGTCAGATTTCCTTCCATCAAAATGTATTTAACGAAGCATCTACAACATGTTTAGTTGGAGACAGGGCTGTCAAGGATGCACAAACAATCATACAGCTAACACAGTATTTGTATGTCCTACAGAGCTTTCTTGATTAGATCCACTTGTGTCTCCGGTTGAAGACGTTGCTTCTGCTCGCTTTGCTTCTCCTGCGTTTCATTAGCTGTCATCCACATACCTAAGATCTGCCCCGTGCCTTATTGTTCAGCTGGTTAACTGTACCGCCGCTTAATTAGGCACAACTTCAAAGTCGCGCTGCACATCGGCTCCGAGGTGAGCCAGATATTTATATCATACAACGCCACCCAAGGTCCTGAAAAATTAATGGTTAGAGGGAATCAGACTCAAGGCTGGCAAAGACAATTATGAATCAATTGGGCAACACCAGGTGGACGTTTTGAGGCCACGTTTTTCTTTACTCCGTTTCTTCTCGCCATGTTGAGACGCTGTGCTGTTGTAGGAGATACAGTGGGCTGTCCTCCTGAGCTTTTTCAGTGATAAAGACCCGAGCTCGCTTTCATCCTAGATTCAACCAGCTGTCTCTGCAGTGGCAGCACAGGTAGAACATGGGCTATAGGCTACAACTCTAGTGTCCTCTCAGCACATGCAGTTTCACACACTTAAACATGAATGTATAGGTTGCGTACACAAACTGATTGAATGCTGTGCATGTGAACCTCTTTACTCACAGTCTATGATATGAAACTGACCCTAACACTAAAGACTGTGAACCTTAAAAGGGTTTCATATTGTCAATAGCAACTGAAACGTCCTCTCTAATGGAAGATCTGAACTTGGGTTGGATGTGTATCAAGAAGGTTTCAGACCTTCTTACCCCCTTTAAGTGGAGCAACACCTTTTGTGTGTTATAGCACAATATGGGACCATCTATAGACATGGGAAATTCAAACTGTTGCACACAGCTGTTCTAAGTCTACATTTCAAACATCAAATTTATACTCCTACCTTATTTTGCTCACCTTTCACCTATTTTTTGTCATAATGATGTTTGATTTGATTTCTCCCAGTTACTTTTTTCATTTTGTACGAACGAATGTTTTCTGTCACAGATAATTGTGTGGCAATTAAGCTACATTTGGAGGACAGCCACCCAAAAACACTAAATGCTATGTTGGGGGGTGGATGTTTTTCTTTTAACTACCAGTTGGTAAATCTTTATCTAGGCCTCAAATACATAATTGAGACTGTGGCCATTTGGAGTGACAGGTGCCATCACAGTTGCTAACCGCTTGCTAGCTGTTCAATGTTACCAGACCTCTCAGCTGTGTTTGTGTTGTCATCTTCTGGATTATCGTACGGTTAACTGACTTGAATCAGAATGTGAGAAAGTTTGTGTGTCTGCTTTCTCAGATGAATGAAATTCAGGTATTATTTTATTTCAGTGGGTGTCTGCGCTCACCGCTTAGCTCATTAACTAGCTAATTAGCCAGCAAATTAATTTTGCCTTTGATTAGCCTTCAGTCAAGACGCGCAGCCACCCAGTGGTGCTATCAATGCTAATGGGAGGGTGTATGGGAACTGACATGGAACAAAATCTGCCTCTTTGCCCATGAGTTGGACAGAGTGAGGGACAAGATGGTAACGGAATCACTTCAGTCTTTAGAAACCTGACGTGATACAGGCTAGGTCAGTCTATGGTTGAGGAGTCGGATGGAGACACTATCATTCACAATACTCTAGAGAATGTAGGCACATGTTCAGAAATTAGAATTCAGAGCAGGCTCAGACTGTGTCCTAAGGGTCAGTTATGAGCAGTCTTCTTATCTCAGGCCCCTTGACCTCAAAGCTTGACTTTCCATCAGCACATCAGTGAGCCACTACAATCTATTTCTAGCTGGTTTCCTCTCTATCACTTCCTGGTGGGGAAAATAATTTACAAAATCTTGCACATTTATAAAACTGCCATTAGACCAAGCTATTGGATGGGTGTATATACCCATGGGCGTGGTAGTGGGGGGAAAAGGGGGACCTGACTACACAGGGCCCGAGAGGGCCTATGAAAATCCTGAAATTATTATTTTTTTTGTGTGATGTTTTTATTTCGAATGAATTGGGACCCCCAATGAATTGGTGTCATAATTTATTTCAAATATATTGATAACATCACAAGAGAATGAACTCCGTGTCAAAGTCCTCCCAACATATTAGACATTCTGGGGGCCCCCTCTTGGAGGCGTAAAATGGTTTAGTCTGCCCATTGACAGAGGCCAGGGACAAGTGTAACGTCAGTGAGCCCAGATTGAATGAGGCTAGCTTTCATCATGCCACCCAAAAACATAAATCGGGGTATCAGAAAAAGAAAGAGCGGAAAGAAAAGAAAGAAGGCAGAATTAGGGAAAGCAACTGGATAGTTCAACATTTTGGCAAATTGGCCCATTACCATAATCCCTACAGTTTTAGGAGTAGATTTGTTACCTTTAATTGTCGGTGCAAGCTGTTTTTAGATCTGTGGAGATATGATATGAGATAATAACGGAACGTTACGAGTCGTTTTCGAGGTAAATGCAAAGCCAGTATAGTGCCGAAAAGAGACTGCTTGGCGGCTTTGCATAAATTTACCTCAAAAACAATACGCTTCGTGCACTGGCATGGATAGGGGCCCACTGACATTACGAGTGTACAGGGCCCAGAATTTGGTGCTACGCCCCTGTATATACCTACCTACATACACACTCAAATACACACACACGCACAATCCAGGCTGACCCTTCCAGCCAGCCGACTCCTCGTCATATGTTTCAATCTTTGGCTGAGCATGGCTGGGGTCAGCAGATTGCTTATGCTGATCCCAGTGATTGGAGTGCAGGTGATTACCATAAGCAATTTAAATGTTATTGATTTAACCTCCCGCATGCTGTAATTGAACACCGTGGCCAGGCACCCAACTTTACCCCCCTACCCTCCCACCTCCTGATTCTCTTTTTCATTCTAGGTTTTTCTTACTCTCTTTCCCAGCATTTTTCATCTCCTCCTTTAATTATTTCAGCCCCCTTTTCTGTTGCTCCTCTGCTCACATCAGTCTCCATGCTAAACATGTAGGCCTCTCTGTCAGCCTGTATCCTCGGGCAAGGGAAGAGGTGGAAGCACCAATAGCCAATCAATAGGCGGTCTGTCATGGTAACAATGGAAATGTTCAATTGACATCCAGCAGTGGATAATTTACAGTCTCGCCATCACTACTTTTCCATTGTGTATATGCATGCATGTGTGTGTGTGTGTGAGTGTGTGTGTGTGTGTGTGTGTGTGTGTGTGTGTGTGTGTGTGTGTGTGTGTGTGTACGTTAGAGAGGGATTGTGAAAGTGGAAAACTTTTTTTTTTGTATTAATAAGAATCATTTTCTGATAATTTCACTCTTCAAAAGACCATCATTACTAATCACCAACCTTAACACAAAAGCCCAATTTTTTTTACTTAATTACAATTTTGCTGTTTTTAGATAACAAGGACAGTGTGATTGTAAAGCACAGAGTGGGATTGACAAAAAAAACGATACTGGCAATTCTTTCATTAAAATATTCCCAAATCTGTTTCATATCTTCTTCATTATACCAAGCCATAATGGAGGGCTTGATTCAGCACTCGATCAATTAATAAATGGAGAAAACTTCACCTGGGAGACACACTCGTGCATTCTCCATTTTTCATTATGTGCTGCCATTTCTCATGAGGGATCACAATTTCTTGTTTTAATATTTTAGTGTTCTAACTTAAGCTTCAGAATTCTCTCCAGGTAGCACACTAGATCATCTTGACATTTCAAAGTACTGAAACCTTTGGAATAAAGTGTTTTTTATTAAATTCTATTAACATAATTTATGCTTGTCAGGTGCCCCACCTCAGTGGCAGCTGGGTTGGGGCTGTGGAGAGACTCAACTGCCATATTTCATCCTCTGGTCTCCCCTCAGCTGGAAGACTGGGCTGCTAAAACACACGTGACACTGTGGTGATGATTAGTGCAGGAGACAAACTGCCCAGCATTCTGTATCATTACTCACTTCCTGTTTCGGCATGGCATAAACCACAGGGAGTTTCTGAGGAGGAGCTCTTAATTTGACTCACACTTCAACAAAGAGCTACAGTGTTCACTAATAAGTCAAACATATTTGTTATACAGTATATATACTATATCTCAGGCCATGGTATTTCTCAGGCCGTAACTTAATTAATTTTTTTAAGTGGTTTAACTTCAGTATGTAAATATTTGCAAGCTGTGCCTCTCATCCTATTCATGCAGTAATTACAAGGAAACCAGAAGCCAAACTCAGTGCAATGAAGGTTCCTGATTCTCATTCACATGAAATAATTCATCAATTTATGTCATTAATAATGTGCTGAAAATTCAGTAACATAGACATTGAATGCAGCAGGATGGAGCAAATTGCAACCATGCCATTCAGGCATCCTGCCGGAGGAAAATCAATAACCTGGAGGGTTAATTAACTGCTAATCATTCAACCTCATTTTGGGAAGACATAAATGTTGCCGGTATGACAAGCCAAGTTGATAATAGATAAATCTAACTGTCTTTATTAAAGAAATAAAAGCTGCCAGGTCAGATGTTGCTGCAGGAAATTAGAGTTTCTAACATCCCATGTTTGCACTCAAAGAACCTGTGTATCGGAGAATATTCTCATCAACTGTGTGGCTGTTTTGTTATGACATCACAAAGTGACAGAAATCCTGATGGCTCGTTGTAAGGCTTAGTTTCTGTAGGGAACGTATAACTCACTTATGTCACTGTGCTGCCGTTGCATATTTAACCATGGAGTAATGACAGTTGGCCTACACTGGGACATGTGCCAAATGAATAGTGGTCCACCTACTGTAAATCAGTTGGATTAGCATCAAAATACTAATGATGATCATCAATGTTATGACAGTTCCTCTCACAGGACACTCATGCTAAAGTGACACATGGCTGGCTTGCCTTGTATTGTCACCATATTAAGGGACAATGATGGCCCATCATGTGACTGACTGAACACGTATGCATAGACAAAATGTTCTGTTGAGTATGCATGGCCGAGCAGTTAATAGAATAAAAAGGAAACACAGGATAGAGAGAGAGAGAGAGAGAGAGAGAGAAAAGGTGGGACTGAGAGCGAGCTCATTAAAAAGAGAAAACCCCTGCAGGAAGTTAGTGACATGGTTAGTGTTTTAAAATATATAAATCACATAACAGCCAGGCCACCCCTGGCACAATGTATCACAATTACCCTTCATGAGTTGATTCTTAAAAATGTGGCATCAACACCTGCACCGTGCAGGAGAGCAGGGGGCATACATGCAGTTACATCATATTGAGAAGAAAGCTGTGTAAACTTGGTTATGTTAAGTGCAAGTATGTGCAGTTACCAGAGAATCCCAAAGATCAGCAGATGTTCTGACGGGTTTGAAGGAAAACCCAAGAAATTATTAATATAATATGAGCAAGACGGTTCTGGGTAAAATCTGAAACACAACTGCCAGAATATAATCACATAATTGGAAGTACAATTAGGTGAATTGTATTGCTATAAGAATGATCTACTGTAGGTTTGATTCCTAGGTCTGGGGGTTTGCATGTTGTCACTGTTCTCTCCAGGTTCTCCTGCTTCCTCCCATACTCCAAAAACATAGGTTCTTTACCTTTAATTGTGGGTGCCAGCTATTTTTAGAACCGCGTAGCCGAGCTGCTCAGAGCTACACTACGGAGGCTAATGGGATTTCTTGGTTTCCCTCACCAAACTCATCAAATACACAATCCAACAACTCCAAGATGCTCGGGTGGATGATTACGGGGCCTACAGTATATGAATCCTGGGTGCAAGCCACATACGGGTCCACAATTTCAGCCCAAGTGGGGCCCATATGGACCCCACGTAGCATCGCTGGCTGGTATCTCATAGTGCGATGAATGTGCAGGTCACAACTTGTCCTTTTGGAGTTGTTGGATTGTGTATTTGATGAGTTTGATGAGGGAAACCAAAAAAAATCCTCCGTTGAGCCTCCGTTGCATAGCTCTGAGCAGCTCGCGGCTCTGCTCCGCCTATCTAAAAATAGCTTGCACTGACAATTAAAGGTAACGAACCTACTGCTAAAACTATAGGGATTATGGCAATGGGCCAATTTGCCAAAATGTTGAACTATCCCTTTAATAATGGAAGTACACCTTCTGTGGAAACTATTTAAGAACAGTTTTTGACTAGTTTGGATGTTTTTGAATGAGTTTTGTGTTAGAAGAAATAAAATATCATTATGAGTATTCAGATTTAGTTTTGACTTTAGAAAAGTAATGTGTGACAAGATTGCACAGGTCAAATATGTGAAGCAAAGAATGTCACGAAGATGCTTATGGAGTATTTTCAGTACTCATATAGTATGTCAATAAAACTTTCTGTGTGGCTTTAACCACTGTTGCTTCCCAACTTCACTTCCATTACTGCATCACTCTGTGAACTGACCAGTGTGTTCCTCAAAAGGAGGTAAGGTGATCTGAGGAAAGTCAGATCGAGGTCATATCTCCAGAAGCCTCGTCCTAAAAGCTGCTGACTTTAGCTCAGTGTTGCTGTGGCTGTGTTAGGAATCAGAGCTGTCCTCATTCAGTCAGGTGAGGACAGTTACAGTGACATGCTGTTAAGAAACTAAACATCGACAAGAATATTGAGATCGAGCCCTGAGGTGTACTGAAGTGAGTGTTGGTGGTGGTTTACTCAGACCACAGTCCATTAGCTTTCCTGGTGAGGTACCAGGATGCCAGTGTTCAAGTGCTCAGATGGAGCCTGGTATTGCAGTGGTAGGACAGATATAGTAGGTCAAGATCATCTAAGACAGAAATAATGTTATTTTTTAGATGTACTTCCTAAAAAGAGAAAAAAATAGAGAAAACCTCTGTTAGACCCGAGTTTTCTCTATCTTTTAATTTTAATATGTATTCTTTTCTTTTTTTAATGGAAAAACAAAAGTCACGGGTTGGAACATTTCAGTTTTGTGACTTAAATACTATGAGCCAGCCTGAGGGCAGACGCCAGGGGGAGAGAGTGAGAGGATAGAGCTGTGGGTGCTTGAGGACGGCGTGGTGCACAGCAGCTGTTTTGGAGCCTGTGATGGACAATGAATGATGACCCTCATCCCTTATTGGTTTAGTTTCTATCTGTCTTGTTGTTTGTTTATATGCAAAGATAAAATTTGTAGAATAATATGGACAATTTGCTGTGTTTCTTCACTCAGATTCTTCTAGTTTACAGTTGAAATTTTCATATATTCCTATATAAGGCTATTTATAATGATTTTACAGTGAGATTTGCTTAAGGAATAATAAATGATGATATCGCTGTTGGTTGCTCAGTGAGTGCTGCAGTGATGTAATTGCTATTATAGCAGCCTGTGTGTGATCATTTCAGCATTTCTTCAAGGCCGAGGAGCCCGAGACAAATCTGCTCCTGGAAGGCAAAGACGGAGCACAGAATGATGTCAGTGTGTTAGTGTTGTTGCCAGCCCCTCTGACAGATCAGATTGTGAGGATGAGGGGGGAATCTGTCATGGCAACATCCCTCGTACGATGTAGAGATGTCACTGATGCTGCGGGTGGGACTGCGACGCTGCACTTTGGGAAAAACCGGAGCTGCTGATGGTTTGAGCCTGCCAGCAAATCTGGGATCTGGGAACAGCAGGCGTGAGGGAGAGAGAAATATGGAGACAAAGGCTAAAAAAGTGCAAACAGATTTATTTGGCCTGTACGTGGTGGGCTTTGGCTTTCACCCTGTGGCACTTGTAAATCAATAATTGAACGGAGCGAGGATAATAGGTACTACACACACCGTACACTCTCAGCATGGAGACGAAAACTCATTTGGAGGCAAAATAAATTGCTGCTCATGGTCCAGACTTGCTCACCTGTCTCCTTTCAGTAGGATGGATGTAGAGCGCTGTCAGTTGTGCACACATTAGCTGCTGTTCTGGGATTCTCTCACTGCTTCACATGGGCCCCCCCAACGTAAAAAGCATTCGTCTGCTCCCTCTGCCTCTCTTACTGTCACAGTAAGTCTTAAAGGTGTGACCTGATCCCACATCTCACAGATTAGAAAAGCTACCCGGTCCTGGATCCTGGCAACATCCCTGTGGCGAAGTCTGCTTTACCGTGGTTATGCCGTAATAAGAGTGTGAAATGCCGAGGCAGGTAGACTCTCGCGCTGTATTTGTGGATAAAGGTGGTGCTGAACTGTTCAGAGATGGGAGAATAGGAATTCTGCTCTCAAGGATTTGTATGCAGGCCCAGAGCAACTTAAAGCAACACCATAAGCTTCACCAAAAGCTCACATGTCACCTTAGTATGAGTCTAAACAGGCCTACGTTTTCTACGATGCACCATCAGCCAGAGCCAGAATCAGAGCTAGACTTTTGGACATGGACACCAGATACCTCAGTGAAATGATGCTTTTCTGAAGTGGCAGATTTGTCAGGGAAGAGATGAGTTCAAGATCTGAAGTTCAAGGTACTTCAATATGAGCAGAGGTTTATCACCAGCACGCCATACAATGAACAAGGAAAAGCTTCCTTACTTCCTCTTAAAGGGATAGTTCACCCAAAATTCAAATTGCACTCATTATCTACTCTATCTACCTCAGAGTTATCCGTGGCTTTTCTGAGTTACAGGGGGTCTCGGCATAGCAGTGCATGTCCATATAACGGTTGCAAATGGATACCACTTTTCTTCGTAACAAAAAAACACACCAAAAAACATCAGGGACCACCAGGGTCCGTCCGAAGAGGAGCTTCCGCTATACAAACAAGCTTGAAATATAGACTTATTTAATTTTTTTCATAACAATTTCGCATTTCGGGGCTTCAATACAAGAGGGACATTACATACGAGCAGCATGGAGCTATTTGGATGTTTTTTGGTGTTACTTTTTGTTACGAAGAAAAGTGGTATCCATTTGCAACCGTCATATGGACATGCACTGTTATGCCGAGACCCCCTGTAACTCAGAGAAGCCACGGATAACTCTGAAACTTCTCCCAGCCCTTAATCGACATGAGGGTGAGTAGATAATGAGTTCAATTTGAATTTTGGGTGAACTATCCCTTTAATATAGGGAATGCATACTGTAGTAATGCATGGATAACAGGTGGATACCATCTTGGGGCCTCATTCTCTCAAGATAAATGAGCATCAATTACTGTTGTAAAGTCTTCCAGAAACCCTGAGTCATGTCCACTAACTTATTCTGGGAAGACACATATTTTTTGGTCTACTGCTCTTAGTTCGTCCACCCATAAAGTATATGACATATGTAACCTATAAACATCTACATCTAATACTCAGCCCCTGCCCTTCAAAAAGTCTGTCCTTGGGGAAGTTTGTCTTGGACTCGCTGCGCTTTAAATGCCTTGACAACCAACAGTGTGACAACCAACAATACATCACCAGCCATACCATCACAGTAACAATTAACTAATTTGACTTTGGTAGTCGAAGGTCAAAGGTTTAGATCACAAAACACCTCAGCACATTATAATAACACACAAATGTTTAATATCTTTATTGTTATCTGAAACTACACTTAGTGGTGGAGTCAGACAACTATACAGTGATAATTCTAGTCTGTTTGGCACTGAAGAACCAAAAGTCAACTCTGTCTCTCTGCCCCAAAGTCAGAGTCTGTCAGCCATGATCCAAAGCTCTGAGGCAGAAGTAGAGAAGTTCACATGTTGGACCAGTGGCATTGTTTCATGTATGAGTGTTATCTGACAGCTTAGCAGTCTACTAACTCACTGCCATATTCATGAGAGCAGTTAGAGACAAGCTTTGCTTTGTGACATGGAGCATTAACCTGCTGGAAGAAGCTGTTGGAAGATGGTAAACTGTTGGGTGGTATTAAGGACCCAAAGTGCAACAAGAAAACATTTTCCACACCATTACACCACCATCAGCCGGTAGGGTCCATGGATCCATTCTGACCCTACATCTGCTGCCTCAGCAGGAATCCAGATGCATCATGGGACCTGGCATAGTCTTCTGCTGTTGTAGCTCATCCACCTCAAGCATCAATATGCTGTTTATTCTGAGATGCTCCCCTGTTCACCACAGATAGGGAACTGCAGAAATGTTGTTCATACATACAAAGAGAAAGAGAGATGTGCTCAGTGCATCATGGGAGTTTCCCTAGCCGTCCAGGCCAATGACAGGGATGGTTCAGGACTTCAGGAGCTGATTCCACAGGAGAGAAGCCTGAGAGCTGAAAGCTCTGCCTCCCTTTCTACTTCTTGAAACTTAGGACCCAAAAGCAGACCTGGCAGTTTGAGAGCAGAGTGTTCTGTTAGGATGATAGAGAACTACGAGCTCTTTAAGATACAATGGTGCTCAGATATTAAAGGCTTTGTAAGTAAGGTGTAGAAGTTTGAATTCTATTCTGTATTTTACAGGCAGCTAAGGTAGAGGAGCTAACATTTGAGAAATGTGATTTTTTTCCCCCTGTCAGTATATATTCCTAGGACATCCTTTTGTACAGTGCATTGACTCGTCTTTCAGCATCCTATTGAGAGAGGATGTTTCCAATTTTCACAACATTGCACAGATGTTTTATGTGCAGAGTGAAGGATTTGTACTAGGCAAGTTAACTGCTGATGTAATAAAATACAGTCACCAAGTCACCAAGGCATGACCTCATGTCTTTAAGACACAACTGAAGTTCGACTGCATGATTTGTTTCATTGGCCTTTATAGAGAAAAACAGCTGGATGTCATCTGCATAGCACTGAAGACATGGTGCTTTCTGGTTATGTTGGCTAAAAGAAACTTTTCCATGCCAAGGCCCCCTGAATAGCATTAGCTTCTGGCCGGGGACCCCCTTTGCAAACCCACAAACAATTACAAAATAATTAAAATTAATAAAATAATTACAAAATATGTAAAGAAACATCAGCTTTCTAATGTATTTTTAAACACTCAAGAGGGTCTTGTAGGCAAAGGACGCATTTTGGGCAGTCATTGATTTTTCAGTGTGGCGAGAAAGCCATACTTAATGTATGCTGCCTCATACTTGCGAGTTTTAGTTTGCTTGGAGAGTCTTTGACAGCAATGGTGTTGGTCTGTTCATCAGGGCCCATATTCCTAAAGATTCTAAGAATCCTCTCAGAGAGCTCCTAACTTAACCTAAAAATTCCTAGCAAGGAGTCTTAGCTTAGGAGTGATTCCACAACACTCTCAGAGAACTCTGAGCAAGGAGTGGACCGAAACTCCTATCTTAGTGAGGAGGTGTGGTTGACCCCCGTTGCTAGGTATGAGTCATCATTTCAAACGCTGTGATTGGTTGATCCTAAAAGTTAGATAAAGAGCACCCGCCCCATGTGTTGAGGCTATAGTCCTCACTGCAGGTGGCCCCGGTTCGAATCCTGTGTCGAGCAGTCCTATCCTGCATGTCTTTCTGCCTCCCATTTCCTGTCTCTCTCTCAACTGTTCTGTCAATTAAAGGCCAAAATGCCCAAAAAATATACTTTAAAAAAAAGCTAGATAAAAAAAATATACTTTTGGTGATAATGGGCAAAGGATGGACCCTCAAATCGATAAATTTAACCATAAAATCCAATCTTATGAAGACTGTGTAATTGTAAAAATTATTTCACATAAAAGAAAATATCTGTTAAATGAATAGTAAGCTATACTTTAAAATTATCCTACAAAATGTGTGAAAACTTGCACAGTATTCACATAGTGAAACTTAGATTTATTTGCTTATTAATTACCATGCTGGTCATTTTTGCACTTTCAACTTTCCAACTCAATTTTGGCTCAGCTTTAATCAGTGTCTGTGATTGCTGACCGGCCTATAAGAAGCAGTGTTGGTTGGCTTTGAAATCTACCACAAACCAGTGAACAGCTATGGAGAAGAAAAGAACAAGGAAACCCAACTGGACAGAGGAACAGGAACAATCTGTAGCGTTTCATTAATTCACTGACATCCAGTGTTTGGAGAATATCTCTCCTGCCTCTTCTGTCCACCATTTTGTCCTCTGCTTAGGGAACTCCTAAGCCACTTAAAAGTCCTCTTCCCTACTCTTAACAGATCCCACCTTAGGAGCTCTCTTAAGAGCTAGGATTCTTTAGGAATAGCTTTTATCTTTACTAGGATCTACTCTTAACTTTTAGGAGAAATTCTAAGAAAACATCATGATTCTAAGAATTTTCTTAGAATTTGGCCACTAGGAGCAACTCTTTGCACTAAGAATCTTTAGGAATACGGCCCCAGGTCTTTTCCTTTTCAAAAATGTCCATTTTTGTAGCACTAGCTAGCTACATGCTAGTTTGGAGAGAGTTTGACTGGCAGGCAATTAGAAAGATGAGCATGGGAAATAAGAATTCTATAAATTATATTTTACAATAATTCCCCAAAAATGATCATTCAATTTTATTTTGTTATTAGCTTTTTTTCTCATCTCCCTTCCAATTTGCTTAGGACCCCCTAGCCCCCTCTGGTGGGCCTCCACTGGCTTAAAGGAACATTGTTGAACTCCATGACTAACTTTTGTGTACATGTCACAGTCACTGTTAACATGAACAAACTGACTCTATCTGCTAAAAGTGACTTAAACCAATCTAGTGTAGGGTCCTTTAATCATTATAACATGTCAAGACTCTGCAAGATCATATTGTCACTGATGTTAAATGCAGCACTAAGATCTAGCAGAACAAACATACTTTAGTCCATTTAGTCTAATTGTCAGATACCAAGAGAAGATCATTGATAACTTCAACCAGAGATGTTTCTGTGTTGTGCTTTAAATCTTGATTGAAAATCTTTAAACATACCATTAATATGCAAAGAATCACCTATAATGGGTGTGCAACAGGACTTTACAAATCAAGAAGGAAGATGGATGTAGGACTTTAGTTGGCAAAAACATCTGAATCAACAGTAGTGGGCTCTTGAAGTAAAGGTTTAATCACTGCAACCTTTTGTATTTGATCAATTTCTCATATATAAAAATCAAAGCTGTGAGCATTTGAAAATCATCATTAATAACAATCATGGGTTTCGTGGAATCAATATAAATGCTGCCTCTGGTGCCTGGCTTGATTTTCACCCACACAGAGGATGGGTCTCATCCTGCCTGTTGTCAGTTGTTAATGCAGCATTCTGAGTTTGGTGCAGCATGAGTCAGATTACCATGACATTTGGTATCACTATTCATGGGTGATTACTGGTGATGGGTAATCCCCCAGTGATTTCTCCCAGTCCCCAGGATGGAGCATGTCACTCACTTTAACACTCTTATTGATGTGTTTTTAAATAGTTTTTCTTTTTCTTTTGACAACAATAAGCTCTGTAGCACGGAGAAAAAAAGAGATAAATGATGAATATCAGCCTTTGGATACACACACACACACACACACAATACAAAATAATCGTCTTCAGTTTTCTTGTAATCCCATAAATAGACGCCTTGCTTTTTCATTTAGGTGGGGTTCATGCCTAGATGTGTCTGAATTCAATCATACCTGCAGAAATTAAACATAATATAAAAAAATAATTAATAGATGAATAAATATCGGGATTAGACTTCTCAAACTGCCCTAACCCAGTGAAAATGAGAGGGTAAAAGGGGTGTTTGGAGAGCGGCGCAGATGAGGGCTGCTCCACTAACGGCTTTGATTTCTTTACTGCCCACCGGCCCTTGCGGGAGGAGCAGAGAAGCAGATTCATTTTTGACGATGGGATCAATAAAGAGATTTTTTGCCCCCTCTTCCTGTCCTCCTGACACAGACACATCTAATTTATTGTTTACCTTGCACTTATTGAGTTTTGAACATTGTTAAATCATACCTTTCAGCTGAACATTGTTAAATCATACCTTTCAGCTGTTTAATTTCACCTTGCGCTAGACCTTCATTCCCCCTGAGCATTCTGTCTTTATGCATGCTATCTGCTCTGAGTACAGAGGAGGGATGAAGAGAATAGGGAGAGGGAGAGGGGAGAGAGAATAGAAGGAGAGGGTGCTAATGAAGCTTTCCTCTCCATTATTTTGGTCTCTCCCCTCTCCTATGGCTTAGGTGCTCCTGCATAAAATGCTGATGTGGTTCCCCCCACCCTCCCCCAGGTCTTTCTTCTCCATCTCTTCCCTGTGGCAATAGATCAGATTTCCTCCAGGGAAATCATTACTTGGCATCATTACCATTCCCAACACTTTTATGTACTACCCCTTGTTTCCTCACTCCATTGCTTGATTAAGTTTAGGGAGGGGAGCATAAGGGGGAAAAAAGAATACCTTTTAAAACCAGCCCCAATAAATAGGTCTTGGAGGAGTTGCTTTGATTGGGGTACTTTGAGGGTACCGGTGTGGATGCTGTCTTAAGGGACGACTCCTCTTCTGTCCAAATTTAAAATACAAAAATACCCAAGTGTTTCCAATGAGAGCCATGCAAAACAGCAGTTATTGGTGGAGAGCAGCTGTGGCAGTTGTTCCAGTTCAACCTTTATTAGCAATGGTAATGAATTGAGCAGGTTGCTGACTGTGCAGAAGGTGTTTGTTACAACTGAATATAGCCAGAACGTTTTAATCAGAGGGGACTGTAGGAGTGAGCACTGCTCTTAGTGTGTCGTTACATCTAAAGTACTCCGTCTCAGTCCCAGACAGTTTCAGGTTTACAGTATCCATGGTGTGTTGGCAGATAAGCGACAAGAAAAGTTCAGGATGTACAGTATCTTGATGACTGTTCTGTCAGAAGAATATTCATGTCATCCTCCTCTGTTCATCTTTGTCGTGAAAACTAAATACATCTGGCATTTCTTTTGTGTGTAGTGCAAAGCTAATTGTGTAGCTTGTTGTAGCTTGAAGAGCTAAAATAATTAGTTAACCAGTGGAAATTAATCAGTTTTGATCAAGTTATTTTCTGAACAAATTGTTAAATTAATCTAAATTGTCTCGTTTCAGCTTCACAACTGTGTATACTGGTTTTCATAGCCCTCTCTTTTATTCTCAGTATATGTTTGAACTGTTGGTCTGACAAAATGTTGTTTGAAGTCATCACCTTGGGCCCTTTAAAATGTGATGGGTATTTTTTCATTATTTTCTGACATTTTAAGCCCTAAACCAGAGTTGTTATCTGATTAATTAATAATAAATATAGACAGTAGTTTAATTTGCTGCATGAGTTTTCATCATGAAAGATTCTAGTTCTCTAGCTCTCCCTTTAAAAAAAAAGAATTGGTTCAACAATTAGGTTTAACATTTTGACTTTACAGCCGATATAGAGCCTTACATTGGAAACTCATGGTCTTGTGTGCAGCGTCTTCTGAAAAATAGGAGTCTGATGTAACCATTAGTGATCATAAAACCACACTCACCACCTGACTTGAACTACAGTAATGTTTGGTTAACCGATGGTTGTTTCTTTCTTTTTTTGTGACAAATGTCGTGACTTTTGGGACAAACCTTTGCTACTTTGTAAAAAAAAAAAGTGACGAGCACAGGGTTAAAGTGGGTTGGGATGATTCATTATGATATTCTGATGCCTCAGTTTAATAAGTAACCAAGTCAGAGTGACCAAACAGAGAGCTAGACAGACGAGCAGACACACACACACACACACACACACACACACACACACACACACACACACACACACACACACACACACACACACACACACACACACACACACACACACACACACACACAGGCAGGAGAGAAGTCCATCCTGGCAGATCATCACACAAGGCGATGGTCCTTTTAACTACATTGCTGCAGAAGATGCAACACCCTGCTTATCCAGGAACACATGAAAAAGCTCCAAGTTATAAATTCATGAGGTTATTATAAAGATCAGCTTTAAGTAGGATTAAAAAAAAGGGAGCAGAGGATCTCTGTGCTGGTTGTTGCTTGTTGTCTGGCACGGGGAGATGGACTTCTGGTGTGAACAGCCAGGCTGCTGCTGGTCAGGCTGTTTCTGACTTGTTCAACAATAGAAACTGAAAAACATGGAAATTAGAACAGCTTTATTGAGAATTTTAATTGGAATACTATAAGAGACCATATAGGAGAGGAAAAATGACAAGCTGAAACCAGCTGACACTTGGCAGAAAATGAATATGACATGATGATGTCACTTGTTTACAGCACTTTTCACATCGGCTACATGCATTAGTCCAACCATACCTACATTGTGTTTCATCTGTACCCAGCAAAAACAAATTTAATGGATCGTAAAGCAATTTGAAGGTTGGGGCCCATCAAATAAGGTGAAACGTGATTTCATGTATGTAAAACAAATTTTCCATGACAACAAGATATGCAGTGATCGTCTGCTGGAGTCTAAGTGATTCTAGAGGTCAACAGCAGAAATAACAAAAAATACACTCAAAAGTATTTTGCTGTAATTAAATAAACAAATCAAAACATGCAAAAGTGTATTTAAAAAAAAAAAAAAACTTCTCGTAAGTATTTATTCTCTAGTGAAGTGTAAATGGTTTAGTGCTTTAACTGTCTTGAGCATTGAAAATAATAAGATCCTTTCTGCAACCTATTGAAGTGAGAGATGCTGAGATGCTGTATTTTTTTAAAAAGTGCCACGTATTGATAATCATACTTATAGTTTTGGTGTCTTTGTTGTCCCTGCAGGCAGTCCCGAGTAAGGACCGAAGCCTCAGTAGTATTGTATGGGGCTGAGAAGCCCTGGGGTAGAGCCTTGGGCTATGGCTTTGGCCCAGCCGCTCTCCAGAGACAGTCCTGCTCAACTGGCCCACTCCATCTTTAGAGATAAATACAAGCACTCCAGTCTCCATCAGCAGCTACTTTGTCTCTCTCCTCTTCTTTCTCTCAAATTCTGTTTCTCTCCCGCTCTGCCCACGTATTCAACCCAAAGTGATTTACACCCTACAAGTGCTGCATGTGGGCGTGCTCTTTCAAAAATGTGCAAGTAGGGTCAAGGATTCAGTGGCGGAGGCGTCCAAAAGATGTCTTTCATGATTCCGACGATGCAAATACATCTCACCAAAGAGAAGAGGGACATGGTGAGAGTCATGCAGGGAACAGCAGCATGAAAAAGTATGAAAAGTATCATGTAATCTAAGCATATTTATTATACAGTAACTCCCAAATGTTGTTTCAAGTGCTAATACAGCAGACAGTGCAGTTTCTGTTAGCGGGTGATTTCTGTGGCAGCCTCACAATCCAACTGTCTTTCTTCTGTTGCTGCTTTTTTGACGGATTAGAAATGAAGCTCCGCCAGCCTCTGCAGGCCTCTGCGGGCCACCTTGGCCTTTCAGGCTGGGGCTTGCCAGGGTATTAGGGGTGTCAGGTTCTATGACGGGATGGTGAGCAGTAATTACAGCAAGGCCCCGGTCCCCGTCAAGATCCCCCGGTGTCAAGAGGACAGCGCTGTATTGGCAGGAGGAGCACCAGCCCCCGAGTCTCCAGAGGACCCATTAGGACAGAGGCCCGGTGTCCTGATCAAGCCAACCCCTGTGCACATCCGCTGCGCAATTACAGCTAGGCCCACTCATTTGAGGAGCTCACCGCTGTTGTTAGCGTCTCCTCAGTCCACAGCCTCCTTAATGACGCACTCAGTAGCGAGAGCTAGCAGACCAGCAGTCAGCAGGTTGAGACGTGCAGGGTGAGTTAATGATGGGGGGGGGTTACAGTTTCCATGTGATGTTACATAAGACCTGATTGGTAGAGAGAGATCCTGACCTTGTGGTGCACTGGACCTGTTCCAGAAAAAACAAACAACAAGTCTGCAAGCTTTTTAATAAGGATAGTTCATGTTAACATTCTGTACAGAGCACAATCTGAGCATCTTCAGGATAGTTTACTGAGGGAGTTCTCTTATCATTGTTTGCTTACATAATGCCATTCTAATGATGTTTACATGAAAATACGAGATATATGAGAATATCTATGTGGGATGTAATTGACTGAACTGTATGGGAAATTAATGAGTCATTGTTGGATTGGCAATAACTCCAGTTGTGAAGGTTGTAGTGTCTAAGTTTTGTTTACTGTGAGCTATTGTTACTAGAATTACTCTTTCTTATTCAGAGAGGAGAATATGACCTTGTCCTCATTGTAGTTTTGTATAGAGACCAGTGGGGGAGGGAATGTTTAAAGGTCCCTTATGCAATGCAATGTAAATGTAGATTTCCATGTCCGTTTTTGAATATAAAGTAGGTTTAATGTTCTATATCAATACAGCAAAAGTATCAAAGCTTCAGTCCAGAGGGAACTGCACACAGAAACAGAGCCTTAAAACCAGCCGTCAGGACCTCTGTAACTTTGTGATGTCACAGCAAAGCAGTCACCAGACTTTGGTTTATCTGAGTGTTTACCTGCAATCTGCTACAATGAATTAATTAATTAATATTTATTTAAGTGTCATGCACCAATTAAGACGCCCAATACGGGCTTACAAGACACATTTCATATTTAGACAACAAACAAAATCATCAGAGCACAGACAAAACAAAAAACACATGGAATTTACATAAATAATTCACTTTTTCTTTTTGACCAGGCACTTTTTTATGAAAGAAGTAAAGACTTATTTTCTGAAGAACCATTCCAACCTTACCTATCATCAACCCAAAACAACTCAGGCTTCACATTTTGCATTTTCTGAAACAAAAATTTGCCTGGTTTTGTCATAATGGACAATGAAACACAAAATGCAATTGCAATGCTACATTTTCATCCAGTCAGTCAGGAAATATGAAAGAGGTCAATCAAGAGAGAGGATGAGAACCTGCCCATTGATTGGCTCGCTGACCTGTTATATGTATATATTGTGGTAGTAAAACTATAAATATATCCTCTTATGGATCAACAGGAAATATGTGTGGACTTCCTTAAAGGAATGGATCAAAAAACGAAAATTGTGTCATCTAGTTTATTTTTCATTGGCAGGGTGAATCACGTTACAATAATACGTATATTGTAAACTACTTAGACATTGAATTGTTTGTGACAAGCTCCTGCAGGATGTACACCCTGCATCTGATTTGTGACATAACCCCGACAGAGACTGGTTGAGGACATTTAGAGCAGCAAAGAATCCACAGTTATTGAATTCACATTCATTTATTCAATCATTTAACTTAAGTCTCCAACTGCACTGAACGTTCTGTTTGTTTTATGCAATTGCTGCCTCCATTAATCTAATATGTTTTCAGGAACCTCAGGGTCCATCCACTGCACTGTTATACTTTATTTTTATTCCTACACTCATCCATCACTGATCTGTAAGTAAGATATGACCTCATCATGAGGTCTAAAAATCAGAGTAGGAAGAATTTAAAAGCGTCCAAAAATACCACCCACAGCAAAAGAGTAAAGGAGAGAGAGAAAGAGAGTGAGGTGTGTGTGTGTGTGTGTGTGTGTGTGTGTGTGTGTGTGTGTGTTGGAGCTTCTAGCTAATGTGTCCTCTGTGGTGATGATCAGCTTCATACTTTGTCATGATGCCATCCCAGTCCCTGGCTTTGCAGTGTGAGGAACGATATGTCGGCAGTTCAAAAGCAGATTATCAGCAAAGGTTTCTGCCTGTAGGGAAACATGGAAACGGGTTTTTCGATATAATTATTTCTACAATCTGTAGACTTTATTTCTATAAAATGTACATCATAGATCAGTTGTGTGTATGATTGATAGAGAAATATGTGACACAAGCATTTAAAGCATTTATACCCTGCTACCTCCATGAAAGGTGACAAGGTCTTATCAGTTATGCAAAGTGGAAACAGTCCTTTATGAGTAAGAAGGTGATGATGACGCTGATATCATCATATACACAAGCTGGATTTGAATGAAAAGTAGGAGCTCTGTTTGCATACAACTATTAAAGGGATAGTTCAACATTTTGGCAAATTGGCCCATTGCCATAATCGCTATAGTTTTAGCAATAGGTTTGTTACCTTTAATTGTCGGTGCAAGCTATTCTTAGAATGGCGGAGCAGAGCCATGAGCTTCTCAGAGCTACGCTACGGAGGCTAATGGGATTTCTTGGTTTCCCTCATCAAACTCATCAAATACACAATCCAACAACTCAAACGCTCTGGTGGACAAGGTGTGACCTGCACATTCACCACACTATGAGATAATAACGTAACGTTACGAGACAGCGTTGTTTTAGAGGCAAATTCATGCAAAACCGCTGATGCGCGTTGCCTTCAGGGACAGTTTTTTAGCAAGCAATCTCTGCATTTACCTCGCAAATGGCTCCATGTCACAACGTGCCGTTATTATCTCATAGCGTGGTGAATGTGCAGGTCACAACTTGTCCACCAGAGTTTTGGAGTTGTTGGATTGTGTATTTGATGAGTTTGATGAGGGAAACCAAGAAATCCCGTAAGCTTCCGTAGCGTAGCTCTGAGCAGCTCGCGGCTCTGCTCCGTCGTTCTAAAAATAGCTTGCACTGACAATCAAAGGTAACTTGATTATGGCAATGGGCCAATTTGCCAAAAGTTGAACTATCCCTTTAATTCCAGTTTGACTTTAGTGATTTTAAAGTAGCTTACCAGCTCACATAGGCTGGGGGCAGGTCAGCAGTCCATCACAGCAGTGACATGAACAACACACACACACTCACTCACATTCACCTATGGACAATGTAGAGTCGCCAATGCACCGTGAATGTCTTTGGACACTGGTGAGAATCTGGAGAGCCCAAGGGGAACTCACTCAGGCACAGGGAGAACATGACAACTCCACCACAAAGGCCCCAGCCTGTGAAAATCTGAACATTTTCATAGTAATAAAAATCACTGAAGTACACATTCAAATGATTATATTCTGACAGTTGTACTTCTGAGTTTACAAGTGTTTGTTATATGGAGGCAGCCGTGAATATTAGAGGAAAGTCTGTGTTAATTTTGCGATTGTTTTCTATCTTATCATCCAGCCTGTGTGTTCACTCTACTGAGGAAAGTATTGAATTTTCCTGGTTAATGTTTTCATAAGAATGGTGGTAATGCTCCACTAATCCAATCTGGCGGTTACACTTAATCAAATACAAAAGAAAGAGGGGAGTATTTTGTCTTGCCTTTTACTTTGGATATGAATAGAGAGACAAAGGGCTAATGACCAATTGGGGATTCATTTGCCCCCAGAGAGACAGAGCGGATGACTCTAACAGAAGGGTTATGAAAAACAAAGCCAGACTGGGACCATCGGCCACGTGTCTTTGAGGTTGCTGCAAAATTAAAAATAACAGCTTTTGCTCACATGCATAGTCACCGGTGAAAGACAATACTGAGGCTTTGTGCCCAGAAACAGAAAAATTAGAAACTCTCTCCCTGTATCGCTAATGTCCAGCAGTTCCAAAAAAAGATCAGATAAAGACAGAGTCTCCAGACTGAATCCAGACTGTACTTCATACTTTGCCAAGCTGAATCACAGTCTCAGCAGGCAGAAAAACATAAGCAGAGGAGGTCAACAGTGAAGAACAAAGAGGAAGTATTGAGATTTTTTATTTCAAAACCACTAATACTGCTGTATAAATACCCCATTACAAGTTAAAGCAGACAATGGAGAAAAATAGATTGGATTTGTAATGTCTTTTTAATAGGACTGAACCTGATTATTTTTATTATGGAGCAGAGTCCCAATCACTTTCAAACCCATTGATTAATTGTTAGTTAGATTTCAGAAATAGTTTGATTTAATAATAAAATTATATTTGCACAGAAAATCGGGCAAACACATCATCCATGTGAAAAGATGAAACCAAATTGTGAATTATGAATTAATTAATTATCATGGACATTTATGAACTTGTGAGTGTGAGTTTTATGCTGTGTAAGTTCAAACATCCCAGCTGATTTAGTTGAAGGATGCATGTTTGATAGAGTGTGTCCCCATAGGGAAAAAATATAGTAGCCTACTTTTATATAATTTTATATTTCCGGTGTGTAAAACATCTGCATCTGAACCAAAAACCAAAAACAGTCTGTGCCAGAGTTTATCAGCTTTTTTTTTAATAACGTGAAGGTAGTAATACAGATGTAGACAGATCTACATGTAATAAAGAAATGTAATCCACTCAGTGTATAAATACTGACTGGCGGATAATAAAATATTCACAGGTTAGACACACACACGCACACATACCACACACACAGAGCGCCTCTAGCAACCCCACTGGGTTGTTTGTGTTTGTTATCTGGCTCTGAGTAGCTGCTTATTGTGATTGCTTCAGACTCTTCACTTGAACAATGTGCGCCACTTCCACTTGGAGGGATTTCGCTTCCTCCTGAGTCGGCAAAAGTCCCAGTGTGGCCGGCTGACCTCAGGTCCTCCTTATGCAGGGTCCTTTTGAAAGCCGGAGACATGGCAGGGTACTGGCAACTCTAAATGGCCCATTGATGTGAATGTAAGTGTGAATGTTTGTGTCTATACATGTCAGAGCAGTGATAGAGCACCGACCTATCCAGAGTCGCCTGCACCCAGTGTCTGCTGGGATAGGCTCCAGTCAGCCTGAATAGCCATATCTTGCAAGTCCAAAAAAACCCCAATGTATCTACTTGACTGATCCTGAAGCGGGCCAATCCTATATTGAGACTATTGACCATATTCACAGGCTAGCGTCGCCATCTTTCCTTACGTCTATTCGGGGTGGGTAAACAATTACGTTAGCCGGCGTCTTCATAAAAAAATACATTAGCCGGCGTTAGCTGCAACTGCTAACGGTATCGTGAATGTTGATATGACACCCTTGCTAATAGTAATAGAGTAGAGTAGAGAATACTTTATTCATCCCTAGGAGGGAAATTCAAATTAGTCCAGTGGCTCACACGACAATGACACAAAAAATAAAGAAAGATGGAGCAGGGCCGCCGGATGGAGCAATGCCGCCGGATGGAGCAGGGCCACCGGATGGAGCAGGACCGCTGGATGGAGCAGGGCCGCCGGATGGAGCAGGCAATGCCGTAATGGGCCCTAATGTTAAGATAGAAAAGCAGTAAAACTGTGGATAGTCAACGCCCACCCGAGATACATGTCACGTTATTCAAGCCTGGAAGATGCTAACAAGCTTGTATTTTTAGCCGATATCAGATGTTGTGGTGAACACCGCAACGTTAAATAGCTCAACGGTTATGTGACGGTGTTGAGTCTTCCCACCCCGAGTGATGACGTTTAGCAAAGATGGCGACGCTGTGAATATGGCTAATATTGTACCTGATGTTACTTCCATTTTTCCCTCAACATCGGATTAAATTTTTCGACACTTTGTTTTAAGGTTGTGTTTAGTTTCCCTTTTCGGCTGCATCCGTTCCATTGCGTTCAGATAGCCAGTGCCTCTTTGCTTTCATCTCTGAAGGTCAGCAGTGTATGGCACAGAGCTGTGGAGAGATTTCCAGGGGATGCTTCTGATGTATGCAGCGGTGGTGAGGAGAGAGCTTGTTGACCTCATGACCCCTGTTGAAAGCGCGTTGCTTCAATATGCTGATGATCTCCTAATGGCCTCCCCTTGAGAGGAAGTCTGCAAAACCGACCTCCTTGTAACGTAAGGCCAGATAAGGTCACGGAGCATCGCTTGCCAAGCCTGGGGTTACGGTACTTTTCCTGGTGAACATTTTTTGGGGAAAATGGTTACCTTCTCCTCTCTCCACCTCCTCCACACATAAAAAAAGGCAGAAAAGGTCCTCTTTCATGAGCAATTGTCGTCCACAGTTGGATTCACAGCTTCACTCCGACTGACTCTGTCCTCACTGAACTGCGGACATAACGGCAGCTGCATTCAGAGACTTGAAAGCTGCTCTAACTGTTCAACACCAGCATTACATTGGACCTGCCAGACTATAAGATGCCTTTTTCACCTGTACGTAGATGAGAAGGCGGGCTTCACATCAGGTATTCTGCTTCAGAGGCATGGCCCTCATTGCCGCCCTGTGGCTTTATATTCTTCTTGACTGCCTCCTGTAGTGCTGTGCCAGCTTGTTTGTGAACTGTTGCTGCCAATACTATCTTAACTGAGAAGTCGCCCCCCCTCCCCATTGTGATGGCCTCCACGTGTAAAAAGCCTTTGTTCCTTATGCTGGTTTGCATTTTCGGATACACTTCGGCGACACCCGGCACATGACAGGTTGCTTGTGGATCAGCCTATCAGGCAAACCATTACTTCCAGCTCAGGTGTTTTCTGCTCATAGGGCTCCACTTTAAATCTGGCATCGCTGCTCTCGTTGGTTGAATCAAAATCATTCCAGTTACGTATGTCTGCTGGCATCTGTTGCTGTAGTTAAATCACCTGGGCTTAATTTGCAAAATTCTCATTCCGAATTCAGATTTGATTCTCTTTTGTGATGGTTCAGCAACGAGACCCCTGGATACATAGTATCTGCAAGGCTCCACTGTTACCCGTGAAACAGGTGTTGTGAAAGAGCATGCTATGCCTCCCAGAACATCTGCTCAACAAGCTGAGTCGTATGCTCTAACACGTAGATTTTTTTTCTTTTCTTTTTTTTTTTTGGGCTGATAGCAAGGTTGCCACCATTTATGCTGATTTATATCATGATTTCGGTGCATTCTGTCAAAAACCAGTCCAGCAGTCAGCGTTTGTATGCAACCTTTTGAAAAGTATATCTTTGAAACTTTGTGTTCTTTTGCACCAGCGCTCAATATTAAATTCATGAACGCATTCCAGGACATTTTAGAGCTATACATCACCTTTTCTCTCTGTCTTTGTGTATTGAATGACATGTTATTTATTTAATGTGTGTTATCATGTGATTTTATGTGCTATTTTATGTGGTGAAGCCAAAGACAAATGTCCACATTGTGGACAATAAAGGAAAGAAGAAGATATTACACCAAGCAAACAAAACCAGGTTAGAAATAACTGCTTTGGCTTTACCTATAGACTACTCCATATCAAGTGCTACCATGACATCTTAGTGAACTACTGATATGGACAGAGAAATCCATGACAATCTGCTAACCCTTTGAGAAAGTTTTGTGTACAGGTTTTCACCAACCTGCCAGAGTCTGGAAAAGAGGCTGTTCCCCTTTTTAACAGATTAAATCTTCAAGTTTTTGTAACTCCAGTGCTGTGTCCCAATTTGAATATTCCTTTCTTACACTAACTATTTTGAGTATGTAAGTGTGTTCACACTGACAAGTATGTCAAAAACTGTACCCGGATGATGCTCTAATAACGGTCAAAAAGTTGAGTGTGGAAAGATGGACACTTCCCACCCTCAATGATCGCCGTCTTGGCTATGTAGTGGAATATGATAAATCAGCATACCGGTAGGCCAATTGCTGACGAGGTGCCTGTGCCGGTGGCAGCAAACTAAACAGGTGGTCCACACAAGGAAAAAAAATGAGCCAGTAGATGTGTTGACGGGCGACAATAGAGGTCCAAAAAAGAAGGAGAAGACATTGGCAACCATTGCGATCATTACTTCCGGTAAGACAGTATTCGATTTGAGACAACACTTACTGTCGGAATTCGCACACCATAGAAGTAAGTATAGTCCACATAGTATAGGCCTACTACAAACATGACAGGAAGTATTTGAATTGAGACACAGCTCAGGTCAGTAAGGACAAAGGCCATGGGTTCTACTGACCACAAGAACCATCTTAAGGCTGGAGGGGTGTTCCCTTCATCCTCCTGGAGTAAGACATTCTCCACACGTGTTGTGTGCACAGGGATAGATATGTTAATTTTTCATGCATGAAACAGACTAATGGGAAAATGGCACCACTTTGAAATGACAACAAATATCAGTGAACATCAGATAATGGTAAAATACAAAAGAGGAACGTGGCTTTTATGATTCAGCTCCACCACAGAAAATGCATCTCTCCACCTCATTGAATCCAGGAAACTTCAAAGATTTGGACAAATTGTGAAGAGACCTCACTTACAGAATTTAGACTTGGGTGGGATGTTTTAAAAGCAGAATAATCTCTTTCATCCCAAGTAGGTGCTTGGAATACGCTCATAACCCATAAGGTCATGGTTGTTCTTTGGTTCCTCAGCTCTATTCCATGTAAAAAGAAAAAAAACGATAATACTAAACTTAGAAGAAAATAGGTATAGGTTTTTTCTCTCTTTTTGGGAAAAGAGAAAATTATGAGGTTAGTGGTTATTTCTTATCCAGTAATCAAGGCGCTCTGACTTGAGCACATGAACCTGGACCTTGAAACCTGAAAGCAGGGCTTTGCTTCTTTATTTTCAAATCATATACTCAAATACCCCGCTGAGGTTCTTTATACCTCTACATTTGAAAGAAAAATGCTGTACATTTACTTTACCAGGCGTCAATAGAGATACCACATGGGGACAGTGATTGTCTGCTTGTGTTTTCCCTCACATGTGTCTGATAGAAAGGTTTGTTGAGTGAAGAAGAAATGATGTCATTTAGGATTTAAAATCCGGTGATTCAGAAAAAAACAGGGGTGTTTCAAATCTTTTGACCAGTGTACTTATTTTGTCATATATATATATGATTTCTTGCACATATTGGATGGATGGATTGTCATTGCCTGCTTACGCATGTGACTGGAAAGTTAGCGAGTATGTGTGTGTGTGTGTGTAGGAGGCCTATTGCTTTCTGTATTTTCTAAAACTGCACCTCCGTTTATCGCTGATACACACATTTCTCCTCAGATCCCCCATCTGCCCTGTTTGATTACACTCATCCTCTAGAGAGAGGGGAGGAGAGAGAGAGGGAGCAGTGCCTTTGAGTCTCCTCCGCCATTTCACACAACAAAATAAGACGTTTCATCACACAATGCTTCTCCACCAAATGAGCTGGGTGAAAATTGCCTTTTGAATAATCCGCTTCTTGATTTTTTTTTTCTCTCCTTTTTTTTCCCCCTGAAAGGTTTTCTGAAGGTTATTGTTGAGAATAATGCAGCTCCTGCCCCCCTGCAGATGACAATCATCTTTCCAATTTGTTTGAGATTAGGTCATATGGAAACAGCGCATCGTAAACACACAGTGTCTGTATGCCAGCGATGGGGGGAATGGAGAGGGTGGCACCGTTTCCCCTCCTGTTCTGGGTGCATCCAGCTTTGATTGCCATGACACTGGCAGTGGGAGAAACCAGGGCAACAAACAAACAGAAATCCACAGATCTCTGTTACTAACTGGGAGAAGGAGAGAAGGCGAACCCCCCCTCCCACCCAACACACACACACACACACGCCCTACCCCACACACCCCTCCTCCCGAAGCAGCATGACCAGATTGGATGTTTGATTTGTGGCTGGATCAGTAAACACACTACGGCTTCAGCTGCTTCTTTTGATTCAACATAAATCATATCTGAGCAAACAAACGAGTTCTCAGTGTTTGAGATACGACGGTATTGACATCAGCGGTGCCATCTGAAAAGAGCATTAATATTTCTCTTAGCACTACTAGAGGCCGACTTTTATCGCTGTATACCGCACTTAAAATAGCATGGCGGCGAATGGCTTCTGTTGGTCAGCTGTGGCGTGTGTGGGAGGTGAATTGCAGTAATTTTCCTTGCATGGTTGAAATGGCAGAGAGAGGCCTAAAAGGGCATCTGCTAGAGGTTAACCTGCTACATCAAAAGAAGAGATTTCTGAGGCCCGGGAAGCTGAATGCCAGCAGAACACCCGGGCTAATGGCAAGCAGATTCTGCAGCGGTGATAACTGGCTCTAATGCTGCTCTCTGAATGGAAGATCAGTTGACTGGCTGAGATTAGTACTCCAACATGTGTTTGAGACGCGGCTACACAATCAATGGGGTGCTAATTGTTTGTCTCGGAGACATCAACATCTTCTTCTGCTATCTAGACTGTCAATAATCAGCTGGGTTGCTTTTTTTTTGTGAAGAGACAGCACGATACGGTAAAGCACAACAATAAAGATTAGCCAGATAATTATATAAAGAAAAACAAACACAAAAAAATTCAATCTGTGGTGAAAAATATATAGACGTTTGCAAGTTTATGTAGCGTGGTATCACAAGTAGGCTATTTGGGGTAAAATTAAAATTCTAAGGCTCTTCTGGCAACCCTGGGAGGCTGTGCTCATTGCTCATTACAGCCTACTAGACATACGTGTTTGACAGAGTGAACAACATACTGATTTTTGCTATTCTTAGAGTTCAGTCATGCCATCATTCGCCTCGCGCTTCTTCCTGAGTTCAACTCTGGTGAACTCCGAGACGCAAATTTGCATCATTGTGCAGTTGTAAAGTCTGAGAAGTGGAGGATCCAGAATGAGGAGACACAGAGATCATATTAGCGGGATTGTACCATGCAGTTTTATATAACCCTGCCCTGTCATAGCGAGGAGCACGAATATGGTAACTTTCTGTGCAGTTAGCGACCAAGAGGAGCCCAACCGCGACCCTAACCAATCAGCGAGCTTGTGTTTATTCCTCCTGTCCCATTCAGACAGATTTCCAACCATCCTGAGACGTCACACATGTTGTTGATCTGATTGGTTGTAGGTTTATCCAACTGTCCAGAGACTATTGATAACGCTCCTTTAAAATATGAGGAATCTATAACATGTATTGAAGAACTGCCTTTCTTGCTTGCTTACATGCTAGTGGGACTGTATACTGTCTATTGCTTCTCTTTGGAGAGATAACAATAAATCAAGTATATTCTTTCCCAACTTCATGCTGCAATTGATAAGATACAGGTAGTTGTTCTCATTTACATTTATGGATGTCAGACAATTCCCTCACAGAAAAACCACACGAACTTCACACGTGAAAAATTGTGAACATGGGAATCATGTTATTTGCACATGGGAAACATGGGGTTTTGGCCCAGTCTTATGTGAATCACATGTGAACCCATTTTCCACATTTGCTAACATGTTTTACACATGTGCTCTACATGTTAACACACGTGGTAACTAGTGGTAACATGTGTTACCATGTGATTCACATAGAATTGGGCCAAAACCACATGTTTATGTGCAAAATTTTTCACATGTGTAAAACCACATGTGAAGTTCATGTGTTTTTTCTGTAATGGAGCAGATAAGAAATACATACTGAAATTATCAACATAATACAGGATGTCTGAAGTGTGTGGTAAGTTGTGTGAGTGAGAAATGAAGGGAAGTGTGTTTTGTTGTTTGTTGCAAACAAGGTCAAATACTGGTCAGCTGCAGTAATGAAAAATCAGGAATCATCAATTATGATTAGGGTTTATCCTCTGGTGTGTTATCATTTATTCATTAACTCAACGTTGTATATCACAAACCAGCTCTACGATCTTTACCATGCTACATATCGCCCATAGACAATGAATATCCACAGAAAGTCCCATAAATACAGGCGTTAGTTTTGAAGATGCTGTGTCATGCAGTTTGTCATGTGGTGGTGGAACGAGGTTTAAGACATCAGCAGGTTTAGTAGGACACATTCTGCGGGGACCACAAATACCCATATTAAATTTAGCATGGGATGTCTCTACACCTTGGTGAGGGATGTCAAAGCAGCTGTTTTGACAGTTGATGGAAAGCAGCTTTGACAGCCCTGACTGAGCTGTGGCAGCAGCTGCATTCCTAATACCACAGCTGTTGTTTATATTTATCAGTGTTGCCTATAAAAATTAAAGAACATTACACGGAATTAGTTTACTGCTCCTTGTCCCATTCCTCTCCATTGTGACTGAGATGAAGGCCCCAAAATGACATCGACCGGCCCTGAACATCGCTAAAGGGGATCTAGCTTTAATGCGCTCCACAGATTACTACCACAGACGGAACATCTACGTAATTAGCGAGATAGCTCTTTCACAGCAACTTCAGAGAGCCATAATTTTGCTTCAAACAATAACTATCCGAGGAATAATACACCGATTTCATGTTAGCCTCTTTCTTTTTATAGAGCAAAAGCCATTATTTGTTTTGACTGGTGAATCAGTAATGGTGACCTGAGTGCTGTGCATTGTTATTGAGGGCTGAGTAATCTTTCAGAGGGTTGTACTACTGTTGAGTAGTACACTCAAATCAGACCAAAAATACAAAAGTCCATTATCCCTGCAATAAAGAGTTAATGACCCAACAACGGGAATATATTTGCCAGGGCGCCCATCTCCTTGAAAGGGCCAAAGGATAAGGAGTCATTAAAGCAGTGTTATCTGGTCCAGATAGCATTGGCATGTCTGTGAAGATCATTATTTTTGCCCCTGGAGCCGTTTGGCATAGGAGAGCAGGGCTAACTGCACACCCAACGCTTACTCCAGGGTCAGCTGTGACACAGGAATGAAGACGCTAACGATACACAGCCTGGCAGTTAATGCTTTTTCTAAATGGTCTTAATGACTATGGACCCTAATGTGGGAGAGTTCGGGCTCTCTGTTTTTCTTTGTGCAATGTCAGTTCGCTGTAGCTGCCAGGGACACAGCCGAGTTGTTTCTCTCTCTCTCTCTCGTTTTCTTTACTTTTTTCGCAGGCTTTTTCTTCCACTTTGATGTATTTTTCTTTTCTTCTGGAGGGAGGGGAGTACACATCTTACGGCCCCTTACAGCTCATGGCCCCACTGAGCTGTGAGGGGTTTATATTGTAATAAAGACTCTTAAATAAAACACAGTTTTGCAGTGTTGTGCCTCCCAGTTCAGCCTTCCCTTTGGTAAAGCTGAGTGTTTATGTGAAGGAATAGCCCAAATTTCAGACACACGCAGGGGAACAAGAAGCTGGCTTCAGCTCACACACAAGTAACTTGTAACTTGTAGAGGAAATGTTCAATATGGTACAATGCACATGGTAAAACAAGAATTTATGATTTCTAAACAACATACTACCAGTAGCCTATTTCCTACTGTATATGACGATGTCAATGGCTGGCTATAAAGATGGGTGACATGAAAGCTTAAAAAGTTTAAAGGTGAAATATTGCTGCTATGATTCACTGCACTATAGCATCATGTCCAGGTTTATGTACGCTATGCTCTGCTATTTGTTTTTTAAATTACAAATTTCAGTTCTTCACCCTGAATAGTCACTTGTTTAGTTTGAATTAGTTATGTGTTGCTATAAAAAAGGAGTGCAATGACATCAGCTGGGACTGAGTCATGATTGGGTCTGATGGGTTTATGGCTGAGACCTTGATGCTGGTCAGTCACTACTATGCAGACTCTGGCTCTTGATGTCAGTATAAGATGGCAGCATCGATATCTGTTATATTATGGCTTTAGTAATATATAAAAGTGTCATGCAGTGATTGAGCTAAATACAGATTGTACAGTGACTATAAAGTGGTGATGCTATAGAACAGATGAGGGAATGTTGTATCTATTTTAGTAGTACAGTAATTTATATTAAGGTAAGACATTGATGGACAACCCAAAACAGACAAATACTATGTGTTCATTTCTTATTAGATATTATATTTTCATAATAAATGTCCAGTATTTTTTTCTGTTACTAGAAAACTTATTCCACATTTATTTATGTTGGCTGTAGAAGGAAGCAACAGAAGCTTGAGCTGAATCCCTCCTCTGTTGCTCTTCATGTGGTTTCTGCAATACAATACAAACCACTTTATTAATCCCATAAGGAGCAATTTGTTTGGAGCAGCCTATTGTAGACAACACACACAACATTAAAAAAAACAAAAAAACACGAGGGAACTAAATATATAAAATCGATAAATATTTTGATGAGTACACACTTGATAAATGCAATAAAAAGGTCAAGATTAAGGCTGAAGTTCTTCCTCATTTTGATTCAGAGGATTTTGAAGTTGTATTAGATTTAAAATTGATTTGACTTGACTTTGTAAAGCGATGTTATTCTTGTTTTTCTGGATGTCTGTATCAGTGCGCAAGTTCACTGACAAAACTAACGGTCAAACTTGTAGCTTTTTGAGTCCTTGACAAAAAACTGATTATGATGGAACATGAAGTTCTTGTCATGACAGTAGAGAATTTTTCGAATATGGATAATGCTACAAAAACACTACAAATTGTTAAACATGGCTGGTTCATGCACATCTTAATCTTAAACGTTCCAGAACAGAAGATCACCACAATTTCAAGTTTCGAACACAAGAGATGTGAAATATGGTCACAATCTCTACTTTTGTTCTCAAGTTACAGCACTGCAAAATGTCAGCCAGAAAGCTGTTTTATTTATGAAGACATGTTGAGAAGAGCTTCATTACGAAGCTGACCTTTGACCTTTTGGACCTTTTTGGTAAAATGTCCTCACTTTTTATGCCACTAGTCTAACATTTGAATTTTTTGCTATGGCCTTGTTTTGTGAGGTCACAATGACCTTGACCTTTGTCCACCAAACTCAACCAGTTAATTTTTGAATCCAAGTGAATGTTTCAGCTAGATAATTAACTTCCCTCTTGGTGTTCTTCATATATTGCATTCACAAGAACGTAAGGTTTGATGTGCCCCAAGTCCTCAAGTTGGTCACATAAGATGATGCTAAACAGATTTAAAGATTGGTCACATTGGTTTCCAACAACAGGAAGTTGAATACAGAGAGCATGTCATGCACTTGACTGATGAAACCTCAGTCAAAACCTAACATGCAGAGATGTAAAATGAATCCTTGAATGGTGAATGGTGGTAGTAAGGAGCATAATCTGAAGCTTTGGAAATGCTGTGCTCTGCTGAAAGTAAGATCTGCATCATGCAGCTTCCTGGAGAACAGCGAAAAGATGACTTCCTTCATTAGAAGTTTAGGCAGAATGAAGAACTGAAGTTGTCAATTACATTGGAAAATAGTGTCAGTCGGAGTAGAGAGACTGTCAGAATCCCTGGTCACCATACAAACGATAATAGGCAGGACAGTGAGGTATCCATTAAAAATGTCAGTGAGGAAAACCTTCCATTTCAAACCAGTTACAATCTGGAAAATAGCGTCCCTGCAAAGGTGTGGAACTGGTTGGGGACACTGACAGATCAGTTAGGTACAGGAAACTGACATGAGGCACAATCACATGCATCATTAAGATACATCAAAACAATCTGAATATTAATTGGAAAAGACTGGAGGGTCTGAGAGCAGCAATGTCAAACGCTACATACTTCACCATCCTATAATACGAGAAGACAAACTGACAACCAGAGCGTTTTTCCATGCTTCTTCTCATAACGACACCTGTCCAAATCTTCATGATGGTTCCAACCATCACAGCAAGATTCAACTGCATCCAGTTGCATTCGTTGCAGACATCACATGGGCTTTCCTACACATATTTTTTAATGACAATGACAAACATACCTTGACTGTCATCTGTTCTTGCTTGAGGTTACCATCAGGAAACATTTAACAGACAAATCTCCAGGTGGTCCACTGTTGACAAGAACCTGTGTATACGTGGACCACAAATTCCAAGGGTTAAAGTTATTTTGACTTCACGCTTGTACCTGAAGTACACATCTGTGTGTTCAATGATTATTGCCAAAGTGGTGTACAGACCTGTTTCACATGAATCCAACAGTCACCCCCAAAATCGATGGAACTGGCTTAATGAACATGAAGAACCTCCATCTCCTCCTGACACCGACTTACTTCTTGATCGGCAAAGTTTCTCTCAGTTACTTTAAGTGAAAGGGATAGTTCAACATTTTGGCAAAATGGCCTATTGCCATAATCCCTATAGTCTTAGGAGTAGGTGTGTAACCTTTAATTGTCGGTGCAAGCTATTTTTAGAACGGCGGAGCAGAGCCGTGAGCTGCTCAGAGCTATGCTACGGAGGCTCATGGAATTTCTTGGTTTCCCTCATCAAACTCATCAAATACAGCAACTCTAAAACACTCTGGTGGACAAGTTGTGACCTGCACATTCACCACGCTATGAGATAATAACGGAACGTTATGAGACAGAGTTGTCTTCGAGGTAAATTCATACAAAACCACTGATGCGTGTTCCCCTCGGGGGCAGTTTTTCATTGGATTGTGTATTTGATGAGTTCGATGAGGGAAACCAAGAAATTCCATGAGCCTCCATAGCGTAGCTCTGGCAGCTTGTGACTCTGCTCCGCCGTTCTAAACATAGCTTGCACTGACAATTAAAGGTAACGAACCTACTCCTGATACTATAGGGATTATGACAATGGGCCAATTTGCCAAAAATGTTGAACTATCCCTTTAATGTGGGTTTGGTTGTAGTTAGGAGAACAAACTGTTAAATACACTGAACATGTAGTCAAACTAAAACTTCATTCTGTCGGAATCATCCAATGGATTTATAAGGTGCTGAAATAGAAATGGTTTGTCATTAATAGAGTGATGGAGATAAATTCACTTACTGCACCAGAGATCTGGTCAGCTGATAGTGGAAGGTTTACCCAGCTGATCTCATCACAGGAGGTGAGACAACCTCAAAACTGAAAGAAGAGGAGCCATGGTGATCAAGCCTGTACTATGGAATTCAACTGTGCAGCCAGTGATCTGATGAAGGGCTCGGTTCAGAAGAGATAAAGGCTTTAGGTGGGTTTAGGTCAAGAAATGTCCCAGACGGTCCAGCTGAAAACCACAGAGGAGACATCACCAGGTGCTTTACTCAAGCTGGGGAGTTACAGTGAACTGAAAACTGCATTCAGAGTCACAGCCTAGATCAAACAATTTATCAACAGCTCCTGCTCTAAAAAAGAAGAAAGGAGGCTGGTGGAGCTGACAGCTGAGGAGCTGTCAGAAGCTGAAAGACAACAGATTTTGTAAACACAAAATCAAGGTTTCCAAAGAAGAATGAGTGCAATAAAAACTGTACAAAGCACTCAGAAAGACGGAGACAAGACGGTGTCTCTAAATGAAAAATGATTGTTTAGTCTACTGTGGGAGGAAAGAAGGAACATTCAGACTTTACTTTCAACGTGAAGCGTCCATGGATCCTGCCATCCAATCAAAGACTCTTCTCATAGTCATGACCAGGTGATGTATTCAGGTATCAGAGACACTAATCGTGGCAACTAGGAGACAAATACTGAATCCCTCAAGCCTGACAAAACAGAATCATCTTCCATTGAAATGATGGGAAGACTTTGCAGGTCCACTTTTTGTCAAGACCAAGAGACCAGAGGGCATAGCATTGTCCACCTATAGTGTGACCCATGACCCTGTCAGCCTCACTCCTCAAGCCTCCAACATCTTGATGGAGAGGATTTTGAGAGAGCCTGGACCAATCAGTGAAGAAGTCCGGGAAAAACAATGGCAAAGCTTTTCTTGACCATTGAGGAGCTGTCATGCTGAAGATCACTCACCAATCTCTGGATGGACAAGAAGAACCTTAGCTTCTGGACATTGGCCTAATTTGTAAGTGGCAGAATGTCCTCTTTGTTTTACCTAAATCTTTTCATGATGCCAGTCAATCCTCAAAGATCCCCATAGATAGAGAACGCTGCCTGACTCCCGACTCCTGATATCTATGGAAAAAGGAACATAATCCAGGCCTCTGATCTGCCCATACCGGAGAAACCCCTGAACAGGAGGAAGATCTGGTCCAGGAAAGAAGATGCTATGTCAGATACTGTGCTGATCAAGGAACCGGTGTCTCCATGCACAATTCAGATGGGACTATATCAAGTTCTATATCTTTGCAAATTCAATTGCACTCTCTTCATAGAAGGAGGCAAAGGTTACGTCTCTGATTACATGAATTCATTCCTCTAAAGAGGTTATATATTATTTCATTTGTTTTAAGTGTAAATTATAATTAGGTACAGTTGCTAATGGAGGTCACAAGGTGGCAGTGATGTTTGAGCCAGAGTAATTAGCGCAACACAGGAGTGTTGTACAATCCAAGAAGACTTTGACATGAGAGATTAAATAATGTCATTAATGTTATAATGCTCAGTTGTTCAGTCAAACAGTAGAGTACCGGTACCCATAATATAACAACTGAATGTGATCTATGGATAAGTTACTGTGGCAGCTGTGTTTGTTACTTCATTTCAGGTCAAATCTGTGGTATTCTTTTATCAGGCGATGTGTTCAGTCCTGTGTACCGAGAGTAACCTGGACATTTTACAGAAAAATATGTGGATATTTTGAATGGTAGTTTTTGCAATACAGAACTCCTTTAAAAAAAATGGTATTATTCAGATTTTTAAAACCCTGTATTTTGGGTGAACTTATATAGGTTAGGTAAGGGCATTTTGTTATAAATAATATAAATACAACATTTGGATTATTCTGAATAACAAAAACAACAAAAAATATTATTATCTAATAGTTACCATTGCCTTCCATTACCCACTCCTCTTGCCATATACAAGCCATGAAAAAATTGTCTATCATTATGTTCATTGCACCATCTGATATACATGGCAAATGGTTTGGTAATGTTGATTTTATTCTAAATAATATATTTCGATTATTCTAAATAATCAAAAAATGATTATTATCTAATAGTTAACACTGGCTTCCATTACCCACTCCTCTTGCCATATACAAGCCATGAAAATATTCTGTCCATTGCACCGTCTGATATACATGGCGAGTGCTTGAAGTATTCCACAGTGAGCTTCTCCCAGGCCGACCAAAGATACATTTGCTCTGGGTTGTCAGAAACACCACCTTCATTTAGGCTGTATACGTTGTAATGGTGCAGATGACTATCACATTGTGTTGCATCATCCCTGTGACCACAGACAACATGGCAGTAATGATGTCACATTATCAGCAGCGGGACTCGGGGGTTAACATCTGAGTCTGGGGGGGGCGGTGGGTGGTGGCTCAGCCGTAATAACACACGACACATGTCTGCCGTTAGTGAGGATTCTTCATATGGTTGCCACACTTTCTTTTAATTTGACTAGGCTGTAATCTCCATCTACTCTGGGTGTTTTCATCTACTAAAGGACTTTCAACAGCTTGAGCCTAATCAAAGAGTTTCTCTCTCTTCTTTGTGTCTGTGGATAAGGAAATTCAATTAGCTTAATTGGCCTGGATATTATGCTCTGTAATGTGGTGTCGACAAACTTCACAGGGCACTTTAGAAGCACCTCGCTAATGAGAGCAATAACTTTAATCCAAATGTTTTACCTCGACATTCCAGATGATTCTAAATTGAAATCCAGGTAATTAGTTGAAATAACCCATGAGGAGATGGATGGCACCCCCTTCTTGAAGTCGGCTAATGGCAAAGTATAAATGAAGTGTTGCAGTGTTTTTTTTTTTCTCCTCTTGTTCCATGTGTGACACATGACAGTACCAAAATAGAAAATCCACTTTTTACTATGACAAGATGAAAGCCTATTGTGTTTTTAGAGCCGAACAAAAGATGGATTTGAAAAATGTGTGAAGATCTCATTTGAATGGGAGATTTCAACCCTGGAACCGAGGCTCTTCACTCTGATGTTTTGTGAGCTCCCTTTCATTTTAACAAAACCAAAAAGGGCATTTTACAAGCAGCAGAGACAATAAACCGAGGAAATGATTGCACTTTAGATCAATCATATATCACAGGCTGCAACATGCTTTGCTGGTTGGGGTAATGAACGGGGGGGAACGGGAACGGGCGGTTTGCATGCGATGCTGCGCTCCTGAGCTTGATGCTTAACCTTAGTTGCTTCAGTAAACATGGTGACTTCTAAATGGATGTATAAAATATGAAAGTGCAAAGTGTCCTCAGATGTAAACTTCTGCCTTGAGACTTAAAAACAAAACAAAACAGGAAGAGACAAAGGACACCACACTCACTGGTAACACAATAAAACTGTATTACATTTGTGCTTAAAATTATTACAATTACAGTATTTACAAGCGTTGTCCTAAAAATAAACATCTCATGCTGGATGACACATAAAAAGAAATCATTGTACAATAGCAAGCAAAAATGAATATTTCTTTTATGTACACCCATAATTTACAAATTAGAGAAGGATCTTTTCTTTTTCAGCTAAGAAATGTTACTGAGCCGTTGCACACACTCAGCTGCTGATCGTTTAATATAGAAATATCAATGGTTTGTTGGTTTTGAAAAGGATGGAGCCGCTCTGCAGCAGGGCGTCACCGCGTCGTCGTGTGAGCGACCTGTCGGAGAGGAACGGTTAACTGAACCTAAAAAGCGTTAAAATTACACAGCCATCATGATCCAGTGATTGAGAAAAATCAACAATTGGATTCAAGTAACCAGCATGTCAAACAATGCCAAACTTTGGACAACTGGTGATTACACTGAATGCTTATCAAATAAATAGTGTACAAAAAGTAACCAACCCCCCAACCATCCCAGACCGATCTCTACACCCCCCTACCATCGCTACAACAACCATACGAGAACCTCCCCGTGTTTTTAACTTTGACCAGTGTGAAAGCAAATGTTTTTTTTTCTTTTTTAATAAATAGAAAGACTGTTTCCAGCAAAAAAATACACAGCCTTCCTTCACAAGAACAAGAGTCTGGAGTCCACGAGTCCAAACCCAAGGTTGCCCAAATACTGCTGAAAGTAGCTCTGACGGAATGCATTTAAAGAATGGATCTGACTCTCTTCACCCCATTAAAGACGTCTCACACGGCCGCAGTCTGGTCCATAACATTTAAAGCTGCTTTAATTGATTTTTTTTTTTTTTTTTGGCCACTTGGGGGCTGCAGAACAAGCTGAAAACACAACATCCTGAACTATCAACACATTGGCGAACAAATGGTTTCTTTGTTGCACAGCCGATCATTCTTGTACTTGACGGTTATGGAATAAAAACAAACGTACAGAATGTAGCACGACTCGAGTCATCATGGGGTTAACAGCACAATGGCGCGATGGTGTTTGGGGTGATGTAGCAGTTACAGATCTCATCCATCCATTAAAGAAAAAAAAAAGCAGTGATTATATCACACTGTCTGATTGTTTGCCCGTTAGCCAATGTGAGGTGACAGCATGTCCACAACCCATGTGATCAGCTTTGGGATCCTACAGTACGGGACTGTAAGGACTGTACGGACCAGACCGAGCCTTGTGAGACTGCAGGGCGGACAAGTCCTAATCCTGAAGAGGGATCCACATGCTCACACACACACACACACACACAAACACACACACACACACACACACTGCAACAAATCAATCATCCAAAAAGGCGTTATTTTTGCCGCTCTTCAGTTTACATTCACCGTGTTTTTAATCTGATATCATACAGTAAAAAGGTCTTCATCGCAAAATTACATTGATTGACAATACCTCAGTGTATTTTTCGATTCAAGTAGAAGTTGTTGGACTGTGCAGTCAGGCGGGACAGTGTCTGTACTTGTCAGATAAAATGAGACAAGTCGGGTTTTGGGTGTTCTTTTTTTTTTTTTTTTTTGCTGTTTTTTTTTTTTAACGTTCTTTTTTCCCCCCAACAATTAGGAACACCTGTTGGTTAGAAATTGCTCTGAAGCCGGTTTGTTTGTTTGTTGGCCAGAAGGGAAGAGGCAGCATCCGTCAGTCACAAACAAAGAAATGGACAAACTGTTTTTTTTCATAGTCGTAGTTTGTTGTTGTTGTTGTTGTTGTTGTTGTTGTTGTATGCTTCCATGGCCTTCCCCTGCGTCTCTATGGCTATTTTGTACAGCAGAATGTGTCCCCTCCCCTCCCAGGGAGACTTGCTTTAGTTATGTACATGTGGGGGACAGGAGATGGACAAGGAGGCAATAGTGCTTTTTGTTGTGTGATTGCAAGCTCTCCTTTCGGTATCTCTCCTTTCTCCCACTCCTCCTCCTCCTCTTCCTCCACGCTGGTCTGTAAGGGGTGGGGTGGGGGGGTCAGCGGACCTGGGGAGCGTAGCCCTCCTTCATCAGCCCCTCCTCGTAGTCCGTCTGGCACAGGATCATGTTGTTCTTCAGGAAAAACTTGTCTCCCACACAAAACCTGCACCACACAAAGAGAAAGAGAGAAAAAAAGAGGTGAGGGGGGGGGGTTTACATAAGCATCAAAGGTAGAATCTCATCATTAGTACTGAGCTGTAGGCTAGCAGGCCCAGCCGGCTGCAGCGCTAGCTCCCCGGCTATAGTGCAGTATCTCTGCCGTAGCTAGCATCCCCCCCCATCACCCCCCCTTCAGCTGCAGCGCTACAGACAAGGAGTTCTCCTCTAGGAAACAGTCAACTCAATTACAAGGGGGGAGATGCAGGGCTTGGGGGTTGGCTGTTAGTTTGAGCGGAGGGTGGGGTGGGGAGGTATAGGGGGGGGGGCTCCGGTGTGTACAAGTGGAATTATCTCTGTTTCGGGGGCCAGGGTTCCTTTCCACCTGCAGCTACAACAGAAACCCCCCAACCGACCACGGCAATCCTGTCCTGCTCCAGCCGGGGGGGCCCACAGTTACGCTTGACCTTTTAGCACAGCACCAAGTGGAGATTATGTTGAACACGTAAGAGTGGTAACTCTCCGCTGTATTGTCCTGAGGGCTGCTTATCTCTCTCAATGTGCAGGTTGGACAAGGTCGGAAACGCAGCAGTGCCAGTGTTTACCGGGGAGGGGGGTGGGGGGGTGGAGCTGAGCTGCTGCTGCTGCTGCTGCTGCTGCTGCTGGTGGTGGTGGTGGGGGGAAACTCTCAGGGACAGTGAGTCTCGCCTCCGTTTGACTTCCCTGGATGTCAAGACTGCTGAGTTCAGTGCTGGGAGCTGCACACAATGGATGCAGCTCTGCTACCTGACAAGCCCGGGCTGTTTGTAGCATTTATTCAGGGCTGCAGGGCAGATTGAGAGCATGATTTGTTACATCCACCTGGGACCAATTAGCAGGATTCAAATGCACCGTAGGTATTGGCACAAAATACTAAAAAGTGTGAGAATGGTGTGTTTTTCTTGAAATGAAGCCAAATATTCTGAGGAGGAGATGACATTTTTTTTTTTTTTGGGAAAGAAATATGATGTAAAGCTTTCACGTTCCGCGTAGGAATGGATGGAATCTGAAGGATGAAATGGGGATAAAGTGTATAAAGGTAGAGGTAGGGTGGGTAACTCCTGCTGGTTTTAAGGACACCAACCTGCCAACGTTCTCAGTACGAGTGGAATTAAATGAAGTGGCCTTTTCCCGCTCATTCTTAGAAGCTTTGTCCAAAGAAACTTGCCATCATCCCATTAGGAAGAACTTTTCTTTTTAAACCCGTGCCCATTAATGCCTGCATGGGCCAGTGACAGGCAGACGCTGCAGCTTTTTGTTGTTGTTTTAAAGCTGAACTTCAGCAATGGCTAACACAAACTTGAAAAATCCCAATATCTGCTCACAGAAATCAGAGATTCAAATCCTATGTTTGATGAAAAACAAGTAAAACCATAGGATTTTTTTTTCATTATATGATTTTTTAACTTCTCCTATGATCCTATGACATTCCTTGTCCTAAAAGCTCCCTATTCAAAACAGCACAACAAGAATGGATTTGAATGATGGCTTTGAAAGTATTAACTTGGACTGATTATAAAATTGTATATACGAGATTATTATCAATCCAATACAAGATTATCAATTCAAATTCAAGCTTTATTTATAAAGTGCATTCATGCACAAGGGAGACTCAGTGTGCTTCACAACTGGTTACAATAAAAAATCAACCAGAAATCAATATCTATGTTTTTCTCAGTAGATTCTTCCTTCATTAGCAGACATATAGACAACTGGTGTCCATTCATCTGAGCTGTGTGACACAGTGAGCAAAGGCAAAGCCCTGTTTTACCAAACGGTGTCATTCACTCTAATAAAAACATCCTGTTTAAATGACATGTTCTCTCCCACAATCTATTAATGTCTGTCTTTACTGACACCGTGCCCACTCCCGTTTTAGCTTTATCTCCTTTTATTTATATATTTTTAAACCTTCTCTCCACTAGTAGCACTTTCTCTCTCTCTCTCTCTCTCTCTCTCTCTCTCTCTCTCTCTCTCTCTCTCTCTCTCTCTCTCTCTCTCTCTCTCTCTCTCTCTCTCTTTGTCACTCTCTCCCTCCCCCCTTCTCCTCCCTTTCTTCCCACAGCTCTTATCCCTGCCCTGCACTTATTTCACACAGCCAAATTGTTTCTGCTCGGTGAAATGTCAACAGCATATGTGACATATGTGCACCAATTATGATGAGGATATTACACTGGGCCCATCACAGGCATGTCTAATAAAAGACCTTGTGACGCCCTAGTACTTCCACTTCCCCTGCAAACAATTGCAGTAACATCTTCTATCCAGCTCTATTAGGGCCTGTTGATATATTGGTTTGCTGCTGCTACACTTTCAATCAACATCTGAATATCAGCTAGTTTGTGTTGCTCACTGCTGATAGAACAAATAAGGATACAATGTCACTATATTAAATAGAGCGGTATAAGCCTATAAAAACTGCAGTGGAGCCTGTTTCATACATTTTGAGGAGCTTTTCATCCACTTCAAACTTTCATCAGTTCCCCTGAATGAATAGAGATATTGAGTTAAGGCCCGCTGTGCTTGCTTAGCATTTACACAGGATATCAAATCACCAGGAAAACCTTCATTTCAGTATTTGCTTTACTGAGTGTATTTTAAGGTTTTATTATCACTCATATCTCATTTTTAAATATGAGTACGAAGGAATATCATGCAATCTTACAATATATAATGCATATTGATGTGGAAAATATACAATATAAATATGCAGTTAATTTTATTGTTGGTTAAAGCCGAACAAATAAATGGAAAATGCAACTGTAAGTGTGCTGAACCTGCATTATAGCTTTGTTCTGATTATAGTCCTATTATAAGACTACTTGTAATCAGACTAATTAGATTATTTTGGTTGTGCCTGGGGGGATATCATTTGTAAAATAAAATTAAAGATGATAAATTATGGTTAGTTATTTCTTCTCTGCTGCAAAATCTTGAGATTTCAGACACCTCTTGTGTTTAATTCCACCCACAAAGCTGTGATTGGTCAATTCCTTCTCCAGACTTGCTGAGATGGTCGTTAATGAGCCACAATACCTGATCTATGTTAAAAAAAAAAAAAAAAAAAGTCACAAGGATCTTAGCTGTGGGCAGTGACTCTGAGGTTTGGATCCAGGCTGGCTGACTCACACGCTCCTTGGCTGCTTTGGGGAGAGACTCTCCTGAAAGTGTGTCTCAGTTAATGATGGCAGTCTTTTCACCTACTCTTCTTCCACTGAGGCAGATACAGTACAAACACATACATATCCCTTCATAAGACATACAGTATCCTCTGAACTAGATCATTCGAAGCACACAGATGCCACAACATGCCCGCTGCCGGATCGAACACCGGTGTGAAATTAGGTAGTAATCTGGAGACAACATAACACAGCGTATGTTTTATATTCTTTTCACATTTTCACAATCAATAGGCTACATTTTTTTTGTTCTTTTCACCCAGGCACAGATAGATATTCCTTTATTATGTCACCCATCTGTACCTATACACACGTTACTGCTCAGCGCTCATCACAGGAGCCAGCTCTGGCCCAGCCTTCATTATCGGTCTCCCTTAACATCACATCTGTTATCACATGTATAATAATACAGTGTGCGGTCGTATCACGGTTTCTGCTTTTACAGTCAGTCGGCTTCTGCTGGTGCTGTCTCCCCCCGAACACCCCCCAACCCCCTGTACCTGTGCTGCCTTCACTTTCTTCCCTCCATCTTCCTTTACTTAGAGGTGACTGTGACTAATGAGTCTTTAGAGACCTATTGTTGTAGGAGGAAGAGAAAGAATGGCTTCCACAGGCACACACTTAAAAGATGTATTGCGATGCCAGCGAGTTGCCTCGGGGGCTCGTGTTAACTAGAGTATTCACTTTCCACTCAAATGAAGAAACAGGGAGATTGTCAAAGAGAGAAAATAGTCTCAACTGCACCAAATCTAATTACTGATAGGATGCATACAGGTTCACAAACACTTGGCCCTACGACACTGATGCTTAATTGTAACAGTATGTTGTAAATCTTCCCTGGCAGATTGCTGCCGGGCAACCGACACAACAGCGGCACAAGGACACGCTGGAGATGGGTTTTCTTGAGGGAGGTGAATGTAAGAAAATATCATTTCACATTTGTAAAAAAGAGTCGATAGAGAGTTTATTTTTATTTATTTTGCTTCCACTTAGCGCTAAACATCCACCGCAGAATGCAATGTTTTATTATCGCTGTCATTTCTTCATCTAAGATGCTCAGATGTTGTGTTTCTGAGGCTGTCATGTTAGACCTTCCTCCTTAATATGACCCTGCTGTGTTGGTGTATAGGCAATAAAGGAGTCTCCAGTCAGTTGTGGCAAAAGATCGTGCTCAGAGCTTGTGCTTACAAGCAGAAAACAAACTAAAGTTACATAAAAGATACAATTCTGGCCTGAGAATTCACCGAAAAAAGGCTATCCTATTTTAAAAGTCCCATGTTCTACTTAACTGTTTTGTTTTATAAGTGTTAATCCATATAATGATATCTATGTTTTTCTAAGTAATGAAAGCTAAATGTAGTTTTACATCTCTCTCTTCTATCTGACAGTTCCGAGGCTCAGTTTCTGAACACTGGCTTTGATACTTTTACAGTATTAATATAGAACCTAGACCTGCTTTATAAACAGAAAAGACAATAATATCTACCATTATGCAATATATGACCTTTAAATATAAACTAATAATGTGCACAGTGTTCCATCATGATGAGTTCAGTCTTAACATGCAGGCACTGAAAGAAGAATCTGAAAATGTATGAACTTGACTATGGGTTGAAGCACTTCTCTATTATCTCCATGCACAGAGACAAATTGGCATTTATTTGTATGAATTTTGTCATTTTTACTTTGTGATTTGTCCCCATAGTGCCCGGATTATATCGTTGAATTGTGTTCTCCAGTATAGGCTGGCTGCACACAGGCTCCGAGTCCTCAACACCAATCATACACAAAGTGACAACTGTGTCCCTTATTGCCTATTAGGCCCCTGTCTAACAAGCCTTACTCGTGACATACAAGGCACCAGTGGTTGAGCTTAGCTGTGCTGAACCCAATTGGTGTCAGTTTCTCCTTTCAAAGCTCCAGCATGGAGCCTCCTCCCTATATCAGCGCTGACCTTCCCCTGCACTGTCACCCATCCTGCTCCCCTCTCCTCTAACCTTCCTCCAGCCTCCCTAGACTGTGGCCTCCAGCTCATCAGGGGGAAATTGGGCCAGCACTGGCTAGATGATGAGGCTGGACGACAGCCCCATCGATTAGCTGTCCCCCAGGGCTGATCTGTGGCTAACTGCTTGCTGGATGGAGTCTCATATCACTTTCCTTATTCCCCCACCACCACACACACACACACATACACATACACACATACACACACCCTCACCAAAACCTCCTCATCCTCCTCCTCAGAACCGGCTCATCCCCGCCCCCTTTCCAGCTCTAAGACCACTGCCGGTGCTTCCCTTCCCCGGCTCAGGTAGGGGAAAATAACAGGTCTGACTGGTGGGAAGGTCACGCCGGTAGATTTATGTCCAGTTTAACAGAGTAAGGCCACAGTGGGTGCAGACATGAGCAATCAGAGCCAATGTAGGATCCTATATTTTCACTGATAGACCAGGGACAGGAGCTATTCACTCCCCTCAGCTTGATACCATTTCAAAGTCATGCACAGAAGTGAAGAAAGAGAGAAGGGCGGCTGGCAGATACACAAGTAAGATAACTGTTTAGGCTGTTCCATTCATCTCATTCTGAAGCCTCGTGTCGTGACAAGAGAGAAACCGGTGACAATTTGATGGTGATGATGACAGAGAACAAGGAAGCCACCGCGGGTCAGGATGTCGGCTACTCTGCTCACCTCTGCCCTGCACTAATTAGTCTGTCATTTTAAGCAAAAGCTGAACATATTGTAGGAAGGACCATTAAGAGTCCTGCAGTGACGGGAATCTGAATTGAGGTACAGTAGGACGGTTGTGCCAACGAAAGCTATCCAAAACCGGACAAATGTGTACATGTGTGTGTGTGTGTGTAGCGGTGGAGGGGAGGGAGCGGCTGTGTGTGCGTGTGTGTGTTCATACTTTGATTGTAGCAATTCAACCTTCAAACGTCAACACGGGTTTTGCGGCTGACCTGCAGGAGCGGCGGATAATTACACGGCGCGACCCCCGGTGACCTTGTGATTGCCTGCTCTGTTTATCAGATTTCACATTTTATGACAATGTTCCGCGGAGAAATCTCTGGGCCATTTGTGAGATGGATTAGATTGCTTTATCGAAGGGCCCGTTGGGGAGGAGGAGGAGGGGGGGTCGGGGTTTTCATGTTTGTTTGAGGCTGGGAAACAAGAAAGGCGATGGAGGGAGGGAGGGAGGAGGTGTAGATGAACAAGGCGGCAGATCGGTATGCCAGACAAAGAACAGCAGCCCCATTTCCAGCACGGCTGCAACAAGATGTTGAGAAACTATTCAGGGAATCTTAAGTGAGATCTGATAGATCACAGGCTGAGGCTGAGAAAATTTTGGAAAAGGTCATTCTATTAGTCGGGACACAAATGTTGAGAAACCCACTTAGTGATGTGAACGCTGCTTCTGTCATAGATGTTGGCTTCATTTCTTCTGTTGTCTTGTTTACAGGCACAGATCGTGCGCACATGAGAGTTTATTTCAAATTTATTTCAGATTAGGGTTGCAAAATTCCGGGAATTTTCAAAGTTGGAAACTTTCCATGGGATTTAACGGGAATATATGGGAATTAACGGGAATATATGGGAATAAACGGGAATAAATTGGAATAAATCCGGCTATCTAATCTTGGCTAAAACAACCAGATTTAATGCAAGTGCACTTGAATATCTATGCTATTCCTCAATCATCACAATCATTCATGCAGTGGGGGGATGTAATATTTTACTCAACATTCATGTTTTTGTTGTTCAGTGAAATAATTGATTGTTCATACAAGAATTAAAACTTGATAAAGTTCTACTCACAAATAAATCTGTTGAAATGTCATGTTTTTTAATTGTATTATTTTGCAATATTTACATTTATGTTTGGATATGATACAGTTTGTTTAAATTACCCCCAATTTCCAGTTAATTCCCATAAATTCCCATAAATTCCCATAATTCCCATGGAAGGTGTCCAATTTGGAATATTTCCAAAATTCCCCAACTTAATATCCCATGGAAAGTTTCTGGAAATTTTTTCCACCCCTTTGCAACCCTATTTCATATTGATATATGCAGGTATCTTTCCAAACAAAATGGTAAAACAGAAGCCAGAGGCGGGGGGGTGGGTGGGGGGTGGAGGGGGAGCAGCTTCAATTAAAGCCGGTGCCATGCGATAAATCTTGGCCGGGTCGCGGCGGAAAATTGTGATGGGCATCTGAACGGCGCTCGGCCGAGCCGCGGCGGGCCGCGCGAAACACACTGACGTCGATTTTATTCAACAGTCCAGCAGGCGCCCTAATGTAAAAAGAAAGATTTGCTCGCGCTTAAATGGGTTTTAATGTGGGAGAGCAGAGTTGGCCTGCCTGGGCCTGGCTGATGAAGATTAGCTGACTTCTTCCATTAGGAGAGGCTGTCTGGTGCAGCCGGCTGAAGTGGCAAGACAATAACCGAGTGCTAATTGTGCGTAACCGGGGTCCTTTGCCTTTAGCATGCACAATGTGTCTGGTTTATGTGTGTGTGTGTGTGCGTGCGCTTGTGTCTATGTGTCTGCAACAAAGTGGGAGTTTTGGGGGGAAAAAGGATGAGAGAGAAACACAGGAACCGAGCCAATGTGTAACCTTCCCGATGCTCCCCTAAGATTCTCTGCTCAGCACCGTTTCTTCTAACCTTGAAAGGAAAAAAAAACTTTACTAACATTCTGATTTGTTTGTTAGCTCCCAAGAAGTCTTCGCAGCGTGGCCGTAATAGCGGCACGACTACTGCCGGGGGACATGGGGGATCTGGGTTGGAGGCTATGAGGGGACGCTGTGTGTTTAGATGTGCTTGGACGAAGTGTCAGATGTTTGACTTTTTCCAAGGATCCACCACTCCAACACTCTCACCGCGTCTCCCCTGAGGCTTACGGCCTGAGCCCCGGACCCTCACCGGCCAAATTGACATCTCCTTCCAAGTGATTGAGTGTGAGAGGCTGCAGGGACAATGATATGTGATGAATCCTGTTACTCTGACAACAGCAGAAGATGCTGCATACAGTTGTTGGTTTGGGACTATTGAATTTGCATTCAACAGATAAAACCCTATTTGTTGTGTATGTGTAATGTATGCATCTCCCAACATCACATCATCATACAACAAATAATGGAACAGGATGTTTATGCTACAGAAAGCCAGAGCAAATTATACTTAACTCTACTTAATGTTGACATTAGACTTTGTTCCTTTATGCTCGCCTCTCTTTGTAATTTTTCTGTTTATGCCAGTCGTTTACATCCCCTGGTAACCTTGGCAACCCAGTGTTTGACATCACAATGCTATATAATCTATGAGAGCTCCAGTGTTGACATTAGAGTTTGTTCCTTCCATGCTTTCGTCTTCTATTTTTGTCATTTTTCTGTTAACGAAACGCCAGTTGTTTACCCTGCCCCCATGGTAACCATGGCAACCCAGTGTTTAACATCACAATGCTGTAATCTATGGGTAAATCACAAACATACAGTATCAAAGCATCAGCTAGGGAGTCACCATACACTGGTTTTACAGTGGGACAGCACGGTGGTGGGTCGGTTAGGGACTGTGTCTTTAAAATTCGGCTCTCACACTGTTTTTTTTTTTTAAAGTAAAATAAGTGGAATTGGGAAATAAATACTAAATAAATCAAAGACAAAACGTGTAATATTCTTTTCATGCATTAAAATGGGATGAACAAAACATTCCCTTACAGAAAAACCACATGAACTTCACATGTGATTCACATGTGACAAATTTTGCACATGTGAATCATGTTATTTGCACATGGGAAACATGTGGTTTTGGTCAAATTTTATGTGAATCACATGTGAATTCCCATGTGCACCCATTTTCCACATGTGGTAACAAGTTTTACACATGTGCTCTACATGGTAACACATGGTAGCTAACACATGGTAACACATGTGGTCACGCTACCACATGTGTTACCATGTAGAGCACATGTTTTTCTGTAAGGGTTAAAAGCACTTAAACTATTTCAATTCAACCCACCACCTCTATTCATGCAACAATAGTGAGTATTATAAGCCATGTGTTGCACGGCGGCTGGGTTGGATTCTAACTGCTCTCTCTCTCTGCTGCTGTGTGTAGAAGCAGTGTCCTGAAGTCTCTGACCACATCCTGATGCAGGTGGAGGCCCAGTAATGAAGACTGATGGGAAGCATATGTACGGACATGTAACTGCGCCTGTAGCTCTAGACCGACACGGTGCAGTACTAGTGGAGCATCGTAATCACTGTTCCGGGACCAGCAGGCGTCCTTAAGGCCGGGGATGTGTCTATTTGGTCACTGGTCGGAGCGATAAATCTTAGCTGAGGGATTTTTTTCCTTGACTATGAGCATCACTCGGGATTCACCGTGCTGCGGCGTTGGTTCCCTGACCGGCCATCCGCCCCGGCGCAGGTATGTGAGAGGAAGCGGGGGTGTGGTCTAATCACTCACCTCTGATTGCAGAGCTGGCATGCGAAGCAGTCCAGGTGGTAGACGTTCTCCTTGGCCCTCATGACCATCTCGAAGGCTGGGATTAGTTTGCTGCAGGCCGCGCAGTTTCCCGTTACACCAAACAACCTGAAGCACACACACAAAGAAGATACATGATGTGAAGTCATTTCTTGCAAAAACCTTAGTACACAAGTGTGTGTTTGATTGGTTCTTCATTTATATGTTCAATGTTGTTCATTAAATCCTGTAAGAGAAGTAAAATGTGGCAACCAGTGGAATTAAGTAGGCTAAACACACCCTACAATAGCACTGGAACTTCCTGTCAGAAAATTTCAGAATAAAAGCTTATGACAGCTTTAAATACAGCATCCGTGTAGAAAAACAAAAAAACATTGCACTTTTATTTTGTAGGCAAAGTCAACAATGTGGGACTATCAGTCTGATTTGAAAAAATAAAAACTAAATAAATAAGAAGATTAAAAGATATTATTGGTGGTGGCCAGATTTGGCCTGCAAGGTGTTAGTTGTATGTATTGCTCAACATCCATAAAGTAACAGTTACATCACTTCAAATGTGAGTTCATATATACAGTGGGTGTAAATGAGACCTTCCTTGTCTGCGCTGGTGAAGTTTTTCATCCGATTCTTGTCTAAGAAGACAGTCAAGCATAACGCAAGTTTTTCCATAAATTGTGTGAAACAAAGGACTGTACCTTTTATCCTAAACACATAGGAATTTGACAGTGACACATTTGCCACATCAAATGGCCATAGAAAACTCGGTGGTCTTAGATGTACACTGACTACCGCTGACTGCTAATTGCATAATACAACCTTTAATATGAATAAGTGCACAGCTGTCAGATATATTCTGAAGGCTTCAAAATGAGATTTAATGAGATTTTTCAGTCTATTAGTTTTTAAGAAAAGCAATAAAAATGACAAGGACTCACAAACTCAGTGCTGTCTTTTATACTGATGAATATTTTGGGCACAATTTTCAGCATTTTGGCCCACAGCATCAAACACATTATTATTATTATTATTATTATTATACAAGCCAGACTTTGTGACATATGTACAGCACAATTCCAACCCCACCCACCATTATGTCCCACCTTTGCTTCCCATAACCCCTGGATATACATCAAGACAGAACAACAGGAGCATCACAACTGCTTCTTGCCTGGCCACTTTGAGCACGAGAGTGACAGCTGTCAAAGCGATCATGATAAACACACTAACATGCGTTTCCTGGACGGAGACAGTCTCTTAATCAGTTACAAAAATAGGCCGGGCCGAGCCGGGCTACAGTAGCATGGTAAAAAATAGCAGGGCCACAGCTTGTGCCATAGAAATAGATTCGACATGGCTAGCACCACTGCCCTGGGAGGACCCTATTATTTCTTCGCCTGCTCCGGGGACATTAATGTGAGTATTCATTAGGGATTCAGGGCTGTTACTACACAGCGACCTAGACCAGGCTAGCAAAGGAAAAAAAAAATCTGATAACGAAATCATATAACAAAATAACCTATTAGGCGGACTTCTTGAGGCACTTTTAGCCGTCGTTGTTAAAATGATAAAACGGCATGCCACTCTCAGAGTCTGTAAGAGATCGCAATCTGATAAATGATCTCAGGGCTTGGGATATGCAGGGTTGTTTATTAACCTTCAGAAAGTATGTTTCCCAGAGGCAAAGGAAGCAGATAGATTGTGCCCTCATAAATACCTACAGAATTAAGGACCACTGTCAACACACCACGAGACAATGAAGGATATCTCTTGTAACATGGTAGGTGGGTGAAAACACAGAGGGCCCATTGGATGGATTAGCGCCGACTTAATTAAAAGAATTATGCCTTTTCCTTTGAGCAATTTAAATTTAGATACATTTGTGGTGCTGCTTGTCCTTTCTCTTTTTCTGCACAAATGTGCATTGCCTGAAGCGCTTCACATGAATTAGATGAAATGATGATTTCTCTCCTTACAGAGCCGAGTAATTGATCTAAAAAAAAAAAAAATCTTTTAAAAAAAAAAAGAACAAGAAATGATAGATTTAGTGTGAGATAATGAGCTTGAGTGTTTGAGCATAACAGCGGCACTTTATGTGGTAGCTTGCGACAAAGAGTCATAATGCAGCCACCTCTCACTGAGCAGGGGGTGAGTGTCCTTGTCTTCCAGTAACCTGAATCATTTTCAGATAGCATACACTCAAGGCTCTGGATTATAAATGATGGAGGGCATTTGTGTAAAAAAGCAACGTTTTAAGCTTTCTGCCTGTCAGCTTGAATCAAAATGGTGTTCTGTTTCACTGTTCATCGTGTCTGTCCATGCTCTTCTCTCATCTCTTGCAAATTTAAGCCGGCCTGTGCTGCTGAGAAGGGACTGTCACACTACTTTGCTCTGAAGCATTCTGGGTGAAAGTCCTCGTATATCTGCGAACATCCAGCACTTGTGCGCGTGTGTCTCCTGTTCGGTGAGCACTTGAATCAATAAGTGAGGCCAGCTCATATGATAAAGAAGCATCTTACATATGTGTGTGTGTGCGTGTTTGCAACTGGTTTCCTTTTCTATGCGTTACATTTACTGAGCTGTGCTCTGCTTGTGCAACTGGTGTGATAAATGTGAGTATGGCTTCCCATGCTCGTGAAATAGAAACACAAAATGCAAAAAGAAAAATAATATTATAATATGGATTGAATTTAAAGGTCACAACCCTTTGGTTTAGGTGTGTGGCCCAGCTGTCACTCAATGTAGCCTGGCCCTCAATTATGCAAAACCCTAAAGGGATAGTTCAACATTTTGGCAAATTTGCCCATTGCCATAATCCCTATAGTGTTAGGAGTAGGTTCGTTACCTTTAATTGTCGGTGCAAGCTATTTTTAGAACGGCGGAGCAGAGCCGTGAGCTGTTCAGAGCTACGCTACAGAGGCTAATGGGATTTCTTGGTTTCCCTCATCAGACTCATCAAATACACAATCCAACACCTCCAAAACGCTCTGGTGGACAAGTTGTTACCTGCACATTCACCACGCTATGAGATAATAACGGAACGTTACAGACAGAGTTGTTTTTTCCTGTCGGGGGCAGTTTTTTGGCAAGCAGTCTCTGCATTTGCCTCGAAAACAACTCTGTCTCATAACATTCCATTATTATCTCATAGCGTTGAGAATATAACGAACCTACTCCTAAAACTATAGGGATTATGGCATTGGGCCAATTTGCCAAAATGTAGAACTATTCCTTTAAGTTTTAATAAAATCAATAGTGAATTATCAATTCTATATAATTTCCCACCCACATCCTTTCGCACCAGGCTGTAAACATGTTTATTTCTGTTTAGTAAACTTGGACATTTTAAAAATGGGCGTCTATGGGGATTCATTCACTTTTGTAAACAGACTCTAGTGGTCATTAGAGGAACTGCATTCTTCTGTGTTGACTTCATTATTTCTTATTTTGCTGGCTGGTTAGAGGCTGTTTTCTATCTCTACGATGACAGCTGCTCTACGGGGCTGATTTCAGAAGCAGTGTCGTATCCCCCAGTTCTGCCACACAACACCTGGAATCTGCCTCTTGTATAATCTCCTGAGCAGAGCCCACACTCAGCTCCAGGAACTCTGTATAGATCTGTATACTCTGTAGCACTGTATAGAAGGAGAAGCGTGGGGATATAAGTAGCACCTGTGACAACACATACACTTTACATTACATTACCTTCCTAAAAACTAGAAACCTCTTTGTTGTTCCGTTGTGATGCTTTCTCACGCTCCGCTGTCTACGCCTACTGTACTTTCATGAGAAAGGTGGGCCGCGCGGACAACTCAGCATATAAATGACGACGTTACAATAACAAGACATCACTCTGCCGTGACATGTTTTATCATCGCGGCGACAATTTGAAGTCATTCATATGAAAAACGCCACTGTTAGCACAGCTGCGATAACAGGTTTATCCCCCTGTCAGTGTGTGTTTGCCTGTAACACTGATGCTGTGTGCAGACTCACATTAGAGTCTCATTGGAAGTTATGGATGTATGGCACGGTGACTGAAGTACATTTCTCACTCAGGTAGCTGCTGTAGGAACATGACAGTTTTACACTTTTTACTATTGTTTGACGACTGTATGGGGTTTTTTTTGGCATTTGTTGCCTGGTTTTAGACTGTAAATCACATCCCTGTATTTCAATATTTCACTTTACTACTTTAATGTCTTTAACACTGTAGTTGACACTGTAAAAACCCACCTGGTGACAAGAACTGAAAATAAGGAGCAGCTGTAAATTCTCTGTGCAACGCATCAGTCCCAGTCATACAAAGTAAAATACAAAAAACAAACAGCTAAAATAAAAAATAATCCAAAACTAAATCACAAATTGTGCCAATGTTCCTCTTAGCTATGAGACTTTTAATAAACATATTCAACCTAATGATAATTTTAGTGGCAGCAGTTTGTGTTGCTGTATTGGACAATACAGACTGGTATTTTTTCCACCCCATTAATATCAGTGATGGTTAGCTAAATAACAGAAACACCATATTGTATAACACCATACAGCTCAACTCTTTCACTGTCATGCAACTGAACCAACAAAAGTTTCAATGTAAGCTGAACATTATAAATATATACGTATATAGGCTATACCACAAATACATACATTTGTAAGGGAATGATGTGCGCTCATGTGAAGCCCATCCAATAAAAAAAAGAACTTCCAAACTTCTCTCTGCTTCTCATCCACTTGTTTGCTGCATAATTCATCCTGCACCTCCCTGCGCTGCTTTAACCACTGCTTTGAATGATTAAACCTCCTAACCTGTGCTGACTTATGGGAATACTTACATCGCCTCCTCAAATCAAACAATTTTTCTAGTGTCTCTGACAAGCTGCGCTGAAAAAGTGCTGATAACGGTCTTCGGAGGTTTACCCAAACGACGGCATCTGCGGCAAGCCGGAGCACATCCAGCCAGCTCTGGCTTTTTCGCTGGGCTCTTGTGTGGCAAACACTCTTTAAAAAAAAAAACGACTGCACACACAGGAAGCCCCCTCGCTCGCCCCTGTGGGGAGGGAAGATAGATGGAGCGTACCTGCCACTCGTCTTTCATCGTTCCGCCAGTTTGATGCTACAGACGCTAATGGCTCTCGAGGGAGGAGGAAAATTAAGCACGGTTTGGTTATAATGAATTCAAAGGCACCGGCAAAAAACCCAATTCAAGGATGATGGTTTTAGAGGCCTTGTGTGGATGTGGAGAAGACCCAGGCCTGGGACTCCATGCTTTTAGCCCTGGATTATAATTTGTGATAAATATATACATTTCCAACATGTCTCTCAGGCTGACAATGGTACAGCTGTCTGCTGCATCCAACTGTGGCTCCAGTGAAAGAGCCAAAACAGAATAACATATGTAGAATAGCGGGGCCTGACATACACTTCATATCCATCGCTGACAAGACGCCATGTATATTTAAAGAGGCTGAAGATACAACATGAAATTTAAATTCATGCTTTGCTCAAATCTGAATTTGAAAGAGAATAGATGCAGTCAGTGCCCGATACCTTGTTTCAGTCAAAAGGCATTCACTGTGCATTACAGCCTGGTACAGCTCAGTGGTACCTATTTGATGAGAGAAAAACAGACACCAATTAAATTATTCCACAAGGCTTTAGCCCAGTGGACCCCAAAACCCAATCTGAGTGTGCTGTGTGTCTGTGTGTGTGCCTCCACCCCGCCCCGCCCCCAGCAGCCTGCATGGGGTGTATAGCAGTGGTGGTGTCATGCCAAAGCTTTTTCTCGTCTTTGTCAGGCTAATTCAAAAATACAATGACCCCCCCCCCCACCACCACCACCCCCGCCCCCCTCCTCCCTCCCGGTGATTACTGGGGTGTAGGAAATAAATTATCCTGAAGTGAATTATCCTTGACTTTGTACATGGAGCTGTAGATACTGCACAAGGCAAACGTGTCTAATAGTGGAAGAATTTTCCAAAGCCTCCTCTTTGTATGTATATATATATATATATATATGTATATGTGTGTGTGTGTGTGTGTGTGTGTGTGTGTGTGTGTGTGTGTGTGTGTGTGTTACTGTATGCTGAGATTTCACATTTCTTATAAAACATCTTGACTGTAGTCAGTACTGAATGAAGTCACTCAGAGATGAGCAAAAATCTGCCCTTTGACCCTCATTAGAGCTCTGTCCAAATTGCATGTTGCACGGTTGGATTGTGTCGGAGCCCCTCCCCCCTCCCCTACAAAACCCGTCCAACAGTGGACGAGGGGGGGGCGTCTGTGTCGACCCTTTTCTGTAACCAAACTGACGATCCTACGGTCGTACCAGCTGTGGCCAGCTGTGTGGGGATGAGAGAGAGAAAGATGCCAGACATTCTTCCTCTGCTCTCTCTAGCTCTCCATTACATTTATTACTCAGATATTTGTCACACTTTTGATATGAGGGTAGACAGATGTGGATATGAACAACTGGGTACAACACTCTGTCTTTGTGGGAAGAGTTACTGACAGCCGATACCGATTGCAGGAAAGGTGCCCCACATTCAAGCAGAGTCAACTTTTTGGAAATGCACGCTTAGATAGAATAGAATATTTAAACAATAATGCAAAAAATATGAACAATCTCGAGTTACAAATTACAACACATTTGTTTTTACAGTGTTCCCTCTGACACATGATGCAGTGTCTTTTCTTTACTTAACACAACACACTCGGTGGCACAACACAACATCACTGCACACAGTTGTTTTCAAAACTATATTGAGATCAGGCAACTAAATCTGGATCTGAAAGATGGAGCCAAAGTCCAAGTATCAAAAACTGCAGTTCCTCTAATGACCACCAGAGTTTTGGCTCCAACAGTGAGTCAGTCTCCACAGGGAAAACATGTTTATTTGGCCTCTATAGCTAATTTCCTGCTTCATGACAACTTTATATATGTATGTTGCAGCTTTTCATTCTTTAATACCTGCGTTATTGTAAGGTATAAACAAGATAAATTGATAGCTGCCAATGGATAGATGAAAGAAAATGTATTTTTTTTTATTTTCATAACTTGGATGGACTGACCCTTTAAAATGAAATGGTTAAATGCTGCCTTTTAAACAAACTTTGTTGAAACTTTAGAACCAGTGTGTAAACCTATTTACAGTGGCGCTCTGCTCTCCTCTCCTCTCCTCTCCTCTCCTCTCCCTGGCCCCAACCCCCCCACCCCCACCCACCCGCGCCCCATCTCCTCCATCTCTCCCACCACTTCAATTGCTCCAGCCTCGGCATGCATTTATCAGCCGCTGGATTAGAATTTGTTTCCTCATAAACCATTGATCATCGGCCTATTACTAGGCAAATGACAGTTAATTACCCACTACATTAACCACCGGGACCTGGGGACCGACTCCCTGTGCCATCAGTCAACATGATGAATGTGGCAAGTTCAGTAATGCACGGCCGTTCCCTCATCTGCCTGCCACGCTGAGAACAACACCTGGATCTCACTTCCAGGCACCCAGGGAAAATCTATGGCAATCTGCATAATTACAGGCTCAGGGTTAATAACGGACAAATGATTTGCTGCATCTCAACGTAGGCTTTTTTTTTTTTTTTTTTTTAATGGGATTGTGCTTTGTCCGTTTGATGATCCGCCCTGGCTGGAGCTATCCGCGCTGGCGTCCCCTGCTCGGAATTTAATCACAGCGAGGAGGAGCTTAAGTTTCAAGAGTCTTGTCCACAAAAGGGACGAGAGAGGCAAGAAATAATTGATTTGATTTTGCCCGTCGATGCTTCATTACGGGACAATCTTGACGAGAGCAGGGGAACACAAACTGAAAGGTGGAGGCTGCAGAAATCCGAGGTGCTGATGGGAGCTGTGGTGGTCGGTGGGGGAGGAGGAGGAGGAGAGGAGAGGAGACAGTTAAGGGTGGCAGATGTAATCAGACTCATGCGTTGCTCAATTTAGTCCTCCCTGCATGTGTGATTGTCAGTGATTAAACAACTCTAGGGGCAAAATTATTTCAATTACCGCGGGCATGACCTGGGAATTGTCCCTGGGATAAGATTTTCCTCCTTGAGTGCCCCGACTTGCCTGGCTGCCGGCTCTATCAGTTCTCATCTGCACCTGGACTCTGATATCCTAATGATGAATTATGGCCCGCTTTTTGAGAGACTGCCGACCATATACCGAGGAGCACTCCCCCTGAACTGTCAACCTGAAGTGCAGCCGTGGAGAGCTGCCTAATTAGCTCCTATAGAAACTCCTTGGAAAAAGGTTGAAAAACATTGCACATCACGCATCTCTGAAACTGTGCAGGAGAGGAGATAAGCTACTGGTGGCAGCCATGTCCTGTGTTACTATAATCAAATATTAGCTTTATCCAAAGTGAGTGCATCGACAAATCTTTTGAAATTCGAGCAAATCCCACCCTAACCCATTAAGAGATTACCCCTTATCTTTAACCTTTAACCTCTTCTCTCAAGCATCACTCATAATTCAAAACTCATAATGTATTTTTATGTTTTTCTGTCCTTAAATAAAAACAACTCTTTTTTTCTTTTTCTTTTTAAGTGTATTCAAAACAAAGTAAGCAGAAAAAGGGGCTTTCAGGACTGGTTTTTTGGCAGTGCTGTGTTTCGGTCCATTTTGGAAACGGGTGTAATGAAAGATTTTGACCCCCGCAGGGGCCAGATGTGCAGTTCGATAGGCACTTCCCTTCGCCAACCCACCTGCAATCCCAAGCTGGGTGCCAGGCTGTAGCACACTAGCCCTGCAATTATCTGCACCAAACATGCACAGTCCCACGAGTCATTGCTCTTCACAGCTAATTTAGCTAATCTCAACTGGAGGGGACGGTCCAAAAAAAATGATGTGTCCAGGCGACTGAACTGAGGCATTTTAGTTGAAATGAAAAGTAGCAGCGCTGTGTCCCACATGGAGACAAAATGGTGGCCCGTGTTATTCCAGGACAGTCAGACAAAAAAAAAAACAACAGAGATGTGTCAGTGCAGAAAATGCCGCCGTTTCCTTTTGGACATGAACTACACACATGCATGTTGAAACAGGAAATAATTATGCAGCTTCTTGAACTAGAATCAACAAATACCACAGGAAAAAAAAAGCGTCACGATCCTTTAAAAGAAGCATTATTCTATATCCAGTGACCCACAAAGGATAAGTGGTGGCTAATGGATGTGTCATTCTATATACAGTAGACAGAAATCCAATGGAAAAAACAAAACCAACAGCATTAGTTCACATCTTATTACCCCCTGATTCCCTCCCCAGCATTCAGCTTCTGTAAATCTTTAAAAAAACAGCACACATGTATAAAGTTTCACTTTTCTAAAGCTCAGTTGTTTCTTAAAATAGGACAAAAGTCCTCCACAAAAACGTCCACACGTAAACACAAACAACGGAAACTGGATACTTTCCTATGTGTTCTAACATTCATGTTTTTGGTCCTGAAAAACTGATATCTTCAAAAACTCCATCTGGGCAGTAGTAGTAGTAGTAGTAGTTTTTGGTTTTCGAACTGCTGCTTGCCAAGACACTGGCAGATGATTGGCAGATGTTGCTATGGGTTGTGAGCACGCTTGATGCTAAATCTACACAACTCCTTACAACACAAAGTTTGACGGTAGTCATGGAAGTAATAAACAAAGATCAGACTGGAAGTACACTACTATACTATGATTGGTCAATGTTTTTAAAAGTTAAAATGATATCGCCGCTTGCTGGTGTGGATGCAGATTTTCTTTTTAAACTGAGGGAAAAAATCAATTTGCAGAAATATGTGGACTAGGCCTGAATGTGATCACACAAAGTTATACTAAACTTTTTTCAGTGGTGCTTGTGAACCCTTCAGACCCCCATAACAGACAAAAGAAAATTGATAGTAATTGTGAGATATTTTTTTTTACAGTGCAGTTCAGTAACACTCATGTAAAAGTCCTTCCTTATTGTGAATCCAAACACTCTGATAACTGCATATTTTTTGGGATTAGTCTGCCATGTTCATCACCTTGAGAGGGCTCCAGTTATTCATTCACTGGGGAGCTGCCTCACTTAGATATTGGAAATGACAAAAGACCGCTGAGCTTCGGTTAATAGCTTTCTCCCCAAATCATAAAGGTTGTACTTCAAACGCAGGCTAAATGATATTGCTATTGAAGGCCCATCATTTTTTCCCATCAAATGACATTCCCTCTGTGCTTTCCGGAGACAAAACAAAGGCGCCCCCACTCTTAACCTCTACTTAAGGAAATGTGACCCCTCTCATCAGGACAATTAAGTGCTGTATGGAAACAGACCCTCCAGTATGTGTGACCCTCCTTCAGACTCAATCACTCGTGATTACCGGCACCCGGTTTGACCCCTTAGCATTTCCAGATTACATGTGAAAAGCCCAATTTAATTACAGAACTTCAGAACACACGCATTTGCGAGCTCGGGCATTATTGGTGAGGTAATTGCTAGATGTGCGAAGAGAATTGTGGTGTTGGGAGGTTAATGGCAGCCAAGCTTTCCCAAGCACAACATGACAATTATAGTGTGCTTTCAGAGCTTTTAACATCTATGTGCCATCTCATTAAACTGCAAACTGAGGTGGAAGCTGCAGAGGTGCACGCACACACACACATTTCTTTGTATTATATTGTCTGCCATTTGAACCCTTAAGAGATAGAAAAATAGAACAAATGAGTGATGTGTTCACAAACATTACACTTACTGCACTTTAGTTGGAAGAATGTGCAACAAAAAATTAGGCGCTGTGACTTCCTGTGATGGTCAAATCTGTTCAAATGATATATTTTTTGGTTTTTAAAAAAGGAAGGAATGCAGTGGAGCTAACAGCTTTTCTCCTGCACCCACAAAACCGAGCCATGTTGTTACACCTCCAAATCAGCGTGTGCAGGATGCTGGCATGACACATGGCCCATCAGGTGAAATCCGGTTGATTGACACGTTGCTGAAACACTGACATAGATGGGAAATATTATAAATATTCCCACCGCTGCCTCCAAGCCAACTGTCACAAGCTGTCAGCAGCAGCATCTTCTCATATTCATCCCATTCTCTTATTATGCTATCTGCTGCAGATCAGAGGAAACACCTAAACCCGCCTGCCATCAAAAAAGGTCAACATTTCCTCCCCACAGTTATTCTTTGATAAACACTGCGGCTCATTCTGTCATTCAAGGAAATTGGTGGAAACTACTGTATCTCATTCTCAGCATCACTCCAGCAGTCTGTTGGTTCATTTTTAACACAACCAAGTGAGTTAAGAGAAACCTACTGTAGGAGTTGACAAGGGGAAGCGTTTCAGAAGGAAACCTGCATTCAGCTACAGTTTAGTGACGGATTCAAGGTTATAATAGTTGCGGATTATTCATCAGTTTTTATCTTTAACTTGTTTGGACTTTTTCTTTTCAATTTCAGTTTAGTTTTAATTAGTTTTCTAAAGCAGGCTTGCTGCTTTTGTTTGTTTTTATTTTTTGATAATAATGTGAACAATAAAAAGTGGCGAGACTGAAGAAGATGAACCAACTTCAAATAACTCATCAACAAATTGGACTGCAGCGCTGAGGCATTACAGTTGATTAACTTAACGTCTTACATATCACTTGACGTCATTTATGCAGGTAATGTGCTGAACACTTTACCTGTCGCGCACATTGGCTGGTAAAATGCTGCTCCGCCCATCTGGCAAGGTTATAAATGTTTTATTCAGTCTTTAGAACAGAGTTGAGATGATATTTAGATGCAGAGCTCCCAGACTCAAAGAGGTTACAATTCAGCCTAATGTGCTCCTCCTGACACCTCATACATTTTAGTGTTATACAGTCTTTTCAAAGGTGAGGTAAAAGCTAAGTGCCTGATAATTACTGTTTTTTTTTTTCTTTCAAAGTAAAGGTCAACTGAGACAGCACAATGCAAATCATAAATTCTGACATAGGTCATCCGCCTCAGTGACACTGAACAAAAAAAATGCAGCATTTAAATATTGTTAGGAATAAAAGATTGTCCCTATGGAAACGCTCCAAACTGGTCAGAGAGAAAACAATAAATATTATATTTTTAATGTTTTAGAAGTAAACTTAGTTTTTTATTAGTTTTTGTCTCTTATTCTGAGAAGAGATAAAAAATACTAAAAAAATACATGAATTACTGATTTCTCAATTTGTTTTTCAATTGAGCTTCAATTGTAATATTGGAAAACTGTGTAAAATTGTGATCATTGGTTCCCAGAAGCCAAGGTAATGTTTTCAAACAGCTTGTTTGGTCGGAGAAATAGTCGAAGAGAAGAGCCTTGAATCAGAGACCAAAGAGATTAGTTATATTAATGAATTAGCAAAATTACTGTGGCTTAATTTCCAAACAGTCACACTGCATTCTAACAAAAATATTAGAAATCATTTATTACACAAATTACTAAAAATTTGTTTGTCTCGATCTTTCATATTTTATGGTCAGTGCTGTGGTGTTTTTTTTTAGTTTCATAATTTTTCATCCACTTTCTAAGCTTCTCTCTGGAGCTCTAGTAACAACAGGTTGGTGTTGGCCAATCAGAAGAGAGGATGCTGTGAGCCTCAATTTGAATTGGCTGACTGTTTTCTGAAGTGTTACAAAAATGTAACAGATTTTGGTAATTCACACTCAGAGAAAACAATTCCTGCCAGATCAGATGGTGAGTCCAGGTGGGCGGGGCTTGGGGCATGTTTACCAGCTATAACTGCTGTTGTGACATCACAAAGTTACCAAGGTTTTGATGGCCAATTGAAGGCTCTATTTTTGAATACAGGCTTTGTGCATTTCTGTTAACTGATGTTTTAATACTTTACAGTATTAATATGGAACCTGGAGATGATTCATAATAATAAAAATATATAAACAGAAATTTCACTACTTACAATATGGGACCTTTAAATGCTAGTTGCTTTTTTTTCTTTTTTTTAAATGTTTGTCTTGATTTCCACATAATACAATACTGAGCATTATTGTTGGTCTTTTTCAGGGCCTCATGGTCTGATCCCATTATCAGTGATGGTCAGTATAGCACACAATACAGGGCATCATGTCAAATCCTCACACCACAGAGAAAATAAAAGCCGACTTGTTATTTCGGGCCAGTGTGATACGTTGTGACGCCAGCTGGCAGGATGATTTCTGTAGCCCACCACCTCTGTCTCTGTCAGCAGAAGGCCTTCTGCTGACGGCTCTCCCACCCGTTGATCAGACGTTTCTTAATGCAGTGTAGGTGGCTGAGAAATCACCTGGACACTGCTTTGACAGTACGCCTTTGATTGCCTCTTTAGCATTTCACAGATTAAAAGCATATGGAAAACTAGTGGAAGGTGCAATCAATGCAGCAGCAGCCTCTCTGCAGTCTCTGCTACCTTCTCCAGTCCCTCTCTAGCAGATACACAGCAGATATACCAGAGACAGACGTGACCTCTGCAACACATTGATTTTTTTTTTTTATTCCCCCAAAACCAATCATACATTGGATGTGTTCTCCATAATGAGTCTTTGTATGGATTTGGCCAGTGATTTCTCCCAGCTGTCAGGTCATCACTTGGACAAACATCCTGAGATAATGCCTTAAAAGCAGTTTAAACTAACACTGTTCTTGGGTCATATTAAGCCTGAAAATTTATTCCTGACACCTTCTGTAGCAGTAGATAGCTCTTGCATCAGCCCAGCACAGACAAAGTGATGCGGTGCTGGATGTGCCAGCGCTGTCAGGTAACTTAATGAAGTTGTTAATTCCTTTGCTGAGTGACTTGTTTGTCGATGTGCCCTGGCCAAGGGCAAAGCGGTGTGTAGAATTAGCATTCTTCTCTTTCTTTTTTTTTTTGTTGCTTCCCAATGAATAAATCAGGCTGTTAAAATTGCCGCATTTACATCTCATTTTACACAAGCATAGCACAGCAAACTACGAGCATGGCTTCGGCTTGGTTACACAAGCCGGGGCTCTGTCTCTCCTTCCTCGCTGCGGCGGCGCAGCGTTATCGCAGAGATTCAGGTTTGACCCGTTCGCGGAGCATCAGACGCCTCCGTTCTGAGCTCTGTGGTTACTGTGAAGGAGGGTAGCGACATCAAAAACCAACCGTGGTATGTCCGCCAAGCCTCCGCGCTGTAAAAACAAGAGTCGCAAAAAGTGCTTTTCAATAACTTGAATAACTTAACAAAAATGTTGATCATTGTCGAGATCTGGCTTCCATGCAGCCTGGGAGGCAGCCGCTGGATCAGGGCTGGATTGGAGGGGTGGTGGGGTGTGTGTGTGTGTGTGTGTGTGTGTGTGTGTGTGTGTGTGTGTGTGTGTGTGTGTGTGTATGGGGGGGTGGGGGGGTTGTTGGGGCGCACAATAGTGTCTGGCAGTTCCGCTAGGCCGCCCACTAATTGAGAAGTCGCTCAGGGGTTCAGCGCAGGCCTCACAGCTCTGCCTATACCATCCAAATAACGCCTGTAAGTGGGGCTGACACCGACCAATCAGCATTTTGAAATCCTGTTTTCCACAGCGCTGCCCCACTCCACCCCTCACTGTTCTAACAGCTGCAGCCAGCTCCAGCCTCCCTCGCCATGGCTCCCGTCTCCACATCCTGCTCTCCTGCACCCCCACTTCATCTCCATAAAGGCCTCATTAACCAGGGGTGGCACAGAAGGCCTGGCTGAAGCCCACCACATGCACACACACACACACCACCACCACCACCTGTCAGCTGAACTGACTGACTGCGGCTCAGATTCGGTGTAACACATGCGGACGTGCTGCTTTCATGCTTCCATAATAGAGCTTGACTCCATCTCCCACATTTCCATTAACAACACAAGGTGACCTCCCTAATATGAGACACCACCTCTGACACCGGGAGGCTGCAGGACGACTGACGGCGGCTACAGACACCACACAGAGCTGGTTGGGGAAGGAGCAGGAAGTAGGTGCTTGTAGGGGACAGTGTGTTCCAACATAAGTCTGATCTCCTCAGTGCTGTCATCTGCTGTTGTTTTATTTCAATATTCACTTTTTATTAACATTTTTATCTATCTGTAATGAACTGATGAACTTAAACTTCTTGGTGATGCAGAGAATTTACAGTTTGGCTCTATTCTGACGTTTCATTGTTGACGGTATAGCCAGGTTTACATGCAGACTTTAAAAAATATTCTGATTCAAATCATTCTGAATGAAGATTTCATGTCACCTGTTTACATGTACCACTACATCTTTTCAGAACAGATGCTTTACAGCAGTGTGACATGTGCTGAGTGTTTTGAACAGGCGTCTCCGCCCTGAACGACCGGGGTTCAGGCCAAAATTAAATATGAAGACTTGGGTCATTCCTCCTTTCCTCTTTTTTTTGGCCGAACGTAACCAGACAATGTTCCGTTTCACTGTTTACATGATAGAATTTTACTTTTGATCGGTTTGGGAGAGGGAATATCCCCCCCCTGTGAAACCAAATGAAATGCCATTCGGTTTGGGCCTGTTTATTCTGATTGAGGAGCATTTTCTCTCAGTTTGGACATCTAAACTGATTGCAGCCTCCTTCTTACATGTTTTACTTTTACTCTTCAGATCTTGTTTCATCTTGTCAAGATTTCTTCAGCACTTTCTTCACTTAATTCAGCATTATTTCAACAATTTATTCAGCTCATTCAGCTTCCAGCTTCCAGCATTCCCCCACGTATTTCCTTCAGGAAATGCATTCTCTAGTTGGAATATATGGCTCCATGTGAACCCACTTAGTGACACTGGACTTTGCAGATTTACCCATGATGCTCCTGACGTGATGGACTCACTGCTGCAAATTGACATGCACTCTCTTTTCTAGTCTCTGGACATGTTCAGAGTTCAAACTGATCCAGGTCCTACTGAGGCCTCGGAGCGGAGCGGGTGGAGGTGGAGAGATGGAGTTCTCTTCTCGCCTTCTCGTCGGCCTCAGCTGATCCCAGACCAGAGCCCCGGTCTCTGAGCTGCTCTCAGCCCCTACAGCTACATCTGCTTGGATCTTCACTGAGCTGGTAACTCACTGTGTTTGCACAGACACTCACACACACACACAGACGCAGAGGTTAAAAGTCTTTCTAGAAGGGGAGTGTTTAACTAACAGGTGCTTTTTCTCTTTGTCCTCCACCTCTCTTGTATCTCTCCCTCCGCTGCTTCATCTTCTCTCTCCATCCGCTCACTGGCAGGCAAAAAGCCAGACCCTTGTCTGTCTTCATCTGCTCCGCCGGGCCACATTAATCATGCATGCATCCCGCCTGCCGGAACACACCTGCTTTTGTCACTTGGAGCTATTTAGCATCAGCGGTTAAAGAGAGAGCGAAGTGCAGGTTCACAGGGGACAGGGTTGTGTTCCTTTTCGGGCATCAAACAGGTTCCACCTTGCCCCTCCATCACACTCAACTTTCCAGAGGTGAGGAGGATTTTCTTTTTTTTTCTTTTTTTTTTTGGACTGACTAGGAGTGTGTGATTGTATACAGGCTGAAAACTGTGGACGATTCCCAAACACACATAGCCCCCCGAAACAAAACAAAACCGATGTGTGCCAAAGCCTGTGGGGCTGAGGAGACGGGGGGGAGAGGGGGAGAGGTGGGAGGGTGCCGCATATCACTGTGTGTCAAACAACAGGGCCGTTATCATGCGCTCACATGCCTGCAGAGGAGAGGTGGCGGCCAAGTATGTGGCGGTGGCGCTGCAGCCGGCGGTGAGTTCCAGGCAAAGCGAGGGGCAGCAGCCGCAGAGAGGAGCTGTTTTCTACCCACACACACGGCATTAAACATGATGACAACCCACAGTTCAGCAGTGACACAACTAAAACAAAGAATTCCATGATCAGATGATGAGCACACGGCCTTTTGACCGCCGATTTCTCTCTTTTTTTTCTCTGTCGTCGTAAAAAGCAACGCAGCGGATCAATCAAGATTAATTCGACGTTCCGAAATGTTCCCATGGGTCTTGTGCCTGGAAATTTGGTGGATTTTCAACCACTTCAGTTGCAGAATGAAGAATCAAGTTAAAACACAGCAAAGACTATAAATTGTTGTAAAGTATTTCACTTGCAGAATTAAATCCTGGTAAAAGCACTAAAAAAATTAAATCCTCCATAAAGGCACTGGAACAGCGTTTAGGGGATTAAATTTATACTGCGGAATAGTTTATATTTCCATTTCCTATATAGTTTTGAGGTCACGCTGATATTGAAAAAATATTAAATATTATGATTTATTTCACAATATGAAGAGGAATTTTGCATTTTCCCTGAAGTTTAAAATGTAATTATCAAGAGACCTCCAGAAAAGTGCCAAAAACTGTAGTTCTTTGAACGACCACTTGAGCCTGGCTATAAAAGCAAAACAATCCAGAAACTCTGATGTAAAAATGTGAAACTAATGTTTACCACCAGGTACAGAATGATTTTAGCCTCTGAAGATAATTCCCTGACAACTGTGAGGAATGAATCTCACTCAAATTCATGATTGAGAATGTACAAGAGTGCCCATTTTTGGATGAGGGGTGGAGTCATGTGCTGCCAAGATGGAAACCGAGGGGCAGCCCACTCTTCAAAACTGTCCTTAGCTGATGGCACAAGGAGGCTACGTCTATTTCTATATTCTAAAAAACATATAAGCATGCCAATAGACTTTCCATAAGCTCAATAAGATCGTTTCAGCGGCTTGGACCAAATTTTTTGCAGATATAGGGAATTTATGGAAAATATACCCTAAGTGATTGCTACAATACTTCATTTTGATGGATAACTGATACTATCCACTTGCATCAGATACTGCAGCGCAAAAAAACACGCAGACAGAGAGAATAGCAATTTCAAAGCTGCTTCAAGAGGTTAATCGTGGCTACGGACAAAACAGTCACTTAAAACACACTTCCCCTCACCCAAAGCCTAAAACATTTTGCTTTTGCTCTATCATGGAACTTCCCACATAACAGATTAAAAATGGGTAATACTCGAGACCAAAACCTCTCCTTAATCTGTAAAGCCTCAAGGATCATTGCCTAAGAGGAAAAGGGCCATTAATATATGCATGGAAATGACCTGCGGCACTCCCCATGAAGAGGGGGCAGCAAAGGTCAAATAGCCTCCAAACTGCACTGGAGTTTAATTAAAAAGACAAAGAAGAGCATAATTTCGAAGTGGACAGCCGCGATTACGGTTAGGTGAGAAGGGGAGCTGGGCGCGGGTTCTTTCAGCGGGCCTGTGTTCCCTCTCCCATAAGGCATAGCGCCATCTTCCATCCCTTTGATGTCAATATAGACCATTTATTAGGGCCATAAAGGTTAATCTGGAAGGAGAGAGGATATCAAATAGTTGGGATGAGGAGAGAAATCCACATGAGCTATCACTGTGGAGGGAAGTTAAATTTAGCCCGAGTCCAGTCAGCAGGTAATGGAGTTCCCAACATCAGGTTCTACACTGTTTGAAAATTAAATGAAAACCTTGAAAGAAATTTAATGCTGACACTTTGGTGCCTGTGACCAGAGTGGGGCACCACGGGCTTCATACATTTAAAAGGCTCGATTTGCTTGAATGAATTTAACGCAATACGAGTCAATATTCATTACAAAGAGGTCCGCCCGGTCAGAGTGTGGGGGTGGGGGGTCCGCGGCTGGGACGGTCACATGATTTACAATATTACAAAGTATCAGGAGATGATGGATGTGTTCAATTGTACAAAGTAACTGACACAATGAATTTTTCATTACCCTGGTTGATATGTTTGGGACACTGCATTAGTTAAGGCCGCTGATGAAACACTGAGCGGAGGATGTGTATCAGCTGGCAACACACTCACACACACTCAGTAGGGATGCAGCGTGATGTTTGAGTTGTTTGTACAGGTACACAACCAGTACCATGATTGTTATACTATAAACAGCTCCATGACAACATTGAGACATTGACTATTTTAAGAAATGGTTGCTCACTGGCCTGTTGTCAACAAGTTATGAAAATAAAGTGATTTTTCTATAAGCACCGCTTAAATAAGTGTGTTCATATTCTATTTGATAACATTGTACTCACTAAATTTAAAGGGGAACTATGCAAAACCGGTCCTTTTTCACCGTTTTGGTCGCTTTTTTTCCTCTACAGAGCTCCCCCTACAGTTTCGGAGTGCATATTTTCACTGTCGTAAAAACTCACAGCTAACCCTGCTCCCTCCTCCCCAGCCATGTGCGTTTGTTTTCAATGAAGCCAGCGGGAAGGAATCGGTGGAGTGATTTCTACCGAGGCAGGTAATGTTAAGAAGGGATTGCAGATTACGGGACGTGTTTGTGCCGTAGTGCCATAAAGCGATAAAGCGGCCCATGTTTCTCACGAGACGAGATCTGGGACACCGGGTTGGAGGCGCTGATCTTGCAAGGTCGGTTTTCTGGCCAACAAACACTAGGTGGAAGGCAGAGAGTCTCCATTTCCCCCATAACAAGTCATTTACCCATCACAATTATTTCAAAGCTGCTTAAAGGGACAGCGAGGAGTTTTGGAAAGCAAAGTGTTTTCACACTACATTTCCCATGAGCCTCCGCGCACACGGTGAAATTCTTGGACCAGCGCAAGACGGACGTCTTGCCAAGAAAGTTTTCATTAATCAAGAATGAAAGTCAGAGGCTCGAAGACGATCAGATACCGCCGTAGTTCCGACCAAATACAAACTCCTCGTTGTCCCTTTAATTAAGGTGCAAATCTTGCCTAGTTTCTCTTTAAAGCTGATATTCTATAGTCAGATAATATTCTGAGTCAGATAATCAGACAGGTTGGGAACAAGCCAACAGTTTATAAAAATACTCAAATGCAAGTCAAACTGAAAGTGAGCACAACTTGATCTCGCTAAAAACGTCTCATTTCACAGGAAAACTGAGAGAGCACCAAGTCATCAATACCAATCGGTCAAGGCTGAGGCAGGAGGTGCAGGTCTGTAAACAGTCTGACTGACCAGGGCCACAGTCTGACTGATTACATTCAGTCAGATAGATTTAACTTTAATAGCACAATTGTAAATGATTGGGAAAAAAATCCAAGATGTCATCTGAGACTATAACTACAAACGCAGACTGACACTGATTGTATTAGATTCAAAGGATCCATCAGCAATAGCGGAGAGCAGGGTAAGACGAGCCTGTGTTTAACCCTCTATGGTACGCATTATGATCCCAGTTGGTAAAAAAATGTTTTGGGTGTTTTTTTGTCTTAAAATAGACCAATTAAACATAATCAAGAGAAATTTTCAAAAAATATTATTTTTTTAGTAGTTTTTAGGGTTCGTTGCCATACGGCAACACCGTATGATAGTGGAAAGTAATGAAAATAATAGTTTTGTCTAAAATAGTAATAACATTTATTTTAAAACTCATGTTATAGTCTCAACAATCCCCAATAGCCTGAACAGTTAAGAATGCATCTCATTTGAAAGTAAAAACCATTTAAAAAGACATTTTTCACTGCACTTTACCCTCACTATCCTCGCTGTCCTCACCATCTCCACTCTCCTCATTGTCTCCACTGCCCTCGCTGTCTCCACTGTCCTCATTCTCTGGCTCATAGCCTTCATCATTCTCACTGTCTTCATCTTTCACTCTGTCCTTGCTATGTTGCCAGCTGCTCATATTCTTCAACACTGAATGCAATTGCTGTTAACTTTACTACAACAGTCAAATGTGTATCTGTCAAATTGATGGACCTGAAAAAATAACTAAATGATTCTACATGGTTGTGGAGCCTGAGTCCATAAAGTTTACAATATTATTTTGAAGAATTTAGGCCTATAACTAAATACAAAATGTTATCAACATGCCAGGCTAGCAATTCATAATGGTACGGTGTTGCCATATGGCAACATACACATTTTAACAATTTTCTAATATTTAATGATCAAGTACAGTGCAATAAACTACAGAATAATGAACTTAACTAATCTACTATTGAGTATATATTTTTTTCCCAGTTGAAAAATGTCATTAAAACACTTTTTTAGATCATTTTTGAGGGGTCAAATGGCGAGGCTCCTCCCTGTGAAGACGTCTGCAGAAAAGGGCTTCAAAATGGCCTCCAGTGGGTCATGTAATATATTTAAACACTGCTATTGGTTTACTTAGAACCCCACCTCTCTTTTAATGCATTGCAACATAACTGGGGATGTATTGTCTGTGTGTAGAAGGCTTAAAATGGGTTTGTTGCCATATGGCAACGCCGTACCATAGAGGGTTAAAGGGCCCTTATCTGACACTTTGCTTTTGTGTTGTTTGAAGTCTTGATCCACAAAAAGACATATTTGTGGGTTTGAGAACCAAAAAAATTCTTAGCGTAGTTTTACATCTCCTCTCTTCTAGCCTCCTCAATGGGGCTCAAGTAACAAGAGGTTGTTGAGCCAATCAAAAGAGGGGATCTGAGCCTCTCTTCTGTCAGCCAATCAGAAGAGAGGATTTAGGCCTCTCTTCTGATTGGCTGACTGTTTTGTGACTGATCAAATGAAAATCTAACACACTGCAGGGTTGGATGGTGGGTACAGGTGGGTGGGAGAGTGGTGACTGCTTTGTTGTGACATCATACAGTTACAGAAGTGCTGCTAACTCATTTTAAGGCTGTGTTTCTGAATACAGCCTGGGTATTTCTCTGTGAATTTAAGCTTTGATACTTTCACAGCATTAATATGGAATCTAGACCTACTTTATGATTAAAAAGACATGGATCTCTCTATGTACAGCAGTGGACCTTTAAAGTTGAAGCCTCTCATGTGCATTGTCAATGAACAATCTGTTTCAATTCATGGGGCCATGAATTAACATGACAAGAGCCTTTCATGTCTTTGTGTCTGTGCTGGAACCAGACACTTGATCACACCAACTAAAGATTCCTTCCACACGAAACTGTAGAACTGTACATCAGCCGAGTGAGTGTCAGCTGTGAAATAGAATGAAAATGAATTTGCATTATCACATTATGTGACTGTCAAACAAAACCGTAGCCAAGTTATACAATTTAAAAGCGAATCACATGAAATAGAAATACAGAGGGGTTTGTATCTTATTGAGATATTACATGAATCATCTGGTGGCTCAGTTACTGCCACACAGAGGGGGACGTGATATCTACATTTCAGAGGCTCTATCTTCCCTCTGCTTTTTCCTCTTTGCCGCCATCTTTTAATTTATTTATTTTGAAGTCTGCATTCTTGTATGTAATAAGTATTTGAAATCGTTTCAAGACAGGAATTTATTTGCACCACATGTGCACTGCAACATTTGCAAAACTACGTTGCATCACCTGAATTTGTATCATCCATCTTTCTCATTGACATTTTAATAAGAAATGACTCTCCTTAAACACTTTTAATTCAATTTGATTGCATACAGCATCACAATAAAGTAAGATTTGCCCTTTAACCTTTCATATCTATTGTCCATATTACTATGCAGATGTCTTTGACCGCTGTGGTTGGATGGTGAGTGAGAAGTTATGAAACTGGAATACAGTATGAAGAAGAAATTAAAACAGCCACGGGATGAAAGCTGAACAAGCTGAGCCCACTTTACCGCTGAAGCATTACAGCAAACACCAGCTCAGCTACTGAGCTGCCACGCTCCCCACTGACCCGTCCTCATACCGCAGCTTTTACTCACATTCAGCATCATTAGAATCAAATCTCAGCTCGGTGATAGACACCAATATTACTTTTATATGCACATGTGTACAGTATATTTTAGCTGCACAGAGCAGCTAGTGGAATACCAAAGCACAGGAAAACCACGCACTACAAAAAGACATATGTCAAATTAACTAAGGTGGTGTTGCTGTTTGGTTTAGTTAACCCTCCTGTTGTCCTTCTGGGTCAAATTGACCCAATCTGTTTCTTTCCTCCATCCTTCCTTCTTTCCTTCCTTTCTCCCTTCCTTCTTTCCACAATCCTTTTTCCCATCCTTCCTTCCTTCCTTCCTTCCTTCCTTCCTTCCTTCCTTCCTTCCTTCCTTCCTTCCTTCCTTCCTTCCTTCCTTCCTTCCTTCCCTCCTTCTTTCCTTCCTTCCCTTCTTTCCCTTCATCCACCCTTCTGCTTCCTTCCTTGACCTAATCTGTTCCTTACCTCCATCTTCCTTCCCTTCCTTCCTTCCTTCCTTCCTTCCTTCCTTCCTTCCTTCCTTCCTTCCTTCCTTCAACCTTAATTCTGCCTTCCTTTTTGATCCAATTGACCCAATCTGTTCCCTCCCTCCATCTATCCTTCCTTCCCTTTTCTCTTCCTTCTTTCCACAATCCTTTTCCCTTTCTTCCTTCCTTCCTTCCATCCTTACTTCTTCCTTCCTTTTTGACCCAATTTGTTCCTTCCCTCATCCGTCCTTCCTTCGTTTTTCCGTTCCTTCTTTCCTCCCTTCTTTCTCTTTGTCCTTCCTTCCTTCCTTCCTTCCTTCCTTCCTTCCTTCCTTCCTTCCTTCCTTCCTTCCCTGACCCAGGAGGACAACTCGAGGGTTAAGTGATAGTGTATCAACAAAAATGCAATTTCTGAACTGAAAAGTCATTTTAAAATGTGAGACCAAACACCTGTCTTAGAGAGAATCAACTACCTTCCTCAGGACTCTAAGAGTTAAAAGAATAAAAAAAAATGTGGGAGTTTTCCTCTTCAGACAATCTTTGAGATCATCCCTCTCATGTAACAGCCTGAGCCATCAGACTCTCCTCTCACTGACCGTGTGGGAGGAATCACTGTAGCAGAACACATGCCGGTTCCCTTCAAATCCCCAAAACAAGCAGGAGAAAGTCACGCAGTAATTTTTTAGGCCTTTGCATCCAGGCATGAAAATAGAAAACTATAGGTGTGATAGCTGCGCAGGGAGGATCACAACATTCTGTTCCTCGGCACAGATTAGATCAAATAATAACACAGGCCACTCTGTGAACCCTGAACCCACCAAAACAACTGAGAACAAGCCACCGGATACAAAAAATAAAATCTCTCTAAAAATGGCAGAAAGAGGAAAAAAGTGTGGCAGAAAAATCGAAACCACCGACTCATCTGTCAAACATGGTTTTGGCTCCTTTGGGCTGACAGAAGCAACAGGATGAATACATCAGGAGCATCCTGCGCTCACATTCAGACAAATATCAGAATTCATTGGTCGACATTTCATCATTCAGTATAAGCACAACAATCCAAAAGTAACCGCAGAGCCTTTCAGGGTGACCAGGTTGAATAAACTCAACTGGTGTCAATCACCCGATCTCAATCTGACTGTGCTGCCTCCCACCTGCTGAACACCAGATCCAACAACAAGGAAGAGCTGAAGGTCTGAGAACAAAGTGGTTGGTGCAAACAAAATGAATGCAAACGCTCTGAGCTGCTGCTCCTCAGTTTGACTTCTTCCTGCATACCATTCCCTTTGTCCCTGTCCCTGCATTTCCTGTGTCTCTACACTGTCCTGTGTTTAAATTAAATTTAAGAAGTAAAATGAAAATAATTTGAAAGAAAGAAATTATTGATTTTTTTCTTTATTGTTTTCTGTCCAATTGAAAACCTAACTTTTGGACAATATATCTTTAATACACAGTATCTCTCACACACACAGTTCTTTATATTGATGTGAAACGGTTCGCACCTAAGCACAGTATGTTGATGTAGTATATTTAACTTCAAATTAAATGTACTGTAGCACAGAAGCTAAAGAATAAAATAAATTGCAACTGTGAAACACATTTTGTCTGGACTGCATTTTCCCTCCATCACCTAAATAAAATAACATGGGATTCAGATTCAGAATCTGCAACTTTCCCACTTTGATAAAAAAAAAGACCTTGTCTGAGCCACCAAGTGTATTTTGTAACCCAAACTACCTGCTGTGCTGAGCAGCTGAAACCACCATAAAAACCCCCCTCTATGAAATCCACTAACTAGAGATGTCCCATAATTTGACTGGTGATTAGCATTTCTCCCATTTCCCTGTGGCCCCTCCCTGTGGCTCTGTACTCACCAGCCATTTGAATTTAATACTGCCATCAGAAGTTTAACGACAATGCAGGGGTGCAGAGAAAGAGAGAGGGTGTTGGAAATGATAGCCCCAACCCACTCATATTCTAATACCTTCCTCGCTCAGTGGTAAAGGTATGCTTAAAAGCACCAGGTGGTGACATCTTAATTTTTCACGTCTGAAGAATGTGGCTATGCGGCTCTCCCCTCTCTCTTCCCCATGCATTATTCTTGCTTTAAGCAGCATGTCTCCTCAAAGGGAAAGAGGGGAGAGGGGAGGGGGGGTATTGTTTTACAACACAGCCAGTTGCGGCCTACTTGCCTTGCCCGGGGTTCTTTTCAAGGAGTAGTCTTAGGTGACCCCTCTCGCTGGCAGTTATTAATAATAACATGTGCTGGGGAATAGTTCACCTTGTAGCGCTGAGGCTGCCTCGCCACTGTGTGTGTGTATCTAGCCTCATACAGAGGAGTCTCCGGGGGGGATAGGGGAGAGGGGTGGGTAGAGGAGAGGGGATGTGTGTGTGTGTGTGCTGCAGGGGTGAAAGCTATAGGAAGCCACAGAGCCGACGCACAATAGACATCAAACAAACTTTCCCCCTTGTATGTAATTAGAATCAGGTAATCATCTATCTCCTCTAAAGTGATGGAGAGTCTGATTAGCGGCATCAAAGAAGGCCAAGAGGGCTGAGACTTGAGAGGGGAGATGGAGAGGAACGGTGAGTGTGTGTGTGTGTGTGTGTGTCTGCAGAGATGAAGGAATAAGAAGGTAAAGTGGCAAGGCTGACAAACTCGGCGCTGCATTCTCCACCTAGAGGTCCCATTAAAAGCTCGAGCAGGAGAGGCCCTTTGTGCATGCTGAGTGCTCTATTGTAATAACAAGCAGTGGAGACAGGATTCAATCTGGCGCCTGAATGAACCGACGCCATCCAGGCAAATTCTCCCCCTCAAGTGCTCAGGGGATTCAAAAAAATAAAAAATAATAAAGGCTGCTTCTTTTTGAGGGCCTCGGAAAACATTTTGTTCACAGAGGAATCTTTGATTTAAGGATGAAGATCTCTACATACCAACTTAACCTTCAGGAAGGTATTGCCATTTAACATAATGAATGATTTAAACAAATGGGAACGCACTTAATGTAAGAAATCCAATAAGTGGACGTGGTAAAGCCTGTTATTCTGTCTCTATGTGACTGACTTGGGCTTTTGAATTTAAACCACAGCCATTAGCAGAGCGCCGTTCTTTTGCTGTCACGCCAAAGAAGAAGAAAAAACGCACACGATAAAGCACAAGGACAGAGTAAGTAATGATGGTGGCATTCACTGGCACAGTTGGCACGGTAACCTTTTCGAGAACCGCATCCTTCAAAAAAACACAAAGTCCTCCTCTTCCTCCTCCAGAAAATAAATAAAGAAACACTTACAGCCATGGGTGCAGTCACGAGAGAAAGAAAGAAACATTATCTTTGATGTCACACTCGCTGAAGTCGACCTTACATCTGTTAAACACTGGAGTGAGGAGGACGCATCGAGCTAAACGGGTCCTTCAGACGACTAAATTAAAAGTGTCCTTGATTTACAGAGCAATTTTCATGACACTTCTCCCGCTGCTGCTGTTCCCTTCTCCGTTTCTCAGGTTATGTTTAGTTTCCACTGTGTCTTTGCCATGTTGCAACCAAACATCTTTATCTTAGACAAGATAGCTCACTGTTAGCTCCAGGAGACTGTCCTACAACCCATAGTTACATTTTATTTCTAGGCGACCCCTAGTGGCTGCAGTGAAGAACGGCCATTGACAAGAGATGTTTGGGTGAATGGATGAGTTTACCAAAGACAGGCTTTTCCAAAGTGAATCTTACCCTTTATTATTATTCTAACCAATGCAACGAAGGTGCTTTACCCAAACTACAACCTTTTCCGAAACTCAACCAAGCTGTTCCACATCATTGGGTGTGTAGCCTGTTGGTGAACTCCTACTATCTCCTGCTGTTGCCATTATTATTTATCTGTGAGATAATGAACTTTTGATACTTGCAGAACATAATTTAAAGGTAGATGCCAATGTGTTTTCTGATTACTGTCAAAGTACCACAAAGAAATGTGCACAGCCTGTATTCAGAAACTGAGACTCGAAACGAGCTGTTAAGACTTCTCTAACTTTGTGATGTCACAACAAAGCCGTCACTGACCTCAGCCATGCCTCAAGCCCCGCCCACCTGGTTTTTAAATCTTAAAACCACAAATATGTCTTCTGGTGGATCAACACTTCAAATAAAAACAAACAAACTGTAATATATTTAAAAACACTTGGCACTTTTTTTTCTTTCTTTTCTGAAATCATCAAAGACTCTTCTAACTCTTTGGATGAAAAGAAATTCTGCCCACCACACATACACACACACACACAGAAAAAAAGATTTTTAATCCAAAGTTGTTACTCGTGTTTCCTATCCAGGTAGCTGGCAGGCTGCCATCTTTGTTTGGGAAATGGATGACAGCCGCCCAAATGTATTTTTATCCAGATGAGAGAGTCCTTGAGGTTTCTGGAGGAACAGTAAGTATTTTAAAATGACCTTCTGCGATTTTCACCTCAACTATTGAACTGTTACCTCCGTGGCCTGAAAGTATGATAATAAATGAGAGGCAGAAACTGGGACTAGGTTAAGGGAAGGGGAAGAAGATCATAAAGCTAACAGAACAATAGAATAAAGTTAAGTTAAATGAAAATTAGAGACAGCGTGGTTGCCTTTAGGGAGTTGTAACACTACTACATGCTTTAGCACAAAAGTATGAAGTACAATAGTTGTACTCTTTAAGTGGACCCTACTCTACAGCGAGAGTGGTGCTGCTCTGTAAGGAAGTAAGCTGCGGTGTCAGTGAACAGCGGCCCGGCTGAGGATGTCCTCGTGCCCTACAGTGTTAGCTGGGAGAACAGCTGAACATCTGTGCTAGTCATTAGAGAAGGAGAAGCTGCCCTGAATCTTTCAGCCTGCAGAGAATCGTGGAGGAGAGGGCCTATGACAAACTATACCCAGCTTTACCGCAAATCTCCCAGGAGCGCGGCTATCATCAAGTGAGCAGGATTTTTTTTTTGCAGTGGAAATCACTGGCTTTCAGCTTTTTGTGGGGTGTTTGCCATCCATCACCACTTAAATAATGAGTGATTTAGCTGAAAGTCCGGTCCGCTCTGTGGAAAGAGACCGTTTTATTCGGGTAGAACTAAGCTGTTTCTTTAGCCTCATATTCACACTGAATGGCCATTTAATTACCACTTCATTATTCAGTCTGCCGCTGTCTGCTCTTTAGCTGCTTTTCTCTACTGCTGTTGTGGGATGAGATTTCAATTTTTATAACCAGTCACTTGAGTGATGTATCAAGCCGCTCTGAAATTATTATCAGTGACGCTATAACACGGCCAGTGTGCGGTTAGCAAGAATGGCCAACAATCCACTGCTGAGAGGAAGCTGAAAACTTTTGTCCTACATAGTGGCTCTGGTCAGTTGGGATTCGTGTCAGTTACGAGTGGCTGCAGTAATGATATATTTACACTGTGTGTCCTTATGCCCACTGTTCCACAAAGTCATTGTTTCAAACTAGTGTTAAATATGTTGCATCTGCATTGACACTGTCCTCAAAACTCAGCCTGTCGTATAGGCTGTAGAACGTAATGCTCACAGGTGCAAACAGAGGTGAAGTTTCTATGGAGATTTTCATACTAATGCATGCTGGGAAAACGTACAGTCTGCAGGGGACTGAGTGCCGGATACTAAAATATACGTATATATATATTTTAGTATCAAGGAGTGTTGAGACTGAATGTGAAACTAATTTTAGAGACGGTACATTTAAGGCCAATGTTGTGAATTTGCTAAAGGCAACATAAATGCAAAGATGCATTCATGTGCACTGAAGGTGTTTCAACTTAAAAAAAAAAAAAGTGTGCTTATCTTGAGACTCTTTTGGACTTCAAATCATCAAGAGAAGGGGAACAGTCAGGAGCTGAGCATTAAACATTCACACAACACACACACACACACACACACACACTCACTCTGACGTACTTGTGTATGTTGCCAACTCGCTACATTAAAGCATTTGGTTCATTGGCTGTTTGGGGGTGATTAAAGATAAACTGCACAGTCCAGCACCTCACCAATCTCAACGCGCATTTAGGATATTAAAACTGAACGCTGAAAAATATTAAAGGTACACAGAGGACGGAAAAGTTACAGCTGAGATTAAGTAAGTATTAAGAGACATGAGCAAAAAATCTATCTATATATTACACCTGAAGTTTTTCAAAAATAAGTTTTTGAACTTTTACGCCTGTCTGCCACAACTGACCGGTGAGCCAATAAGAGGAGAGACTGACTGATTGGCTGAATTCTCTACTGATTGGCTGACTGTTTTCTGAGTTGAACAAAAGGAAAAAAAAGATGCAGGTAAACCAGTTCTGTAAGACTGGATGGTTGGATGGATGACTGCTTTGTTGTGACATCACAAAGTAACAGAAGTCTTGACAGCTTGTTTTAACACTCATTTTTCTGTGTACATTTCTCTGTGGAGGCTTTGATACTTTCACAGGATAAATGTTGAACCTAAACCTGATTTATAAACAAAGAAGACATAACATTCTCTCTATGTACGATAAGGGACCTTTAATGCGTCCTTGTGCTCAAATGTAGGAGCCAACCTCAAATTTATCAATCAGTATTAACCGATTTATTGAGGAAATAAAGACGTGTGGCCAACAATGTGAAAGAAGAAAAGAAAAGAAACAAAGGTGTGGTTGGAGCTAGGAAAACAATGGTTTTACCACCTTGCGAGTGATCACGCACTGAGCGGTTTATTTTTTCACATTAAAGGTGTGACACATGTTCATAAGGAAGAACATATCTAAATGAGATTTCTGAAAAGAAAAGATGAGTTTCAGACAGCCCGAGCCGGTCCTCTGAGATAAAGCTTGACTTGATGTCACATTCACGCCTGATGCCGACACACAAACTGACAATGCTTCATGAGCGGCATTGCGAGATGGAAAAAAAGATACATTTTTTCATTTACATTTACATATATGGTTATACAAGGTGGCTGTGGACTACAAAGTTGATTCTGAAGAAGGGAGAAAAATGTAAGTTATTACACTGAACCATGCTCTACATGTTGGTTATCTCGCACTGATAGCCAGCTTTCCGTTAATAAATCCAGCCATGTTGACAGCTCTGTGAGTTTGCTTGCATTTACAATCTTAGTAAAACCACTGTAGAGGAAAATTGAAGTTGGATTAAAAAAAATGAATGAATAGATAGATAAATAAATAAGTGTTCTCCTAGTGCTGTCTTTAAAATGGATGTCTGGAATTTACAGTTTTTCATTAACTGATGCCCAACAGCTTTTTTTTTTTTTTTTTTACCCGGCCTTGGAGCCAACGCTGGTGTTGTGTGTATGTGTGTGACTGTGTGTGTGTGTGTAGCGGCACTCAGCAGGCCACTGTGCCGCAGTCTTCATTTTCTCAGCGTTTTTTAAACTTAAATGTGTCAGTCTGTCTGCTCTCCTCCCCTCCTCTGGGCTTTCAAACATTTATCGCTCTGTACCGTGAAAATCACACATCAGCATAAACAGTGGCGTCGCGCCATTACCAGTATCATCAATGGAAGCTCCGGTTTCAAAGGGATCATTTGTTGATAAAATGTTCTCGCTGAATTTCTCCACATTCAGAGAGAGAGAGAGAGCAAAGCACAAATCAAGCTCTAGTAGATAATACCTGTAATTATGTTTGTGGTTGCAGGTTTATGAGGGGACGGCTCGGCTCCACACACACACACACAAATGCCTCTCTGTACATCATATTTGATCACAGAGGGACTGCTGAAGCTCTAAGTTTTTTCTCCCTGTATTTGTCACTTTTTTTTTTTTCAGTCCGTGTGTTGTGAGGATTATTATTTTCTGCTGGGGGGATCACATCGCTCATGGTTGTAGACCCCTGAAGAATTCAGTTAGCCCTGATTATGCCAGGCCTAATAACATGCCACCCTGCTAAGAAGAGTAGGATTGACTTGGAGAAGGATGTGGGGGTTTATAATGAAGCTCCAAATGATTCACTTTTAAGCCCAATGCAATGTAAAAAAAAATGGACTAAATGTAAAGTCATCATTTTCTTCTCCTCCTGTCACTAACCTGGGCTGACAGACTGAGATAAACATGAGTAGAAATAATATATTCCAGGTCGCCTTTTTAGTACAGGGAGTGTGTATACGAGCGTGTGTGTGTGTGTGTGTGTGTAAAACTGTATTGCTTTGTGATGTTGCAGCAATCGATTGCCTGAGTGATGGAGCTCAGGCTTTCTTTGTCGCTCTGCAGATCAGATGTGGATTGCTGCGGTTTGCTACATTTGCCATTCATTAGCCGGCAGTGAGGAGATGTCAGGGCGCATTCGCCGGCGCCGGCGGGGGCTCCCCAACGCGTGCGATAGCGGGCATCAATTCAATTCAATCACCTTGAACTTTGAGGATGAAAGGATAACATGTTGGAATTGGTCTCTCACTGCAGCCCCGGCGGCGCGCACACACCCGACCGCCTGCTCACGTATACGCTCACCTGGCCCTCGCCGCCGCCGCTGTATGTGCCGGCAAACAATACACACAACAGCTAATGCACCGATGACAGTGACCGAGCTTTTGCTATACAATAACAAGAGGAGGAACAAACTTGTCCTGAATGGAGAGTGTGGATGAGACACTAACACACACCATACTGCACTAATGCAGCGGTTCCCAACCTTTTTTGACCTGTGACCCCATTTTGACATGTCAAATGCGCCAGCTCAGATAGCATTTTATTTGAACTCGATTTATATTCAAAAAAGTGAGAGTGTTAACACTATATTCTCAACATTCTGTGTTATAAACTGTTATATAAACTACATGTGTATACAACATCTATTGCACGTCTGTCCATCCTGGGTGAGGGATCCCTCCTCTGTTGCTCACCCTGAGGTTTCTCCAATTTTTCCCTGTTAAAAGGGTTTTCTATGGAGTTTTTCCTCAGTAGATGTGAGGGTCTAAGGACAGAGGATGTTGTTACTGTATGATGCCATGTAAAGACCTTTGAGACAAACTGTTTGTAAAAATGGGCTATACAAATAAAATTGCCTTGCCTTGCCTAGAATACAGTTGTTTAAGATTGTGTGTGGTGTTTTTAATCATAATTTTAAAACAAAAAATAATTAGTTAAAAAAATCAGTAATTTAAAAAAAATCAATTACTAGACATTTCAGGCGACCCCATTTGAATTCCAGGCGACCCCACATGGGGTCCCGACCCCAAGGTTGAAAAACACTGCACTAATGGATAAATGTGATGCCATTCTGCCGAGACTCGATAATTACCTATAACAGCTGGGATTACTGGGACGAAATCTCAGTGGCGGATTAATACGCATTCTGTGGTTTATTGTGGGCCAACAGAACAGAACAGAGTGTGTGGGATCAGGTCAAAATAAACGACAGCATCTATCTCTGTTGTGATGAAGCTTGTCACCCAGCACAATGGCTGTGAGCTCTCTGGATCACGTCTGTGTACATGACTCTCTACGGTGATACTTTGTGCTTTATAGGCTGAGATCAGGTCAAAAAACAGTCAGTTTCCCTTCGTTGCTGTTTCTTTTCCACCATTTTTTAAAAGTATATTTTTGGGGGCTTTTTTTCGCCTTTTCTAATGGATAGGACAGTTGAGAGAGAGACAGGAAATGGGAGGCAGAGATGGGGGGGAATGACACGCAGGATAGGGCAGCTTGATGCGGGATTCGAACCAGGCCGCCTGCAGTGAGGACTACAGCCTCAACACATCAACACATGGGGCGGGTGCTCTACCAACTGAGATAAACACCGCCCCAAACAGTTAGCACTCCGCTTCCTTAAAGAGAAGCAGAAGCTGAAAACATGAAACATTTCCTCGGAAGTCTTTTCCAGAGCTTCCTCTCCCAGTAGATTCACCCAGGGCCGTTGTATAGGGGAGAAAGGTGATGATAATTCTAGGGGCCCAATGCCGAGTAGGGCCCACAAAAAACCCCAGTAGTCTAATCTTTGTATGACTGAATTATCCTGCATAAGGCCCTGACTAATACTCATAGTAATGCTGCATTAGCATCAAAACAAAGTAGGCTAAATAAAAAATAATAATAAATACGTAGTCTAAGAAAAAAAGTGGAAAGGGGCCCACTTTAGTATTCTTTAAGGGGGCCCAGAATTCCTAGCAACGGCCCTGGATTCACCCCCGACAAGCGCGCGCAATGCATGCATGCATTGCAGCTGCGTTTAAAAGACGTAGGAAACCGATATGATACACTGTGTATAGATATTAGATTTGCAGGGCAGATACTGAGCATTAAAGGTCTCACACTGTTGTGTTTGGATCGTGTCTGTACTTCTGACCTAAACGCGCCGACTCTTCCACAACACACGTCTTTGTCACTTCCAGCAGAGCGGTCCCCTGACCTCCTGAGCCTCCTGCCTCTGAGCATGCATCACAGAGTCAGAGCCTCCACATCACGGCTCCTTCTCTTGCTGTCCACTAAATGTGTTGTGTAGATTACTTTTCACCCCTCACGCACACATCAGGAGGAATTCAGGGGTTGTTCAAGGACATGTTGTTGTTGTTGTGGACGAGAGGAACCGGGTACCAAAGCATCAATCTTTCAATTAATGAGTAACCTGTGCTTTCACCACCGCTACATCACGCTCACTAATTTTTCCGCTCGTGTTTTTCAGAGTGAAAGAAAGAAAAAAAAAACATTCTATGCCAAGATAATAAAAAGTGAAATGATGCACACTCAGCTGGAGAGAGAGAGTGCAGGCTAAAGTCTCCAGTGACTCTCGCATGACAATGCTGAAACAGAGTGGTGTGTGTCTGGGACTACAGCAGGTGCACAACACACACACACACACACACACACAGATTGATATACATTAGCTACAGTGTACTACATGAATGATGAGCTGCACTGAGCCACACGCAGAGTCAGAGAGAAGAGACGTGGACATGAATGAGAAATTCATTCATGTGAGATGATGATGAAAAAAAAAAAAACTATTTACTGACAGAATTTTTTTTTTTTCAAATATCAAATAATGCTAAACATTTAATTTTGTTGGGTTGAAAACAAAATTCTAATCTAATCCTGTATATTTTCTAAATATTATCATGTCTATATGAGATCAGTGTATCAAATGTGAACTGATCCCAGCGTCTACATCGACATGAAAGGCTGAGGCATGTATTCAGCTTTACATGTGTCAGACATGCATTCATGTCTTATGTAAACAAGTGTGAAGGCAGCAGCTGCCTGTCTCTCTGGAGGCCTCACACAGACACCTCAGGACTACAGGCTCTGAGCAGAAAGACCACGTTGCACAAACTGAAACCAATCTCCATGTTGCCATAAGATTACAGCGCTGGAAAACATGACAGTAGTTTGGTTTGGTTTGGTTTGGTTTGGTTAAACCACCTATTTAGTCAGACATGTTAATCAAATGAGAGCAGCAGGAGTTAGGCTTCCCCCCGTCCGCAAACTGATACTGACTCTAAAACGCTGTGCTGACTGAAATCTAAAAAGTCAGGCAGGTGCATGGACTCGATTTCATCGGAAAGATTTGTCTCGGCTAAGATACAAATAAAAGCTTCTGCTCTACTTGACTTTTAGAAACAGAAAGAAAAGAGGCAGAGTTTGTCACATCGGGACAGAACAAGACAACTGGTCACTCTACTGAAATATAAGTGTTTGGCCCACTCTCTGTGTGTTAAGTTGCCGTCACTTTCACTAAAAACCACAAATTCCCCTGATTAGTTGGATTACTGTTCTGTAATGAGCTGTCAGATTTTAAAATTGAAGTTTTTTTTCTACCTGTATATATAATCCATTAAAAACATGCCCATTCACACCAAATGTTTATTCATTTTAAAACAGCCCTGATTATCCAGGAATGAAAAAAAAAAATGGTGTCACAACAACCATAGCTGAAGCTAATTAAACTTTCCAAAGCCGATAAATGGAGATAGAGCAGAAATGCAATTTATGGAAATGAGGTCACATAAGGCTCCTTTGATTTTTACTAATAATGGAAATAATAAATTTAAAAGATAATAGAAAATATACATGAAATTAACTAATTAAAAATAGGAAATATGAAACGAATTTCATTGGGTAATTTACATATCAGATTTGTCACTGGCTAATTGCTGGGTTGTGGCCTTAAAACAAGGTCAGAGGTGGCTCGAACCTTTTTTTTTTCTTTTTTTAGGAAATAAAACTCCGGCTGTGCTCCGTGTCTGAAAATAAAAAAGGAGCTCAACAGGAATTCTAAATGTGTGTAAAGTGGATTTCAGTGAGTTAAGTCTGGAACGCCGCTGCACACACTGTGACCAGACACTGTGCGTTTTCTGGATGGTGAGCCATGTTTGTTGAACATCACACACAGACACTGTTGCAAAAAAAAAAAAAAGAAAGTCAGTCAGCTGTCTCTCTCTCTCTCTTACCGTAGGTAGTCTCTCCGGCACAGGATGAGGTTGGCTTTGGTGTAGAGCGTGGAGCCCACCTCGCCCAGCCTGCAGTCACAGCAGGCGCACTTGAGGCAGTCCTCGTGCCAGTACTTGTCGAGGGCCTTCAGCAGGTAGCGGTCCTTGATCTTCCGGTTGCAGCCGGCACAGCCTTTTGGCTTGGTGTCCGGCTGGACGGAGAGCATTTGTATACCTGCGGGAGAAACACAGGGAAGAGGGAAAGCTTTGAAACACTCAGCGAACAGCGGCGCACTGACGGAAAACACTTCTCCAATGTCTGAAGAAACACACAAAAAGTTAGAATTAATTCTGACATTTATCACGTCAAGGAAAACAAGATACAGTTACTGACTGATTTAAGCAGAAGTGACACAACATTCATTAGTTAAATCACTAAAATAAAATGAGACAAAAGTAGAAATGAGCTTCGGACACTTCCCGTATATCTAAATGTAAAAAAAATAAATAAAAAAAAAGTACCTGCAGCTTCACAGCAAACTGTGTGCCAGGAACTGTATGTAGGCGACTGACATTTTCAACATGTTGAGAGTGGAAATAAATGTCAACAGCTGCCACACATGTATACAAAAACACCCATTCAAATCTTTTAAAACCGTGGGTCTCAAACCTTGGCACAGGAAGGGCCGAGGGGTTTGACACAGCACGACACAACTCTCAGAAGGTTTAGACAGAGAGTTCACGCTGGACGAGGGACAAAGTATAAAAGGTGCATAAAACGAACTCGGTGAAAGCCAGAGAACTGAAGTGGAGCATGCACTGTTATTCCAACGCAATGATATTCAGTATTTTAAGAAAAAAAGTCATAATTTGTAATGAAATAAAACAGTGTGCAGCTGAGGGGTAGGGTTATTTTCCCACAATGCAATGCACAAAGGAAATAGATGATGATAAGATGCAAAAAATGTTTGTTTTTTTTAAAGTTGCAAAGGGTGATAACACAGCTCCAAAAGTGTGTTACAACAGTGTGTGTGTGCTGTAAGGTTCAGGGACACACACCAGTGGTAAAGCTTCAATCCAAGTGCATCAAAATTAAAAACTATAAAGTCCGGTGTGCTGCAGACACATGGTGTTGTGTGTTTATAGCTCCTGGAGATGCAAATACAGAAACAGGTGATTTCACTGATTAACATATTTCTCAGAGAGGAGGGCTGAGCAAGGAGACACACACACACACCCACAAGCGCGTGTGTTCTGCCCTGTGCTTTGTGAGGAGAACAGTCTGTATCGATCTGACCTTAATTAAATGTTCTGACCTATATTTTATTGTTTTGAAGGCAGTTTAACTTTCAGCTTTCAGAAACAGGTCTGGGGTCATTTCGTTTAAAGATGCACAACACTCGTAGCGTTGTCAGGGGGGCAAATTTGCCTACATGCAATAAATAATAATTCAACAGAGATACTTTTAAAGTCTTATTTGAACCGCGGTGAGGAAGTCGAAGAAGTGAACAAAGAGCTGTTTTAACAGCTGTGGGTAAACAGGCCGTGACTGCTCTCTGTAAAATCACTGAGACTGACAAAGGAGAGGCTGGTTAGTGGTCACACACACCGGCCTCAGACTCACACAAGTTCACCACACCAGCAGCAGCAGCAGCAGCAGCAGCAGCAGCAGCAGCACTGTTTAAGTGTTATGAGACCAACAAGCAGCCCACACAGACACAAAGCCACAGTTTCACATTTTCTCCTGGACACTTTTTTCTTTCTTTCTTTCTCATGTTGACCTTCTCTGTATTTAAAGGGGCGTGGCTACAGGCGAGGAGCTTTGCAGCGGCCGTATTGTTTGGCCTGAGCTGACTGTGGAGAGCCTTTGTAGGCCCATTGGGGGTGAGGAGGAGGAGGAGGAGGAGGAGCAGGGCAGAGTTTGGGGAGGAGGAGGAGGAGGAGGAGGAGGAGGGAGGGGGGCAATGTGGCTTCGCACCAGGCTGGAATTAGTATTCTCCTACTATTCCCAGAGGACAGGCACACCCCCACTCCCCTTTGTCCTCCTTTCACGACACACACACGCTCGATATTTCTCAAGGTATAGTTTCATCTGTAGTTTGGGGTTTTATCTTTAATTATTCACTGAAACTCTCATTTATCACTTTAGCTTCAACGTGTCAGTCGCTGACAGCTGCCCCCGAGTACGAACACACCACCGTTTTCAACTCCTAAATCCAGTCACTAAGCTGTGTGTGTCTGTGTGTGAGTGTGTGTGTGTGTGTTTTCACTTCCTGGATGTTTCCCTCTTCCTTGTTTACAGTGATTTCACTACAGATAACTCCAGGGAACTTAGAGCTTGTTTCCATCTGAGTTACACTCTTGAATCATTTTATATTGTTGTGTGTGTGTGCGTGTGTGTGTGACTGCGGTTGTAAACTGACCACAGGACAGTAATAAAACCTGCACTCAACTGTCAGCTTTAGGGTGAGGTTAAGTTTCTGGACAATGTAACTTAACTGTTAACATTTATACTAAATAAAATGTAACACTTTGACACTTTTAGTTTTTTTTTTTAAACTAATAAGATACAGTGATTAAAAATAAGTCGATTAAATTGAAGCCATGGTCCTTTAACTGAAAATCCAGCCACTTAACATGAAAATAGTCATTTCCCTGCCTCCTACGCTTTCTATTAAAACTAATGCATTTTTTTTCCTTCTCTTTTTTTTTTATAGTGAGAAATCATTTGCAAAGACAATATCAAACAGGTTGCAGCGCGGTGAGCAGCTCAGGCTCATTTGTTCCAGTGCGTTGGGGTGGGAGGGGTAAGGGGGGGTGGGGGCTGTTGATCTGTTAATTGGCTGGATTTAGAGGAGCGGGGCGCGCGCACGGCTGCTCTCTCCTCTCCGCCGCTCCGCCTGTTTAGCGGCACTGATCCGTCCAGCCTCGTTACCACCACAAAGTCCCCGCTATACTCATTACCAAACCAAAAGGGGAAGGAAGAGTTTCGACTCCCCCCACCCCACCAAACCCCCCCCCCCCCCCCCCCCCCTCTCTCTTTTTTCTCTCTTTCTTTTACTATGCAATCAACTCGGGGGAGAAGGAGAAGGAGAGAGACAAGCATGGCAGGAATTCGGCCGCTTCACTCTTCCGATTGCCGGGGGTGGTAGTGGAGGTGGTGGTGGTGGTGTTAGAGGAGGAGGGAGGTGGGGGCGGGGGGGCAGTGCGGAACAAAAGCTTCATTTTCCGTAAAGAAAAGGGGAAATCACAGCTGCTCGGAGCCCTAATGATTTCTGTTTTATTTGCTCGCTGGCTCGTACCCTCCCTTTCCTCCTTTTTTCTCTCTCATTGTGGGGGGGGGGGGTTCCAGGCTGCAGCCGCTGCATGCGCGTCCTCAGCCACATGTATCATCATCTGAGCCCCGGAGCGGATGGAAGAGGAGGAGGAGGAGGAGGAGGAGGATGATGGAGGGATGGAGCGGAGGACAGGCAGCTATTTCAGCCCCAGCTGTTCGGCACCGAGATGCTGACATTTCACCCTATCAGTTTAATTACTGTTGCCATGGCAGCGGAGTTGCTGGTAAAGGCCAGTAACGGATTTAACACAGAGACTCAATTTGCCATGCAGCTCTCTCTCTCTCTCTCTCTCACACACACACACACATACACACACATAACAGAGACCGGGGCTCCGTTGTGAACGCGGTCACATCGCCTGTATAGCCTATCAGCTGTATGATCACACACTATAACACTACACAACACCGGAGTGTGTGACGGGAGTGTGTGTTGTGTTATTTCTTATCAGAGAGGAAACAGCACATGATGGATCGGATCAGCAGCAGGTCACACAGAGATGTGATGTTGTGGTGTCCTACAGCTCTAACTTGTCCGTCGCAGGGCATGCACACTGCAAAAAATAATAAAACAACACACACAACGCGAGTAGCCCGAAGAGGCAAAGAAGAAGAGGAGGAGAGGAGAGGAGAGGAGAGAGGAGGAGAGGAGGAGGGGGGAAGACGTCTTACCGAAACTTTTCTCCCTTTTCTGCATTTGTTGAGCCGCTGAAGCAGCCGAAGCGCCAACCACCATGCAACCCACCCGAAGCCGCCTGGTCCCGGAGAGAGAGAGAGGAGCTTATGCGCTGCGCAGGGAAAAGACTGGAGGGATCAGGGCTTTGTTAAAGAGAGAGAGAGAGGGAGGGAGAGGGAGAGAGAGAGAGAGAGAGAGAACAATCCAGCACGGCGACCAGAGAGGAATGAAAAGAAGGGGGGAAGCACCGGCTAACAACACACACACAGACACACACACGCGCAGACACACTAAAAAAAAAAGAAAAAAATCGCAGACGGGGGGGCTGTTTCCTTCTAGAGCGTCACGCGGCTTCATCACCGTCCGGACGGAGGAGCTGCGCGTGCGGAGCGATGCAGGCAGCGAATGACAGGACGACAAAGAGACGGTGGTGATGATGATGATGATGGTGGTGGTGATGATGGTGATGATTCTCATCCGCCGCGGTGCAGAGACCGTCTAATCCGCGCTGGTCACCTAATCACACACACTCACACACACACACACACACACACACACACACACACACACACACACACACACACACACACACAGGCTCCATGCTGCATGCTGCTCCACTAATTAGCGCTTTGACGTGCCACCGGTCATCGCGCGCATACACACACACACACACACACACACACACACAGCGGCAGGAGGGGACGGTTCAACCTGTTCACCACCATGAACCTGCTCTTTGAAAACTCTCAGTTCCCTCACACACACAATTCAATTTCACAACATTGCATATAAGATCTATGGAATGAAAATAATCTGCCCTTTAAAAAAAAAAGAAAAGAAAGAAAAAAAAAGATTAAAACTAGGCTAAATAGTGCCAGGCAAGAAGCAATATGCAAATGCTAATATCCCATAATAACAATAGTAGTCCTCATCTCGCTCACCTTTCTCAACAAGTTCAGTAGAAGTCTCAACTCCAGCCGCGGGTTTCCAGCTCCAGACCCCGCCCCCCAACTCTCTCTCTCTCTCTAAGAGGAGAAAAAGTTTAGCAGACTGACACCGCGCGTTGTGCTCGCACCGCGCCGATCTTCAGGATGGAAAATAATGAGCTCCACATGGATCAGGAGGAGAGCGAGGTTGTAGAGTGGTCTAGTACCACCAGCACCACCACCCAGCTACAGGTGTTCATCCGCGCAGGAGCAGCAGAGAGAGGCTCAGTCCCCATGCATCAGAGACTGAGTGTGGAGATACCGAGGGGGAAGTCAAGCTTTATTATCTCCGAACCCCCCCAATCCCTCACCGGTGAGCCATTACACCGCCACGATAAGGTCATTCATTTATTACAAGACGCTCCACTAGAACTGAGAAGCATGCAACGCGCGCGCGCCCCCCGGAACGCCCACTTTTTTTTTTTCATTCCAACGTCCTTCAATCTTTAGGAGGAGGAGGGGGGGGGGGGGGTCTCGTTTTCATTCTACAGACAAGAGACTCAGGTGGGTTTGTTTTAGAGGTGCACGCGCAGCAGCTGGCAGCGTCACAAACAAGTTGTTATCGCGATGGTTTTAATTTAAGGTGGTGATTTAAAGATGCTGCTGAAGGAGGGTGGTGGTGGGGGGGGGGGGCAGCTTCTGACATATGACTGACAGCTCTCCTTAACAAATTACATCAGAGATTATTATTCAGGGCTGTTCAGATCTGCATGTGCACAGCTGCACCCAAACCAAAACACACATACACAGGCGCGCGCACACACACAGCTCTTCCAAAAACCACATGGCACCGCGGCGTGATTGAAGGCATGGGGGTTTATTTCAGTCATGCAGGCAGACTGATGCGTCTTCATGCACCTTCTACAAGAGGACTGTGGCAGTCAATCACGCGTGTTTGTGGTTTCCATGTTGTGTGTGTGTGTGTGTGTGTTTGTGTGTGTGTGTGTTTGTGTGTGTTTTTCATTAGGATCAATGAGAGATTAATCTGAGAAAATAAAAAGATCAGAGTGCAAACAGGAGGCAGATCTAATGTGGACAACTAAATCAATCTTTTGCTGAGGACATTGATTCCTGTTTCCTCTTGGCATTCTTGCCCCCCCTATAACGCGCGCACACACACACGCACGCACGCACTCACGCACGCATCATGTGAGGTCCCGAGCTCCACTAACTAACTGTGTGAGGCTGCCCGGACTGATTATCTCCCCTCCACAGTCTTTATTTAAATCATTCCTGTAATTAAAGGAGGGAATTATTCTTCGCCCTGTTATTGCGCCGCGTGGACGAGGCCGGGATGAGGGCCCACATGTCCCCCCCCACACACACACACACCCCCTCACACCTCACACCTCACTTCCGCCTTTTTTTCTTTTTTCTCTCCCTCTACCTACCTACTACCTCACGACTTGCCATTGCATACACATCTACACACACCTCACTGTGTTCCAGTCCACAGCCTGACAAGTTAATGGTTGGCATGCGGCTCCAGCCTAAAATGCAGGCGATAATGAGATGGGTCATAAAATGCTCTCCGCGCCATTATGAGTGATGAGATGCATTAAAGTTGACAGGGTATTACCTGCCAGTAATTAGGTTTTGTCATGGATTGAATTATTTCAAGGCGGCCTATCTTGGTAATCATGCAATTTGCTGCAGAGTGTGTATAGTGTGTGTGAGGCAAGGCTGGCTGCTGCCACCTCTCTCTCTTCTCTTCTCTTCTCCCCACCACCACCACTCCACCTCCCTCCACCTCCTCTCCACCCCCGGTGCCCTTCCACTCTCCTTTCACTCGCTGCGTTCCGCGAATTATTCATCCTCCGTTTGAATGGAAGATGGAGACAGAAAGGCAGCGGTGGAGAAGTGGATGGATGGATGGATGGATGGATGGATGGATGGAGGAGGGACCGTCACATGGCGCGGATCGAGTCCCCCTCAAATTCATCCATAAACGGAAACACGCACATCCACACAGCGGTCGTATCTGCGCAAACGGGGAGCGGAGAGGAGACGCTGGATGTTTGTATACCTGACCTCAACCACACACACACACACACACACACACACACACACACACACACACACACACACACACACACACACACACACACAATGGAGAAATATGATGAGAGCGCGCGGACCTGCACACCGACAGCCGCGTCCTCGGCGGCGGCGGAGGATGAGGATGGAGCCTGATCGGAAGAAGAAGAAGAGGAGGAGAGAGAGAAGCCAGACCATCAGTGTGATGATGCTTCCTCCTCAGCAGCAGACCAGACCATACAGCTGTCTGTGTTTATGTCGCCCGACGCGACGCTCCTCGCGCGCAGCCGTCGCTCTGAACTCCCCAACCACAGAAACACACAAAAGAGACCGAGCACCGAGCACCGGGCACGTACCTTGAAGTGAAGCCAGGGATGCCCCGAAAAAACAACCGGCCGCTGCCTCCTGTTTCCGCTGTCTTCTGCTTCTCCTGACTTTGGATCAAAGTGTCCACGAAGGCAACTTTCTTTTTTTCTTTCTTCTTTCTGTTGTTGTTGTTTTTATCTTCAAACTCCAGATTGTCTAACAGGAGGAGAGGAAAAAAGAAAAAACTTGGCGAGAAGAAGTTGGGAACAGTTTTCTTCTCTGCTCAAGTTGTTGGGATGTCAGATCAAACTAAACTCCGCTTTTTCTTCTTTTTTTTCTCTTCTTTTTCTTCTTCTTCTTTCACCCCCCGCGGCTCTCTGCGCGTCCCGGACCCGGCTCACAGCTCACAGGGCGTCTGTCTCCCCCCTTGTTGCTTCCTCACCTTCTTCTCCCTCCCGCCCTGCACTGTCTCGCGTGTCTCTCCCTGGTTTCTCTGGCAGGGAAAAGCGGTGGAGAGTCGAGCCTCCTCTCCTATTTAAGCCCCTCCACCAGGTCCCCAGTCAGCAGCACACTCCAGCTCATCCAAGAAGCTGACAAGCACCGTTAGGGAAGGCAGCGCATGTTGCTCTAATGGACCTCATTAAGCTCTACTTACAGATGTTCTCTTAACATAATTGATCTGCAGCGAGTTGAGAGGACGGCAACCTATTCCCCAGCCCCCAATTATGGCCCGGTAATTAGATCCCCAACCTCCAGCTCTCCACACTCACCCTTCTAACATTCCGAAATATCAAAGTATCTTTCTCTCAAAGCGACCGCCCCCCTCCCCTCCTCCCCTCCTCCCTCCACCTCCTCCTCCCCACCACCTCACCTCCATGTCTCCTCCCCTCCCTCCCTCCCTCGCTCCCACCCACAAGACACTATTGACAGTCAGATCTGCTAACCTTTGTAGTGTAGCCAGACTTAGCAGTGCACTGACTCCAACTGACAGAGCTCACTCACTCTTCTATTCCTCCTTTCTCTCTCTCCTTTGCCTTTCTTTTTTCTCCCCCCTCTCTCTCTCTGTCTATACCCTTTGGGAGACGGAGATAGAGAAAGAGAGACGGAGTGAGTGGCACAGATGGAGAAAGAAAGAGAAAGAGAAAGGGAGGGGGAAAATAAGTTAGCACTTTCCATAATGGTTGTAATGATAATATCTGTCAGGGGAAAATCTTTTTTTTTTCCATAGTGTCTTTTATCTTAAATAATTCCTGTGATGGCAACTTTGAACAGTGGGGGTGAGGGGGTGGGTGGGTTGCTGGGAACCAATGGATAGTGATTGTGCAGCTTTTTATAATGCCAATCAGTGCCACTCCTATCACCCATCTAATTAGCCAGACTGCTAAAACAGAAAAGCACTTGACGCATGAAAAAAATCAGTGGCGGGGTGTCGTCGTCGAGTGTTTTTACCGAGCAGGCCGTGTTGGATGGGATGTTCACATGTATTCGTGTTGTCACGTTTGTACTGCGCGTAATTTTTTTCTGGATGTCTGGATGTGTGACCCAGATTGAAGTGTTGCTTTAGATGTGTTTGCACAGCAATACACATCAGCACCGTGGAAACCGTATAGGTCTTAATACAAGGCCCTGTGGCTCCTGAGTGGAGGATGTACGTATGTCTTCATGTAGCCTACATTAGTACACTGCAAAAACTCAAAATCCTTCCAAGAATATTTGTCTTATATCTTGTCAAAATGTCTCATTTATAGTCAAAACTAATCTCTTTCCACTTAAAATAAGATTCATCATCTAAAAATGAACTTGTTTTTAGATCATTTTCATTTGTGTCAAACAAATTTTCACTTGAAATAAGTAAAAAAAATCTGCCAGTGAAAGCAAGTTTTTTGTGCTTGTAATAAGAAATAAAAATTCTCTCCACTATCAGATTTTTCTACTCATTTCAAGTGAAAATCTGCTTGAAAGAAGTTAAAAAGTGTCTAAAAACAAGGTACTTTTTAATGTGATGAGTCTTATTTTAACCTCTTAGGGCTTAGCGGCCACATACGTGGACAGCACTTTTTAGCTCTTATGTCCATATTTGTGTTCACTGCTGAATTGGGGGTGTTGTGGACACATACTTGGGCACTTACACTGCCATCTGGTGGTGTCAGAAGAGTCAAGCATATTACGGTAAAAATTCAATATGGCGGCAAACACAAGGGAAGATTCAAGTGGCCGCTCCATACACAAACATCGACCAGGTAAGAATTCCTGTCTTATTTTATGGCTTATTCTTATTTAGATATTTATAGGAGTGTTGGACATTTGTTATGACAAGCAAATTTGGAAAAAAAAAAGTAAAAATAAGAACTTAGCATGTCGCTAAACGTGAAGTACACATATGTGTACTTATGGACTGAAGCTCCTCGAAACAGCTAAAATGCTTGTAAACATGCACACATGTAAAATGAGAAAAAAAGTATCTCTGGTGCAGCTAAAAAGCTGTACATTGTCTAAATGTAATAAATAACAATTCAATCACTAAATACATATATACATACATAGATCAGTTGGGTTAAAAATGTCAGTAAAATGTAATATGCTAGTAAACTAAACTAGCTTGAAGCTAACTCTGGTGCAGCTAAAAAGCTGTACATTGTCTAAATGTAATAAATAACAATTCAATCACTAAATACATATATACATACAATGGTACAATGTACTGTACAGCTTTTAGCTGCACCAGAGTTAACTGCAAGCTAGTTTGGTTTGATTTTAGTAAAATGTAATATGCTAGTAAATAAACTAAACTAGCTTGCAGTTAACTCTGGTGCAGCTAAAAGCTGTACAGTACATTGTACCATTGAAATAATTTACAAATAAATAATGCATAACTACATGAATGACATTGATTTGTATTTGATTTTATCATGTTTTTATTTCCAGAGCGTTTTTCTGTGGAAAAAGCTTTGGAGCTACTTGGGTTAATTGATGGAGAGAACTCAGATTTGGACTTGTCTGACAACGATGATCCCATCCTGGATGAAAATTACCAACCATCACCACAGGAGCAAAGTAGCAGTGATGATGAGGGTAACAGTAGTGATGATGAGGACCCCATTCTTGAGCCCACTGAGCACAGCAGAGGACGTAAACGTCTCCGCGATGCAGATAATGGTTAGCCAAGACCCAGTAGATTTTTGTTTATGTTATGTAGTGGCCTCAGGGCTACGTGAAGGATTGGAGGCAAAATGCTTATTTACAACACTTGTTGACAGGTTCATTGACAGGGACAGAGAGTACAGGGACAGTTTCATCTCGCACTCCCAGACGTCGACGTCGAACTGAAACGATTGAGACTGATAGCTCAGAAGATGACTCTGAGGAGCCAACACCAGGACCAAGCCAGACCAAAAAAAAGAAAAACGCAGAGTCCAAACAAGGTAATTGTTATAATGTTAGCACGCCTTGAGGGTAAATCTTCAAATTTCAAGTAAACGTCAACACAGATTCAAGTATTTTATGCACCAATACACCTCATGTGCTTACATGGGTAAAATGTAACTTACTGCAATAAATACTATTTTATTCTGATTCTGTTTGTGCAGGACGTGGAATACGCTGGAAGGCTACTCCATTGATGCCAAACCTTGCAGAGTATCAGCATCAGGACGAAACTGATCTAGACAGACATGGCTGGACCCCATTAGACTATTTTGAACAGTACATAGATAGAGATCTGATGACAATGATTTCAGAATGTTCTAATGTCATGTCACTGTCTAAGAGTGGGGACCCACTCAACATGTCAGTCGATGAGGTTTACCACTTTTTTGGTGCCTGTATTTTGATGTCCTGCATCCGATACCCAACCATTAGGATGTATTGGTCCAAAGCCTTGAAAATCACTGCCATCACTGACAGATTCACGCGTGCCAGATTCTTCAAACTGAGGGGAGCAATAAAAGTGGTCATTGATGATGATGTGCCTGAAGACCTGAGGAAATTGGACAAATTCTGGAAGGTGAGGCCTTTCCTGGATCGGATTCTGCGAGGCTGCACGTCTCTGAATCGACCTGATTGCGCATCTATTGATGAGCAGATGATCCCTTTCACGGGAGCCTGTCCGTGCAGACAATATCTGCCAATGAAGCCAAACCCAGTTGGCATAAAGAACTTTGTTTGTGCTACAGCAGATGGCATTGTGCTTGACTTTGAGCTCTATCAAGGTACAAATTCACTGATTGAGAAGGTCGAAGAACCCGAGGGCCTGGGTTTGGGAAGCTTAGTCATCGAGCGCCTGTGTCAAACTCTGCAACGTGGCACAAAAGTGTACTGTGACCGGTTCTTCACCACCATCAAAAGTGCGCAACAAATGATGGAGAAAGAGCTGTACATAACTGGTACAATAATGAAGAACCGACTCGCTGGAGCGAACCAGAAGTTACCCAGTGACAAAGTCATGAAAAACGCAGGAAGAGGTACCTCATCAGAAGTGTCCGCTGAAGATGGAAAGTTGTGTGTAGTGAAGTGGTACGACAACAAACCAGTATTGATGATGTCTGTTGTTCATGGTATACAGCCTGAAGACACCTGCCAGCGCTGGGACAAGAAGTTGAAACAATATGTCACTGTCTCGCGACCAAGCATTGTCCGTGAGTACAACATCAAGATGGGTGGAGTTGACTTGGTGGATAGAATGATCAGTTACTATCGCATGAGCACCCGTACTAAGAAGTGGACAATGCGGATGGTAATGCACTTCACAGATCTGGCATTAGCCAACAGCTGGCTACTCTACCGCAAAGACCATGCAATATGTACTGGACCAAAGACAAGACCCATCCAGTTCCTTCAGTTCCGTATGGAAGTGGCAAAGACCCTCTTGGCCCAGCATCACAGTGCAGATGCTGACCTATCGGAACAATCAGAGGAAGAAGATTCAAATCAAGGGGTAAAACGTCATGTGACAGAGTTGCCCCATGTCTCGGCCCGCAGGAGGGCTAATGCCCACCTCCCAGAGATGATTGGCCTGAAGAATGCGATGCGCTGCAGACAACCAGGCTGCACTGGAAGAACCCGAGTGCGTTGTGTGACCTGCAAAGTGTTCTTGTGCTTGCAAACCGAACGCAACTGTTACTCAGCCTTTCACACATAGGTGATGGCAGTGATTACTGTGTGTGTGTGTGTGTGTGTGTGTGGGTGGGTGTGTGTGTGTGTGGGTGGGTGTGTGGGTGTGAGCGTATGCGATTAGTCACATTCCTCCTCCAACTCCTCTCTTCTCAGATTCTGTGAAGGTCATCAGGTCGCACCCTTTCACATTTTTTTTACATTACGAATACAAAATTTCACATGAGCCATACTGTAACTGTGACTGTCAAAAAGGGGCGACATTTTTGTTTTTTTCTCTATGATGTGTTTTCATTTTGTTTTTGTTTTTTTCACTATGACGTTCAAAACGCATTAGTAGCCTGATTCAACTGTCACAATTTAAAAAAATTATTTGAATGTTTTATATTTTGTTACAGGCATACAATGTCATTCTGCAACTGTTTGTAGCTTTTCAAATGATCCATGCAGCAGTTTTAACTGTCCAAAAGGGGCAGAAATGCAATGTTTCCATGTTGTTTTTACTTGCTGATATTCAAAACATGTTCAAAAATGTGTGTGTATGTGTTATTAATACATGCAAAAGCAGTCAGGAAAAAAACTGCTGTGTTCAAGGTGGAAATAAAGAATTTTTCATTCTATAACACAAAGGTGACTTAATTGTGTTTTATGGAAATTCGGAACAAGAGTCCACATATGTGGACATCATTTTTCTCAAAAAGTACATCATATCAAAAGATGATGCTTAGTTTTTATTCTAATTAGGTTCCAATAAGCCCAAATAGCAAAGAGAAATAAAAAATGCATGTAAAAAAACTCCTTGGGCCTTAGGAGGTTAAGTACAATGAGATTTGTTTTGACTAGAAATAAGACAAATATTATTGGTAAGATTTTGAGTTTTTGCAGTGTATATATATTGTTGCTATAGGAAGTATGTATCTATGTATCTATCTACTGTATGTCTAGCTACAAACTGTGATCCTTATTTTTCACTCACATTACTGTCCCCAAAAACTGTTAACAGCACGTTGACCACACTGTTACACTGGTTTTCATAATTACCATTAACACACTGTCATAATAGATTTATGACTGTCTTGTTTACACCATCCTGCCCCCCCTGAAATGCTAACGAGAGCACTCAATGTGGGTAAATCCGCCAGAGAAAATAGTCCTCAACAAGTGCACTCATTCCATTTAACTGAGTAGTACTTCAAGTGTTTCAGTTTGTACTGCAATGCCCGCTTTTCAAGCCACAGAAGCACTCACTGACATTTTGTGGCAGCATTATGAGAAAGCAGCACACCAATATATGATGTTGTTTACATCCAGGTAAATGTAGCCAGCTACGTGCAAGGTAAAGGGCCTGTGTGGTTATTTAGGCCAGAGGTTTTCAAAATGTGGGGAAGTGAGCCCCGCCTCCCATCCCCTCACTACACTGCAGGTCTTCATTTCTTTGAAACATCTTATTAAAATACATTTTTATCATCTTTACTTTTTCTTTTCAAATCACATTTTGATCAAAATTACATAATACACATTGCAAGACCCTTTAGTCAAATTTCACTTAAGTCAAATAACTATTTGACACATCAAAGTGAGTCAGACACCAAAGGAAATCACTGCTTTCCATTCACTCTCAACATTGTGCGTAAAGCTGTGGACACATTTTAGGTGTTTTATTGTGTATTATGAAATAACTCCTGTCTGCAGAGCTGTGTAAGTCATGGCCATTGTTCTGCGATATACAATGTGACAAAAAAGGTGCACTTAGGCTGTATTCAAATCATCCATATGACTACCATTGCACAATAAGCAGAGTGTATGTTCAAAATGTGCCGGCCTATAAACACATATAACTCTCTTGATAATGTGTCCTTAAAATAACAGTGACACTGTGACAGATAATAGTACAAGTGTGTTTATTATTTTAATGGCGTGGGCACTGGACAATAAAGTGACACCAGCGTCACTGTAAAACGAGCAAAGACTCATGCCTTCTGCCACTGCTGCACTGGGTGTACACTGTAAAAACTCAAAATCTTTCCAAGAATATTTGTCTTATTTCTTCTAAAAATGTCTAATTTCTAGTCAAATCTAAACTCTTTTCACTTAAAAAAAGACTCATCACCTAAAAATGGACTTGGTTTGAGATCATTTTCATTTGTTTCAAACAAATTTTCACTTGAAATAAGTAGAAAAATCTGCCAGTGAAAGCAGGTTTTTTGTGCTTCAAGGAAGAAAAACTATCAGATTTTTCTACTTATTTCAAGTGAAAATATGCTTGAAAGAAGTAAAAAGTGTCTAAAAACAAGCTACTTTTTAATGTGATAAGTCTTATTTTAAGTATAATGAGATTTGTTTTGACTAGAAATTACATTTTGACCAGAAATAAGACAAATATTCTTGGTAAGATGGTGAGTTTTTACAGTGTAATATACAGTGGCATGCAAAAGTTTGGGCACCCCTGGTAAAAGTGTCTGTTAATGTGAACAGTGAAGCAAGTGGAAGATGAAATGATCTCCAAAAGGCAAAAAGTTAAACATGAAACACTCTTTTGCAATATTTTAACCAGTGTATTATTTTAGAGTGAAAAAGGGAAACAAAACAGCAGCCTGCAAATAAATAGGAAACCCAGGAGACTTGAGCTCTCAGATAAATTAAGCGTATAGCGTTAGTTCTGGCAGGCCATGACGTCAAGCTCTAATCAGCACAGCGTAACTGTCTTCACCTGTGCAGGTCAGCTGATGGCTCAGCTGACTCCCCTATTGGGGAACTGCATTCAGGGCGCGCTGTTTAAACTGCTGTAGCCCGACGTCACCTCCCTTGCTGCTGCTGCTTCCTCTGCCGGCTTTTTTGCAAGACGGGCTCCCGCATGAGGGAAGGATCGCTGGTTGTGTTCGTGCTCGCCCTGCTGCTCCCGATGTCGTCGCCCCGTCCACGATGCGGACCCGCGGCGGCTGGCGCGGTGTCGTGTCATGGGGCTTCAGCGAAGCTCTGGAACGGAGGACGCCGTCTGCGACGACGGGGGAGGGGGGCTCCTTCTCTCCGTCGGGGCTCTCACCTGGCAGGTGGGGGCGGCGTCACACACAGCTGTTCCATTGACCGGCGACGGCTGATTCCGGGGCTGTGGAGTTTCTGTTTGCCAGCGATGCTGCCAAGCGGTCGGAGCGTCACACAAGGAACGGTTTGCTTTATTCTTAATTTGCGCTGGGTTTCAACCTCCATAGCGATAATACAGAATCATATTTGGCATTGAATTATTCACTGACGCAGCTCCTTTTGCGGGTTTTGGGGGGTTCGTCTATTTCCTTTTAAATGGGCTACATTTATTTCCAACTTAAATAGCCTCCTGACATCTCTTGTTGCTAGAGGGTCAGGGATTTGCCGGCGTGGTCGTTTTGGGGGGTTTTCTTTGCTCCCTGTTTTCTTGTCTGTAACAACATCTATTGCACGTCTGTCCGTCCTGGGTGAGGGATCCCTCCTCTGTTGCTCACCCTGAGGTTTCTCCGATTTTTCCCTGTTAAAAGGGTTTTCCATGGAGTTTTTCCTCAGTCGATGTGAGGGTCTAAGGACAGAGGATGTTGTTACGATGCCATGTAAAGCCTTTGAGACAAACTGTTTGTAAAAACGGGCTATACAAATAAAATTGCCTTGCCTTACTGCGCCTGTCAATAGAGCATTCTAGATGCACAAAAAGCTATGAGCCTTTCATTGTAAATAATTGATTTAATATTATTATTGTTATTATTATTAATAATGGTTATTATTATTGTAAAAATTATTATTGTTAAGAGGTAGCGTGTGGCTTATTCCCTATTAAATTTTATAGGCAAAAATTAATTCCATTCTAGATAGCCTCCTGGCATCTCTTAGCAGAGGTTCCAGGATTTGCCGGTGTGGTTGTTTTGGGGGTTTTCTTTGCTGCTGCGCTCCCTGCTTATGCCGTTCATGATGGCTCGTGAAGGGCAGGAAGGTGCTCTTCCTGCCTCAGGCTTTCCACGCAAGCGCGTGGAAGAGCAGGGGGTCCCAGAACAGTACCATACCGCCAAATTAAACTGTGCAAGTAAATAAATATTATTTTGACATAGTGGTCCTGACAGAAATTAAGCGTATAGCGTTAGTTCTGGCAGGCCATGACGTCAAGCTCTAATCAGCACAGCGTAACTGTCTTCACCTGTGCAGGTCAGCTGATGGCTCAGCTGACTCCCCTATTGGGGAACTGCATTCAGGGCGCGCTGTTTAAACTGCTGTAGCCCGACGTCACCTCCCTTGCTGCTGCTGCTTCCTCTGCCGGCTTTTTTGCAACCCACCTCCGCCCCAGCTCCTCCTGTCATTATATCTTGTTGGTTGCTCTGCTCTGTCTGGGTTTTCTTTGCTGCTGCGCTCCCTGCTTATGCCGTTCATGATGGCTCGTGAAGGGCAGGAAGGTGCTCTTCCTGCCTCAGGCTTTCCACGCAAGCGCGTGGAAGAGCAGGGGGTCCCAGAACAGTACCATACCGCCAAATTAAACTGTGCAAGTAAATAAATATTATTTTGACATAGTGGTCCTGACAGAACTTTGACCAAGGTATCAGACAAGATACCTATACCAAGATACTATACTAACTATAGGGTGGCCAAACCTTTGCTGCGGGCCCTTTTACTTTTCTGTCAAAATGTAAATGATGAAAAGAAAAGAAAAAAAAATGTTTAAAATGTAAAAGGAATGTGTCATCTGGAGATCATTTCATCTCCCACTTGCTTAACTGTTCACATTAACAGAAATCTTGACCAGGGGTGGCCAAACATTTACATGTCATGTGGGCATGTGATGTAAAGAGGAATTAACATTATAGACTAGGTCCTATAGCTGCTAAAAATGTAGCCACTGATACCTGCTAACCAAGTGTTTAGTGCTATGTATTCCTGGTTTATTTATTCTTTATTTTAAACATCTTCCCTGATGTTCTCTGGTGACACCCAGGTGGGGCATACCTCACATTCAGAACACAACAGATTTTGACTCTTTACATGCTGGATTAAATGGGAGAAGTTTAAGGTTTTCTTCGGTGTGTATAATGTTATGAAAATGTGGAACCATGATTTTTTCCCTAACCCAAACCAAGTAGTCTTGGTGTATGAACCTATAGCTGAACTTATATCATACAGAAAAACAAGGCGAGTCAACTCTGTATAAAAGTAAATAAATACCAGCTTTTGATTCACACTGAAGTTGAACCGAGGTCTCCTGGGGAAAAGTCAAAAAGCTTGACCCATTCATCCATCACCACCTCCTCCCTATGTGGCCTTCACTCACTCTTCATACTATCTTTCCTGACCTCTCAGAGCTTCTCTCCTATAGTGTTAATAAGCACCGGAAGGCAGCGGACATTTAGAACAGCAATGCACCACACAAATCTGGTCCAAATGGTCCCACGCCATGTCTATGCAATCTCTGGCATATGAGCTGCAATTCATGAACTTTCAGTGCTGCAAATTAGCATCAGTGAAAGTAATAAGTATGAAAAGTTAGCATTAATATATTCACAGGGCTTTCATTAACGGTCTGCTGCAGTCTCACCAGACACAAATTCACTAGGATGCGTTCAAGGCCCCTGTTCAGACCTGGTACTAACATCCCTCTCAGGTCATCTGAGCACAAGTGCACAGCTCTGAATAAAGGTGTCAGATTGGTTAAAAGCAATAACGTTTACATTACCAGTCAAAGGTTTGGGCACACCTTCTGAGTCAATGGTTTTCCTTAATTTTTAATTACTCTCTACTTAAGACACTGACACTTTAAAGGAACACACCTTTTGCTTTGATTGCAGTTTTTCACGCTCCTGACATTCTGTCATCAGCTTCAGTCCCAGAGTTTCCAGTGGTGCTGAGCACTCTGTGGTCCTACTCAACCCGAAACGTCTGTGTGGCATTTTTTAAAAAAACTTTATACCTCATTAGAAATTAAGCATCCAGTTTTTGTTCATGTGATTTGAGCGTGTTGTCTCCCATTTATAACCTACTCATCCCAACCCCTCTTAGTCGGGTTAAAGGGATAGTTCAACAATTTGGCAAATTGACCCATTGCCATAATCCCTATAGTCATAGTAGTAGGTTCGTTACCTTTATTTGTCGGTGCAAGCTATTTTCAGAACGGCGGAGCAGAGCTGCAAGCTGCTCAGAGCTACGCTACGGAGGCTAATGGGATTTCTTGGTTTCCCTCATCAAACTCATCAAATACACAATCCAACAACTCCAAAACGCTCTGGTGGACAAGTTGTGACCTGCACATTCACCACGCTATGAGATAACAACAGAACGTTACGAGACAGAGTTGTTTTCGAGGTAAATTCATGCAAAACAAGTGATGCGCATCTCCATCGGGGGCAGTTTTTCGGCAAGCAGTCTCTGCATGACAACTCTGTCTCGTAACTTTCCAGTATTATCTCATAGCGTGGTGAATGTGCAGGTCACAACTTGTCCACCAGAGCATTTTGGAGTTGTTGGATTGTGTATTTCATGAGTTTGATGAGGGAAAACAAGAAATCCCATTAGCCTCCTTAGCGTAGCTCTGAGCAGCTCATGGCTCTGCTCTGCCGTTCTAAAAACATCTTGCACCGACAATTAAAGGTAACAAACCTACTGCTAAGACTATAGGGATTATGGCAATGGGCCAATTTGGGTAACACTTGTTTTAATTAACACATCTGTGTTTACAACATGCGTGCCTTCATAGTTTTGATGTTTTAAGTATGAATCCACAATGTAGAAAGTAATACAGATGAATAAAAACCAATACATGAGAAGGTGTGTCCAAACTTTTGACTGGTTGCATATGAAGCAGGGAAGTAAGATCCAATCACAAGTGGTCACTGAAGACAAGTTATAAGGCAGGTATGAGACGTGCTCAGTGTGACCCCTTATGATGGGATCACTGAAGATTCATGTTTATGCAGATCTTAAAAGGAGAGGAAACCAAGCAGGCAGACCCCTGAAGCCTTGACACAGATTTTTTTTTTTTTTTTTTGGAAACATGAAAACAAACATGAGGAAACCCTGGTGGTCATGGATCATCTTAACTGCCCCCTTTTATCTATGTTCAAAACTTGAGAAGATAGCAAAAATGAAAGCCTAGCTGAAGTTGTGCACATATACAACCGATTTACAACCAACTTTTTATTCTGGTAATGAAGCATAAATTGTAATATTTCATTCAACATCTGCATATCATGGTGCTGTGCCTTGCAATCCTGCTGCTTGAGGAGGAAAGAGCATTTATACACGAAATGCAGTGGGGTAGTAGTATAATAGTATGAAATGAAACATTTGTGTTAGTATAAATGGGCTAACCCTAACTATCACAGGACTCAAAGGAGAAAACCCTCAGATATCAGCTGTTTACAGCAGGTTTTCATGAACAGGCTTCTGGTGGTGAAAGAATAGAATACTGATATGAAGCCGTCATGATAAATGTGAGCGTTTTGTTCCGACAGTAACGTTTCAGATCTCTGTCCTTCTAAGAGAATTTCTCCAGCGAGGGTTTTGACATTTAGTGGAGGACACTCCAGTCCCTCACTGCTGTCGTCCGTCTACAGTGGAGTCATCTGAAGCAATTCAGAAACTTAAGGACTGGATAATGCACTATGATCCTCCAGCCCTTCACACACACACACACACACACCTTCCCCCTCTCACCCAAGAGGATGAAGCCAATGGGACCGTCGACTCTAACGACCAGCACAGCCTGTCCTTAAAAATGCACTCGGTAATTGCTACCAGTATACAACCCTCAAGTGGGGTCAAGGGATACGTAATTTTAATGACAACTCTTACCGAGCAGGCCAATTTTGTCTTCTGGCAAAAAGGAGAGGTGGCAGCGCTAAGCTCCAGAGTCATCTCTCTGCAAAAAGTCTGGAGAATCACCTTTGGTAATATGTCAGAAGGGAGCCTTCCAAATCCAAAGAATAGCTGGGCCAAAGAGTATTGACCCTTCTTATTACTCCACTGAGAGTTAATGGAGATTACTTAATTCCAGCGCCTATTCATTTAGTCTGAATATAAAACGAGAACAGCTGCAGTCAAAGAGCGGAGAGTGTGGTAAAAGGCCGTCTTATTCTCTCTGACTCAGAGCAGGAAATATTAGACGGTGGCCAGTGACAAGTAGAAGATGAAAATCAAAGAGAAAGCTGCTGCTTGAACTTTTGTAAGGGTTGGAAGGCTACATTAGCTTTGTTGTAGGTTAAAATTGTGTATCAAAGACAACATCATATAAAATTTGAGATTTTAAAAGATTAAAGGATTTTTTTAAAATCATAGGCTACTGTCATTAAGATTAAAAAAAGAAAAAGAGCTACTGCATCTCAACCATTAAGACCTTTCCTTCACTTACCTTTCCATGAAGTAATCAGGTATAATCACATCACCTGCAGAGCATTCAATGCCTCTTTCACTCAGCTCACCTGTGAATCTGTAGAAATACACTCTGCCCTGTAGTTGCACCTGATTGCAGAGGTTCAATGGCCTCAACAGCACAAAACACTACAAGAAACCAAATCCTGCAAGTCTGGATGGTGTGTCAATCTGGCTCGGACTTTGGGACACTACTGGAAGTAGTGACTGTTTTGTTGTGACATCACAAAGTTACAAAATTCTCACGGCTGGTTTTAAGGCTCAGTTTCTGTGTGCATTTCTCTGTGGACTGAGACTTTGATATTTTAACAACATCAATATCGAACCTAGACCTGCTTGATAATCACAAAGCAGCTTTTTCTCTATGGGACCTTTAACAGGAAAACAACAAAACCATTAAGGGTCATGGGAGAGCCATAGTTTATGGATGAATGAGAGTTAAGTTAAATAGTTTCATAAGTTTTTGAATTTCATAGTTTGTACTTTTAGGCTATGCATTATGTGTTTAAACTCTTTTAATTTGAGTATTTAAATGATGTCACCAACAACTAAAGTGTTCCGATGAGAGTTGCGACAAAAAAGGGAGCGCATAGATTTTATACAGAATGATGTGATGGATGTAATTGAATTTTCCTTTAGTAAACTTTAATTTTTAAAATGGAGATATCTCTTTTTTCATTCTCATAAGAACACCTATAGGCTACCTTTCCTGTAACTCATGCGGCTTTGACACCCTGAAGGAAAGCCACAATAGGTCACATTGTCTTTCAGAAAGCCTTTTAGAGAACTTAAGATGTCTACCAACAGGCCAAATATTTAGCTTGACACATAACATAACACTTTCAGATTCACCTATATCGCTTCAGAGATTGACTTACTGCTTCTGGAGTGATTCTACTCATGCATGTGTTTTCCTTGTGAGCATGTCTTTTTGTTTTTCTTGTGACATGCCTAAAAACTTGTAATCCTCCCCACCCCATGAATAATGTTTGAAAGTTCAACTTCCTACAGTTTCCTTCACGTGTGGTGTGTGTGTTGCAGTTACAGTCAGATACTGTACTTGCTTGAATGGAAACTCAGGGCTTTATTTTCTTGAATCACGTGGTGCCATGTCCAGCGTGTCGAGGGCCGTGATACTTTTGTGTCTCGGCTTGCACATAACGGAAAGAATACATTATCATACATTATAAGTGGCGTCTCAGAGGCTGCCACAATCACGGCCAATCACGTTTGTTGCTTTCATCCCCTTTAAAGACACGGTCCTCCCCTGTCATGATGCATTTGTAGTTTGGGAACCCTGTAGAGAGAAAATTCTTACGATTACAGCATCTCAAATATACTGCCAAGAGCAGATGATGACTCTTTAAAGCTGAATTAACTTTTCTGGATATAATCCAACAGTCTCCATGTTTTCATACGCAGTGGTGTGCAATTTTGTCGTCACAGGAATCAATACAGTAACCACCCACAACAGAGCCATAAATAAAAAGTAGAATAACGGAAATAGAAATAATTGAGTTTTTAATCAAACTATTTTTTGTCTAAGTAAAATTCAGTTAAACTCAAATTGTACATACTTAAATAATTACTGACAAATCATCTCAGTAATCTTCACATTGAGACATAAATGTGATCCTGGTAATGATCTACAAATAGAGAAACACCACTCTTAATCACATCATGTTGGTGATCACAACCTTATGTATCCCTGTATTGCAATTACAAAATGCAATTAAAAATGGTTACCCCAGTTACCTGCCGCTTTGGAGACACTGGGGGAGGACTGGAGGTAATGGGAATTATTAGTGGAGAGAGGAGTTTTAATTGTATTTTTTAAGGGGAGCTGTGTGATCTTATCTTCAGTATCCAACACACCTGCTGATTTAAAACTGTATAGAATAATTCATCATGCATGCATATACAATACACTGAGCTTTCTTTAATAACAGCTGACATGCCTCACCTTGTCACCAACTTACTCACATAGAAATGTAAATATCATTATTAATAGTAAAGTGTGTATGTAGGTCTATATTAGAATACCTACATATATCATGTATTTGTACATTAGGATCACATGTTAATGAGTTACATTTTACCTATTGGAGGTTTATTAAAGCATACAAACCCAACAAATAATAATACTACATGCTTGTATATGTTCTGTTTATCATCAATTTCTTATGCCTACAGTTTAAACAAAGTCCATAGTTAAACATTTGTATTAGCTTGACATATACTGTCAATGTGTTTACCATATATACATTTACATATGTTTTTATTAAGTATGAAATTCAATATACTGTATGAACATACACTGTTGCACATGAAGTGGGAATAATTTTGTTTTCAGATACATTCCTCTTTTTATACACATAAGCAATCACCTTTGACCAGGTGCAATGATTACATACTGTATCTGAGTTAAAGGTTTTGAGAAGGTATAAGCTTCATCAATTAAGAACAAATCACATTGTCACAATCATTTCATAAAAAGAGTTTTAAAAAAATAACTTCATGGGCAACAGTGTATTACATTATATATGGGCATGTGAACTCTATTTTTTTTACAGTGTAAGTTTGGTCTGAGATTGTATGGTTAGTTCACTGAAACAAAAACAGCAACATATCTTATCTCCTACCTGTGGTGGTCTCTATATCTGATCAAATAGTTTTTAGGAGAGATATTGGATCTGACTACAACTTGCATGGAGTTTTACAGAGGGGCCATTTTATCAGTAGAATAATCAGCTGTTGAGATGATTTTACTGCTGGGTGGATCATCAAGATATTACCCTAAACACATCCTATTAGCCTCTTCTGATTCTGAAGATTTCTCTCTTTATCAGCACTACTTCTATTCTGTGGTATCGTGATGATTTGTGATCGACCTGCTCATTAAATGGATGAATGAATGTCATATATGAAGGAATATCATAAAAATCAAATGGCTCAGTTTGATATCATGTCAATTACATCTTTATATTACTCCTGAAAAAGACTGAGGTTTGATTATATTTATACATCTCTACTTAACATCATTCACAAAGCAAGAAAGCAGTGCATTCACATTTCCACATTCTGACAGACAACAAAGACGTATTTTGTCTCTTTTCAAATTTGAATTTCAGAGCCACATCGATTGGAAAAACAACACAACAACTTCTTCCTGTGACTCTCTAGCTAATAAATTCAAATTAGAGTTATGTACATGGTATTGACTGGACATCAAAACAGCTCCTATAAAATGTCTGGAGGTGGAATCTTGTGAATATGTTATGGAGAAAGAGACCTACCAAGGTCGAGACATCGGACGTTATTGTAGCTGCAGGAAAATGAAGCGACGGCTCCACAATCAGCTCAGCAACAAACAACTGAAGAGTAGAAACAATGTTGACTTTTAACAGGTTACTGTAGGTCTCTGTCTGCTTTACAAACTGATGGCTGATCATGATCATACAGTGACATCAGAGGGGTTTTTGACGACTTCTTGAACAAGCTCTTCGCAGTGATTGGTTAGACCAAACCTGAGTTTTAAGATGGGTTCTGTTTAAAGGGATACGCCAGCATTTTTTTTCATGTCTTGCCTCACTCCTGAGTCGATGACCAGCAGATAGACACCATCCTTTCGACTGTGCGTGCAGTAACAAGGGAGATAGAGCTGTATCACCCATAATTAGCTTAGCTCAAACGCTGGAAGTGTATAGGAAGGGATAGCCTGCCTGCTACCTGAGCCGAAATCAGCAGTCACAAAATAAAACACCCATTGCCCTTTACATACAGAAGTGCTTTTACTTTGAAATAGGAAGCTACCCTACCCTCGATGTAGCTAGCTTGAACCAAAATAAACCGCCGGGAGTGAGGCAAAAAAAAAATGTTTGCGTATCCCTTTAATGACTGTTAAACGTTTGGGTAAGTAATATGAAAAATAATTGATGACATGAATCATCAGAACAGTTTTACCTTCAAATATTCATTCATAAACCCACATTAATCAACATTTATTAAGATGCCAGTGATAGTCGATAAGTTAATTTTGGAAAGTGGTAAACGGACAGTTTGACAAGAAACTTCAACGAATCATTTCAGTCGTTGGTTGTTTGAAGTTTTCTGTCAAACAAATGGAGTAGCTGAGACGTGACTCTTTAATTCTAGGTCAAATCTAGAGTTCAAGAAATGAAATGAAGGAGAAAAAGAACAATCAGTCTCCTCGACGCTATCAATATGAAAAAAATTGCCTGTCAATCTTTCACCCCAACCAAGGATCTGAAATCTGGATTTTACGTTTGATGACCACATCGCCTTCTCTGACTGAAGTTGCATCCCTCTCCTGGTAGGTCCACTTTGATTCAGACCTTGGCTATCTCTCATCTTTGCTTGCTTTGCCTTATCGCACTGCTTTTCTTTGGATAATTGTGAAATTTGGTCCAGAATGCCCATCCCAGTCTGAATCTGCATATGTGGTTTTGTGATGGTGGAGCAACCTACCAAATGCTACCAGAGCAGGGGCGTTCCTCTCTGTCTTCTAGAATCTCTTGTCGACTCATTTCTTCTGAGGGCTCTTCCCCTGACACATCAAACACCCTGACATTGTCATAACCAGTGCTTTAAGTGGGCCGGTACTCACCGGTACGGAGTACCGGCACTTCTAGATTTTAACCCCCGGCGTACCGGGACTTTTTACGGCGTACCGGGGAGTACCGGGAGTCTGGACATACTCTGTCCTGTTCTCATTCTCTCTGACCTATTTGTGATAGTGATGCCTCTTTCACCCTGAGCGCCACGGTTCTGTTGCCCTGTTCTCCGCTGCTCCTCTGTCTCTCACTGAGGGGCGGGGCTGCCGCGCTGTGCGCTCTCTCATCCATGACTCTCTCACATGCACGTACGGAGCGCACGCCGCTGCCTCGTCATAGTATAACTCCATGTGTCCAGACGAGATGTGAATGTGGAGCGACTAAAACCTTCGTGAGTTACAGTGTAAAGCCATTTACATGACTTTCCAGTGGTAGCCTACCAATAAGTAGCCTTCCACTTACTGTATTCAACATGCTTAAATGTGAGTCATATTTCCCAAAATGCTTAACACTACTCGTTAACAAGAGCAGAGTAAAATGAAAGCTCTTACTGAGAAACACTGTGAAACTGTTGCTGTCAGCTTGTTAGAACAATGACAGCTGTCTGTGGAGGCTGTTTATTTGGCCACAAATCACAAAAACTTCTTGATTTTAGTGAAAATTTTAATTTGGCAATAATTTAGGACAGCAATTAGGGAAGGATAGAGATACTTTATGAAGTGGGTAAACTTAAAATAACAAATACTGATTCATTTGTCGTCATACATTATTCACAGATGGATTTTAACAAGAAAATACTTTTTAAAAATCTTTCTGGAAAGTTCAATTGAACGTTTTTCTTTTTTTAATCAACATCATATTTGAATGTAAAGTAGCCTGTCACTTAATGATGTGCTGGTATCGACCGCCCACCGCCTAATTTACCAGCCAACAGCTGAAAAGGGGAGTACCGGCACTTATTTTTTCCCACTTAAAGCACTGGTCATAACTGTTGCACTATACCATTCTAGTGCACTTCATCACCTCATGTTCTTGTATTTAGCCTTATTGAATACATATGGCACTCAATACCAGTGTTGGGCATTTTCAAAAGTAATTAGTTGCAGTTACTTGTCACTTTCCCCGAAAAGTTACTGAGTGAGTAACGGAGTTACTACATGATAAATGTAATTAATTACCAGGAAAAGTAACCATAGTATCTATATCTATGGATTGATTTTTCGCTGGCTTCATTGTAACAAATGCACATGGCCAGACGGAGGGTTAGCAACACAGAGGAAAAGCACCAGATTTACATAGTTCCCCTTTAAAACAGGTGTATTATTTTCTGATGGTACTTTTTGATTCAAGTAACGCTGATAACAGCGCATCTTATTGTCAGTAACGATAACTGCGTTGTAACGGGGGAAACAGTACATTTTTTGATTACATGTTACTGAAAAACATGTAATCAATCACGGATTAACTGCCTGTTAGTAAGACTGCTTATTTTAACACCGTTATTCCCATCACTGCTCAATACATACACCAAGGTCTCATATTTTACTGAAGCTTTAGAGCTGTTCCTTACATGAGTCAATGCAAATATAAATGCTGGTCCAGGGGGTTAGAATGACTGGAAACACTCAGTACTTCCTGTGCTGTTTATGGTTTTCTTGTGACTAATTTGAGACTAAATATACAATAGCTGTCAACATTAACAGAAAGTTTTAGGCAGATAACTTTAAATTAATTTCTTGTTCTGTCTTAATTAGTTTAGCAGGAATAAAAGCCAAATTGGGAGTTCTGGGCATGAACTCCAGTTAAGTGGCAGAACGCAGCTAATCCATCTAATATTCTACACGGCTGGATATTGTTTAATTATCTTGATACTGCTACAAAGAGAATACCAGCCTGTTTCCGGTGTTATTTCTGATCAATCTGGAAAAATATGAGTAAAAATGATCTCATCTATTCTCTTTTGACCATTTTGACACCTTTCACTACTGTTAGGAGGTAGTAGTAGAAATCCACTATCCACTATCTGGCCTGTGGAGCACATACGTACCACATATACTACATATGTACTACATGTTTTATGTCATTACACAATCAGATACACACTCACACTCACTGGTAACATCAAAATCTCAACAGCAGCCATTGCTGTTTGTATCCCATACTACCACACCATCACTATGGTACTATGTATAGTGCTATACTATTCCTCCAAGCCTTTAATGATAACCTTGAACAATGCAATGCTGGTAATTGCTACATTATATCAATCAGTTCCATCCGGTGTGATTTCCTTGAGTAGCTTGGGCTGAAATTACTTGTGTGTTCAGAACTGAGCATTTCAAACAGACTGCTGTATGCCTCAGCAGCAATCAATCATCCTTAATCCAAAACCAATTTACTCCGCCTGAAGAGGAAAATATCTTTTAATCTCTTGCCGACAATCCCTGATTGCAGTGCCGAGCTCCAGTTGACAGTCAAACTGTGCTGCTTCGAATGGGACGTTTATATTGGATTTGCAGTTGCCATCTTTACATACACATGAATGAATAGTAAGCACAATAGCGAGTACAGTTTTTTTTTTTCCTTCACTGATGATGGGATATTGCTTTCACCAACATCTTCTTCACAATGTGATGTGGTCAAGGTCATCACACAGGCCTTGCGCACACAAAGACACACACACATACAAACATCATGCCCAGTTTATGGCGCGCTTTCAAACTTTTGAAGGGGGATTTCAATTTTGTCTTCCTTATATTCAAAACAACAGCCCCACACAGAAAACACTTGGTCTGATTATTGGTAAATCAGAAACTTTAAGTATTAAATTCCCTGTCAAGAGCTGAACCCCAATCATTATGATGGGAACACATGTAGGTCTTATTAATATACACCCAGATGACTATTTATAAGGAAAGCAAGGCTAAAACTGGCTGTCCGCCTGTGATGAAAACAGACCACACCCCTTATAACAGGCCACACCCACATCAGAGCAATAGACCATAATACCAATACTCTACTCTGACAAGATGGCTCATTACAAGCTGTGCCAATGATATGAAATGGTATACACTTCCTGTCTCCTCCTGTCTAAGTGGGCGTGGTCACCCGCCCCGTGTTGTGAAAGTGTATATGGATTTATAGAGGAGTGAGCTTTTTATATTTTCTTATTTTAAAGCCCCTGTACAGAGTTTTCATTTAGTGTTGATTTTGGCGGCTCCTGTGGACGAAAGCGGCGGAATGAAGACATTCATTTCCCACTGTCATGAAGACGTTTGTCTGGCCGGCGCGTGTAGATTTATTTTGTAAACGTCGGAAAGAAGACGGGACAAGCTTTTTTTTTTTTTTAGCATGTAGCATGTATCTATTTGTATCGTTTCGTCAGTGGTCCGACCTGACCATGCCTTCCAGAGGTATAGAATTAGACTACTTAGAAATAGCGTATCTTCACACTGATGGGCTCATTTGCTGTTGTAGGTAACAGAGACACATCAGCAGAAACCAGAGACTTTTGCATATCCAGTTAAAAGCTCCGTACAGGGGCTTTAAAAAAATATTTTTGGGGCTTTTTGCCTTTAATTGATAGGATAGTTGAGAGAGACAGGAAATGGGGAGGCAGAGAGATATGACATGCAGCAAAGGGCCATCAAATTTGGGATTCGAACTGGGGCCGGCGGGGGACGGGGAGCCTGCTTAACCCACTGATATTTTCTTATAATAACATAAACTATTTACACACACAGTCATATTTAGCATTACAAAAATTAGTAAGCGTGGGCGTTCGCGTATATCTTAGTTGACGTTGCCTAGGTCAGGAGAACTGTGCCAAATCTCCCGAGGGTGTGTTGTCGAGACAGAGACAGGTCGTTTCTGATAGGTCCATCTGAAGTTTGTCCATGTCCGTGTCAAAATGTTCAGAAGAGATGTGGCTTGTGAATAATTTGTCCAATATTTACTTCAGTGACTATTGGGCGAAGGAATCGACCATAATCTGTGTTCACATTCACTTCTCCCATTGGAGGAAACTGGAAACTGACTCATCGTGGGGTGTCTTGCTTCTTTACCGTTTTTCATAATACTCTGACAACAACAGACACTGACCCACTCAAATCATAATAGCACAATACACTGCAAAATGGCTTTCACTTAAAATACATTTAAGTATATAGTATAGTATATATGTGTGGATGCCAATAGGTCAAAAATCCAGGTCTTGCAGTGTTTATAAAATAACCACCTAGGTCACATACAACAGGCCCAGCTCGAGGCTGAATATAAAAAATGATGACGATGACATAACCAGTGTAAAGGTTAGGCTATAAGATCTAACACCAACTGCCAACAGCTCAATATCTGCAGATCTGCACCATCTATTGTTCACAAGCAGAACCATCCTCCACCTTCTCTCTTCCCACTTGCCCTCTCGTCTCCGTCTGCTGGCACTGCAGTGAAAACTCCACAGTTCAGAGTGTTGTCCTTTAACCAGGTCAACACATGAAACTACATTTACAATATGTTTGGTGCTTCTTCATTGGTGCCTCCAGTTCATCACATGTGGTAGTTGCTATTCCTCATAAGGATCAATGGTAGAAAAGTCTTATATCTCCAGCTCTTAGCCTTTAGCGTAGCCCAGCCGTGTTGGTGAGAATAACCCCAGGAAAAACGTTCAAACTTCTTATTGGTCTCAGTTTTTCCTCCTTAATGCCGACTGAAAACACTGCAGTAAAGACACACACACCCACACAGTTTGCTGAAATATCTGTTTACAAATTAGACAGAAAGTGTTCCAAGACACTCTTTTTTCACATTTTGACAAATCTCACTCTGGATTAAAGATTTAAATATGAACAGAAATCTGTAAAATATTCAGTGTACCTCAGACATTCAGCCATCTGTTGTGCATAGGCAGCACTGGAGAAGCTACTTTGAAAGCACAACTTTGCACACTACCAATTACCTCACCCTGGAAGAAGTCAAACCACAGTAAATCTACCTCAGGGACAAATCTATGTTTTAAAAAATAAGTTAAAAAATGATCAAAATGACAATAAACATGAGATACATATGTTTAAAATGGTTTTGTCTGATGAAGTGAGTCTCAGAAATAAGAATGGATTTACAATAAACTATGTTGAAAGACTGGCCATGTGGAAAGAAAACAATTAAGTGGTTGCATTTGGTCATTACCAGAGGTTGTTGAAGCCAAAAGACAAACACCTGCAGACACTGATTTTAATTAGGTTTAGTGCACTGGCTAAGTAGCAAGTTAATTAGCATTTATATACACATTATTTGGAACACCTGTACACTCGCTTATTCGTGCAATTATCCAATCAGCCAATCACGACGCAGAAGCGCAGCACATAAAATCCTGCAGATACAGTTCAGGAGTTCCGCCTGATGTTCACAATGAAATGGTAAAAATGTGATGTCAGGGACTTGGACTGAGGAATGGTTCAGCTGGTTTGAGAGTATCCGAAACTGCTGATCTCCAGGGATTTGAATACAGAGAGGAGAGAACCAACAGACTGGTTGGCTAGGGTAACTTAGATAACCACTCAATAGACACAGGCTGGGACAGCACACACATACTGGTACACTAAGCAGCAGGACCATGTGTATTTCTGTGGAATTGTTTCACTTCATTCAAAGGTGTCATTTTACTGTACATGTCCAATCCTTTCTTTCATTCATACACACTTGGCTTATGTGGAAGCAGAAATCGCGTATTCTATGAGATACATTTGTGTCTTTATTATTCAATCAAAAAAAAAAAAGTTGATTTAAACAAAAAATATATTTTCAATCAAATAATAATTCACTTAAAGCAGAAGTAAGCGATCCGGTCGTTTTGGCTAATGCTGCGTTCCAGGCAGGCTTTTGAAACCATAAATTACAGCTTCAAGTCACAATTTCCGACTTTGTAGCGTTTCAGGCAACCCACTCGTGTTTTTCCGACCTGTTTTACCTGTGAAAGTCACTATAACGGCCACTCGTAACTTCTGACCCGTGAACTCGTACCAGATCGAACTGGTACGACTTCACAGGTCGGAAAAACACGAGTTACGAGTTTCCTTGAACACACCATAACAGTCCTCGTCCCTACGTCGCCACATTCACGGCGTCTCTTGGCTGCACACACAGCCCTGCATGCCGTTCTCTCTCCTCATTGGATAAAAACTGTAGGATACGATAAAAGTTTTCTCTTCGGCTCAGAGCAGAGCAGAGTGACTGACAGACCCGTGTTTCAGTCCAAACACTCTATGTAAGTGATTGCTGTTGGAAGATATAACTATTTAAGACTTATATTAACACAAATATATCACTTACTTCTGCTTTAATAAAAAATAAAATCAATAAAAAAATCAATTAAAAAAACCCTTTTCAAACAAAGAAAAAAAAAGGGTTTAATCGCAATGTTTTGGGTGTCAAATTTTTTTTGCATTCAAACACTTTGTTTTGATTGAAAAGGTTTTGAGTCAAATTTCAGTCAAATTTAACAGATTTTACAATAATGTGTGAGAAAATTGCATGTAAATCCACAAGGCTTTGGTGATGATAGAGTTTGAGTAAGAAACAGTTTTGTCCACATTTGTGCTCAAAATTTTTTGGGATGGAGGTCATATTCATATTCGGGCGGCACGGTGGTGCAGTGGTTAGCACTGTCGCCTCACAGCAAGAGGGTTCTGGGTTCGAACCCGCCGGCCGGCTAGGGCCCTTCTGTGTGGAGTTTGCATGTTCTCCCCGTGCATGCGTGGGTTCTCTCCGGGTACTCCGGCTTCCTCCCACAGACCAAAGACATGCAGGTTAGGTTAATTGGTGACTCTAAATTGCCCATAGGTGTGAATGAGAGTGTGAATGGTTGTCTGTCCATATATGTTAGCCCTGCGATAGACTGGCGACCTGTCCAGGGTGTACCCCGCCTCTCGCCCAAAGTCAGCTGAGATAGGCTCCAGCTCACCCGTGACCCTAGTGCAGGATAAGCGGTATAGAAAATGAAAAAAAAAAAGGTCATATTCTATCCCCTACAATCCCCTCTAAAAAAAAAAGACTTGCCTCTCTGGGGTTTTTTACATTAATGGAAAAAAATAGTTTTTAGAAAAATGATCCTGTGAAAACTCATTTTCACTTGTGTTTCAGGGCTTCCATAGACTGCACATTATCAATTGCAAAAAACAAAAAAAAGATCTAAATGTGAACTTTGGTACTTTTACAAAAAAAAAAAAAAATACTGATAAAAAAAGCAACTATGTAAAAATGTACTATACCAACTTCAAAAATCAGTGTTCTAAATAATGAAATAAAATTGTGTTCTATTTTGTGAGTGAGTTTATGTTTGTAAGTTTGTTTGTAGATGTCATTTGCTGTCTTTGGATGATTGATGATGAAAATTAAAAAGAGAACATAGTAATTAAAAATGTATTTAAACGTAGAGGAAACACTAATCCACCCTTTGCTCTGTTTGGTTTGTTGGTTCTAGATAATGTCAACCGCGGTTTATTTTGAGAGTGCGAGGTAGAGTGTTGTAATGGAATCTTGGTTTATGCCGAGTAAATAAATGATTTTTCAAAGACCACGCTGATTCCTGTTCTACCTGTTGTTTGTAGTTTTGTTCGGCCAGTGTGTTATGAATGAAAAACATTCCCTTTGGGCGACACCACTGGATCCAGACATGAGTATGAAGTGTTTTTCCTGAATTATTGCACTTTGTGATGTTTGACTCTGCATTTCAATAAGAAAGACCGTGTGCAGACTTTTGAGAAAGTGAACTCAGTGCAGATAAATGTGGATTATCAATTATGAAACAGTCATTTGTGTTGTTAACCAACTGCAGTTGTCTTGCCACACTCGGCTCGGCATTAGTTCCAGCAGCCTGAGCTCGGCAGCGTGCTAGATTATCGTCATGCAGTGATTTCTCTATATTCACAGCGCTAATGAGAGGACAATAACAACAGTCACAAGCTCCTCTGGCTATGAAGAATAACGTGTCAGTCATTTCGCTGTAGTACTTTTTTTTTTCCTTCTGGCGCAGTCTCTCTGAGCCCCACAGTAACCAAACTAATTGAGGGCCATATGTAAGCAAGTAGTTCTTGCTTTAGAGTAGCGCAGGGAGGGAGTCTTACAAATGAGCCCCCCTGGAGGGAAGCACAGCTGAGCCACGGTCAAGCAGAACATCACTACGGAGAACAAGACAGAGCAAGCCAGGGACATTTCACCCAGTGGTTTGAGTAGCCAAAACTGAGTGTGTGTGTGTGTGTTTGTTTGGCGTGAGGATGACACTTGCAGCTGGGTAGAAAGCACCATCCAGGAAAAACTTACACAATTTAAAGAAGAAAGGATTCTAGGCTTCAGACTAACTCCTGCAGACTGGAGTACACAGTATAAAAAGAGTGTTACACAAAGTGTGTCAGGCCGATAGCCTTGTTTGATTATCAAAGCAGACTAATGTACCAGGTGGTTATTTTAAGCCTCAGTGTTTTAAGTCTCAGGGTTTGAAAAGTTCAGAAAGATACTTGACACTGATGATCAGGCAAGAAACAGTAAGTGGACCCTTTAGAGGTGTCTTCATTTGTGTGTAATTTTGTCCTTAGATTGTTGTAATGCAGCTTAAAATAATGAGCAAACACAAACTGTTTTAAGGAGTGACACACAAATCCAAATTGTCCAATACGTAGATGAACCCTTTGTGGGAGCCCACACGGAAAGAACCTATAGGTTTTAATATAGGTTTGAATATATATATTCAAACCTATATTAAATTTATGTTTATGTTTATGTTTATTTATTCATTTATGTATGTCACATATATGTGACATACATAAAATTGGCCATTTTTATATATACGCATACAGTATGCTATATATATATATATATATATATATATATATACGCATATATGCTATATACTGTATATATGATGCATATATGGTGCATATATGCACAGATAAACTGCATATAGGTTTCATATGAAACCTATATGCAGTTTATCTGTGCATATATGCTGCATTTATGGTGCATATATACGCATATATGCACCATATATGCATCATATATATATAGCATATATGCGTATGTATGAAAACGGCCAATTTTATGTATGTCATATTCAAACCTACAGGTTCTTTCCGTGTGGGAGCGTACCTATGTTCCCTGGGTCCTATGTTCCCCGATCAGGGAATATAGGAGCCTCTTTTTGAAAAAGGGTCCTATGTTCCCCGTTTTTCCCAAAAAGGGTCCTATGTTCCCCGGTCACAATACATACTGGGGAACATAGGACCCTTTTTCTGAAAAAGGGTCCTATGTTCCCCGCTGTTGCTGGTCGATGGACTCTCTCTACTTATCTGGACTCTCTCTACTTATCTGGCCTGTCTAGCCTCTACCTGGTCTTTTTCCTAAACTTAACCAACTCCTTTCGTCATTGCCTAAACCCAACCAATGGGACAATTACACTTCTCACTCAAAGTTACAACTCAACTTCTCACTCAAAAATATGCCAAGTCACTCACAACTCCACTACAAAAATTGCATGTTCCCCGGGTGATTTGGGGAAAAGTGGGAACATGGATGATCCCCCCTTTGTTCAGTCAGCAAACCTGGAATCCAGGTTGGAGAAGTGGGTTCATAATCAGTCATTAAAATGAACCGATTTTTGCTGCCAATATCAAACATTTCCTCACAAAAGGGAGATGTCAGAAGACTTATGATCAAGAACTGCTAATTTGCATGAAGCTGAAAGGGTTGCAAAGTCATCCCAAAGAGATTAGATCTTCATCTGTCCACAGACAGTTTGTAGACAGTTCGTCCTCAGATGAACTGTTTATAGACGGAGAAACTGATTTAGTTTCTGTGGCTACTCTGCCTAGATGTGGGCAACTTGTTTATACGACTCTAAAGGCTCGGTAACTTGAAGAATATTAGAGTAACAGCTAAAGGCATAAAGGAATCAACAGTGGTTAACGTCTGTGTTCATGAGGCTGCGATACACAAATTAAATTGCGTCTCCAAAAAACAAAATCCCTTACTATAGTTTGTTAAAAAGCAGCTTGACTCTCCACAAAACAGATAGAAAAATGTTTGAAACTGAGGTGGAATTGTTTGGAAGCAACATGCATCACTATGTATGTTGTAAAAAGATGAATGCATGCCAGCATGACAACATCACCACAAATATGAAGGAGGTAATAAAATGTATCTCACAGGACAATGTCAGGGTCAGAAGGTGAGCAGATGTTGGGTGATGAAGCTCTATAAGACAAAATGGTCCAAACTTCCTCCTGGACATTGTTCAGATCTGAGAAGCAGCTTCACTACGTTTACATGACGCTAAAAAACACAACTCAATACGTCTATAACTGGACAACTAAAGTGCATGTGAACTCATTAGTCCGACTGAGACCGGATTTCTCCAGATCCGACTGTGATTGGAATCCGTTTTTTTCTGCATGTGTACGCTGCGCCTTAATCTGACTGAAACTGGACAATACGGGGGGGGGGGGGGGGGTTGACGGCGGCGACAACACAGCAGAACAGTCCTGCTATCCCAAAGTCTCTTGAAATATCAAACAGCTTGAATGGCCAAAATACAGAAGTTATCATGACGTGAACCATAGTTGCGGTGTAAAAAAAAAGACCATTGATACGGTGGAAACCCAGCTTAACGGGCGGGGGCGGGGCCCCCACGGCATGCGGGGCCACCCCCGCCTCGCGGGGGTATTATACTTTACGGCCCAGGATGCTGCACAACAGTAGAGACAGCACAAAGTGTCACAACGTTTTTTTTTTTCTTTTCTGCATTATTTATTATTGTGTATTTTTACCTTGTTCACTCATACAAGCCATACTTTTACTTGTTATTCATGGCCACCCACTCGTGCAATATCTTTGACCAAATAACATGTACTGTATATATTTTTCTACTTAAATATTGTTGTACATAGCAGTACATAACCGGTTTTATATATATTTATATTCTTGTACATGGTAAATCCTTTATATTTTATTCCTTATTTCTTTACGCATCCTGTACTCTTTGCTACTCTTACAAGATAATTTCCCACACATGTGCTCAATAAAGAGTCTTATGTCTTATGCATGGTCCGAATTTGGCCAAAAAAAGCGCCTGGCCTGATGCATCAGCCCTGATTCAGTGTATCTCACACAGTGCAACCAGCAGGAAGTGTGTTTTATAAGAAAAATAAAAAAAATTGACAATTAAAAAAAACCCTGAGTCATTTGATATTTACGGACCAAACCTGGCCCGGTGGCCCATTAAGAACTCTTGGTTTTTAACTAGTTGACGGAATAAGTCATACAGAAAGGGGTCTGTAGTAGCCTAACTCTCTGAAATGCCACATATTGCTACCTATGTTGCAGAGGTAGACATGTTTCTGTCAATTATTGAGATGCCCAACTCAAGCTGCTTGACGTAGCAGTGCATGTAAACACGCTGAATGACTGTTTGATGGTGTCAAAGGAGGTTTGACAGTTATTAAGTCCAAGGTGTCACTTAACTTTTTCCAGAACAGTGAATGTTTTATAGCTGTGTTCAATAAAGTTGAAGATCAGAACACATTTTATTACCAATTAATGCAGCAAACTAGTTTGTCCCAAAGAGGTCACACACTTTCATGCCACTGTGTCAGTCTGAGAGTGTAATTTAATAAAATCCAGAGTCCCCCATTTGGGGGACTTGAAGACATGCATAACAATAACAGAGCCCCCAGTGCACTGATTATGAAAGAATATGGTCATATTATATGTCAAATTAAACAGCAGAAGCTGGGCTACAACGTGTAAAAACCATGTTTATATGACCCAAACACAGCCCAAACACTACTCAAACAAACAACTAGACATCAAACTTCATAAAGCACCTCTGTGTGGACCCAGTCGCCACATTTCTGGCTCGTATACAACTGTACATTATGCAAAACACATCAGCGACCTCTCATCTGAACGTGAACATCGGGGCGTCCCTCAACAACCGCGGCTAACACAGCAGCTAGCAGCAGCACGGCAGAGGGAGAAGACAACAACCAGCAAAGTCGAGCAAAACCAGACGCTGCGTGGCCAAAACATGGTCGTACATTTGCTCTTACCTTTGCTGTTTTGCCGTGAAAAGGTTGTGTTATCGGTAAATCCACAATATTTCCAGTTGAACTCTGCCTAGTGTTTACATCTGAATCAGCCGGGCCGAAATACGACGGCTCTAGGACCCTGCACGGAGCCTGACGGAGCGCATACAACCCCACGTTGGCCTGCACGTGGATCTGCTGATCTGATTGGTTCATGGCTGTCACATGGCTGCCAGTGCGGCCAATCACATCGACCTGGGTCTAGCGTCATTCCTCTCTCTCTATTGGTTAAAATGAGCCGCCACTCACTCGAATCGACCACTGCGCTGCAGAGATAGAGGCTGAAAGCCAAACCCACCCAAATAAGCTGCAGAGTGCAGCAGGACGCAGAGAGACTGAATCCACTATGTTAGTTATTTCCAATCGGTTCCAGTAGATTTATTTTCAGTTAGTTTATCCAAATTGTGTGAAAATAAAGATTAAACAATAGTTTATAGTAGCAGGTGGTTCCAAGCTGTGCCAAAAATGGACATTTTGGAAAGTTCGCCTGGATATTTTGTAGTAAAATCTCAATCATTTTGTCCTGCTTCAATTAATCAGAATCAACCACTGCAGAGACAATGTTCACATGTTGTACAATGATTTTATAGAGAGTTTGAGCTTCATCAGCATTATTCTAAAGGGCACTCATTAGGCGAACATTAATTTTATTAATTTTTTTCTGTGTGTCATCTTCATTTACTCTTCACCAGTAACAGATATACTGAAATTTACACATTTCAGCAATTCCTCATTTTTTTCCCTTTACTATGACACCAAAAGTATTCAAATAGACCTTGTGGTTGCAGAGATATACTCATTTTATTATGGATATGCAATTTTCGAGAAAAGGCCTAAAAAATAGGCTGGATTTTATTAAAGCTGGTTGAGTTGATGGTTGCTAAGGTAAACAAGAGGTAGGCTATATAAAATAAAAGATATACTGATTTATGATGAAACAGAGTACACTGTGTTCAAATCTGTGAGGGTATCAGAAAGGAACTGTCTGCAGGTTGTGTAAGACAATCAGTCCATTACTTTGTGTGATATCGATACATTCAATCCTTCACCAACTTTTATTTTGTTGATGCCACATTCTAGAAAAGATCTACATTTACAGTAAAAGTTATGACAGATATTGTAACAAAGCAAGAGCTTATTGTGTGATTCCTTCATAACCATGTCCAATTTGCAAAATCATCATTTAATTTCTAACCAATATGGGTTTGAATCGCAAAGTAACCTTTCATTAGCTTCTCATATCCATTTAAATCCATGCCCTGTGTAATGAGAACAAAGGTTGACCTGTTAGCAATCAAAAGCTAATATATAATATATCAAGGTACTCAGCCTTTGTTTTTAGCTAATAGCACCAAACAATAGCACCAAACATGTGACCCTACTCAGAATATGTTTAAGTTAGTTAGCATGCTAATGCACGGAACAAATTTGCAATTAGCATCAGAATTTTCACAAACTGAGCTTTTAGCCTCAGTTTCTCTGGTGTCACCTCTGCAATATATAGATCTAAAACTTGCCTTAAATAGTGCATCAGACCTATACGACTTTGGCAGAGTGGCCAACTATTCCTGAGAGACAGTGCACAACTGACCCCAACAGAGAAACGGCAGTGGCAGCAAAACAATGTCAAACTCACACTTTCTGCAGGTAGGTAGCATGAACTGCATGAGTGGAACAGCTTTTTATGGAGCAATAGGCGGTAATTGGCTGTAAAATCAATCTTTACCAGATTAATAACAGCATGACTACAATTTGAAGCAAGAGTTAAACAACACTTGTTCTTTGGAACATGCAATTTGCTAAAATTACATTATGACAAAATAGCAGAACATTCGCACACACAAAAAAATCACATTATCTTGCAAAGCTGAAAAAATATGATTCATGCAGTTCTGCTGTAATTTGACTACAGCACACAAACCTTCAGCATTAGTGTCATCCTATGGTTAGCTGGCCAGAAAAGTTCAACATGGTATAAAAATGCACAAGCAATACATTATACCCCCTTCATCCTCACATTGCCCCCCATCACTGTAAAGAAACAAGTACGAGTATTTATATAAATAGTAGGCCTAATAGTGATGGGGGGTTACTTGTTTTTGACCAACTCCTCCTTTATGTTATCCTCAGTTACTGAATATGAATTATTAGTCAATTAGTCTCCATTGTTTAATGTTTATATTTCAATTTTACATTAATTAATTTGGAAGAAGCTTTTCTTCAAAGCAACACACAAATTAATCACAATCCAAGACACGCCACATCAAAGAGCCGTCTGCTTCAACATGCAGTCCCACATCCCTCTTGACACGAGTGCCACAAGCCTTGGAGGTGTATGGAGTAAGTCGCAAATGACATTTTTTTTAAAGGCTCAAGAAAACAGAGAGAGAGAGAGAGAGAGATTTAGGTAAGTACTCTCAGTAGATGTCAGTCTTCAAGCAATCTTTTGGAGAGAAACTATGACTCATTATTTTTGACACCAGTCAGTAATTGGTATTGGTGTCTGGAGACTAGTACCAAATTACAATTTACAACTCTGTGCAACTTTATTTACAACTTTAAGCTCATCAGCATTACCTTCTTTTACTGCCGCAGCCTGTGGCACGCGCCGGAAACCTTATTGTGCCTTAATTAAATGAATAGCTTAATTCCTTAGTAAAACTGATTCCCTCTTACACTCACTACACTTTGTTTGTACTGATATTTGACCGCATGACTTTGCAGTCTGTTGATTTAAAGGGATACGCCAACATTTTTTTTTTAGGCTACGTGTCTTGCCTCACTCCCGAGTCCATGACAAGCAGATAGACACCATCCTTTCGACTGTGCGTGCAGTAACAAGGGAGATAGAACCGTATCGCCTATAATTAGTTTAGCTCAAACACTGGAAGTGTATGGGTAGTGTTAGCCTGCCTCCACCTAAAGTCATCAGAGAAACTCTTCAGCAACTCTAAACGGAAACCGGCGGGGCCGATCTTCGTCTCAGAGCTGACAAAACTCTCCGGTAAGGCATCTTGAGCGGTCAAATGCCAGTAACGGGACGAGATCAGTCAAAACGGAGGGTTCAAGCAAAGACGGTTTATTTTGGTTCAAGCTAGCTACATCGAGGGTAGGTTAGCTTCCTATTTCAACGTAAAAGCACAAATTCTATCGTCATGGTTTTCTGTATGTAAACGGCAGCGGGTGTTTTATTTTGTGAAAGTAACCAGAAGTGCGTTGGTCACAACGGCTAGCTTGAGTAGCGCCAAATTCGTCAGAACAAAATTGTAAACAGCTGGTATTTAGACAAATTAACGACACAGTGCTGATCTAAACGGCTACTTTCTCACCTAAAAATGTTTGAAATGTCGATAAAGTTTAGAGCAAAAATGTAATCATCTTCTGACTGCTGATTTCAGCTCGGGTAGGAGGCAAGCTAACATTACCTATGCACTTCTAAGCTAATTATAGGCGATACGGCTCTATCTCCCTTGTTACTGCACGCACAGTCGAAAGGATGGTGTCTATCTGCTTGTCATGGACTCGGGAGTGAGGCAAAACATGAAAAAATAAATGTTGGCGTATCCCTTTAAATGTGTTTATCTCTCAAAGGAGCGCAAATGAAGTGAGCAGCTTCCACGGCGTCTGCCTATATGACTGGTGAACGTTGCATTGAGGGGAACCGGTGGCCTGGTGGTGGTATTAGGTTAGGTGGGGTCGGTAAAAGGGGATCAACCCATTACAGAATAGTTTCCTTTCATATTGATTCATAGTGAGGGGGTCAAAGGTGTTGAGTTCAACAATAGTTGATGTAAGAAGCAGGAAGGGTAGCACGTATTGACTGGATGAATAATGAGGTGAGCACATGCCAATAGAGAGGGCACACTGTGTCCTCTATCCTAAACAGCCTGCCTACCCTCGCTTTCTCCTCTTTTTTTTCCAGTTTCCAAGAAGAGGAACGGTTGATTAAGAAGAGGCTTGTGGGTGGCTGTTGTTTTACTCCCTATTGATCCCCAGAGCACAACTTTCCATCATGCAGAGAAGGCCAGGGCCAAAGACGACAGCTAATTAAGATGGCTAATCACTTCATTTCACAACGGCTGCAGGCTCTGTCACTCTTCTTCCCAGCATCTGTTGTTTGGTATCAGTGACATGATAAAAACAAGCTGTAAATTTCTAACATTACTGATCTGCAGTAATGGTGAGAAAATAACGGGCGGAGGGGCAGTATATGCTGAGGACAGGCCTTTAAATTCTGCAGTTCCAGGGCACAATAACCTGCTACTGATGGAATTTGTCTGATTAGACCTTGACAGGGAGAGCCTAGTAAGCTACTGTAGGCTGGAAGAAATGCTTTAATTGGCCGTGACACATGTTGGTGCCGTTTGGACAAAGGTTTCATAAGGTTTGCGTGCTCTAACAATAAGCATGTCCTGGTTACAAGAAGAAGAAGAAAAAAAATACAACAGAAATATAATAGTTGGCAAAAAGGTTATGCCATGTCATTGTTTCAGCATTCCCATCATGCTTTTAAAATGCCAGCTCGCCAATTCATATATACACGAGTATCTGATATAGCCTACAGTATATAGGCCATACATATGAGCCTTGATCTAGATTACCTTGTATTATGCCCAAATAAGCTATTCTGAGTTTTTATTCTTAAAAGGGATACTTCACCCAAAATCGATAATTCACCAATTTTCTACTCACCGTCATGCCAAGGAAGGGTTTGGAGAACTTTCAGAGTTATCAAAACGCTTTTGGAGTTCCAGGGGGGTCCGGCTTGCAACAGATTTTCATATAATGGCGGCAGATAGAGCTCACTTTTGAATCGTCCAAAACACACACTATGAAACATCCAGATATCTCCATACTGCTCGTCCGTACTGACCCAAGTGTCCTGAAGCCGCCACATGAAAAAGTTGTTCAGAAAAAATAATTTGACCTCTGTTTTCAGCCTTGTTGTAGCAGTAGCTCCCAGTGGCTCTGTTGATGTTTGTGCACATGCGCGAGATTTGCTGCAAGATGTTCATTCATTGTTGTAAACCATTGGAAGTATGATGTAAACATGGAAGAACATCACACAGCAAATCCTGTGCAGCCAGTGGGAGCTATTGCTACAACAAGGCTAAAAACAGAGATCACATTAATTTTTTCCAAACAACTTTTTCATGTGGCGGCTTCAGGACGCTTGGGTCACGGACGAGCAGTATGGAGGTATTTGGATGTTTCATAGTGTGTGTTTTGGACCATTCAAAAGTGAGCTCTATCCACCGCCATTATATGAAAATCCGTTGCCAGCCGGACCCCCCCTGGAACTCCAAAAGCGGTTCGATAACTCTGAAAGTTCTCCTTGGCATGATTGTGAATAGATGATTGGTGAATTATCCCTTTAAAAGTTCTGTCAGGAAGTCCTAATTGTTCTGTTATTTCCTCGACAGACATCTGAACGATGTGCATTGTGTGATATGAAAAATGATGAATAAATAAGTCAAAATGTTACTGTCTTAAATTAGCCTTGGACTAGATTTGAACCCACTTTCTAATATAATTTCATCACATCCTTGGATTGTGAGAGGAACCTGAGGAGAACCCCACTTAGGAACAAGGAGTAAACTTCTCCCAGAGGCCCCAAGCCCAGGAATCGAACCCAGACTCTTCTTGCTAGGAGGTGATCTGATCACTGTGCCAGAGATCAGTATGTTCACACCCAAAATTTAACACTGAGCATGTTAATATCAGTATTTTCCATAGCTCAAAGTGCCACCATTCAGTATGTGGGAACTACAATGTGGCTGCAGACTGATGTTAGAGATTATGAGGACATTTTTAGTTTGAGGGATTTATTTTGGAAGTTGTTTGTAGGCAGATACCATGAAAACATTCCGTAAACGTCACAATCAAAAAGCAGTGGAAAATACTGAAAGCCTAATAGATCCATTAGCACCAGTGTAAGTTATAGGCGAGATAAGCAAAAACAGTGTCTCCATTATTCATTCAGTTTATGACACACTGAGGTTTATTTTTACTTTTTGAATCCTATTTCTAAAATCAAGACTGTCTTTCTAAAAAAACAAAAACAAACTGTCATTTCAGTAAAAACCTGGTAACAAGGCGTTCTTAAATTTCTATGAGCAATGACCCAGATTGTTCATTACCCTGAATTAATAAGTTCAGAAAGTTAAAAACAATGTTTTCTTCAGAATAAGAAAGTGTCTTTGAACAAAACCTAAAAGTAGTTCATACAGATGATGTCATGCTGACCTGTGCATCACATCAGTCAGAAACACTTCTGAATATTTCACGGGGTTTGATTTGAAGTGTTTGTTGGTTTTCCGCCACGGTAGACATCTTTATTAAGTTCAAGGGATCATTATCTGATTTTAAATGCTAAAGTAAATACTGTATCTGCCGTGATCAAATGGAACTGAATGGACCTATTCAACAAATCTACAGCAATTTAACTCTTTAAAGTAGAATTCCCATCAAATAACTAAATTAAAACCCTTCACCGAGGACACACAGACAAGTAGAAATAGATGTTATTAGTGACAGACAGGTTGACATGTGCAGAAATACACACAAAGTGTCAGGGCGAGTGTCGTCTTGTCACTTTGCGGCCTCTAATGCGCAGACCTGTGACGGTTTGATGGGAATCCATTGTGTCATCAAACTGCAAAGTAGGCGTGTAGTTCACGCTGCTTTGGGGTTGAAAGCCCCTCAGGATGGAGACGGCTTCAACTCAAACACAGCGCACAGCGGAGGATGACATGGTTGATGTACAAGAAAACTCAAAAGTCTTTACATCTCCCTTCGTAGTCATGTTTTTTTTTTTTGTGCGGAGAGAGAGAGAGACCCGTTCTCCCTCTTCATGTTTTAATTGACTGCTCTCTTAGCGCGTTGGGGGACCCTGCACAACAGCCTGCTAATCCCCCTGTGATCATCACACCCCAGCCCAGCCTCAGAGGGACCGGCAAAAAAAAAAACTTGGATCCCGTTCTATTATATCTGTATGTCAGCTGTGACGCCATCACCCATGGCAACAAGCACCTTGAGATGAGAGCTCGCGCTATAAGACGCTAAGAATAGAGGGAGAAGCAAGTCACCTCAGTCCATTTCAGAATCGCTCTCTGTGAGCTATTGGATTCTGCTTTTTTGGGGGGTCAAGTGGACTCGACTTGATTCTTAGAGATTCCTCCGCATTACTCAACCAGCGGAGTGCATTTATGCAGAGCAAGTGAAGAGTGACACTTTTTCTCTCTCTCACCAAAGCAGTATTAATGAGAGGAAGCTCCATCTGGTTGTGTTACACCCGTCATTTATTTGCTCTTTTGACCAATCCGAAAAGTGATTTGTGCGTTCGGATAAACACAGTGGAGCTAAGCCCCAGTCAGCGCTTATGAAAGGAAACTGTTAGGGAATGATTTCCCATCTGGATTCAGCCTAGATAAGCAGTTTGCAACCGCGGCTGCTCGTATACTGTTGACTGCATTACAGGGTCTGCTTATGTGAGTGTGAGTTTGTGTATATAAAGCCGCCGCCACCGCCACAACGACAGCAACAACAACACACCTCTCCTTCATTGTCTGACGCCCGAGTGCCGCCATAAAGCGCGGCTCAGGCGAGAAAAGAAGAAGCAATTCCGAGACAAGAATGCGAGAAGTTGAGTTAAATCGTTGCCAAGTTGTACAACACACAAACTTAGCGAGAGATTATAGCTGGAGTCACTTCACAACAGGCGGATCACCAGGGAGCTAATAGAGAGAGGAGAAACAGGAAGAGCTGTCTCCCCTCACTCTTATCCATCGGGGTGGAGTGATACGCTGGAAAAAAAAAAAAAAGGAAGGGAATCACAAAGGATAAGGCTGAGAGATCCGGGCTTCGCTACACATTGGGCCTGTCATCTTCTGTAGCCATTTTGACACCCCCACCCCCCCCTCCCTCCTCGTCTTGGGCTCCTTTCAGCTTGGCTAAGGGCTGTTTTCAAATGTACTCCACTGATCAGTCTGGGGGAGGATGAGCAAGGGAATCTGGCAAAACCAAAATAGTTGACTAGTATAAAAAAAAAGTGAGAGAGAGAGAGAATTTGATATTTAATATTCCTACATGTCAGTTGTCAACACACTGTGGTTGAATGAGAATCTATTGCAGCGATTCTGCGGGGTGACACATCTAATAGGCATTTAGCCATCATTGTTGCCTTCGCTACAGTATGTGCTGCCGGAGCGAAGTGTACGTGGAAACGTTGCTGCATTCTCCGAACTGTGGCTGAAAAGGCTGAGAGAAAGCAAGATAATTGGACGCCTATAGATGGAGGGGAGAAAAAAAAACAACAAAAAAAAAACTGCAAGATGTGGCAAATCTGAGCGACGAGTCCCCCCCCCCCCCACCCCACCTCACCCCTCCGTGTCAGGATGTATTAAATGGAGCTAGGTCATCTGTAATTATGCCCCTGTTTGCAAGGAGGAAGACATATGATCATTGTGTCGCAGTTTTGGGCGCTTTTCAATCTCCATTTTGATGTGAAGGCTTGGGCCACCAAAAGGAAGCCTGCTGCTGACTCAGGCGTGCTTCTCTTTCATTTCTGAGATTGTTTTCCCCGCATTGCGAGCCGATTGGTTGATCCCCCCTCCACCTCTGTATATACACAGAACGAGCAGATGGCTTTCCCCCCCAGAGTCTTACCTTTTTTCTTTCTTTATTGGTACTAGCAGCTACAACTGCAAAGAAATGTCTTCGGATGCCCTTCAGTCATCCTGTAAAGCAAAAGGAACAAATAATTTCTGTTTAGGGGATGGGAGGGGAAGGGGGTGGACTTCACAGAAACAGTCGCCGTGGAATAATTGCGTCAAACAAATGAGCTTTTGAAGGTCCATTAGGCAAGTATTGTACCCATCAAACAGTGTGTGATACCGAGGGCTGCTCAGAGGGCCTGTGTGAAACAGATGGGGCCACAATGTCCATGTTTCAAATCGGAATTCAAACACTATCTGTCTATCTATAAGCTTCCCTCGACTTAAAGACAGACACACTATTTCTAAGATGTACAGAGGGAGACTTAATCTAAGACTGTGAACAGATAAAAAGTCATACTTAAAAATATATAGCAGGCAGTTAAATGTATATGGTCACTTCAGTGTCTTATCCATAATGAGGTCAATTCAGTCACTTTGTGTGTTCAGACAGGGAATAAAGGAAGCTGTGATCTTCCTCCTCTGTGTTGTGGTTGTTAGGATGACATTGCTGCTATGTTGGCAACACAGCTGAGTTGCAAAGTGTTAATACATGTCTGACTGATGATCCCGTGACCATGTTAACTGCAGTGCCATTCCATAGTATTATCAGCTATCAGGTTGCCATTACAAAGTCCCCATAGCCAACAAAAGCACCTACATGAACTCATTCATCCCCATTGCTATAAACATCTTAAAAAACTAACATGAATGAACTCTGATGCACTATGCAACTTTTTATCCTGGTTTTACACCAGTTTTTAGGAATTGACACTGATTGTTTAATGTATGTGAGCAACGTAAAAGTAGATTTTCTGGTACAACAGACAATAAAGTTTTCTGATTCTGATTAACAGTGAAACCTGCCCTGTATGTGTGTGACTGACTGACTGACTGACTGACTGACTGACTGATGATATTTTCATCACTGCACCCAACTGTTTTACCAAGCTGCTCCCAGCTGATCAGTAAGTGCAGATGTGACAGTTGACAGTCCTGTACCTGTGCCTCCAATTGGTCATGTGCCCTGACTACTTGGCCACAGGGATATCCCTTTGGTTAAATGGTCGGCGTGCATGACTCTTACCAAGGAGACTAGGGTTCAAACCCCTCCCAGACCCTCCTTTGTCCTGCCACACAGAGAAGGAGATGAGTGCTTCCAGTACACTGAGCCTTGAGTCCATTACTGCAGATAAACTGCTAACATGTATCTTTATGTTAAAAGAAGGCAGAGTAATGACTAAACATAAGACACTGTCGACACAGAGAGCAGCAGACAGTAAAGTTATCAGTAACAAGGCTTTGTACTAACTCTGAGAAAGTGAACCAGTGGAACTACGGTATTTCAGAGTTTGCTGTTCAAAGTCGGAATGCTGCGAGGTTAAGGTACGTTCACACCGAACCTTTTATTTTTGTCGCCGGCGACAAGTTTACATATTAAAGCAGAAGTAAGTGATATATTTGTGTTAATATAAGTCTTAAATAGTTATATCTTCCGACAGCAATCACTTACATAGAGTGTTTGGACCGAAACACGGGTCTGTCAGTCACTCTGCTCTGCTCTGAGCCAAGGAGAAAACATTTATCGTATCCTACAGTTTTTATCCAATGAGGAGAGAGAACGGCATGCAGGGCTGTGTGTGCAGCCAAGGGACGCCGTGAATGTGGTGACGTAGGGACGAGGACTGTTATGGTGCGTTCAAGGCAACTCGTAACTCGTGTTTTTCCGACCTGTTAAGTCGTAGGACCAGTTCGATCTGGTACGAGTTCACGGGTCAGAAGCTGGTCGGAAGTTACGAGTGGCCGTTATAGTGACTTTCACAGGTAAAACAGGTCGGAAATACACGAGTGGGTTGCCTGAAATGCTACAAAGTCGTAAGTTGTGACTTGAAGCTGTAATTTACGGTTTCAAAAGCCTGCCTGGAACGCAGCATTAGCCAAAACGACCGGACCACTTACTTCTGCTTTAAGTAAATGCAAACGAGCGACTGAGGCGAAAAATCGCTGGGGCTCTGAGCGACAGCGACTGAATGATGGAGCGATTTTTCACTCTGTCGCTCGAGATGAGAAATCCCAACTCTCTGGCCATCAGTCGCTTGCTGCTCAGCGCTGATTGGCTGCCGTAATCTATGCGTAACTATGACAACTACTGAAACGTACACCACCGGTCCGGCAGAGCAAAGCCGGCTTGACGTTGTACGGCGCTTGTGGGACTTCCACAACAGGTAAACGGCGGCAGCAGGTACAATGTCAGCCGTGCTGGACCAATACAAACAGCCTTGATGAGCGACTGCAGCTGAGTGACAGAGCGATTTTTTTGGAGTGACACGAAACGGCAGCAACAAAAATAAAAGGTCCGGTGTGAGCGCACCTTTAGAGTTAGAGTTAGTAACTCACACTTACTATTCTGAGTGCATGCCAGTGCATTTACACTACTACTTACTCACCCACTCACACAATTATTTACAATACTCAGTCTTCTACTCTCATGTACATCTTTTTTAGCAGTGTCAGAAAGTAGGCCTAGCTCATATTCCAACATTAAATCATTATTAAATTACATCCTTGAACAATTTAATATAACTGTTCTTTGACATACATGATATGTGAAAGTGGGTATTATAAGTGAGTAACCTGCATTTGAGCTATACAAACTGACTTTTCTGTCATTCATTCTCTTAATTTCCCAAATGTGTGTGTTTGACATTTAGAAACCCAACAAAACTTCACTCATTGTCTGAACAGGCTGGAATGAAGAACTGCACAGCTGTTGGAGAGTGCGGATGTGTTTGTGTGCGTGTGTGTGTGTGTGTGTGTGTCTGCTCGAGACAGGTTATAAAGAACAGCTGAATGAAAGAGTGAGAGGAATGCCAATTTAGTTTTCAAGTTCATTTCTGAACAGGTGGGACATGAGGCAGCCAGTCAGGAAATGATTACAAAAATGAAAAACAACGACGACTTTTAATTACATCACCAGGTGTCTCATGTACCAGCTCCTGTGGTTGCAACATGCAAGCTGCAGTTTGCTACATGAGATCATGTCCACTCACCGATCAAGACACATGCTATTCTTTCATGCAGGACGGCTTAACGCACGTAAGAATCACATGTGAAACTAGACACTGATACCTGTTACTGCCACTTGGATTGTGTATTAATAATGGGTTTTAAGTACGGTGGCCCTGAGGGCTCAAAGCGCTGTAACTGAAGAAAGAAAAAAACAAGGAAATCCAGAAACACCATTAATCTGACAACATACACACATTAACAAGCTGCAGTGGAAATGTTTGGGGACACCAAAAAATGATGAACCCAGCTGGGACGCACTTGTTCAGTGCTTTTAACTTCAAAAGTCACAAATGACTGAATAACAAGAGCGTCCCCAAAGATCTTCTAAACAGAAGATGCCTCATTTCAGGCAGCGGTAAAGTTCTCAACGGGCCTGGAAACTGCAACCCGAACCGATCCGACCCACAGGTGTTGAAGCCCGGACCCGACACAGCCTGACTCTCCGAACCAAACTCAGCCAAAAAAACAAAAAACTACTCTACTGACGTGATGAAACTTGAATGAAATAGCCTCTTACTGTAACCTCGCCAACTGAGTGAGTTTAGGATACATGGTGCTGTTGGTCTTCCACCAGCCCAGCAGGACCTGATCGTCGGTTATCATTGCCCCTTGGCGGACATAGATCTGTCCACCAGTGTTGTCACAGTTACCTTGAAAAAGTCTGATTACTGATTTGACATAGTGTCTTTGAAGCTAGATAACACTTCGCCAGCACAGAGTGCACAACGGACCTCAATATTATCATCTTAAACTCAAAATAGTTCCTGCATTTCCGGCTAGAAAACGTGCATCTCTCTCCTCCCTCCATTCTTGTTTACATTTGTGTCGCTGGCTGCTTGACACGTGAGTTGTCCTTATGCTGAAAACGTGACTTGAAGCATACGTGACGCCATTCCCCAAGGTGCAAGAAGAAAGCAATTATCTTTTTACAACAAAAATAATAAGGCACAGTGACTTGGATAAGTAATTTGAACCTGATTACTGGTTTGGTTACTGGATACACTAGATACTAGAATCCACACCTACAGTATTTGCTGCTTGTTCTTGTCTATATTAAAGTTATAGTTAGTAATCCTGTTCAGAAACACGTTTTGTTATACTGGGTGAAATGGTCCTTCTATCCTGACAGTAATCAATACATTATGTATTCAGAAAAAGGAAACAAAAATAATCGGACCTATGTGGCAGCTGCAGGACTGACAAAACTCTGACCAATCCATGCTTTTCGCTCCGAAAAGGAAAAACTATTCAGATGCCTTCATGTCTAGTTCTGCCTACACCCAAATCACGCTGCCGTCTCTCTCCCCCTCTCCCTCCTCCCGCTTGCGTGACCAGAGTCTTCACCTACGACCACCTCCAGTTTGGTGGGTGGCAGTGTAGCTCTGGCAATGCGCGTTGGGTGTCTTCACCCATGTCCGTGGAAAGGTGAAGTCATGGCTTCAGAGAGAGGTCTGAGGAAAAGGGCTAAGATTTTTGACTAGAACCATTTTTCCAGGATTGCCAACCCTACCTTTAATATCTGTTCAACTCAGTACAACATAATATCAGGCTCTTAACACTTATTTGAATGATAATGACAGTAACAAAGAAATCCCTGTGTTTAAATGTTAAATTCATGGTTTCATACAGACTTCCAAACATCTGTGATTGGAATCCATCATCTGCAGCAGTGAAACCAAAGTCAACAGAGAAAGGAGACATGTTGCTGAGACAGGTCACAAATAAAGTTCATTTTCTCCTGATATGTGGCTCTGAAAAATCCTCATGTTGATGACAGTTCAGAGGATCTATCGATTGTGAAAAATGGCTCTGATATTTATTATGTGACCATGGAGCGAAATATTTGTTTATAAACTGACCCCGCAATCTTCTCCTATTGAAATGAATTGACCTTTTTACAATACAACTTACATAATATAATCTAGACAGTTTATTATCACTGTGTATGTCTCCAAGGATGGTTTTGCTGCATTCTATTTTTTTTTTTTTAAAGATTTGTTATTGAGTTATGAATAACAAAAAATAACCACATAATAATGGGCAATGATGTGCGATGTCTATGTGTGTGTACATGTATCCATGTGTGTTAATGATCCTGAGAATTTACCAGAGAGTTGTTAGGAGGACGGCAGCAGGCAGCCCGAGCAGACTCCCCAGCTTCGATTATGTATCCTCGTTTATTCAATCACTGCATTGCTCTATCGCTGACATTTGGTCAATACTGCAATCTTCTAGTGATCGGAATATGCCAGACAGTCTGCTCCACAGAATTCCATTAGTTTTGCCTTCAGATTGATGCACTAAAACAAGATATTGAGTGAGAAACAACAATTTGATGACTGTCTCCCAGTTTTATTCTGGCCCTCTGAGGGAAATCCTGAATACGGAGTGAACACATTTCCATTATGCATTTTTTTTAAAGTTTTAGTTTTGTGTCTTAAGTTGTTGTGCATCGGGTTTATGCAGGACTTATTTATACATAAATAATAAATATCCCCATGTTTCTCTAAAATGTGTACAAAAATGACAAATGCATGTCATGGTATGAATATTTACATAAATTAAAACTAATAAAAATGGAATTGGAATGGATTTGCTGCATTAAAGTGATAGTTCACCCAAAATTCAAATTTCACTCATTATCTACTCACCCTTATGTCAACTAAGAGCTGTGAGAATTTTCAGAGTCCTCCGTTCCTTCTCTGAGTTACGGGGGGGTCCGTGCAGCAGTATTTGTCCATATAATGGTTGTGAATGGATACCAACTTTCTTCGTCCAAAAAGACACACCAAAAAACATCCAAATACCTCCATAGTGCTCGGCTGTAATGTCCCTCTTGTATTGAAGCCCCGACATGAGAAATTGTTCCGAAAAAAAAAAGTCTATATTTTAAGTTATATGTTTGTAGTGGAAGCTCCCAGTGTCTCGGTTCACTGCTCTTCCTGTGTCACCGGCGGAACAATTTCTCATGTCGGGGCTTCAATACCAGAGGGACATTACAGACGAGCAGTATGGAGGTATTTGGATGTTTTTTGGTGTGTCTTTTTAGACGAAGAAAGTTGGTATCCATTGACAACCATTATAGACAAATACTGCTGCGCGGACCCCCCCGTAATTCAGAGAAGGCACAGAGGAAAATTCTCACAGCTCTTAGTCGACATGAGGGTGAGTAGATAATGAGTGAAATTTGAATTTTGGGTGAACTATCCCTTTAATTGAACATAAAAAGTGATCTGATCAGTATAGTCATGACAACTGTTTTTTCTTTCATGTCTTTACTGAACACAGCCAGTAAATGTTCACAAAGATGGCTGACAAAAATATGTTAAGCCTTGGATTAAGTATCCTGAAAGCAGCTCTTCAGCAGCTGCTGATCAGACTCTCGGTTAACATTTGACTCCAACAGGTGGATTTTCCGAGACTGGTGTCACATTTTGTACTTTTCATGTGAAGTTTGTGGTCATTGTCCACCAACTTCTACTGAGCCTCAGCAGGTGGACATCCCTGACATTATTAATAAATCTGGGAATTAATTTCCCCCTTTACGATTTCAAGCTGTTCAGACGCAGCCAGGCCCCAAATCATGATGCTCCCTCCACCTCTTCAGCAGCTTTTATTTGGGAGAGCAGAAACTTTCTTTGTAATTTGTCGCTATTAACTCCATGCGCCGTGCAACCGCGCACCATGATTTGCATCCAGCGGACTCATGAACAGAGATGTTAATCAGCTCTGATGATTGCTTTAAGCCTTTGGCTGTTACTCTTTGGCTCTTTTCTACCTCATCGCACATTCTGTTTTTAGGGAGAACAGCCACAGTAATAATTCATCTCCATATGAAGCTTTTAGCACATGTTTGAGCAGAAAGACGACCATCAGCCTTATTTTGTCATCACATGAAGACCCTGCCTCTACGCTTTTATTCAATAACTTCACTGTTTAGAACCACTTTACCTGTGCTGTACATCTGCTGCCATTCCAGCCTATAGGCCCTGTCTGTGGCTTTCTCAGATTGGCTGCCATCCATGCTGCTTTATCGTTCCACATTTCCACTTCCACTTAATCGACAAGATCAGTGACAAAGTCTGTATAAAAGATTGTGCCTTCATCTCCATTTGTGTAATTTCTGAGTTATTTAACTGTGAACTGTTCACTATCTCAACTCTGGGATGACTTTGTAAACCCTTGATGAAGCCATTCTTGATCATAAATAAAATGTTTTTTATATGTCAAACTAGCACTGTGCATTAAAACCATTGATATTCAATAATGTATGCAGCATGGACTAGAATAATGCAATACAAGGACTTCAGAATACTTCATAAATCATTCACAGGAAATTGTTGTAACAGTGCTCAATTTCATATATAAAAATATTATAAAATGAGTGTAAAGTTAAAATAATTAGGCTATATAACCCCCAAATTCAAAATATGAAAAATATACCATGTCAATAATGAACAATATAGTTAATATTTACATGCCATTGAATTTTACTTGCTAAAATATCTGATTCATCCATTGTTATAACTTTTAAATCTGACCATATTTGAATACAAATTTATACATACATGCAGCTAAATCCAAAGGGTTCACTTTTCTTGTGACTGTACAACATGAATAATTCCCAGCCCATTCAAATCTGACTGTAGTGAGAATCAGTTAAACTTTAATTTGGTCTGAAAAGTAAAAATTGTTCAAATACTTTGAGATCCAAATATGACTGTGTAACAATTTCAAGAAATATTGATTTTGTAATGGAACTGTCAAACAGTTTCCTCTTAGATTAAAGAACCTCACTGCAAAATTGTACACGTTTGGTACATATCAAGCAACTATGTAGAATTATTTTATTTCCCCTAAATGTCCATCTTAGAATGTAAATTGATACTCTTATATCTCAGAAATCTCCAGTTGATTAGTCTGATTTAAATATTGACAAGCATTAAGACTAAGTTCTACACTACACTCTGTGCTCTGCTTTTACAAGTTGTTTATGTTCAGTCACAATATTGTTCACGAAGCTGAAGAACTAAAGGTTCTCTTCTGCTCCAGTAACTAAATTGATGCTAAATCCAGTTTTCTTTAGCAAAAGTCCAGTAGGAGAGATTAAACAATGAAAAAGTTTGGAAATGTTACTTCAGTCAGTCTTTTCTCCTCTTTAATAACACCAATGGATGTTGTATTGGAAAGCCTGATTAGTCACCTTTACCACAAGGTGCACATTTTGTTTGGGTGCTACTTATACGTTTTGCTGTTGCTCATTCCAGGAATGCACAATTCTTACAAGTTGTACCTCATTGTAAAGGTAACTAATCAGACTTTCTAATGATATAAAATACAATACACATTGGTATTATTAAAGGGGATGAATAACTGACTGAAATAATGTTTCCAAAACATTTTTGAGGAGTTTTAGCTGCAAATAAATATTAGCTGTGTCTCAATTCAAGGACTGCATCCTTCGGAGGGCCAATTAGCCTAATGTCACAGCGTGGCAACAACACCCATCCTAATTTAAGGACCAAATGCATTCCTACAATCCTTCAAATCCAGCCTTATATTGCCCCGTATCCCAAGATTTTTGGCGCGCCGTTATATATCAGCCACCTAGCATGCTAGCAATCAGAATGTTGAGGCTGCTCAGCGCTGTAGCGATGGTAGCCCTGCTCTGTAGCCATCTGACTGTAAGCAGACCTTGTTTTGGGGGATTTACTGGAGTTAATAATTAATTCTTCTTGGGAGGTCAGAAACTTGAGGAACAGCATTATTTTTATGTTATTTCTATTTTATACACACATCACATCAGTGACCTGTTATAAACTGCTGTCTTAAGAAATGTTGGTGATTCATTTTCGGCTTATTTAATAATTAACTTTTCTTTGGCTGTGCGTCACCTCATCTATTGCTCTGGAGAAAGAATACATATCTCCGTGGATTGCCACAGTGTGAATATTTAAAGGAAACAGCATGAATAAATTAATGCCCTACAGCTGGGTGTACTTATCAGCAGCCAGAGCTTGTGACAGACAACTAGATCAAACCCAAACAGCTTCTGGTTCAGATATGTCACACTTGGGATTTAAATACTGTATGTTCTGCAGAACCCCCAGACAAAGGACACCTGCTTCATGATCTTAGGAAAAACAGTGATGGCAATTTCTACTTTTCATAAACTGTTATCACGATTCAATCACAACTGCGATAAGTTGAGTATAGAGTGAGTCTAATCGCTTTAGTTTAGTAAATCTAAAAAGAGTAGGAAAAATTTAAGAACCTAAAAACTGACTTTTTAGATTGGGACAGGTGGGTTCTTCCCTGCGTTATTTGAACACTTGTGGGATACCTACAGTACTTGCCATTTTTTCTTTAAAGGGATAGTTCAACATTTTGGCAAATTGGCCCATTGCCATAATCCCTATAGTCTAGGGGTAAGTTCGTTAGCTATAATTGTCGGTGCAAGCTATTATTCGATCGGCGGGACAGAGACAAAAGCTGCTCAGCTAATGAGGCATAGGGTATTTCCCGGTTTCCCTCATCAAACTCATCAAATACACAATCCAACAACTCCAAAACGCTCTTGTGGACAAGTTGTGACCTGCACATTTGCCACGCTATGAAACAATAATGTATAACTACGTAACATTACGACACACGAAGCAAATACTCAGAACTACTTGTGCTTTTTGAACGTTCCATTATTATTTCATAGTGTGGTGAATATAAAATATTACGCTCACAAAAATTTCATCCATTGGTAAATGTTATTATTAACTGATATGTGAGGGAATACACATTTAAACATTGTGATGTGCTTATCATACGTGTGCACGTTATGTTTATAATTTGTTTTGAAGTCCCAACCTGACAGACCTGCTATGTCAGCTGAGTGAATCAGAAACCAGCTTAATAGAGTGCAGTCCATGCCCATGTACTAATAGAAAACAATAGTTCAATACCCCAGGTCATGAGCCATTGCCTTTGGCTGAGGTGCAGAGGGTTATTTGCTGGCTGCAGCTGAGACATTGGCTGCTGCTGCAGCTGCTTCTCTGATCTGACACAGAGGATGGTAGTTATTTCCAACATGTCCTGCATCTTTACATTACAACGTGTGTCTCTCAGCTGTCCTGGGTGAGTCCAGACTACTGTCATACACAGACCCAGCTTTTGAAACCAGCTTGTCCAGTCTCCGTGTGTTCATGTCAAACCTGCTGCTGCCCCAGCACACATGTTATTATGCACTGTTGTTAGATCAGTCATTCATTGAAGGGTTTGTTGAATAAATGTCGTATAGTAATAGTATTGCAGTACTAACAGTCTAAAACTCAAAAATTACTATTGTGTAAGCTAAGAAAAAACATCAACTCCTGATATTTCAGAGGCCTGAAGCAGGGAAAGGTTGCCATTTTTTCTGTTCAGCCAATTGATTAATCAACTATACACTGCTGCTCTAATAATGACAACATTCAACAATGATTGTTTTTGCCATAATTATCATCATCCCTCCCACCCCTCCCATGCTCTGACCCTGATGGTCTGGGTGCAGCGCTGCAGGGCTGGAGAGAGCCGACCTGCCACAGACCAGCTTCCTACCTGAGGCTATTGAGATGACAGGGGCTCAACACCATGCACTCCTGTGCAACAGCCTCATAAGGCAGAGAAAGAGAGAAGGGGGTGGAAAATTGCTTTATATATAATAATCATCACATGGCATCACAACTGAATCAATCCAGTCCCAGCAACTATGCTGGAAGCATTGCTTAATGCGGTTAACAGCAAGAACATGAAAATGCTTTTGCACGAGGCTGGACTTAAAATGAATCTAAACTGAAACTAATGAATAATATCAAGTTAAAATGGACATACTGTATATGATCAGATTGTCCTACATGTACTCACATAGCTCCCTCCTTTTGAAACATGTTTCCCTTTGTCAATCACTGATCTTTTGTCTCGATGCTGCTCACAAGGCCATGGCAAGACAAGGAGAAAAGTTTGCACAACAAAATGCAAGGTCGTAGAAAAGAGTTAGCAGAGTAAAAATTTCCAAGCATATATGTGACTGTGTGCTGTCAATGTGGATCTAATAATGAAGGAACCTTAGCCTCCACTGGTATTGCCTAGCTCACAATCCCACAGTATCAATTGAGTCAATCAGAGCTTATTCCAAAGGCTGGGATAGGACACCGGGACCTTATTTCCAGATAGAGGCTTGGCATTATCATTCATATTAAACAATAACCCAATGGCACTTATTTTCAGAGAACAATATCAGTGGTTAATCAATAATGCATCCAAGGTTCAATTTGAAATTGATATTCTGCTTGCAGTCAATATCATGTGGCTACTCAGCTACAGCTCTCTGTCTGTGAAGAAATTACCCGGCTAAATAATCAAATGCTATAGTGTGAGTGGCTGCTACACAGCAGATATTTATCTCCTGGGAGGACAGCTTAATATCGCAGGAAATATTAATATAAGAGGAGGACAAGCAAATACTTGTGGAGATAAGATGACTGCTATCAAGCAGCTAAACGATTTTCGACTACCACATGTCAATAATAGGAAAGCTTATGCATTTGTAAAAGTTCTGCTTTATTGCCGATTTACATAGAAATTGCCTTATTTTAGACTAAATAGGGACTTCTTTCATTCACTTATTATAGCTTTTTATCCAAGGTGCTGAATAGGATATGGTATTGATTGAGAGCGTTGCTATGCTAGTGGCCTGCACCGGTGGAGCAATTTCCAACGATTAAGAATAGCCTTCTCATTCAATTGTTACCCACCAGACGGGGTAAATAACATCACGTTTCCTCAAATATTAGACATAGGGGCCGGTTGAAGTATTTGAACTTGATTTTAGAGAATTTGTTTTGAGAGACTATCTAACTCTGCCCAGGATTTTGATCTTTCATCAGTTTTTTTGAACTAAATGAAAGAACAACCTCACTACACTAATGAACTTTAGCTTTAATTTAACTATAGTCTTGAAATCCACTATTTCATTGAAATATATACTTGGAGAAGACAATACACTAAGCATAAATCTGCATAAAAAAAGACTGAGGACATTCTCTGTCTTTAAAGGGATAGTTCACCCAAAATTGAAATTTAACTCATTATCTACTCACCCTCATGTCGACTAAGGGCTGGGAGAGTCCTCCGTGGCTTCTCTGAGTTACAGGGGGTCTCGGCATAGCAGTGCATATCCATATGATGGTTGCAAATGGATACCAACTGTCTTCGTAACAAAAAGACACACCAAAAAACATCCAAATACCTCCATGCTGCTCGTATGTAATGTCTGTCTTGTATTGAAGCCCCGAAATGCGAAATTGTCCCGACAATAATTAAATAAGTTTATATTTCAAGCTTGTTTGTAGCGGAAGCTCCTCTTCCCAGTTCATCCAAATTTGACGAACTGGGAAGAGGAGCTTCGAGAAGCTTCCGCTACAAAAAAAGCTTGAAATATAGACGTATTGAAGCCCCGAAATGCGAAATTGTCCCCAAAAAAATAAAATAAAAGACAGACATCACGTACGAGCAGCATGGAGGTACAGTATTTGGATGTTTTTTGGTGTGTCTTTTTGTGACAAAGACAGTTGGTATCCATTTGCAACCGTTATATGGACGTGCACTGCTACGCCGAGACCCCCTGTAACTCAGAGAAGCCACGGAGGACTCTGAAACTTCTCCCAGCCCTTAGTCGACATGAGGGTGAGTAGATAATGAGTGAAATTTCAATTTTGGGTGAACTATCCCTTTAAGTATGCAGCAGGAAACTCAGCCTTCAAATGGGACTTCTGTTACTTTGTGATGTCACAACAAAGCAGTCACCATGCTCAACTCCAAGCCCCGCCCACCCAGATCCACCATCTGACTTTTCAGGATTTGATTTGATCTGCTATACTTTTATTATATCACTCAGAAAACAATCAGCCAAGGTTTACAGCATCTCCTAAAATACACTATACAGTATGGGACCTTGAAAACTAACTTATTGGAATTTCAGTGATAGTGGCTTCCACATTTATATTACTCTACCATATACTGTATTATCGTCCCATTTTTCCACACAGAGTTTGTGGTGTAGATCTGCTCTCTTTCCACAAAATGCAGCATGTCTCACACATATTCCTTTTCTAAAAGGTTACAATGGGAATGTGTTATTGCACTATTTAAGATGCTTTTCAGTAGCAGTATGAAGCACTATGAGCTACAAAGGCAAGCTGATCACCCATCAGTATCACATACTGATGTCTGTCTATAGACAAGGCCTTGGTCTAGTCTTTTGTACATGAGTTTTTTCTTTGTCCTTCGCTCTTCATACCGATAAAGAACTGTGCACCTTTAGAAACTGGTGACAATCAATGTGCTACATAAGGGGAAGAAGCTTTTATCATGCAAGTAGGAAATTAGCTCTGCATTTATTTCATCTGTATGTGGTAAACGCGCCCACACACATATGGGAAGGGCAGTGACCACACACACACACACACCTGGAGCTGTGGGCAGCCATAGTACAGAGCCCAGGGAGCGGTTGGGGGTTAGGTGGGTTTGTTAGCATCCATTCCTCAGTTTCGTCTCAATCCATTTGGGAAATATAGTTTGAAGCTATTTGTGACCTGCTAAAGAAAAAGAAAAAAACCTTCTCCGAAACATCAGTACTACACAACAACAAAAGCCAGTATTGTAATGTGGTCCATCACGTGAGCCCATATGGTAAATGAGTACAACGCTCCATGGCAGCAGATATGTTATCCGTGTAAACATTGAGGCTGGCGACATGCATGAAATACAACTGCCTCCACAGACCCCCACAAATGATTATTGATGAAAACATAATGGTGGATTGTGTTCTCCCTCTGTGGCCCAGCATCTCCACACAAAGACCATAAGAATAATTATTATTTCAACAGAACAAATATTACCCCTTGGGCTCCAATTATTTTCATGCATTGGCTCCTTCGGTGTCTGACTAGATTCTTTTTAATGGTAAAATAAAAAAAAGTGTTGTGCTTCCACCCTGTGTGTGAAAACTGAGCTGCTACTTGATGCATAATGAGGCTGGGTCATGGAGATATGGGCATGATATATTCAATGTATCTCACTCAACACAACTAAACATGTGAAGCAAGACAGGAAGTGACTGACTGGTCTGGACTTTGGAAGGAAGGTGCCAGTTCCTTGACTGAAAAAACAAACAAAAAACAGTGCCGTCCTATTGTATTCCACAATATTAATTATATTTTATACTGCAACTGATATTGTTTCAAAATGGAGGAAATACACATTCCTTCAGCTATTTAAGTTTGACAGATAAATTAAATTGATTTCTTGATGTAACATTTGATACTTGCATCCCTCGAATAGTCCTTTACCCTTAACCTACAATAGCTTGTTAAAGGGAGCGGCAGAACAAGTTAAGAAGATACAGTAGAACGTTGCTATGGAAGATGTGTTTGAGTGCCCAACTGGCCCAATCCTGTTTTGGTTCTCCATCAAGCAGCAATACCAAGGAATGGAAAATGAAGCCAACATGGAAGTACCAAGAAGTGCAGTTCTTTGAACGACCACTAGAGGCTGGCTCCAAAAGTGACTGGACTGACTCTATAGACTGTTGTATTAAAATGCACTTTTTTACAGTGTAAATTGACACATTTACAGCCAGTAAAAAGTGTTATCTGTTCTATCTCCTTAAAGGGATTGTTCAACATTTTGGCAAATTGGCTCATTGCCATAATCGCTATAGTCATAGCAGTAGATTCATTACCTTTATTTGTCTGTGTAAGCTATTTTTAGAACAGTGGAGTGGAGCCGCGAGCTGCTCAGAGCTAAGTTACGGAGGCTCATGGAATTTCTTGGTTTCCCTCATAAAACCATCAAATAGGCAATCCAAATACTCAAAAACGCTTTCGTGGACAAGTTGTGACCAACCAAGACATTCCATGAGCCTCCGTAGCATAGCTCTGAGCAGCTCACGGCTCTGCTCTGCCGTTCTAAAAACAGCTTGCACCGAGAATTAAAAGTATAACGAACCTACTGCTATGACTATAGCGATTATGGCGGTTATGCCAAAATGTTGAACTATCCCTTTAAATGTAAATTTCAGTATGGCATAACATTTTGCTTGATCATGTGTCGCTTTGAGTGACAGATGGGTAAGCGTATATGCTAAAGTGTCAGCTACACACACGCCCCTCCTCTTTGCCCATTTTTGGGTTAGCCAGGATTCAGGGGCGGAGTCACACACTACCAGCCTATCTCTGTTTAAAGGTCTCCAACTCCAAGGACTCCAACTGAGGAGGATATGGCTGCTAAAAGCTCCTTTATGTTTAGCACATAAGTTATGTGGTGTTGACGGCAGCTACAGATCTGATTATATTGTATATGTATATGCTCACTTTAAATTTGAAATTGAAAATGTATAGTTTGAACTCTTATTTGATTAATTGATGGTATATTCTGTAACATACATGTTCTAACCCTGCATTGCAACCAAATGATGGACTGAAATATTTACTTCAATATACTAAAATATAAATATTATAATCTATCCATTCAGATATTCAAATGCAAACCTTTTTTTATATATCTGCAGAATTAAATCAAATGGAAATATTCAAGATGTTTTGAGCATAATTTAAACTCATATCTCCAAAATCCATGTTTGGCTATACAACAAGCAACAAGTCTGTCTTAAACTACACATGGCTTAACTGCTCATTGGCAAGGTCAGTGTTGTCTAATGTCATGATTTATGTATGTTGAAGTTTCATTGAACTGGCTATTTTAATTAAGTGTTATATATTAAGGGATTAGCCTTAGTTTCTTTTCCACACAACTCCTCCATACATATTAGGCCTTATTTGTACAGTCAGTGATTGACCCACTTAATGGAAAATGACCGAATGCAGCGCAGAAGACTCAAGCCAACTTTTGCTCCATGCAAAGACTGGTATCATCAAAGACAGAGTAAAGTTTATTCCAACTAATTGGCAGCAACATAAAAGGGAGATTGAGCAGCATTGGAAGACACAGAAAAACCTCCAAATCTCTTTTTTTCTCTCCTTTTTTTTGAAAATTGTCTGTTTTCTTTCATATGGCAAAAACAAAGCATTTGCTCGTTAATGATGAAAGAGCTCCATAACTCCCATGTTGATTGACGATCACTGAGATGTATGACACCTCTCAACTTGTCATAGAGGAGTTATTTGTACTCTGCTGCGATCCATTCTGTGAGGAAAGACCAGATGTCCCATCTTAATTAGGCCAGCAGTGATGTTTTTAATGACTTCTAGCCCATTACAGGCGACAGAAGAGTTTTCAGATCTTCCTCCTGTCACTCCTGTGGGCCTGCTGCTCTTTGTCTCAGGCTGGAATGTGAGTTTTGACACATATAAATCCTCCAAAGACAGTCGGGGAGAGAGACAACACGCGCTTGTGTGTGTGTGTGTGCGTACGTTGCAGTGTGTATCCGTGCACACATAAATGAGAGCCGCAGACAAAGAGTTGTTGAATCTGTTGTCGAAAAAATGAGAGCAACTTTCCCTAATGTGTTCTATGTTCGTTTATCATGCGCGCTTCATTTATGGGAAACGTGGGCATGTATTATAAAATATATTTAATTCATGGTATATAAAGTTGAAAAAGTAGGCCATCGTAGTTGATGCAGGATCTGCTGTGTGTGCTCCTTAAATAATAGTGCAAAGGAAGGGAAAAAAACACCCTCCAAGGAATCCGTGTATTTCTCTCTCTAAGGTTTTGAGTCAGACAACACCTTCTATTCCCTTTCTTCCCTTCCCTTTTGCTTCAGCTTTCTTTCTTCTGTTTGGTTATTCTGTAGTTCTGCTCCATGATTTTTTTTTCCTTCCCCCTTCTGTTTTTTTTTTTTTTTTTTTTTTGGCAGTCAAGACACGATAATATTGTCTTATGTCTTCCCTCATTCATTTTAACAGGATCATGGCTCAAAAAATGCTCACAATGAAGTAGCATAAGAAAAGGCAGCTCATTTTAAAACTGCAGATCAAATATGAATGTGGTCTATTTGCAGTGATATCCTGCCCTGTGATGTGTCAGTGAGCAACATCTGCATAGCCGTGTCGGAGACGAGGCTGAGGTGAACCGACACACCACCTTCCTGTCCTATCTGTAGCACACGAAGCACCTCAAGGTAAAGTTTCTGAACAAATGTTATTGCTTGCTGTAATGAGGGTATAAAATGTAATTAATATTTTAGAATAAGTCCTATTTTTCATTTCTGAAACCCACTGTGGGGCTTCTTTTCAAAGGGTTTCAGTCAAGACCCAATGGGAGATTCAATTGACTTTAATCTTGCATTCGTTTGAAAATTTGAGCCCATTAGTTAACTTTGCCTTCTCAGTGCAGTTTTCATTGCATTTCAATGAAGCCGCTTTCCTGTGGTGTTAAAACACTAATAGATGCTTCAAATAGCAAATGAGAGAGAGGGAATATGAGCATAAGAGAGAATAAGAGAGGAAGGAAAAAGGAGTCGGGGAGAGGAGGAGATAGTTAAAACAGTCAAAAATATTATTATGAAACATCTATATTTCCAACTATCAATTTGAACATATATATATAAATATATATTTAAGTGTGTGGGGATGTGGAAATGGATATATATAGATATGTACACACACACCTTTGCATAGCTTTGATGTTGATGTTCTGATTATATCGGGTTTGACAACATATCAGCTGCATCCACGTAGCAGGGCTAATGAGAGGTCAAAATGACCATAATAAAATGAAAGAATAGGGGTGGGACCTGAATTATTCTCTTTGATGTCAGGTGGGGACACTCTCTAATTGCCACAGCTCTCCACCGCTGCTCTGCCTCTCTCCACTCTTTCTGGACAGTGTTCACATGTCTCTCTTTCACCTGCTGCCACTGTACTCAGCCCCAGCCAAAACTTTGGAGATATCTCCACCTAAGGCTAGCTCATTTCCACTCAGAATGATGGATGTGAATGCTCTTCATACAATATATCCCCTTTAGACTTTAAGTTCCGAGCATCTCAGAAATTGCCTTTTTGTGGATTCATGAGCGAGGGCATTGAAAACCTCCCAGCAGTGCTTTCACCAAACATTTTTCAAAAGGTGTTTGTGTCACCAAGCTCATCTGGCTCTCCACTCAAGTCGCTTCCCTTAGACCAGCAGCCTCACCCGAGTCACAATAGGCAAGACACCCGTGGGGGGTCAGCCAGCGGAGGGGACTGCATCCTCTCCGTCCGCTTGCCTTAAACCAAATGTCATTATACTTTTCATCGCAGGATAAACAGCTCTCTTTTTCACTCAGAATCCCCATTAATGAAAAGTAGGTCAAGTGCAGCGCTCAAAAAGGAATGCCAAAATCTCCCACCCCTGCACTACCCCTACTGCCAGCCTGACCCCATGGAAAAACGTGTAGAGAAGAAACCCTCTCCAGCGATTTGTCATGCTTCTCAGCGAGCTCTGGCTCACGTTAAATGTATGTACACATCAAAGGAAATGATGAGAATGGCTATTTCACAAGCACTCCCTGCATTGTTAGATTACTTAAATGCCTCTCCTGCTGGTGGTGAGCAGGGCTGCGTCAAAGGAAAAATTAGTCAACAGATCTTATAGAAATGCCAAAAGTATCCCATGGATTTTTATAAAAATCAACCTGGGTGAGGTTTTTTTTTTTTTTTTTTTTTGCCAGATCCCTTCCACCTCGGTGCAGTCCTTCCTCAAATGAAAGCTTGTGTTGTTGTTTCTCCTGCCTCTGTTTAATCAAGCGGGCCCCCTCCCCCCCATCCCCAGCATCTTCACAAGCTACTGACACAATGCCTGACTAATCCCACGCCCAGCTTTGGGATATGGCACCCACACAGTCAAATGAGCAAACAAAGAAGTCTAAGTCCTCTATACTGGATTAAGGAGGTATAGAAATAATGGTGGGCCATAAATACCCAGTGAGGGAGTGAGTGCGGCTGCTGTTGACTAACCCCAGGCACCCAGCCACACCAGGCCAAGTGTCTCAGACTATCTGTTATGACCTTGGACCCTGGACCTTTAGCAAAAAGGGGGTGTTGACCATCATCAGTCAGTTTTTCCATGAGTCATATGACATCAAAAGGAACTCCTCTTTTACATGAATGGATGAGCACAACCGCTCGCAACCTTGGTCTCTGTTCTTAGAAATACACAACAACATCTTGTGAGCGGCTTTGAGCACAAGATTCATGTTTGGCAGTTAGCCTACACACCAATCAGGTCACTGTGTGTTGACATATTTCATGTAGAGATTAAACAAACCCAGTAAAACATGTTACTGTGTGAACCTTAGCTTTATTAGCTAGGCTAGCTGCTTCCAGTTTGGGACTAGCTGCTTCCAGTCCTAAAATAATCCAACCACGTTCCTCTGAGATGCTTGTGATCTCAGGTCAGTATAACCACCGCGGAATCTCTGCATTGTATTTTGAATGAAGCAAACCATGCTATCCCGACACATCTTATACCTGATGAAGATGACATAAAATATATTTTTTAAATATCCTCCTAGATACCGCCCAAACCCCTACAAAGATAGACATCACATGAATAGATTTATTAGATCAAAACATTAAAGGTATAATATGTAGGAATTCCCCCCATCTAACGGTGCGGTTGCATATCTGAACGTATTCTTGATGTTGCATTCACGTGAAATCGGGCAGACGTCAGACAGACAACAGACGCTGCATGTAACAGGATAAACAAGCGTCTATGTAAACAAGTGGTCCTCCAGCATGAGGCAAAACAATACAGGCCTGACAATATGTTGTCATGGTGATGTCGTATTCTCTCGTCGAGTAAAATGACATCCGGTTGGTTTGCCGACGGCCGTCTGCCTGACTGCACCTGAATGCAACATCAGTGCCTCCGTCCTTCCTCACACTACACAGTGGTGACAGTTTTACCAGGTGCTACTGAAAACTTTCCCCCCGAGCCGACAGCTCCACTGAGTTTCCATGGTTACCTACGGTCACGTTGTCACTGAACGTAGAAAATGGTGATGCAACATGGCCGCCTCGGTTCGGTGAGTCGCCCACTTATGTATTTGTAACGACTTGTAACAACTCATTCTACGGTACGAGAAAGCTTTCATTTGTATGCGTGTGTGATTCGACTTCAGTGAAATACGTATATGAAAGCAATATTTGAATTTTGCTAATAAAAATCCAAATAAGTTACATACTGGGGCATTAAATGAAGGCCCAATAAAACGTGAAGGAATCCAGAACAAAGAGACTGCTCACCTCGCCCACAGAGCATAAAGAATAAGGAAGAGTTTAGGTGGGACTAGGGCCTTTTATAAAAAAAAAATGGAGTTCCCCAAAAAGGAATGTGGGGGCACACAGGCAAATAAAAGTTCGGCCCGAGGAGGGGAAGCAATCACTGTTAGGTAAAACAAATAAAAAAACAATTTTGTGTCACTGTATGTCACCGTATGCATAACCTCTGTTACATAAATACAAAATGCAGTACAAAATAATTCAAATTCTTCAAATAAAAACTGCCTTTCTGCCTGAAATTAGCCTGTAAGTGGTGGGATTGTGTTTACAGCTGCCACCAGGCTAACATTAGCAAGCCATAAACAAGATTTCTCCCTGATCACTAGCGGCAAACGCAACAAATATGCCTCCTGATAAATCTTAGCTCTAAGCTCTTTAGAGCTAAGGAATAATAATGTTGACCATTGGCCACTGATAAGTAGCATGGCTGTGGTTGTATCGCTACTGGCTCTCATAGACATGCACAACAGAGTCGCAGCATGGGTACCCACACAGGAACTGTCTCAATAAATAGGCCATAAATGTGCTTCTAGTTACTTTTACACCTCAACAACAGCTACTCATGGCTGGTTAGTCGGCACAACAACGCTATCAAAGCCACACATGGTCAATCAGGTTTCGACATGCCCCCAGGGCCCCTGCGGCCATGTCGCCATGAGGACACGGCTCCTTCATGTGATAGGTAGCGCTCAACAAATCACATTTGAGGCTGACAGCAGTATAATTAATTTAGCAAATATATGACAAATGAATATTTGTACCTGATGGTGCTGGATGAGAAATGAGGAGTCTTATTCTCCAGTCGCTGTGAATATCTGTTGCAAATTTCAAGGCAATCCTTCCAACATGCAACACAGGTTCTTGGCTGAAAACAAATCACAGACATTACAGTTTTGTTGTGTGCTCCTGAACCATTAGGCTGTCAGGACACCCAAAAATATCCCTTCCAAAAAAAAAAAAAAAACATTGAAATGGAAATTTACAATGGTGGAACAGGCTTCTCCTCCCATTTCCCTACAGTATACCTGCTCTGTGACCAGCAACCAGCAACCTACCAGCATCAGTCAACCATCAGAGGATGTTTTTCCTCCAGACTAAAGCAAATTAGGAACGGTTTTCCAGCTCATTTAATCTCCTGTAGATGAAGTCAGATGGTGACGTCAGCCTTCATTCGTTCATTTGGGGGAAAGAAACGCTGCTGCTTTTATCACACTGCCACATTTCCTATTCAACATGCGCATAACGTTAAATACAGTGACAAAAGGATGGTGGTGACAACAGGATGGATGATGAACAGACTGGTGCTCCAGTGTTGTGTAATGAAAGTTAGTGAGCAGCCAACATAACAAAGTGTGGACTATCCGATAGATTATGGAGCAGGTGGGATTTAATGCTTGACTGGACTGTTCAAAGCAGGTGCTTTGGAGGGGTGTGCATATTCCTTACAGCACAGGCTATGTGCCGGTGTGTGTTTGTGTGGCGCTTTATGGTTTGTGTATGTGTGTTTAGAGGTAGAAATTCTGTTTGTATTTGTGTGGGGAGGTGTGTGTATCTGTGTGTCAGTCAGTCAATGAGTGTTTAAAGGCTCAGTCATTGGACCCGAGGGAAAAGGAAAATGAAGGGAAAAGCACAGGGCAAAGTTGCAGCGTGGGGGTCTGTATCGAACTCGGGCCATCTACCCACGATCCCTGCTGCATCCAATTTCAGCACCAACGCCTCCTGTTAAACCCCATCAAACAGACACATGGCGGCACAAAGGAAAACCTCATCTCCACGGGAAACTAATCCGCCGGTGTGCGCTGTAAGCCTGTCAGTTTTTTTTTATTTTTTATTTAAAGAAGTCATCACTCATTTCGCCAAAGATTAAAAGTATGGCTAAATTGAGAAAATCCGCTTAGGAATTCTGAATTTAAATAGTGAGTTGGAGGGGCAGCTAGGAGAGTTGCCAAGGCTTGTGGGGAGCACAGACAGGTATGGGAGGTGAGATAAATTGAAAATATACATATTTGTTTTGTAGTTGGATTTCCCATAACCATCAGACTGTTTTTCTTCTTCTTTTTTTGTGAAAGCGGAAGGTGGAGGGGAGCTGGAGGCAGGAGGCCTCCCCATCCACACTTGACAGTTGTAGGAAATGAGAGCTTCACCTCACAAGCAGTCTCCTGATTGGAGATTTCAGCTGCAGAGACACGCATGTGAAATGACTTCCTGTGACTTTAATTGCCTTGCTGTTGGCAACAAGGTGTTTTAGCACGGGAATGCCAATTTGCTTAGCAGCATGGCCATGGAGGGTGGGTCAATACACGTCTCCATGATCTGCAGTGCACACACACACACACACGGTTGGTTTCACTGTGTTTACTGCAGGTTAAGACAGTAAGGCACCGTTCAACAGCAGAGGAATCTGTATCATTCCTTGAAATATGATGGCATCATTTGATAAGCCTATTTTAAAAGGGAACTATGCAACTTTTCCTTTGTTTTGCTAACCCTCCTCCTGGTCATGTGCATTTGTTTTCAACAAAGCTGGCAAGAAAGCAATCAAAGGAGTGGTGGATAATGTTATATAACATATACAATGTTACAACGTGTATATTTTTGTAGTCTTATCTGTCATGAACAAGAGATTACAGGTTACGGGGCGTGTTTGTGTCACGGTGTCGCAGAGATGAGAGCTGGGGGGTCGGAGGCTCTGATCTTACAAGGTTGGTTTTCAACCCAGAGACACTAGGTGGAAGGCAGAGAGCCTCCTTTCTCCCTGTAACAAGTTACAAGTAATTTAGATTTTCTTTTTAGTCATTTATTTAACCATCACAATTACTGCGAAGGTGTTTAATTAAGGTAAAAATGCAGTATTGTTCGGCTAAAAATCTTGAATAGTTCCTCTTTAGAAGCCAACATTACAACAATACAGCCTGTGTCTTTGTCTCTAATGTTGTCCTCTAGTGGCTGCATGAATAAGGACTCTTGTCCATCAACATATAGTGTAAAGAAGCACAAAACCTCACATGATAAAGTCTTCATAGTTGGATGATTACACAAATCATTGGACTTTTACACAGGAAAACACGGTTTTGAGTCAGCACTGGTGTCACCACCATCCTAACCTAGACTCGTACTAAATTATGTCATTCGTACGGTGGCCCTGAGAGCTCAACACACTGCAACTTGGGAAAAACACAAACGAGCAACTGCAACTTCTGCATTCGACAACACATGCACAGCAAATAATCACAACAAATTCAGCCCTACAACACAACAGAAGTGTATCCAACAGACAAATCGTAGGGATGGGAGTGTGTGTGGGGGATCATGAAGGTGTAATACTAACCATGTCTGCACAGGCACTTTATGTCATATCATCTCTCTCACTCTCTCTTCCTTACTTGCATTTCTCTCTTTATTAAAAAAAAAAAAAAAAACAATAATTCTTATATTTACAGTTGAAAAAATAAAAATACTATTCACACAATTGTAAAATGCATCGCTTTTGCTATGTTTGCGCCTACTCTTCATGTTATTATGCCATCTGACACCTTAATTAGGTCTTCCAGGCCTCAGTGATAACCAATCACAGACATTACTGACCCTGTTGTTCTTGCTAGCCGGGTGCTGTAAAGTAAAACTCTGCACTTCATCACTACAACTGCCTTTGCTGTTCCTTGTTTGTAATATTTTCTGCAACTAACTAAATGCAGTGAGCAGACACTCTGCCGCCTGTACAAAGGCTTGAGTATTGCCAGTGTGCAGGATTAGTGACGTATGTACATGTAGGTGTGATTGTGTAAATGGTTGTCTGGAGTTTTTTTGTTAATGTTGTTGTTGTAAAGCAGCATTTAGGATTATTTCAGATCATTGCAGGGTCGCTCAAGGTCATTCACTAGGAAGACTAATATTTTGGAGGGGGCTTCATTTTAATTACATTCAAGTCCATAATTGGTTAAAACACCTACAGTGTACTACATAATCAGATTTTAAATTGATATCTAAATGTAAATATCAAGTTGCAAATTAACATTATGCTTCCATATGGCAACACCATTAACCTCAGTGCATTGTAACATGTGCTGTCCATTTTCTATAGCCCTCACATTAGATCCAAGGACACTGAAGCATTATGGTATGTAAGGCATAAGGTCCATTAGTGGAATGTACACACTTACATTATTTCATTCTGTATATGCCTGAGGAACATCTAATGGCTTGAAAAGCTCTTTGTATTTTGGTGATATGAGATGGATCTACAACATCAAGCCGAGGTTACTGACCGTACAGTATCTCAGTCAAGACAACATGTTTGACCACGAGCCTTTCCCTAATGAAGTCTCTTTTCTTTCTCCCTACGTCACATGTATGCGAGCTGTGCTTTTCCAAACACACTGATGCTGCTCCGTCTTTGAGATGGTTCATGCGCTGGCCAGAGCCTGTCTTAGGTGATAATTATGTCAGCTCCCAGACCAAATGATGTATTATTTATTTTGCAGTAACTCGCCGCTCCCCCCCACCCCCCACCCCCCCCCTCCCTCTAACTGCTGGCTGAGATGTGTGCCCCTCGAGTGGTCATTAATCTGATATCTGGCCGGCCTGGGCACAGCCCCTATGATCCTGACCCAATCTCAGATCCTAATCCAAGGAGGAAGAGGGCTGCAGGCCAGGATTTGGAGGCCCCAGCTATCTCTCTCTCTATAATTGATAGGTTTTAGGCGATTATACGCTTCACGTGATTATGATCTATAACGATGTATTGATTGGACTGTACTGGGATCCAAGCGGGTTGTTTTTCACACCAGAGACACCTACACCTCCTCTCCATCGTCCAGTATTTGGCTGCAGTACATTTTGGTTTGGAGCTATTTTGGACTTTGAAATAAGGAAGACAGACACTGGTACTGTGTGAGAAAGAGAATAGAATACACACACACTTACAAGAATTTATTTTAGATAGAACATTATATGAGGCTGATATTGGCCTTTTATTCTCTGTGGTATTTGGGTGGGTCAGTATCTTCCAGCTCTGATAATAATGGCAGTGCCTAACGGAAACGGTCTAGAAAAGCAGACGTGACGTTTCCCAGTTTTGCTAATTTGTATGTGAGGAGACGTTTATCTTCTGGGTTAAAATACGACATTAATTTAGTTGAAAGTGAAGTTTGTTTTTTTCTTTTTGTTAGAAATCCAGGTTACATCTAATTTTCAGTCACTGATGGTCTAAAGAAAAAAGGAATATGGCCGACAGAGAGGACTCGTGAGTACATGGCAACATTGCATCTCCCAATAACAACCCCGACACTTTGAAGTTAAAACATTACCCTTTGTGTGTCTATACCTGTTTTTTTTCTGGGTAAAATAATTTGTTTCTGTTTCATGATGCAACATTCACAATAATCTCGACACTCTTCTGCTTTCAACAGAATTTCAATGACAATATTTCACATTTGCAGGACTTCTTTTTTTTTTTTTTTTCCAAAACCTGCTGCTTTGAAGTAAAAGACACTGCAATCTGATCTGTTCTCACCTGCTTGATTTTTTTTAACCTATTAAAATGTAATAAAAATAATAAAAGACTCTCAACTCAAAGTTCACTAACAAGCTCGCTCTCAACAGGCTTGTTTTCAACTGTATCTCCTTCTCAATCAATGGAACAGCGTGGAGATGCAGACAGGGAGGTTTGTAAATGAATGTTCGACTGTGTCTCGGAGCCCTCCGTCCAGAATGAAATGTTATTTTCTCATAAATAAAACACTTATTTGACAAAAAAACAATCTCCAAAATGTACAGACATGAACACTTTCGCTGTTTCTCTAAATGATAAGTCAGTGAGTTCATCCATATGGAATGCTTTGTAATGACAATTGCAAAATGTGATTCTCCTGTGTTGTGATGCCAGAGGAAGGAGGACACATTGTGAAATTCCCCCGTTGCATAAGTTTGAAAATACCTCAGTGCGAAGCCAAGATGGCGACTGTGAAGACTGCCGAGCGTTTCGTTTGTTTTTCACCGTTTTCAGTGTAACATCTGTGTACCTTTACATGTGAGTGTGGCTGCACTTATGCTCTCAAAATAGCAAGTGTGCAAGTGTGAGAATTAAAGTAAACAACCCGAGACACATGGTATAAACTGCCGAGTGAGTACAGGCTTAAATTAGGGGTCAAAACGTCAACGATAATAAAAAATAATTACAAAGTTTGTACCTGTAAACTATCTATGAAATAAATCACCGTAAGATACTGTATTTGGGTAAGCACAGAAGAAAAGGAAAGATTTATACAATATGTTAAAAAAAAAAAAAAACTGTAAAAAAAAATCTGTTGAAAAAAAGCATGCTAAACTCATTTTGACTTGAATCTAATTGGACATTGGCAATCCAGAGCAGTGACAGAGCAGATGGGTATGTTACCTTATCTGTGCAATGTGAAAACTGAAGAAAAATATGATTTATTATGGTTTAAATCACATGTGATGAAGCGCTACAGTATAAAATATGCTGCTGTCTGCATGCAAACATATTCACACAGTCTCAGTTAATTTGATCACACTTACTTTCTTCACATACATTTCTTGTGCAGATTTACATGTTGAAAATACAGTATGTCTAACCCTAATTTGAGTAAGTCTGATTTTTTCCCGAACTTTGTTGCATTTATAAAAATCTGGATTTTATCACCATAGTGCAGCAGCAGGGGAATGGTTTGCAGATTACCATAGTGTTAGTGAGTTGCAATTAAATCACTATTTGATAGCCTTTCAGTTGTCTAACAACAGAAACAGAAAACTATGTAAATGAAAGGGCTAGATTGTGTTTACAAGTATTCTACTGTGTGAAACAGTGTAAAGTGATGATAGAGAGCAGCGGGAGGCTGAGCAGAGCTTTAATGGGCTGGCGCTCGGCAGAAGAAGCAGCTGTGTCTGTAAATGTCCAGTCACCGTCTGCCAAAGGCTGTATAGCAGTGATGTTAAGAAAATAACTTTTTGTCACCTCTAACATGATGTAATGATCTGTTTGGCCAGGCTGTCTGTACCACACCTCACCAGATGTTGGCTATATGATGCACATGTTCTGTAGCTCACTGACTAATAAAAAGAGATGTTCCTATTGGTCAGGGGTTTCCCTCAGGGCAGAGGTCGCGACAAAAACAAGAGGGGGATATTGTGTGGATGTACAACTGCTGTCGTCTAAGTCAAGCTCAACCCAGAGACACAGTCAGTGTTGGGAAAGTTCACTTTCTACATGAACTAGTTCAAAGTTCAGTTCACAAATTTTAAAATGAACTAGTTCAGTTCATAGTTCATAATTCAAAATTTTGAACTAAGTTCACGGTTCCAAAACTGAACTAGTTCATAGTTCTTTTGTCTTTTTTTTTTTTTCCAATATGTTGCTACAAGCTATTATTTCTCAAAATTATTGCTTCAGCCCATATTGAACCACAGACAGCAATTATTTTAGCAGTTTTAACCAGTATTAGTTAGGCTATATAGTTACTACTTTACTTCCCTGAGTTAGAACCTGATGAAAGTAATTACCAGGAAAAGTAACTTCTCAAAATTCTCAAATATGTCAAATGACTTGGACTTCCCTCTCTAACGCCCGTTTATCTTTTACTAACCAACTGGGTCAGTATTCCTCCATACAGACAGGCTCCACGACGCGCTGTATCACTCTGCCTCTTCCATGCGCCGCTGATCCAAACAGCTGATAGGTGTTGCCAGATTGGCTGGTTTTTCCGCTACATATTAACGCCTGTTTACAGTGTGTTTTAGCTGGTTTTAGCCTGGAAGGTTCTGTAGAAATCTGGCAATGAACGCGTTCACAATAACGTTCATTAAGTGGAAATACAGTACATTCAGTTCACGTTTGCCCAAAATATGAACAAGTTCATGAGCGATCGTTCACTGAACGCGTTCAGGCACAACACTGTTGAGAGTTGTGCAGATCAAATCACAGCAGAGAAAGAGAGACTGGCATCGACTGAGGAAGAGTGGGATACGGTTGAAAAGCACAAGTATAGCCAGTGGACATTTCTATGTCCAAATGTAGTCAAGTTCTGATTTAAAACTGTGGCATCATCTGATGAAATGAAGAACAAAGCACTCCCATAATAGAACCTGTTTGCATCAATGATGAAGCTTTCAGCTGACCAATAGTGACTCAGTCAGTGATGTTCCTATAGTGCTGGTCCTGCTGTAATGGTCCTGCCAACAAACAGTGATGCATCAATATGTAATCAGTCATTACTTTTAATGTGTGATTAATGTTGTGTTTTATTTGCTATGATCATTTTTAATTAAAGCATTTTCCAGCACCTTGAAAGTGGCTGTATAAACAATGATTGAATATGATTATTATTATTATTATTACGACATGCTGCTAAAGCCTATAGATGGACTCGGATTGTAATACACATGATTTACATGATCAAAAGTACAAAGTATTACATGTTTTAAGTGAGTGAATTCAAGTACTTCAATATTAGCATATATAGTCATATTATCAACAGCTTGTATCTGCAGTATAGCAGCATCACCCTGCAGCTGAAAGCTTCACCTCACAGACACGGAGGTGAGCTGGTGGATGTGAGTCTGTGAAGCAGTGGGAGACAGTTAATTATGATAAGTGTAGACTGGGTTGTAATAACCATGAACTCTAATTTCTATCACCTGCGCCGCAGCCCTGGGCTCTGAAACATGAAGGACAGCTGACAAAGAGGAGAAGCACGAGGATCTGTTCACTAAGCTGCACACACCACACAGCACTCACTCACACAGTGGTGTGATCAAGTGCAGGTATGGCAGGTATATGATCAAACCCTGCTGAGAGGACACATGTATGTATGTATGACACTCAAGTGTGTTTACATGGACTTTAGTTTCCCAGTTATGATTGGATTTTTGAGTCTTCCGTTTTTGTGTTTGTGCATGTAAGTATCATCTGCAGCAATTTCATTGTTGCAGGTGACAATGCCAATAAAGTATTGAATTGAATGAATGTATGAATGAATTGAATCCTGACTGTAGAAACCCGGATATCCTGGTTTTGAGAAACCCGGTTTTGCTTCCTTGAGAACTCTGAAAGAAAACAGGATAGCTACCATGGCATGTGTACCCCTTATCCCAGTTTCTGATAAGGGGTTGGAAATTTAAAAAAACTCACATGTCATATGCCACATAAATCATGCAGTTGATGAAAGATGCCCTGAAAGTTTTCCCTCCACCCAGAATCCATAAACTCCACTAACACGATACTGTACCACCATTCATGGCTGCATATTTTCATCCACCCCAACATCGTCCTACGCCGTGGTAGTGACAGGCAGATGGAGGTCTAGAGGTGAGGACATACATTGTCATACTCCTCCTTAAAGGGATAGTTCAACATTTTGGCAAATTGGCCCATTGCCATAATCCCTGTTTTAGCAGTAGGTTTGTTATCTTTAATTGTCAGTTCAAGCTATTTTTAGAACAGCAGAGCAGAGCCGCAAGCTGCTCAGCGCTACGCTACGGAGGCTAATGGGATTTCTTAGTTTCCCTCATCAAACTCATCAAATACACAATCCAACAACTCCAAAACGCTCTGGTGGACAAGTTGTGACCTGCACATTCACCACACTATGAGATAATAACGGTATGTTACGAGTACGTAGCGAGAGTTGTTTTCGAGGTAAATTCATGCAAAACCACTGATGCGCATTCCCGCCGGGGGAAGTTTTTTGGCAAGCAGGTTCTGCATTTACCTCTAAAACAACTCCATCTCGTAACGTTCTGTTATTATGAATGTGCAGGTTACTGAGGTTTCTCTGTGTGCATGTAAGCGCAGTATCCCGAATATGATCATAAATGGGACAATGCTCATAACCAGGATACCGAAGTCCATGTAAACGTGATTAGTGACATGATGACTAGCAAATTCACAACCCGTTGTCACGTTTTCTCCTCTCTTTGACCTCTTCTCTTTGATCTTTAGGTCACGTTCAGGCCCGAATTAAAAAAAGAGGAAAAACTGCGGAAAAAGTTTCAACTTTTCCCACAATGCAATGCAACATCATCTGGCAAGAGGAAGAGAGAGAGAGAGAGAGACAGACAGAGAGAGCAACAACACTGTCACTGACTTCTCCTTCCAGAATCCATCTCTTTCAGCAGCAAGCCATGCACGGAGAAAGAGAGGGAATTAAAGAAAAGCAGACAGAAGCACTTCAAGCTCATTCCAGCATTATGGCACATTTCCATTTTTCGCCTCGGTCTTAATCTCCATTGAGTGACTGTCATCACCCTCCGGCAGTAATTAGGCATGGACTCTGGACAACAACAGACGAGCCGGTCTAGCTCGTCTTGAGAAGCAAATTACCTTTAGCTTATGGTAAGCAATATTCCGTGCCAGGCAACTTTTACTGCTGATTAGCAATTAGCCCAAACTAGCGGCAGCCGAAGCGCTAATGTTTAATTTGCTCCTCTAATGATATACGGCGTTATGGGGCAGGCGGGTGGGGAAGGAAGAAGGCTTGGAAACGTATGGATTTCTACTTAATTCGTTTTCATTTACGACCTGACAGGCCCGCAGGTAGGAAAAGGAGGAAATTTCTTTGCAATTAGTAATGGCTGCTCCTCAAAGGGAAGGCAGCAGGCGAATGCTAAGAAGGCACACACACACACACATACACGTACGCTTACTGTCTCATTTCTGGGCCCTTCCCAGCACATTCACCAGCTCAATTATTCACAGTGAAGTTTGAATAATAACAGCATTTTCTCTGAGAAAACATAGTGATTACTGCGTGCGCCTCCTCCTCCCGTTAGAGAGAGGCAGTTGTTGTGAATATGAGCTCGACATACCTGGAGAGCTATTACGGAGACCCCACTACTAAATGGATTGCGGCACGCTGTCATTATGATAATGTTGTTACAGCTATGAGGCCCGCGGCCTTGAGAAAGATCAGGAGGAAAATAAGGAGAAGTGACATTAACGCGTATCTGTAAACATCTTAATGAAATGATGAGGCGATCCCGGCGCCGGATTTCCCCGCCGCTCGTTACGACGCGCGGCGAAAAAAGAGAACGATTTGTAATTTGCGGTATCAGTCGTTAAAGAGGTGACATTCCCAAGCGATAACGACCTCGGAATTTAGTCCGACTTGGAGTTCAGATGCGCGTTGTTGTCTAAAGGCAGTTTAAAGAAGATTTTGCTGACTTGTGCTGAGGTAAATGTGTATGTGTGTGTGTGTGTGTGTGTGTGTGTGTGTGTGTGTGTGTGTGTGTGTGTGTGTGTGTGTGTGTGTGTGTGTGTGTGTGTGTGTGTGTGTGTGCAGTGGCTCTTTAGCTCCTAATACCTTGTTTACTGCAGAGACTCTTTGCTTGTTTGCAAACACAAGCAGGCGATGTCAGAGGAGGCTCCGGCAGCTCCCACAGGACCTCCATAATCTAGGGCGGATTCCTGTTTAAACTATAACGTGCTAGTGGGCCGGACTCGACAAATCAGGTGCACTGGACAAATCTCTGGTGGGCTGTGTCTGGAACAGGGGCTTGTTAAAAAGTGCAATGGGCACTGTGGGAATAACCCCTCTCCCCTCGGGGTTAGGGACTCCTCCTCTCTAATGAAGCTGGAGGATGAGGCTCGTTATGTGCCGCCGCCTGTTATTCTCCAGGCCGAGACTTTCTCACTTTTGCCTTCGTTTTCTCCCTCTTTTTCTTTTTTTTCCACTGGCTGTAGTGCAGTGACTGTGGTGTGGAACCAATCAGGCAAACCGTTCTCAGTCCTCTCTTACTCTCTCCCTCTCTTTCAAACTGCTCCAGCATTATAGATGTTTCTGAGGGGAGTGATTTAGAGAAGATGTGGCCCTGCAGAAGTTGAGACAAATGGAGGCAGTCAGGGCTGCTGGTGAACATCCACCCTTTGGACAGCTGTAGTGCTTAGATGGTGACGATAACAATAATACTAGTCTAGTGGGTCATTAGAGCTGTAACAGTGACAATCACTCACACGCTGGCCTCAGACTTGTTGGAGGATTCTGTGTAGCACTGGACCTCAAACACAGTAACACAGAGGGCTGCTTTTGTTTTAGTCTTTACAACAGATAGATAGATAGATAGATAGATAGATAGATAGAAAGATAGATAGATAGATAGATAGATAGATAGATAGATAGATAGATAGATAGATAGATAGATAGATAGATAGATAGATAGATAGATAGATAGATAGATAGATAGATAGATAGATAGATAGATAGATAGATAGATAGATAGATAGATAGATGTTTCCATGCAGCTGTGGTTTCCTGTATTTGCAGTAAGTAAGGTAAGGGCCAAGCTTTATCCATGTGACCCCAGGTCATGGTCTGTAGTCTTCTTGTCCACCAATTAAGCCAACAGTAATTTTTTCCCTTGGTTTCATTTGAAAAATATTTTTAAAGCTTCCTGGAAACCATACTATTACCTTGATGGTTTTCGTCTGGTGACCTGAGACTTTGAGTTCAGCGGTTCTAATGCATGTTATTTTGAAAAGTCATTTTTTCGGACAAATAAATCCAGAAGACAACCAGTGAAGTCATCAAACCAAAATGACATTTGCAACGTGTCCTGCTGTGTGATGAAAGCAGAACAATCTTTGTCTAGACAATAGTTTTAGCTCTAACACACCTGAAACTGCACATCACATGGCCAGTCTCATCCACAGCTACAATCACTGCAAAGACAACAAGGTCAGTAACACTAGTCATCCCTGTTGTATTCAAGGTTGATAAGATCCAGGCAGGAAGAGTGTGAACTTCAACATCAACATTTCCAAATATCTGTTTTTCCATCCATTGTCTGTACTGCTCATCCATGCAGGGTCACAGATTTCTGTCATCTAAACAACACAGAATTGTATCTTAAAACTAGAATAGTAACAGACAACTCATAACAAAAATGTTAGGTTTAAATCAGACTCAGGCCCATAAGTACAGTTAAAGGGATACTTCACCCAAAATCGATAATTCACAAATTTTCGTTTGGAGTTCCAGGGGAGGTCCGACTGGCAATCGATTTTCATATAATGGCGGTGGATTGTGCTCACTTTTGAATTGCAATGTTCTTCCATGTTTACATCAGACATCCAATAGTTTACAATGACGAACAAACATATTGCAGCAAATCATGCGCATGCGCACAAACATCAACAGAGCCACTGGGAGCTACTGCTACAACAAGGCTAAAAACACAGATCAAATTAATTTTTTCCGAGGAACTTTTTCATGTGGCGGCTTCAGGACACTTGGGTCAGTACAGACGACCAGTATGGAGGTATTTGGAGGTTTCATAGTGTGTGTTTTGGACGATTCAAAAGTGAACCATTGCCAGCCGCCCCCCCCCTCCAAACTCCAAAAGCATTTAGATGACTTTTGATGAAACCCTTCCTTAGTATGACGGTGAGTAGAAAATTGGTGAATTAACGGTTTTGGGTGGAATATCCCTTTAATGGGTCGGCCATTGGTTCAGGTCGGGTCGGATTTGACTCGCAGTGTTTACACAACTCTCCATTTACATTTACATGGATGTTAAAGATTGAAGCGTATATTGATGTTCACTTGTTGTAAAGGCTGTCATAGGTCATGAAGACGAGTGATTTTAATTGCGTCGATCTGTCTAATGGTGGATGAGCAACTCATTTCAACCCACTATTCTAGAGTTTATCACAGTACATTTTAATCTAAACAGCAGCCCACAGCCGTAATATCTGGCCCATTTTATTTAACCTGACTGACAGACCCACACAGCCTATAGTTATCTATATTGTCAAAATAGAGGCTCTACCTCCACTTGAAGAATGCTTATTCTACTTTTATCCATGTTGAGAGTGACTGACAGACACAACCGGTCGCGTCAGGCAGCGGTCCGCACTGTTGTCAGTGCATCGCCCCTTACTAAAATAGATGTCTGTCACAGTGGCAACAGTTTCTCACAGAATCACGTCTTCCTCAGCGATTTCTCCTTGAAAATAACCCCCCCTCCCAGGAAGCCCAACTGTTGCAGCAGTGCAGAGCTTTTATTCTGAAAAAATCGGACAAAGGTTCAAAAGGTTGTGTTGACAGACCTCTGGAATAGTCAACATTCAATGTGTGGTATTACAATGAAAGTGACATTCCAGTTAAAGCTTTTATCAATCAATTTCTTAAATTAGCTTTTGATTATGTTTTGGGCTGCCGTCTAATTAAAACAATTAAAAAACTGACCCAAGATTAAACTTCCTTGCCGACCTAGTCTAGACAATACATTATGTTTAATAAACATTAGCTATAGGTGGAGAAGCTCCAGTGATTGGAAAATGAAAACCAGGTGAGCAAGGACACGGTTACAGTAAGAAAGGGGGATATGTGTTGGACAGGTGGTGGAGCAGAAATAAGGCAGGAGGGGGGAGATGACAGGGTCTTCAAAGAGCCAAGATGGCGTCTTGGGTTGAGAGGGGCCGTCGTGCGGTCAGCGGTGTGTGATGGAGACCCGGCGGTGGCAAACACAAACACAGCTGCTGAAGTTTACAGCAGCAAGTGCAGAAAATAAAAAAAACCCCGGCTGTAAATTTCAAATGCTGAGTGGAAGCCTGCAGCCGTCCCTCCCCGAAGGTGTGCTGCATGCTCTCCCAGGTTATTTGACTTCATATTTTTATACCCGTGCACTGCTGTTGTGTATGTTGCTGTTGTGAAAGTTCAAAAGCGAGGTAGATTTTTTCTTCTCTTTCCGCTTTCAAAGTCCACAAACTCAACTTTTTCTCTCTCTCTCTTTTTTTCCCTTCCAACCGGTGCACCAGGCTTTGCCGAGACTCTGGAGAGAGGTAGCATGGAGGAGGAACAGGGAACTCTCAGTCATCTCCTCACACAAAAACACAGAAAAAGACTGACAGGCAACTGGTTCAAAGCTCCCTCTCCTCTCCCCTCTCCTCTGGTGCAGAATTTCAATGCTCCATTTTTGTTTTTTTTCCTCTCTTCCCCCCACAAAAGACTGTTTCTCAATGATTCTCTGTCAGCCCCTCAAAGCTCCCCCTTGCTCATTGATGAATTAAGATAAACATCAAAACTGTGGCAACACCGTGCTCTCGGAATTGCATCGCGAACACAAAGGCGTTTTCCTTTATTCTCTCTTTAGAAAACATGCAAAAATATAAATTTGCTGTACACAAGGGAATTACATGCTCTTTGCAAAACAAGGGATTTGCCGAGCCAACAATCAAATACAATGCAACGCCACCACATCCTCTGGGTTACCTGGGTGCGGAAGAATGCGCAGGATGTGTATGGAAATGGAAATGTGTTCTGTTAGACATTATGGATGACTCCCCAGTGAATACAGCGATAAGGCCTGCATCATGAGACTGACACCTTTAAGATGGTTCATATACTGCTCACACTGTATATGGATTACCACTCAACAAAAACATCAGGTAATACTTGAGAATTGACTTAGACTTGAGACAGATGTTTCTACATTTTTATAAGTAGGCTAATATTTTGTATTAAACATCATTGCATGATTCCTGCAAACTTGATTTTACTGGGACACAGTACTCTTACTGCAGACCAGCAGAGGCCAATGCAGTGGTGAAGGGCAAAGTCCACCATGAAATTTGGATTGCAAAAGTTTCACAGTACAATGCAGGTTGCACAAAAAGATGCATTGACATAATAATATTGATACTCAGTAGGTTGCATGCCTCCATTAAGGCCAAACAGTCCTACATATATTGCAACTACGCAGATCCGGTCGCTTTTCCTCCGTTTTGCTAACCCTCTTCCCAGCCATGTGCATTTGTTTACAACAAAGCCGGCAAGAAAGCAATCCATTGAGCGGTGGATAACGTTATATATCATATATGATGTTATGACGTGTATATTTGTGTGTCTTATCTGTTGTAAACCGGTTACAGGTTACGGGGCGTGCTTGTGTCGCGGTGCCACAGAGACGGGTGGTGGGACACCGGGTTGGAGGGGCTGATGCTGCAAGGTTGGCTTTTCATCCAAGAAATGCTACGTGGAAGGCAGAGAGCCGCCATTCTCCCTGTAACAAGTTACCTGTCATTATCTAAACCATCACAATCACTCCAAAGCTGTTTGATGAAGGTAAAAATGTAGCATTGTTAAGCTAAAAATCTTGCATAGTTCCTCTTTAAAATGGTTTTAAAAAATCCTGGACACACTCCTTCAACCAGATTTTCTACCAGAAAAAAAACAGACAGGTGAAAACAAAATCTTCTCACTGGAGGTAATAATAATAATACTGATAATAATGATATAGTACCATTGTAGGATGTGGCTGCTGTCAAAGATCCAGAGATAACATTGCAGCAAAAAGTTAAATATCAGTATCAGGAGGCTGCAACAAGATTTTATGATAAAATATTACCTTTCATGACCTCTATGTTTTTATTGATTTAAACGTTGAAACTGTGGACTCCACAGAGTTGTTGGAGGCTTGCACGTGACTTACAGTATTCCCTCTTCTGCTGACTGGTCAAGAAACCCCAACAGACAACGACCAAGATGGAATCAGACAATTAGTTTATCCTGGTTAAATAAACCAGTGTTCTTGTGGTGAGAGCCCAGGACCACCTGGGGGGATTCTAGCCGAGGTTTTCAGCAAAAATGAAGGAATTATTTGATCATCACACCATCCATAAATTAGACTATGACATCCTGTCAACCGGTCGTGAGTTTGAAACACTCTCTGTAATAAAACTTAAAAGCAAAGATCTTATCAGATGGTCTAATTTGTGTCAGTTTAAGGTCCTTGATGTGAAAAAGTTTGAGGAGCACTGATTTAAACCACTTAATTTGAAAGTCAAACTGAAAGTGAGTGCACCTAAAATGTCTCTAATAGTCCCTCATTGACCAGAAACACAGTCCAGACTACTCCTGTAGCTCCATTGACCTCAATGCCCAATGATCTCACATCTGTAGTGCATTTACTATCCTTTAACAGTGCTTCTTATTTGAGTATTCCCGTGTTGTTCTATTCAATATTTCTACTCCACATTTCAGATGAAGATTTCGCATAGAGACTTTTAAAATTCAGAATATGCTTATTAGAGATTAAACAAATGGGTTTGTCTTGTGATCCTTAACAAATCCTCATCTCTGGGTCACTCAGATGTCTGCGAGTCGTTAGCACTTCTACCAAAGACTTTCCCCCCTTTAAACTTTTCAGACTGTTTCATTCAGATCACAGTTTGACACCCAAAGAGGTAGAATTACCCAATTTTCACCAAAAAGGCAAAGATCTGAGAAAATGTTCAAAAAGTGCACAGATCTGTGTATCAGAACTTCATTTTCCTTTTTCCCATTAATCATCTCACAGTCCTCCACATTTATCTTCTCACTCTTTGGAGGAGCATAGCCAGTTCCTCCTTGGGTTGTGTACCACTGGGTTAAACTAAACCTAGCTGTACACAAAGTTCAGCCGGTATCATGCTGAACGTGCACCAATGCTACAATAATGTCCAGTACAAGAACATACAACTCAAATCTTTTTTTCTGATACTTTAAATGTAGTAATGATGTCATAATGGCATGGGATCATGGGATTTGTCAACCACCGCTGTTGTCAGGGCAATCAGCCTCTCCTGGTTAGGATTCCCCTCAGCATCAATTGTTAGGAGGTTTTTAGCAGAGGTGTCCACAGAGGTGTCTGACTCTCACTGATAACAAATGGACCTGCTGATTAGATCCAGTAGAAACAGTGAATAAAGCAGTTTCATGTTAAAAATCAATGTTTCTTCAATGCTGTTTGGTGGACACAGGAGGTTTAAAAAGAGCTGGGAGCTGAGCTGCTGCTAATGTTTGCTCAGCTTTTTTTTTACTCTGACATCCAATGACTTAAATCCTCCATCCCATTAAATATATATGGTGAAGAAATATCAAAATGTAAAGGTGTATTGTAAAAATGTGTCTTAAAACTGGATTCAAACTCAAGTTTATACTTCTTGCAGTACCTTTTACTTGTATTATAGTATTTCTAGGATTTCATATCAGTGGGCACTGCAGTAATCTGTCGACTGGGTTGCAAATTGAAATGTTGAAATTATATATAATGTTATGATTGTATTATTTTGAACATATGTTAAACTACATTTATCATCAGGCACCATAGTGGAAATCTTTAACTTACTGTAAAACAAATGTTATTAATTTAAAAAGCAGCCTACTTGTGTAATACGTTATTACACATGATCATGTGTAATATCCCACTGAGAGATGATGATTAAAAATGATTTCTCTGCTCTCCAAATTGGGGGAAATAATTGGGTCTGGTGGATGATTTATACATTATAGGTTCAGATGACATCAGAGGTGTCAAACTGCTGTCGATGATTAGAACACAAATTATTCATTTTTGTATTTTCTGCACTGGGCTCAGGTTACTAACACTACTTTATTAGAGAACAATGGTGGTCATGAGTCAATCAAATTATAGACAGTTAGTAGGAAACTGCATAATGCAGTCTTGTTGCTTTTCTGGTTAGGACGGTCTCAGTCATATAAACTGTTGATTATTGAGTTTTAATTCCAGTTTTCACTTTTGTTTGCCTTTGTTGTGTGATGTTGCTCAGCAGTTACCTTTATGAACATTATTATTATCATTACAGATCTGTTATTATCGATGTAAAAGGTCAACAAAAGTATAAAAATAAGAGATACATTATAGGAGACCAGAATATTCCTTTCATTGCTTCATCAGTGATAATCTCATATTTACAGCCCAGGGAGAACATCAGTAATATGAGTGGAGCAGGAAGGACATCACATCAAAGCTAGAGACACCAATTCCTTTCAGATTTACTCCTAAATCCTTTAATGTAAAATTAAAACTGTAAATCATCTTATTAACACCCTTTTTTGTTGATTGAAACTAGTCTAAACGCATTCATTAGGGCTGTGATCAGAAGCCAGTTTCACTTTCCTAACTTCATGCAGCACAGGACGTCTGACCTCCACATCACCTCTGCTCAGTCCACCCAGAGCTGTGATGGACTTGGGGTTCACAGCTGAGGGCCAGCTTTGTTATCAGGCCCTGACTACCCCGTGGCTGCACTGACAGGGACCCCGGCTAAGGGTCCTCAGCTCTCCACCGCAGTGATAAGGAAAGGTCAGCGCGCTCAAGTCATCTTGCTGCCAGAGGCTGGTGGACATATCTGACAGGCAGGAAGGATGAAGTGATAGGCCTCCATTTTAAGATGCTCCAACAAGGATCTGACTGAGGGCCGGGGTGGCTCAGTTCACCATTAACTCATGTGACCTAAACATACACACATATATATTATGCTATGATACTGTAAAACCTGTTTTGTAAACGTATGTGTGACATAATCTCATGACTTGTCTCTTGACTTGACAACACGCTACTGCAGTGCTGACAATCAGACCGACATTTACATTTACTTGCACCAGAATGTGGAGCTTACAATGTCCAAAGAGTGATAGCATTTTAATGAAATTTACTATTTACCAGTGGTTACCAGTCAGTGAGGTTTGGTACTTTGAATTGAAATTAACATCTGTTCATATCCACAGTCACAGGATGTGGTCTCAAGGTGGAGATGTGAGTTGACATTTCCAGTTGATGTTCAGAAGCCTTAAGAAATCAAAGCACTGGTAACAGATTATAACAAACATACTATTAAGCATTAGTTAAGAATATATAAATAGTATGTAGTTTATAAATACAGTCAGTGCTTATCAATGATGAATAAAACATTTTTAACTGTGTTTATAACCTACATATTAACTTGTATTCATGTGTTATAAATTATGAATTCAGTATTTAATGCTTAATGCTTATTATAAAGTGTTACCTTTGTTTTTTTCTTTGCATACCCTTTCATAATTTTGACCATCAGATTAACATAATCTGCTGTAGGCTATATCATGGTGTGGTACATCAGAATTCCCACTACACTGAACGCCCTGCTGTCAGCTGTGACTTGACCACAGACCACAAAGATCCACAGATGCGGCGTCTAAAAAAGCCAGTTGGATCAGATGTCACAACACTGGGAGCTGGAGCTCTATGGAAGAAATGTGGCTTAAGTCACTTTCACAATGATAACAGGACTGGATGAAGGTCAGTTAGTTGGTCTCAATGTCAACATTGTTCTGCTATGATGAATAGTTTGTTTAACATGGTTTCCCCTCATGAAAAACTAAAAAATAACTACTCATCTACTCTTATTTCCTCAATGAGCAATTCTGTACAAGCCTTGTATCTTGTGGAAGAACACAACGTCAGTGCAGTTGAGAGATGCAACACAGAGACTCAAACACATTTGAGTGCATTGAAGAGTTAAGGGTTTTTATAGGCAGGTTAGACACATAAGAGATAATACAGCTCTTATGTGTCTATAGCTTGTAACTGGCAATGCTAGTGAACGAGCAGAACGTATCAAGATGGTTAGAAGAGGAAACATCAGAGTTGGCATAGTTAGTCTTAATGGCCGTGTACGAGATGTTGCTGTGTAGCCATGTTTCAATAAAAACCAATATACAGCAGTTCTGTGTTTCATGCTGGGTAGTCTCTTGTTGCCATATAATGTCCAACTATCTGCACAGTCAGCATACCAACAGAGAAGACTGGAGAGGAGTCCTGGTGGGGTTAGCCTATAGCCTAGCCTGATGCCTTCAGGAGAACCATGCTCCCAGGCTCTCCAACATCATTTTCATTTCAATTGGTGCTGCTTCTCTAGGCCTATAGTACACTTATGTTCCACAACTCATATAACGACAAGTTTATTAGTTTGTACTCAATCTCCATTGGATCCTAGAAGTTTATCTGGAAGGTGCCCTTTCTTTTTACAGATGGAGGCCTATTCAAAAGGGCAGTTAAAAAAAATCATAAGCGGATAATCATCTACATAGAGTGAAAATGTTAAAATCCACAACTTTAAGCATTTAGGTAAACAACCTTTAGTTATTTTTTTTATTTTACAGTCTGTCCTTTGCAGTTGATGGCCATGTCCCCTCCTCCAGCTAAGCTAAGCTAAGTTACTGCTAACTAGCAGTTTGAATCCAGAGAGAAAACTGTTCACCATAACATGTGAAGGCTGCATCATCACTCACATCACACACAAAACAATCCAATCCAATCAAACGGGCCTGTGACATGTCTTAAAGGGGACATATTATTGGAATAACACTTTTGGAAGGCTCTTTAACTCATTGGCTGCCAGCCATTTTCAGAAAAGAGACGCCCATACTGCCAGCCGTTTTAGAGCATTTTGAACGATCTTATAAGACCCACAGAATATTGTGTTCTATGACTATATAAACACCGAAACTACCAAGAGAAAGAGTAGACTCTCTTTGTTCAATAGGAAAAAAAAGTTTGTTTCTACCTTTTTCCGTTCTTTTGTAAACAGCAGTAGAACATAGGCTGGTTTCGCCAAAAACAGCAGTTTTTGACCAAAACACTGAGAAAACAAGCTTTTTGTGGAAAGAAACATGTCAAGCAGAACAGTGACTTTGACGTTGATATTTTTTGCTTTAGTGACACCTCTCACATCTGAACAGTGTTCTCCTTCTATAAAACAACAAAAACAACACTGAGAAAGGACTTTTGATGGCAAAATAATAATTTATTTACAAATATCAGTAAAAATGCATTAACTTTTTTGTACGTTTGTAGCTGTCACATGACCTCTGCCCCATGGTCGACCACTGCTCGATCCACCACCTGTAAATTATAGAAATATATAGAATTACCATAAAAATACATCTCTTATAGATGTAGTCAAGTGTGATGTGAAGTTTTTTTTTTTAACATTTCCGATCAAAGCGATCCGCCCTTCTCTAAGCAGTAAAAGTTAGCTCGCTAGCAAGTTAGTTTATTTTATTATTTTTACCATTGATGTATTATATTATTACCTTCATGTCTTTCTGGAGCGTGGGGACGAGTCTCTGCTGCTCCTGGTTGATCCGGACGGAATCGCTCGGGTCACGTCCACCGAGCCGTCAGTTGAGCTGGGCTCTGGTCTGTGGTGACGCACCGTCAGCTGCTGATTCTCACCACTCGGCCCGGCTTGATCGCCGGTGTCCAGCGTCGGTGTCTTTTTCAATGATCTCCGTCATTTTCTCACGATCGGGACCCTCTTCCTCTCCGAACTACCGCGACACACACGGTACATAATGTGCCGACGTGCGGAACACATAGGCTCCGTTTCTTTAGCTAAGTTTCTTTAGCATATCTCTTGTCATCTTGCTTCTTCTTCTCATAATCAATGCTGATCTCTCATCCAAAGAGGGCACTACTGCCCCCTACAGGGCACCTACACGTCATTACACTAGTTTACAAGCCTGATATTGATGGACAAGCTCCGCCAGACCGTCCTCCAGCCCTTCCCGTTGAAAAACGCAATTGACGTCTATCGACGTCAATGGCAGTGAACGGTTGTAATTAGATTGACGTCTATAGACGTCAATGGCAGCCAATGAGTTAACATACGTATATTTGGGTGTTTGTCTTGTCTTGCTTGTTATGTACACTGATGCTGCATTCATGTGCAGTCGGGCAGACGGCCGTCGGTAAGAAACCAGATGTCATTTTAGTCACAGAAGTCGAAAGAAAGCCGGTAAAACGTGGGTCAGGTAAACAATACGACATCGCCATGACAACATATTGTCACGTGTATTGTTTTGCCTCGTGCTGACGGACCACTTGTTTACATAGAGGCTTGTTTATGCCGTTTATGACGTGCAGCGGCTGTCGTCCGTCTGCCGTCTGCCCAATTTCACGTGAATGCAACATGAAAAAAACGATTGCGTTGCTTGCGATATACAATCGCAACGCTAGATGGGAGTAATTCCTACACAATGCACCTTTAAGACACCTGGGAACTGTTTTGATTTGTGGAAAAGGGGGCAAATGATGTCTCCTTTAAGATTTGCAGTCATTCTCGTGGACGTTATCGAAAACAACATCCAGTGCTGAACCTCAAGCAAGTCCAGTTGCCTTGGTGAAGCTCTAAGAGACACCAAAACTGATCTATAATCAGTTCAACGTCAGGATGTTTGAGTTTATGGAAACACAGTCATGGTCAATGACAGCGGGGTTACTGCTGGCAGCGTCTAACCCCCAGCGACAGCACAACTGTTTTCCCCGTTCAGCTGCCTCCAAGTTTACCCAGCAGCCCCCCCACCACCACACACACACACACACACACACACACATATACACACACACACATACATACATACACACAAACCAATATTTCTTCCCATCCTGCACACCCCTCCCCCAACTCACTGTGTTATTCCTGATTAACCGTAAACGAGCAAATATTTTCCCAGTGTTCGCCAGGTTAGATCCCCATTTAATTAAACTGGCTCATTATGTCGCTCTCTGATTAGTGGAGGAGAATCAATTATTCAATTCACAAACATGGGCCGCAGGAGCTGGAGGTGCACAACGAGCTGCTCATTTAATTCCAAGGACACTAATTAGCTACAAAGCAAGCAGTGACTTTCCTTCTGTTTTTTTCCTTCCTCCCCTGCCTTCTTTTCCAATTATCGCACATGCAGGACACTTAAAGTTAGCAAGCAGAGGAGGAAGAATCACAGGCCGGGCTGTGGGTGGTGTTTTAAGGAGGTGTTTTGGGAACGGGGATGGGAGAGGGGTGTGGTGGGTCAATCTTTGCCTTATTTAGCTGGATTCTCTCCTAGTTAGTGAGGTCAAGAAGGAGAAGCAGGCAGGGGGGAGCTTATTTGCTGATATGTAGATCACAGAGCCTAAGCATTCAGGAAACGACCCCGGGGATTTGCAGATGTGTTGAGCCGGGGCCGCTTACTTTTGTTCTCTGCAATCAAACAGCGGGCAATTATCCGAATTATTGACAGCAGATTTCTCATTTCAACTGCAAATTAAGGCTATCAATAAAGCTTTCTGATGCAAAAGTGACTAATTAACCAACAGAGTGGAGCTCTGAAGCCTTGATATAAAAAAAAAACTCCAGTCGGCTGCATGTTGTGGAAACACAGGGGAACTAATTAGTTTAATTATCAAAACAGCTAATTAAAATTACACAGTTGCCTAATTAGTTCTGTGCTTCTTGCTGTCTCCTCTCCCTCTGTCTTTTTTCTTAGTTGCCCTCTCACTCTTTAATTGACAGGTTGAAGTTAAATATAAAATAGGAGGAAAGAGAGCAGTGTGTGTGCATGTGTTTGAAAGAGTGTGTGCATGTGTGTGTGCAGGAGGTTCTGTCTGTGCATGTGTGCTGGGGAAGCAGGAAAGCACAAACATCTCTTGCTGAATATCTCCTCCTGTGGCAGAATACTAACAGCAGAATAGATGACAGTTGTCCCTTTGGTGAGACGGTCCAAATTTTCCTTCCATTAATCTGTCTCCCGGATCAGGGTTTGGGAGGGGAGGGAAGGGGTGGGGTGAGGAGGACAGAGAGAGGGGGGGTGACAAATGTGGGGTCAAAGCTACTATTGCACCTTCTGTCTCTAAAAAGTCTGTTTAAAGCATCTATGATACTTTCAAGTGGAAAATACAAACAAATTCCAATCTGAGATCATCTATTTACTGTTCATGTCATGTCTATTATATATTTTCTTGACGTCAAAGTAAAAAAAAGAAGCCAAACCAACAATGAATTGATCCTTTTAACAGGTTTTGTACACCTAGGGCCTGGTTTTATTGCCCTGTGCCAAGGCATTTGCTACTGGGTATTAACTAATATGGCAAAACAGCAAGTATTATGAGAGTATTATCCACCTTTATAGGCTGTTAATGGAGTGTGGCTGTATGTGTATGTGGTGCCCATTAGCTCATTTGTAGCCCACAACAATGCGATATACCATAGTGTATCACATGTAGGTTGAGTATTACCACATTCTAATTAACATAGCTTATTCTACACCAGCATTTAGCCCATTTTACAGCTTTAAAGGAGCCATTTGTTTTTCTCTTGCTACATAGCATTAGCATTAATAGCTGTTTATTTATTAGTCTTGAGGAAAAGCAGTGAGTTCAGCATCAAACTTGATTCCTTTACTCAGCACGTTAGCATGCTAAGCAGCAAGCTCGTTCACTTTCTGAGAACGACTCAATGTAACCTCCAATCAGCCCTGTAGACGTAGCCTAGCCCTGCCCAGAGGACGTATTAGAACTGCTTGTCTTGTAAACACAAAGATGGCCGACTCTTTGCCAGCAGCAATCACCACCTGCTCCACCCCATTCAACAGTGGAGAAAATGTAGGGTCACGTGTCATGCTTCAAACTATTCTATATTTATGACTCCTCAGATTTATCTCCTTGTACTTTTTGGAGGTAGGCCTATCCTGACCCTTACATCGGTCACCGTTGGATATCTTGCTGTATTTGATAACAGCACCACCTCATCAGCATTGGTAATGTCATTTACAATATTTATCACAGGGAATAATAGCATTAAGCATAGTATAAGTAGGATTTGAATTGCTTTTATTTTGAATAGAGCATCTGAAATTGCATCATTGGTAAACTGCTATCATTTAACTTCTTCCACAGTGATGATAACCTCCAAAAAATGCAGTATTTCTTTCTGTTCCTTTGCTAAAGACAATACTACAATACCTAGCTGTTTTAAGAAACTACTGAGCCATTAAAACAAGAATGAAACAATATTTGTGAGTCAAGAATTAAGAGGGTCAACATGTAACCTGTTCTTAAAGGGATAGTTCAACATTTTGGCAAATTTGCCTATTGCCATAATCCCTGTAGTTTTAGGAGTAGGTTCATTGACTTTACAGTAATTGTCAGTGCAAGCTGTTTTCAGATCAGCGGGGCAGAGACGGAAGCGCAATCCGGCTTTGCATTTGCCACGAAAACAACTCTGTCTCGTAATGTTACATTATTATTTCATAGTGTGGTGAATGTGCAGGTCACAATTTCTCCACAAGAGCGTTTTGGAGTTGTTGGATTGTGTATTTGATGAGGGAAAGCTGAAAGTATCGCGTGTCGTGCACAGCTCGCGTCTCTGCCCCGCTGATCTAAAAACAGCTTGCACCGACAGTTAAAGGCAATGAACTTACTGCTATATAGGGATTATGGCAATGGGCGAATTTGCCGAAATGTTAAACTATCCCTTTCTGTGACGTCTAAGTTGTCACCAGAGATATTTCACCAACAATAACAATTAGTTCTCTTCATTTAGCTAAAACCTTTAAGCCCTGTGGGTTAACACTGTCCATCACAACCACACTAAATCAAACAACATGATGACTACTTGATGTCTGCAATTTTTTTCTTCTTTTCTTTTTTTTTTTTTACATGTGATCACACCTAACACTGGGTTCAAAAGTGTGTGTACAGTGAGCAGTGAAAACAAGGAGAGGATGTTATTTAAGTCCGGCGCTGCTAAAACATTTACAGCAGCATGTGCCCAGGGCTACGCATTGGAACAATGTCAGAGACATTTATAAGTTGACAATATATTTCACTGGAACAAAACCAAACCCTCCAACCAAATTTCATTCTGGCAGTGGCATGCAACACAGGGTAATGTGCCATATATTATGTGTATTACAAAAAAAGCATAGACTAGGACAAAGTATTTTCTTTCACTATGAATAATACAGCTATTTGCAATCTTATAATATTTGAACACATGCATGCAGCATTTATCCAGCCTGTACATTATGCATCTACACAACAGGTTCATGTATTAGGAATAATAAATAATCACTCTCTGTCAAATATACATAATGAGTAATTTCACACTCTCTTAAATATGCTAAACATGCAAAATCCTGCACGCATGTCCTACAGGTAGCCCCCCAAAATTATGGTTTATGTTTATTATTATTTATTAATTCATGGGTATGGGTGTGGGTAAAATTGCTGGCAGGCATCATGTGGAATAAACATGAGAACAAACAAGTAAAACAGACATGAAAATAATGGTACATCTATACCAGCGTGGTTAACCTAATTAGCCGCCATGATATTTTCATTCATGTGACATGACAACACAACCTCTCACCCCCTCGATTCATCATCATCGCTCCAGAAAAGAGAACAGAGCTGTGACTTCCTTCATCCCCTACACGTCTGCCATTCTTCATCCCCTCACAAGATGTCATCCCTGTCTTCCATCCTCACCCCACCCACTCAGACCTAAACCCAGTTGTTTATAGGTGTCTGAAATCATTCACTATGACACATTATTAAATCCTGCATAGTGAACTCGAAATATTTTACAATGCAATGTGAAAAAAGTACAATCGTAAGTTATCATGCATCAAGTAGTGTCCCAAATTATGTTTTCCTTATTCCGAGGAGCTCACTAAATAGTCTTCTATACATAGCACTGACTCCCTGGATAGTGACTGAGGAGGAGGGAATGAGTGACTGGTTTTGGATACAACAGACATTTGGACTGCCATTTATATAATGTATTTTGTATCCGCCTGATTATGCACCCATGTACTTGTAATCCTCATTTTCACCAAGTTCTTTTATTTCCATCTCCCAGTGTTGGTGTGTATATGTGTGTGTATCTGGTTTCTATCTTCTTGTTTTTGCTACAATCCACACGTTCAACATTCTTTTTTTATTTAATGAGGAAATCATTGCATTTATCTTCTAATGAGCCCCTGAAACGATACCAAATCCTTTTAACTAGCTCCTTCCTGATCCGCAGCAGAATGCCGGCTGATTGGATGGCTCTTGGATTCAAGACTGGAATAGTGTAAATGCCAACAAACTGCGGGGCATCTCGAGGCCAATCCAGGCTGCTGGACCTTCTGGTTGTTGGTGTTGTGGCAGCCCAACAAGGTCTCCTCCTAGCCCCCCGAGGTGAACCGGACTGACCCAAACAGCTATAGCGCGTGAGGTCTGGGCTGGGGCTGGGGGGGGGTTGTTTAGATACTTACTGCATGATCAGCCGACAGCAGATTATCTATCAGGTGCGAGGTGTTCATCCCCTCCAGCTAGAGGTGCTCATCAGCAGCCTCCCAGCATGTAAATGGTCCATGACCGAGCGGGGGCCGACCCGGAGCCTTTTTGGCGAGGGGTATTTTTAGCCACACTAATCAGGGAGCTTATTATTTCTTGGGTTCACAGGAACTTTGAACTGCAGACTCTCCTGGCCTAAAAGATTCATGAAGGCGAGGCTATCGGGGGACCTCCTCGAGGCTCGAGAGGTCAGAGATTGGTGTTATCCCTACGGCAACCAGAGAAAAACAAATTGCATGTGTTAGGGGTGCACTGCTTGTACATTTACTGTATATGTTTAATGTAGCGTGCTATGGGTGTAACTGATTTATAACTATGGGGAGGTATATTGACACATACAGGGAGATATATATATATATATGGGAATTATGAAAAAAACAAAAAAAAAGCGGCAGAGTAAAGTAACCAGGGTGAATTCTCTTCATGCTGCATAGAAACAAACACTGCTTCTAAAGTAATTGGTCAAGCTAATAAGCATCCAGGGCATAAAGCGATATTTTTTTAAATATAAAGGCAGAGTTCTGCTCTTCTCCTAGAGATTAAAAAGTTTTCCTCCGCGCCGAGGAGCCTACTTGGACATCAACTTAACTATTATCAAACTCTTACACTCCCCCTTCACAATAGTTTTCAGAAGGCCTTCGCTGTCCGCCGCGTGCGTTCTTATGGATGCACTTGTAAATCTATGGACCTTATTAGATTGTGAGTGAATATGACGGCCCTCACAAAAGGAGGCCTTTTGTATATAAAATGCAATCTAGCTGGGGCCAGCTGGTGAGGGAAGCATGTAGATTACAGGGTGAATTGCCTGCAAAGCGCTGTTCAATTTGAATTGTCAATGTGGCTCCTCCATTTAACTCATACAGAGACCATTTTGGTTCAGATAGAGCAAAGACAGATTCCATCAGGTCCTTATCTGTTACAAGTTGCATTGCTTGCAACTGGATTCAATAGGTACCGATAAAGGTGTTATTTTTTAAACATTAGGATACCTGGGTTTTCTGCACTGGTCAGCAGTAGGGTATATGAGTATGAGAAAAGCATATAAAACATGCCCAGCTTCCTTCCTCTCCCTGCTGTCCGATACCATGAATGGTGTATTATTCCTATCATTTTTCTGACTTTCTGGAGGAAAAAGTAATTTTATCTTGTAAAGGGATGTATTTTTTTTTCCCCCTGCCCTCCTGTCCCCCGAGTGGCGTATATTGTTCTGGAATAAAGAAGTCTTCCTGCTGCATTGATACATCATCGCAGCCAACCACAATCACTGTCTGCGGACTGTCAGCGGAGACCAATTTGGGCCACATACACTCTGACCATGACATTTAAGAAAAATTAATCCCACTCTAAGCCGAAGAGAATTAACTCTGCCTCAAAAAAAAAAGACTATCATCAAACCTCTACAGAGGGGCCGACGGTGCGTGGGGTCTTATAATTCTACGATTCTCTTGTGTTGATCAATAGGAGAGAGAGTGTTTGACAGCTTCTGTGTGAGTCGGCTGATTCTTTTGTTGTACAACCAGATGACGCCAGCAGAAGCGTCTCACTCACACACACATACACACACACACACACACTCTATCTATCGCTCTCTCGCTGATGCAGATATGCCTAAAAAAATCTGAATCAGATGACAGTCTGAGTGTTGAGTGAGAAGCTCTGAGTAACCACTTAGGGAGCTGTCAGTCACACCACTGACATGACTGTTTTCTGCATGTGGATAGAGTGTGAGTGAGATCGAGGCGGTGGCGCGGCCTGCAGACGGCATTGAAGGTGCTGCTTTCAAGAGAGAGAGAGAGAGAGTTGTAGAGCATCCCGACAGCTAAAGGAAGCTTTCATCAATACAGTGAGGAACAAATCTCTTCCCTCAACACAATTCATGTGGAGCCAAAAGCATTTGGATAATAGCCACGTCTTCCAACATGATAGAGGCTGAAAGGATGAAGGCTTTTTTTGCCTATAAAGGCAAAACAGCAACACTCGCAGATGCACTATCCCGGGTTATTAGTAGTTGAGTGGTCAGAAACATGACAGCGAGACAGTTACATGCTGTCATTCCGACATCCCCCCACTCCTACATCCCACCATTTAGACATACCGCTATTCCGACATGCTAACGTCCTACCATTCCGACAAGGCTTTAATATAAGGAAATGTGCGTTACTCAACAGGTGACTCCCGCCTACTTATCTGGACTCTCTCTATCTATCTGGCCTGTCTAGCCTCTACCTGGTCTTTTTATTAAACTTAACCAACTCCTTCCATCATTGCCTAAGCACAACCAGTGCAAAATCTTTTGGGGAACAAAATAAGCTTTTAAAGGAACTGTCGGAAAGGCAGGATGTTTAAAAAAAGAAAAAAACGCCGTCATTCCGACCATAGGAGGCAGAAATTGTCGGAATGATGGGACGTTTGATAGAAAATTAAGTGTTGCCACTTAAGCTCTACCACTTCCTGAATTAAAGGGCTAGTTCACCCAAAATTCAAATTTCACTCGAGTTACGGGGGGTCCGTGCAGCAGTATTTGTCCATATAATGGTTGTGAATGGATACCACTTTTCTTTGTCCAAAAAAGACACACCAAAAAACATCCAAATACCTCCATGCTGCTCGTTTGTAATTTCCTTCTTGTATTGAAGCCCCGACATGAGAAATTGTTCCGAAAAAAAAAAAAAAGTCTATATTTTAAGCTTGTTTGTAGCAGAAGCTCCCAGTGTCTCAGTTCAAGGCAAGGCAAGGCAATTTTATTTGTATAGCCCGTTTTTACAAACAGTTTGTCTCAAAGGGCAAAAGTTCACTGCTCTAACCGGCGAATTTTGGGTGAACTATCCCTTTAAGCCAGCTCCTTTATTTCCTGTCTTACATTATTGGACCGACTGATTAATCCAGGTGTGTCTGACCTCACAACAATGGTCAGACACACCTGGATTAATCAGTCGGTTCAATAATGTAAGACAGGAAATAAAGGAGCTGGCTTAATTCAGGAAGTAGTAGAGCTGTGCATAAAGCCTATTAGAGGCCTATATTGGACCCCACCCCCCCCAGCGAGATGAGACACAAACACGCATCCTGCATCACCAGAAGTTGGAAGGTGGTCCAGACTACACATCATCGCCACCATAAACTCACAAACAGCTCACAAAGAAGAACTTTCTGACAGTTTCTAATATTTTCACTTTACAATCTGAAATTGCACATTTTCCACCGGTATCAGGTTGAACAATGAGTGCATCTGTTTCCAGACCAGTAGAACTTTCGCTTTATGTAAAGTTCCTTTGATCGCTTAAGACGCCTTTGCATGCTCTGTTTTGCAGCGGAACAGAATGAGCAGCAGACTCCATCTTATTTACATTTCCCCTTTTCCGTAACCCATTCTGTTCCAGCAAAGAGCGCCCGGGAAGGCAAGCGAGAGGAAGAAGAAAAAGAAAAAAAAACAGACGAAGAAAAAGAAAAAGGGTGCGCTTCAATGCCAAGGTGCCTGGGCCTCTTTTTTAAACGGTAAATGTTCTGACGGAGGGAGGCGGGGAGGGGAGGGGGGGGAAGAAAAGGTGATAATGAGAGCAGAACTCCTTTCCAAGACAGCCACATTGTTTTAATTGTTCAGGCCGGGAGAACGGAGGGGAGAAAGAAAGAAAAAAAAAATCGCGGCTGTTTTTCCTCAGAGCCAGCGTTAAAAAAAGAACAAACCTGGCTTTTTCCCTGCAATGTGTTGGAGCAATTATGTACAAACCCTGTAATTATGCATATCTTTTGGAAACATGTAAAAGCTGCATGGAAACGAGACTGGGCTGCTTAAACAGCACGCGCCGTGCCCCCATACGGCTGTGCATTGTTTGATATTTCAGGGAGTTTTGGCAAAGAAACGTGGAGTTGAAGACACATTGCTGTTTTGTTGTGTGTGTGTGTGTATACTGTATGTGTGTGTGCCTTTGTGCAGCCACGGAGACGGTCAGGTTGCTCGACGTGGACATTAGCTGGTGGGCAGCAACGAAGCACAAACACCACCTTTCTTTTTTTTTTTCTCAGTGTATCAGTGCAGCCTCACCCCCCCCTTCCTCCTCCTCCTCTTCCTCCCCCCTCCTCCCCCGCTACCATTTCCATACCTCCTCCTTCCTCCTCCAGATCCAATCCTCTCTCCTTCTCCTCACTCGTCTCTGCATGTGCTAGGTCCCACCCTTAATTAAGTCTGCTGGGGTTTAAAGTGTTGAATCTTGTTTAAAGCCCATCTCAGCACATTTAAAAGGACTATGAGAGTGTTGCATGGTAATCAGGACATCCATAGCCATTTGGGTAGTGAGTGTCGGCCACTGAGTGCACGATTTCAGACTTGATTCCTTCACAGTTGCTTTTATTTTTCCCTGCATATATTCTTGGGGAGGGAGGGAGGGAGGAAGGGGGGGCAGCGAGGGTGTGATTATTCCTAACTGTCATACTGTTATGTGCATGTATCTTTTGTACGGACTCAAGGCTCCTACTGCTCACAATTACCACAAGTTAATCTTATCACAGCAAAAATTCAATTACTTTTATCAAGGTTCTTTCATAGGCTACAGATGTAGCCTGGGTAGACCCTATTTTTCCGGCCATTGTGCGCCTTTGCATGTGTTTCCGTGCCAATAATTGAACTCTTGCTTTTTTTTTTTTCTTTTTTTTTTTTACCCACAAAAAGCTGTGTCCCAAGCAGCAACAATGCAACATGTAACAGCTCTATGAGAAACCAATAATGGGGGGCAATACTGCAGTTCGCCTCGGGCCGAGCACCTGTTACTGTGTCTACATTCTGGGCTCACATTGACATTTAAAATGGACATTTTCTGCATTGATAACAGGTTAGTGGCAGGGCTGCAAGCCAGGAGTCTGATGAAGGCTATTTAAATGCTTGCAAAGTGGTGAGATTAAAATCGAATAAGTGCAGCTTTTCCCCTCCCTTTTTCTGCCTGACTTATCTGGATTTGTTCCCCCAGACCCTCACCGCTGCTGCTGCTGCTGCTGCTGCTGCTGCGGTGGATTCTGGGTAACTCCCCTCACCCAACATACCAATTACCCCTGGATGGATTTTTTTTTTTTTTTGAATGAAGCAGGATAATTGTGTAATTATCTGGGTGAAATGGGAAGTCTAATGTGTTAAAGTGGGATTTTTTTTTAAGCCGCCGTAAGGTGGTGGAAAGTGGAGACGGCAGGGCAGGATCGCGCCGCGAGTGAAGCCGCCACGCCTCCCGCTACTGGAATGTATAAATAAAAATCGACAAGGTGCGTTACATCCTGTTTTGTTGATGCGTTTCCTGTTTCTGATCAAGTGATCGACTGGCACCTGCGCTGGCTCGATGGCCGACACTGTGCAGGAGAGGCAGGTTCTTTGTTCAGCTCCTTCCCTCGTCACCCTGTCGCAGCAGCAGCATCGTGTGTGGAGATGACTGCATGCTTTTCATTCATTTATTCATCTATTTCAATAAGCTCTCACGCAGTAAACCATTATCATGTTCAGTGATTGAGCCAGCCGTACCATAATAATTGGGGTTCATCCAGGATTTAAATCTAATCCTTTCTCTTGAGATTAGTCAGATCATGTATGTGCTGCTGTGTGAAGGTAGTTTTTGAACTTTTTCCACTTGAGTCAGTTGGTTGGTGCTGACCAGACCAGCACTGCCGGCGTGGCCAATCATCATCTAACATTCTTTTAGGGTAGAATCTCTATATTAGCATCTTAATTAGCATCCTGCTTCTGCTTGCTTTTATTCTCAAAATCCAGATAGGAAGTTAATTTGCATCTTTCCGCCTCTTTGATGCTTCCATCTTTTCATCTGTTTATAAATTGTGTCATAACCGCTGGTTGTGTTCAGAGGAAGGACTGTGGTGCTACACTCAGGTCACCAAGGCTGCAGTTCAAAACAAGCTAAAAGCCTTCTACTGCCAGCACGGTTGGTAAACAATGGTTTACACAGCAACACTGAAGAAAAGTCATCCACGATACAAAACTGCCCACTCCTAACCATTAAAGGGACACTTCACCCAAAATCGATAATTCACCAATTTTCACCGTCATGCCAAAGAAGGGTTTGGAGAACTTTCGGAGGATTTTCATATAGTGCTCACTTTTGAATCGTCCAAAACACACACTATGAAACATCCAAATACCTCCATACTGCTCGTCCGTACTGACCCAAGTGTCCTGAAAGTGTGACATGAAAAAGTTGTTCGGAAAACTTAATTTTGATGACTCTGTAAGTTCTTCAAACCCTTCCTTGGCATGACGGGGAGTGACTGGTGAATTATCAATTTTGGGTGAAGTATCCCTTTAACACTTTTTGTTTGGTAACCCTAAGGTGGCCCCTGGTGTGCTGACATGATGGTATTTGAGCTTTTGGTGTCATGTCAAGTGTCAGTGTTACCGAGGTATCCACTGACTTATCTAGTTAATTCCAGCTTGCGTTTCCCTCTGTTTTTAAGGGGTGATGTCCAATCCATTATTGGAAGTAGTGATGCACTGATCAGCTGATCAGAAAGGCCTTAATCACACACTTCAACCTCATCACACTGCTGAGCTACACTGCTCACCCATGTGCAAGAAAGTCGGGAATGCTGCTCTACCTTGAATAGTGGCTCTCAGTGATAATAACCATCCATTGTTGATGAGCAGTCTACAGAATGAAGCTGAATGTAATGGCATAAAGGAAAGCAGACTAATCGCTGTAACTAATGGGGTCATGGACAAAATTGTACACAAACTGATTCACCAGCGGTGTCTGATACTGAAAACTGTAGTTTGCAGGTATGGATTACAAATGCAGCAGATGGTTTGAAGTGCAACCGTTTGTTAAAAACTATCTTTTACCTCTTTATAGGCACTGTTCTTTAGCCTGGCTACCTGCCTCCTCCCAAGGCCAGCCTGCGCACAGAGCCGTTCATCACTGCCTGTCGGAGTAGTTATTGATGGAGACAGAATCAAATAAAACTTAAAAGTTCAAATTTAAACTTGGATACTTGAATAAGGCCTTTTCTGAGTTCTGTGTTGTCTCTGAAGTGCACCGATTAAAAAAAAGCTTTTCACCTAATTACAGTAATGGTTGACTAGGGTTAGAACACGACGAGGTTCAGGTATGACAGCATCTGCCCTTGTACCTCGTACAGTCTTTCACAAACAAATAATCACATTAATGTCAATTAATTAGAACTTTCAATGTGCCACATGTTCAGCATAAAGCCTTGAAGAAAGACATTATTTATTAATGAGAATTTATTAACAAGTAATCTATATCAGTAAATCTTCCTTAGTGCATGTTTACCAGAATTTTAAGTCTGTGTAACAGATAATAGAGATAATACACAATACTTGAACATACACAGTTGCCCATGAAGTTGGAATAATTTTGTTTGCAGACACATTCCTCTTTTTATTCCTATTATGAAGGTTAAATGTGGTTGGGGGTTTTTGACAGTGATATGTTTGGAAGAGATGAAGTGTATATCTTCTCAAAACTGTATTTATTAAAGCAGAAGTAAGCAATATTTTTGTGTTAATATAAGTCTTAAATAGTTATATCTTCCGACAGCAATCACTTACATAGAGTGTTTGGACCGAAACACGGGTCTCTCAGTCCCTCTGCTCTGCTGTAAGCCGAGGAGAAAACTTTTCTTGTATCCTACAAGTTTTATCCAATGAGGAGAGAGAACGGCATGAAGGGCTGTGTGTGCAGCCAAGGGATGCGCCTGAATGTGGTGACGTAGGGACGAGGACCAATAGATCCATGACGAGGGCGGGGGCTGCTAACTCCGTCGGCTGACAAGACGTTATGGTGCGTTCAAGGCAACTCGTAACTAGTGGCCGTTATAGTGACTTTCACAGGCAACAGGTCGGAGAAACGCGAGTTGTGGGTTGCCTGGAACGCTACAAAGTCATAAGTCGTGACTTGAAGCTGTAATTTACGGTTTCAAAAGCCTGCCTGGAACGCAGCATTAACCAAAACGACCGGATCGCTTACTTCTGCTTTAATCAAGAATAAATCACATTGTGGCAATCATTTCATGAGAAGAGGTAAAAAAAAAAAAATCCAACTTTATGGGTAACCATGTATACAGTTTGGTAACTAAAGTACAGTAGCCTAATACTGCAGGTAAATGTTGCTGTCAGTCATGTTGTTTCACTCCCATATCATATCATTAACTCTTTGACTGCCAGCCATTCTCACAGCAGCTTCCTCCAGCTTGCCAGGCATTTTCCAGCTTTTTGACTGATTTCCGTAGACCCACCATATATTATGTACTGTTACTACATACACATTCAACCCATCAAAGGAAAGATGAGGGTCTCTACTTTCCAGCAAAAAAACCTGTTTGTTTCTATCTTGTTCCAGTCTTGTGAAATTGGCGGTTGAATATAGGTTAGTTTAGCCCAAAATGCCATTTTGGCACCAAAATCTTGAGAAAAAGAGGTTTTTGTGTCGGCCGTCATTTTCAGGTGAACCAGTACAATTGGCTCCTTTATATTTTGCTTTAGTGACGCCTCAACATCTGTACAGTTGTTCTCTTGTAAACAACAACAAAATCAACACTGACAAATGACTTTTGATGACAAAAGACAAAACATTTAGCTACTGACACACACTACTGCAGCCTCTTTTCTTTCTTTTCTTTGAGTTACAACTTTTTCTTTCCTTTTTTTTAGTGTATGTGCGTGCGTGCGTGCGTGCGTGTGTGTGTGCGTGCGTGTGTGTGTGTGTGTGTGTGCGTGCATGTGTGTCTGTGTGTGTGTGTGTGCGCGTGCGCGGATCAGTTCGACAGGTTTTTGTAGCCGAAACACGGCACTTTAGATCAGATCCAGCTTCCTCTGGTCAGCAGGCAGCGGTCTCACTCACTCTCTGTCTCACACACACATCTACACACACACATCTCACACACAGCCTACAGCTCTGGCTGACATGCCCCCTGAACAACCACAGACATGTACGCTCACAACAGACACTCCCACCATCTTTAGCTCTCGTCACGTTCGCCGGCGCGGTCCGCTCCTCATCCACACTAGATCGCGGGATTTTCAAGCTGCTATCTGAGTGATTTCTCGCAAAATCTGGCGACTTTCCAAACGCTCTTGACGACTAACGACGAGCGATCAACGGAGTTGTTGTTACTAACGTTTGTGCTTTGTATCACGGAGCTGCACGGAGCTGCCGAGCCGCCATGAGCCCCGCCGCCGCCCCCTAAGCTCTCACCGGCGGCCAGAGTGTCACGGAGCGGCGCCGCTGCAGTCAGACACCCGCACCGCTCCGTGAGGGGGGAAAAACACGCTATAGTTTTTATATCTCTCAATCCAAATGTGTTTTTCTGCACTTTATTTTGATGATACAAGTCTGATCTTCACAGAGGAGTAGGGCAAGACATTCAACATGGCGTTGCCATTAAAAAAATGCTAAGACGAGCTATCTCGTCTTTGGCAGACTATGCTTGGATTCGCTAAGACGAGATAACTCGTCTTTGGCAGTGAAAGAGTTAAATAACTAATCCAGACCAAAAATTTGAGAAAAATGCACACAGGTGTCATAAGAACTTAAAACTGCCTTTATTCATAATCATATATTTTTTGTTTGCTTGTTTTCATGTCCATCAATGTGATTGGCTGGCTGGGGTATCGTGACTTATACACCTACACCACTGTGTCACAGCTGAAAGTGTCACCAGGGGCAACCAAGATAATTTGGCTTCGCTTCTGGGGACTGTGATGTTGTTCATCTTTAAATACAATTATTGGGAAGAGCTGAGCATTGTTTCATTTAAGAGAAAGGGTGCCAGTGCTTTAAAGCCGCATCTGTGGCCAGAATTTACCACAATGGCACAACACGGGCCTGTACGTCTATCAAAAACTCCACTCCAGCTCTGTATTTTTAATTGTCATGGAGGAAAGCGGGAAAGAAAATATGAGAATCAATGGAAACCCATGAAGGCATTTCTACCCCCCCCCCCAAAAAAAAAAAAAAAAAATTACCACAGTCACTGCATTGACCCTAATCCAAATCCACTCAGAAACCTGGCAACTTTTTCTACTGCCAGTCTCCAGACCCCAAGCTCTCGTCATGGCTGCAAGGGGTGGTAAACACTCACATGTGAAGGAGGGGGGGTTGGAGGTGTGTGGGGGTGGGTAGTGGGGGCATAAAATGAGAATTCAAGGAAAGGGAACATAAGATATGTTGTCTGCTTTCAGCGGTTGTTAGAAAATAAATTGCTTTTGAAAGTAGAAATGTTTACCTCAATTGAGAACCGTTTTATGCCCTTGACAGGAAATTATTTCACAGCTTCTCTAGCAGTTGCTCTTTCCAGTGGTTATGTTTCCTTAACCCCACCAAATAACTTGGCCTTCACGTTCAGCTACAGTATCGCCTACTTTGCCCATGTTTAGGGCCCTTTCTCAATATATTCCTCGACTAATTTCTCTCCTTCTGTGGTAGCGGCTGGAAGAACAGAATAGGAGCGAAATGGTACATTGGTGTTCCAGTAGCTCCAGGATAAGCTCCAGTATCTAACTGGCACTGGAGTGAATTTGTATGAAAACAATGAGAAGATCAGATATGGAACAACACAGCAAGTGGTGGAGAGACAACATCAGTGAAGCAGCAAATGGAAAAACCAAAAATGTTGCCCTCCAGACTGTTTCTTATATCTTTCTATAAACACTGTATATAAAGAGGGACACAGAAATGAATTGGATCATCATCTAACATGGCAAACCATACCCTTTCAAATTTTAATTATTAGATTATTGTTTCAGTCGTGGTTTTATGAGAATAATCTGGCATTGGAGGGACAAATACATCCCAGTGTTACATAGACACTGTCCTCAGGATGTAATTTCCCTTGCAATGGTGTCCAGAACTTTAGGAGTCCACCTGTGGATAGTAGTAAGAGTTTAGAGGGGCACACACCTTTTTATATGAGGCCAAACAGTTCACACTGCATGTCATGATGAAACCAAGCCATGAAATCTAAGGAATTCTAGATGGCTGCAAGCAGAAATGTGGCAAGACATAAGGGTATAAAACCATATCTAAAGCTCTGAGTGTTTCCCGGAGCAGAGTGGCCCCAATAACTGTGAAATGGAAGAAGTTTGGAACCACCAAGACTCTTCCTACATTTGACTATCAGTCCAAACTAAGTCACCAGGCGAGAATAGCTTTGGTAATTCAGGTGACCAAGCAGCCAGTGATCGCTCCACCTACTTCAGAACCTGTCAGAACACAACCATCCCTGTAGCAATGATGCCAGAGGCCACTGTGAGTAAGCAGCAAATGACAGTCAGCTTGGACTGTGCAAAACAATTCTGAGATGATAGATTGCTGTATAATGGTGATAGGGTGGCTTGGAAAGGCACAACTTCTGTTTGGTCTGCTTGTCTTCAAGACAGTTAATCAATTTGTAAAGGGGATGATACAATAGTCTGTATATTTTTGTAAAAAAAAAAAAGACCAGAAAAAACAAAAATTGCTATTAAAATATGCCTAATTTTATACCCCCATATGGCTGAGGGTTCAAATTAACCTAACCTAACCTAACCTTAATTATAAAAAAAACTTCTATGTTATATATGTTTGAGTCCCTGTACTTTATTTTCATGTAATATCTGATGTATTGGACTTGGAATGCTTTAGTATTTTAGGTTAGAAATCTATTGTTATTGTTATTTGATTTTTTGGTCCACTGTATGCAAGCTATGGATAGCTTCTGGTTAGTCCCATTTTACAAAAATGTATCTTCTATCTTTATCTGTATCTGTTTTGTAAATATTCTGTAAATAAACTGAAACTCAAATAAACTAAAGTAAATGTATTCAACATAACCTGTTGAATCTATGCATTGACCAATATCTGCCAGGAACAAGTGTGAGCATAAACACTGAGAATGGTGTCTCACAGCTGAGCTGTCGATCAGAACAAATACTGTTTCCTGTAAAGACAGACCTCATGTGCATCACAATACATCTGCTCATCAGTACTGTCTAATATTGATATTGGGTGTCTTCTAATCTGCATATGGTAGCTATAGCATAGCCAAGTTTAGAGAATCTGTTATTAGGTTTATCAAAAAGTAAAGTTAATTGCAGGTCACCTGCACTACTGGTCTCCTGCACACATCAAGTCAGATGAACAATCTACAATTTACCATCTAGACAAAACACCCAAAACAGGAAGTGCAAGGATCTGAGGACTTGTGTGATTTGATCAGATTTTCTCTTTCTTGTCTCTCTGAAGCATTTTGAACTAGTTGTGGTCAGACTACAGCCTTGTAAAAGGTAGATGAAAGACAGAACAAGTTCTGAGAACCAGTAAACTGGACACTTTGGAATGATCTACATTTATTTATGAAAAAGTCTTGAAAAATTAAGTTCTTGACATCTTTACCTACGATGATGGACAAACATGATTCCAAATCTTGGACTCCTCATCTAATGACAAGAACAAAAGCTGATTAGAGTCAGGACTTATCAAACATGCAGTCCAATCAATGACACATGATATAAAGGTGTATTATTGAGCTGCTTTGATTTATTAAAAGAAAAAAATACTGAAACATTTTGAGGTTGCTATCCACAAGAAACATCTCCTGACATGAACCATGCCTCACGAATAATACATTAATCTCTGAATATTTGATTTGCATGAAGCTGAAAGGTTTGCAAAATCATCCCGGAGAGTTTAGATCTTCATCAGTCCAGACAAACTGTATAAATTGTGAAGATTTAGTTTTGTGGACACCAAGCGGAGAAGACTCCAAAGGCCCAACATAGAGCCTAACACATAGAGAACTTCAGAGAAAGAGGCTGGTTAACATCTCTGTTTATGAAACTACTACACACAAATCATGGTGCACAGTTGGATGGAACGTGGTGTGCGGTTTGAGATTGAACAGCAACTCTGGAAAAATGTTAAACTGATGAAACTGAGGTTAGATTGTTTATCAGTGTCAGTCTGGCTGCCCACCTAGAAGCTGGGGGATGCAGCAGGACAGTGACCCCAAACATTAAAAGAACTACAAAAGAATGACTTCAAACTAAGAAAACCCACTGTTTCTTTCCAGAGATGCACAAAAACATGTGTCAGTGCAGTCGTGCACTTTATGTAAAGTGGATGAAATGAGGTTGATCTCATGTAATGAGACATTTTCTGAGAAATAAATGGAAGAAATGGATGGTTCACATGCAAAAAGGGAGCACAACATTTTACCTTGGCGTGCATTTGGTGTTTTTTTGGTAAATGTCCTGCATGCAAAAAATAAAAAGTCCTTTTGGTTTTAACAGTGAACTTGGACTCTTTTGTCACACAAATTATGGCAGCACAGCGCCTTGAGACTCCAATCCTTTATCAGCCTGGCGAAATATGAATATGAACACAAACATGATGGTGACATGGAGATGTTAGGGACAATTGAATGTTGTCACCATCACATCTGCGGCTCAATGCCGAACAAAGATACACAAGTGTGGATAGAGGCCTATCTATACTTACAACAATGGTGTAACCAACCAATGAGAGGACATCTCATTGGCTAGATGGGAATGTACAGTCTAACCCTACACTAAAGGGCCTTGGTATCAAGAGACTATCCTCAGCCAGTTTAATCACAGTGAACACATTGGTTCACCACCACTAAGCCAGTGCTGTTGTGGAAGACTTCTTAAAAGTGAAAATACAGTATGTTGTGTTGATGGAAACTACACATCAAAGTGTGTTTACAGGTGTTGAGGAGTGCTGCTGTTGTGTGGGGGAAAGAAAGTTGTCTAAAGCCTTTTGTGGGTCCAGAGGGAGCTGTGAGAAGTCTGATAAAGTGCCTCAGGTGATGTCACTTGAATCGGCATCGGTTGAGGCTGAAGACTACAAGATAGAAAATGAAAAACAAAAAACATAAAAGAAATGAGTTTGCCAGATCTCATCTCTACCTGAGGCTAGAGATGCAGAGCATGTTGTACAAACACAATTTTATAAACTTATTTCATGACCATGACAGCATCGATTGTTAGGAAGTTCTTACTCTTAACCCAAATCACCATCTTCTCCTAAACCAAGGTACTTTTTGTGCCTAGAAGTTACAAAGTCTTCTCGAGTCTCCACAGATAGCAAAAGATTTTACATTAACCTTGTGGTTTGAGGTGTCCGGCCAACAATTTGCAGAGGTTTGCTGGGAAAATGCTACTTAGCCAACATTGCAGTGCCAATGAGGACCACTGAGACAAATTGACAGTAAAGGTTTGTGGTGACCAAGTTGTTTGAAGAAGAAGAATGTGCTCGTATTTTGATCCTTTTTTGCCCATCCTGAGCTAAGTTCAAGGCAGAAGTGGTGGAGTTCACTTTTAAGGATTTTATTTTTCAAGGTCGAGCACTTTTATCCTCAACAAAAAAAAAAAGTTTTTAATAGCTTCCAAAATGACCCTTATGAGAGTTTCTGACCCCATCACTGGGCAGTGACTATACTAAATAATGACCTCCTGTTCTGGCACTTAATGTTGGAAATAACTCACATTCATTCAATACGAACATAATTCACAACTTATTATATCACCTGGCTGCACGGCATTATTGCATTCCAGTCGCTGATATGGCAAAAGTTTGATTGAACTAATTTGAGGGAATTGGCTAAGATTGGTTGGTTAAATGACATTATCAATGAGATAATGACACCTACGTGTATGCCCATCTTTTGTGGTGCTGTAAAACAATAGTAGAATGTAAAATGCCAATTTTCAGGTAAGTTTAGATCCTCCTCTATAGAAAAGTGTTATTATTGTTAACATCAACCCCCCCATCACTTGAGCCGAGGATGTGCCAGAAGTCGCCCATCAATTTTATGATTTACGATCATCTCAGGGGCACCTACAGTAACATGGGGAGTCTCCTGGATAAGGCACACATAATCACACTCAACACTGATATCACTGGGGTCCTGGAGTAAAGCTGTTCATCACTACAGCAAGGTCAGACCTAAAACCACTGGGGGTCATTAAAAACAAGATTTCCACAGCTTCTGCAGGTCTTTAGATCCTCTCTTTATTTGCAGCTCCCAGATAAGTTTCTCAACCTCTGTTTAGCTGTGCAGATGTTCTTTTTCTTCTTTCCCATAAATCAGCCACACTGACCCAAGTGTTGATGGGTCCGCTTATTTAAACCAAGTCCGTAAAACTACAAGTGACTATAAAATTATTAATTGGAGCGAGTGGCTGTGATAAACAGCTAAAACACACAATAACTATTAATCTCCAGTTCCCTATTGCCTTCTCATTTTGTTCCTGTGAGACAGATTACACAAAAGTCATGATGTAGGTGTGAAAAAGTCAACTCCCTATGTCACAGGTTCAATGCAAACTCTAGGGTTAAGGTCTCTTTCTCAAAGTTCCAAATGAAGGCAAAGGTAATATAGTCTGTGTCGAGCTCTAAATGATGTGATACAAATGAATAGGACTGCAAGAAACCCCAGTTCTAAGTCATTCTTTCGTTATGAGTGGCTATATAAATAAACCTGACGAGATTTCATTTGATTAGGTTATATATTCTGATTTAAAACTTCACCAGGAAGTTTCATCAGGCATATTATAACATGGTAATTTCAGCCGCTCAGGAAAAGCAGCAATAATCATGATTGAATAGTGATGACGACTGTCATAAAGCTATGGTTGTCTGATCAAGTTAGTTCACCAAGACTAACGACTGCAACAACACAGAAGAATTGACGATGACTAATTAGCAAATCCATAATGTTTCCCTCCTCTTAAGCATCTCCCTTGAGGCTGTTTTGAATCATTATGCAAATGATGTTGTCAAATGTCAATTAACGTGAGCAGAAATCCTGTGATTTATTATTTTGAGGAGTTGTGTGCAGGAGGAAACTTTCTTCTCCAAGTCATTAAAACTGTGTGGGAGACAAAGGTGGCAGGGAGGAAACGGAGGAGCAGTTAACTTGCATTTATGTGCAGGGAGAAAGATGCTCAGAGTCGACGTCATTGGGAAGGAGAGACTGGAATACAGGCAGTCCTTATGTGATGATGATGGAAATACATGGAGTCAGCATGGAAATGGGGAAGGACTATATGTTTGCTGTGTTTATGTTTATGTTCTTTTTTATTCTAAAAATTGCAACTTGGACTTTTCAAACCCTTAAAGCCCCAGTGTGTAACTTATTTGGCTTTTTATTAGCAAAAATCAAATACGTATTTCACTGAAGTCGAATCACACCCGCATACAAATGAAAGCTTTCTCGTACCTTAGAATGAGTTGTTACAAGTCGTTACAAATACATAAGGGGCAATGCACCGAACCGAGGCGGCCATGTTGCATCGCCATTTTTTACGTTGAGTGGCAGCGTGACCGTAGGTAACCATAGAAACTCAGCGGAGCTGTCGGCTCGGGGAGAAAGTTTTCCAGGTAGCGCCTGTTAAAACTGTCACCACTGTGTAGTGTGAGGAAGGACGGAGGCACTGGTGTTGCATTCAGGTGCAGTCAGGCAGACGGCTGTCAGCAAACCAACCGGATGTCATTTTACTCCACGAGAGAAAGACGGTAAAACGTGAGTCAGGTAAACAATACGACATCACCATGACAACATATTGTCAGGCCTGTATTGTTTTACCTCGTGCTGGCGGACCACTTGTTTACATAGAGGCTTGTTTATCCTGTTACATGCAGCGTCTGTTGTCTGTCTGACGTCTGCCCCATTTCACGTGAATGCAACATCAAGAATACGTTCAGATATGCAACCACACAGCTAGATGGGGGGAATTCCTTATATATTATACCTTTAAAACAGAGACTTTTGACTTGCTCTTTCCATTATAAAAATTGGAAAAATTACATAGACACATGGTACGCCTGGTAACATGGATAATAATGTGTTAGTGACCTTATTGTCTTTTCTAGCAGCTGTTCTGGTGTTAAATTCTGCATTTTTACACAACTACCTTCTTTGTTTATCAAATTTTCTGTCCCATGTGGGTAGATATATAATAAATAAGTGGTCATCGTGATGGTGGTGTTTGCAACCGCATCAGGAATCAGGAAGTACTTAGCTTGCAACTGAAAAAGGTTCTTGGTGAGTATAGAGGTGGAGGAAGTAGTGGGCTGTTAAGACCTTAAGGTGAAGGGTAAGTCTGTCATAAGTGGACAGCTCACAGTATGTCTTTCACACCAGAGCATCTTCAGTGACCACTTGTAGTTGGATCTCAATTCAGCGCTGTATGGTTAAGTCAACTGCAGTAAAGTAAAGTAAAATAATGTTTCCTTATGTACTTAATGTAACAAGGGCATGTGTAAGAGCTGGTATCAGTATCAGTAGAGTGAATGGTATGGGAGACGTTTTGACACTTTTTGTCTCAGCTCCCATAACCTACAGAGTGTTCATGGTAGGGCTCCCAGATTCTGACAGAGTACCCTCATTTGTTTTAGTGCCTTAAACTTTTCAAACTATATCACACAATTCACTATTTGATGTCAAATTCAAGGAGTGCCACTGTTACAACCTACGCTACTACCAGGATAGGTTGCAACACAACCTAAATTGTAACAGTGAGATTAAAAACGAAAGACTGAGACCAAAACAAAAAAATTAAAATATGAAAAATAAATATGCATCTAGAATTCAGAATTCAGAATTCAGAATCAGCGACTGTGCATATTGTGTATATACCAACACTAAAGCATCTTTCTGTGGTTCAGTATACAAAAATAACTCATCACTGACGGCTAAATGAATAACAGTGTCAGTGGTGCGGATCCTAACATTAGAAAGCTGTCTAAAAGAACATCTTACCAGTGAATGTTGTACATGTATGAATGGAAACCTTCAGAAGCAGCTCATATGCTGCGTTCAAGACAACTCAGAAGTCGGAAAAAAACAAGCTTCTGAGTTGTAACGGCGTTGAACTCAGAAATTACAGGTTGGAACTCTGGTATCATATCAGAGCTCTGATTTTCCAACTTGACGTCACAACAACATCAAAACATGGCGGCCCTCGTCTTAAACGGTTAGAATTTAGACGTGTTAAGTTATTAGTTGAGGTTTGAATGCATATTTTAGTGTATTATTGCAGTAGATATGAAATACGTTTATATTAAGCTGTGATTGTTGTATGGTGTGAAATTGCGGTTCCTCGTATATGACGGAAATAACGTTTAACTGTTATCAAGGCTGTAACATTATATGTGCACTCATCTGCGGCGTCTCCTCTCCTCCAAAATAAACATAATTTACTGCTGCATTAATTTTCCGTATTCAGCTATGAGCCACAATACGCCAAACTTCCTTCAGGTATCCATGTTTTTTTTCTTGCAGCGTGAACGCAATGATGTCGGAAGTCGGAAATTTCCGAGTTGGGAATTCCGACCTCCGAGTTGTTATGAACGCAGCAATAGACCATGTATAATTCCAGGAAAGATGGTGACACTTAATTAATGACACTTAATAAAACAACAAATAGAAAAGGTGTTTCAAGTCTGGCTCTTATGCAGCATCATCATCTCACTTCAAGTTTATCACACAAATACATTTGTTCTTCATCTAAACTTTAGAAACTAACTTCTGCACTGACACAGACATGTGGCAGCATAATGTTGTTTTCATGTTTCAGTCACGTTTCCACCACATAATCAACATTTAAGAGTTTGCCACCCATTTGGCAAAGTTTGATGAGACACCCCGTGTGCTGCAGTCTCCGGTGACATTGTGTTTTCGATGGTACTTCACGGATTTCAGGAATTACCGAACAACAGCTGGAGAGCAGGGGGAGCATACCAAAGTACTCATTGTCCATGTAAAAAACACTTTGAACAATCAACAGCTACAATCAAAAACATGATGAAATCTTTGTTCTCTCCATTGTTGTGGGCCTGACAAGTACCCCGTGAACAGAACAAGCACAGACTTTCAATAGCAGGGGTGAAGTGGCTTTTTAGAGGCGGCACAATTACCCAATAAATCAACCTATAAAAGACAATACAGGGTGTCAATTAGCTTGTGTAATTGAATAATTACTGGCCAGAGAACTCGGGCACTGTCGCCGCAGAAGCGGTTCTCCAAATGTCAAAAAGCAATTGAAATAAATTACACATCTCTCAGATCACTCCGGCAATTAGGACGGCCATAACAATTCCCTCCGTTTACCTGCTACAGTTCCCACACATCAGGATATTACCACCACGCACAAACCCACACAATAAACTCCAGCCGGCACATTCACCCCTCAGGTTTTCGCTTTCTCCAGAAAGACTTTCAGTCTATGGGAGCGGTAAATGTAGTATGTCTATTCACCACAAATTGGTGCAAGCTTTCACCAAAATTCTAAATTAGAATTCAAAGGGCCTCACTGGCATCAGGAATCAGGTGCACCAACATATATCTGTGTTAAAGAGGGCCTATTATGCTCATTTCTGGGGCTTTTAATGTGATATTTGATCCCAATGGGGCACTATTGAAAGTTTGGATCAATAAAAAACTCCATACTTTCCTGATGATTGGCACTTACACGTCCTCTAAAGCAAGTCTCTAACATTTAATTTTTCATGTCCCACTGTCACTGCCATAGATATTGCAATACAACCCTGCTGTAAACAACATATACATATAGGCTATATATATATATTTATCCAGTATTTATTATTTGTCCCATTGCACTACTACCTCATTGTTTATTTGCACTACCGACTGACCACCTTAATCCATCTGCCACTTTACTTATCTATGTCTGTACTTGTACGTGTCCTCTGTTGCCTTATGTCATTGTTCTCTGTTGCATTATGTCATTGTTCTCTGTTGTATTATGTCATTGCTCAGTTCTTGTTGCTGTCTTTCTTATGTGTGTACAAGTGAGTGCATAAACCGGAGTCAAATGCCTTGTATGTCTGTACATACTTGGCAAATAAATCTGATTCTGATTCTGATTTTAAACATACGATTCTGAAAAGCTGGAAAAGCATATTAGATCCCCTTTAAACATCGTTCCCTATGTAGGTTGATAGATATCCACTGGTTATTCATTGGGAGGCTGGAGAACCGGGAGGGAACCCAGAACACAGGGAGAACATGCTCCACCCAGAAAGCCCCTGGGTCCAGGGACTGAACACAGAACCTGGTTGCTGTGAGGTGACAGATCATAAAAAGTGGAAACACAAGGGTCAAAGCATCACCACAGTTTACTGACCTGGGAACTGCTACAACTTAAAAATGATGTCCTTCATGTCACTGAAGAGATACTGTATATTAGTGGCAACATTTGTGCTCACTTTCAGTTCAACAAATAAAGAGGTTTACTGTAGATGATAAAGGTAACCGAGCCATATTGTACTGATACTGACATACTCTGAGAGAGAGAGCGCTGTGGGATGTCTATATGATTTGCCCTGAGAAGAAACCATGATCCCAGGTCTCTAGGTGCACATTGGTAATACATGGTTTAGAGTGTGTGGATTTGAACCGCGACTCTCCCATCATCCTGTGGCCATTTGACAGTGGAGCAGCACTTTGTAACTTTTCAGTCAGACCTTTGTAGGTACATCATTTTCTCTGTGGGTGTTGGCAGTAGCCAGGCAACTGAGTTACCGTAGGTGATTGCGCGTTCCTCCGGTGTTGTGATGCAGGGTATTTGCAAATACCCACCTCCAAATCCACTGATGCTTGGAGCAAGCCAGTTATTTCCTTTAAAGGTGAAGGCTGATAAGCACTTTTCTCTCCAGAACAGTGATGAGCTCCAAGAATAGTTTCTGTCCAGATGATTAAGGACTGTGCAAAAACACTTGTGTCAGTAAAACCCTGATACCCAATGATGTTGATTAGAAAATACTTTCAGTTCCAGCAGAGAGAAACTGTTACTGAACTAAAAACTCATGACAATTTAGCATGTCTCTAATACGTCAAAAGCACTATAAGAATTAACTTTAACAGAAAAAGGGGACAAACTTGCTTGGATTCAGTTATTATTCAGTGCTTTTTACATTAAAAGTAATTACCTAAAAAAGTCACACCCAGTTTAATCACCTCTAGTGTCCCATTTAAATAGCCTACTTCTGCTGAATTTGCAGCATGTGCTGTCAGATGATGAGGACGTTTTCTGAATTTGCATTTGCCTGTGTTTCCTTGACAAGAGACGCTGCCGATGTCGTTCGATCCAGAGATTCAGCTTCTAAACTATTTTTCATGCATGCAGTTCTCACCAAAAATAGATTATGTCACGTTGACACACTAGCAACATAGAACTGACACCTTTTGCTATTATTTCAATGTCTAGGTTGAATCTGAACACAATAAATCCATGAAAAATAAATGTATTTTTAAGGATTTTAGCAGCTGCATGTGGAGTCAGTGGCATTTTACTGACATTTTCTGTCAGAAGTGAATCGGAAATTAATAACGAATAGGAATCCAACATTTGAGCTGCCTGTAAACTCTATGTAGATGGACAGAGCAATGTGAACACACACACACACACACACACACACACACTGGAGCCACAGCAGGTCAGAGACGCAGCAGCCACACAAACACGATGCAGACAGCGTGGTCTCAGTCAGTACGTTTACATATATACTATACTTAAAATTTGATTTTTGGCGTCTAGTCGGACTTCTGTCCCTTTTTACATGCAACAGAGAAAATCGAATAACTGACGGTGTCCGTCTACTCAGGCGGCGATATGCGTTAATACGGCCCCGTCCAGTTGACTTTTCTGTCACATCGTAAAAAACTGAATATAATCAACTTAATAAGCTAATAAATTCTCAACTACAGTCGGTCTGAGAATAGGATACAAATGATGGTCCACGGGCTTTCCTTTTCTCTCTCTCTCTCTTTATTAAATAAAACACAACCTCTCGCTGGTTGCGCTGTGTGAAATGCACTATCTGCACTGACGCTGTTTTATTTTCTCTTTACTTGGCCGGGTTCTGGCAGCTTCTCTGCTCCACTTTGTGCCGTCTCTACTGTTGTGGAGCATGCGCACATGCATTGTCCCATTTGTACGACTGGTTACACCCCGCCTTTCCGAAGCCCCGCCTTTCCGAAAATAGACTCCCATTCATCGTAATAGCGGGTTTTCTATTTTTTCTAAAGACCCCCCCACTCCGAACGGACAGACGGACGTAATCAGAAAGGAACTGGAGGCTGTGCAGTGCGCAATGCGCATTGATCCTTTTTTCCTTTTTGGGGTCAAACGGATCATGTGCATAATTAACTGCAAATACTTCATATCAATGACATAATGTTCATTATGCTTCTAGCCTGTCTAGCCTCTACCTGGTCTTTTTACTAAACTTAACCAACTCCTTTCTTCATTGCCTAAACCCAACCAAAGCATCTCCCTCAGTCTGCTGTCAGCATGAGCGGCGGCTGCAGCAGCCTCACGCCCGTGTGAGCTCAAGCCGGCTTCAAAAAGTGTATTTCTATTACTGCATGGGAGATCAACAACAATGGAGTCGGGGAGAAAGCAAGTGGGACAGATCTGCCCAGTCTCTGAGCAGCGCACGTTTCACAGACAGCCGCAACACAGAGTGTAAACAACGTCACGCGGTTCAGCACCTTGGACAGCTGCGGGGGGGGGGGGGGTCGGCGGGTGTTTCGAAGAGCTGTGCCCTGTCCGATAAAGGCATGCTGAAGAAAATCGATTTCCAATCGCATTATCTGGGTGTTGGAGAACTCCGATATTAGTCGGACTAACGCGTTTACAGTACATGCACTTCAGGCCCTGTTTACATGACAACGCTCGCGGATGAAAATGGCAAAATATTTCATGGGATGTGCCTTTCGTTTAGGCGGCAACAGCGTGTTCGGGGCTTGAAAACGCAAAAAAGTGAAACCAGCCTCCAGAGTGGAAATCTTAAAAATGCTCAGCTGTTGCGTCCCCATGTAAAGGGTGAAAACGCAAAACCTCTGCTCGGATTGCAATGACCTGTGGAGGGCAGGAGGGCAGCATTACGATGGCCGGCGTACAGCCTGCCGGAAATCAAGAAGAAGAAGAAGAAGAGGGTGTTGTGTGGCACACTGCCACTTAGGCGCCTGGCGTGCATACAACATTGAATTCCACAGACTTTTGCGTCACCGTAAAAACGCTCATCTAAACGCGAAATAAAAACGCCACTTTTGCGTTTTCTGTTCAGATCATTTCCGTGTAAACGTAGCCTCAGTTGTCCAGTTATAGTCAGATTAAGGCAATCATTCGGTTTTCTCAAGTGTCATGTAAACGTACTGAAAGTTATGCATGTGCACTGTGTTTGCATCTCCTTTTTACCTTCTGATTACCAACTTGAGTACATCCAGTGGAATGCATCATCATCCTCTGCTGACGTGCCGCTTCCTATCATGTGCCCAATCCTGCACTAAATGCGTGAACCAGGGGGACTGAGACATGTGGAAGCTGCGTCTCCAGCCTGATGAATGCACATGTTTGGAGCAGAACGTGTCATCTGTGAAATCACCGCAAACCACCCTCAGCGCTGCTTCTCCCTATTGTTACCACCGAGATACTTTTAGAAACATTGATGCAACACCAGGAAAATCTTCACCCCATGTAAACAAATCAAAGATCACTGCAAGTAAATGGCTGAAAACATCCAAACATGGTAGCAGATGTTATGTTATCATCCTGTTCTTGCAGAGAAACGACTGCTTCTCGTGGCTGCTATGGGGTTTCCCTGCTCCTTTTCCATGAACTCCCATGAGTCCCCTGCCCTGCGTCATTGTCCAGCTTGTCCTAACCTCACCTCATTGGCCACATCAACCCTTAATGGTTTCCTGGGAAACAGCGCAGGTTTGAACGTGGAATCATCACTTCAGCCTCTCTTCAGTTTATAATGACTAATGAGCAAACATGGGTGGGGACTGGTTTTTGATTGACAGGCCACACTAAATATGGAATATCAAGGTCATCCTTAATAAGATGCTGTTGATTCATGTTTGTCATGGATCCACTGGGTGCACACAGATGATGTCCCATGATAATGGGGGAATGCTTATATTTTGAAGAAAACTGAATAAAAAAAGGGTGAGAATAAAATAATGAGCGTATCAGGCACCAAGTATTGCTTCATTTGGATGTTTTTTTTCCCATTTGTTTGATATGCATAATAATGACAACTAAAGAAAGATTGACAGACTTGAAAAACGGGTAATGAAAAGATTGAAAGTTAGCCTGCGAATATAAGAGTGAATTTGTCAGAGATACAGTAGGAGCTGCAGCGCTGTGTTTAAAATACCGGGCCAGGAAGGAGGAAACATGGAGTACAAAGCATAACATAGTTTCAGTTCAGTGCTGGTATCCCAGATGGGAAACTGGGTTTGAAGTCAGGAGAACACGATAAGGAGAAAAAGAAAAGAAAGACAACACAGAGCACAAGTACAGGAAGTACAGGTATATAAATGTTTCCTCAAATGTCTTTTGTTTGCTATGAAATACAACAAAATAATCTACTAGAGCGCTAAAGTGAGAAATTATGCTTAGATTATATTTGCAAATTAATCAAATTTATTGCACAAGAGTATTCAGTTCTATAACGCTTGAACCTGGGTAGTTTCAGCCTGAGGGGCGAGATTCAAACTCCGAATAAGGCAATGTTCTGTGCAGGTATCAGTGTTGTGCAAGTTCATACATCACTAAAGCTAGCTTAAAGTTCAGTTTGCAAATATTAAAATTAACTAGTTCAATTTCATATCTCACAAATTTTAATCTGAGCTAAATTCACTGTCCCAGAAATTAATCAATTCACATCCATGCACGCTCACGCATCTAGTATCAACCTGGCCCCACTGTGGCCCTGGAGGTAAAAGATAATGGATGAATAAAAGACTTGCAGAACAAAGAAATAAACTTTCTATCTAATAAAAAACATACAACTTATCTCCTCAGACAGGACAAACATGGCAGTCCAGATCACCTCAGCAACGACTGTTCCAGGATTCTCATATCATTCAACAGTTCCAATTCGAGTTTCTATGATGAAGGGCTGAGGTGGTGGGTGGGATGGATTCTTTCGAGGATCAATGACCAAATCTTTGATTTTGGGGGGTATTTAGCTGGACTAGAGCTTTGGCATACTTGACAATCCATCCTTAAAGGGATAGTTAAACATCTTGGCAAATTTGCCCATTGCCATCATCCCTATAGTCGTAGTGGTAGGTTAATTACCTTTAATTGTCGGTGCATGTTGTTTTGAGATCAGTGGGGCAGAGACGTGAGCTCATCACTCATCACATACACAATCCAACAACTCCAAAATGCTCTGGTGGACAAGTTGTGACCTGCACGTTCACCACGCTATGAAATAATCATGTTATGTATTATGTAACATTACGACACACGTTACATGATTATTTCATAGCGTGGTGAATGTGCAGGTCAAAACTTGTTTTGGAGTTGTTGGATTGTGTATTTAATGAGTTTGATGAAGGACAGAGGGACGACTGTTTCTACCGTTACCTGAGCAGCTCGTGTCTCTGCTCCACAGATCTCAAAGCAACATGCACCCACAACTGAAAGTAATTACCCTACTCTTATATAGGGATAATGGCAATAGGTGAATTTGCCAAAATGTTTAACTATCCCTTAAAGACCATTGTTATGTAAAAGGTTGACAATAACTGGACACACCCCTGAGAAGAGCCAGTGGAATGGTCCATTTACTCTTAGATCTCCATGTTAAAAATGTCTATCCTGTATAGGGATCATTTGTAGCAGTTCCCCATTGGCCATTCTATCAAATGACTTCACAACTGTTGATGTCAATGCAGCTGGTCTCATTGGGGGAATTGCTTTTATCCACCGGATCAACAATGGAGTCTGGAGCTCTAGAGACATCCAAAATACATAACACAACATCTCACAGAGCTTTAGAACAACACTTCAGTAATCACCCTCTAACACCTGTTAATACCTGCAGCTCTGGACTCCTTTGGTTTTATTTTTTTGGACCAGTCTGCCTCGACATCATCAGCAACATACAGCTGCATTGCTTCAACTCCAAAACACTACAAAGTGATCAATATAAGTTTATGACAGTCAGAATAAGGCTAGCAGTATTCTACATTCTCCCTTACAGTGAACAATCCCCATGAAAAGAAACTGAAATCAGCAATGTGTTCGTCTGTTTCTCAATAATTCCTAACTATCCTACTGTCTGTGGCGCTCAGCCCCAAAGCCCACTGGCTCCTACTGGAGATATAAATTTTTTAGAAACCAAAGCAGAAATAATACTGTGTTTTACACTCGCTTACAAAATACTTCTTTAGTACTGAGATGTGTCAAAATGAGTTTAAAAACTAAATCGAACAGCTGATCAGACTTTTAATCTTGTTTACTCAACTCTTCAAGCTGATTATTCATGATAAATCAAATATTTCACAATGCTGGACTAGTTTAAGTAAAGTACATAACAGCTATGTGTTTTTATTTATATTTTTTCAAGTTGTGGCAGCACAGTAAACTAGAATAGAGTGGAGGTGGAGGGGGTGTCCACTAATCAGCAGGTTGCTGGTTCAGTCACTGTGGAGGAGGATACTGAACCCAAAAATGGCTCCCGACGGCTGCTCCATCAGCTGTGATATATGAATGTGTGACTGAATGTGGCAAGTATTGTAAAACACTGCGAGTGGTCTCTCAGAGCAGAGAAACACTGTGGAAGTGCCAGTCCATTTAAAATCTCCAGGCCTCTTCAACATTAGCATACAGCAGGTCCAGAGTCCAGTCCAGTCCACAACTATAAATGATGGAGGGGGGGGGGGGGTATCCTGGTTATGTAGTGTGGCCATAGCCCCACGGCTTTTTACAGTAATGTGACTATAGTGTAGCACCATCTGTTATCAAAGCTTTTTACAGTGAAAACAGCTGCCTGCTGCTCCTAGAAACAAGAGCGATGACAGCTGGAAATAAAAAAAATAAATAAAAAAGCTCTGCACAGTGGTTTTGTTACAGAATCCAAATATATTATTTAGATTTGCACAGATAGTGAACTCTCCACTGCTTCTGACCCCCCCCCTGAGAAGCTAGTTGGAGACTGTGATATAAGTTAATGCTAAAGGACCAATGGATATGTTCAGATTGTCGTCAATGAATTCAGATTTTACTAATAAAGAGACATTACAAACAACTGTATTTTGCATTTTTGCACTTAACAACCTAATGCATTTCTAGCTTGTAACTGTTCCCTTCAGTGTGCATTTTAAGTAAGATAACTTTTACTTAGACTCGGTTCAAACTTCTTTGATTAAAAATCTGAAGTAGATTGGATCATTTCTAACTCAGTTATAAACCACAGCCACTTGGAGTGTAATCCAAATACAGATAATAGCTTTGTGTTAGACCCCCTGTAGAGTTGGTGATTATTCTCTGTGGGTTTGGAGGTAATTTGATTTACTGATTTACTTGATTCACTATTAATAGAAATATATTGACTGGGGCTGATTTAATACTAGTTTCCTCGTAGATAATGTTAGCACTGCTACTTGCAAACTTGAGTATTCTTAAAGAAAAGAGTTTATAGTTGAAAGACACTTAGAAAAAAAGAAAGAAATGACTGTGTCTGTGAGGTCTTTGTGGCTTCCTGGATTATTTACCATAAATATTCCAGTCTATAACTCAGTGACAGAATATATGACTATCTTGTTCATCTGTTTCAAACAGATGGATTCTTCTCAGGTGGAGGTCTGAGGACTTGATGTGATAAAGTTGAAGAAGACACACAGCTCTCATACTCCACAATACAGTGAGTTTGTCATCTTGTGGTGCCACTGGAAGGAACAGAGAGAAGTAGCTCATGCATGGTGAAAGAGAGAAAAACCGTGTTGAGAAAATTAGCCGAGTACTCTCAGAAAGTGTTTTTTTCTTTTTACCAATGAGCTGGATTGTGAATGAGAAGAAAGAAAGAAAGAAAGAAAGGAAGGAAGGAAGGAAGAAAGAAAGAAAGAAAGAAAGAAAGAAAGAAAGAAAGAAAGAAAGAAAGAAAGAAAGGAGTTAGTATGATACACTCATTGATCGTTCAACTCTTTAAATTGCGATAATATGAACAGGACTCCTCTGTGCTGTGATCTCAGCTCACACACATTATCTAAATAAACAGCGTGGACTTTGTTTAGCGGCCGATCTGCCGGCATCAGACCTGGAGGTATGAGAGGAATCAATCAGCGTGTATGGACGATGAAAGTCGGTTTTTAGATCCTCGCTGCATTGATGAGTCTTTTCTCCTTTAATTTCCCATCAAAGTGTCGGTAAGATCACTCATTTCCCAAATTAAACATCATTCGCCGCTAACTTATTCAAGAGATTCCAATTAGCCGAGGAGTGGTTCTTCATTATTGTGTTCCCCGAAACCCCCCCTACCCCTAACCAGCCCCCCCTCCCACCCCTCTACCCCTCTACCCCATTCCCATTCAGATACTTTAAAGAAAGCTTTAAAAGAGAACGCCACCCCCCCCCCACACACACACACACACACTCTCTTCTTTATCCGGTGCATGTGTGCTGCTGCTAGTGAGCTCTATCAAGTGGTATAAATCTTTAATTTTAGAGATCAGCATTAATGGCCGAAACAGCCTCAGATCTGGGCTCAGCTCTCCGCTTTCATCCTCTCGGCTGGAGGAATTCTGAGAGGAGGAGAGGAACGTTGGTGGGGATGGTGGGGATGGTGGTGGGGGTGTGTGGGGGTGGCAGCTACCCCCCCGCAGATCGTTTGCTGCCATAAGTACACAAAATTAGCTGCTTATCAGTTGATCTCCATACATGATCCTTCAGAAATCTTTTCGGCGCGTCCGAGGCCCCCTGCCAGAGCCTCGTATCCTATCCTCACCGGCTCCAGAGAGGAGGGAGGAAAGGAGGGAAGGAGGGATAGAGGGAGGTCTAATTAAATCACTTTCCAAAAAACAATAAGGCCAGAGCTTCCTCCTCTTCCGGAACTCCCCCCCCTCTCGTCGCCGGCAGACACTAAGCCTCAGCGTTTTACCTCGCGGCTCCGCGGTGCGAGGGAAATTGAATTGTCATTAATCTGTTTTAGCCTCCTGTGTTGCCCATCGCCCTGTTTTTTTTATCAAAATTCAGCGAGCTAGAATAAACAGGGAGAGTGCAGATAGAGAAAGAAGGAAAAAAAGGGATGGAGGGGAGGAGAAATACTGGATGGAGAGCGAATCAAGCCGGCACTGCAAGGCTGCTTTTGTTTTGATGTATCCCCTCGTTTGTTAACTCGGCTCTCTCCTAATCAATCGGGCGCCAGACGCATCATTTTGCCGCTCTATTTTGACTCCTCTCGCCAAATATGAGCATCAGTTATTCTCCAGGCTGCTTCATAATGTTGCTATTGCCCCGTATTTCTCCACATTAATGAGTGCAGGGCTGTGGAATTAGGCTGGGCGCTGCCTGTTAATGGGGCCTGTGAAAGCTGGAGAGTGACTGCAGCTCTCGTTAGCCGAGCCGGCTGCTATTGATTGCGGCGGGCCACTGGGGGCTCCCTACCTGCGGTTGACTTTGTACTTCTGCAGGAGTTGTAAGGGTCTGCTGAACAACAGGGACTACGCACATCTCAAACAAGGTCTATGAAAAGCCTATCAATTAGGCTTTGAAGGTCAAGCAAACTCTCTCCCCCCGCGCTCTCGCTCCGTCTCTGTCTCCCCACTCTTTGCCTGGTCTTGAGCTGGCGGTATCTCCTCTTGCTCTCTCCAAAATACATCTGAAGACTCCATTCAATTAAATATCTCTCAGCTCCAGCTGCTCCCTAAGTGAAAGGTCAACTAAGTCCAGGAGGCTAAAAGAGAAAGGCTTGGCTTCTTCACAACCCCTCCCCACAACAAAGCCTCCCCCAAGCAGGCGCTCTCGCTCTTAATGATACCCACTGGTCAATCCCTAACTAGCAGTGACAGTTAGCCCCCAGAAGCACCACTGCAGACCAGAGCCAATCGATCAGGTGAGGGGGGAAAAAAAAACATATAATGATAACCGGCAGACATAATGTCAAGCCCTTGCACTGTCCCAATTGGTTGACATTCAGGTAGATAGTGGGGAGAGAGAGCTGGCCAGACATCAAAAGCGAGGTGCAGCAGTGAGCCGCCTCGCTCTCCTGTGCCCACTGAGGTGGGTTAACCCTCTCACACGAACTCTAATTATCCACACTGTGGCCTCGGGGAGTCCCAAGGGGGGGAATGGGGAGGGGGGAGGCAGGGAGGGAGGGAGGGGGCAGCGGCCGGTAAGCCCAATGACACACACACTCAATAACCATCAACACAAACACCACCTAATTGAGTCAAATTGGGCCTCATTACTTAAGCTTAAGTGCAGCCATGTTGAAAGTGGAGCTAAGTGTGTCCGTGGACACCGGGATGCCACGGACCACGGTCCGGTTTCCACGGCAGCTGAGGCAACAGTGAATTAAAAAAAATACATTTTTAATATCTAAATCTTTTTTATATTATTTACTTCACATGGTTTATCTACTGCACCTTTAAGACAGCTAATAGTTTCAATTCATTTCTATTTTCGCAGGTTTTTATCCACTTCACTGAGCATGAAAATCAGTTCTAATGCTCTGTATGACAAATTAGATCATTTGTCACTATCTTCCGATGTGACCATCTTATTGATCTGCTTCCTCTATAATTAATATTTGGTTGAGTTTAGGAAACTCAAAGTGTTCGGTTCAGGACAGGGGGAGAGTGTGGTTATGGTTAAACCTGCAATAACTGACTTTTGGCCACTCAGAGGCAGCAGAAACCAGCTGTGATCACAACTTTGACATATCTTCACCTTTTAAAGTTGACATGGCAAACTAAAAAGTTCCATATTTGTACATGTAGAAGTATAATACTAAGTGTATCTGCACTGTTGGTCTGTCTTCTAACTCCTGAACCTCTCTTTAGCTGCTAAATGCTCCACTATGTATCGACCAGGTGTGTCTGTATGCGATCTGGCGCTGAACACTGGGTTCATAGAGTTTTCTCTATAAAAAAACAGCCACATTGTGCAGCTGAAATGAGTCAGTGAGAGCGTTACAGCGCGTCAGACGGCTAAATGAGCTGGAAGTCAGTGGATGGCATTGCAAAGCGAAGTGGAGCTCGGGGTTCAGGTGATTATTCTCCACAGGTTCATCAATGCCAGTGACTCCTTTCACACTTCAACTAGAAAACAACTTTACTGCCACGAACAGGAGAAATCAGTGCTACACTTTGTTGACTCAACCACTAATTTGTTCGACTTTGTTGTCACTGAGCCGCACAGTTGCACCGGATGACACCAACACATACTGCAGTTTGTTTTGACACAAAAAATACTCTTTATATACTGCATATTGTATTCAAGTTATGAAAAGTCGTCATCTTTGGAGTTCTTGGATTGTTTAAACTTCTTGCTGTGTTGTTGGAATCCTTATTAATTCACCAGCATCAGAATCTGCCTTTAAATGTACTGTAAGAGAGCTCCAGAGGTTTATAAATGGGTTAAGAATAGATCCTTGATGACTGCAGTACAGAAACAGAGCAGAGCACCCCTCCGCCTTTCCGTGTGATGATAATAATACTAATAATACTTTAGCTGAATCAGTATAATTAAGAATAGAGTAGTTTCAGTCCATTATTTGAACATTTGTTCTTTCCTTTCCTTTGCATTCATCAGGGGTGCAAACAAACAACAAGAATAAATCTGGCATTGATTTTATTTGCAATTACTGTCTAAGCTTCTTCATTGTCTGCACTTTGCATTGTTGTTAATTTCCCATGTTAACTAATACCCAGAGATTTCACACAAATAAAATGAATAATAAATTAGAAAAAGGGGGGAAAGAAGAAAAAGAAAAAAATCTATATGTTCTTGCAGAATGGCATACCACCACCATTGGCTCACTCTATCGCTCTCACTGGCTCATTGGTGATGTAAACTGCTTTTAAAGTTTACTTGAGTATGAGCATCCCTCAATAACTGTGTCTTATTGCAAAGAACATCTTTATATTTAAGTTGGTTTAAACCATTCAAAAGTTTAAAATTTGATGAATATGGATCAAAAACTGTCCCCATAATGATGGATCTGATTGGCTTAGGTGCTTTCCTCTAGAACCTACTGTACATGATATTAATATATGCAGAGTTCTACTTATTGCAACAAAAATAAAACAAAAAAAAACATTTGCAAACAGACAAACATGCTCTGAATGATGAATGATGAATGATGCTTCTGAATTGTGAGATACTGAGCAATGTTTCAGGCTTCACATTACTTTTGAGTCGTGTGTTTTCAACTTGGGTTCAGAGACTAAGAGAGTTGACATTCATCAAACATTAACTCGCTAACAAAAAGGGACTTCTGAATTATAGCCATGAATTTAACTCATATTTTCTATTTTACCTTTTCACCACAACACACACTTTTAATCTAGATCTACCTTGCAAATTAAACCAAAATCTAACCATCACGAGTGCTTTCAAAATCACTTATATTGGGCAGGGATTATAGTCACTAACAATATGAATCAATAGAGAAAGTCCAAACCCAGCAATTAAAAAAAAACAACTTACATTTATGATGCATTGGGAAAGTTTTCCACATGTAAAAATTGGTCAACACCACACAGTCAGTGTTTATCACACGGGCCTCGAAGGTTGGATCCATCCATTCAGGGGGTTTTCTCAGACTGGGGACCTATACACAATCCTAATGCAACACACACTGTGTATCATGAGCAACACATTCCTATCACCTTTACTTCCTCTCACTTGGACTGTATTGAAGTCACTTGCTCACCCTTCGTCTATATCTAAAATGCTGCTTCTAGGCTTTGAACAAACTCTAGGAAATCAGATCACATCACTCCTGCTCTCGTATCTTTGCACTGACTTTCTGTGATTTTTTGGAATTGCTTTTAAGATATCTTTCAAGGCTTTGCATGGTCAGGCCCCCCCAGTTACATAGTTGATATGTTAATCTCTTTTGAGCCACTCCGCAGGCAGGAGTGTCCTATATTTGTTCCAACCAATCAAGGCAACCGGGACATTTTTGCATCATGCCCCTCAGCTCTGGAGTTTCCTGTCTGAGCATCTCGGGTGAGCTGAAAACTGCAGCATCTTCCCCTAAACTCACTTGTATCAGATCAGTCTTTTCATTAACTGTGACTCATTGTTTCCCTCTGTGTTGTTACTTGAACATCCAGTCTCTCTGAGCACTGTAAAGCACTGAACAAACAAACACATTAATCTGTTACTCCAACAGGACTTCCTGGATCATATTTCATCATCCCACTGGTGCCATAAACAGCCCCACCAACACAGTCCCTGCTCTGTTTGTTGCAATATGTAATTTGTGTAATTGTGTAACACACCTACTTTATTCAGTGCAGACTGCTTTACACATTACATGGAAAGTGCATCTGCAGTGAAAACAGACTATATTAAATTGTTATATAATATATTTTTAAAATCATCTATTTAAAGGAAACAGGCAATAAAATACACAATTTATAAACTGACCAAAAACAGACAAACAGAAAAAACAAAAGTACAGAACAAACCTGACGACATAATAAAGCAGGACCAAAAGAGGACAGAAAAGTAAAAAAGAAAGAAAAAATATGATGTGAAACTACTAAAATTAAATTAACAGTAACTACTTAATATACATTTACTCAAATGTAAGTTTTTCCCATTATTTGTTATGCATTTATACCTTATCTTGATTTGTTGCGATATTTTTTTTCCAAAGAAATTGGCGTCGCACTTTATTTCTATATTCAATATTTTTTTTGTGTGGGTCTTAATATTTTAGAATCCCGTGTCGAGCGGCCCTATCCTGTGTCATTCCCCCTCTCTCTGCCTCCCCATTTCCTGTCAGTCAGTCTCTCAACTGTCCTATCAAATAATAAAGGTATGAAAAGCCCCCCCCCCCCAAAAAAAAAAAAAAACTTTAAGAATAATTGTGTTAACAATCTGCAGACATTTTGCATCCCGTACTCCCAGCAAAATATTTAGTGGTGCCAATTCAAATCTTTTTGGTTCTTTGCCACTTTTTAACCACAATCTGACTACATGTGTACAATAAAAAAGATAAATGTAGCTTATCCTCCACTTCTTCATTGCAAAATTTACATTATGGAGAGTGGTCAGTGTTAAAAATGTTAAGTTGTTTATAGATTATTTGTAGCTATATAGTAAATTAGATAAAATGCTATTTGTGCTACATAAGATCCTTTGAAAGCAGACAAGAGGAACAATATATTTGCCCCAATACCACCCAGATCAATACATGAGCACCACTGATCTGCCTGCTTAAAGAACCTGGTTCCACTTTTCCAATCCAGACTTTTATCAGCCAGTTGATATCTTATGCAAACCAGTTCCTGTCCCACGATCCCCTTCTCAGATTCGAGTCGGGGAGGTGGTGTTCCATTTTTGGATGTGAGGCGGACAGACGACCTGACTCCAGCAGCAGCAGCAGATGAGAAAGTGCTGGGCTGGGGCCGCCCCCAAACTCCCATCGATAGGGCTGCGGAGTGGCAGCCAAGCGGCGGTAAGACAGGATGGCTGTCGCTGCTTGGCTGATTAGAGAACAGCAGACTGCAGGATGGATGCAGCCAGACGCTGAGAGGCTACAGCAGGATCCCTTACACACTCCCTCTGCCTTCCCCCCTTCTGATTCCTCCATCACCCTTGCCCTCTCCTCCCCAAATGAAAAAGCGCAGACTAAAGGCGATCACATTTCCCATATTATCAATACTATCTGCTCTGTCGCCCTGCCGCGATCCTGTCGCCCCTGCTCTTGTAACCTTGTTCTGCAGTCTCTGTCCTTCCCCGCTCTACTTCTCTGCTCTTCCCAGAAACACTGGTGGCACACTGCATGCTGCACGGTAACCTTTTCATGAATCAGCACAATTTCACCTCATCTTGAGCAAAAAAAAAAAGAAAAAAGAAATGTCTGAAGCCACAGAGAATCCTCCTCTCTGATTGGCTGCTGGACAGTGATGGGAATAATGGCGTTATAAAATAACAGCGTTACTAACGGCTCTACTAGTTATTTCAGTCATTCAGTAATCAAAAAAGTTTCTGTTTCCCCGTTATAACGCCGTTACAGTTACTGACAATAAAATGCGCCGTTACTTGACTCCAGAAGTCATGTCACAAAATACAGTAATACACCCGTTAAAGCATACGTTACACTTTTTTTTTCAGTCCATCAACTAGTTGGAAAAACAACGTTTATCTGGAACTAACCAACTCAGTATTCCTCTGCACAGGCAGGCTCCATGATGCAGTAATTTGACATATCTGAGCATTTTATAAAAACGTAACACAATAGTTACTTTTAAAATGTAGTAATTCAATTACTAACTCAATTCAATAACAAGCTTTTTGGGGAATGTAACTCGTAACTATAACTAATTACTGTTTTAAAGTAACGTGCCCAACACTGCTGCTGGATGATAATAATTACATTACTCTTTTAAATGAGTGCTAATAGTTAAGAGGAGTTTTTGGGCGCCACGGTGGTGCAGTGGTTAGCACCAGCTGCAGCTGTGTGGAGTTTGCATGTTCTCCCCGTGCATGCATGGGTTCTCTCCGGGTACTCCGCCTTACTCCCACAGACCAGAGACATGCAGGTTAGGTTAATTGGCAACTCTAAATTGCCCATATTGAATGGTTATGTTAGCCCTGCAATAGACTGGCGACCTGTCCAGGGTGTACCCCGCCTCTCGCCCCATGTTAGCTGAGATAGGCTCCAGCTCACCCATGACCCTAGTGCAGGATAAGCGGTATAGAAAATGAATGAATGAGTTCGAGGATCCCTTATAATGACTCAAAGTATATGTAACTGAAAATGCCACCTTTAAAGTGATAGTTCTGGTTATTTGATGTGGAGTTGTGTGAGGTGGTCATGTGTAGTCAACATGTCAACTGCAGTATATCTGGATCAGTAGGCTGCCATTTGCGAGAGGTAGACCAATGTGCTGTTGTGCACAGGGCAGCAGAAAAGGAAAAAAAAAACATGTGTAGAAGATACTTTTAGAAGGATGCACACCAAAACAATCTAACATCTGTTTAAATGTTTAGTTTAGATTGTGTCCTACTTTATTGTCCCCATCAAGGTGAAGTTTGGCTCCTGATTCTCTCAGCTCCCCTGCAGCTGTGGCCTAACACAGTGAGCACTGTAGGTGAGCTTCAAGTGCAAAGGAAAATGGTTGTTCAGTAGTTGAAAAGGGAAAATGCTTAAGGAAAGAAATAGCTGAAAATATTCTACACGAACCGTACATTAGAATAAATATTAAGTTTTCTTCTCGGCCATCTTTTAAAACGTCTCAAACGCCCCGTGCACAGCGGCACATCACTCTGCCAGTGTGCTGTGTCACCTGCCCACACTCCCCACTGGCAGTGTGCTGATGCACATCCACTGTAGCCTAATGATACACTGACTGTGCATGATGACTTCACACTACCACACATCATAAAACCTGCACTAGCTCTTTGAATGATCAGGATAATCCACAATGACCTGTGTAAACAAGATAACTGGACACTTTGTCATGGATTATTTCACTGGTTCTCAAACTGTGAAACCGTGTGTGAAAATTCTGAGTTTGACAAATAATGTTTAGTTGTCCAGTAGTCGACTCATTTGACAGTGGAATGCAGTTCAGTGCTCGATACAAGCAGTTTCAGTACACAAAGTGTAGAAGCTACCTTTGATTTCTAGGGGTGCCAGCCGGAGATCCGGTCAGAGGCGCTGCCAAGAGCCAGGTCAGGGATGGGTAGCTCATTCCACAAAGGGCCGCCATGGCTGCAGGTTTTTGTTCCAACCAAACAGTAGCAGTACACCAGACCTGAGTCATTTAATCAACCAACAAGTCATTGAACCATCACAATTACTCCGAAGCTGTTTAATTAAAGGGACTACGAGGAGTTTCGGAAAGCGAAGTGTTTTCACACTACATTTCCCATGAGCCCACACGTGCACGGTGAAATTCTTGGACCAGTGCAAGACGGACGAAAGCGAAAACATTTGCCAAGAATGTTTTCATTGATCAAGAATGAAAGTCGGAGGTTTGAAGACGATCAGATACCGTTGTAGTAGTTCCGACCATAAACAGCAATTCGGCGGCGTTATTCCCATGACCCGCCGGGCAGCGTCTGCGATACCGAAACCAGGAAATGCTGGGCAAGCCGACCATTAAATCAAAATAACTATAAAGACAAAACGATACATTTATTGAAAATGGACCCATTAACAAGTGTGGGTAACGTAGATTCATCCACATTAATATGAGACTCTTTTATAACCAAAAGCAAACTCCTCTGTGTCTCTTTAAAGCTGTACAGAAAAGAAAATTTAATTTGAGCCCACTCTGGGTCATAAAATTAGTGTAATAACTCATCTATCAGACGATGTAGGCCAAACTTTGTGCAAAATTCTATTTTTGAGCAAATCCGTGATGAAAGTGCATGTGCATTTTTTTCCCACATTGGATAATGCAGGCGCACGGATTACACGTCAGCCTGTACACGATTCATCAGCCACTGATATTGGATCCGTAATCCGTCATTCAAACGTCTGAGACACACACACACACACGGAGCTCGGTCTCACCCCAAACTTTGAATATCCCGCCCGCTCGATAACGACCAATCAAATTTGTTTTCCTTACTCGGGTAAAGTCGTGTTGCAGCTTGTGACAACTCGGCGCGACAAACAGGACAAACGGCCATTTCTGTACACCTTTAAGGTAAAAATCTTCCTCTTCAAAGTAGTGTTGTGTCGTTCGCGAGTGATTCGTTCGAAGGAACGAATTATTTAAGTGAACGTACTGACTCGAATGTGATTCGGTGAACAAATTTTTTGAACGGCTCATTTTAAAGGTGTACAGAAAAGAAAATTGAATTTGAGCCCACTCTGGGTCATAAAATTAGTGTAATAACTCATCTATCAGACGATGTAGCCCAAACTTTGTGCAAAATTCTATTTTTGAGTAAATCCGGGATGAAAGTGTGTATTTTTTTTTTCGCATTGGATAATGCAGGCGCACGGATTATACGTCAGCCTGTACACGATTCACCAGCCACTGATATTGGATCCGTAATCCGTCATTCAAACGTCTGAGACACACACACGGAGCTCGGTCTCGCCCCAAGCTTTGAATATACGACCAATCAAATTCGTTTTCATTACTCGGGTAAACTCGTGTTGCAGCTTGTGACAACTCGGCGCGACAAACAGGACAAACGGCCATTTCTGTACACCTTTAAGGAACTGATTCTAGTGATTCAGTACAGTCAAAAGAACTTCCGATCCCATCACTACTTCAAAGTCCTAATCTCAAACAAAAATGACATTTTTTCAGACAAGACCACAAATGTTCACAATCTCCAACAACAATGTCTTTTTCATGCAACATTGTAGCTACCACAACGCAGAATATTCAAAATGTCCCATTACAGTAACAAAAGCAGTTCAATTCAGTCAGCGGAATGTTCAGTTCAACTAAAAACCCATCCAAGTGAGACCTCTACCTCAACAAAAACTCTTTGCATCAGGTAACTTCATCCTTTTCCCACCTGAGTAACTCCTCTTCCCAAAACAAACGCATAGAGGATCTCTCTGCTAACAACGCTCTTTCAAGTTACCTTGAAGCCGGTCAACTGGCTTGCTGCTGCTGCTCAGGTGCTTTATAAGATCCTGTTGTAGCTCCAGTAATCCGTCGTGGGTCCAGGTTTATAATCCACAGCACGAGGGAAACGGTCAACACAACTCGACTGCAAACTTTGTTCTAAAGCCAGAGATAGGCTCGGTGCTGACAAGATACCTACACAGTGCTACTGCTCCAGTGTGACGAGCGGCCATCTTGGCTCTAAAGGCACCGTTTTTAAAAACAGGTGCGCATTACTGAGGGGACGCCATTGGCTGAGACTGGAGGTGTGACGTGGGCGTGAATTAACAGTGAAATGGACGGAAAAAGATTAGGGACAACTTTTATTTAAGCATTATTTCCCCTCCATTTATCATTTTCACCACAAAAATGACATCTTTTTTTTATTATTAAATCGTAATTGTGTGAAAATAAATAAATCAATATAAACTCTACTCAATAGCGAGTCTAAATAACAAATTCATGTAGTTTATCTTTTCACAGAATGAGGTCGTCAGATATTGTGTGTGTGTTTGAGAGTTGTGTGAACTCCCAACAAACTCATCAGTCAAATAATTACTTTGATGTTTAAGGTTAAAAAAAAAAGTTTCAGTTGAGCTACTTTGCAAGGTTAGAGACGGCGCTGCTGTGATTTGAATCAGTGGAGCTTCGGAGCTGTGACACATGGGAAAACAGAACATTAGTGGAAAGAATTGTCACTGTAGAAGAGCTTATGAGAAATATTTAAAGAGTGAGGTTTAAGATTGCAGCCATCAATGTGCTTGGAGGAAAAATAACCTTACAGTGTGATGGTTGTGTTAACTACTCTTTTATGAATTAACCATAAAAGCCCATACCAGAATTAGTAGACATGACTAACTGCATTAATCAATATATTATAGATTTACCTGACACTATAAGACAGATTTAAACACTGTTAGACCGATATAATCATAACTTTTCGCATTACCATCAACAAAGACCTTCTGATCAGTGCTTTGGATTTGTATTGATTAGGGATCACTCTGCCCTCCATGTCAAAGAACACTAACACTGTTGAACACTGAGTTCTCATTACATTCATGTCTCCACATTTCCACAAACACTGCCCCGACGTCAATATCACATGGTCTGAATGTATTGCCCTGGACAATGATTACCTATTGACCCCTCCTCTTTTGGGAATGCTTTATATGACAGGAGGTCTGGTCACATATTCAAATATCCTGTAAGCATCTCATTTCAGTAAACACTAAATCCATAACTGGATTTGGATTTCTACAGCTCTGGGAAAACTGAGAACATCAGAATATGACTGTCTCATATGACACTGTACTGCTGTAGTAGTAGACGAGTTCAGGAAAGACTTGGTGAACACTGTTATCCTATGACAGCAGTGCTGACCATTTTTCTGGAAATATCAAAGCCTCATTGATTAAACATTTCCGCAGATTTTTGGTTTGGACAGCAAGTGAAACATTTATCGGCCCTCATCATATCGTGTATAAATGCTTTCATAGATCACTTGAAGATCAAAACAGACAGAAATGGTTCATCAAAATCATAACCTGTCTGCTTTAATTTTTTCAATGCAAAATATGAGAAGATTGAAAATGTTCTATGACTAAAAACCTTAATGACCATAGACTGTTCCCTTCACCCAGGTTCAAACACCTCCTGAGGGACTGCAATGGTTCGGAGGCCTTCCCCTGCATCCATGCTTGTTCATTCTCTTTGGGTTCTTATTCCTCTTTTTACTCTGGAAGTACTTCTTGCTTGCTTTGATGGAACTCAACAGGATTACATCATTTAATCGCTCCCCGGTTTGTCCTCTTATTACCATGTGAACTCCTCCTGGCTCCCATTGTGTCCAGGACTTCCATAAAGATTACCTGCTAGTGCTGCAGAATTGCTCTGATGTCTGCTCTGGAGTTTAGACAGTGAATGAGGTAGCACAGATTGTACAGAAAACAACAAAACTGAGTATAATTATACTTTGCAATGACACTTAGTGTTCTCTATGTAACTTTCAAAAAGCCTTGTGATTAACGACACTAGTGGCTGTTATCATGTGAACTGAGGTTGTCCAGCATCCTGGGCATCGTCCAAAACAGTGACAGAGGCAGCGAAACATCACATCCTTTGTACTTTCCAGGGAATCCTGTCCTCGTTTTCTATATAGAAATCAGTCTTAAAACAGACCTATAATTTTGAATGACTGACTGACTGACTGACTGACTGACTGACTGACTGACTGACTGACTGACTGACTGACTGATGGTACCTCTACCAGTTCTCAGTCCTGAGCTGCAGTCTAATGAGCTGCTCTGGTTTCCACGACTGCGCTGGAAAAACAGTGAAGAGGAGGAGAACTTCCAATTCACTGGTCTGGGTTGTTTTATATTTCAACATAGTTTCAAAAGGTGAGGACTTACCTGAACAAGTAAGAAATCAGGCTGAGACATAAAGATGGAAGAGGGTACTAAAGCATCAGTTAAGTACTGACTGTAAGCTAAAGTACAGCTGTAGCAGTGGCGTGGAGATACAGGGTTAGCCATGGACAACCCAAAAAAGAACAGATAAGTGCTTTATATGCCACATTGACTATTCAGTATTGATTATATTTTGATTGATGGTGTCTTATTAACAAAGGAGGATAAGAATCTATGAAGTTACAACAAAAGGAACAGACTTATATCAGCTGTTTTTACATACAGTATTAGTATTTTAGTGCCCAAACAATTGGGAATAAGCATAATTACATACAGAAGTGAATGAAATTGTCCAAACTCCTTGTAAAGTAACAATAATAGTGGAATGGAATTAATTATGTATAGTCATTCCCATTGTTGCCACTTTGATAAGAAGAAAAGATTGTAATCATAACAATAAGAGGTTCAACTGCAAGGTTAAACAGAGCAGGTACGGCAGTTAGTCAGAGCGAAAGCATCCAAATATTGATTATTTCTGCGGTCTGTGGTCATCTGAGATTTATATAGTATTTCAATCCATAATCAAAAAAAAGAAAGAAAAGGAAAGAAATTAAGATCAAAGTTAAAACATTCCAAGACAGACATCAGATATCTCCACTCTACTCTGTCAAACTTTTCTTTGTCGTCATTAAGAAGGACTGTAACCGTAGGAGATGAGCAGTCCTGGATGTGTAACAAAATACTCAGTACTTCAGAGGATGTGTGACCACAGACCAAAGCCTGTTTGAGCAGGATGTAGAAGACTGGAAATAGTTGTTTCATGTCTCAATACCAAAGGCTTTGTTAGGTATCTACATAAAGAACAGAAATGGATCAAAAGGAATAACACAATACACTTTTTTAAAACAAGGTAATTGTGGCCAAGATTTATTTATGCTCAGAATTACTCTGTTAAGAAAGTAAATTTTAAAGCGCATAAGGAAATAGAGACATTAATAGGGACATATTTCCATCATGTATTAGAACACAGGGACTGTGGTTCAAGGAATGAAGAACAAGAAACAAGAACTATAGGCAGTACTATGCATCTTTATGCATTGATGACACAGGCCTACTCATAAAATGTGACATGTAATCTAATTAGACTAAATAGCTGCATACACATTAATATGTTGATTATTGGCTGTTATATATTATTATATATGTTACAAAAAATAGTTAACAGTACAGAGAGCAGGTGGTTTATTGTTCTGAGGTGGATACAGAGAGTAGGTTTGTGTGTGTGTGTGTGTGTGTGTGTGTGTGTGTGTGTGTGTGTGTGTGTGTGTGTGTGTGTGTGTGTGTGTGTGTGTGTGTGTGTGTGTGTGTGTGTGTGTGTGTGTGTGTGTGTGTGTGTGTGTCCACATCTCACACACTGTTCCTGGTCCATTACTGGATCTACTTCACATCAGCGCCCTTTGGTTGCACCTACTTGTCTCTAAACGGTTTCAGGGTCATGTATTATAAAATACGGCCCTGATAAGAAACAGCCTGAAATGCTCGGTGTGTGTGTGTTGAGACCTTGCTGATCAAAAGCCCTGATGGATTTGCATTTACAGTGGTGGTCCTGCAGGTGGCGAGGGGGGGTGGAGCTGTAGCCTCATGGTGGAAGTGTGTAGTATGCAGCACATGGCTTTTCTGTAGTGTCTGTTTGGTTCCTCATTATGGAAATAACACACTTCATCTACAATCAGTAATGGCCAAAAGGAAACTGAAACTGATGAAACTCACTTTTAGGATTCTAAGCTCAAGTTTGATACCAATTTAAGAAAACTGTCCATGTCTATTGAAATTAAATGAAAGAGTTCAAATTTGCACGCTTCCTGTTAAATCCATACTTTCATACTCCATTCCACGATAAATTGAAGACCTGCTCAGGGTTGTGCTTAAGTTGGAAGTCTAAACTGTTCAGTAGTAGGTTCAGATATAGAGAGGGAGGGGGGGTTAACCCCATACAGTATAAAGCTTAGATCTAGCACTGCATACACTTAAAAGGGATTGTTGACCTTTGGGATCAGGCCCACTGTGTCACCAAGGCTCGGCGCGACCCCTCTGAAGTGGGCAACTCTCTGGATGGCACTTCCATATTCAGCTCAAATGTAAAGAGTACAATTTTACCACATACTGTTTCGTGTGTATAATGTGTTGTGTGGTAATCTGGAGCAAGGCTTCCAATCAGGAATTAAGCATAATGACATCACAGACAATTAAAGGGCACCATAGTCAAATTTTTCAATCATATAATTTGTTATGTTTTGAGAATTTTATAGTTCTCGTGATGTCTTAATGAGCACCCTCCCGAACATAATCTGTAAATTGATCTGTCTTGAGAAGTCAGAACCAGGCTGTCATTAACGTATGTGCACATACAATGCACATACACATGCTCATAGCTGTACTATTGTTTTGACTGGTTCAATCCCCTTATTACACATAGAATACCAAGTTGCCTCACTTGCTTTGTTTTCTATAATTTGTATGGATGTAGTTCTTGTTGTCTTTTCTTCTTGGTTTTGGCAGAGGAAGACATTGCCCATGTTTAATCCTCACTTCAAAACTCTGATTGTTTCTCCAGCTGAGAGAAACAGCTTTTACTAATTACAGAGTCTATTCAAATTAGTCTACGACTCGTAGATGTGGGCGCTGATTCAAAGGTCTGGTACCAGTTGACAAAATGTGCCTTGTCTCAGGAAACAAATTCAATGACTGCAGCCGTCTGACTGCAACAAATGAGTGTATTTAATGTATTGAACAGTTTATTAAAGGGATACTTCGCCCAAAATCGATAATTCACCAATTTCCCACTCACCATCATGCCAAGGAAAGGTTTGGAGAACTTTGGAGTTCCTGAAGCCGCAACATGAAAAAATTGTTTTTTTTCCGAACAACTTTTTCCTGTGGCGGCTTCAGGACACTTAGGTCAGTACGGACGAGCAGTAGACTATGGAGGTATTTAGATGTTTCATAGTGTGTGATTTGGACAATTCAAAAGTGAGCACAATCCACCACCATTATATGAAAATCCGTTGCCAGCCGGAACCCCCCTGGAACTCCAAAAGCGTTTTGATAACTCTGACCTTTGCATGAAGGTGAGTAGACAATTGGTGAATTATCAATTTTGGGTGAAGTTGCCCTTTAAGTTGGGAAATTGTGGTTGTGCGAACCCTAATGTGACATGGGTCTGGTGTCCTGGTGGAAAAACCTACTTGCTCTCAATCTCCATCAAATTCCTGTCAACAGCAAAAAACAAAAGTCAAAAAAGCCTAAATATAATATAAAAGTACAAAAAAATACACAAACCATTAAGATCTTTTGAATATAACACACACCCTGTTGCTCACCGGTCGTAGGTGATGAGAAACGGGTCTCTGAACACCCACAGCCCTGCCGGGTGCTTTGCAAACATCTCCAGCATTTCACACTAGTGAGAAGGTCAAGCAGCTATTGTTGGTAATTAACCCCGAGTGTCGACACAAGAAAACACCGGCAACAAAGCCTCGCCTCGGAGGGCCATTCACCCTTAAACTTGTACTTATGACCCACAGCCAACAATCAACATCACCGGCACACACATACAGTACATCAGGGCAGATGGGGAAAAGGTCAGACGTATACACTTCCCCAAACCTTTTGTGGTGGTTGGCTTGGCCACAGGGAAAGCGGCGTGTTGAGGGACTGTCAGAACTATGAGGGCTCTGCCAACAGAGAGGTGTGCAACCTTTAGTGTCTTGGCATTGAGGAGCACCACCGCTCTCACCTTAACATTGTTTTAAAGGCCATGTGTACTATTTACACTTTACATTTACCCTTTAGTTTGCTGTCTCCTCAGCTGGAGGTGTGACCAGCATATTTATGAGCACGCAGGGGCCGTATATAAGGGAGTAGCTACATACAGTTATCAAAGCATGAAAGCATCCTGACGTACAAAAACAAAGGTTTTGAAGAAACTTTATTTCATTTTAATACACTTAGCAGAAAGTAGTATACAGTACTTGAAGTTCATTTTATTAAGTATGCTTGAGTATAAGTATAAGGCCATGTACTTGTAGTGTAGCCTACTAGAAAGCACTGTATGCCAATTTAAAGGGATACGCCAAAAAAAAAAAATTTGTGTCTTGCCTCACTCCCGAGTCTAGGACAAGCAGATAGACACCATCCTTTCGACTGTGTGTGCAGTAACGAGGGAGATAGAGCCGTATCGCCAATAATTAGCTTAGCTCAAATGGAAGTGTATAGGTAGTGTTAGCCTGCCTCCACCTAAAGTCATCAGAGAAACTCTTAAGCAGCTCTAAACGGACCGATCTTCGTCTCAGAGCTGACAAAACTCTCCGGTAAGGCATCTTGAGCGGTCAAATGCCAGTAACGGGACGAGATCGGTCAAAACGGAGAGTTCAAGCAAAGACGGTTTATTTTGGTTCAAGCTAGCTACATCGAGGGTAGGTTAGCTTCCTATTTCAAAGTAAAAGCACAAATTCTATCGTCATGGTTTTCTGTATGTAAAGGGCAACGGGTGTTTTATTTTGTAAAAGTAACCGGAAGTGCGTTGGTCAGAGTGGCTAGCTTGAGTAGCGCCGAATTTGTCTGAACAAAATTGTAAACAGCTGGTATTTAGACAAATTAACGACACACTGCTGATCTAAACGGCTACTTTCTCGCCTAAAAATGTTTGAAATGTTGATAAAGTGATATATTTACAGAGTTTAGAGCTAAAATGAAATCAGCTTCTGATTTCGGCTCGGCAGGCTAACACTACCTATGCACTTCCAGTGAGCTAAGCTAATTACGGGCGATACGGCTCTATCTCCCTTGTTACTGCACGCACAGTCGAAAGGATGGTGTCTATCTGCTGGTCATGGACTCGGGAGTGAGGCAAGACACGAAAAAAAAATGTTGGCATATCACTTTAATACTTCTTAAATTGGAACATTTTAAGTTTACAAAAGTACACTTCCAAGTATACTGCCTCAGTTTTAGTATAAAATAAGTATACTAGTACACTTTAATAAACTACTTTTTGCTAAGGGAGAACACAAATGTCCATCTTTCTCACTTACACAGAAGCCTTGGTTCATGGATTCCAAGCTCTGATTGACTGTGAAATGAAATTCAACCAATAATTGACTGGTTTTAAAAGGCCCATGTTGTGCCGAGGAAACATTTCCAACACCATTACACCACCAGCAGCAGGTTTGGTGGTGCATAGATTCCTGCCGTTGATGCCAAATCCTGACCCTCCCATCTGCTACCTCAGCAGAAATACACACTCTTAATACGGTCGGCCTTTGCCCCTCCAGATGTCTACTGCAGCCTCAGGTTTCTGTTGACTGACACGTTGCTCTTCCTCAGAAGCTTTTCTGCTCACCCTACTTGTAAAGAGTGGTTATCTGAGTAACCGTAGCCTTTCTGTCAGCTTCAACCAGTCGGCCCACTCTCAGCACAGTTAAATCTCCAGACATTATAATGTGTGAAAATCCCAGGAGAAGAGCAGTTTCAGAAACTGATCTGCTCTCTGGACTGTTAATTGAAGCTCCTAACATGTGCGTTTCCTTCACATGACTGCCTGATTGGATAATTGCATGAATATTCCTAAAATCTTTTTATACCAAGATTAACAACTTTAAGTGTTTGTTTTTTTCTCGAAATGTGTGTAAAAACACTAAGAAAAGTTGATTTTCCTTTGCCTCAGAATGTCTTTCTGAGGACACACACTACTAGAGACACAGAAAGTGAGCAGTTAACTGGCATGTGGACAGGTAAAACATATTCATCACATCTTATTCCCATAGTTGATTCTCCTGTAATAATAATATAAGTAGTAGAGCATCTGTGTGAAACACAATTATTGTGTGTTCTTTTTATTCTGGGGCTGTTGCTCCCTCTTTTATACCTGAGTACTGGAGCTTGGATGATTGGACGTAAAAAGGCCTACATTTTGACACTTGGTTTGGACTTGGTTTGGATCTTGTGTCCTGTATGTGGTCCAGTTTAGATTTGTAACACAACTGTCCTGTGTTACTGTTGACTTTTTTAATACTTAACCTTCATGATAATCTTTCCCTGCCCTTAACCAATTCTTATAACACTTGACAGTCATAACATTTGTAGCTGCAAGTTAACATTATCATGTCCACTCTTGGTGATCTGTTATGAAAACACACATACAACACCATGTTCCCGAATTCTAGATGTCATGCCTCGTCTTGGCTAAGGTCAGGTTTTAGTTATTTTCTCATTTTTAGGAGCTTCGTTCATTGTTGTAAACCATTGATGTAGGATGTAAACACGGAAGAACATCTCGCAGCAAATGTCACGCATCTCGCACAGCCAGTGGGAGCTACTACAGTACAACAAGACTAACAGAGATCAAATACATTTTTTCTTAACAACTTTTTCATGTGGCGGCTTCAGGACACTTTGGTCAGTAAGGACGAGCAGTATGGAGTATTTCATAGTGTGTGTTTTGGACGATTCAAAAGTGAACTCTATCCGCCGCCATTATATGAAAATCCCGTTTTGATGACTCGGAAAGTTCTCCAAACCCTTCCTTGGCATGACAATGAGTAGAAAATTGGTGAATTATTGGTTTTGGGTGAAGTGTTTTTCTCTACATTTTTTGGACGTCATTTCATTCTAGTCCTCTTTGCTGTGGCTGCCTCTCTCTGATTCTCATGGACTTTTCTTGTGTCAAATAGTCCTTCACGTTGTTTTGTACCAACCATGTCAAGTGGTGCTTTTGAATCTAAGCCTGGGTATTCAGTAGTCTTGACACTAGATATCTAAAACTAAGCTAGTTCTAGGTCAAAGTGAAGCCTTTAGCAGCTTGTAGGTTCCACGGTCAAACTGGGAAGAAATTCAGCTTTGAATGTATCTGCTGGGACCAGACTACACAAAAAGAAAAGCACACAGAGAGGACTGGTATAAGAACTCACAAAATTTGATGGATGTTTTTGCAACACCTAAAGAGGGTGTGGTTTCAGTTGTTTTTTATTGATTTATTTATTTTTAATACTTTATGTTATTACTCCACTCTATCTTTACATAGAACATAGTTGTTTGCTGATACATTGCTTATAATCTTGATAAAAATGTCATCCAGGTTACATGTTTGTCTTTCATAAGTGCATTTGACTGTGGGAGATCTGTGCTGTATAAACATGATTTCAAGAGACAGTGTTGATGTTTGATCTTTAATGAATAGTGAAGCATGTTTCATTCCATCTTTTACAGACTGACACCTCTGAAGTTGTTGAGTGTAGCCATGTTCTATCCTCTAACATCAGTTCCATTCGGGTCTTTACACAGGTTTTTTATTGAAAGGCCAATATCAGCAGAGTGATAAATGGCTCCACCACTAGTTTAAATGGCCAGCCTGGTGGCTCGTTGGGAGGAGGAGTTGCATACAAAGTTCATTCCCATTTGTCTCCAGCAGAGTTAAGAGTCAATGCCGGTGCCACAAACACTCATCCATGATGTTTTGCAGTCATCTCTTAGACACATATCATCCTGTGGGGAGTCTTATAATTAGGAGTGTTTTGCATGATTTAATCAATCAACAGGCAAAAAGAAAAAAAAAAAAAACAAGAAATATCCACAAGGTATTAATTACTGGTCTCCACAATTTTCTGTTGCCATATCCACAATTCTCTCAAGTGGGACACATTTACAGTCACAGTCTCTCCCTCTCACAATGAAACATGAATGAGCATCCAGGGTGGTCTTGGCTTCTAACTATGCCCTGAGCCAATGCCATAGGCAAGGCGTTCCTCTGGCTCCTTTCTATACAACATCCCTCCAGCCAAGAACCAGTGCCTTTTCAAGTGTGTTTCACAAAGTGGAAATGTTGAATATAAGGGAGGAAGGAGGACTGCACAAACACAGATACATGAATCAAAGGCCTGTCAGCGTCAGGGGAGGGGAATACACACACCTTAATCAAGACAAGCTTGTATATTTTATTTATCACCTATTTATTATTGAGTATATATCACTGCTAAATAATTCACTAACTTCTTCTTTCTTACCTGTAAGTTAGGTCTCGGTGCACAATACCTAGAGGGTACATTTTCACATTCATTTTTTTTCCAAAGTATCACTGCTAACATTAGATCTCAACTTTCTTTTACTCCCCTCGGGGGACGTTTGATTCATAATTCAATCATTAATTCGTCCAAGGTGACAGAGGACTTCCACCAGTCAGGGTTTTGCTTTGGTAATGTAATTAGCCATTAAACAGACACTGAGACATTTTAAAGGTGACATGATCCGTCTATGTCAAACTTCATCACATCCACCCTTAAGGCTCACAATCAAATGGGGATATGTCTAAGTCAAATTATACAGATTACCGGCGTAATCACAGGTGGTGCGGTGGCAGCGGCGCTGTCAATCAGCGCTCCGTAGTAAAGGGTGTCATCAGGTGGTCATCGCAGTGCTGAGTCGCTCCTGAAGCTGCGAGGAGTGAATAAACAGAGCGGGCCGGGCCGAGCAGGCTGCCAGAGACGGTTTAATTAAAACTGTGACATTGTATCATAAAAACCAGAAACCTAATCGTGATGGAATAAGTATAATGTAATTATCAGCCAGGTTATAAATAGCTTTAATTTCATGCTTTGCGGAAAATGAAATGGAAATGGCGTGGAGGGGAGGTGCATAAATGTGTGTGTGCGTGCACCAAGTGTGCGTATGTGTGTGTGTGTGTGTGTGTGTGTGTGTGTGTGGAGGTAGTTTACCGAGCTTGTCGCCACCCGCTGCCAGCACCAAGAGACAGGAGCCAAATCCAATTTCTCCTCTCAGGTCAAACGTCTGTCCACTCAGCCATCCTTCAAACTTCTTGCTATCTGTCACCCTCCTCATCATCATCATCATCCTAACTGGAACATTATACAATGTGACTCGGAGGGGGACGCGGGACAGCCAGGAAGCCACCTGGCAGGCCAGAGAGCTCTGACAGTTTATCACCCCTCCCTTCAGAGAGCCCGAGATGAGAGTTGATATTGAAAGGTGAACCTACGGTGGCCCAGAGAGCTCAATACGCTGGCTGCAACGTAGGAAAATACATGGTAAGGCAGAAAACATCTTCATCAATTTGACAACAAAAAATTGACTATTACAACTCATGCAAATAAAAATGCACATTGCACACATTCAAAGAAACATTTCCGTAGTTGCCCTCGCCTCCTTATACAGTTCTACCTAGCTTCCTCACGGTAAATAGTGTGTACCAGTGTTGTGTAGTGTAGTGTGATTGTATGAGTGAATTAACTAAGAAATGTAAGACCCCTCTGAAATACAGCTGAACTGTAGTATGTAACAGATTTCATCACAACAGAGCAGTTTCACAGAAAAGCATTTTCATTACCAAGTTTTAGCATCCATAACATGTGACAGCTTCACACTCTTTGAACACTTCTGATCTACTTCTGGTGAGAACCAGTTTGTTTCATTTGTTTGTGTTCTCCATGAAAAGGGCATTTACTGACTGCGGGCGCAGGGCGGGCTCTGAAGGGCTATGTTAGCTAATGTTAGCACAGCTTGTTTCTCTCAGGTTTCTGTTCCTTGATTCAATTCAATATGAATCTAAAAGGGAAAGAAAGACCTGTTTCCTGCCAAATAGGGAGCCTAAATGCATCTGTAGGCCCGTCAGGCCTCATATCTCATTGATTGGTCTTGTTTTCTCTATCATCAGCATTTTGTGCCCTATAGCTACATTAACCAAGTCCATCAGCATGTGACCAGATAAAATGATAGTAGCCTAACTCATTTGTGCGTAACAAGCATTTACTTGCTCTTGCCAAATAGTAAGCCTACATCAATAAATGAAACCTGTATTAAGCTATTATGTAACTGTTAATTTATGATTTAGGCTATGATGTGCTTATAGCTGCATTAATAACCAATTTATAAACATTTATTAATCCTTTAATCCTAAGAAGGGAGTCTTATTGTAATGTGGTACTGAATGGCACTTTTACAATTAATATGACTGATTCTCTAAATGTACATGTATGCTCTATGACGATTGATAGGAGATCAAATACTGAAATGGGAGTTGCATTTGAATAATTTCACCTTGCTTGAAGAGAAAATAACAAACCAGGCTTTTTGTTGGGTTGACTGAGTCATAGCTCCATTGAGCCATGTGTCATTTTAATTATTTACAGTAATGACTTGACTAGTCTCTTTTTTAATATAATTGTACCAAGCTTGTGTTGAATCCTTGGAAATTGACTATTTCAGTAAAATCAGGTTGCAGACCTTCGACCTACCTCCCATTCATTTCTAAAATCCTTGAAAAACTTGTTGCAAACCAATGAAGTGGTTATTTGCAAAGGAATTGTTTGTTTGAAAAAAATGTTTCTTCAGAGCACATCATAACAGAGACTTCACTGGCTAAAGTTAACAATCATCTCCTCGTATTTTCAGACGGTGGACCGACCATGGATCAATCACAATATTTATTTTATTTACAGACTGGAACGTGTGCAGGTTGGTTCGAGTCTCTTCATAAATTCATGTTAGAAGAAATGACTCCTCAAAGTTCACTTTTCAAAATATTACCAACAAGCACCTCATATAGTACTCCCAGCGCCACCCAACTGCACCTGTTTATTAAACCAGGTGAGATTAACCACATGATCAAACTGTCTTACTGTAAATACATACAGACCAAACTTCCATTATTTTATTTTACACTCATCCAGTTTAGTTAAGTCCAAACTTACATATTTACATAATACCAGACCAGTTTTATTGTTAAAGACTAGGTTATGTCATTTATGCAGAGAGGCTGATACATGCAGAAATATGATTTTTTTTTTCTTTCTTTTTTTTATTGAAGACTTAATGATGTAAACAAAAGTAAACAGAGGGAAGGTGAAGGGGTGAATGGATGGAAGGTGGGGAAAAAAAGAGGCGTGTGAAGTTGAGAGGAGAGGGGGGTGCAGCGAGAGATGGGTTAGAGAGACAGAGTAAGGGGAGGGGAGGGTGAGAGGATGGGGAGGGGGAGAGGTGGAGAAGGGGGGAGATGGAACAGCTGTATGGGGAGCAAAGGCGTGCAAAGAGAAGGGAGATGAAGAGAAGGTTGTGAGGTTCTTGAAGGAGGGATGGGGTGAGGGAGATAGACAGAGGGGTGGAGAGTTTTAGAGGGGATGGGGGAGGAGTTACCGTCGCTACTGGCCTGAGCGGAGCCTCCTCCTCCTCCTCCTGTCGCCTTCCCCTCTCCTCTTTCTCCTCCATTCCTCTGCTCTCCTTCTCTCCTGTTTTGGTTTCTTTTTCTCTGCCTCTTTATCCTCCTCTTTTTTCATCATGTCTCACATATGTCACTTTCCCTCTGATTAAGCCAATAGTTAAAGGGACAACGAGGAGTTTCTATTTGGTTATTTAAAAGTCTCACGTTAATGTGGATGAATCTACGCTACCCACACTTGTTAATGGGCCCATTTTCGATAAATATATCGTTTTGTCTCTATCATTATTTTGTTATTATTAGTGGTGGTGAAAATGCTGGGCAAGCCGACCAACGTTTCTTTACTTTCGGTTTTGTGGCGAGTCATGAGAATAACGCCGCCGAATCGCCGTTTATGGTGGGAACTACGACGGTATGTGATCGTCTTTGAACCTCTGACTTTAATTCTTGATGAATGAAAACATGAGTCTGTCTTGCGCCGGTCAAAGAATTTCACGGTGCGCGGAGGCTCATAAATGTAGTGTGAAAACGCTTTTCCAAAACTCCTCGTTGTCCCTTTAAGGCTGGGTCAGCTGAACTCTCAACCGTCCCTGAGTTAAGCTGCTATAGGCCAAGGCTGCTGAGGAAACTCCCATGATGCACTGGGCACGTCCCTCTCCTCTGTCTCTGTCTCCATGTGTTTATACCACTCTACCACCTGTCATTTACTTTGTGTCATCTCTCTCTCTCTCCTGTAGTTTGTTCTTACCTTCTCTCTCCCTCTCTTCGTCCTCATTCTGCAGGTATCTCTGACCTCAGATCTGCTGCTAATACTCAACAATCATCATTATCACTATTTTTATTATCATTCTATTATTTGTAATTATATTGTTGTTAATTGGTGCTGTTATTGTTACCACAATGACACCTTTTATTATCACTATTATTATCATAACAACCAGTCTCATAATGCCTGAATATATAGCCTACTATACTGTGTGTGGTTCCCCCCCAACCCCCTTTCTCCTTCCTCCGCCATCTCTCTCCTCTCAGTCCGACCAGCAGAGACGCAGCCTCCCACACTGAGTCCAGTCCTGTCAAAGTGAGTTTTCCTCTCCGTTGTCACTGGCTGCTTCCTCACAGTGGGAAGTTGGTGGGTTTCTCCTTATAATATTGAGCTGTGCACCTTTACTGTAAATTATCTTGACATAATGTCTGTTATAGGCGTCTCTGTTTTATGATTTGGCTCCAAATGACTATAAATTATTGAAAATATGAATGAAATTGAGTTGAAAATTAAAATTCTGTATCATGCCATAATGACACATTGATTTTTTGAAGTATCGATCTATCTCCACTAACAGTATTTAAGGATGAATCAGATATGAAGACGAAGATTTAACATCTAATAGCTTTTTATAACTTCTTCCTCTTTAACTTTTTTGAAACTTATTTAATTTTTTATTGGATGAAAAATGTCCCAAGGAGTGCTTTCTTAATATATTTTATATAACTTATTTTATCTAAAAAAAAGTTATTTGTAGCCTGTAGTAAGAAGGACCCTATATTGTATTATTATTTATATTAAGTACATATTTCCTTTCTTTTTTAAGTTTGATGATTTGAAATGATCACCTCCTTTATTTATATATATATATAGATACTAATACATATTTACTATATAAAAAGACCATAGCAACCCAAATACATTGTGGTCCTTCAAGATATCAGTAGAGAGGAGTGTGGGAGTCTTTGGAAACTTTAGAAACCTCCAGTGGATACACAACCTATTTGCCAAATACAAATACTCATAGACACAAACTTTAAAACAGATTTAAAGGGATAGTTCACCCAAAATTGAAATTTCACTCATTATCTAGAGCTTCTCTTCCCAGTTCGTCCAAATTTGACGAACCGGGAAGAGGAGCTTCGAGAAGCTTCCGCTACAAAACAAGCTTGAAATATAGACTTATTAAATTTTTTTCTAGACAATTTCGCATTTTGGGGCTTCAATACAAGATGGACATTACATACGAGCAGCATGGAGGTATTTGGATGTTTTTTAGTGTGTCTTTTTGTCAAAAAGACAGTTGGTTTCAATTTGCAACCGTTATATGGACATGCACTGCTACGCCGAGACCCCCTGTAACTCAGAGAAGCCACGGATAACTCTGAAACTTCTCCCAGCCCTTAGTCCACATGAGGGTGAGTAGATAATGAAATTTCAATTTTGGGTGAACTATCCCTTTAAAGTTGCAGGGTCCAGAATTTCCAACCCGACAAAGACTACACAAGACGAGCAGGCTGCTGGTTTTCAGAACCCACAAATCTAATACACATACACAAACAAACAAAACCGCACATGCGACCATATAGACACTCAAAAACCCACAGTGACACATGTATAGAAACAGATAAAACAAACACTGTGCACATGGCAAAGGCGCGTGTTGAATAGGTGCCTCTATATCCTCCTACTGACAAATAAGCAGCTCGGCAACCAACAGCCAGAGAAAAGGGCTGAGATGAAAGCAGCACAAACAGCATTGCTGATTTGCTTGAGGCAGGATGGAATTTATGAAGACGGTTCACAGGTGCGAGAGGTGAAAGCCCACCTGCCTGAGCCTGATCTGAGGGGGCCTTGAAGTACTCCTTGGGGAGCCCCAATAAAGGCAAACAGTAGAGGACCACACCAAGAAAAAACATGGTGGTCATATTGAGCCAAGAGTTTTTCCTTTCAATAATGCAGGAGCTGATGAGGTTTGATCACTGGGAAGCAAGGGGCGAGAATGGGCTGAGCCTGCAGAGAAACACGCTCGGTGATATAAGTTTGATGGCGTCTCCTCTCACTTCTCTCACTTCGCTATAATCACCACAGATTTCAGTTTGAATTAGTTCCAGTGCTTCAAGTTTAAGTGCTTTGCTAAATGTCTGATTTGCCTCTTTGCATAGAAATTATGCTCGGGGAAAAAAGCAGAAAACCATTCACAGAGTGCGTGAGTGGAGGTAAAAGCCAAACCCTAGGTCAGAGCCATTCATTGAAGGTCTGAGTATCAGCGTTTTAATAGAAATGCTTCCAGTGAAAAAGGCAGAAAGCAGAGAGGTGATAAACAGAATAATACCGGTGCTTTTTCAACCTTCCGTTATATAGGACCAAATGAAAGGTGAGTCTTAATTATACCTTCAGTAATGGCCTACATATACTGAAGAGTGAACGAGCTCAGACGATGCATAATGTTGAAGGACAAAGTCGTTTTCTTGCACAGTGTAATCATAAAATGAAATTCCCAGCATCCATTAAAAAGAATCACCTTATTACGGCCCGATTGCCAAAAGCTCACTGATGATTGGAAAGCCTCTAAAAATGGCAATTCCTTGTTTATGTTTATTCCAGCACAAACCCATAAGCCTTATTTATATTTTTCTTTTTTTTTCTTCTTCTTTTTTTCTTTTTTGTGTGTGCCAGCCTGCAATTTGCGTTTTAATGTGTCACATTAATTTGCCCTGAAGTGACATCCTGATAGGAGCAGAACAGATGGAAATCCAGGATTGTCCTGGCAAAATTCATCATGAAAAATGCATCCGACACCTGTGTAATTTGCCTAATCATCTTTTCCTAATAAGCTCCCTCCATTAATTATTCACAACTTCCACAATGCAATCAAGATAAAAGTAAATCTGACGACTTAATACCCTTCAGAATCCCTCTCTTTTTGTTTAGTGCACTTTATTCCCTTAAAGGTTCGACATTAAACGACACATTTTCTTACCGCCTGGTTTGCCTTGCGTGATTAATATCCAATAATGACATTCTGTAGGTGGTGGTATTTTTAGTCACTGTACCGCCGTCACTTTACTGTAAATGAGCTTCTTTAACCTTTAATTTAATATTTAGCCTGTAAGTACCTTTAATTAAATTTTAGAGATCGTCAGTAATCAGTGGGTGGATCTGTGATGTTTTGCTTTGATCCCAGTGAATCAATCATGTATATCCTGGTTTGATGATGGGATCCCGAGTGTCCGACAGTGTTGGGCAGTGATTTATTACTCAGAGAGACATGACATTTGTTTTATAACGGCTGAGCACGTTGAATATAAAAATGTGAAGAAAGAACAGTGTATACTTTCCTTTACACTCCACAAAAGTACTTCTGACTTCATGCTTTTGTTGGCAATGGAAAATCAATCATCGCTGACTCCTTGGTCGCCAAGACATTTCAGTAACTATAATTATATATGTATATACTGTACGTGTGTGTGTGTGCAAATGAAGAGTCATATCAAATGTCATTAACTTTTCTTATTGGATATGAAGTGTACTTTATATTTTCTACTTTATATTAAATTGTTTCTCTCTGTAGAGAAGTGAGTTGAGGTGAATTTGTCACACTGCGGTCAGTTGTAACTGTGTTGAACTGTAACCTGGGCCAAGCTGAGCTGCTTATATCAGGACTCCACTTTTCGATGTTGAAGATCCATCCACTGTCTGCACCACTTATCTGTTCAGAACAACGCACTTTTTAAGCACTTTTCACGAACATTTTGCCCCTAATTGGCATGTTTTTGGACTGCGGGAGGAAGACGGGGTACCTTGAGAGAACCTGTGCAGACGGGGGGAAAACATGCAAACTCCACCCAGGGATCAAACCCAGAACTTTCTTGCTGGGAGGCCAGAGTGCTAACCATCGCACCATTGTGAGTTGAAGTTAAAGTTCTAACTCCCACGTACAGGAGTCCAGACTTAGCATACTTTGTACTGAGAAGCTGCTCTTTTAGACTTTCGTAACCTTCGTCTTGTGTTAGCTTTCTGCTACAGTACCATCTATGGTGTTTAGGTCAGTTTTGACCCGTGTTTTAAATCAGCTGTAACATATGTAACAGTTCGTGAGTGAGAGTCGGTCGTGTGAGCAGGAAAAACAGTAATGTCCACAAAAATAGTTCACTTGGGACTTCACTCTTGCCCTTTTATTGAGCCGAACACTTCATACTATCATACATGACAAAGAAGTGGTCTCACTTTACTCACTGTTAGCTGAGTTAAGAAGAAGAAAAAGGAGAAACCATAGGGAGAAACCGGCAGCTCAGTAAGCTAATGGCGTCCACTCATCGGGTAGCCTTCTTCTCAACTGAAAACAAAACAACGCGGCGCGACGCTCAATGACGTCCCGGTGCCTTCACGCTTACGTTCTTAAAGGAACATTTACAACTGTTACACATACACTAAAAACCTTTTTTTCATTTGTAGTATATTATCCACCTCAACTCTTTTCTTTAATGTCTTGTATTATCTTATGTTCTTCTTTGTGTATTTTCTAGAGTAAAGAGATGGGTAAACTAATGCCCTGCTTCACAGGTCTTATAATTTGTTTTTCTTCTCTTGGTTACATTGTTAGGGTTCCTATCCATGAAAATATTGGTTTTAATATTTTTTGGTGTGGGCCCCTGGGTCTTTTTTGTCAGTATACCCATTGGCTTCAATTGAACCTTCCTCTTGTCAGCTTTCTGCTACCATCTCTTGTGTTAGGGTCAGCTGTAAAACACACTAAAAACAATTATTAGTTGTTAGGCTTCCTCATCCACGAAAAGGTTGGTTTTGAACTTAAGATTTCAGTTTTAACTTAATGTTCTTCCTGACAAAGTCAAAAAGCCTTGATGCAATAAACACATTTATGTGGTACTTTTATGCATTTAAAGGGACAACAAGGAGTTTTGGAAAGCGAAGTGTTTTCACACTACATTTCCCATGAGCCTCCACACGCACGGTGAAATTCTTGGACTGGCGCAAGACGGACGAAAGCGAAAACATTTCATTGATCAAGAATGAAAGTCAGAGGTTTGAAGACGATCAGATACCGTCGTAGTTACGACCATAAATGGTGATTCGGCGGCGCTATTCCCATGACCTACCTAAAGTAGGAAATGCTGGGCAAGCCGACCACTAATAATAATAACAAAATAACGACAAAGACAAAGATACATTCATTAATATGATACTTTTTTATAACCAAATACAAACTCCTCGTTGTCCCTTTAAAACCATAAAATGGGTCACTGGTGACCTGAACACAAGAGGAGGGTTAAACATAGATAATGAGGTCATCATTACACGACTAATTACAGGACTTCACCACAAATGGCACCACCACACTGCCTTCACATTCATCTTAAGAATCTAGTGTCAGACCGTTAGAGTGTTTACTTACTTATTTAGTGCACCATCTTGAAATCATTTGCATTGCTTATGTGACCTTATTATTGTGTATTATGATGGCATTTTATTGCAAAGTAAACTATGTTGGGTGAGTCCATGGTGATCTTTAAGAGTGTCACCGAGGTGTAATTATTTAAGTTGAGACTGCTGTGCCGTCACAGGAAGCAGCAGCAGGTGAAGATGAGTGTTGTTGAGGCTGACAGTCACTCTGCACACCTAATGAGAGTCAACCTGTGGTGGCTTGCATTCTTGCAATGCAGCCTATACCTGTCTGGTTGTTACAGGCTCCATGTGTGGTCACTTAAAGGTATAGTTCACCCAAAATTGAAATTTTTCAGAGTCCTCCGTGGCTTCTCTGAGTTACAGGGGGTCTCGGCGTAGCAGTGCATGTCCATATAACGGTTGCAAATGGATACCAACTGTCTTTGTAACAAAAAGACACACCAAAAAACATCCAAATACCTCCATGCTGCTCGTATGTAATGTCCGTCTTGTATTGAAGCCCCGAAATTGTCCCGAAAAAAATTAAATAAGTCTATAATTCAAGCTTGTTTTGTAGCGGAAGCTTCTCGAAGCTCCTCTTCCCGGTTAGTCCAAATTTGACGAACCAGGAAGAGGAGCTTCCGCTACAAACAAGCTTGCAAAAGTATTCATACCCCTTGAATATTTCCACATTTTGTCATGTTGCACACATAAACGTACATTTATTTTATTGGGATTTTATGTGATAGACCAACACAAAGTAATGCATCATTGTTAAGTAGAAGGAAAATGAAACATGGTGTTCAAGATTTTTTACGAATCAAACACCAAAATTGAACTTTTTGGCCTCCATGTAAATCACTGCTATGTGTGGCAGAAACTGAACACTGCACATGAACCTGAACACACCATCCCCACTGTGAAACATGGTGGTGGCAGCATCAGGCTGTGGGGATGCTCTTCTTCAGCAGGGACAGGGAAGCTGCTCAGAGTTGATGGGAAGATGGATGGAGATAAGTACAGGACAATGCTGGAGGAAAAGACATGAGATGTATAGCTTCCAGCAGGACGGCCACCCTAAACACACAGCCAGAGCTACAATGGACTGGTTTACATCAAAGCATATCCATGTGTTAGAACGGCCCAGTCAAAGTCCAGACCTAAATCCTGTTGATCTGTGGCAGGACTTGAAACTGCTGTTCACAGACGCTCACCATCCAATCTGACGGAACTGGAGTTATTTTGCAAAGAAGAATGGGCAAAAATTGCAGTGTGTAGATGTGCAAAGCTGGTGGAGACATACCACAAAAGCCTTGCAGCTGTAATTACAGCAAAAGGTGGTTCAACAAAGTATTGACTCAGGGGACTGGATACATATGTAGCCACACTTTTCAGATTCTTATTTGTAAAACAAAATCTAAAACACCATGTATCATTTTCCTTCCACTTCACAATGATGTGCTACTTCATGTTGGTCTATCACATAAAATCCCAATAAAACACATTCAAGATTGTGGTTGTTAGGTGACAAAATGTGGAAAAGTTCAAGGGGTGTGAATATTTTTTGAAGGCACTGTATTCTGTTGACCAGTAGAATATGGATGAGTTGATGAGTTTTCCAAACCTAAACTGCTCAAACAGACTTCAATGGAAATCGTGAGTGGCCTATAATAGAAACAAAGACAAATCTATTCCTGTTTGACAAGTAGAACCCAGCTGCCATATGCAGAAAACAGCCAAATTAAGAAAGTGTCAGGTACGGCATGTCCTTGTCTAATATCAGATGACAGCGAGTGTGACCAGAAGCTTCTCCACCCACATGGAGGCTGAGCTGCTGTAACACCTGCACATCAGAGGGGATGCACTGCAGCTCTAAGTAGCTGTTTATGGTAGCTTTTACTTTGTTAATTTGATGTCTGCTGAAGTGTTAATCAATGCCGTTGCTGTGGCAACTGAGCAAAGTCGAGTCCCAGTTAATTGTGCTCCATTGTCACTGACACATGCAAACAGAGAGACGGAGAAAAAGTAGTTAGAAGGAGAGAGAGAGAGAGAGAGGGATGACGCAGTGTGTCTCTGTTCACCTGCCTGAGCTGGAAGTGGTGAGAAACAATTTTACATTTATTAACTATGACAAATTAGTATGCACAGATGACCAATCTAATCAACAAAGCACCCTTATATTATTAAGAAACTTGAACGAAGCCATCAGTCACACAGCGAGTCGTTTATTAATGTTTTAGTTGGTGATGGTCATTGCTTTTGCTTACCTCAGACACAATTACTGCAGCTCTGACCTGACACCCCCACGCCTGCTGGAGCCTCAGAAACAACTGGTTCTCCCTTTACTAGTTCAGTTGTCCCATGTTCTACACTTCTACACATTATTGATCCAATAAAAAGACATATTTGTGTTTTTAAGAAGCAAAAACCATCTCAGTTGTTCTACATCTCTTGTCTGGCTTCTCTCTGGAGCTCTGGTGACAACATGTCAATCATCCAATCAGAAAAGAGGAGGCTCTGAGCCTCTCTTCTGATTTGTGGGTCCAGATATATATAGAAAGAAAAAAAATATATGTAACCTAGTCATTTTTTAATCAAAAAGACATGCAAATTTCACTTGATAGAATACGGGACATGTAACCAAAAGTGAAAAACGTTTAGGAATATGGTTCTAAATAGATCCCTACCCTCTAAAAGTTTGGATGAATACACTAACAATTTGCAATGACAAATACACTGTTTTTCTTTTTTTTTAAGTATATTTTTTGGCTTTTTTGCCTTTATTTGATAACACAGTGAGATAGACAGGAAAGGGGAGGCAGAGAGAGGGGGAATGACATGCAGGAAAGGTCTGCCCGCCGTGGGACTCGAACCGGGGACGCCTGCGTTGAGGACTGTAGCCTCTACATGGGGCGGCCGCTTTAACCACGGCGCCACGCACCACCCCAAGTTGGAATAATTTTTCAATGACACATTCCTCTTTTTGTTCCTATTATAAAGGTTAATTGTGGGTTAATTTTCACAGTGACATGTCTGGAAGAAATTGATCAATAAAGATTTGAGAAGATATTTATCAAGAATAAATCACATTGTCACAATCATTTCATAAGAAGAGGTAAAAAAATATATTTTATTCCAACTTTATTGGCAACAGTGTACATGTAACTGTGGCCATGTCACAATGAGGAGATATTGTTTCATTTGGCATTTTGCGAAATATTGATATTGAACATTTCAGAAAAACATTCAATGACTGTGAATTAGTTTTCTGTCAGAATACCAGACCTTGTTTTACAGTGTAGTCACCACAGATTACATTCTCTCTCAGCACTTAGTAAAGGTTTAATATAGAAAAACTCTGTTACACTTTCTAATTAAGAGCATTTGACTATATGAATCAGGCAGTTATAAAACATTTACAGGTTTTTACCAGTGGGTAACCCTCAGGGCCCTCTAGGCCTTCAGAGAAGGCCAAACATATCATTTTACATTTTATAATGGTATATATGTAATCTCTTTCGTTTGATTATCATTCTCTTCTAATTCTAATTTTAGCCCCAGTTTCTTTGAAAGACATGAAAGAGTTACAAAAAAAAACACATGAAAATGGAGTTAGATAATGTTTTCTACCCCTATAGCCAGATAGAGGGTGGATTTTCTCACTCACTGGTTAGGACTACCAGCGAAAGAAGGCCCAAAGCTGTTTAGAAAGTAGCAGGTGAACTAACCAATCACATTCTGATTTGTAGTGGGTGGGATCAAAAATCTTTGCTCCAGGCTTTCCCGAAGGCTGAAGGCCAGACCGGTCTCATGGGGTTTACTTTTCTCTGTCCAGGGGTTTCTGTCTACTATATATTCTTCTGAAAGCTGGTTTATATAACGGTATTTTGGCCTGTGCTGTAAAGTCTGTAGTGACTTTGAATGTTACAAGCACATTGCACTATGAACTTTTCACATCCCACAGTAGTTTATTCATTCATTCATTCATTTAAAAAAAAAAAACAATTCCTCTGAACATGATCCTGCAGCGATTACATGTATTACCACAACATGAACAGGGAAATAACAGTATTGCTACATCATAATTAAAAGAAAATAATAAATGGCTAATCACTTATTTAATTTCATGATAAATGAAAATATTGTCCGTGTGTGTGTGTGTGTGTGTGTGTGTGTGTGTGTGTATGTGTTAGTCAGGACATGGTTCCCTTAACATTGTTCAAAAATAAGAATGCAGCTCAGTAATTTAACGCTGTATTTCACTTTTTTAATCGGAACAAAAACAGAAATATAAAAATGAAAATCTGTGTTTTTAGTGGGAGTTGCTGGAACAATTTCCTGACAGACAACATGTTGTCTCCGTGTCCCTGGCAACGGTACAGATAACTGGTTCAGGGTGTGAGTACAGATTTCGGTTTCGGTCTCTGTAACAGTGTTTGTTTTAAATTTAGTTTAGGTAGTTTAATAACTTTTTTACAAAGAGTGATTTTGCAAATGGTTACAGCCCCAGCTGAGTTAATCACAACGTACCACTGTTAATTAAGACCTCATGCTGGGCTGTCTGAGGTGTGTCTTTGAACATCTGGAGAGCAAAACAAAACAAAACCCTAAGTTCTCTGGAACGCAGCTTGAAATGTAATAATCATGTGGAAGGCTGTACTGAGGGGGGTGGGGGAGCGGGGGGGATACAACAGTTAAATAATGAAAGAAGAGTGAAAGAAAAGGTGGTTTGTGAATTAGCAACAGACTCTCGGACTCTCACCTGGTGATTATATTTCCTGTGAATGATCAAAGTTACCGCGCTTCAAGCAGGTCTGTACCTTTCACACTTGTACGTCTTATAGCCCTTCAATCACAGACACACTAGTGCAGTGTCACAGCGGGCAGTCAGCAGATTTCTGCAATGATTTACCTGGCATATTTGGTTCAGACACCAATGTTCTAAAGCACATCTATTATTCATTCAAATACACAGTTTTAATCAGTGTTGGGTTTTTTGGTTTGTTTTTCGTCTTAAAGGGATAGTTCAACATTTTGGCAAATTGGCCTATTGCCATGTGTTAGGAGTAGATTCGTTACTTTTAATTGTCGGTGCAAGCTGTTTTTAGAACGTCGGAGCAGAGCCGTGAGCTGCTTAGAGCTACGCTATATGGAGGCTTATGGGATTTCTTGGTTTCCCTCATCAAACTCATCAAATGCACAATCCAACAACTCCAAAACGCTCTGGTGGACAAGTTGTGACCTGCATATTCACCATACTATGAGATAATAGGGTTGGATAATAACGGAACGTCACGAGTTTTAGGAGTAGGTTCGTTACGAGACAGAGTTGTTTTCGAGGCAAATGCAGAGACTGCTTGCTGAAAAACTGCCCCCGACGGTTTTGCATGAATTTACCTCGAAAACAACTCTGTCTTGTAACGAACCTACTCCTAAAATTATAGGGATTATGGCAATGGGCCAGTTTGGCAAAATGTCGAACTTTCCCTTTAAGTATTCTTTGAGGCTTTTAGGCTTTTAATCAACAGGACTGTAGAGAGACAAGAAATTGGGAGACAGAGAGAGAGAGGGGGGGAACAACATGCAAAGGGTCACCGGTGGAATCGAACCAGGGCCGCTGCAGAGAGGACTATAGCCTCCGCATATGCCCCATATGCCCCGTATGCCACATACGCGGAGGCTATAGTCATCTCTGCAGCGCCTGGTTCTGCTCTACCCACCGAGCTAAATGACACCCCATCAGTGTTGAACTTTGACAGCAGTAAATACACTCATTTAGTCTTGATTTGCATTTCTCAGAAATCCTTCAAATAAAGATCACAAATCCTACTTGAGTTAAAACGTGCATTGTGGAACCAGGTTTCATTGACAGCGCCTCAGTGCTCAGATGTACACCTCAGTTTAAAAGAAAATTATTTAAACCCCATTTAATATATTTTATCTAAGTAACCTAAGAAATATAATGATTTCACAACCAGGTGATTAACTTTCAGTTTTTCGGTCCAACCACACTGCTACGTGCTCATGAAATGCTAATTTTATGTATGTGGAATATGAAAAATGTTACAAAGCCGAACAGAACAAGAATAAGTTGTATGTTAAAAAAAATCAATAGGAAGTTTTAATGGGTTTTATGTGGGTAATGATAGGGGAGGTTAAGAGGCTAGGGCGTGGGTTAATGGCACTATCAGGACATAGACCAAGTTAAGTGCAAAGGAAAGGTCTACCACCAGAGGTTAATTAACCTTTCTAAACCCAAGGTGTCTGAACGCACATACATATTGAATGGAAGCTGCCACAAAAAGCCTGTAGGTCACAGCTAATACATTCTGCAAGTTACAATTAAAACATCATCAGACCAATGCCTGCTCTCCATTTAAGAGCCATTTATGAAGCCGCAATTCAGGAGGCAATTTATTACAGTCAAAAGCCATTTGAATGGGGGGTGGGGGGTAGTTAGGTTAGCAGATATGTAATTTCTAGTCAATGCAAACGCAGCGACTCGGGAGGAAAGACCAGCGATGCGAGCGCTGAAGCATTTAGTGCATCTCTGATGACCGGCCCTCTTTGTGTCTGGTGAATACAACGGTGAGCGAACATGGAGACAATTTAGATGACAGGAGCTCAAAAGACCTGAGTATACATTTAGTGCACTTATAGGTGTCAGACAGTCAAGGTTTTTTATGGTCTGTAGAGCTTGTTTCGCTCACGATCGGTATGTTTACGCTCGTCTTTCAGAGTGATAACTGATTCGTTAGGTGTTGTATGATGAAGAAACCATGGTAGGGGGTTATGGGAGTCTCATTTCTCCTGCTAGATGAGTGGACATGATCCACAAACATGTACTTTTTCAATTGTTAAAAAGAAAAAAATCTCCACAAAAATTCAGAATAATTTGCACATATGCAGAACTTACTCTACTATGCATTTGGGGGGTCCTTTGTGTACTGCAGTCATGTCATGTCATGTGTATTGTGAAACCACCATTTACTCATGGGCTCCTAATGGTTCATTGTTGCTGGAGGAGCATAAGTAGCTGATTGGTTGTAGCTGTAGCACGAGTACATTCATCACCATCATTGTAGTGTAATAGTAGGTTCTTGTGTGGCCACAGTAGGTACAAGTCATGTACTATTGTCAGCATTTGTATTCATGCCTCACATGGTGAGTGAGGTTTTGTTCATTCATTGTCTATACAGTTGTGAGGCTGGAGCCGGTCCCAACTGGCATTGGGGAAGGCGGTATAACAAAAAAAAAAAGCTAAAATTTAGAAAAGAAAATCCTTTATTTGTGCAATGCATTCATGCATGGTTTCAAGACGCAGAACCTGTACCAAATGAATTGGGGGAAAAACTTTAACGTTCTCCATTGTGTTCTGTTGTCCTTATAACAACAAGGCTGCAGCCACTTCTCAACTCCTTCCATTCACTTCAGTTTATTTTACTGAAGTGAATTGGTCCAGTGCATCATTGAAAGAAGTTGTTCAAAATAAAGCAGCACATTGTGCTTTACAATGCTCTTACAAATATATACAATACAAACAGTATATATAAAAGATAGACTAAGATTGTTAACTATAAGTCAGAGATTTTCTTATTATTCCTATTATTTGTTAAATTGTATTCGAAATGTAAAGGCAACACAGGCTCCGAAGATATTACAAAAAAGATGACTTATGTTGCTGAGCATGAGTATCACACATGTCATGCAATAGAAGGAAGGTTTTCACTACCTAAAGGGAAAACTTCTATTATACAGAAAACTGTATAAGGTCGAATTCATTACCAGGTTATATTATACAAGTGTCACAAACCGCACGGCCATGACAAAGGAGGGAGATGCAGACAAAAGCCAATTAACAAAGTATTTATTTAAAGAAAGTTAAAGGGATACTTCACCCAAAATCGATAATTCACCAATTTTCTACTCACAGTCATGCCAAGGAAGGGTTTGGAGAACTTTCGGAGTCATCAAAACTCTTTTGGAGTTCCAGGGGGGGTCCAACTGGCAACAGATTTTCATATAATGGTGGCAGATAGAGTTCACTTTTGAATCGTCCAAAACACACACTATGAAACATCCAAATACCTCCATACTGCTCGTCTGTACTGACCCAAGTGTCCTGAAGCCGCCACATGAAAAAGTTGTTTGGAAAAAATTTTGATCTCTGTTTTCAGCCTTGTTGTAGTAGTAGCTCCCAGTGGCTCTGTTGATGTTTGTGCGCATGCGTGACATTTGCTGCAAATCTCAAAATGCCAAACAAAAAGCAAGAGAAGTTGCGGGTAGGGGAGAGAACCAGCAACTGAGCTTCAGGAGAGTGATGCAGGCCCACAGCCTCCCAGAGCCAAGGTGGTGCCAATGCCGCTGACAACCCTGCTGATGTAGTCTAAGGAACTGGATCCAGGGCGAGAGAGACAGGCCTTTCCATCAAAATAAAAGCACCAAGCTAATAAAATGCGGTGAAACTCTTTAATTTATGGAATATAATTTACAAGAAAGTCCCTGAGCCATTAAGTTAACCTTTTGCTTTCATTGTATTACAAGTTAATGTCTATTTTATAAGTTTTATGTTGGTGAACACTTTTATTTTGGTGAATTTGGTGATTTCCATCTCCGCTAAAGACGGGAACCAGAATGCAGACAAAATTCGCAGTTAATCAGACACCAGGCTCTTCGCCTCTCTGAAGAGCTTATAGCTGAGCTCTTTTAAAAAACTTTAAATTTTATCTGTTTTCTTTTCTTTTACTTTTTTATTCTTCTTTGCTCCTGCTTTTAACTCTGTGTTTTTTGCTTTTATTCTGTTCTTTTTTCTTTTTTAATGTTTTGTCTTTATGTAAAGCACATTGAGTTGCCTTGGTATGAAATGTGCTATATAAATAAAGATGCCTTGCCTTACTGCTGATGTCAGGAGAGAGAGAGAGAGAGAGAGAGAGAGAGAAAGAAAGCGAGGGAGCAGGGAGGTCATCACACAAGCCAGTAAAAAAAAAAAGTTTAAAAAGCTGTTAGACAGTAACTATCTTGTAATATTTTATTAAGTGTGATCAGTTTTTGTATGACCAAATAATATAAGAATGACATGAAATACACTTTTCTTTTTTATTATGAAATAAAATTGTATTTTCTTTTATATTTTCCTGTGTGATGTGTCTGAGAACTTTGTAGGTGAATTGTATGATGTGTGAGGAAGGAAGAATAGCCACACCATTAGGCAAGTACTAATAGGGATCCATACATCCACGCTGCACTATATGTTAAGCCTACAGTGGATTGTTATGTACAAGCTGAAATGAAAGCTTCCTATATGTAGACTGCCAGCTTAATTTTTATAAACTTGTAGCTGCAGGCTTAGACGGGGTGTTTATTAACCACACTGTAATGAGGTAACTACTCAATATGGGTGTATGACTTGACTTTAGACCGGGTCAGGGTTAGGATTAGCACAGGGGAGGCCGACGGAGTGGTCGATAATAACATGCGAGCGGTTTTACTGTTTTGTGTCGCTCAGCCTGTGGCTTCAGAGTTAATCAGGAAGGATTCATGAAGGAAGTGGTCAGTGTGTCGATTTCCCGGATATTTATGAACCACTCATTACCTCATGATTCATTAATACAGTGTCTCCCTGTCTGTTCTCCAGTAACTCATCGTTATCTGCTTCATAGTCCTGGCGTCGGAGTCATTAGCGAACTACTTATTAACAACTCATCAACCATCAGGTTCTCAGTGCATCGTTAATCACTCGTTCCTTAGTAGCGACACATGATTGCACGCTCTGTTAATGTGTAAACTGCTTTTTCTTCATCTGCCAAGTCAATTTAAACCAGAAGAACCAGCGCTGCCGTGGTCAATGTGTCAGTGAATGTGTTTCCTACATTTAGCAGATAGCTGCAGCTAATCATAACCAGGCTTTCTCAGTAGCTTATACGGCCCTCAAGCTATATGGAGGGAGTCTACTGTAAATGAGATGCGCACATACACACACACCTAAAGTAACATTATCAAACACTTCTCCATCTTTTTTAGCCAGCCAGTACAGCGGGTTCTGCCGTTCCCTCAGCGACTGGTATCCCATGTCGACGCCTCCACGTCGGAGGGTTCCCCACGGGCAAACACTTCCAAGTGGGAAGGCACATAGGAAGCTGTTTCTTTTTCAAACCCAGGTTCTAGGAAGCTTCCATGGAAAAAAAAAAAAGGTGCAACATCGAATGGAGGGTAGGTGGTTGGGTGGTGGGGAGGGGGGGGGTTGGGGATTACAATAAAAGAAAAAAAGGCAGGAACACCCAATCAAACGGGCGTCTGCCTCCCCTGAGCCTGTCGATCTACACATTAATCAAAGACAACAAAGCAATCCCCACTGGAAAGGAAAGCGGCCATTGCAGACTGCCTGCATGCATGTACAGCACTCCTTGCTTTCCTTTCTCACACTCACTCACTCACTCACTCACTCATGCAAACACACATTCCTATCCTCCATGATGTAATGAACCTGCAAGGTTTTTCCCTTTCTCTTTTTTTTTTTTCAAACTTTATTGTGTTCAAAATGTACGTACATTCTCAAACAGGAAACTGTTGCATTCTCTCTTTTTTTCAAAGACATTACTTTTCTTACAATAAAAATAGAAAATTAAATCTACAAGGCTTAGTACTGAATAAGTAAATAGCTATTTTAAAGGGACAACGAGGAGTTTCTATTTGATTATAAAAAAGTATCACGTTGATGTGGATGAATCTACGCTACCCATACTTGTTAATGGGCCCATTTTCGATAAATATATCGTTTTGTCTCTATCGTTATTTTGTTATTACTGTATTAGTGGTGGCGGAAATTCTGGGCGAGCCCACCAACGTTTCTTTACTTTCGGTTTTGTGGCGAGTCATGAGAATAACGCCGCCGAATCGCCGTTTATGGTGGGAACTACGACGGTATGTGATCGTCTTCCAACCTCTGACTTTAATTCTTGATGAATGAAAACATGAGTCTGTCTTGCGCCGGTCAAAGAATTTTACGGTGCGCGCGGAGGCTCATAAATGTAGTGTGAAAAAATTAATTAAAAAAATAAAAGATATAACACAAGTTGAAGGCATTGTACTTATTGGGACTGGTTTTTCCCTTTTTCTCTCTCCCCTCACGCTTTTTTTTTTTCATCTGTACTTTTGACTCACTTTCAGAGCGGAAGTTTTTACAGCACGCCCCGCCCCTCCCACCTGGCTGGCACCCCATCCCTCCACCCCGTTTGTCTTTAAACACAAAGTTTGACTAGGCGCCACACCTACTCTCTGGATGAGGCCTATACTGTAATTCCCCCGCCTCACTCTTTCCAAGTAATTGCCCTGTTTTTCCAGCAAGTATACGGATTCCTGCACCACGCCAGTGCAGTGCTTTCATTTGCGTGTAAATAGGTTTTCTGCTGAGTTTAAAGGCACTGCTGCGCCCATTGGGGGATCCAGCTTTGGGGAGATACTCTGAGCCTGAGAGAAATCATTAGGCGAAGGGGTTGGGAGGGGTGGGGGGGTTGGTTGCGCTTCATGATGCAAACAAGCAGTCAGCACTGACCTGACGAGCTCGCCTGACAACAACTCACACATTGGATTTGTTTTCACTTTCCAGTGGCTGCACAGGGCAGATAAAGGTCACATTTACAACATATGGACACAAGTGTTTTGTTGGAACAATACAAGATGCTGATCACTGGAAACCCAACACAAATACCCCAAACACAGGCTAAAGCTGATGTTAATGCATCATTAGACAGTCATGATGTAAAGTTTTAAAGGGATTGCTCAGCTAAATTACAAAAACAGTTTTTTAAAATCAATGTTTGGTTTTATTTTTCCATGTTTTTAGATGTACAGATGAGATTGTCGTCATAGGAACTGTTCCTACACATTGTTTCAGTATGGAGCATCTTGAGTGAGTGAGTGAGTTGAGTGGTTTATCCACAAGGACACATTGCTGTTGATTTTTTTTTTCCGAAGTGATTAATTTTACTCCACTAAATTCCCCGGAGTACAATTATTTCAGAGAAAATATAAAAATATGACCGAAACCATTTGCTGGAGGGATTTTATATTTAACACTTCATGTTGTGTCAAGCATAAACAAGACTTCACACATGGAGGGTTTTTTCATATACTGTATGTTCATCTCCTCAATATATTCTGTACTATACTATATTTATTTTGTTGGCATTTTACGTAGTTGTGGCTCCTCCAGGAATCAGTATCATTAACTGTAATTTAAAGATTGACATATCTAAAAAGATGTTTTGAGGATTAGATTTGGCTGATCCACAGTCACAATCTTGGCAGCATAGACTCCACCCCTAGCTCTTGTCTAAGCAAACAAGAAGGTGGTGTGTGTGTGTTGACATTTTAACATAGGGATCTATGGGAATTGGCTAACCATTAGAGTGAGCCTCATTTAAAGGGATAGTTCACCATTTTGGCAAATTGGCCCATTGCCATAATAGTTTTAGGAGTAGGTTTGTTACCTTTAATTGTCGGTGGATTTCTTGGTTTCCCTCATCAAACTCATCAAATACACAATCCAACAACTCCAAAACGCTCTGGTGGACAAGTTGTGACCTGCACATTCACCACACTACAGAATGTTGCAAGACAGAGTTGTTTTTGAGGCAAATGCAGAGACTGCTTGCCGAAGAACTTCCCCCGACAGGAACGTGCATCAGTGGTTTTGCATGAATTTATTCTGTTATTATCTCATAGCGTGGTGAATGTGCAGGTCACAACTTGTCCACCGGAGCGTTTTGGAGTTGTTGGATTGTGTATTTGATGAGTTTGATGAGGGAAACCAAGAAATCACTAGCCTCCGTAGCGTAGCTCTGAGCAGCTCACGGCTCTGCTCCACCGTTCTAAAAACAGCTTGCACTGACAATTAAAGGTAACGAACCTACTCCTAAAACTATAGGGATTATGGCAATGGGCCATTTTGCCAAAATGTTGAACTATCCCTTTAAGGAACTACAGTTTTCCACTTGTTTTGTGTGCATCAGCTGATGTGCTTGACAAGTTGTAACAGACATTTCAAACATTTCTCTGACACCGGCTCTGTCCAACGGTTGTGTAACCGTCCGAAATCACCAATCCCACATCCATGCTCCTGTTACACAGCTACTGGTCAGGTGTGTAGCATGAAGACAGTGAGACAGGATTTGAATTCATTTGACATTGTTTTATTCTTCACATAACTTTTTTTTACACATACCCTCGGGGAGGTTGGGGACATGGACTCAGAGAAGGCCGTGTTCAAATCCTCCACCACGGACGCAGCTGTCAGCAGCTGTGGTCAGGAGGTCATCAGTGCATGTCGCCGCGGCAACCTGGGAACCTGCCAGAGTGGACGCTGGTGGTGAGGTAAGTGTTAGAGTTGAAGGAGGTTGGACTTTTGGAACAGGCCCAAATGCTGCTTAGAGAAATGAACTCATTACGTTATAGTTTGCCATGACTGTCGCCTTTTACTTCTCAGATCAGACTTTAAATAACACACAAAATCCTAAATTGGCAGGCCCAGTCATACCTGCTTTTTCTATCCAGTGCTCTTCACTCTACAAAACACAGCGCTCCTCTCTGCCCCCACAGTTAAGAGAGGCGTCAGCAGGCTATAGAGCCTTTTCCTTAGATTTAAAAGCTTCAGGTTTTAAGAGTCACATTCCACACACTCCTAAAAATGCTTCATGCAGAGGAGAGTCACTTTCAGGATGTGTCTTCAAACAGAACAAACAGGGATCATATGTGTGGCACCTAGTGTAACCAAGTTACCTGATACAATCACATTTAATAGTTACCACCCACAGGCCTCATAAAACCTCCACCTCTAATTAATCAATGTAACTTGAGTAATTGATTATTGTAGAGCATTAAGATGACTGCTTTCTTAAGTATTTCATTTTTTTCTGTTGACATTAAAGTGCTGATTCTTACATAAGTCTGCAGGTATTTAACTTAAAGGGATAGTTTAATTGTCGGTGCAAGCTGTTTTTAGATCGGCAGAGCAGAGCCGTGAGCTGCTCAGAGCTACGCTACGGAGGCTAATGGGATTTCTTGGTTTCCCTCATCAAACTCATTGAATACACAATCCAACAACTCCAAAACGCTCTGGTGGACAAGTTGTGAGCTGCACATTCACCACGCTATGAGATAATAACAGAACGTTATGAGACAGAGCTTTTTTCGAGGTAAATTCATGCAAAACCACTGATGCGCATTCCCGTTGGGGGCAGTTTTTCGGTAAGCAGTCTCTGCATTTGCCTCGAAAACAACTCTGTCTCGTAACGCTCCGTTATTATCTCATAGCGTGGTGAATGTGCAGGTCACAATGCGGCTCTGTTGCGCCGTTCAAAAAACAGCTTGCACCAACAATTAAAGGTAACAAACCTACTCCTAAAACTATAGGGATTATGGCAATGAGCCAATCTGCCAAAATGTTGAACTACCCCTTTCATTTTAAACAAGAAGATATATAAGAAAATACATGTAGTTCTTTTTAGTACACTACAGGTTAGTCTGACCAGGCCTGTACTGTAGATGACCTTATCATGGGGACATGCAGAGCTCCAGCAGAGCCACTGAGGATGGAGTAGGCCTACAGTGGTTTTTGCAGGCTCTCCTAATGGCTGGAAAAGCAGCAGTTATGTGCCAAATCTTTGGAGAAACCCCTTAAGTAAACTGTGATTGCTGTGTTTCATCACTTATGTCTATTTTTCACAACCCTTAAAGGCCATTACCACTCCTTTTAGTTTGAATCCTGTCACTACCCACCACCTTAGTCCTCCCCAGCACCAAGCCTTGTTTTCTCTGCTACCTTTCCAAACACCCACCTCCCTGATTACCACTACTGGTGGAAGAAGTAATTAAGTAAGTAAGAAGTTTATAGTTATTAAAGTGACAGTATCATTATTAGAATTTAAAAACCTACCCTTGTCAACACTTTACAGTTGTAGCTATAACTACAGTCAAATGGACAGTTATGTTTTGTAAACATGAGATTTAATGTGGTGCTTACGAAGCAATGGGGCAAGTAAGTGCCTGAGATATGATTAATGGGAGAGGAAAGAATAAAGTAACGCTACACAAAGTTTGATTTGTTTTTCAGACATTTTAACATTTTTTTTAGATTTTCTTTCTACCTTATTAAAAAATGTTACCTCTGTGGGACTTTAAAAGGAACTGCACCTTTAAGGAAACCGTGAAAGAAGTTAAACAAGAGATTCTCTGTTGAGTATAACTGTTAAAAGATGTCAAGATAGTTATATCTCATTATACAGAGTGAAATAATTGGGTTTCAGCTCCTTGACATTGAAGTAACAATAAGATAACAAAAAAGGTATAATTATAATTTAGATAATAATGTATAGTGTGTAATAAGTGCAAATGTTGTTGCATATTTGTGTCTGTTTGCACAGCAATGTCTGTCTGATTGTTTGTGCGTGCTTATGTGTGTGTTTCACAGACAGGTCAGGTCGTCAGTGTCCATTGTCCTGGTTGCATGTCCAGGCCTCGAGGCTGCTGGACAGCCTGCCAGACAGCAGCAGCTGAATCAGTCTGTGACCGGGGTCCTGTGGGCTTCACTGACAAACTGTCTGCTCTATGAATCCTGGATGGAGGTAAGCTCACATCCACTGATGCAGTTAGCCATTTGCACAATCATCTGCAGCATGTTATAGTTGAGGGCAGAGCAGTTTCCATACAGTCCTGTGATGTCCCAAACACCGTCTGAGGTCAGAGATGGTCAGTGTGCATGTCCCTGTGAGGTCCTCTGTGATATGGACACTTAGAAACTCGTTCCATTCCAGCCTCTCTATTTTCTTAACAGTAGTTCACAATCAGCATTAGCAGCATTCAGTCAGAGAGCATCTTTCTGGCTGCCCTCTCTCCTGTAGGACATCCTGTGGTTCAGTCATGTCATCACCAGATTGGACCTGTATATGTCCATGTATGAGAAGGTAGAGGAGGGGGCCCAGGATACAGCCCTGTGGAGCTCCTGTGATGAAGATCAGAGGGACAAATCCTCAATATTCCCTCTAGACTTCAGATCAATCATCTTCTTCTGTGCACCAGCTGATGTCACCATTCAATACATCACGGAACATCTCCCGGTCTACTCAGTGAATTGCAGCACTGCTTGCTTTAGCATCGGCCTTTATAGGAGGCAGCAGAATGTAGAAGTGATCAGATTTTCTGAAGAGCAGGCAGGGGAGGGGGTTGAACAGGGTCTAGTAAATATCAAGGTGGATTTACATTGATGTATTGGAGATATTTTGGTAATCCTTTCCTCAGAGACACTTAGCTGAATCCTCAATTGGAATCAAAGCTGCCTCTGGGTGAAAGGTCTCTATGTTGTTAATTGACCTGTGCATGCTGGGAGGAGGGAGATGTGGCTTGTGCACTGCCTCAGCCTTTCTAGCACATGAGCATTCTAACTCCACTGACACTATATTGCTGATCTCAAATACCATAAATTCTCAAAGAGAGGCCCAGGCTTTTATTTGCTTCAACTAGAGACAGACGTCTATATGTGACAGGCTTTTATTTAATTTTGAACAACTATTATACTCAGCAAAGATGGAAAATCCTCTCAAATCTTTCTGTACTTACTGTTTAAAAGAGTAAGAAGCAAAGATTTGGATCCAGAGCACACATTCATTTAGAAGTTTAATCGGAACTCCTTGTAAATAAATGCGTCTTCCTGCCATAGACTGTATATAGTCTCTTTCCTTGGGTCAGTCCCAGTTCTCAACGGGCCAGACTGGGCCCAACAACACGACTGGATGTGTTGGTTTCAGGTCGAAAACTTATACAAATATCTTGGTCGGGTCGGACCATGTGCTTCCATTTTGTGGCCGCGTTAGAATTAACGCTTGTGAGACCGGCTGGATTGAGTCCGAGCTTCAACACCAATGGGTCAGGTTGGGTCACGTTTTAATTGTAAGGCTTAGAAACTGCTCAGACAGGCGATCATGGGCTTTGAGAGGTTTTACATTTACAAAAACCTTCAGAAAATAGAAATAGACCCGGCTTCTAATTGAGACCGACTTTTATCTGCTCAAACCTGGAGCCAGACCCGGCCCAGTACAGGAGACCGGCGTCTATTTGAGACTCGGCTTTAATTTGAGAATTTACGATACTTATTTTAAGAGTGTCACAAGTATTACAGGTTATAAACTGCTCTAAGTGAAACTTGCTGCAAGGCAACCTGCTCATAGACGAGTCAAAGTTCAATTAAGGAGCTGTGAATTATTAATGTAACTTAGTGAGAGATGAAAGAAACTCGGCAGAAGTGCAAATTATACTCTCCAGGTTTCGTGACTTGATATAATAAGACACAGTTTAATGTACGCACCCTCACTGTGCTGTACTAGTGGTCTATCTATATGTTGTGATGACGCTGAGGGGGAAATGGTCCCTGTATTTCGTTGTCCCCGCCCCACCCACCACATTTGTCTTAGACACGGTATCAGGCACCTTTGTGTGGTTCTGTGCTGCTGATTTAAAAGAAGCCGAGCGCTAAGGTCTTCAATACCATGTTATAATATCCGGGAGCTTTTCCTCCCCCCAGCCCCCAGCCCCCGGGCCTTGTCTGTCTGATGCCTGAGCGACAGCTTTTGAGTGAGTTAGTGTCCCTGACCGTCAATTAGGAGCAGACCTCATTGTCACACATAAAGAACCCTGCCATCCAGTGCTTTTCAGTAATTGCGGGCATGGCAGTTTATCATTATCCATGAAAACCGCTGGGTTTTGCAAACACATGGCTGTTTTGATGGTCCTCCACCACTTGAGTGTCACTCAATTTTGTGCAGCTGTTTGTTACCATGTGATTATTTTTTCTCTCTCTCTTTTCCCAAGGCCAAATGGTCATTTTGCTTTAATGAGCTCACCGTTCTGCAAAACACAAAGCAGCAATGGGGGTGTGAAGTGCAAGGTTCCAAACGCTGATTGAGAGTTTTTCACCAAGGCTACTAAAGGTAGACAATGAGCAATTACAGCTAATTGCGTTTGAACATCTCTAAAAGGCACTTTTTCTTTTGTGTTTGCGCTCTTTACATATTTTTGGATTTTCTTGTTTATTCGAAGTATTGGGGATTTAACATCCAAGCTAATGCTTTATTAACACTTCCACTCCCCCGCCCTCCCAGATTTACAAATCATTAAAATTCTGTAAAAATTGGGAGAGCTTTGGCTAAGATAATGCATCGCCTCACTTTAAACAATGATACTCCACAGTTCACCTTTCTCATGACTACAGAGACTTAAACTAAAGAGTTCTCAAACAATTGCATGAAAACGCCAAACACATTACAGTTTCTGCTACTTAAGTCGAACGCTGACGTACTTGTGAACAGCCCAGACTCAAGTGTCAACACTTGACGCCATGATTACCATTTGACAAAAACATTGTTAATTACAACTCAGAAGCAAAGTGAAGAGCCGGCGGTGAAGCATTAATACATAAATGAATCCTTTGCCCCCCTTCAGCAAAGGTAGATAATGAGATTCCACATCAATAAACACTTAAGAGATTTTGTTCACATCACGTGCTGGCATCCAGCAGGAAAAAAAGTGCTATTTGACAGCAATATTTCCCCCTGTAGTCACTTAGGAGATTTCTGTCCAACAGAGCTCCTATTTATTTTGATGTGACTTTTATTTGTTGTTGTTTTTTTTCTTTCTTTCAGAGCCAACTCATTTGATATCTCTTGGTCCTGAAACCTTGTTTCATATAACATCTCCCAGCTAAGATAGCCTTGCCTCCTTAGTGTTGAATAATTCATGTCTTACAATCCAATACTATTGGATTGGGGAGAGTTGAATTCAAAAGTTGAATTACAAAACATCACATTCTTTCATCTCATGAAGTTTTTTTTTTTTTTTTTTTTTTTTTCTTACAAAGTGCAGAGGTCAATTATGAGTCCTCTGGCAATAGCTGGTATGAATAATACACCGGAGGGCTCCAGAACCTTGGGAGAGTTCCTCCACTTGTGTAGATTATTGACGCTTTTACTTTTTTTCTTCCTATCCTCAGGTTAAAAAAAAATGGACCCTTTGTCTGTGGTCTCCTGCACCGTTCATGCCTCCATTGCCTGGAGGCAAAAGAGGCCTAATTTGCACCGATCTGTTTTGGGGCCAATTATTATAATACCAAATGTACTGGAAACACAATAAAATTGAAAACAATAAAGAGTGGGGCTACAGATATTGTGCATTTTAATAATCTTCTCATTAAAGATGCATTTCATCTGTTCAGCAATTTGCAGAGTTTTGCTTCACTCTCTTTAGACTCTTTCACATTACCTGCAGAACGTGGACATGCTGGGTTATCAGCTCCACCTCAGTACGACTCCCCTACAGAAAATTCACATATGGAAAATCACATGCTATCACCTGTGAAACATAGCACACTGAAAGGTTTTGCTCTTCATATTATATGAACCTTGACATATGGAATAACAAATGTGAAATTTAAGTTATTTAATCCTCACTGCGTTCTTCCTCTAGCTGATGTATGGAAGATCATATTACATTATCACATGTGAAATTGTTGCCACAGGCGCAAGTCTTTATGAAAGAATGACTGAATTAATTAACTTTTTATTTATATGGTACCTTCCATACACAGAATGCACAAGGAGAAATGTGTATGCATTGCAGGGTACTATTTATTAAATGCCATTTATCAAAGAAGATTAAAACAGCTGTTATGGGCTTTATTATAAAGATATTTTTTAAACTTGTCCATTGATTCACTAAGTTTAATACTCACACGCAGGATGTTTGAGGTCTTTGGTGCATATTAAAGTAGCATCCCTGAGGGTTTCTGCGGCAACCTGTGAAAAGCTGCTCTCATTTACATGTTTTTCTGTTTCTGTTGTCAGACAACGGAACAAGTTTGGACTGTACAGCTGTGACATCATCAGACCAAATCATCAAACGTACAAGGTAAAGACAAATATCGTTGTGTATATTTACTTGTAGGATGATTATTCAAAGAGAAACAGCAGACTAGCTGGAGTCTCCCACAGTGCACAGGGGGGGTATTTCTGGCTGCTCTTCTAAGTCGCCATGGTTTGTCCATCATTAGTCTCTGAAAGTCTCTAAATCTGGCAACAAATGCACAAAGTTGGCAACACCACCGGCTGTAAACGCCTCACAGTTCGCAACAATTTATTTTGAAAAGCAAACATCCGATGGGGAAAACTACAACCGAGTCATTAAGTCGATCATCAGTTCATTGGAATCGTCAAAACATGGGGATAAAAGTTGTGAAAATTCAGACGGGGAGTTGCACTGTGTTTGCGAGGGTGATAGATTGTTACAGGAAGTGCTGTTGTTTTATCTGGCCCTGAGAGTGATACAGCTGCTATTCAAAGGAGGGGAAAAAAGGCCGAGGTCAATGTTGGCACAGAGGAAATGAGTTGACAAAATAGTAGCACCACCACCCCCTCGCTTACCTGACCTTCATAGGGAAGCTTTGATAAGACATGGCAGTCAGCAGGGGACAATAAGGTCCTTTTATACAGAATACTGGTTGTTGAGGGATTTTAGATTTAAAGAGCAATATAAGTTTCGTTTTTTTTTATTGTCCAACTTCAAAAACCGGCCTTGTTACCACAAAAAATAAATGATAAAAATGTCAATTTATGGAAAAATGTATTTTGTTAAAGGAATAGGAATATTAACTTGAGTGTATCTGACAGCAATATATGAATACATGTGACTCAGCTATAATGTGTATTTATATGTTTGCTACTGTTATTTTTACATTTGGGTTCTAAATCATGGAGCTACAGGGCTGATAAGATGAAGTGTTGTTACAGTCAGTAAGTACAGGAACAAAAACAAGCAAAATTAGCCTCCGATATCCTTGAGCGACGGCTCCTATGGACCAGACGGAACAGAGACACAAAGAAGGGCCGAGTCCTCGCTGTCTCCACCAGAAGACCTCAGCAGGGTTCTTCCTGGTGCAAACCAAGGCGGAGGTGGTAACATCCTGATCATGTGCACACTCATGCGTACCACACCTTCAATTGGCTCAGGCAAATACTTTTCTATACAATTCGAATTCAACAATTTGGAAGATATCACCGTCTGTATTTTCACAGTTTTGTGGCATTTCAAAGACTAAATTAAACTAGAGAATGCATTTCCTGAAAGAAATACGGGTGAATGCTGAAAGCTGGGAGCTGAATGAGCTGAATAAATTGTTAAAACAATGCTGAATTAAGTGAGGAAACTGCTGAAGCCACTCTGAAGAGATGAAACAATATCTGAAGAGTAAAAGTAAAACATGTAAGAAGGAGGCTGTATGAAAATTACTTGAATTGTTGAAGATTAGTATGAAGAAATTAAAAGGCTAAAGTCTACTCAAATATATTTAAAGGGTTAACCCTAAACATTGTTGAACCATTACTAATATGGAACAATATCTGAAGAGTATGTAAGAAGGAGGCTGTATGAAATTGTTGGAAATAATTAAAATAAATAACAGAAAAAATAACTTTCAACTAACAAGCATTGACTATGTATCACATGTAAAAGTTCTGTGTTATGTTATGTTTTTCAAAATCTCTAGGTTGAATTTTCCAAGTGATACAGTATGTGGCACGTGTGATGAAAATGTCTTTCCTTTTTTTAATTTTATACATGTATTTATTTATTATTTTTAATAGTCAGTGCTCCAGTGTTCCCATGTCCTCAACAAAGGATTATGTTTTTGACTACCTGTATTTACTGTGACATACTGTGTAAAACACATCAATGGTGTCACAGTAAACTGAATGACTCAAACCAGAAACCACTGCCCTGGTGTCAATTGGATAACCTAAATTTATATATATTTAATTGTTAAGAAAGTGAAGGTAAATGACAATTGGAACAGCTGGGAACCACAGCCACCCACATCATAAGATATCTAGCATCCCCCCTCCTGACTGGTGTCCTGTCTTGCAGCAGGACTTGGCCTCTATCAGCACTAGATGTCAGTGTTCTCGCTGCTCTGCGGAGCTGCAGGCAACATGAACTGCAGCCTGGGATATGCTCCAGAAAAAAATGCATCCTATTTTTTCACTTGAAAGTCCTCAGTCCTCATGGATTTCATTCTATAGCCTCCTGCGTCACAGCCTGATTACTGAGGGCATCACTTTTATCTTTAATGAGCAACAAACTGCTGAGCTGCAGTTTCTTCTGGAGCCATTCTCGCATCAACCAGTGAATCGTCTCTCTCACCACTCGCTGCCAGTGATGTTGTATCTTTTCCTTAAGGTTTCCCTAAGTAAGTAAAAAGATTCAACTTTACACTTTCACGGTAGAATCTGAGGAAGGTCTGGGAATGAGTCAGAGAAAGTTATGAAAAGAAAACAAGAGACACAAGACTGACAAAACTCACTCAACTGACTGAATTTCAGGCATATAAAGGCCATATATCACATATTCCTTACAGGCTATATTAAGGAGCCTCAGTGAAGTGTAGATCTGGATCACCAGGACCCGAGGGGGCTCCAACCTCTAGGAGGTCTCTTCCTGCCTCCTCCAATTTAATTGAATATTTATTTAGTAATATATGTATGAATATCAGCTGATAAGATGACATCCTTCAACCTGGGCTTCATACTTGTTGCCATATTCCTTCATTAATGTGTTAAAGTAAATTTACTGCACAGCAAACCTGGACCGTGTCTACCTTTTAAAAAATGTGAAGGTATGTGAAAAAGGCTAAATTGGGATCCAGCAGTTTTTTTTGTTGTTGAATGAATTACCATAATCCACTCATAGAACATAATTGAAATATAAAAAGTGTAGCCTATTTCAAACATCATAAGATACAACATAGATAGGATATAGTTACAATAAAGTAAGGAAAGATAACAGAGTTGATTTAACTTCAACAAGTTCAGTGAGAGTTGATGCTGACTGCAGTTGAGAGTGTAGCAGGAGGAGGTAGGCTACAGTTGTTACAGCTGAGAATTTCAAAAGCAGGGCTGGGACCGCTGAGGGAGGGGGCGGTCCTTCCTGTCACTGTCTCAGAGCGAAGCAGCCAATCAGCGCGGCCGTCAACAGCTCAGCCCGGAAGAAGGAAGCCCACACTGAAAAGAGCGCCTTGATCAAAACTGGAGACGTTACCTGAAGGTAAGACACGCATTTCTTCAGCAAACTCTACACAGCCGTATGAAGTTATTTCATATCGCGAAAAAGTCTTTTGCCTGACGGAACAGCGGTTGTGTAACAACTTGGACTTTAACATAACGTAACTTGTTGAACATTTTTTTTACGCTTCTTTATATCGCTTCCTCCTGATACAGACTCGAGTCAAACTAACATTTTGACACACAAAAAGGCTACTTATCGCTTTTAACAGTACTGCTACGTAGAAACATCCAAACGTTTGGTCGTATACTTGATGTAATGTCACAGCTGGAATATGCAGCCGCTGGCTACATTACCAGAGTCTGACTTATCTGAATAAATATTTAAGGACACTCCCAAATAACTTTCACATGTCGTCGTCTGTCTCGCGAGACCTTGCAGTGTTTTTGTATTTTGCAATTAACTGAAAGTCATGTCTTGAAAATATAGTAGGCTACAATATTGTAGTGTAAACACAAAGCAACAAAATACCTAAGTGATGTTAAAGCTATGTAACTTTGGACATATTAAAGTAGTTTATGTTTAGGTTACATGATGCATTAGCCTAAATGTTCTGCTTTTTTTAAATGTCCTGTTTTGCAGAGCACCTAGTAGTAGGGCTAGGGATTTTTTATTATAAAACGAACGACTAGATCTTTTGAGAATACTCACTTGATGAGATTGATGTAAAAATTACTCAGTCTACATTAAGTTTTAACATTATTTTGAGACATATACTTGCAGGAGGTACACACCTTTTCATATTAGACATGATGTTCAGTTTGTTATTAGTGCAATCAGTGCATGTCTGTAACATAGACTGTAAAAAGAATGGACGTAGCGTCCGTGACGTCACCCATTGGTTTTGGGGAGTCGTTTTTGTGACTCAAATATGGCGGCCTGAACAGCGCCATGTTGGATTGGCCGGCCGAGAACCCGCCCACTGGCCTCGAAGCAGCCTGTCCACGGAGCTGCTCGGACCTGTCACTCAACGTTTCCGCGCCCTGATTGGCCAGAATTTTAACCTAATAACAGTAAAACTATAGAGTTAAAAAAAAATTCACCCCCCTCAGAGTGTGTGCGGGGGTAGAAACTATCGATTGAGACGAAAAAACGTTCTGACACCAGGCTTTTAACATGTTTACTGAGGATGTAAAGTCGGCGATTTTAACATGGGGGTCTATGGGGAATGCTCCCTTCTGACACCAGCCCCCAGAGGAATCCGAGGGGATTGCAGTTTTTTGAACGCGGAAGTGAGCTTCACTTCTCAGACCGACAACTGCCCCCTTGGTCTGTAACCCTGAGCTACTCTGTCTCTGCAGTGTCCTCCTCATCACCGTAACCATGAGTTACTTCCCTGGTCCAAGGAACAGCATCCAGGAGCAGAGGGACCGCTGGGACAGGAAACGCAGCCGGACAGCCAAAGAGCTGGTGAAGACAGAACAACAGTACTGCCAACAGCTGAAGCTGGTCACCACCGTAAGTACTGTAGCAGTCATAAGCATTGATTCAGTCACAGGTTACACACTGACTGAACTACTGACCTCAAAGGTATCAGTCCCAGGAAACAAGCACTGAGACATTGTCTTTAGTTTCCAATGTTGGGTCTGTTTTTATTTTGATTCTTTAATACGAGCAATAGAAGTCACAATAGCAAGTGGAGAGGTGAATTCTCAAAGTTTTGAAAAGTTTTAATAAAATCATTTTAATTTAGACTTCTTTTCAATTTCTATGAGGATTTCTCTCAGCTTCTGGAAACCAAATCTTTTGTTAATCAAATCAAATAAATTAACTCTTGTTATTATAGCTTAATTTCAACTGAACAAAGATTCTTTAACCTGAAAGTGGGGAAGATTTTACTCCTCTTCATCATTGCGACTCAGAATAACACAAGAGTACTGTGGCGACAACTGGAAAACAAAGCTAAATCTCCATTGTCAAGACTGATGACCCTCAGACTGATCAATATTTCCGTGATTATACATCTAATTAAAACAATTTAAACATCTCAAACAGGAACCAGTTTTCTCACTGCAGCTGAAATGTTCAGACCTTAACTTCAGCTTTATCTTAGTTAACACATAACAGTTTATTCATCAGCAGACAAAATACTTGTAATTCAGTTCAATGCTCCTCATAATTTACACATTTGCCTTTGTGGCCAGAAAGGAAAACCTCAAAATTAACTGGGCCAGGTGATTTCCAGCTTCAGAGTACAGGTTATGTCAGACAGTCAATGCTTCATACAGTCAACTAGTTTAACATACCAAGTTATCATCTGAATGTTAAACTAGCTCAGGTTTTGCAATATAGAAATTATAACATAGAAATACAACATTAACCATAATATCAAACTGATAATGTTACATCATGCAAAAAGTCAACATATTTACTTTCTAATAAGTGATCTTAATGCTTAAACTATCATGTTATTAAACTGATAGAGGAGCGTCTGGATCAGACTGATTCAGCTCAGAATTTGACAACACGATTGATCAAGAGTGTGGTATGTTTACTTTGCCGTCACAAATCAGAGTGTTGGGTGAATTAAACTCGCAGATGGACTCTGGCCCACCACCAAACTGATAACGCACATTATCATTATTATTCATATTATTGACCATCTTGACTGGGCCCTATTTTGTTTGCATCAAGCTTTGCAATCAGAGTTATTCAAAGGAGGAGCACAGACTTGTTGGCAGGTTTGACTGGCTGGCTTTCTGCCTGGTTGGAAAAACTGCTTACACTACGGTCTGTCAATGGATTACCCAGACTAACAACAGGGACACTGTTACATTTTCACATTTAAAATGCCATTGTTCAGTATCGTATTGATACCTTCAACCACCTAGACAGCACCTGAGTAAAGGAATTTGGAAATATGTTCTTTTTTTATTGAACCATTTGAAAGTATATTTGATTAATACTGTTTTTTTTATAAAGATATTGACAGTATGAACACAAAAATCTCCATGCCAAAGGAAAAAGATCAACGCACCACTGTACAACATGTTCCCCCTGCTTGTTATAAAGTGCACTCTTGCTGTTCAATACATTAACAGACTAAAGGTAGAGTTCATGGTAATTTCCCTCCCCGCGGTAGAGAACACACTTTTTTCCCGCCCGTCGCTGTAGCCTCATTTCGACACAATTACTCACCCCTCACCCGTTCACTCCAGTTAGGAGCCATTTTAGGCCTAATGCACATTCAATTTGCTAATCCCATTTTCATTTCAGTTGACTTGAGACCGGCACAGCTGTCGGTTTATTGCGAGTGTCGCCGCACAATAACAACCCCTCTGTGCTCGGTCTTCGTACAGTAGGTGCCACGCAGTTATAGGACGTTGGCTTTAGACCAAAAAGCTATCAAAACTGCAAGTCCTTCTTATTAGAAGTTAAGTGTCTTCTACTGTTTTTGCAGCAGTCTTGGTCTTGGTATTACATTTGCTCTCTGTTCTTGGGGAGTAATTAAGATGTCAGCAGCGAAAGCACGTCCTTATCGAGGAAAAAAAAAATATTTCCATTCATCAGTGGCATATCCAATCAGAGACAGCCCAATTCCATCTTATTAATACAAATGCAGAGAAATAATGACATTTTGTCTCCCTCTTGTCTCTTGTTTCTCTCAGTACTTTGTGGAGATCTTGAAGGCCAAAGGAACCCTGAGGCAGGACATTAGAGAAAGCATCTTCAGTTCAATTAAAGACATCCATTCAGTAAACCAGTAAGTATCCTACTGAATAATTTAAGGAATATCTATGCTGTAGAGATTGGTGGTGAGAGACAGTAAAGGGATGAGATTAGTGGGGTGTCTCTTGTGTTGAAATACGCTCATGATACACCCTAAAGGTTGCCGAACTGTAGGCCTTATCTTCACCATTAGCACAAGTCAATGATAGCTGTGGTCCAGCGTGGAGGTGTTGTCTCTTCCCTGGTGGATGCATTACTGCATATCAGGCGGAATAACTCCTGCTGATATCGCAAATGAAAAACATTATTGTTACCGTAGAGAATTAATGAATCGTTGCTATACCTACCCTGACCCACAGCAGCTGAAGATCTTGGGCGGTGGGGGCAGGGTGGCCCGAGCCGAGAGAAGCCGATCTCGCCGCATGTCTAGACGTCAAATTGATCTTGAGCTGTAGAAGTAAATCCTCCAAAGACTTGAGAAAGTTTGGCTACATGAATAAAAAGGTCGATGTTTGAAGTTAGCACACGTGTACATGCCGGGGCACTAGATTCAGCTACGGTATCCATAAATCAATAAAGAAAAATAGAGCGCGTAGTGAGGCCGGGGTTGTTGAGAGCTGATGCCAAAACTGATATTTTTGTTTCAAAGTGGTAAGAGTTAAACTTTGATCATTTTCTATGTTAAAGGATGTTTGATATTCTCGCCGGAGTTCAGGCTTGTTTGTTCAGAAGAAACCTGAGAAGCATTTTATCAGTGTCGAGCCAAGATGAATTTATCACTAAATCTGCTCTTTGTGTTAGTAAGTTGAAGGTACAATGCTTTCCTGGTGCTAATGTTTGCAACAGCAGTTCTTTACCATTAATAAAATTATAAATATGTAAACCTGACTTGGTGGCACAAGGTGTGCCCCCCCCCCCCCCTTCCCAAACCAATGCTATGATAATGCTATAGGTATTAAAAAGGCTGGAATGTAACCATGTATAGAAGGTAGAGAGAGCATCAATCAGACTGTATGGCTTATTGTGGATAATTGGTTTGTTAGTCTGTTGTAACCCCCACCCTATCACTCCCCCTTTGGCCTTTTTCCAATACCTACTGGCAATCAGATAACCAATATGTTTACTGTGACTTTAGAAAATGAGCATGCCCTTTCACCTTTTTTTTTTCTTTTCTTTTTTTGGTAAAAGGATAAATTGCTGTAAACTCCTGTGGGGAATCAGGCCAACATACTTCTCAGGTGTAGGAGCAGATACACATGTATATGTAGGGTCTTGGATTGTACACGCATCCACTGTCAGTGGTGGAAAAGTCATGATGTAGTCAGTATCAATTAGGGGTGCATGATAACGATTGGTGCTGATAATTATCAACCTGATATTGGAAAATACACAGATAAATCCGATAATATATTTGTTTTGGCAATTATAATTGCCCAACATTTCCTTAATTTTGCAAATTTTCAGTCCGTTTGATTTGAAACAATAATAAATAATCTTTAAGTCATAGTTATAACTGTCCTTGTTTTTTCTTGGCTGTTATTTAGAGCTATATTATTAAATTCATTGTTACTCACTACATCTTAGCCTTTCTTAACCTCAGGTGTAAATATAAACTATTAAAAAATGTTATCAGTTATTGGTATTGGCATCAGTTATGAGAAACAGGAAGTTATCGGTTATCAAAAGTTATTTTTATTGTGCATCTCTAGTATCAATGAAATTTCATGATTCTCAAATGATCACATTCAATAAATTCACAGACAATGAAGTAGTAAAACGGCCGTGTGAGTGGGTCTGAATCCTTTCTGACATTGTATTCCATTCAGACACAATAATTTATGGATAACAGTGTCAACGGTCAGCTTCTAGATTTGAGCAGCCTATCAGTTTAGCTGTCTTCAGTGTAAACACAGTCTAATGGACAAATACACATACAGACACAGTTCACTATCAGACTGCACAACAGACTGTGTGTGACTGGGGAATCCATTTCCAGACTAGAAAAACGAGCGGCACGGTTTCCCACAGGTCCTCATCCTCCACACACTGACAGGCTTTCTTGTTGAGGGTGCTACAATGAAGATTGAAGTATGAATTACACAGTCTTATGTATTGGATAAATGGTTAGGCAGATCTCATACATCTTCATTATGAGCCCCTCATTGAATCAATGGTTGAAACATAATGGCAAGTACTCTATTTAAAAAAAAAAAAAAAAGCTCCATGGAGAGACAGTGTGATAGAGCCAGTCTTATTTACCAATGTTAAGTGATTGATTATAGATTTTTCCCACACACTCTTTTCACTTTTTTTTTCAGTCTGACATTTGCTATACATTGATTATATGTGTGACAGTGTCAAGAGTAATTGACAACAATAGTGGTGATAATTAGCTCTCAGACAATTATGAGTTTGACTGTGTCATCAATCTGTCACACATTAAACACCAAGTATTAAAAGGACTTATTACTACTGCTCCTGCCAGTACACAGTCTTAATATATGACATAGTTTTTGAATGAGTTATATAATGAGTAGTTGATTATATTTTTTAACAGCTCATACAAAGACAATGGTGATGTTTTGAAATGACCATGCAGTCTAACACTTTGACAACACCAGGCCATATTTTGTTATTCAGTCATCAAGTTGAAGACATCTCATACAACTTTTTCCACACTAAAGTGATATAATCTGTGAAGACTACAGACTAGAGCTGCCCATGTGGTTTTTATTCTTACGCCTCTTGTCCTTCATTTTATCGGTTTTGCTTTATACAACAGGATTCCAGGCATTCAGAGACAAAGTCCTGATGAAATTATCTGTGCCACTTATTCATAGATATCATGTGACGTCACACAGCAGTCACAGCACCGACTTACAACAGGCCGTCTATCTGTTGCCTCGTTGGCTGTGACACAAGTCTCACAAAAAGAGTGGATTAACATTTCTTTATGACATGGCTTTTTTCAATGCTGCATTTTGATCACACTCTAATGAATTACACTCTGATTCTACATTTTACGGTCTTTTATTAGAGCAGAAGAGCTATGCAGGATATTTACAGTACCTTATGTTTCATTTTTACCATCGTTAAACAGATTGGGACTAATTGTGATGTTAGATAAATGACTTATTAGAGGGTGGAGGCTCTCTGCCTTCCACATCGCTGCTAGAAACCAAACCTGCGATCAGAACCTCAGACCCGGTGTCACAGCTCTCGTCTCTGTGGCACCGCAAGTCCACGACACAAACGCGCCCTGTAAACTGTAATCTCTTGTTTATGACAATTTTGATCAAGATTACGTCTGAAATTAATTATTTCACTCATAAGATGTGTAATAAGCGGGATAATGTAGAGTTAGTCTGTTGTTATGGAGAAATAAAGACTGATACCGTGCTCGATATCGGCTGATACCTACAGCACAAAGATCAGAATCAGTGTCAGGAGGGTATAAATGGTATTGGAACATCTCTAACGTGTATCATGTGTTGAATATGGTGGAATAACTAGTTCTGTTAGTGTTCCAACTCTTAAAACTGTTAAGAATTAAACTGATTAATGAAACAAACCAAAACAGTAAGGAATATCAAGCAAGCGGCACTATGTATCACACTTACGAGAAGCTGTTCAAGGAGGTTATGATTTGACGGAGCTCAGTTAAACTCCACCTCGGTGTTGAATCCTGTGTGGCTGTGAAGAGTTCCACACCTGATAAGGAATCTGCCCAGGATTATCGCAGAACAACAGAGAGACATTATTTCCTTTGACATTTTTTGTAGCAGGGCTCCGATACTTAGGATGAGTTGTTGATCTTCACCAAGCAGCAAGAAACCACTTCACAACGTCAGAAACATTCTGCCAGAACTGTGCGTGTCAGCTCCACCCGGCCGAACGGTTCTCTGATCATAATACAAGCGTACAACTTCAGAGTGCAGTGTGGAAAGTGGCGATGAATTCTGCTTTCATTAAGCTTTTGGTAGTTACATAAGAAAAAGATACTTGATATAGACAGAAGTCACAAGTTGGGTTTCCATCCACCTTTTCTTATGCGCATTTTGTGAAAATGCGCATTTTGTGAAAATGCGCATAAATACTTGAATGGAAACGCCAGAAATTCGAATAAAGGCAGTAAATGCGCATAAAAGTTTATACGCTTGGAGGAGGTGGATTTGTCAGCGTATCGAATAAAGGAAATGCGAGTTCTTGTGATGGAAACAGGTTATGCGAATTGAGGCAGAGTTTGTGGGTGAAGCTGCTGGACTTCACCCAGCCACGTTCAAACATGGAGAACGACGCCCCGGTCTCCCAGCTCTCGTCTCTGCACCTCGCGACACAAACGCGCTCCGTAACCCATAATCTTTTGTTTATGACGGTTAAGACTACACAAACACACGCCGTAACATCGTTATGGAACTTATTGATTTTTCACCCGCTTCGTATGTAAACAGATGCACATGGGGGAGAGGAGCATAACCAAAACAGCGGAAAAGCGAGCAGACTGTCACAGTTCCTACTGTCTTTCTGTGTAAATATCTCATGTTACAACATGAAAACCTGCAGCTTATATTCAAGTGCAGCCTATATATGTATTTTCTTTTAAAATGTAGCTGGTGCGGATTATACAGGTGCGTCTATAGTCCGGAAAGTACGTAAACCGCTTTTAAATTCGATACGACTTGGATGGAAACCAGCTGGGTTTCCATCCAAGTCGTATCGAATTTAAAAGCGGATTTTGTGAAAATGCGCAAAAAGCAAAGCGAATTTATGCCCGTTTCCATTCATTAGTGTTTTGCGATTAGGAGGAGTGCACCGTGAGATTACGTCATAAGAGAGCGTGAATGTATCCAACAGTTGACACTCAGCTGACACTCAACATCATGGACAATTTACGTACTTTCCGGACTATAGACGCACCTGTATAATCCGCACCAGCTACATTTTAAAAGAAAATACATATAGCCTATAGGCTGCACTTGAATATAAGCTGCAGGTTTTCATGTTGTAACATGAGATATTTACACAGAAAGACAGTAGGGAACTCAGTCTGCTCGCTTTTCCGCTGTTTTGGTTATGCTCCTCTCCTCCATGTGCATCTGTTTACATACGAAGCCGGTGAAAAATCAATAAGTTACATAACGATGTTATGGCGTGTGTTTGTGTCGTCTTAACCGTCATAAACAAAAGATTATGGGTTACGGAGCGCGTTTGTGTTGCGGTGCAGAGAGGAGAGCTGGGACACCGGGGCGTCGCTGGGTGAAGTCCAGCAGCTTCACCCACAAACTCTGCCTCAATTCGCATCATCTGTTTCCATCACAAAAACTCGCATTTCCTTTATTCGATACGCTGACAAATCCACCCCCTCCAAGCGTATAAACTTTTATGCGCATTTACTGCCTTTATTCGAATTTCTGGCGTTTCCATTCAAGTATTTATGTGCATTTTCACAAAATGCGCATAAGAAAAGGTGGATGGAAACCCAACTAATGTTATTGTTAAAACCACTCACAGGTGAAGTGAATGATATCGATCATCTCATTCCAACAGCACCAGTCAAGGCGTGGATGCATTCAACAGGAAGTGCACAGTCAGTTCTCGAAGTTGAGAAGTTGGAAACAGGAAAAAATGTTCAAGTGTATGGTTCAGTGTACTGCATAAAATGTTCAGGAGGAATATTACATGAAGTGCTGAAGATGTTGACCGGGCTTCTGAATTCCCAGAATCTTAATACGATTGAGCATCTGTAGGATGAGCTGCTGATAAGGTCTGAGCCCTGAGGCCCTGAGGATCTGATGCTACCACACAGGACACCCTCAGAGGTCCTGTCAAGTTCATGTGTTGCTAGAAGGGATGCATTTTTTTTTCTTCTTTCAGAGCGATAACTGATGCTTGTTTACTGATTAATAATCAGCTTTTTTTTTTGTTTTGTTTGCTTTTTCGTAGCAACGCAGTCCTTATAGGTGCAGATGTGTACGAGTGGAAGTCTGTACATGTAGACACGCCCCCTTGAGTCAATGACATAAGGAGCTAATTCAAAAAAAATAACCAATAGTATTAATCGGTCAAAGTTCTTGTTACCGGTTAAATGGTTAATCATGTGCATCCCTAGTTGCTAGAGAGCATGAGTTGAACCTACACAATATTAGACAGGTGGTTTCAATGTTGTGGCTGGTGTGAGTGTGGATATGAAATCACTCATAGGAATTGTGGAGCAAACAAAAAAGTGTAAGCAAAGCAAAATGTCTTTGATTTTTATATTCATCAAGGTAGCTGTTATTTACCTTGTTAACAGATTTGCACACTAACAACCAGCTCCACGCATTCATCAGCTTCACCTGGAATATTTTTCTAACAGTGTAGTCCAACACTTCCCAAACCACATCAGTTTAGTGTTGGGCGATTTTGACATTCTCAGATCGTCCCAATCGCCCTCCCTGGAGATCGCCGATAGACCTATCTATCGCCGGGGTACGGGGGGGGGGGGGGGGGGGGGGCGTCGGAAACTCGTATTTTCGCTTTTGAAGTCGTACCAGTTCGATGCTGGTACGAGTTGCGCGCTTCTCTCTCTCTCTCTCTGTCTGTCTGTGTGAGAAAGAGCGCTATGATCAATGAACGGAACGCTATTGCGTTGCCAAAAGCCGAAAAATCTATTCTGGCGGACGTAATTTATTTGTGGCATTAGTGAACACCTCGTCGGGCTGTAACATAGGCTACAGTAACAGCGCTGGCGTCGGCAGCCTAGTCACAGCCACAACAACACCAGCTAAACGTGTTTCCCCAAATTTGAGGCGGAGTGGCCATCCTGTTTACCACAGAGATGTTGTGTGCGGTCATATGACTACCTGGCTCCGTCTGATTGGACGTCGCCAGTAGCTGCATTTGATTGGTGAAACACTGTCATATGACAGAGTGTCTGTTGGAAGCAGCCAGAGAAGCGGCTTCATTAAAACAAAACAAACAGATTGCGCATTGGATCAATAAAAAAGTAGCGAGTATGTGTGTGTGTAAAATCGCCAAGAAAACAAAACATCGCCGATCGTCCTTCCAATCGCCGATAGACGATTGGATCGCCAATCGGCACAACCCTACATCAGTTAGGTTGAGGTCAGGTCATTGTGGAGGTTGGATCATCTGATGCTCCAGTCCAACACGGTCCTTCTTGGTTATACAGCCTTTGGTTTGTCTGGAGGTTTGTTTTGGGCGTTTGTCCTGTTGATGATCCCACTAAGTGAAAATCAGATGGGATAACATGATGCTGCAGGATGTTGTGGTAGTAATGCTGTGGTTAATGTTGAATAAAGCACCCCGATACCATCACCATGCTTCACAGTGGGAACCATACACACAGATACCCTCAGGTCCCCTTTTCTGCATCTCACAGATTAAAAGTATTTATTTCCATTTGTTGTGTTTCCTGCCCTAAGCGACTCTCATCTTAATGGCTTTCCTTAGTTTTGGATGCAGCAATTTCAGCCGTGAAGCACAGACCGACACAGTCACCTCCAGACAGTTGATGTTGAGATTTCTGTTATGTAGGCTCTAATCTGAGGTGCTGTTAATTAGCAATGTCTGAGGCTGGCTTTTCTAATCAATGTATCCTCTGATGACGGACTTTTGCATTTCTTCACTTAGCTGAATCTCTTAACATAATGTGGATCACTGCAATTTTGTGTTATATATTAACACTACCGTGACACGACAGAACTGATGATCAACCTCCAAACCTGACAAATGAATCCATCAGTTAAAAGGATAGTTCAACATTTTGGCAAATTGGCCCTTTGCCATAATCCCTATAGTTTTAGGAGTAGGTTCGTTACTTTTAATTGTTGGCGCAAGCTGTTTTCAGAACGGTGGAGCAGAGCTGTGAGCTGCTCAGAGCCACGCTACGGAGGCTAATGGGATTTCTTCTTCTTCTTCTGCACATTCACCATGCTATGAGATAATAACGGAACGTTATAAGACTGAGTTGTTTTCGAGGCAAATACAGAGACTGCTTGCCGAAAAACTGCCCCTGACAGGAACGCACATCAGCATTTTGCATGAATTTACCTCTAAAACAACTCTGTCTCGTAACGTTCCGTTATTATCTCATAGCGTGGTGAAAGTGCAGGTCACAATTTGTCCACCAGAGCGTTTTGGAGTTGTTGGATTGTGTATTTGATGAGTTTGATGAGGGAAACCAAGAAATCCCATTAGCGTCCATAGCATAGCTCTGAGCAGCTCGTGGCTCTGCTCCACCGTTCTAAAAACAGCTTGCACCGACAATTAAAGGTAATAAACCTACTCCTAAAACTATAGGGATTATGGCAATTGGTCAATTTGCCAAAATGTTGAACTATCCCTTTAAAGCGTCCACATCTCTGCTCATGTTTGGATTAGCCTGATGGTTACAGCGTTGCATGGAGACTACGTGCCTCTTTATACACAGTCTATGTCTTAAACACAAGAAATTCCACTAATTATCTTATGCCAGTGCACAGCTGTTAATTGAAAAGCATTCCAGGTGACTGACAACTTTGTGAAGCAGGTTAAGGTGAAACCAATATTGTGTAAAGCTGTCAGTAAGGTAAATGTGGCTTCTTTGAAGAATGTAAGAAATAATAGCATTTGTTTTTTTAACACTCTTTTTCTCTTTTACTACATAATTCTGTGTGTTCCATAGTTTGATGCCTTCAGTGTTGTTCTATAGGATCAAAATACAGAAAATCCTATAGGTGTAACAGACCTTTTGACTGTGTGTGTGTGTGTGCATAATCTACACATACACATATTTATTCTACTCCTGACTGTGTGTGGAGCACATACACACAGCACAGGCAGCAGAAGGAGCAGCCCAATTATTGCCTGCTGCTAACATGACAGACAGGAATCAGCTACTTGAAAGAGCTGTCAGTGAATCCGGTACGGAGCATAAAAAAAAAAAAAATAATAATAACAAGCCACGGATTCGAGGAGGTCACGATAAGTGTAGGTGTGGTCTGATCCTGATAGGTAGATCAGACGGGAATCAGTGTGTCGACGCAGCACGGAGCACATCACACAGTTCACCGAGAGGCGACAAAACGCCGCTTTATTACTTTGCCTCCTATCAGCGATTTGTGCTCGTTGTTTATTTTTCATTAATTAGTAATTTATGTTTAGCGGATGCTCACGCTGTGTCATAACAATTAGTATTCCTCTGTTCGAGCCTTCCCCAAATGAAGGCGTCTCGCCCTGAATTGTTCGGTCAAGGTTGCATCCACCCCAGATGTCGCAACTGCTCGGAATTAATGTGGATTAACGCGACACGCGCGGAATGCTAATGTTATCTCCATCCTGCCCCGCTGATGGCCAGACAATTTAATTGCTGTGGAAAAAAAAAACGAAGTATAAAAATGTAATCCATAATTTCATATTTATCATAATAGCCTCTGGCAGTGTGAGGGGAGGAAAAAAAAAAAAAAACGGAAACACAGTTTTTCCCGCCCTTTGCCCTCGTTAGAACTCTCCCGGCTGCTCCTGCATCTCCTGATTATGAACAGAGGCTACCTTGGCACGCAACTTCATTAAAATCTATTTAAATCAACTTCAGCGGCAAAGTACTCCTTTTTTACAGCATGTACGAACAGAAGTCTCTGGGAGCATCATTAGAGAGTAGGACTGTGTGTGTGTGTGTGTGAGTGAGTGCGCGCGCATGTGTGTATATGTGTGGTACTTCCTCTAAGTTTGGATAACAAGCTCCTTCACAAGTGTCAACACCCCCAACCAATTGCGTCCGTGTTACTGTAATGTGCCTGACAGGCTGAACGATTGCTTTGCCTCTCGCCTTGATCTAGTTGTTTTGTTCCTGAGTTCAGCAGGCAGTGCTCTCACTACAAAGTGGCCCTGGGTGCCCCGAAGACAGACCCCACCATCTGGGTCCCCGGTAAATACGTCACCCACGGGGGAGAGGCCCTTCAAATGACACTACAGAGCCCCGCTTGCTAAACCTCCCATTAACAGGGAAGCAATCCTCTGAACTTTGCTCAACCCCCTCACACTTTCTCTAAACATGTGTGCCTTTGCCGAAAGTGATGTTTTTTCTTCTTTTTTTTAAAGATGTGATCCGACTCCTTCCCCTTTCCTCTCCGCTTGATGCAGAGCAGCAGCAGCTTCGCTCTCTGGCGGCGCTCATCCGGCCCCGGCCCTGGCGCCATTTTCTTTTTAGAATTAAACTATATATTAAAAAAATGAATTAAACTAAAGTCACAGCACTTTAATATCCAACCGACCGACCGTGATCGGCGCGCGTCGTTCTGCACCTCTCTCTGACTGTGACCTATCTAAAATTGACACGAGGCAATCACATCTGTCATTTACCGAGCTCCAAGACTGGAGGTGTTTTTTTTTTTTTTTTGAGCAGCGAAAAAATTCAAAGCACATTGACGCTATTTTCAGACACGACCGCTTCAGAGTGATGTGTTCCTTTGATGGAAACTGTCTTTGACCGAGGCAAAATAGTGGCATGCAAAAAGAATATTAACCAAACAGCCAAGAGTTTATTTTTTGTTGTTTGGCCAACTCGCAGAATTAATGTTAATTAACTACAGCTGAGTTGCCAGCTGCCATTACAGTCGGCCTGAATGTTTCATCTCCTGCGACTTGTTAAGACGCAGCTTATTATGGAAATTTATAATTAAAATCTCAGCTCTTTAGGTTTGAAACTGCAGAATGTCAAATCATGATTGTGGATTTAAAATGTGTGCCATTTTTAATGTTTTATTATATCTATTTTTTTTTTTTTATGAATTTTATTTCTTCTGTCAGATCTCTGCTGGTCCATTTGGAGAATGGCTACTTCGGCCGAGGGTTGGACCAGTTCTGTCCGCACCTGCATCTCTACAACACGTACGCCGACAACATCTACAATTCCACCAAAGTGCTGCGGGTAAGAACACGCCGCCCGTCGCTCGTCCACGTTGCACGTTCCCGCCGCACTCATGAGAATTTCAAAAGATGTGTGTAACATTAAATTTGAGTAGATTTTAATAACCCCCCTCCCCCAGCCCCTGTGGGGAAATTGGCCCATGTATTCCTCAGGTACTGGAGTTAATACACATGCAAATGTATATGTGGTTATTGGATTCTTTGCAGACACAATCAATTCCCTCGCTGTCAGTGATGCTGCTAATGCCATGGCAACCTATTCATATAGAGTGGCTTCAGGAAGTATTCAATCCCATTCACTTTTTTTGCACAAGTAATTGCACTGTAAATTGGTAAAATTCAATTGTTGCCAAATCTTCTACACTTAATGATATATAATCACAAAGGGAACCTACGTTTTGGATGTTTTGCAGATTTATTAAAACTCAAAACTGAAATCTCTCATTCACAAAAGTATTCAGACTCTTAATTGAATACTTTGTGGAAGCGCCTCTGGCAGCAATTACGGCTTCACTTCTTCTTGAGTAAGTCTTTACGAGCTTCACACAGCAGTTGTAGAGCTCTGTTCCCCCTCGCTTCCAGTCTTTACGGTCAGATGGAAAAATGACCATATTTCCCAATTAATGATTTTGATTTCTTAAAATGTCACGTCCTTGGTTTGTGGACTGGCATGCTGGGAGCAGCAGAGATGTCCTCTTGTTGACTTTACATCAAAGTTGCAAAGACAATGTTGTAAATGTAGCCTTAATTAAGAATAAGGACCACTAATTACATTAGTGGTGGACTAAAGTTTTGTATAATTGCACTGATCTACCTTCAGAGTGACAAGAGAGAAACATGTTTACTTCATCCAAACGATGGAAACCTGTGTGTTTCTGCTGTCAGTTCACAAATCAAATGAAATCTTAAACATGAGTCAGCAAAATGTAGCGAGGACTAATAATTCAGTATTTTTAATCAACTTTCAGCGCAATCATATTGAGATAATGTGTTTTTATTACAGACAAAAGCTTCTGTGATACATCTATGACTTTGTTTCATATGATGTGTAACAATGTGTAACAATTGAACTGAACATCAGTTTATTGGTTTTATATATGATTTTTTCATACATATGTTTACATTTATGATATACTTTGGAAAACAGTATCATGATGATAACTAATCACCAACTGCAAAAGATCCAGGACTAACAATGTGATGATCCATGTCTGGACACGTCCTGTCTGTAGGTCTCAGCCCCAAAGCCCATTAGTTTGTATATTGTATGTATGTAAAAAAAATAATAATCTTTTTTAATCAGAGTAATTTCCTGAAACAGCAGGTCACTGTAGTTTATAGCGAATGTTATTCAGAATTTGGCGCTGCAGTGAATCATTTGGAGCAGCAGGACGGTGCGACATGAGGGATTAAGTCAAAGTGAACTACAGTGTGTGGTAATGAAGGAACATGTCGCCCAGTGCAACAATGTGGCTCATTGATGTGTTTTTTAATAGTTTTTGGACATCAGGGGAGCCCCGCGGTCCAGAGAAATGAGATGGAACAGGGTTTGGACACACAGCGCCTGTTAGAAAGACACAGTCACTGTTGTTTTTGGTCTGCACATGGGGTCTGTGGACAATAAGAAATATAGAATATTACCGGATTAACTTAATGCTTATTGCGTATTATTATAGAAAAGAAGGAGAGTGAATCTTTATATATACAGGTGCATCTCAATAAGTGAGAATATCATGGAGGTCAGCAGTCTTCCCTATGATAGTGGAGCCTACTGGACCAGACTAAAGCCTGGTTTATGCTTCTGCGTCAGCTCCACGCCGCAACATGCCGTCGTTGCACCTTTCGAAGTTCTGTGTCGAGGGAGCAGGTTGCTATGTAATTCACCGCCACAACGGTAGGGGGTAGCGGACCAATCACTGCTCTCGTGGTCTGTGTCGCCTCAATGCGTAGTTACAGTTTTTTGGAGGTGCGCTGCAAATTGGCCCATTGCCATAATCCCTATGGTTTTAGGAGTAGGTTCGTTACTTTAACAGTAATTGTTGGTGCAAGCTATTTTTAGGCGGAACAGAGCCGCAAGCTGCTTGTTCCTGTCGCAGGCAGTTTTTCATCAAGCAGTCTCTGCATTTGCCTCTAAAACAACTCAGTCTCGTAACATTGTGTTATTATCTCATAGCGTGGTGAATGTGCAGGTAACAACTTGTCCACCAGAGCGTTTTGGAGTTGTTAGATTGTGTATATGATGAGTTTGATGAGGGAAACCAAGAAATCCCATTAGCCTAGCTCTGAGCAGCTCACGGCTCTGCTCTGCCGTTCTTAAAATAGCTTGCACCGACAATTAAAGGTAACAAACCTACTGCTATGACTTTAGGGATTATGGCCATGGGCCAATTTGCCAAAATGTTGAACTATCCCTTTAAATGAAAGCCATAATCATTACAATTAAAATAAATAAAGACATGAAATATCTCAGTCCATGTGTAATGAATGAGTTTCACAATTTGAATTGAACCACTGAAGTAACTTAATTTTCCATGATATTCTCATTTAGTTTTAGATGCACCTACCTGTTGTGTGTGGCTGTGGTTCTAAATAATGACCAGAGTTATCATGGTTATTGTACCTCTTGCTGATAATTGAGGCTGCAAAGGTAAATCAACATGCAGAGCTGTAAAATGTGAAGTTCTACAACACTAAATCCACACGGTCCGGTCTCTACGGTCTCCAGTTTACACCCTCACTCTGTCCCTGCTCTGCCTCCACCTAATCACTGATTCCTCTCACATTGTGCCCATCATCAACTGACTCACCACCTGTCTGTTTACTATGTCCAAAACTCTACCTGCCACAGGCATAATGACCAGCTAAACAGCTGTATGTGAGCAGCACACACACATACAGTGGACACACACACACACACATACCACAGCTGGCATCTAAAGTCAAGTGGCATACACTGATGTTTTTCAAAGCTGTGAAATAGCGCAGAGCTCTCCTCAGGTCTATTTAAATACAGCAGCGATGTTTATTTTGATGATTGACGTGAATGACAAGACGAGGCGTTTTGTCATCCAAATGTTGACACACACTCGAGCCGACGCGATGTGGAAATTCACGTTTAATGACATCCACAGGCTGCCAGCCCTGCCTCCTCCTCCCCGTGCCTCAGCTGGCAATGCAGCGGACTGACAACTACAGGGTTTCTGGGATTGTCAGGTGGAGTCTGCAGCTAGAAGTGACATGAGATGTATATATGTGTGAGAAGATATCTATGAAATATAGACACACTATGCACTTGAAAATTAGATTTTATTAAGATCCCCATTAGCTGCTACACCTGCTAGCTGCTACTCTTCCTGGGGTCCATTAAAAAGCCACATAAAGTAATCAAACATACATGAAATTAAACTAAACTTCCAAATAATATGAAAAGCTGCATGGTACCCATAACAACAAAATAATTATAATAATAATAATAAAAATCAAACAATAACAGATCAATACAACAATAACATACCAATAACAACAATGACAAAATCAGTTATAACAAGACATAAACTTTAAAGTAACCCTGGACAGACCGGAAATCAAAGCAGACTTAAAATAATCTATGCTGTCTGCCTGTCGAGGCATTGTCTTTCAAGATATTTTTTAAAAAGTAAATGGACATTAAAGGTGAACCTTGCTACAAAAATTCATGAATGAATGAATAGAATAAAAAGCATTACTAAGTCTTACAGGAGTTCTTTATATATGTGTTTGGAAGATATCACAGACTGTAAATGGTTTTCTGTGTCTCGTGTGCAGAGCATGTTTAAGATCTTCCCACAGACTTAGTGATGTTCAGAAGACTGAGGGCCGTTCCCACAGCTTCACCTTGTCTTTCTTGAAACATTCTTGAGTTATTCTTTGGCTCCTTGTCCCGCTGTAGAAACCAGTCTGACTTAATTTAGCATGTGCTAATGAGAGATTTCTTCTTACAACATAACTCCCCAAGTGCTCAACACTGCAGGAAGACTTGTTACATCTCACAAAACGTTGCCTTGCACAAGCCCAAAGCTGTGTCTTGTTTAATGTGCCTGAGAATAATGTCACAATGTCTTGTGTTATGTTCTTAGATCCAGCTGAAGAAAAACAAGGCCTTCAGACGCTTTAAGAAGCTACAGGAAACACGCCCGGAGTTCAACGACCAAAGGCTGGAGGACTTACTGCAGCTTCCCATCCTGCGGATTGATCAGTAAGCCTGTCTGCTGCCTACTGTGTGTAGATGAAGAAAGGCTACATTATGAAATGTAATTTTTTCTCAAGTGCACTGTGGAGTTGAGTCGATTAACAGTGACACAGGGCTGAAATTCCATCTGCCTTAAAAGTTTATCATGAAAGAAGTTCATTTTAAATAACAATATCCAATCCTTTTTTTTTTTCTTCACAAGAATCAAAGTCTGTATTATATTCAGCCAGATGTTACATTAGAGCAGTGGTTCCCAACCTTTTTTGGCTCGTGACCACATTTTCACATCACAAATTTCTGGCGACCCCCGATCACGTGCAGTCGTGATCGCGGCCGTCAATCATGCGTCAGCTCAGATATTTTTATATGCTGCATTTTATTTGAACTCGATTTATATTTGAGAAAGTGAAAATATAGAATACAGTTGTTTAAAGCAGAAGTAAGCGATCCGGTCGTTTTGGCTAACTTCTTGTCAGCCGATGGAGTTAGCAGTCCCCGTCCTCGTCCCTACATCACCACATTCACGCGCATCCCTTGGCTGCACACACAGAGAGGACCGCCCCTTTATGCTGTTCTCTCTCCTCATTGGATAAAGGTTGTACGATACAAGGAAAGTTTTTTCCTCGGCTCAGAGCAGAGCAGAGTGACTGACAGACCCGTGTTTCAGTCCAAACACTCTATATAAGTGATTGCTGTCGGAAGATAGAACTATTTAAGACTTATATTAACACAAATATATCACTTACTTCTGCTTTAAGATTGTGTGTGGTGTTTTTAATCATAATTTTAAAAAGAATAATAATTAGTTAAAAGAATATTTTTATCAGTATTTGTTTTTATTAATTACGAGCATCATTTTTTATTAATTAAAAAAAAATAATGCATTTTTTAAATTAATTAATTAAAAACACGGCATTAGATTCTCTTGTTGTCCATCATTATGATGAATAAGGTCTTTCATGATCTATCATTACCTGTAATTTTAATTTTCCGAAAAGATTACACATTCATCAGATACCGGAGTGGAAAGACGAGCAGAGACTCGGACCGTGTGGTCAGTTTTCACACCGACACCACAGGAAGCAGGTGAATTAGTTGAATTTTCTCCCAAAGTGACAGCGCCGCAGTCATCAGGCCCTAACTAGGAGAATATGAGCTATAGCGTGTTACAGACTTCATTAAAAATGTGCGCAAACCACTGACAAGGAGTTGAGTTGAACCCAGTTGACTTGTCTTCAAATGGACGTTCCTTCACATCCTGCTCACTTCGCGATCAGAGCATCACGACGGTACAATTACTGGATAAATCCAGTGGAAATGGATGATACATTTTATGAATGTTTACTTATTGTTTACTACCTAATAAAGCTCATTTACTAATTAAAGGCTTCTGTTTGTGAAGCTATCTGTGAAATTCCACACGCCCTTCTCCCTTGTTCTCTCCGTCACCTTCCAGTCCTTGTCATTTTTCCTTCCAACACCACTCAGAGCCTCGCAGGCATCCTCCCCCAAAAAAAAAAAAAACACAAGGAAGAGGAAGAGAACATGATGTGTGCAAGTCTTCATTTGACAACCAGAAAATATTTCCAGTACATCTTCAGCCGTCTGTACGTACTGTAACTGATGCTTCAAGTTGTATCGGATCCTCGTGCACACCTCAGCGTTGTGTTGCCGTTCCACTGTCGAGAGCACCGCCGCCGACGGGTCACGGATTTCATGCTCGAGTTCTGTTTCCGCTGTTAAGTTGTTTTCTTTTCATCAGTCGCCCGCTACAATGTATATAGTCTCCCTGACAGATGTAATTATTATTATTTGATGTAGCGCCTATGCCGTTGCTCAGACTGTCCAGAAACTGTCAAAATCCCTTTGGTGAGACACTAGTTTTTGTTAGCTGTAATTTCATGCGGTCTTGATCTCGCTTGTTAATTAGTGGAACAAGGAGGAGAAATGGGCTGAAACGTACTCTTCCAATGCAGCAGATATCATGACACTGGTTTATCAAGCTGCTTGCTTGTATCTTAATTAGGGCCCCGCTCATCTTCTCATCTCTCCGCATCTTCGGCGGAGCACTCCAAATGTTTCCATCCATCCATCATTGCGAGGGAGAAGTTGCCTGTGAGACGAGATGACTCTTTTGCCTTCACATCTGAGGCGCTTTACCGTATATCTCATTTATGTTCACTTTCTCCCCGTACAACAAAAAGAGCAGTTTCCCCCTTGATTTTTTTCTCCCTGTTCCCACGCTTCTGGGATAAGGCAGATCTCCTCAGCGCAGCTTTTCCAAGCCATGGAAAAATGATTGTGATGCACTAATTCACCCTTTTCTGCTTCTGATGGGATACCTCCACAAATCTCCAAGACAGAACACCAGTCTGATATCAGTGCTGTCTTTTTCAAAAATGTAAACTTTGTATGGCTTATTGTGGGAATCTCAAGGGAAGGGCAGGGATTAAGTAAGCTTGCATGTATGTCGACATAACATACAGGGATAAATCTTCCAAATACGAGCAAAATGGCAAGACCCAAAGACAAATGATGATGAGCTTTTTTCTTATTTTCCTTTTAATGACCACAGGCGCAACCGGGCTCAGCTGGGTGCAACATGGAAGAGAGAGGCCGAATGTACAGTCAGAGAGCTGAATACAGAATCAGCAGGTGGAGTCGGGTTGAGCTTCTGTAATTACACGAGCTCCTCTCATCCTCCTTTTTAAAAGCAGAAACAGAGAGAAGGAACATATGCTGTCAATAGTAGAATTAACAGGCAGCTGATGCATGTTGGTGCAGCAGCAGCTGGAATATCAGCAGGGCTGGTTATAGTTGTGCAAACAATTAGGTCACAGACAATTTAATTTAAACAGCGGTTCTTCTCCCTCATATGAAAACGCTCATTTATAATAAGCACAATAAACATTAACAAGTGCACTCGCAAAATGTCAGCTTTTATTTATCCAAAGGGAGAAAATGAAACCGCCCAGCACCAAGTGTCTTTGCTAGGTTCAGACAGATGTCATTTTCCAGCCAGGCACCCATGTTTCTTAAACGGCAAATGCCCAAGGGGTGCGTTGGTCTCCAAATTAAATGTGGTGAGGTGCATCGCTATCTTGAGGCAACAGAAAGGGGTTGACAAGCAAGAAATCTGGCCTGAAATCAATGTCACAGTATTTCAGTTGGTTTAAGGGTGTTAAAGATAGCAATACATTTACGGGCGCCCAATGTGCTGAACTGAAAACACATGCAGAAGTCTCAGTCCAACCCAGAGTCAGTAGCCTACTGGTCTGGCTTTATTGACATGGAGACCTAGGGTTCAGCTGGACTCATAATAGGCTTTTCTTTTTCTCAGTGTTGTTAGTAACTTGAAGGCAACATAATGTTACACATCTGTTTTCAGTAGGTACAGTGCAGGGTTTCCGGTACATGCCCGCCACGACTAAATTATTCCCACCACTGCTTCAGTATTGGGGCAGACGTACAATAATAGTCTACCAGTTACTTTGCACCCTTTTCCACTACACAGTTACAGCTCTACTCGGCTCGACTCAGTTTAGGTCCGTTTCCATCACAACTGAGTTCTTCATAGTATCTCCACAGTGTGGGCGGGGTCGTCATGTCATGGCGGCTACGGCGTCGTCGTCTCGCTCTCTTTTTTCTCTCCTCGTCAGCTTCAAACTCGTCTGCACCTCCATTGCGGACCACAGCGTTGTTTTCCACACAGCAGACATTTAACTTGTGTAAAAGAATAACAAATGTCTCACTAAGCTACAGAGCCGTGGTCGCTGTTGCCGGTGTGTTTTTTAAATTAGCGGGTTTGATTCTCGTGTCGGACGTCACGTTCGAGTGCATCATGTGTAAAAGCCAAAAAATAAATAAATAAAAAAGGCCATAAGAAAAAAAACCCTAAGGTGTCTCAGTCCGACAATGTTGAAGATGTTATTTTATAATAAAGAAATAAATTGTAGTTTAACACCACGTAGCCTACCCCTTTTGTCGGTACGCAATAATGTTGCAATTAAAAAAAAATCCTAGCGGAAACACTGCGGTGGGCATGATAAGGTTAGCTAACTTGTCGTTAGCGTTATTATGAATCGCAATGGCGAATATTGCTATCATTAGCATTAGCATAGTAGTCGATTGTGGCTTTCTTTTTAAAAAATATGTGTTTTATTTTCTTATGCGCTTCAGCTGTGCTTCCTGTGTGTTGATTGGTCTCTTTCACCAGGCTACCTTGCTGATTTAGAACATCATGTGAGGTGGATGTGGGGATGGTCTGATATGCTGGTGGTGGTAGTGCAACATCTTGCAGCAAAGGTTTTTGAATACCGTGGTATTTAAGGTAAAATAGACCCAGAATTAAAACCAAACTCGCTGCACTTGTATATCGCATCTGTTCGATATCATCTTTTGTTGCCACCAGCATTTCGTCCTCATGGAGCTACAGCTGATAAATACATTTAAAAGCACAATGAAACATGGAGTAGGACTCCAACATTTGCTTTGTCACACAGTGATATTTCCAGCTCCACTGGATTAAAATGGTGGCTCTGCACTTTAGTCGCTTGTTGCCATGGTGACTTATAGGTAGTCAATAGTTGTTGGCTGTTTTTTTGTTTTTTTTTCATTCATTCATCACGCACAAACTCAGAACAAACACACTGAGTCGACTGAACCAAACACCGGTCAGCTGATCTAGAAGAAAATCCGGCGTTTCCCCACCTCGGGGGTTTCGTCTTAATAACCGACCAGCGGGGAAATCAACGCAACTTCCATCTCGTACGCTGTCGTATTTGACTCTGACACATAATCAGTCGGCCTCGCTCTTTCCAACTCGACCCCCCACCCCCTCCTTTTCTCTCTCCCTCCGCGTCACACCCATCATCATCATCGATTCATCTGTTCACCAGGAGACTCGAGGGATGTGTCTAATTGTATGATGATTTTAAAGTGCGTGGCTAGATAATCATCCGCGGCTGGTGCCTTTACCTTGCTCCGGCGCCGTGGCTGGGAATAGCGGGGAAATTGTTGTCACTTATCGCCATTCAAGGATGATGGATGGCGAGCGCGGCCTGGAGTGTGGATACTTATGTTGCTGCCGGGGGAGGAATAAAATCATTGCCTTTATTAAGTGGCATTCACTAGAGCCGGCTGGATTGGCGTCCTCCCCACTGAGCCCACCATTATGACAGTGATGGGGTCTTGAGTTGATTGTGGCAGTGAATAGCAACCTTCGCCGCCTGTATTGGCCATGTCTGTGTCAATAATAGAGATGAAGCTCTCATAGAGGTGCCAGCAATTGGAGGCCTTGGGATATATCTGCTCTAAGCTGAGCACCATTTAGTATAACAAGGGAACGGCCCGGCGGGGGGATACTGTAGAGAGTTAGCATGCTATATGTAAAGGCCGTACATCTCCAGAGGTCTCTGGGTCATTGTCATACTTTTCAAACAGTTACAAGTATGCGGCCGCGTGCTGCACTGACCGTGATTGATTTTGTCTTTAATTTGTGATAGTTGGATTTTCAAATTAAGTGCTTTTATGCGCTCATGGTAGCTCCATTGTCTCCGTCAGCCGAACACAACGCGGTTCTCCAACACAAGGTCGGAGTTTTGATTAATTTCTTTGAAAAAAAGAAGAAAAAAAAGGGGACTCTTTCTTAAATGTCTCCTCTCTGTGGTCTACAGGTATTGAGTTGTAGTTCAGGTTAATAATTTGCGTGGCATTGTCTGTCTGCCAACCCGGCGGTTCATTGCCAGGTTTGAAGTGAGACTTACAGTGAGACAAAGCGCCTCAATTATGGCGTGCGACTGTTTTGTGGTGAATCATTAGTTAATTCCATTGACCCAGAAGAAATTTTTATAGCCGAGAGGACGAGTTCAAGATTGTGATTATTGAATGTGAACATTATTGAATCAGTAATTGTCAGAGGTACCTGTGTGGATGAATTAATGCATTAAATGTTTTTGGTAAGAGGTGGATTCACTCATCATGAAAACAATATATTTTTTAATTTAGACACTTTAAAAGATTAGGCTCCATTCAGCTCTCGTAAAGTGCACTAGAGACCCTCTCCTGTACAGACGGGCCTGAGACGACTTGTTGGCACAATAATGAGTCAAACAATTTAATCAAATGGCTCTTTCAGACTTCCCAGATGTACTTGGTGCATCGTGCCCAAGTCTGTCTCCTTGAAATTTCAGCGGAACTGTAAAAGCAGATGTATTCTGTAGGAAATTGAATGTAGATGACTGACGCCTTCGCTTGATGCTACAGGTCTCTACATCTGAGTCTTTTACATTTTTTTTTACTCTTCCAGTTTACCTGACTGACCTGATATATGCCCCACACAAGGACATCAGAGCAATACACACCTCATTCTATATATGATGTAACATTACTTTGAATATGAACTGTAAATACTCAAATGTAAATAGTGTAAATGCTCATTCAGTTTCTTAAACCTCTTATTGTCTATTATTGTATTTTATATATGTAATCAAACCAACGTGTCCAATATTAATTAACTGCATTTAGGCCCCTTCAATTAATTTCAACTGGATTATGTTTTCATGCGACGTGGATTTAGTTTTAATTGAAGTATTTGCCAAGTCACACATACATTCATGCTGAACGTGGCAGTTAAATGTTTCAGGCGACATGTTTGTTTTCCCCACGAATATCTGTCCTTGCAGAATAACGTCCAGAGACCACAGCATTATTCAAACTTTTTTTGTATTCAATTCAATCCAAGTTTACTATATACATGTATCTCAGAGCATTTTTCATAACCATGTCCCATAATATTATTTATAGAGACCCAACATTCCTACATGAGCATCAATGGTAAGGAAAAGCTTTCAGCTGCAACCAGAGTTCATGGACAATCAGAGAGACAGATGAGGAGCAGGAAGAAGGAGATAGACTCAATGATACCTCATGAAGATGCATCATAATAATGATGATAGCAATAGCCGTAATAAAGACAATGATGAGGCAGGTAGTATGACTAATAATGAGACTAATAATAATAATATTGTAGCAGTGGGTGTGGAGCAGGATTACGGGGGCACTAGGTGGTCCACAGTCACAGATCCAGACTCTACAGCTCCTGAGGTAGAAATACCAGCAGAGAGCATCAGGAGAGAGAGACAGACAAGAAATCATCAAACTATGAGAGAGAGAAGCCATGTTAGGAACATGTATTAATGGGATATGAATCAGTACAGATGGAGAGGGGAGTGGAAGAGAGAGGAGCTCAGTGCATCATGGGAAAGCCCCTTGGCAGTCTAGGCCTCCAGTGCCATCAGTAAGGAGTGGTTCAAGACGAACCAAAGCCGGGCCTAACAATGAGCTCCACCAGCTTTACTCTTAACCATGGAGTGGGCATCTGCCTCCCACACCCACAGGGGAAGATGTTTCCACAGCTCAAGGCTCCACAGTGAAGTCTGCATCAGCTGCTGAGCTGTTTTCCTCTATTGTTCCATGTACAATGACGCCATAAACAATTTAAATTGAATAAAAAAAGACAGAAAACATTGAGGAAATTTTGTTTTCGGAAAAAAAATTGTTTATCTTGAGTAATTTCAGTTTGTTTTTTTGTTTAGCAGCAGCAACACGTTATATAAAACATAAAATATGATAAACATAATCATATAAATTAGACAGTTAGGTTATAAACCCCTCCCTTCAGCAGTCATATACTTGTTTCCCTACAATATTACTCTCTGAAAATTGCCTAATTGCACTTTCACACATTTACAGGCCACTTCATGGTGTCCATTTGCCCGTGGATGGACCCAAATAGGTTACACGAGTCATTCCAGTCATCCACACTTGAAAGAAAGGAGAACTTTGTTTGTTGTATTTGGCTGAACAACACAATAAAATTAAGAAACTGAGAAATAAATATGAAAAAAATACATGAATACGAGGGTAGGCATAGAAACCTATGTCACATGGTCCCATGCGGGCCCCTTGAAGATGATTTGGCCTCATGATGCCTAATGGAGCGGCACACAGAAACAAAAGCCGCTGTCCTTCTGGAGTTTGAAGTGTTTTTCGAACGTCCACGTTTACAGAGTTCCTTTAATCACCCTTTTGGAGAGAGATAAGGCGCTCTTCACAGTCCCTCCATATTACATATTAATTGCTTAAGTTTGGACAGTGTAGTATCTCTCGTCCTTCTGTATTTACCACAAGTGTGCATTCCTTTGCTTTTAAGCTTTTAAGTTGAGTAATTACCCACAAGCCCATGCCATGTTCACTAACCCATGCAGAAGCCTGCCAGCGCCTCTTGTCTCTTAATTACAAATTTGAATCCTTAATGCATGTATGGGTAGCAAAATAATTAGACAGATATTTCCTCCATCGCTTTTTTCTTTACCGACGTGTGTGCAAATGCCCAAATGACCCGACGTGTCTGACAGGAGAGAGAGAAAGAGAGAGAAAAGCCCCGCATATCATCTGCATATTACAAAGGAATTAGCTGCAGCGCGGAGCGGTGGTGGTGGCGGTGGCGGGCGCATCCCCTCAGCCAGCGCACAGCCACACGCTTTCTAAAAGCTGCATTCTTCATTAGAATATCTGAACTGTTATAAATATGGCTCAGATTACGTTATTGTCTCATTACCCGTTCTTTGCTTTGCCGCTAATGAGCGGGACAGGACAGCTAAATGAGAGAGTTCCGTTTACATTATTTGAAATGTGCCGTAATAATGATCATCGTTGAGTGTTGCTTTTCTGTTGCGCGGCTGCTTTAATTAGATTTTTTCCTCTCCGCTCCCTAACAAGGAAAAAAATAAAGGGAGAGGGGGGGCATTGCTAATAATACCTGTAATGTATTTGTTATTACAAGATGAGACAAGATGAGAAAGAAGGGAAATTATTTCTCTTTCTAAGTGTCTCTTAATTGAAGGCGGCATAATTGGAGCTTGTTTTGGCTTCCGTTTCATTTCTAATGAGTAGTCGACAATGCCTTCCTCCTCTGCCACCCACAGACCCACTGCTGTGCGAACAAATTCACGGTAGTGCAGCGCACACTTGACCAGATTATTTACAACACAAACTTTTACACCACACTTCTTTTCTACCACACTGACGCTGCACAACTGACTAAAAAGACGCTGGTAGTAGAACCCACTCTGTTGTCATCCAGCTGACAGCCCGAGCGCGATGAGATCCACAACTTTGATTCTTCTGCTTGTGCGTTAATCTGATATTATCATGTCACATGTGATGGATGTTCACATGAGCTGAGTGTGGGCTGACTTCTCTGCAGGTGGTCTGAACTAGAGCTGTGCCGAGTCGACGCTGTGAATGATGTATTATCATAATTAAAGAGAAACATTGCGGAAACAATTAGCAATATAATATTCTTAGTATTTATTCTTATGAAAATATCTATTTCGTTGCTAAGAAAAGCATAGACTTCCATCTACTTTAACAGTACATATGTATCACTAATCGGAGCTTTGAGTCAGCAATTATCATCAGTAATTGATTATTATCATGATCAGTTAATCAGTTTTGCCATTTTTCAAGAAATCATTCCAAATATTTGCTGGTTAAAACTCAAATGTGATTGTTTGATGTTTTTTTTTATCATATATGATTGTAAAGTGAACATTCTGGCTTTTGGGTGAAATAAACCAAGCAGTTTAAAGAGGAACTATGCAGGATTTTTACCTTAATTAAACAGCTTCTACAGGGAGAATGGAGGCTATCTGCTTTCCACCTAGCGTCTCTTGGCCAAAAACGACCTTGCAACATCAGCGCCTCCGACCCGGTGCCCTGTAACCCATAATCTCTTGTTAATGACAGATAAGACTACAAAAATATACACTTCGTAACATTGTAATAAACAACGTTATCCACCGCTCCATGGATTGATTTCTCATTGGCCGGGAGGAGGGTTAGCAAAACAGAGGAAAAGCGACTGGACTTGCATAGCTCCCCTTTAAATCCATCATCTAGGGCTTTGGGATATCGAAGTGGTCACATTTAACTGTTCTCTGACATTTTATATTAGAAGGTGAGCAATCAGTTAATTGAGAAAATAATCATTACTGTTGCAGCCCTTAAATACAATGATAAAAAGGTTGTCAATTCCCATTTAGGTGACATAATAAAGTTGTAAGAATCCTGTTGAGCAAACAAGTTTGTCAGTGCAGCTTTAAGAACCACAATGGTGTTTTTTGACACTCGCTACACACAGTACACTACATACAGACACCATCACACCACACAGTTGTCACCCCGACACATCTCGTCCCACTCGTGCCACCAAATGGACGAGTGGCGGCGGTGTACAGTCTGCTAGCTCGTCACTAATGGCCTCTCTCACTGGCACCGCTGTGTCTCTCAAACAAGCCCAGACTGCACAAACAGAGGGCTGCGAAGACAGAGACAGACACTGGAAATCAATGTCAATTGTCAATGCACTTCAAGGTCACATTATCCCAGTGAAAAGGATAAAGATTTCTGAGGAGGCTAATGCTTCACAACTGTTACTTTAGATGAGACTAAAATTGGCACAATAAGTTCCTTCATTGCACTTCAAGCAGATTGCGTTTTAGTTTTTTTTTTGAGAGAGATTCATTCACATGCCACTTAACTAGAGGAGCCATGCAGGCAGCTATGGGCACTTGTCTTTACCCCCGTCCAAACTCCAACTTCTCACAGAAAACTGTTTTGTACGGGGCCACAAGTTCATGGAATCAGCTTCCAAGGGATATTCAAACCACCAGAGAAAAGAACTGTTTTAAGAGACATGGAACATACTTGCAGTGATCTGTGTTATTTTAAATGAAATTTTTGTATGGTTGTTTTTAGTTTTTTTCCAGGGATGTCTGATATTGAAATATTTGCCGATATCCGATATGCTGGTGCTGTCCACCACTTAATTTCCGATTCTGATAACAACCGATAGGCTTTTTCCCCCCAAAAAATAGTTTTATGTCACATCACATGTCTCCTTTCGGGAATGAACACATTACGCCTACTGTATGTGACGGTCCACTGGTGCTTATTTTGCTATGAAATCCAAGCATTATGTTATCTGGTTTTCATTATCAGCAGAAAAACAACGATATAAATATATATAAATAACGATATGGACAGATATTACATTAAAGGTACATTGTGTAGGAATTACTCCCATCTAGCGTTGCGGTTGTATATCGCAAGCAACTCAATCATATTTTTCATGCTGCGTTCACGTGAAATTGGGCAGACGGCAGACGGACGACAGCCGCTGCACGTAACGGCATAAACAAGCCTCTATGTAAACAAGTGGTCCGTCAGCACGAGGCAAAACAATACACGTGACAATATGTTGTCATGGCGATGTCGTATTGTTTACCTGACCCACGTTTTACCGGCTTTCTCTGGACTTCTGTGACTAAAAAGACATCTGGTTTGTTAGCGACGGCCGTCTGCCCGACTGCAGGTGAATGCAGCATCAGTGTAACGCTCCATTCCTCCTCAGTGCGTTACCGCGGTGACTTTTCACAGACGCCACCTCGACCTGAGCCGACAGCTCCGGTGTCTCTGCTGAGTTTCCGTGGTTTCCTACCGTCAAATTCAGAGCTTACCGGAACACTTCAGTTTGTTGATGGGGGTGATTACTGATTAATGAAAAACAGACTTTTGAACCAAATAATTGATTTTCGTGAATAGATAACAGGAGAAGTTACACAATGTCCCTTTAATGGTTCGCCTTGGTTCGTTCGTCTGTTATAACCTCTGGATGGAGTCGGAGTCAATGTTTCATTTGTTTTCTGCCAAGCGAATGTGTCTGAGGATTCAAGTAAAACCAGTGCAGATCCTCATCTCCTGATCTTACAGCTGTATCCGTCAGAGGTTGTCACCATCAACTCCGCTTCAAAGCAAAACCTGCTCTCTCCATCTGTATCATTCAGGAGCTTCAATCACACACTGTGTGTTTATATTTTCCTTCCGGCCTGTTGGATTCCTCCGAGCTGCATTTTGTTGGATGTTTTCCTGCGAGGTTCAGTCTGCAGTGACAGGACAAAGAAAACGCTGTTAACAGAAATGAAAAGTCGCTTTATTTACTTTTACCAAATTTTTAAAGTTTAACCTCCGTCTTTCTTTCTCACAGATATTCTTTTAGCAAACAGTGACTGTGTTTATTTCTCTCTTTTCTCACAGGTATAAGCATTTCCTACAAGACATGACTGCCAACACAAGTCCAGACAACCCAGAGTTCCAGCAGCTTTCAAGTAAGTTTCTTCTCTGATTATGCTGCAGCTCCGATAATCACACACAACTTTCAGATTCTTCCTGAGCGCTCTTATTGTGGAGGGATGAGTCTGGAGCTCGCACGTGCACATTTGCGCACGTGCGAGCTCCGAGGTTGATGTTGTCACCCCCCTCCACTCTAGTCAGGATCATCGAGGTCCTTCAGTAGCAACTTAACAAGTGTGTGTGTTAGTTTGTGTGTGTGTGTGTGATGATGTGCTTTGCATCACTAGTCGCAAAGATTTCTGGCTCGCTCACAGAGGAATTCCTCCAACTTGTAACAAGCGGTTTGGAGCACAGGAGAGTTAGGCAAGGCTGTACAATTTAGAATAAAGGCCAGTCCTCCGACGGCAGGAAAACAAACAAGCAAAAAAAAAAGAAAAGAAGAAAGAAAAGAAAAGGAAAAAAAAACAACCTGTGAAGACTTTCATCGCACCAGTCAGACTCATAGTGAAAGACAGCTCTCATTATCTTCATTTGAGGAACAAAGGAAAGTGCTCCTTTTGCCTCTCATTCCTCATTTGTTATTATTGTCACAGCAGCGCTTGGCTAGTAGAGAAATGAAAGCGAGGCAAAGCTCGGTATGCGTGTAAGTTGGAGTTTGATGTGGATTTTGACATAATTAATTGGGAGCGGATCAGAGGATATTAAGCGGGAGCTATATTAATAAATAAAATCTCGAACATCAACACGAATCCCGATAATGACTAATTTCAATCGTCAAATAAACAGCAAATCTGACTCAAGTGCGGATGTACACAAGGAATTATTTATGTGTATCAATTAAAATCTCATTGCTGGTGTGCTGCCTTTGCTTACAAATTAAAACAGCCCCTGACTCTAAGATGAAGGTACATATCTAAATGTGCTCCACCATCGCCTCTTCCTCTTCTCATTAGAGATCCTTTTTTTAAACTCCGATGCTTTTTATTGGAGGGGTGGGGGTGGAGTGGGGAGGGGGGGGTTCTGTATGTTTAGAAAAAAAAAACTTCACATAGTCAGCTCAGTTGTGTTGTAAAGGGAATAATTTTAAAAAGGAAATACCAGACAAATCACGTTGTATCTGATTAAGCAAATAGAATCACAAGAGGCTTTCCCGTTGTTATTGTTTTCTTGTTGTTGCCTTTCTGCTTTTTTGTCTTTTCTTCTCCCTCCTCTCCCCCAAGCTTCCCTCTTTTCCCCAGCAGCGCTCTCAGGTTGAATTTAATTGTTGTAATTACATCACTTTAGGATTTTTTTTTCATCGGGAAAGCTTTAACATCGCGCTCCAGTCCCGACTGCAGCAACCGTACAGTAAACCAAACCTGACCACACTACAGGCAACTATCAGGCTCTGTCAGAGATTTAACATTAAAAGTTAACAGCGCTCATACCACAGCCAAATACTCTAAATAGTGAATAAAAGGAATAAAGAGCTGTAAGAAGAGGAAGTTGACTTCGGAATGTGTAATGGGCTAGATGTATTATTAATGCCTCAGCCAGAGCTCAGTCCAAGAATACTGTAATTAGGAGCTGTTGTTTTTCTTAAGCAGGCAATGGAAAATATTCCAAACACGTACAACAAAGGGAAAAAGTCTACACGGATGCCTTGTTTGGTTTACATTGTAATTGTTGTGAAGTTAAGCGAGCCAATTAGGCCGTGATTATTTTAGTGTAGACAAGTCACCCTGAGGATCAAGTTCATCTGCCGAGTTTCAGCGCTCAGAACAAAAGCAGGAAAGTTGAGCTTGAAATTAGAATCCATCTGTTTGTTGTTATTTTGGATGCGTTAATGATGCAGTTCTAAATGTTTACAGCAATTATTATAGCTGACACACAGTAATTGGATGCTTCTATTTTGATGATTTGCCTATTTGTTCTGGGGCAAAGATTTTAAAGCTTTGTACAAAAAAAGTAAGGGATGCAGTTTGTGAGAGTTTTTTTTTTTTTACAGATACGTTTTAAAATAACGCAGTTTGTCCACTGACAGCAAACTAATCAGTTTGATGGATTTACATTGACAGTTGTTTGTTGTTTTAAGTGTTGAAAACTGTCAAGATTTCCATCCATGTCACTGTATTGTTGTCAAATAAGGTAACATAATGGTGATCACCCACCCAGGAAATTAAATAGTAGTAATTGAATTCGACATTTTTATGAACTGGGTGTTTGTAATGACTCTGCATGAAATCACAAGCAGTCACTAACATTAAGTTAAGTTAAGTTAGTGTTCTATCAAAGGGAGTATATACAGCTAAAGTGACAGATTCACTGGCCAGCTAACCTGTTTGTGTGAAGCAGTTCCCATTTGTTCAACCTATGTAGACCTAAAACTAACTCTTACAATGGCTGAACAAAGAAAATAAGGATAACAAATGAGGATGAATTTTATGAAAAAATAATTATATGATCAGAAGAAGGAAAACAGTCATTAAGGAAAGCAACAGTCAGCTAGTTTTAATCGCTGAATCACTGAAAGAAAAAATAGACAGAGGTCAAACAGGTGTGGCTCTCTGTCTCTTGGCTGGTAAGAAATGTGTAAAATTAAGTTGTGTACTGTACATACATTTCTATAAGGGAACCCTACATTGGCTATTCACGTTTTTTCTTCACAGTTTGATACATTTTCCTTACCAGTTCACGTAGTCATTTCGCTTTTCAAGTCAGATTTGTTTTTAAAAAACACTGAACGTTAACACATTTGGGTTTTTTTGTCAAATGTCAAAAGGGTTAGGGGTTAGAGTTGTGGAAAACAAAGTGAGTGTTTTCTTATTTGGTAAAGACCAGAGACCTATCATCGTCAGGGTTTAAATAAATCAGTGTTTAACTGTCTGTGTTTAAGAATTTTACATTTAGTTGAATGATTGTACCAGGCTCATTACCTCCTTACAACGTTTTGAGGTTCTATAAGAGATGTCCTGAGCAACACTTAAAGGTTACATATTATGCCCCCTTTTCCACAAATTAAAATAGTTCCCAGGTGTCTTAAAGACATGTCTGTGACATGCTTTGGTCAAAATACCTCAAGGATCAAACATCACAGCTCTTTGCATCCTCTCAAAACAACCCTGTTCACAACGGCTGGTTTTAGTGTCTGTCCCTTTAAATGCAAATGAACCACTGCTTGCCCCGCCCCACCCCTTCTACTGGTACCAGGGTGGTATTATGCAAATTTGAATCCTAAAACTGCATGGATTTCAACCTAGGGAGTCTGCACATTACAGATTTTTGTCAATTCTCACATTTTGGGGGCCAGAAGGCAAAACAAACACCCAAATATATGTTAAAGAGCCTTCAGAAAGTGCTATTTCCATAATAAGATCATCACTGGGGCCTTTCCAGACATAGTTTAATGGATCAGTATCAGCTAAAGTCACACAGATCCTTTCTTTACTGAACTCTAGTGGGTTTTTTTCCATCTCAGCTCCACAGTGAATATTTCACTGCATACGAGAGTGAAAATTTGTGTGTGAATTTGAAAAAGTTATTTGGCTGCACCAGTAAGTGGCACAGCGCCCGTCTTTGCTAAACTCCCATGTTAATTATCAATGTGCAAAACATTCAGGTAGCAGCTTTTTAATTTTTAGCCAGTGCTGATCGTCCCTCACCCGAGAGAAAGCCTCCGGAGGTTTGTTTGATTTCCACAGTATCTCACCTCTGTTTTTACTCAGCTCCTCACTGACTTCACAGTTTTAAAATCTGAAATACAACCAAGTCATCTGGCTGTAGGTGGAGCAGCTCATGCCATGTATTTTGTATCTTCCATGAGCAGATTTCGTTGTGTTGGTGGGCTGGCTGCACAAGACTAATGATGTTAAAGGTCCAGTGTGTAAAATGAGGGGAAAACTACTGTTCTATTATTTATCTATTAAATTACATTCCGATTACAGCCGATTTTACATTCCGTACAAACATGGCGGCGCAAGATGGCGACACTCTCTAAGCAAGACCCTTGCTTAGATATATAAAAGAAGAATAAGGCTATGAAAACCAAACAGATTTTATTTTATAGCGATTATACACTTCATTGGTAGTATATTCAGATTTTGACAATAAACCTTGACAAATATTACGCTACACAGTGGACCTTTAAAGCTTCATACATCCATAGTGTAATATCAAAACACTGAGTTCTGTTTTTTAACTTAGCCCGTGTCATAACTACAACTACATACAGTCCTATCTGTCATGGTCTGTGTGTCTCGTCCCTTTGGTTCCTGTTTTATTTTGAAGTTCAGTGTCTTGTCTTCCTGTGATCTCCCTGCTCTGATTACCTCATGTGTCTCACCTGTGTCTGATTGCACCACCTGTGTCTCGTTTCTCCTTTGTGTATTTTACCTCAGAGTTTTCCCATCATCCTTTGTCAGTTTGTCTGTTGTTTGTGCCCTGCGTGAGTCCATGCTGAGTTTTTTTCCCGTAAGTTCAAAATAAAACAGGAAAGGGACACAAACCATGACCCTATTGTTATTTCAACAATAAACTGATAGAAACAGATACAAATCACCCAACCCCAATTAAGTTTGTAGCATTTTGGTCTGATGAATCCTGTGAGGCCACAGATTGTTTGCATCTGTGTTTCTGCATAACAAAAATGTCGGGCCTGCAGTCAAATGCTGTTGCCACCAGCCACAGTGTCAACAGATCAACCAGAACTGACCTTTGTACAGTTACAGTTTTGGTAGTGAATCAGAATCAGAAAGCACCATTCATCCCAGACAGTCACTGACGTAAAGGGGAACTATGCAAGTCATATTGGACTGTCGTAAAAACTCACAGCTAACCCTCCTCCCTCCTCCCCCCGGCCATGTGCATTTGTTTTTAACGAAACCGGCAAGATGGCAATCCGTAGAGCGATGTCTACCGAGGTGGGTAACCTTAACAAAAGATTACAGATTATGGGGCGTGTTTGTGTCGTAGTGCCGTAAAGCTGTCCAGGTTTATGATGAGACGAGATCTGGGACACCGAATCAGAGGCGTTGATCTTGCAAGGTTTGTTTTCGGCCAATAGATGCTCAGTGGAAGGCAGAGAGCCTCCATTCTCCCTGGAACAAGTCATTTAATTATCACAGTTTCTCCAAAGCTGTTTAATTAAGGTGCAAATCTTGCATAGTTTCTCTTTAACAAGAACAAACATGTATCGCAATCAGAGGACCACAATAAGCAACAAGCAGGGAATAAAAAATAATTAAAATACACAAATAAGACCAATTAAAAGAAAATAAAAACAAATAAGTATTTTTATGATCAATTCACTATTTGTAAACCAGCAGGGTGTTGTATAGGAGCTGAGGTGGGAATGGTGTGATGTTGTGGTCAACACTATGGAGGAAATAGGTTTGTTTAACCAAATGAGCTGTGCTTATTGGGGGCTGCTTGTTGTCTGAATGCAATTACAGACAGACAGCTCAGCTGATTTGCAGCAGGGCCCCGCGTTGTAAGCTACAGGGGCCCCCGCGGTGGAGACCAGCGTCCCTCTAATTAGTGTGAATGCTGGAAGCATTCACACTATTGTTATTCGGTTCGGCCATTTTCTGCCTTTCTTCGTCATGTAAACTAGTCCGCTTCAACTTTGGTCTATTTCAACAATTCAAATAACAAAAATGTCAAACCTTTTCGGACAGTGTGCTATGTCCTTTTTTCTCTTTCAACTACTTCATAACTTTTTGCAATATTCAACTATTTCTGATTTCTTTTTTTCCCCATAGAGAATGCATTGGAACATCTTGAACTCTCAAATCTCTTTACTTCTTTTCAGCTTAAAGCGTCCACATACATTTCAGCTAATACTTCATTCAAATTCTGAGCTGTAGACAAACTTCTAATGGTATTTCATCCTGTATTTCCAACGTTTTCATAGCTTGTCCGTTATTGAGATAAATCCTTTAAAAAGCACATGAGGATTTCTGACAAATTCACACTTTTCAATGATGTGTATGGGTTGGGTCAGAAGTGAGTGCAATCATCGTAGAAGTGAGAGGGGATCGAAAAAAACATAGGATTTTTTCTGGATAAATAGCACAAGCACTCCACAAATTAAAACTCTATACACATGATTTCCTCACCGGATTTGTAGCCACACTGTTGTGTCTCATTTAATGTGCTCAAACAGCAGACAGACTCAATTACAGAATTGTCTCAGAGAGCCCAATTGTCCAGCTAACCGCTCCAGTGGCTCAATGCCCCTTCAATAGAAAAGTAGGAAGCTGATTTTTTTTAGAAAAAGCCGAAATGCCACCCCTTTTTCTCCTTGCGACCCAGATAAAAGTTTTTGCCTACAAACTTAATGCACATTGCCTCGCTCAGAAGGTCCTTGCTTGCCAATGTCGGAGGAGGACACATTCAAACTAAGAGGTACGGTTCTCTTTTTCTGGGCTGTTTTGGGAAGGCTGCACAGAGCACAAATCATCTCTGCTCTGCTCTCTCAGTGTGCAGTTGGTCCAGCTTTTGGGGCCAGCCGTCTATCAAAGTCTAGAACAGGTCAGTGTGCATCCTGGCTGCTCGTTAAGATGTTTTTAACACAGCCCACACACACACATGATAAACCAACTGACAGAGGAGTCCACCACAAACACAGGCATCACACACACACAGACAGACCACACACAGACACTCACACACAGTCACACAGCACACATACACATAACACAAACAGACAAACACACAAACACAACACTTGTCCACACAGTAAAATTTAAGCATGGTAGTCAACCCAATGGTAAACTTCTGAGGCAGCTGCCACACAGGTGTAATCAATTCAGATCATTAGGGAGGGATGAGTTTTGTGCGCTTATCAACAGTTTTACTTTCTGCACAGTACACGCAGACAGAGAGACCCGTCAGACACACACACACCAGAACACACACACACAACCAGAACACACACACACAAGTTTTCAGCTCAAATCATCAGCTCTCAATATTTTATACTTTTGATGTACACACTCCAACAATTAATTTTTTTTCTCATGACATGAAGTTCAGCAGACGTTTAGTCCTTTCCAACATCTATAATAGTAGTACAATTACAGGTGGAGCCTGGAACATAGGATGCAGCTTATAACATGTGTCCTATCTATCTATCTATCTATCTATCCTATCTATTCTATCTATCTATCTATTCTAATCTTATTATCAAATCTATCTATCTATCTATCTATCTATCTAACTATCTATCTTTCTATCTATCTATCTATCTTCTATCAATCTATCTATCTATCTATCTATCTAATCTATCTATCCCTCCTATTTTTTAACGCCCTCTGTCTCCTTTTTTTCTTTCTTTCTTTTCCTTCTACTCCTTCATTTGTATTTTACGTAACTTTTTTCCTATCCTTCCCCTCTATCTATCCATCCATCCATCCATCCCTCCATCTAACCACACCTCTTTCCTATCTACATCCCCCTCTCTCTTTTTTTTCTTTCTTTCCTTCTTATCTTGGTCTTTCTTTCATTTTTCTTTTTCCTTCTTATCTTTCTTTTCTTTCTTTTCTTTCTTTCCTTCTTTCTTTCACTCACTCCATTTCGTCTTATTTACTTCTGGTTTGATTGTTTCTTCTTTCTTCTATTCCTTTCTCTTCCTTTGTTTTTTACTCCATTTCTTACACTTCTTCTTTCACTCCATTTCTGTTTGTTTACTTCTTGTTGTTTGATTCTTTCTTTTCTTTCTTTCCTACTCCAATTCTCTTCCTTTGTTTTTTTACTCCATTTCATTCTTCTTTCTTTCACTCCATTTCTGTCTTTTACTTCTTTGTTTGTTTGATTCTTCTTTCTTTCTTTCTTTCTTTTTCTTTTTCTTCTCTTTCTTATCCTTTTCTTCTTTCTTTCTTACTTTCTTTCTGTCCTTTTCTTTTTTCTCTCTTGTTTCAATCTTTCTTTCTTTCTTTCTTTCAACAATTTCTTCAGCTCATTCAGCATTGCTTCCAGCATTCACACCATTTCCATTCTTGGAAATGTTTTTTCTAGTTAATACTACCATGCTTATAGGCGCCCCAACACAACATTTGAAACACAGCACACAGCCACAGCCGGACCCACTCAGCAGACCATCAGGCCCAATCAGGACTGCCTGGATATTTCAATTTGCACAACTCGGTTAAACTCTCTGCAAGCGCTCGCTGATGAAATCAAGCACAATCAGGCCCTGATGCCGAGTGAGCCTCCAAAACAAAGGTCTCCATTTCTTCACATCCCTGTTTGTGTTTACCTGTACCTGTGGGCTGCCACACACTTAGTGTATTACCAGAAGAAGAACAGCTTTCTTGGATATGTTTTGTTGTCATGGTTTAACAGTTTGGTTTTGTTTTTTAAAGGTTATAGCTACAACTTTTTCATCAAATGAATTCATTAATTTTTCAAAATTAAAGCAGAGGTAAGCGGAATGTTTGTGTTAATATAAGTCTTAAATAGTTATATCCTCCGACAGCAATCACTTCTATAGAGTGTTTGGTCCGAAACACGGGTCTGTCAGTCACTCTGCTCTGCTGTAAGCCGAGGAGAAAACTTCTTGTATACTTCCTTGTATCCTACAACCTTTATCCAATGAGGAGAGAGAACGGCATGAAGGGCTGTGTGTGCAGCCAAGGGATGCGCGTGAATGTGGTGACGTAGGGACGAGGACCAATAGATCAATGACGAGGGCGGGGGCTGCTAACTCCATCGGCTGACAAAAAGTTAGATCGCTTACTTCTGCTTTAATACATCCAAATAACATCTAGAGGGCCGCAGAATAAAAGTTTTAATTTTACTGTTTTTTTTTATTATAGTATATAAATAATTGTTTTATAGATTTTGACGAGTCCATATAAATACTTACATTTGGTTACGTTGGCAACGTCGGCATGAAATGATATCTGTGCCAACAGCATTAGTACGTTGATGTCACGTGAGGCCGAGCTCAGAGGGAGCCAGGTCGTGATAGTTCTGTGGAGTAAATGGCATCGTGCTAATGCTAATGCTAACTAACGGTCAGCCGGTACTGATAACGATTTCCGTGCCAGGTGTGAAACTCGGGTTTGGTTGTGTATACCGTCTGCAGGTGAGTTAGTGTGAAATGATTCAGATGTGTTTCCAGGCCAGTGTCAACGCCGGAGCGTTAGCGTTAGCTTTAGCTACTAGCCGCTCCCTATAGGCGTAGCTACCTGGCAACCAGTACAGGTGAAGGTTGGAGCGAGAGCGGGCGAGTGAGTGTGCGACACCTACTGGCCCGGAAGGAATTAAACTTGTAGCTAACACCTTTACATGTAAGTAGAATAGAAACTTTATTTGTCTGAAACCAAAGGGTAACAGGAATGTATCTTTGACAGAGCTCAACACCACCTTTCCACACAGACAAGACAGAAAAAAAGTATATTCAATAGGATAAGGATGAAAAACAATTAAATTAAATTAAAAAATGGTTGAAGAATAGCATGCAATAAAAGTCTCTGGGTGTATATATGTTTCTGTTAATCAATTAAGAAATGAATCAGTAACTGCTGAAGTCAGCTAATTAGTGTCATAGTTAGCGTTATAATTTCAGCATAGCATATCTGTCCTCAGCGTAATTAAATCATTTGCATTTTTAGCAACAGGAAAGAATGTGCGAGTCTGTGAAAGCATTTGATCACTGGACTGGTATGTTAAGTATTAATGGGTGATAATAAACCCATTTTTGTCAAATGTGTTGCCAGCAAAGAGAAACGAGAATGAGAGCATGCTTGTTGATTCTGTTTGCTTGTTTCTCTGTCCCGTCCATTTCCACAGCGTTCAAACCGTGTCACACTGATCCGTTTACATCTTTAAACAGCCATCGTCATAAAATCAATTGACACTTAGAGATTCATACATACATGATAATTTACACACACACACACACACACACTGTGCATCAAGCTGGTTTGAACAGAACAATACTGTTATTTGCCGCATAGTGTTAAAAATGCAAAAAATACAGCTGCTAGCAAAGAAACCAAGGTCAGTAACACGTTCATTATCCATGTTTCTTTCTTTCAGCACTAGTAGCACTGATGAGAGCCAATCAGAGGGCAACAGTGGGCGTCTATGTGATTGTTCTCAAAGGCCTCGATTGCCCATCCAGGCTGTAATTCAACCAGGAGTTTTCAAACTGAAACAGGCACAGAGCTGTTTCCAAAGCTCCAGAGTTGTGTTGACACAAAGGCATAGAGTTATAAACTAAAACATGGTGGTGTGAGTGTAGTTTCAGTATCCAGTTGGTTCTTCATTCTGATTTTTGCTGGATCTTGTTTAATGTTCTTTTAGTTGGTGTGTTTTGTGTTTTTGATGGAGTTGGTGTTTGTGCCACGGTTAGTTTGTAGCGGTAACCCTAGTTCTGTCTCTCTCATATTTGAGACTCTCTTCTTAAGAAACCATCAAAAGGAACTTTGTCTTTAGTATAATACTCTGTAAAGTCATCCCAGTGAATGAGTAGTTTAATTGATATGGTACTTTGGTCGTAATCTCTACTCTTCCAAAAGGAATCATAAAATACTTCAAAACTAGAGTAAAAAGCTCATAAAAATGTAGGATTTAGAAGAATTCATCGAAGAACGTGTTCCACAAGCAAACATGTGCTCAGAAGGGAATCTAAATCACCAGTAACGAGAGGAAACTCAGTGATTTATTTTATTTAGCATTCAGAGTTTACATTGCTTTTAGGTTGATTTTTGTTTCTGGGGGGGATGTGGAACTTCTCCAACATGTGTGACACTGATATAACTATTATCTTGATACAACTATAACACCATTAGGCCAGCCCTGTAATTAATTAATGGACTGGTACACCAGAGACTGGAGACAAACAAACCTGTGAGCATCTGTAATCATGTTCAGTCAAGGATCTCCCTTGTGTGTGTAACTCTGTTTATATAACCGATATACACGTGTGTACATGATTGTACGTTGTACACATTTATATGGTTTTGGCTTTTCTATTTATTGGTCTATTGTGATTTTATGATGTTTTTTATGAACTTGTATTGTTAATCGTTTTATGTTTCTTGTTTGGGGATGATTTTTAGCATTCTTGCTAACTCCGATGTATTCACACTGCATATCTCATGTATGCAGTGTTCATTAATACGCACTGTCCCGTCTAAATAAACAAATAAATGAAATGAGAGCATACATTGTGACAGGAATATCTGTTTTTAGCAGATTAGATACTGACCCAAATGATTTATTTACAGTTTACAGTTTATTACAGAGTCTTTCTATTCAATATTGCCACACAGCTTCTTTCATGGTGATTTGCAACTTTGCACATAAAGGTGTAGCGGCATTATGTAGATTAAAAACTGTTGCCACAAGATTCATTCGATGAGTGTCCTCAACGCAAATGTTTGTGTCTTGTTTGTCTGCAGGCGCGGTGACTGCGGTGTGCGAGGTGTCCCAGCGCATCGAGAACAATACCCGGCGCCATGAGAACCACCTGCAGCTCTGCCGGGTGCAGAAACTGCTGAAGGGGCGAAAGACAAAGGTGCTGGCTGCAGGTTAGAGCTTCTGATCACATATTCCTTTCATCTCCACCGAGAACCTCCACCTCCATCTCCTCCCCGCCTGCCTTCTCTGCATCTATTGCTGCGTGTCCTCTGGGACGCATGGATGGGTGGAAGGGGGAGGGGGGCGAGGGAAGTGTAGATAAACTGTGAAGAGAAATTAGCAAAGGATGGAGACATTTTTGAAGTCTCCATTGATGGAATTCATGGGACCTCTGCAGGAAACTAAAGACTGGCTACGGTAACAGAGCGTTGTTGGCCGTCCCTCTTCTGAGTGGATGCGCCGCCGTTCCCCCTTCATCTCACCTTCCCTCCCCGCTCATTTATTCCCCCCTCTTCCGCTGTGGTTCCCTCTCTACTTGTGGAGCTGTGGCCCTTTTCTTCCTGCCACTCCCTCTCCTGTTGTTTATCTCCAGAGATCCTGGCCTCCTCGTTGATCCGCTCGTCCTGCCAATCTCCCCCAGGACCAATTAGAGCCCAGTCTCATCTCACGGACCAGCAGATAAAAAGGAAGCCAAAGTGTGTTTGCGAACACGTGTGTGTGTGTGTGTGTGTGTGTGTGTTTGCTTGGATATGCAGGCTGGCTTTTGCGAGTGTATTTATGGATGTGTTGGTGTAGGCTGGGAGCGAGCGCTGAATAGCAGCTCATCTCTCTAATGCCGATGTGGGAAGTTTCAAAAGCTTCCTCTCATCCGAGCTCTCAGCCCCCCTCCTCCCTCCTCCTCCTCCTCGCAAACTCCGCCGGCTTCCTTTCCAGCCAATAAAGCTCGGGTCCCACCAGACAAGACTTCAGAGCAGCGGCAGCACCACCCCAACCCTGCAACCCCATGCCGACCCATTCTACTTCCTTCCCACCAAACACCACCTCTAATGTGGGTAAAAGAAAAGCTCTGCCTTTTACAGATGAGAGGCTCGGAGCCCCTCAGACATATTAAGTAGCTCTGTAGGAGATGAGGGGAGGCGATTGTGAGACACAAAGCCCGAATCAATGGGACATTGATACAGCAGACAGTCGGCCTGTTTCCCTGGGAGGCCGCATATTTGTGTCTGCCAGCCTGTTCCTTCAATTTAAAACAAAGATGTTTCACATTTTCTATCATGTCTTACATTGACTTTTTTTTTTCCAATTTAGGTGTCTTTATACCCCCGACTGTCGCGCATAATTGTGTTTTGGTGTTTTCTGTCATTTTTATTTTTTGTCTCAGGTGTCTACAGCTCAATCAGACAAGCTCATTAAATTAAGCAGGATTCTAAGTTAAGTAGAGAAAAAAAAACTTAGAGAGAAACAAATGATGAAATGTTTCCTCCATTTCCTTTGAAACTTCTCCTACACTGATCCTTCCCTTTTTAACGCTGAAACATTTAAATGATTTATTAGTCAGTCCACGGAAAATCAATTGACAGCAATTTTGACTAGTGAGTAATGATTGAAGTCACTCAGCAAGTAAAAACAGCAGCCGTTCTCTGCTTCTATCAGGATTCACTGCTTTTTTTCTATTTAATGCTATAGTAAAATTAATATCTTTGGGGGTTAGAGGCAATTGTAATAGGTATTTTTGGAAATGTTCTATCATTTCATAGCTAAAATAACTGACAGCAGTCATTACACAGTTATAAGCTGGGTCTCTATCATTATGCCATCAAGTGCATATGACTGTGAGGTCGTAAATCTGCCGGGCCTCATGACAGACGACACCGTTCTCCCGCCCTAACCTCAAGTACCTTTTTTAGATTGACGTAAAGTACCTTTAAGCTGCTTTTAACTCTCAACCCAGGCAAATAGCGGATACTCAGCAGATTGACCCAGCCTGTAATTTGATGCTAAATGACTGCATATTAATGCCGGCTGTCTGCTAGGTTTTTTGTTGCCAGGAACACATCAGCAAATAGGGTCAGAAATTGTGGTCGACAGCACATTGGATGAACATGATGCATGTGCATTAGTGCAATATTTAAGGAAAAAACAGAAGCACGCTTCTTCCTCAGGTGACTGAGAATGTCAGCGCAGGACGTGATCGGACTGTGTCCGTCCACAATTACACAGAGAGGAATATTCTAGTAGGGTTGCAGCGCATAAACCTGTCATTACAAACATGATTGCACATCTGAGAGATCGTTTGGTGCAAAAGCCATAGGCGCTGGTTGAGGGGAAATGTGGAAAATGGTCAGATGAGTCATCCAGTGCATGTGTGGCGTAGGACCAAGAGAAGGGGGGCTCTGGTCTGCTGTGGGGACCAGTGGGCTGGCATGGTCTGGGTCCACTTGTCCCCTCAGAGGGACGGTTCCCTGGAAATAGCTACTGATGGTTGGATGAGTATGAAAATGTTATAAATTATACGCTGTGGCCCTTGTCTCTCATCTCTTAGAGACTTTAGAGCAGTGTGTTAGATGGTGCTCTCCACCGCCATCATCATAACATATTTTGCAAGAACAGTGATGAAACAACTCTTGGAGCGCAGTTCAGTTCCGTATGACAACGTATTTCTGGTGGAAACACGCTGGTATGGAGGGACTTGTCGTAGATATTGATTGACATCTATAGTAGCCAATAGCATGGAATGTACAACATCGTGGGTAACGGTAACGTCATTAATGGACAATAACTTCGGTAACTGACATCTCAATATGGAAAACAGCAACCAGGACTTGTCTCCACGCCTATACACTCTGATGGGTGCTAAGTACAGCCCCATCTCCACCTATAACCAACTTAGAGGCCTCAATAATAACCTCTATTGCTTTCGAAGCTGTATGTCCTGCCATGATCTCCACAAATCCAACTGATGCCACACTAGCAGTTGGTAAACTTACAGTATCTGGAAGACCAAAGAGTTTTCCCCATACTTGTCCTCTGACTATGTTACACCTTGAAATGAGTTATAGTGTTACCTGAAATGTGTTTTGACGGGGGTTTTTTTGTTGAATCTGTGGTTGTGTTTTGATACAACCATCCCTCAGACTGTTGGTTATTTGATACACTTCAGTAAATCTTTTGCACTCCTACAACCAACATATTAAAGGGACAACAAGGTGTTTTGGAAAGCGAAGTGTTTTCACACTACATTTCCCATGAGCCTCTGCGTGCACTGTGAAATTCTTGGAGCGGCGCAAGACGGACCAAAGTGAAAACATTTGCCAAGAATGTTTTCAAATCAAGAATGAAAGTCGGAGGTTCCAAGACGATCAGATACCGTTGTAGTTCTGACCATAAACGGCGATCCGGCGGCGTTATTCCCATGACCCGTCGGGCACCGAAAGTAGGAAACGCTGGGCGAGTCGACCACTAAATGATAATAACAAAATAACGATAAAGACAAAACAATATATTTATTGAAAATTGACCCATTAACAAGTGGTAACGTAGATTCATCCACACTAATATGAAACTCTTTTATAACCAAATACAAACTCCTCGTTGTCCCTTTAATAGATAGTGAAAATAATTAGTCGTTGCATTCACAGTCAGATTTATTCCTCAACATTCCTGAATTCATCTCTTACCTTAGTGTCATTAAGAGCTTGAGTATTCAACTTTCCATTGGACCATGTCTCTACTGTAAAATGTCTTCACATAAAAAAGTGAAAGAAGCTTTTTGACTCTCCAAACTCAACAATGGCAAACCCGACTTGTCCTCATTCTGCACTCAGCTTGTGTTATCTCTCTGGCTTCAGACACATCAGGAGGAACAGGACCCTTTGTAGATCAACCTTTATTTCCTGCCCCACCTTCCTCAGCCCCCCCACTCGGCCCAGCCCAAAAGACTTTGTAGTGGAGCAGAGGTGCTCTTTGACAAGGGAAGCTGAAAGGCCTGGACATGGAGAGGAGTGCTTGGCACCTCCTGCTCTTTGAACCTGCTGCTGCCTCAAAGCACCGTGGACGGTCAGATGTAGGCAGGGGGTCTGAAGAGAACCCGGTCCACAAAGAGACTCTCATACAGACCATATCCAACCTCTGTGACTCTGTCAACTTCATCAGTCAGGGGGTGTAATAGAGGACGTCCCTTAAAGGTTAGCAAAACCATTGTGAAGTCTCTTAAGTAGCACCAAATTTAGTTTTAATTAACAAAAATGTGCATGGACAGGAAAAATTATACTTCTGTACATTGATAAACACAAAATATCCTCATGTACAACTATAGTTATTACTATGCAATAAACATGCATTAAATGTGTATACATTATATAATATGTTCATACATGTAGCCTCAATAGTAAACAGGAGCGAAGGGGGGGAAACAGCACATGTGGATAACCAGCACACTTGATGTCTACTGAAATACATCAGTTTCACCACACTGGACACTGGCAGCATTCTGATGCTTGAGCAGACATGAAACACATAACTGCCCATGCATGAATTAAACGTTAAACTACTCTGTTACAGAGTGCTGCCATGTTATGTATTTATCAAGACACTCTAAACACGCTCAACATAACTCCTGTTGCCACAGCAAATGTAATTTTAGTGTCAAAACATTAGTCGAACATGAATATTATCAATAATCAATTTAGATTTTCTTTTATGTTGGATTAAATTACCCATTCATAGTAATTTGGCAGCTCTCATATTGATATAAGAAGTGTTGCACGGATTTTACACATGCAAGTCATTTTGATCTGCATGGTCAAAGGTTCACAGGCAAGAAAGGTCCAGTGAAATGGTTCTGGAGGAGATTTCACCACAATATTCACGATGTGTCAAAGAAGAGACTGCAGGGGGTCTCGTCCTTCTTCCAACAATCTCTTCAGTCTTGCCTCAGACAGAAACACAGGAGCCCCAAAGGTTATGAAACGATCTAATTCAATCCTGGACTATGCTGGTTGAATTAAAAAAGAGCAGCTTTGATACATCTCCTTGGGCTGTAGGAAATTAAAGCAGTCATTTTCCACTATTTTCTGACATTTCATCAGCTAAGCCAGTGGTTCTCAAAGTGGGGTCCGCGGACCCCCAGGGGTCCTTCAGAGGGTTCGAGGGGATCCCCAACTTTTTCTCGAAATTTTACCACTTTATTCCAGAAATATAACTTTTTTTTTTCTCCAGAAATCTCTCAAAATGTTTCCAAAAAATTCACGCCATTGGCCCTAATTTGGAAAAAAGTAACATTATTCAGTCTCAGAACAAATATTTGTGTGTGTTTGTTTCAAAATGGTGTCCAATGGGGGGGTCCGTGGTCTAATTTGTGTCAGTTTAGGGGTCCTTGATGTAAAAAAAAGTTTGAGAACCACTGAACTAAGCAACTGAACCAGTATTTTTTTTTTTTGGTGACTGTTTCATTGACTCTCAAACTTATTGTCTAATTTTTTTTGATTCAACTAATTGTCATAATTTATCCTGTGATCTGCCTCTGTAAATTTGACCAACTTTATGGTGGACCTACACATCTTCACATCTCAACATGTTTTAAAGCTTCAAGTTTTAAAGACACCAAAACGAAGACAGCTTCCATTCCCCATCGGTGTCCTCTTCCTTCAGCTTCTTTATGAATTACAAAAAACCTGAAACTTTGACATTGTTTTATGAAACACTCTCCCTGTACGGTTATGAGGTTGGAAAACGGCTTTGCAAATAGTGGATGGTCCTGTCAACTAACATGTCCTGTCATGATGAATAAAAGTCTGAAGGTCCATGAGTTAATTATGAAAGAGCATGGGAGTTCTGTGTCACGAGGACGTTTCCCATCCTTCGTTTGTCTTTGAGCTCAAAACTTCCAAATGTGTGTAACTGAGCGGTTATTGACCACTTACCCTTGAGTAAATGTGTCTTCAAAGGGTCGTATAAGACTCAAGCAGGGTGTTATTTATATCATATTTAATAGAATGATTACAACCGCCCGCTCCAATCTCCGCACAACACCTGAGAGAGTCATGGCATGTCTCTTAACTGTTTTTCCGTTTGAGACCCGTGGCATTTTAAAAGCAATTTGACCCCCGCCTGGCCGTGCCACTTAATCTCAGTAGGCTTGTCTGTAGCTGAAAATGTCCTCGCTAAGCCCCAGAGGCACAGCTCCGGCCACTCAGGCTCGCTGCAATCACAGGCTACTGGCTGGGGCAATTACAAAAACACCCTGGACCCAGGCTGAATTTTCATTTTATCTATCCAAATGTCAGCCTCTTGCTTATTAGCTATCATCAGGCTGCTGCCAATCACGGCCGGAGAGATGAGAGCTTTCTTCTGCAGCCACACCCAGATCCCTAACCTCCCACTGAGTCTGTCTTACATTTTCTCTTGTCTTCTTTGTTCCTTCCCAAATGCTCCATCTCTTGCTTTATTGTTTCAATTCACCATGGCGTAGTCTCATTATTTTTGCAGTTTGATGTTAAAGACGATTATTTTTACCACCTTTACACTACAACATAGTGATATCAGTCAAACTTACGTTGGTTTGCCATTCGGTTGGAACCAAAGTGAGAGATAACAAACCCCAAGCATGTCTTCCGTATAGCTCTTCAGTGTCCGTGTCAGTCTAGCTAGCTAGCTAAAACCTGAACATTAGCTGTGCATCATAAGACCATGTTTTTAACAAAGCGAGACACATGGGCCATGGATATTCTCTCAGTAGAGCACCTGCCACAAGCTTTGCCACATCAGATGTCAGCTGTTGCATTTCAGGACATGAACTATTCGACAACACAGTTTTAAAGTTCAGACCGTTTGCTCTGCTCGACTCATTTTTGGAGCCAACCTCTAGTGGTCACTCAAAGAACTACAGGTTTTAGTGCATCTGTGGTGGCTTCATCGTTTAACCCCAGGTACAAATCTGAATTCCTGTTTGATCTGTTGAGATGACTTGTCTGTTGTTACCAGTGGTAACAGCAGACCTGTTGCTGCACCTGCACTTGCTGCTGCTATTCAACCCTTTACATACTCACTGACTTTATGCCCCCTCACCGTCAGTCAGCGTAAAGATATCACCTGCAGCTCATAGCTTTGCGAAGACAAATTCATGGGATGCCGCCAGAACAACAACAACCAAAAAACTGTAAATAAACAAACGTAGACAGAGAGCTCCCAGGTTTTTTTATTGTTAATGGGCGAAGTGCAGATAGGAAGTTTACTGTATTAAAGCTGCTCGTTACAGCTGTGTAGTTTGTTATTATTGTATCATGGTACGACATCTTCAGTACTTAATGTCACTGTAGAACTAGTCTCGCTCGCCAGACCCTCCTCCAGAGAAGAAGGGTCTGGCTGGTCCGCCTATGATTCTGCGATCAGAGAAAAAAACGCTCCGGCCGTTTGGAATTTTTTCAACCAGTCACAATCGTTGCGGTCGGCGCCGTAGCAACGGTGCGCTTGCAAAATATTGCCGGTTGGAAACTGGATTTGTGACCGCGGTGTAACGACGGTCGGCAACCGCTGACGGATATTTCTTCTTCTGTTCGGTTCAAGACACGGATGTATAATAGATCCATGGTTCAGTTCCTGTTGTTGTTTGTTGATGTTTCCCTTTACGGGGCGGACTGTGAAAGCTGCAGCATGGAGGCGGGACTTCCGCCGGGTGGCTCGTTCCGACCAATCAGAGGCTAATCGCAGCAACGCACTTCCGTCAGGCCAGACTACTGTAGAACAAACGGGCGGCTGTGGCTCAGGAGGTAGAGCGGGTCGTCCATTAACCGGAAGGTCGGTGGTTCGATTCCCGGCTCCGATGTATCATCGGATGTATGAATGTGTGTGAATGATTATCTTCCAAAGCCTGTCTGCAAACAGTGCTGTATGAATGTGTGTGAAAGGGTGAATGCGACCATTACATTGTAAAGTGCTTTGAGTGGTCCAAGTGACTAGAAAAGCGCTATATAAGTGCAAGTCCATTTACCATTTACCAAACCAGTATGGTCACATTTTCATAATGTTGGTATCATGACATCCCTACAACACTAACCCCTGCTGTCCCGGTGTATGCCGGGAAATTTATCACCTTCCCTGTAACCCAGACTGAAGATGGCCCCGCGAAAAATAATCTCTGACTCCGTTCATGCTTCTGTGTCTTCCTCCTCTTCTCACAGGGAGGTGGTACATCCGTGAGGGATGGCTGAACGTGGTTCCCGCTAAAGGAGCAGAGGCTAAGCCCAAGATGTTCTTCCTGTTTTCCGACACGCTGCTGCAGGCCAAGCGCTGCAGCCCCCTGCAACTCACCAACGGAGACAAGTTCACCGGCCAGCACATGTACCCCCTGCAGGAGTGCACGTTGGAGAAGGTGTTTGGGCACACCAGGAGCAAAGGAGGCCTTCTCAGTGTGAGTAACACACACATTCACATGAAGGAAAAACATGAAATACTGAACTAGTGCATGTTTATCTCAAATCTAAGTGGGGAATGGGCTGAACAACATTAATCAACCTCAAAGAGAAAAAATAGAACAGGACATAAGAATCACATCTGGTGTGAAGAATCCCTCAAACCTTACTGTTATTCATATGAACTCATTTTATTTTGGTAACTTCCCTAATGTTCTCAGTAGAGCCTGAGCAGTATGGGAGTTCAAGGCCAATGACAATTTAGATTTTTAATTAAACAGAAATAGATGACATAAACAAAATATTTTTACCAAAGATCTCTGATATGTAGTTATTATCACCCTTAAAGGGATAGTAGCATTTTTTTAAAGTGGGGTTGTATGATCTACAAATAGCCCCTAAGTACTTTAATTGCAGTAGAAGACTCTCTGCACTCCTCCCGTTAGCAACGCCAGCCCATAGCCCTGCCCAGAGATTTACAACATACAGTGTTGTGAACAGACCCAAAGAAACGGCCTATTTTCACGGCCTAAAAAAGGTTTTACCTGAAAGAAAATACACGGTTCCATTGTTTGCTATAATATCATTTTTTCCAACCCCTCAAAGTGCAGGAAAAACAGTTTTTATTTGGACCTAACCAACTCGCATATCCCTCCGTCCAGGGTTAGCGCCCGCCGATCAGCAGTTGGTTAGGTCCAAATAAAAACTGTGTTTTTCCTGCACTTTGAGGGGCTTGAAAAAATTATATTATAGCGAACAATGGAACTGTGTTTTTTTTTTTCAGGTAAAACCTCTTTTAGGCCGCGAAAATAGGCCGTTTCTTTGGGTCTGTTCACAACACTGTATGTTGTAAATCTCTGGGCAGGGCTATGGGCTGGAGGGAGGAGTGCAGAGAGTCTTCTACTGCAATTAAAGTACTTAGGGGCTATTTGTACATCATACAACCCCACTTTAAAAAAATGCTACTATCCCTTTAAGAACTAGAATACAGTAGCATGCAAATGCCTAGGCTCCCCTGGGCAAAATTTCTGTTGTGAAAAGTTAAGTACATTAACAGAAACAGAAATTCTGACCAGGGGTGCCCAAACCTTTGCATACCAATGTACAGTATTTCCCCCCTAAGCAAGTATTTATCTACTGTCCAACATATTCGAGTAAGAACTGGAGGCATTTCTGATCATTTGTGCAGCCAGCTGATGTGTGTGGTGACCCGTCAAATCCTGTGACCTGCAGCAATGCGGCAACAAGTCGGCCTTCAGGAAAAACGTCCATTTCTGAAACAAAACACCAGCGATCTATTCAGTTGCTTTCCTGAAAGCCAAAAGTAAAACATTTGTATCGTTTCCACTGTTTTGTTTGAGTTGAGCTTCTGTGGCCTCTGAAGCTGCAGCACAGCCTCCCTCTGAGCAGCACGTGGCGTTTTCCCCTCACAGCAAAAAAAAAAACAGCCAGAACAGGGCTGATGGGTGTCACACAGCAGTGACAAAATATGCGGTGAAAGTCGCACAACTCTTCAGCACCGCAGAGCGCGTGTGTGGTTCAGGTGTCAAGTGTTTGACTCCTGTAATTTACATCAGGGTGTCATGTTTGATTGATAATTGGTCCCAGAGTCACAATGACAATTTGAAACAGTGTTATTACTTTGAAAAGATAATGCCACAATCTCAATTTTAAGTTTTTAATCTGTTTGTTTTTGTTACTTTGCTGTGTGAAATAAAAGCATCTAACTCAGGGGTGTCAAATGTGCGGCCCGGGGGCCAAAACCCAGCCCAAAATTACATAGAAGACAGAAGAGGCATAATATTGTTGAAATTGCATGCATTTTTCTCATGAATTTTCAGGTTGTTCATAAAATATTTTGTAAAAGGATAGTTTATTAACTGTAGACATCCTAAAGGGATAGTTCAACATTTTGGCAAATTGGCCCATTGCCATAATCCCTATAGTCTTTGGAGTAGGTTTGTTACCTTTAATTGTCGGTGCAAGCTATTTCTAGAATGGCGGAGCAGAGCCGCGAGCTGCTCAGAGCTACGCTACGGAGGCTAATGGGATTTCTTTGTTTCCCTCATCAAACTCATCAAATACACAATCCAACAACTCCAAAACGCTCTGGTGGACAAGTTGTGACCTGCACATTCACCACGCTATGAGATAATAACGGAACGTTACGAGTAGGGGTGGTGAAAAAAATCGATAATCGATTAATCGCGATTATTAAATGACTGATTATGAATCGATTATTAATTTTCCAAAAATCGATTATTTATATTTTTCAATTTTTTTTTTTTTTTTTTTTTTTTTTTTATATTTTTCAAATTGTAATACAAAGGCGAGTCCTCCTGTTACTGGATGTCATACAGGATTTAACCACAAGGTGGAGCGGTCTGTCTGTCATAACAAGACGCCGTGTAACTTAGCCACAAGGTGCTAACAAGGTGCTAACGGTGCCGGAGCGAGACAAAGATCGATACAATTGAGTGGCGACAGCTTTTGATGTCGCCGCCAGCGCGGTCACGTGGTTCATGTTCCAAACTAGGCTGCCGCTGTCATGTTTTTCTATGGGACAGACAGCAGTGAGCTTGCTTTTGAAGCATAAAGTCCGCTAGCTTAATGCTAACGTTGTATAATGTAAAACACCATAGACGGGCTAACAGAAATTAGCATCGCTACAACCATAGCAGTAAAGCTGCTAAAAACTGTTTTAATTCTGGCTTTAGCGCTGTTAAGAGAGAGAGAGAGAGAGAAAACTTTATTGATCCCAATGGGCAATTCAATTTGCAGTTGGAAACACGTCACAACATGTGGACCAGCTGGTCTTCCTCCATAAGAATCTGGTTGCTCCGGAGCAATGATTTGATCACTGAAGTTGAAGTTACACAGCGTGCTCTGTTTTTATAACAGTAGGCTAAAGTAAAATGTGTGCAAGCTGGTTGTTCCAGAGCAATATTATTTGATCACTAGTTACGTGTGTTGTGTTCTGTTTTTATAACTGTGTACATTATCTAAAGCCTACAGTAAAATATGTGTTGCATCTGTCTTTCAAAAAAATAGACTTACTAATTTAAATCTCCTTTGTGACACTTCCAAAAATACAAAGGGTCCATGATCAGTTAAAGTAACTTATTGTAACAAAAATTCCAAGAATCAAAAAATGAGCCAACAAGCAATCAACGCACAAAGAGAAAATTAATCTGTGGTTTTCAATAAATAAAAATAGGCTAATTATAATTCAGCAACTGACTGATAATAATCATAACAATAATCATTAATAATCGAAAATCGAATCGATAATCGTTAATAATCGAAAATCGGTCTGTAATCGAATCGAGACTTCAATAATCGTAATCGAATCGAATCGAGACTTCAATAATCGTAATCGAATCGGGAAATTGGGCCAATTAACCACCCCTAGTTACGAGACAGAGGTAAATTCATGCAAAACCGCTGATGCGCGTTCCCATCGGGGGCAGTTTTTCGGCAAGCATCGAAAATAACTCTGTCTCCTAATGTTCCGTTATTATCTCATCGCGTGGTGAATGTGCAGGTCACAACCAGAGCGTTTTGGAGTTGTTGGATTGTGTATTTGATGAGTTTGATGAGGAAAACCAAGAAATCCCATGAGCCTCCGTAGCGTAGCTCTGAGCAGCTCATGGCTCTGCTCCGCCGTTCTAAAAATAGCTTGCACCGACAATTAAAGGTAATGAACCTATTGCTATGACTATAGGAATTAAGGCAATGGGCCAATTTGCCAAAATGTTGAACTATCCCTTTAATAATTTTCTTGTACTTCTTTGCACTAAAACAAAAGGAAGAATTTAGAGTTCTCATTATCAGTGTTTTTTTGTTTTGTTTTGTTTTGTTTCCCCTTTTTATCACTGATCACTGATCAAATACTGATTGTCAAACTGAAGACATCAAACTAGTTCTCATTATCTATAGGTTATTATGCTATTATTTTGCGCTGTATATGACCCCTGAACTAAAATGAGTTTGACACCCCTGATCTAACATCTTCATTTCCCACCTACTGTAATAAACATTTTTTCATAGATTCAATATCAGATTCAAAAGAATTTAGGTTCAGTTTGTAGAATCGGTGCTGGTTTCAGCCTCCACACTGTGTTTACCGCAGTTATTCCCGTATGTTTACACGACAAGGGCCATCTACAGTAGCTGACAGAGGATTTGTGATTTCCTGTGTAACTGACTGTAGAGAAATGTGGACAGTTGAACGTGAAGAAGAAAATGCTCGGTGTTTGTTGGGCAGCAGGTGGGGGAGACATCTGTTCATTGATTTGAGTCCACACATGAGTGAGTCTTTAGCAGAGGCATTATTTAATTTCCACTTTTGATGCGCGCCGCTTTGATTTGTCTTACTTATGGCCTCGATGCTTCCCGTCGCATGATCCACCAAACAAAAGGTTTCCCCCCGATTGTTTTTCCAGCTTCGCCAAGTGAAATGTCACTCAGTTCCGCTTGTCAGAGGAGACCCCAACTCCCCTCCCTTCTTCTCCCCAATCGTTGAAGTAGCCCAAAAAAGTTGAACTTTTTAATGTGTCTCTCCTCCTCGGTCTGCTCCGTCTTCCAGGTCTCAGTGCAGCTGCCGGCTGACAAATTGTGTCTAAATGATGCAGTTGCCGTCATGAAACATTCAAAGGAACGAGTCGCGCGTCATTGAGCAAGTAACCAAAGCGTTTATTCAGCAAGTGTTTAGTGCCCGTGCTGCGTAGTATCAATATTCATTTCAGCCGATACCCTCTCGCTTCAAAGAGCTCTTTATGTTTATGTTTCCAACGTTTCTTCTCTGTGGCACACAGCACAGCCGCTCACACTGTCCAAGGACTGTCTCATCACACATCCAGCACAGCTGAGAGACCCTAATAAATCTGGACACAGAATCAACCTGTTGAAAATGATTAATCGGGGCGGTGTTTAGCTCAGTTGGTAGAGCACCCGCCCCATGTGTTGAGGCTATAGTCCTCGCTGCAGGCGGCCCCGGTTCGAGTCCCGCGTCGGACGGCCCTATCCTGCATGTCATTCCCCCCCTCTCTGCCTCCCATTTCCTGTCTCTCTCTCAACTGTCCTATCGAATAAAGGCATGAAAAGCCAAAAAATATACTTTAAAAAAAAAAAAAAAAAAGAAAATGATTAATCGGTTGTTTTGATAATTAATTCTACAATTCATAATTCATAGTTTATTCTGCAGCAAAAAACATATTTAGATCTTGTTGTGAATTTATTTCCCTCCCCACTCAGACAACCGTCTCCAACGCACAACATACCTGGCTAAGTAAGAGAGAGTAAGAGAAGAAACGAAACGATAGATGACACAGAATCTTTTTGCCTTTTGTTTTGTCACTTTCATGCCGAGTGGAGGCAGAGCGCAGCACACACACACACACACACACACACACCGCCGTCGCACAACACTGTCATCCTTAAAGCACCAGCATTAATAAAACGGGTGCAGGTAACTCTAACACCTTTATAGTGTTGGTTCATCGTCCAGCACGGGTCTGTATACAGTAGAATGTGAGTGAAACACAGGATTTATATCCTCTACTCTGCCCGTCCAAAAAGAAAGTCACCACTTGGATTGAACGAAGCTAATAGGTACAGTAAGAACCTCCCATTGGATAATTACTGCATGGATGATTATGTTTCAGCTGACAACAACTGATACAGTCTCATTTCTTAAACAACCATGTCAGAAGACTGTTTCAGATGGGTCAAATTATTGGCATCAAGCAAATTAAACATGTAAGGAGATTTCTGAGACTAAATACTAAATAATTATAACTAAAACCGGGTTCAGAACTGTCAAACACTTTATTAGAAACTGGAAGGATAGTTGGGAACCATCATCTTCAAAGAAGAAATGTGGTCCAAAGTGACCACACAGTCCAGACCTGAACCCCATTGAGAGTCTTTGATAAATGAATGCAACTCTGGACGTTGTGACATTGTGGAAGCTTATTGAAACGATGCCACAGCAAATGCATTCCATAATCAAAGCTAAAGGTGGTCCAACGAAATATTAGAGTGTGTGTGTGAGAGAGTGTGGACGGTCAGTGTATTTTGTAAAGTTTTAAATAAAGCCAGTGAATCCAGTTTGTTTACGACTACGGTGTCCAGCATGTGTCTCTATAGGAGTCTCCTAACAAGGCCCGGTGACGTATCGTCATGACCAGACCTAAGTGACTAATGAAAAGGCTGCTGATGGGGAGATTAGTCAGAGCTGTATTATCCGGAGTGTGTGTGTGTGTGTGTGTGTGTGTGTGTGTGGAGAGCGGAGCAGTGTAGTGACGGCTGCCAGCTGCAACAGAATCTCTCAGTTGCTGGATCAGATTAGGCTGCAGATCCATCTCTTCCGGCCCCTCCAGTAAATACATCTTCCTCAAGCGCTGTCGCCCGCTCTCCACCGGCCGCGCTGCGCATTATCTAATGGCAGAAATGGCATTTCATTAGCCCCTTATCCCGCCGAGGCCCAGATGCATACTCAATAGCATTACATGTAATTTCTCATAAGGACACATTATTGATCCTGGGCCCCTACCTAAGCTCAAAGAAAAAGGGCTGTCAGCACTCCAGGGCCCTCGTCATCCAGGGCCATGAAGAATTAAAGGCAAATTAAATTTGACAGCTGTAAATGCCATGGCAATCTATATGCAAAGTTTGGGGGGGAAAGGGATAAAAAAAAAACAAAAAAAAAACAGATTTATTAAAATTCTCCCTTTTTTTTCTCCCCCCTTCTCTCTCTCTGCCCATATGTTTGTGGAGCGTCGGCGTCTGCGTTTACCGGTGGCTCGGCCCGTTCTCCTCTTCCTTCCCTCCCTGCTCTCCTTTTGTCTGTCTCGACCTTCCCTTATTCTCTCCCTCCCTCCCTCCCTCCCTCTCTCTCCGTCTGCACTCTTCCTCCTGCTAATATTCCCTCGCTACTTGAATATTTTCCCACATCCCTGACAGATTCTCTTTGATGTATAAATAATCAAGCTAAATTATGTGCAGCGATGAGGCTCCATGCTCTGCCGTTCTTATTATACAAAGTAATTTCTACCTAAGAGGGTCAGATTTCCTGACAAATCCCTAATTACCACATTCCAATAGAAGTGGAACGTATTTGTGAATAAATCAGCCGCCGTCCCCCAAGTAGCGAGCGCCTAATATCATGCGCCACTCAATTCGGCCCCACTCACTGAACTCTGTAATTAGATAATACTTTTGATGATGATACATTTGAAATCTTAATCTATTTAATGTATAATGAGAGACACTCCCCTCCCTGTGTGTAAAAAAAAAAACAATTGTGTTTGATGATCTGTATGCTATATGATAAGTTCTGTCCACACACATGCGAGGACTCGGAGATGATCAATATGTCAGCGCTCGACAAGCTGGTTTTCCGTGTAGATGCCGCAGCCGCAGGTAAATGTGAAAGGCCATTTAATATGGTGAAGGGCTAATTCTGATCCCCTGTAATAGCTTCTCCCAGTGTAATTATGCTCCTCTAAAAGCTCCTCCTTTGTTTGGGCTCAGACGTCTCCCACCGCTTTGTTTGACAAGTTCAATCTGAGTCTGGTTTTCTAGCAATGCCAAACGGAGGAGAGTTGATAATTACTGTTGACTCAAAGGCAGTGGACCCCGTCACCGCCGGAGATCCCACAACGCACCTCGCCGTGTCCAGACGCCTGTAGTTTTTTGTTTTTTTGATGTGACCCTGAACGCTGCGGCCGTCTTTTACCTTCACGTGTCAAAGTTTGGAGGGTGATGATGAATGGAGGAGGAAGGCAGCGGGTTTTTGCTGTGTGATGAGTCGACGGAGAGACGAGGAGGTTTTTTTTTTTGCTTAATTTGGCCTACCCTCTACTGTCGTGTCGGTGTTACTGCACCACACACAGCTCAGACACAGCACACACTGTTTGTTCCCTGTGTCTCTTTTTATGTTTGTTTTATTTGATATGGACATCACAAATACATTGAGACTGTTCCAGTGGACAGACCAGACGCTTCGCTTGGGTGTATTCTAAAAACACAGAGCATATTATCAACAGTATGAGATAAAGCAAAGTTCATGATCACAACAGAAATATTCTGGAAATACAGAGCACACGATCAGCAAAAGGAAATAAAACAAAGTTCATGATCACAACAGTGAGAAAGTCTGTATTTATACATGTGAGCATTGTTGTTTTGCTTTTAGTCCTCTGTTCAAGTATCAGGTTTCAGGTGAGTGTGTAAAGTGCTCCATAGGTTAACCCCTTTTATTGAGAAGGCAGACTGTCCAAATGATGTTGTCCACTTGGGAACAAGGAGGGAACGAAGCCGATTGGCTTGTACATAAGTTCCACCCCTGTCACTAATTACAATTAAACACATTTCTATGGCTAACAAATAAACATAAAGAAAAAAAAGGAGATAAAGTGCATTCATAATCAATGTTATATGAGCAAAATGAGCAAAAAAAAGGAGATAGAGAACACAGTGAGCAGTAACAAATAGAGACAATGGAAATAAGGTACAAAAAATTCATAGATTGAAATTATAAAAAAAGACAGATGCGGGATATGGAGAGAGCGGGAAATTCAAGAAAAGTCAAGATGTATTTTTAGCTGCTTTTTAAAGAGTATGTAGGTTATAAACACAGTTAAAAATGTTTTACTCATCATTGATAAGCACTAACTATCTATAAACTACATACTAACGAGTATTCATGTGTGAAGAATTCAGTATTTATTCATGCTTAACTAATGCTTAATAGTGTGTACTTATTATAAAGTGTTACCCATGGAAGTGTCCTGACTGAGTGAAAGAATGAAGGAGACTTTATTATAGCAGTGATCAGCCATCACACACACACACACTCACCTTAACTCCTCTCCTCCTCCTCCTCCTCCTCCTCCTCCTCCTCCTCCTCCTCCTCCTCCAGTTAACCTTCCCCAGAGCCAAACTCCTGCTCATGTCCAGCAACCAGGAGGATCTGAACGACTGGTACCAGAGTCTGAGCTCAGCTATCAGGTACGTTCACACACACTCACACACACGCATTAATACACTGCGCGAGGTGCTCACTCCTCACTTGGCTCTGCTTTAATAGACACGAGTGTTTTGACTGCTTTCAGGTGTCATAACACATAAGGCAGGTCTTCAGCTCAGGCAGCCCCACCTGAGAACAGCTGATGCATTTCTAAATATAAACTCTTGATCTTCTCCTTCAGTTGCCCCCTCTCTGTCTCTCTCCACCCCCCCACCACCACCCCGCGGGTTCTTTAACTGTTAAGAATATGAATAGTCTCTAGTCTTTCTCGACAGCTGCATGATGCAACACTTTGTATGCCGTATTGTTGTATTTTTGCAGAGAATAAAGACGATTCTTTTCATATTGGAGCCTAAAACGCAACACATACATGTCTGCTCCAGTCCATCAGATGTTGTAGATCACTTTATCTACGTGTTCTCTGAATTCAGCCTGATATAGTGTTTGATTTCTCTCATGTAGAGTTCCACTTCAAAAAAAAAGAAGACGAAAAAAAGCTTCAGTAATTTCCTAACCTCTTAACACCCACTGGGCCCGGCAGGTCCACCATTAATTAGAAGCAACATGATCCACAGGCCAGTGGTAAGGTGTTACTGTAGAATCTGGAGTAGCTATTTAAAATGTCCAGATACTTTCTAAATAATTGTCTTTTTTTGATAGTTTAACATGTCACATTGTTTTTATTAGGGATCAACCTATATGTTTTTTTCAGGGCCGATACAGATATTGATTATTAATCAAGGAAACCAATAACTGATGTTTAGAATTGATATACGACAAAGTTGTTAAAATCTGTGATTAAAACAGACCTTGTGTTTTTGTAGAATAACACAAACTCCAACACAAATCTTGGTTCAGTGGGCGGGACACTGTCACACAGTGGAGAGGACAGAGAGACGGTTCATCAGAGCCACAGCAGCACCTTATTTAAAGTGAATTTATTTTATTGGTGAAAAAAAAAAAAACAGCAGAGGCCCATTATCGTAAAAAAAAAAAAAAAAAGCCGAAATACGTCCGACGATGAGTCGACCCTGAGTTCTTTCTGAGAATATTTCTATTCATGTGCATTTGTTGCTGTGGTGTGTTGAGTCGAAACAGACGAGTGTGTGTGATCAGTTTAATGACAGAACATGTCTGCTGGTGCAAGAGAGGAGCTCGAACATGTATCACGCACACACACGCAATTTTCCGTGTGTGCTTTGTAAACATTTGCTGTTGTCTCCCTGTATTTCATCATCTGATGAACGGCAGCTCAGAGCTCCACCTGTGTGTGTGTCTCTGTGTGTGTGTCATGTCTGCCTCTGCTCCCTCTCAGTACAGAATGACTCTTAATAAAACTTTCACACACACACACACACACACACACACACACACACACTCTGTACTGTACGCGGGGCCTGTCTGCCTCTCGGCATTGATCAGCCAGACCTCAGCTACTCCGCTCCCAAAGCCCCGGCCGGGCCCCCGCTCCCCCAGAGGAGGGTCCGAGTGGGCCGCGGCCACGCTGAGGGGGCCGTGACCCCGGCGTGCCCCGGCCAGGCTTATTAGTTTATCACTCTGTCAGAGAGAGAGAGAGGGGAGGCTGTCAAAGAGCTGAGACGAGGCGGCAGACGGGGGCCGGGGCCGAGGCTGCAGGCTGACGGCTCTAAACTGGAGGGAGGGTAATTAGCAGCGGTGGGAGAGCGAGGAGGGGACAGGGCTGAGAGGAGCAGGGGTCAGCAGCACTCACACCACCGGGGAGGAGTACAGGGCTGAAGGGTGTGTGTGTGTGTGTGTGTGTGTGTGTGTGTGTGTGTGAATTATTGATTTAACAAAGACTACACAGGATCTGGACTGACATCTCTGAGTCTCATGGATGCTGCTCCCAGTGATTATCAAACATTTATTGTTTTCTGGGGGTGAAGTCGTATCACTACTAGTGATGAGCATCGTCTCCATGTTTCTATACTTTACACACATTTATGTTCGTAACATCTTTCTTCAAAGAAGTCCTCACTCTTTAAAGGTATAATATGTATAATATGAAGGAATTCCCCCCATCTAGCGGTGCGGTTGCATATCTGAACGTATTCTTGATGTTGCATTCACGTGAAATGGGGCAGACGTCAGACAGACAACAGACGCTGCATGTAACAGGATAAACAAGCGTCTATGTAAACAAGTGGTCCGCCAGCACGAGGCAAAACAATACAGGGGTGACAACATGTTGTCATGGTGATGTCGTAGCTGTTGTTTACCTGACCCACGTTTTACCGTCTTTCTCTCGTTGAGTAAAATAACATCCGGTTGGTTTGCCGACGGCCGTCTGCCTGACTGCACCTGAATGCAACATCAGTGCCTCTGTCCTTCCTCACACTACACAGTGGTGACAGTTTTAACAGGCCGAGCCCACAGCTCCGCTCAGTTTCCGTGGTTACCTACGGTCACGCTGCCACTCAACGTTAAAAATGGCGATGCAACATGGCCGCCTCGGTTCGGTGCGTCGCCCACTTATGTATTTGTAACGACTTGTAACAACTCATTCTAAGGAACCAGAAAGCTTTCATTTGTATGTGGGTTGTGATTCAACTTCAGTGAAATACATATTTATGAAAGACATATTAGATTTTTGCTACTAAAAAGCCAAATAAGTTACATACTGGGGCTTTAACTCTTTATTCCACTTTCTTTTTCTGTGCAGTTTCCCTTTGTTAAACAAATATCGTATTAATACCTACACACTCACACACACAGAGACACACACACAACTCTTAGCCAGGGGACTTAATTAGTGTGTAGATCAATGCTTGGTGACACTAAGTGAATGGTGAGGCAGGCTGAGGCCGGACCACCAGGGAGGAGGTGAAGGCTAAAGACAGTTTGACTCTTCTTCACTTTTCATGTGCAGATGGAGGAGGTGAGGGTCTGAGGGTCTGCAGGTCCAGCTCCGAGGACAAACTCATAATGATGGAGCCGGACATCAATTCCTTCTTATCATTTATTCATTTATTAATGGAGCAGTGTGGCGGAGTGACATCCTGTTAATGTACACACTAAAGCCAGGATACACACTCCTGCTGAACACACTGAATCATACTAAACATACTTTTTATTAAATGTCACTTTGAATATGTTACTATATACAGTAGATGCTGGAAAATGTTAAGTTTTATATGATGATTAATATTGACAAAAAACCCAGTCAGACTAAGGATGCTATAAATAATGAAAGTTAGAGCTCAACAGTTATTGAAAATATTTTTCTATATCAAAATATGGCCAAGTGTAATATCCAAACCACATATCACCATCACAGCATCTGACAAAAATCATATTTTTTTTCTCGCATGATTCAGTGCTGATGTAAAATTAGGGAACAGGGTCCAGATCAGCCAGAAGTGTAACTATACACACCCGTCCATTTAAATTTCCATATGTACCAAGTTCTGTTTGTCAAAGTGAAAACATTAAAACTCAAGGCATCTTTATTTATATAGCACATTTCATACCAAGGCAACTCAATGTGCTTTACATTAAGACAAAACATTTAAAAAGAACAGCATAAAAACAAACATAAAAATTAAAAAAAAAAATTAAACATTAAACATAGAGATAAAGCAAGAGCAAAGAAGAAGAAAAAGTGTTTGCACCTCAGCCAACACGCTGTCAAACAAACAGCCGTGTGGTGTGGTTGTACACATGTACTGACTACAGGGAGGTTGTGCTGTTGCAAGTTGGACATGACACTGCATTGTGTCTTTCTTCTTGTATTTATTTGTCTCTTTGTCTCTGAAATGAATTAAGAGAAGGTTAAGAGAATTGACAGGGATTTCTTTATTTTGTAAACTGTGCTCAGTTTTCCCTGAAGATGTGTTTAAAACACGTTGTTCGTCTTTAGTTTAGTACTTAGTGTAATTTAACTTGCAAAATAGAGACAGAACATTAGAAAAATCCCTCAAAGGAAAAACGTTCAGTCTGACACGGAGACGAAATATGGCCCAGGAAATGAAATGAGTGTCATCAGGAACAGATGTTTTTATAAAGCGATGATTCGGTGCAGGCCTGTTTTATTGGATGTCGGCGAGTTTTATGAACCTAATTGAGCCTGTTGTTGCGTTTCCAGGAAGCTGCAGACTAAACAGACGGTGGTCCATCGCAGAGAGGAGCCCAACCAGACAGACAGCCACTCAGCTGCTGACGGACACAACGTCCTGATCTCCAGCAGCAACTACCCCGGCAGGAAGAGGAACATGGTGAGACACACACACACACACACACTTTTCTGTCTCTGGCTAATCGTAAAACCTCCAAAAAAACTAACATACCTGAAAAGACTTTTTAAAAATCTATCAAATCTAACAGGTACAGCTGGATTAGACAGTGTTTTTATATAAACTATGAATGAAATGAGTGTGTGAGGTTTACAAGATGCTTAATGAACCCTCTGAGGATTATGGGTAGCTGGAAAAAGGTGTCAGAATGCTTAATATCCATCATGCAGTACCATCAGTGAGGCGTCTGATTGGACCCAAATTTATTCACAACAACCCCAAACATTCAGCCAGTGTCATTTAGAACTATCATCAGCATAAAGAAGAACAAGTCCTGGAAGTCTGGGATTACATGTAGAGACAGAAGGATCTGAGGAGCTCCAAGATATTTGGAAAAAACCAGCGGCCCAGCTCCTTCAAAACCTGTGTGCAGGTGAACCTACCTAGAAGAACTGATGCTGTTTTGAAGGCAAAGGGTCGTCACACCAAATATTGATTTGATTTAGTATTCTCGTCTCTTTATTCACTGCATTTTGTTAATTGATGAAAAAAAAAATTGAAAGCGTTCATCTTTTTTTCCACACCTGCCTAAAACCTTTGCACAGTACCATATTTCTATTCTTGAATGTGGCTGTGAGGATGTTTCCTCGTCACTGTCAGAGCCACAGCTCCACAGTCCTGGTGAACTAAACTGAACGTTTCATTTTGATGGTTATATTTAGTAATTAATATTTCCCACTGCAGAGCGATGTCTGGTTTCTGCTGAAGCTTTAATCCCAGCGTCCGTGCCTCTGTGTTCCTCAGGTGAGCGCCGACGCCATGGAGCCGGTGCAGCGGCCTCCAGTTGAGTGGGAGGGCAGCGCCCCCAAGAGGATGAAGCAGTCTGACACTCCAGAGCCCAGGTCAGATCCTTCAGCCCACTCCCACTCCAGAGTGTGCAATTTACTCGTTGTAGCTATCTGGTCAGAGCTTCACTGTGACTTCACTAAGTGTTCAGACAGATCCAGATAAAAAAAAAACTGTGATGTGTTTTATTTACAAAAAGTATTCAGTTGTGGTGAAGTGCTTCTGCAGATGAACTCTAGAAACAGTTTAAACTTTGATCTGCTGGCAGAGGAAAGTCCCTCTCTGTTCAGCATATTAACTAGGACATGAACTTTGACACAAACACTGAGTAGTTCAACAATTAGATCAAACAACAGTTGCATGTTTGTGTTTTTCAGTGATAAAAGTAATGATAACAACTTTTTTTGATTAGTACAGTAAAGAAAGGATGAATAGAGGGACAGTTAAATACAGTGGACAATAAAGTATGCAGCTGAAAATAGAGCAGAAACCAGTAACATGGTGAAATATGAGAGAATTGAGTAAAGCCATTTAAATTCTTACACGTCTGTGTCTAAAAGCCGTAGACAGTTCTCCACAGCATCATGTAAAAAAGAGTCTATGCTGCTGCTTTTCTTGTGTAACATTGTGTGTGTTTCTGGCAGCAGAGGATCGATGAGCTCATGTTGGTTTACACAAACCGTTGAGAGCTTTGGAAACAAGCAAAAAAGAACTTTAAATCTATTTTCAAGATAAAGGGAGTCAACCAGGGGCGTGGAGCTAAAACTGGGCTAATATTTTAGTTAAGTCTCACAGCACAGTTGTGGATATAATGGACTGAAATCATTCAACCAACCACTTTGGTAGACCAGTAAAAAGAAAAAAAAAAGCATTACAACAATGGGATCTATTTGAAATCAGAGTATAAAACAGTTATAGCATATTTTTAAATGATAAAAAGCTGTTTTTGTCACCTTCTTTAAGTGTGAAGTCAAATGTAATTAGATTATTTTGTCCAGGCATGTTACTTCTGATTTTACCTCAACAATCATAGAGGTTGTATGAAAAAGCCATACAATCAAACATGATTATTTAAAGGGACAACGAGGAGTTTCTATTTGGTTATAAAAAAGTCTCATGTTAATGTGGATGAATCTCCGCTACCCACACTTGTTAATGGGCCCATTTTCGATAAATATATCGTTTTGTCTCTATCGTTATTTTGTTATTATTAGTGGTGGTGGAGATGCTGGTCGAGCCGACCAGCGTTTCTTTACTTTAGGTTTCATGGCGAGTCATGAGAATAACGCAGCCGAATCGCCGTTTATGGTGGGAACTACGACGGTATGTGATCGTCTTCCAACCTCTGACTTTAATTATTGATGAATGAAAACATGAGTCTGTCTTGCGCCAGTCAAAGAATTTCACGGCGCGGAGGCTCATAAATGTAGTGTGAAAACACTTTGCTTTTCCAAAACTCCTCGTTGTCCCACATTAACGTTTCTGACTGAATCTGGTCTGAACCCTGTTGTGTTTGTGTCGTGCAGAGCCGAGGCGTCGTCTTCCGGCTGCGTGATCCTCTGACGGACTCGTCCTCCTCCGGCCGCTGATGGGAGATCAGTTTGATCCTGAATGTTCAGTCTGAGAGTTTCACCTCAAACCGACTCAACTTGTTTTTTTTTCCAAACACACATTTATTTCCTTTTGAGCTTTTTTTGTTTTGTTTTTTTAAAACGTATCAGCTTGAAGTCTGAGGTGGAGTTTGTTACTAACAGCAGCTTCAGCTTCTGCTCATCCTGTGCAATATAAACTATATATGATCTTAATGTGAGCTGCTTCAAGACCAAATAAGTGGTGAATGTTTAACTGTGAGCCGTGTGCTGCTGCTGCTGCTGCTGCTGCTGGTCTCCAGCAAAGATTCATCTACGTATAGGCCTCTATATATATAAAAAAAAAAGCCGATCAGTGCCGTACAGCCATGTATTCATAAGTTCAAGCCCTTGGTGTCCATTTTCCCGGTGCACCTGAACGCTCCACTCCACTACTAGTCTTTTCTATTGATCACTGTTTGACTGTATTTACAGGGTAAAGCTGAAAAAATGTATCGCAAGTGGGCGATGGTGTCGGTCCAGTGTCAGGTGGGATGTGTGAGACACACTGTGGTTACATGTGTCTGTTTTATGTTGTAAGTGAATGAGTGCATTTAATCAGGTGCACTGTATTTAAGAGATTGACAGATTGTGTTGATGTGGATTTCTGTTTTAACAGCCAGGCAAGAAAACCTGGTCAACAGAAGTTCACTATTCTGATTATTACAATTATTATTGATTTTATCCTTTAATCAAATCCTTTATCCACAAATTTGATTCAGTTCTGTATCAGACTTTATATATTTTACTAACATTATTTTAATCTTTTTTTTTTTTTTCTGAAAGTGATTACTAATTACAAATGGGGATGGAAATAACAGCAATTTCCCAATAAAACACTAAAATAAGTCAATGTGTATCTTGTGCTTTTCAAATGACCAAACATCCAATAGATGGACACACAGCAGTGGTGCAGCAGGATGGTTCATGCTTAGAAAAGCAAAGTACAGTATCACATTTGAACTTAAATTGTTTTTATTTGCTGTAAAAGTGATGGATCCAAAACAAATCCTAACAAAATAACACCTGAGTGATGTTTAAGAGATGAAGACAAAAGAGTCATTAGTCCAGGTTTAATGTCAGCATAAGAAAAATCTATGAGCCGCAGCACATTTGCAAATCTGACTGCGTTTGATATTAAACCGTATCTTAAACGGGATCTTGACTCTGATTGGATTATCATTAGTTCTCCTCCTCCAGCAGCAGGACAGTGTCATGTTGATGAAGATATTTTAAATATTCAACACTTCTTCTATATGTGGACACCACAGAGCAGAGAAAGTGATTAGGTTTCTATTTTAGAAGACAGATGAGAGGTGGTCACTTCCGTCCACGCTGGGTGAAACTCATCACGCTGATCAGTTTCTGTCCGGCAGCAGACGGACGAGCGGCCTCGCGCCAAACTGCAGTCCTGCTACATGGACACAAGATGGAGCCAGAGAGCCACAGTTAGGGACTGGAACCACCTGCACCGGTCACAGCAGTGGGAGGCTGCTGAAGTCAGGAGAGGTTGGATCTTATTTTTGACAATAATGAAAACTGATGCAGCACAGAAGTATAAACAAGTCAAGTCCATCCAATCACCTGTCTCAAGTCTAGATGAAGTCTGACGTTATGAATACTGCACCCAAGCAAAGAGATTTTTTTTTTACTCAGTGGTAGTGAAGTCTCAAGTTCTCAAATGTATTCCTGTCTGACTTAAAGGGACAGTTCAACATCTTGGCAAATTGGCCCATTGCCATAATCCCTATAGTTTTAAGAGTAGGTTTCTTAATTTTAATTGTCGGTGCAAGCTATTTTTAGAACGGCGGAGCAGAGCTAGGCCTACTCAGTTATGGCTAATGGGAATTCTAGGTTTCCCTCATCAAACTCATCAAATACACAATCCAACAACTCCAAAATGCTCTCCTGGACATGTTGTGACCTGCACATTCACCACGCTATGAGATAGACAGAGACTGCTCGCCGAAAAACTGCCCCCGACGGAAACACGCATCAGCAGTTTTGCATGAATTTACCTCGAAAACAACTCTGTCTCATAACGTTCTGTTATTATCTCATAGCGTGGTGAATGTGCAGGTCACAACTTGTCCACCAGAGCGTTTTGGAGTTGTTGGATTGTGATTGTTGAAGGTAAACGAACCTACTCCTAAATCTATAGGGATTATGGTAATGGACCAATTTGCAAAAATGTTGAACTATCCCTTTAAATTGTGTCATGTGATTCAGGTCTGCACCTCAGAAGCAATGTGTTAACCACCTGTGTTCACCATGTGTAACACTGCTACAATTTATTAACCACAGCCTCTTTAAGATAAGAAGAGTGTTCCTCCAGCATTGAGCCAAAGCAACAAGAATCCATTCATTTAAGCAATATTACCCGAGAGGGTGTGCTTTAACCATAGACTGTAAAAAGAATGGACGTAGCGTCCGTGACGTCACCCATTGGTTTGGGGGAGTCTGTTTTGTGCCGCTACTACGGGGGTTTGAGCCGCGCCATGTTGGATTCTACTTGCCATATTTGGAGCGGTGCGGCCGTTGGCCGGCCGAGAGCCCGCCCACTGGCCTCGTAGCAGCGGTCGCCGGACCTGTCACTCAACGGTTCTGCGCCCTGATTGGCCAGAACTTTAAACCTAATAATAGTAAAACGGTAGAGTTTAAAAAAAATTCACCCCCCTCAGAGTGTGTGCGGGGGTAGAAACTATCGATTGAGACCAAAAAAATAAAATGTACCAGGCTGTAAATATGTTTTTTTAAGCTGTAAAATCGGCTATTTTAACATGGGGCTCAATTGGAGTTGCTCCCTTCTGGAGCCAGCCCCCAGCGACAGCCGGGGGGATTGCAGGTTTTTGAATGCGGAAGTGAGCTTCACTTCTCAGACCGACAACTGCCCCCTTGCTCCGGACCTGTCACTCAACGTTTCAGCGCCCTAATTGGCCAGAACTTTAAACCTAATAATAGTAAAACTGTAGAGTTTAAAAAAAATTCACCCCCCTCAGAGTGTGTGCGGGGGTAGAAACTATCGGTTGAGACCAAAAAAATGAAATGTACCAGGCTGTAAATATGTTTTTTTAAGCTGTAAAATCGGCTATTTTAACATGGGGCTCAATTGGAGTTGCTCCCTTCTGGAGCCAGCCCCCAGCGACAGCCGGGGGGATTGCAGCTTTTTGAACGCGGAAGTGAGCTTCACTTCTCAGACCGACAACTGCCCATGGATGTATTATATTAACTGGATACCGGACCGGAAAATGGCCGCCGTTCATTTCAATGAAAGTTGCTCGCCTGGCGCATACGCCGAAAAAGTTTCTGACTTCCGGGTTTACTTCCGCGTTATCGGGCCCATAGAGCATGCGCAGTTGAGTCACCCCCCATGATGCTCTGCGGTCTCCCATCATGCCCTGGGGCAATGAGAACGAGCAACCGCCGTTCTAGTTTTGGCGCTGCGCGTTCATGTATGTGTTACTTGTGGATTTAAGGAATGAGTATTAAGACTTTTACAGGACTCACACAGACTTTAAAACAAAGATAATGATTTAAAATGTAAGACGGCCGATCGTAGGTTTACTACGGTCGTTTATATGATCGTTAAATCGTTTTGACAGTTAATTAATATACGATGTTACACTGAAAACGAGTTAGTCCGAACCTGTAAGCTTAAATCACAATGGAAAATAAATCATAATTAACTGTATTTTTGTTAAACATGACAGAGATGACCCCAGAACACCTCAAATAATGTAATGAGGCTTTACTCTTACCTTTTTTATATATTTAACTTGCTGCAAAGTTCACCAGTTGTTACAGGACGTTGGTGGAGGTATTATAAACTTAGTCACACGTGTTTTGTTTTTATCAACCACACTGTGATTAAATAAAGTTAGAGCTCTTTGGCAAATGCATCTAATAATTGTCTGTACTGGCTGTGTTCATAGTTTCATCATCATCATCATCATCATTAAGCCTTCAGGTGGATGAGACTCTTTGTAATTCAACAGTTTAACCTTACAATATTTCCACAACACGCAGAATATCAGTGTCCACTAAATACAGCTGTTACAGAACCAGACATTTTAATTAAACACGATGCCCCAGACACAGTTGCAGATGTTGGATTTGGTAGAAGAAGAAAAAAGTCACAAGCATGTTTGTTTTTTTCCGAACAATTTAATAATATGATTATGAGTTTAAGTTATCATTTAGCATACTGACACTGAACAAACACACTGACGACGGTGAGGAGGAGGAGGAGGATGAGGAGGACGTCCACGGTTCTTCCTCCGGCCCCGGTGAAGACGGGGAGCAGCTGCACCGTCAGGACACACACACGACACACCGACCATGGAGGAGAAGTCTCGGTTTACATTTTACCACCGTGGCATTAATTAAGCCGTAAAATAAATTAACGTGGACGTTGTGAACGGAGCAACAGGTGTTGAACATCAGCCGCGATGAGACACTGTTGACACACACACACACACACAGACACTACAGACATCATTTGACACACACAGACACATACAGACAGCATAAATGACTTATCAAGCTAAAATTACTGAAAAATATGAGTTTTACAGGAGCAGTAATGTAAAACAGTCCGGTTTCACGTCAGTAAAAGCAGTCATTACGAGGCGATCTCATCAATTAAAACGTTACGTTTAAGAATACGAGTTGACAAGAGACTAATAACAGACATTAACTATCATAAAGTTAAATTAACTCGATGTGACCAAACAAAAACTCACCTTTGAGCCGTGTTTTCCACTTTTCTGAGTGATTTTAGCACCGGACAGAGTCTCATTAGTTTCAGGCATCCTCGGTCCCGAGACACACGACCGCGCACTGCTGGTGCACGGACACAGCCGTGACGTCACGGCCAGAAATGAGACTTTTCTGTGGCTTTTCTGACCGTTAGAAAACATTTTGACGGATAAAAAGTCCATGACTTAAAAATATAGAATACAAAGATTAGTAATTAACGGAGGTTACAGCTGGAGGTGTCCTTTGAACAGTTTTACAGGCTTCTCTTCTGGGCCGTAAAGTATACCCCCCCCCGCATGCCGTGGGGGCCCCGCCCCCGCCCGTTAAGCCGAGTTTCCACCGAATCAACGGTCCTTCTTTTTTTTTTTTTTTTTACACCACAACATATGGTTCACGTCATGATAACTTCTGTATTTTGGCCATTCAAGCTTCCACAGTCCATAATTCTCTTCTTTGTTTGATATTTCAAGAGACTTTTGGTTAAGTAACCATGGACAGCTCCTAGGCAGGATTGTTCTGCTGTGTTGTCGCCGCCGCACCCCCCCCCCCCCGCCGTCACCGCCGTCACCGCCGTCATCCGCGGCGAACGGCCGCGGGGGGGCCCCGCACGGTTACGTTACGGCGCTGCTTCTCTTACTATGGCGGTCTATGGGAAAAATCCTTTTTGGGCCCCATGGGATTTTTTGTTGCAGTACCACGGGTGGCCACTGGGAAAAATCGGCGTGCCTGCTGAGAGGATTACAGGGGGGCTGCAACTGCCCCCTTGGCTTTAACGTCATTTGAGCACGACGGTGATGCGGTCCGCAAGCATCACCGAAGTGCTCAAATTACGTTTAAGCACACCCTCGAGGGTAATATTGCGATTATACAACAATTACCAACAAAATAAAGCGTATAATTAAATAAATATTCATGGTGATGGACGTTTTGCTCTCAAAATTTAAAGTTTTTAGCGAGTGTGCTTCCCGTTTCCATGGAAATAAATGGGGTCTGACTAATAACTGAAACACAATCAGTCACGTCAGTAGACTCCTATGTGTAATGGAACCTAGTTCACCTCTACAGCAAATAGTCCGAACCTTAGTAACGACCTAGCAACAGAAATGATTTTCTAGTCCCAGATGAGTGAACTCTGAGCTGACGTTCATGTTTTAACGCGGTCTCGGACTTTCCCGAACTAAATCAACACTGCACAAACTCGCACAAGTTATAACAAAGATGCCGTTTTTTTCCTTTCACAGATGTAGCTTCTACAACCGCAAACTCTGCATGTAAATGAAGTTATAGCGCCGTGTCGCCGACACAGTTGATAGAGAAAGCCAAACGATTACTCCAGATTATTTAAAAGCCCAAAAGGCGCAAGCAAGAGAGAGAGGGAGAGAGAGAAACATACAGGTAATCACCTCCGTTTTATCCAATGAAATATTCAGCTCCAGGCCATATTTTAAAAAACATATTCACCGCGATCACAACTCGTGTCTCTCCGACTTTGTAACGTTACACACATGGGAGGGAGACAATTCCTCTCGGCTGTAACGGGGAAGTTTACAATATATTAACAAAAAATAAAATAACATAATTGTTGTATAAATGTGACTTTGGCAGCTGTCAGGAACAACCTACAGGAGGTCAGTGTAGTTTGAGATTTATTTTCACGAGTTAAATGACGTTTCTGAAAATAAAAGGGGAAAAGTCCATGTTGCCATGGAGATGTGTAAACAACATGACATGGCGAAGTAATATTTTCAGTGATGAGTCAACCGTGCTGTAATGCTGATTTGAGCACGTTCTAAATGTCTTATTGACCAATCAGATTGCTTGGTCGGAACTACTTGTTGTATAACCATCCATCGTCCATACTGCTTGAATGAGCAGTGGAGCCAATCCCAGCTGACACAGGGTGAGGCCACCTCACACACTCAAATTCACACCTATGGGCAATTCATAGACGCCAATAAACCCAGTGTGTGTGTGCATGTGTTTGGACTGTGGGAGGTAAACGCATAAGTTCCACCCACACCGACCCACACAGACCCAGGAATCAAACCTAGAACCTTCTTGCTGAGAGGTCAGAGAGGTCAAACAATTTGAATAAAGAATATCTGGTGATTTTCTTTTCATTTATTTTATTTTATTTTACTTTATTTATTTAGTTGTTTTTCAAGTATTTTTTGGGCTTTTTCACCTTTAAAGGGGGGGGGGGGGTGACATGCAGGAAAGGGCCGCTCGATACGGGACTTGAACCAGGGCCGCCTTCATATTTATTTAGTCATTGATATGATGATATAAAATTAGTTTTACTGGGTTGAATTGCAACATTTAGGGGAAAGGCGGACTCACTGTCTCCAGACCAGCAGGTGGCAGAAGAGAGCTGGATGTTGAGTTTTATGATGGAAGTGCAGAGGTGTGATCACAACAGCCCCACAGGGCAACTGCAGGGGCATCGTAGTGAAAAGGTTCAAGTGCAAGAACTGTGTGTGATGATATTGAGACTGTATACAGAATGTGTGAGCATGAAACCTCTTCACTGTTTCACTCTCTTCCTTTAAACTGAGAGAAAACAGGAAGAAAGAGAGACTCATACATGAATCTGTCCATCCTGATTTGGGTCCTTTACTTCTGATTAATAATGATAAATTACAATATTGTTCTTTTGTTATGCCATTGATTGAAGACAAACATTCCTCCGTCATTCCCACACACCCCCATAACACACACATCCTCTCCTCCCCCCTCAGTGTTTACCACATGCGTCTGTCTGTGACGTCTGTGTGTGTCAGTGTGTATGACCCTCACTGAGCTCAGACGTGCCTTCATTTCTCTGCCTATGAGACGAACGCAGGCTGTTCAGGGCTGAGCGTCACCGTGTTGCTCTCTTGCCAGAGAAATAGATGTGATCTAAACCAGTAATGGAAACACTTATGTGTCATTATGGACGTTCTCCCAGCAGCATCATGACTGAAGAGAAGCTCTTAGCTGCTGCGGCTGGAAGACATTTGTTCCTTTAATTCACTGAACCTCTCCTCTTACACATGTTTTGCTTTGAGCCCCTGTACCTGTTGCGTTGTGTTGTGTTGTGCGCTCAGTCTCTCAGTATTAGTGCACGTGACAGCCATATATAGGCCCACCTGTTAATAAGCTGGATATTTACAAGTATGGGAGGTTTTTTATGAATGAACTTGTTCATACAGCACCTCTCATACACAGAGTATGTGAAATACCCATAGTAACATTTGTATATTTATTTTCAAAATATCAATAATTAGATTTTTAGATTTTAAAGAAAGACCATTGAATGAAAAGGTGTGTCCAAACGTTTGACTGGTATTGTACATGTGCCATACAACATACAGGGCCGTTGTATAGGGGAGAAAGGTGATGATAATTCTAGGGGCCCAGCGCCCAGTAGGACACACAAAAAACCCCAGTAGTCTAATCTTTGAAAGCTGAATTATTCTGCATAAGACCCTGACTCATACTCATAATAATGCTGCATTAGCATCAAAACAAAGTAGGCTAAATAAAAAAGGATAATACATACGTAGTCTAAGAAAAAAAGTGGAAAAGTCAGGGGGCAGGGGCCCACTTTAGTATTCTTTAAAGTCCCCCTCCCACGACCATTTTTGGTTATTTTAAAACATTCTCTGTGGTCTTTAAATTGTGATTATGAAGTTTTTAGCTAAAATCACAAAACCTGTACCATGTCCCAGGGCTCTCCTTCTGCACAGCAGACCCTCCCCGCTCGCTGACAGCTGGACATTGTACAATTACCGATTCAGCGCGTTTAGCGTAAAACTGTACACTGGGATTCAATCCCAGACTGGAATATAGTCCTTGCTCCCAGAGCAAGCTGCTCTACCAGGTGAGCTATACCTGTTATGTCTTGACAGTTACACTGAGCTGTCAAGCCTTTCACCTCTGAGCCAGATGCAGAGCGGGGCGGGAGCTTGTAGCACTAGTGCCCTCCCCTGGAGCTGTGACACGTCAGCTCCAGTCTCCCTGAAACTGCCAGTTTGCGTCTGCCGTTGGTTCACAGCAGTTTGAAGGCAGAAAAACTCAGAAATGCAATTTTGCACTTCCTTTTCTGCTGATATGTGCTCTAACACAAGAAAAATGCCACAGGAACATGTGAAAAGCACGAAAAACACGATTTTCATGGGAGGGGGTCTTTAAGGGGGCCCTGAACACCTAGCAACAGCCCTGACAATACATACATGGCCATACATAATTGGACCAGGCATGGGTGTTAATATATGACATTTTTCCAATTTCTAATGTCATACTTTTTTCTTTTTTTTTACATGGTGTTTCTTATGAATATATATTGTATATAGACATTTACTATATGTACATGTATCACATTTGTTTGCAGGGTTAAAACCATACAAATACTATTATAATGACCCATAGTCAACTATATAGTTTTAATATTATAGTTATTGTGTTGATTTGCATGTAAGTTTTGATTAACTCTCAAAGCATGGCTGAGATTTTGTTTTTAAAAGTTCTCAAATATGTATAATACAGTAGATTATCTGATGTGACATCATTCATTCATTCATTCATTTCAACCTCACACATTGTGATATTACATTTCATGGATTTACAGATACGCTCATGTTTTCATGCCAGTTGCATCACAATGCAGAGTTCCTGGGCCCAGCGACAGAGAACAATATCAGTGTGTGGTATAAGCCCAGAGCTGAAGGTGTTTACCATGGAGCTGTCCGTCAGGATGATCTGTGGAGTAATGTGAGAGAGAAAGTGAGAAGGATTTCTAATGGTTGGAGCGGATTAGACGCCACCATGCACCGTGCCCACGTTCAAATCCGCTGTCATAACACAGAGGGATCAGGCTCGGAGGCCGCCGGCTGCTGGACCCCGGTGGAGTCCTCAACAAGCCCTAACCAGAGCCATGTGTCCACCACGGCCCCGCCCGAGACATCAAACAGATTCCAGGTCTGTGAAGCAGACGTAGTCCTGGACCCATGCAGCCTGGGTTTGGATACGCTCTGCACCAAGAGAAATACTGCACTCCTGCATGAGTGAGTACGTAATGACAGTATAGTAAAAAGTGTACTTTTTCCTACTTGTATTGGAGTAACGTTTGAGACAATCTGCACCATCGCTATAGAAACTGATGCTTCTTGATTGGAGGGAAGAAAGCTGTAACAAGGAAGAGGCTACAACCCAACGCACCAACACTGGAAGACTGGCAAGGAACTGTTCATTATGGAGACTGACATTCGCTTTAAAAATACAATCAGAGAAATTTAAAGGGATAGTGGCAAATTGGCTCATTGCCATAATCCCTATTGTTTTAGCAGTAGGTTTGTTACCTTTAATTGTCAGTGCAAGCTATTTTTAGAACGGCGGAGCAGAGTTATTATCTCTTAGCGTGGTGAATGTGCAGGTCACAACTTGTCCACCAGAGCGTTTTGGAGTTGTTGGATTGTGTATTTCATGAGTTTGATGAGGGAAACCAAGAAATCCCATAAGCCTCCGTAGCGTAGCTCTGAGCAGCTCGAGGCTCTGCTCCACCGTTCTAAAAATAGCTTGCACTGACAATTAAAGTTAGCAAACATACTCCTAAAACTATAGTGATTATGGCAATGGGCCAATTTGCCAAAATGTTGAACTATCCCTTTAAAAAAATTGGTCAAAATGGATCAGATATACACTATATAAGATCAAGAAGACCAGCTTTGAGTACGTTTGTTCCAGTCAGACTATTAACTATTGGGAAGACTGTAAATTGCTATGGGTAGCTTTTCATTAATGAGGATCTTATTTTGCACATTGTAAAATAAAAAGGGAGAGCAATAGATGGGAGAATAAAAATACAAATGGTGTGTGTGCAACATGTTTTTTGTGTGTAATTGTGCTGAAAGGATCTTGCATGCTGCTCTCTGATTAAAAAAAAGAAACTGATGCTTCAGATTTGAAGGAATCACACCGTATGAAGCTGCAGCAGCTCAACTGTTTTGTCTTGTCCCTTTGTGTTTCAGCCGCCCTGAGATAAACAACACCAATGAGGGCCCTTCACCGCCCTGGGGCCTGTTCCGGGACGCATTCATTTCCACCGAATGATCCGGTTAACGCTGGTGAGTAAAGCCTGGAGAGAGTCCTCAAAACTGGAGCACGACCTGATCCGACCTGCACCATCCCAACCTCCGCCTGGTAACTCAGCAACCTTCTGTGAACTCCACTCACATCTACAGTCAGGTTCATCTGTCCCAACCAGCTCCAATGAGGTGATGACACTCACACATTTCTCCGGCATGGCTCCCTATTCACACCGTCACCAATCAGCTGAATAAAAGCCTGATCTCCGTCTCCTAGAACTGATTCACGGCGCCTTCCACGTCTCCGATACTGAATGTCACTCTGATATCTGTGGCACATTCCTGACAGCCAATCACGTCAGACCTTACTTTACTCAAGCTTGTTTAATTATTAGATTTCAAGACACAAAGCCAAGCGGTGACATTTCAGGATTGGAATGTGAAACTGGAGATGGAGACTGATTTCGGCTCATGCTAGATAAACACTCACTCACACACCAGCAACTATACAACCTGCTGAGACCAAGAGCACTGCAGCAGGTTTAACAGTCTTTCTGTGTAAACACTCTAGTGCATGTATTGTACAGTGTTGTTGTGTTGTCTGTGGGTCTGTCTTATTCTCATAGACATCTCAGTAAAGCACCTTGACAGATTCAAGGACAAACTGACTGGATGTTGGTCAAAGGTCACTGTGATCTAATAAAACGCATGTAGGCCATGAGAACACGATATGTTGAGAACAGGAGAAAAAAAAAAAAGTCTTGGCAGAGGCAGACAGCCACACGTTAGTAATTCTAGATATTTTTGTACTCTAGTGGATGAATGTGTGTGTGGATATGACCTGATTATCTTCAGTCATGTCATGCTCTCTTTGCATCTTTACAAACTTACAGTGATGCATTCACATCGTTCCTCAGCTGAACTTGGTTCCGCTTCTGCATGAGCTGCAGCGAGAACGGACATTTGTCTCATTATGTGACTCTATATTTAACTATTTTATCCCATCTTTTCTTATCTTATTTTATCTCATTTTATTTGTTTTTTATCATGTATACCCCCCTTTTATTTATTTTTAACTGCATCCTGCACTTTAATTTGAGTCCTCCTGGTCTCAATTTGTTGTTGGGTTCTTGTATTGCCTGTGTTGCTGTATCGCTTGGGCGGTCCTCCCTTATGGTTTGATGGCATTTGTGACTTGTCTCTTCTATATTGTTTTGTGAAGCATTTTGTAAACTTGTGTTTTTAAAGGTGCTATAGGCTATAAATAAAATTATTGTTATTATTATTATTATTATTATTATTATTATTAGTAGTAGTAGTATTATCAAATCAATGATGTCCAAAGTTGATATACTAAGTTTCATAATTGTGATCCTCATCCTCAAGTATAAATAAGCAGACAACACACAGGTGAAAGGACTTTTAATTCAAGGAAATAGTTACCATGGTAACAGATTAAAAAATCACTTAGGAAAACTGATGGAGGTCGCTCACGTATGACACCATTTCCCATCTGCCCCTCTTGTGTACGACGACTCTTTGGTCACATGATGATAAATAAACCGTGGCTGCTCCTCAACCTTCACCATGAACCAATCTTAAGCGCTTATTAGCGTTACCGTGGCGACAAATGTCTGGTAGGAAAAGAGCCCTGATCATGTCATAGTGATGTTATCAGGGATTTTCAGCTCAGTGGACTGGACACTGGTGCTGATACTGATGTGACCTAACAGTCTGGATAGATCTTCTTATTTTGTCCACTGAATGTTATTTCAGTGAAACCAACCACTCATCATCACCACTCATGAAGAGTTGTGACATCTGTGTGAAGCATCAATCTGAGCGCAGGAAGTGTGAAGCCCATTCATCTGATCCAACGCCGTCTCGCTACATTTCAGCTTGTTGTGGAAACATCTAGGTCCTTTAATTCCTATTTAAAGCCTCTGTAAACGATCATCTCTGCCATTGGATGTTACACCGGAGCACCAACACCTCAGACCTGAATAACAAATGCTTTTATTATCCCTCTAAATCTCATTTACAGAACCTTTAACCTCTGTCTGATCTAGAAAACAACACCAACATAAACAGCATGTTGTGTACAAGTCATTTCCATATTACATTATATTACATATCATGACATCATTTCACCTCTTTTAGTCTGAACATGTATCGTAAAGTTGAAAAGATACAATATGTGAGACTAATCACAGTGATACAGCACAGATTTAAAGGCTGAGTCATATAAATCAGATTAAATACTTGAAGCTCAGATTTAATTAGTTCTTCAACAAATCTTTTCCATGAATTGAATTGAGTTGCTTGGACCGAGAAGCTTCGGGACATTTTGTCTTTTGTCATTGTCACAATCTTAAAGAGTAAAAGCAGGGAGTGAGTGGGCTCAGCAGGTATGTGCTGTGTAGCCTATTGTATTAGCACTATCTATATATCTATCCATATATATAATACCGTATGTCAGTTCCATGCTAATCAACAGCAACACAAAACACAATCGTATAGATACAAAGCCAAGCAAAGTGTCATTGGCGTCCAAAGCCTTTTCACACTGATTTCCTCCTCTTGCCGAACACGTTGTTGATGAGCTTGGCCATGGACTTGGAGCCGCTGGGGCGTCTCCTGCGCTCCTTGGCTTTGCTGCCCAGGCTGGCGTTCTGCACCACCTTGGAGAAGATGAAGGCCACCTCCTGGTAGTGCTCGGCCACCGACAGCTCGTAGAACTGGCAGCGGTACTCGGCGGCCAGGCGCTGACCCTCCTCGCGCTGGACCTCCCTCATGTGGCACAGGTCCTGCTTGTTGCCCACCAAGAAGATCAGCGAGTCTGCGTCCCTGTGGGGCAAAGACAAAGTAGCTATAGGATTGCTCTCAATTGTTCACTGCATGCAAATATCTTAAAGGGATAGTTCACCCAAAATTCAAATTTCACTCATTATCTACTCACCCTCATGTCGACTAAGAGCTGTGAGTCCTCTGTGCCTTCTCTGAGTTACGGGGGGGTCAGCGTAGCAGTATTTGTCCATATAATGGTTGTCAATGGATACCAACTTTCTTCGTCCAAAAGGACACACTAAAAAACATCCAAATACCTCCATACTGCTCGTCTGTAATGTCCCTCTGGTATTGAAGCCCCGACATGAGAAATTGTTCCACCGGTCACACAGGAAGAGCAGTGAACCGAGACACTGGGAGCTTCCGCTACAAACAAGCTTAAAATATAGACTTATTAAATTTTTTAAATGTTGGGGCTTCAATACAAGAGGGACATTACAGACGAGCAGTATGGAGGTAATTGGATGTTTTTTGGTGTGTCTTTTTGGACGAAGAAAGTTGATATCCATTGACAACCATTATATGGACAAATACTGCTGCACGGACCCCCCCGTAACTCAGAGAAGGCACGGAGGACTCTGAAAATTTGAATTTTGGGTGAACTATCCCTTTAAAAATGCAACAGAATTTATCATGGCTTCTGGTTGAAAACAGACTAAAATTAAGTTTCCTGACTTTCATGAGGAATTTGATTAACAGTAAAAAACAAAACAAAAAAAACCACAATATTTCTCAGATCAGACGGTGTTCACCAGAAATGTCAATATATATACAACCAGACAATCAAGATATAATCATGTACTGGCACCTAAACCAAGAACAAACTTTTTAAAACATACTGTAATATACAGAGCCATTATAGGATGGAACACTTTACCTAATAACATTAAGAAATATTAACTCAAAACACATTTTTAAAAAGGTAGTAATAGACTATTTAAATAAACTGAAAATTCAATGAGTAAGAAATACTATACAACGTATTATAATTTATTATAGAAATGTATTTGTGGGTTGAACTGTTGTGGTACTGTAATGTGATGTATGATGTATTCTTTGTACCTACGGTATTTTAGACTAGACTGTTTGCTGTTTGTGTATATGATGATGAGGTGTTACAGTGATCTGTAACAGCGATGAATGTGAGTATGCACTATGTTCTTTTTAAAGGAAGAATGGCTAATGTCATGACATCGGCTAATGGGGATCCTATAAATAAACAAATAGACAGAGCATGTTGTGAGATGAAAATCCACTGGTTCTCTCTGGTTCTGCTTTGGGTGTAGAACAGAACCAGTAGGACAGTGTTATATCACAGTGATATTTACTCCATACCTCTTCCCAGATCCCAGCTGCAGCTCTCTGATCAGGTGGACGATGGCTTTGGCCGTGAAGAAGGAGGAGCGGTCGCTGATGTCGTAGACCAGAATGAAACCATCGGCCCAGTGGATCTGGTCATGTAACGCAGATTTCCCCTCACACACCTAAACACAGAAACACTTATCGTGTGTCTCAAATCGCACACTTCTCTCAGTGCACTGCTTTACAGTACACTGTAAGGCAGTGCACTGCCTTGTGCAGTGCACTAATTTCGACAGGTTAGTACCGTCTCAAATCAAACACTGCTGCTGCGCACTTACAGGAAATGACTCGACAGCTGCTTCTTCTATTTTTTTAAATTCTGATTGCAACCATAGCAACCGGCCGTTGGAGCCCTATCGCCGACACTTGACAACGTTTTTTGCCGATCAAAACGAGCTATTAAGTTGTGTTTTATTATGTTAGTGTTGTTGTTGTGCTGTTATTAGTGTTTTTTTAAAGACATTTACGCCGGTGTCAGCTCCGTCGCTGCTCAAAGCAACCGCTGCCGTTTGAAAAGTAGTGACGTGTTTCCGCTACGTCACCAAGATGGCGGCCGTTAAGTGTGGAAAGTATGCATCGATCCACACTCAATTTTCTGGCCGTTTGAGTGCGCCAATTGAGTGCGCATAGCGCACTACATTTTCGCGCACTGCTCAGTGTGAACGCACTTATGCACTCAAAATATTAAGTGTAAGTGCACAAGTGCGCGATTTGGGACACACTGATAGTTTAATTAATATCAAATAAAAACAAAAGTGTTTAGTTAGGCTTTGTGCAAATTCACACAGACGTCGTCAGGCTGGAGATGCAAGTTCAGCGCCAAGCAGAGATGTGAAGTTCCTACTGAGGAACAGCCTCACACCTCATCCCTATAGTCATACTGTAGCAGTAGGTTCGTTACCTTTAATTGTCAGTGCAAGCTATTTTTAGAACAGCAGAGCAGAGCCGTGAGCTGCTCAGAGCTACGCTACGGAGGCTGATGGGATTTCTTGGTTTCCTTCATCAAACTCATCAAATACACAATCCAACAACTCCACAACGCTCTGGTGGACAAGTTGTGACCTGCACATTCACCACGCTATGAAATAATAACGAAACGCTACGAGATGGAGTTGTTTTAGAGGTAAATTCATGCAAAACCACTGATGCACGTTCCCATTTTGCGGCAAGCAGTCTCTGAATTTGCCTCCAAAACAACTCTGTCTTGTAACCTTCCGTTATTATCTCATAGCGTGGTGAATGTGCAGGTCACAACTTGTTTTGGAGTTGTTGGATTGTGTATTTGATGAGTTTGATGAGGGAAACCAAGAAATCCCATTAGTCTCCGTAGCGTAGCTCTGAGCAGCTCACGGCTCTGCTCCGCTGTTCTAAAAACAGCTTGCACCAACAATTAAAGGTAACAAACCTACTCCTAAAACAATAGGGATTATGGCAATGGGCCAATTTGCCTAAATGTTGAACTATCCCTTTAAGTCTTAAACCAGTTTAATTAGGCTCAGCTGGACCTGTTTGTTGTCTACTGGTTGTTTTTGTGTGTGTCAGGTCTTATCTACAGTTACTTTGAGTTGGTTTTGATGATTGAAAACACAAAGGAATGTTTAGGAGGTGTAGCCTGGGACTGTGCAGACGGCCTCGATATCCTCCTGCTCTAACCCGGATTAATGGACCTGAGTCTGGAGTCAGGTTGGAGGCAGCGCTTCAGCCGCAAGCTTGACTGGCTCTGCAAACTATGATGGATGACAGTGACTGTTTTTTGTTTTTTTTGCTTCACATTCAAGTGCAACGAGTGTGAAGCAGCAGGTTATGGACACACAGACGCCCTGTGCAGCTTCAAGTGAGCCTGTTTGAATAAAATATAAAGTTGTAAAGTTGCGATGCAGAGGAATAATGAGCTCCAGTAATCTGACATCTCCAGGTGGAATATCAAGCCATTAAAAACTCATGTGGTGAAAAATAATGTGGTAATGTGGCCCTTCTGTAACAATCTGATGATATTTGATCATGATTTCATCAGGTTCAGTCCTCTGTGGCTCAGCACTCGTCTTATCACAGGCTATGGATTTAACAGCGTGCGTGTGTGTGCTGCTGCTGCGGGGATTTAATGACCAACACGCAGTGTCACAGCGGCCCTGAGGAGAACCAGGACTTCTCCCCAAATTGGGCCGGTGGCTGGATGTGAGAAGAATAAAACATCAGACGGACAAGAGGGTTAGAAAGAGAGAGAGTGAGAAAAAGCCAGAGAGAGATGTGGCTGTTGTTGTTGTCGTGGTCAGTCCAGAGGAGCAGCCTAGCCGTAACTAGGTTCTGGGCTCCATCCTCATAATTACAGACTGTGAGTCGGCGTCTTGAGGCAGCAGTGGACTCATAACATCCTTCATCGACTGTCTGTTTAAGTTTATTCTGCAGGATAATGTTGTTCAGCTCTGGTTTTTTTTCTTCAGAGAAATTCAAATATGCTAATCTAAGTATTCAGAGTGTGTGAAATCAACAGTGTCTTATCACAGAAACATCCACCGAGACGTTAAAACCAACTATACGCTCCCTGTGCTCAAATCCTGGTTTTATAACACGATGTTCTCTGGACAGAAGCTCTTTATTTCTGGATGTGGCTGAAGTTTTATCCTCATTATGTGAGATAATAAGCACAACATTATGATTATGATGTTATCAGGGAGTTGTGCTTCCCCTGAGAGGAAGGAGGGCTCAGACTAAGACCAGGAGCTTTGCAGCCGGGTGGCCGTGTTGGTGCGTTTGTGTCGCTTTCTTCTGTTTCTTTCTCACCTGAGAGCACGGGTCATAGAGCTCCAGGTTGATCTGCCTCCCGTCCACAGACACACACTTCCTGTATATGCACTCTGTGGAGGGAAGATAGGAGAATCACACACAACTGAGACTCCATGTAGCCTACTCTGTTTTTGAATTGACACCATGTGAATGAGAAGTTAAAAGTTCAACACACTTAGGAATTGTTGCCCAACAACAAACCAGTCCAATCACTACAACAGAGCGTCCTGTGTTTACAGCTTGTTTTGTTATTGAAATTGGCTCTTACTCGATATACAGAGAAAATCCAATATGAGATGTTAGAGGGGGGAAAAGTAGATTTACGCAGATATGACACGGAAAGGACCCACATGACTCGATCAGCGTCTTTAATTCTCAGTTCAATGTTTGTCTATACGATTTTCAACATAAAAGGAACAGGGCAAAACAGATGGCTAAAGAAACTTGTGATATGAAGAAGAGCAGATGAAATGTTCTTCATGTGGGAGGAGGCAAGAAATGTTCCAGTTAGTTTTTTATTTATTTTTGTATTCTTCCATTTCTGCTCTTTGCATAAATTCTAAGTAGACCATCAAAAAGGCTGACAGCGTTGTAAATCATGTGAGGTTGTCCTGCTCACCACAGATGTAGAGAATGGTTATCTGGCTCTTACTCGATATACAGAGAAAATCCAATATGAGATGTTAGAGGGGGGAAAAGTAGTGATTGGCTGACTGGCCAGTTGTGATAATTTTGGGATTTAAAAAAAAACATAATGCTTATATCTATAGTTCTATAGCTTGAATTTTTTGAATACAAATTTGCAGAGATCACTTTTTTAGGGCATTAATCAGCTGTGAGTGACAGATACTCATGATACTAGTGAGCAGCAGCAGCATTTATAGAGAGAAAATGTTGATACTGATGATTAGTGGTGGATTTGGTAACACTTTATTTGACGCCTATCTCTATAACACATTAAAATAACCATACTTATAATGAGTTATAATGCAGTTATAGCAATGTATAACTATAGTTATTAGTGTTAATAACTATGATCATAATGCTTTATAACAATAATCATAACACACTATAAAACATTTTTATCATGACTTGGCTTATAAACGTGTATAACTACCATTATAAACACTCATAAATTATCATACGGCTTTATAACAATTAGCATAACATAATATAGAGCATTATAACTCTATTATAATACTTGACCTTATAAGCCATTATAAAATGCTCTGTGATGTGTTATGCTTATTGTTATAAAGCCTTATGATAACTTTTGAGTGTTTATAATGATAGTTATAAGACAATTATAACACATTATAACTATATTTATAATGCATTATAAATGTGGGCATTGTCAGTGAGTTACTAACAATTATAATGTATTATAATACCTGACCTTATAAGTCAAGATAAAATGCTTTATAGTGTGTTATGATTATTGTTATAAAGCATTATGATCATTTATGAGTGTTTATAACTATAGTTATACAGTGCTATAACTGCATTATAACTCATTATAAGTATGGTTATAATGCATTATAGAGATAGGCGTCAAATAAAGTGTTACCGTGGATTTGTACAGTAGTAGTATCTCCAATCCATGAACAAATACCAACCAATGACCAACAAATATACCATTCTACGTATTAACACACCACAAATTGAATAAATTTGACATCTCAAGTCCATAGATATCATAATAACATTATCATCCTCCAGAGTTTGGACTATAAGAGACTCAGCTGATCTCTGGTAAGAGGTCTTATATAATGGGATAAAGTAATGACAAAATAATGTTTTAAAATACATTAATAGTCACCGTTATCTAATCTGTGATGTATATTTATGAAAACATACATGTTCACTATTTCACACAGATGTGAAATAGTGAACAGGTGTGAAACAGTGGTGTAACTCTGTCACTCAAGTCAGTCACACACATTCACGTGAGCAGAGCTGGTCCTGTTGTCACACTCCAGCCAATAACTGGGTTTTGAACCCTTAAAATAGCACCTTTACTGCCTCTGTGCTCTAAATTTAGTGTAGATCATATAAACGTGACTGAGAGTTTCATCTGTTATCATCTAACCAGAGCAGACGTAGCGTGTGAAGCAGCTCCTCTCTCACCGCTGCTGATTGTGACCTGGGCAGCGACCCAAACAGTCGCATGCTGAAAGTGAACGAGCTCAGATGAAACTAGATTATACTCTCGGGGAAAACAATGGCACATTGAGTCGCAATCTCTCAAACTCATGTGAGTCACTCTCCGTGTGCACATTGTCAGCTCAGGTACAGGCTATCTGCTGGAGGAGGCAGCAGAACGTAGCCTAACCATTACAGCCCTGCAGGCCGGACAGAGGCTGATAATCTCCCAGAAAATAAAATAAATAACAGTGAGTGGAGGAGATCAAATATTTAAAATGAAGTTGCGGTCAACTCAACAGAGATCAAACAGGAATAAAAGTACAAGTAAACAGTGTTATGAAACAGACCAGCAGTGGTGCTTAAAGGGATAGTTCAACATTTTGGCAAATTCACCTATTGCCATAATCCTTATAGTCATAGCAGTAGGTCCATTACTTTTAATTATCGGTGCATGTTGTTTTGAGATCAGCAGGGCAGAGACGCGAGCTGCTCAGCGAACACAATGGAGACAAACTCATCAAATACAAAATCCAACAACTCCAAAACGCTCTCATGGACAAGTTGTGACCTGCACATTCACCACGCTATGAAATGATCATATAATTATGTAACATTATGACACATGAAGCAAATACTCTGAACTACTTGCACTTTTGATATCACTCCGCCGAGCAGCAATGTCTGGAATGTAGTTCCGGCTATGCATTTGCCTCTAAAACAACTCATATGTTACATTATTATTTCATAGCGTGGTGAATGTGCAGGTCACAACTTCTCCACTAGAGCGTTTTGGAGTTGTTGGATTGTGTATTTGATGAGTTTTATGAGGGACAGGGGACCTGTACCATTCGCCTCCATTGTGTTCACTGAGCAGCTCGCGTCTCTGCCCCGCTGATCTCAAAACAACATGCACCGATAATTAAAGGTAACCTACTCCTATGATTATAGGGATAATGGCAATAGGCGAATTTGTCAAAATGTTGAACTATCCCTTCAACAGACTTGGATAAGTAACATTGCAATCCTGAAATATTGCACAGACTTGTGAAGTATGTAAAAGTGAAAGACATGTAGTAACAGTGGATACAAAAGTTATTGCACTGTCTGTACAGGTTCAGGAGGAACATTCTAGGAAGTGATGTTGGACCAAACTTTGAATATTCCCTAAGTGTAAATGTGTTTTTTCATGTTTAAATATGTGAAAGTAATGTTAATTATATATTTAATGTTAATTACAACATTGCACTCGTGTCAAAGTGTGTAGCCTAAATAAATTCAGTAGAGAAGAGGTGCAGGCGCGGGTCACTTACCTGTGGAGGACGCGTACTCTCCGATAAAGCGCCTGGTGAGGAATCGGACGATGAGAGCTACACAGAGAGAAAGAGAGAGAGAGAGAGAGAGAGAGACAGAGAGGTGAGCTGAGCTCCGTGATCACAGCTGGACTTGTTTTATCTCCCATGTTCACCCACATGTGTCGCACCTACCTGATTTCCCGACACCCTCACTGCCCAGCACCGCAATCTTGATCTCGTTCATGTTTGTTCGCTGTAGAAACAAGACTGGTCTCTGTTGCAGCGGTGTCTCTCAGATATCACACCCCGGGGAGGAGAGGAGGGAAGCAGCGTGACAGAGTCCGTAGCGCGGCGGACTGACGGACTGCTGCTGGGGCTGGGGAGCAGGAGCAGCTCAGTGGGCAGGAAGCTGCGCGGTGGGCGGCGACAGGAGGAGAGAGGGGAGGTATGGAAATGAGGATGGGGATGATGAAGATGAAACGCACATCAGGTGAGGAGGTGGAACTGATCACACTGAACTCCAATGTAAGTTTAGTTTTTACCCGTCTGAGCCTCATAAGATTTGACAAATGCTTTATTATGTGAAAAGTCTTCATCTTGAGAATAAGCAGGCTAATAACTAACAGGTCAGTAAATAACAGATTATTAAGCGTTAATCAACCAGAGCAGGACTGTTGCAGCACAGAATCCAGTCAACCTACACCCAGGTGTATTTTCTCTAAATTTGAAATTAAATGCCACTGGGGGGCAGGGCCGTTGCTAGGAATTCTGCCCCCCTGAAAGAATACTAAAGTGGGCCCCTGCCCCCTGACTTTTCCACTTTTTTTCATAAACTACGTATGTATTATCATTTCTTATTTAGCCTACTTTGTTTTGATGCTAATGCAGCATTACTATAGTATTAGTCAGGGTCTTATGCAGAATAATTCAGCAATACAAAGATTGTACTACAGGGGTTTTTTGTGGGCCCTACTGGGCGCTGGGCCCCTAGAGTTATCATCACCTTTCTCCCCTATACAACGGCCCTGCTGAGGGGTGAAAAATACTGTGTAACTCCTTTCTCTTAATCGTTTATCATCAGTTTGATTGTTCTGTCCATGCAGCTCTTTGCTCCACAGCGAACTGGCTCAGAAACTGCAGCTGAAATGGGGTTTTTTTTTTGCATATTCCCAGTCCCAATTAAGTGTAAAATGGCTATGTACCAGAATATACACAGTTGCCCATAAAGTTGGAAGAACTTTGTTTTCAGACACATTCCTCTTTTTTATTCCTATTATTAAGGTTGATTGTGGTTTAATTTTCACAGATGCTTGGAAGAGATTGATCAATTAAGTTTTGAGAAGATATACAGTACACTTTATCTATCAAGAATAAATCACATTGTCACAATTATTTCATGAGAAGAGGTTAAAAAAAATAATGGTAATAATAATTTATTCCAACTTTATGGGCAACAGTGTATAATGTGTCTCATTCATGTTCCCAGGAAGATGAACCTCTTCCACTGGAGACTGCATGGTCCTCCCTTCAGAATCCTGCTTAAATGGGCACATAACATGCTATATCTAAAGTAGTGAACACTTAAGTGATACATTGAGTGTCAATATTTTATTGATTTGTCACTGACATTATAATGACAACATGAAGATAACTCAGTTGACAGTGAGGCTGCCGCTGCCTGCATTATGATTTCCTTTGATTCCACGACGGTAACTAACAATGCAGCAGGTATAGTGCAAAACAGGTTTATTATTAGACCTGGTCGTCACCAATAAAGTCGAGTCATAGCACGTAATTATGAGTCAGGTGCAGTGTCGAGAATCAAAACGTGCCTTTTATCTGAGAGCTGATGCCATAATTGGGCCTAAATTCCAAATTTAAAATAGAAAATTAGACAAAAGGGGCTGCTAATCCAATCAGAGGACATGTGCCGGCAGCGAGCACACCACCTCTGTCACCTCTGTGTTCACTGCCACATTGGTCCCAGGTCAAAATGGAAAACACATTTTAAATTCAACATAGGCTACTTCAAGTCGGACACTTTATCTATCAGTGTCTGGATGGAATACGTGCAGGTAAATGCGTTACATAACTGCATACTTCTGAGGCCTACAGCCCCTCTGGCTTTCCTCTTTATACATAACTGGCTGATAAGCTACATGTTTCTATTAGCTATAAACACACAGCGGCCCAGCAGAGCGGCTGAGCTGCCAGGATCCACTTTTCTCTGGATCAGCATCATCCTGCAAAAGTGCTGGATGGGGGAGAGGATTTCCTGAAGGATTTAGTTTCCTCTGGAACATCTGCATCACACACAGTCTCCTCCAGGGAGTCTGAAGAACATCTGGTGAAGCTTCTTCTGTGTTTTCTTCATTTCAACTCCCGGTCTTGTGCATTTTCCAGAATTTCTTTGAACAAAAGCAAAAGACTAAACAGAGACTGTCCGAATCAACTACCGAGAGGGAAATTATATTTGACATCTGTGGCTTCAGAGCAAGTTAATGATGTTAAACAGAAAGTCACACCTTTGTCCACTGATTTATGACACATAAAATGTTTTCTCTTTTGACCAATTACAACAAATTCTGTAGTGTTTTCCACCGGGAAAGTGACAGGTTGAAAAACAAAGTCACTTTATCACAGTGGGGCTGTAGTAGTAGTAGTAGTAGTAGTAGTTATTGTATTGCAAGTGGACGGCATCATGGGAAACTGAGTCTCAATTAATATTATTCCACTGGATGAGCATGACTCTAAGATTCAGTGTGAATAATGGAGGCCATCAAAGGCACCACACAACTCAACTCAACTTCACTCAATTCAACTCAGCTTTATTTATATAGCACCTTAAACACAACACTAATTGTTCCAAAGGCAAGGCATCTTTATTTATACTGCACATTTCAAACCAAGAGGCAACTCAATGTGCTTTACATAAAGACAACACATTTAAATAGAACAGCATAAAACAACATAAAAACAAACAAGTAGAGATTGTGGAATTAAAGGAAGAGAAAATGAATTATAGGAAGATAAAAAAAAATCAGGTACAGTTAAAAGCTAAGGAGTTTGGGGGCGATGATAGAGAGGTCCTCTGATGGAGTTTCAATTTCAATTAAATTTTTTTATTTTTTTTGGAGGACAGTGTAGCATTCAGCACTCCCTTCAGAGGGGTGCTGTACCCAATTGCCGGGTGTTATTAGGCACAAGGGGTGATAATGGGGACAGACGTTTTGAGATGGGGGGGCGAGATCATACAGTGATTTGAAGACAATTAGCAGAATTTTGAAATGTATCCTGTGGCTGATGGGTAGCCAGTGGAGGGAGGCAAGAATGTGTGGTCTCTTTTTTTTTTTCGAAGAAGTTTCCTCAAGGTTTGTCACAAGAATGGGACAGATGGACAAAGAGGCACAAAAAGATGGAAGAAGACTTCACCCTGCACCCACTCAGCTAGATCACACAAAAAGTGACAATCTTGGCAAACTGTCTGAAACTATCCAAGAAGATGAATGTCTCAAAACTCCCTCAGTTTGAATGAAAAAAAGAAAAAAAAGAAACGCTCGTTCTGATTGGCTCTGAGTGGCTGCAGCAGCTTCTCAGACCTTCATCCACTTGCGACGATGACTCATCACGGTTACATTATCACTGCATGTTATACTGACTATTATACACCTTATCGCAGAATGTAAATCAGCAGCATCCTGACATAAATAATCCCAGTTTGAACCAGATATGAGCTGCACTGACAGGTCGTGCTCCGTTAAAGGAATGTGCTCTGCTCAGTGTTACAGATAGGCTCTGCCCTAAAGGACCATGTAAGGGGGCACGGCCTCTGAAATATTCCTCTACGTCTTTTTTATTGAACAGGAGCGTGTGGAGATAGGAGTTTATATCTTTCTGTGGCAGGAACAGGAACATTCTCTCCTGTGAAGATTATAAATGATCACAGCGAAGATTTTCTCAGGTGGAGGTGGATGATGTATTATTCTAACACCAGCCTCCTACTGCACTGTGCGCTGCGCTGAAGGTGTTGTTTTTACTGAGCTACGGTGGTCTTGCATTTAAAGGAAGCGCCAAGGCGTTATCAGAAGGCGTGAAGTGGGAAACTGTGATTACATAATGAGGAGATAAGCACTAAAATCAACGCTAAGACTTGTTAGGCTGGAAATATGTGGCATAATACCACACTAACACACAGCCTGTGGATCACACAGTACTGAGAGCAAGTGTTAGTGGTACAGAATGTGCAGAGGGTGAGGTGAGGGAACCTCCACACCACACACTGTTTTTTTTTCTGTTTCTGCTCTTTTAGATTTGTCTAATGCTGCTTTTTGGATTTGATGACTGAAGACATTTCTCTGATGGGTGGTGGGTGGTTTTTATTTCCAGAACAGCAGCCAAGGACAACAGATGAGAGTCCTGCCAACATAAAGCAGGGACAGCTCAGTGGGAGTTTGCAGTCTGGACTCCTTTGGCGACAGCAGCAGCAGCAGCACCACGAGTGAACAGGAAGAGACAGACTTTTAGAAACTAACAGATCACTGATTGCGTAGCAGTCTCCTTCAGCAGGCAGCCGACCAGACCAGACTGGATGAATCTGCTGTTAGGGAAGAAAAGGTTGAGGATTGGAAGTTCTGATAATAGAGCAGGGATGGTTTCCTCTCCCTATAATCAGACCAGAGTGCAGCATCCCTGGATCCTTCCTTCAAGTTTCCTTCATCTTTAAGCAACAACCACCTGTCAGTCAGAAAGGGAAAACATCAGACTTTCAATCATATAATCAATATGTAGGTCCTCTCATCCTTAATGTATGTTTAACCCTTAAAACCCATTGGCCTGTGGGTCGTGTTGCTTCTAATTAATGCGGGGCCTGTCGGGCCGTGGATGGGCCAGTGGGTGTTAAAGGGATAGTTCAACATTTTGGCAAATTGGCCCATTGCCATAATCCCTATCGTTTTAGGAGTAGGTTTGTTACCTTTAATTGTCGGTGCAAGCTATATTTATAACGGCGGAGCAGAGCCGTCATCAAACTCATCAAATACACAATCCAACAACTCCAAAACGCTCTGGTTGTGACCTGCACATTCACCTAGCTATGAGATAATAATGGAACGTTACCAGACAGAGTTTTTTTTCAAGGCAAATGCAGAGACTGCTTGCCGATCAGCGGTTTTGCATGAATTTACCTCGAATAAAATACACAATCCAACAACTCCAAAACGCTCTGGTGGACAAGTTGTGACCTGCACATTCACCACACTATGAGGTAATAACACAACGTTACGAGACAGAGAGGGAATTTACCTCAAAAACAACTCTGTCTCATAATGTTGTGTTATTATCTCATAGCGTGGTGAATGTGCAGGTCACCACTTGTCCACCAGAGCGTTTTGGAGTTGTTGGATTGTGTATTTGATGAGTTTGATGAGGGAAATCAAGAAATTCCATTAGCCTCCGTAGCGAAAGCTTCCAAAGCGTCAAGCTTTTGGTGTGAATGCACAGTAAGACTATAGGGATTATGGCAATGGGTCAGTTTGCCAAAATGTTGAACTATCCCTTTAAGGGCTTAGGGTTAAGTGTAAGAATAGGGTGTGGAACTGACGTAGTGCTGGACATAATATGAAAAAGACCATTAATGACAACTCTTAGAGTTAGTTAGACAAGGACTTGATGGCAGAGTTCCCCCAACATTATAATTATCGTCTCTCAATCTCATCTACATGGATACAAGTAGATGAGATTGACAGTGATTTCCTATTGGCCTGTTTTCAACCTCAACAACCTCATCCAGTTATGCAGCGTTACAGTCAATGTTGGAGACATATTATTTTTGTGGTGCTCATCCACATGTACGTCCTGCGTCCATCTGTTCTATTCATGTTGACACAAAATCTCAGTAACGAAACTTACTCAAATTTGGCACGAATATCCACTAATATCTCTTAAACTTAACCCTTACATACTGTTTAAATTTGATACCTTCACAGTATGGTTCGGGTCAATTTTGACCCGGACCAAGAATTCCCTCATAGTAAGTGTCTATATTGAATTTTAAACTACAGATCTATTTAGAATGTTTAAATAGCCTATGACACATAAATTAATGTATGATTAAGTGTTAAAAAAAATTTCAGAGAGCAGGGAGAGTGCATTTTTTAAGTTTTACAACACTCGTTTTTGGAGAAAAACTTCTACTATTACACAGTATTACATCCTGTTCTACATAAGACATAAACACATAAAAGCCACAATGATTTAAATATATTTCATTGAATTTTAAAATGGCATGAACATTGTGAAACTGTTGGAATTCATAATATGACCATGTTTAACAATTGCGACCATTAGGTGCTATATGTTATAAGGTAGATGCTATATCATAAGAAATCATAATTATCAATATTAATTCAACATTTACCACTTAGAACACAAAAACATTAAATAATAAAATGCTTATTATAAAAAAAATGTACTCTCCCTGCTTTATATATAATATGGTTTTCTTTGGCATTGTCTTCCTGCTCTGACACATCCTCCACCAAATCACTATCAACCTCCTCCTTTTGGAAGATCAGATAAAGGGCCTGTTGTACCAAGTCTCGCTGCCATGATGTCAGTCACTGAAATGGCAGCTCAGGAACCTCTATGTCATGACCCCCCACCACCACCCTCCCAACGCAAATTGATTCAAATTTGTTACTTTATAGATTATTTTATTACATTGCAGGTGCAGGTGCTTGCAGGTGCAGGTGCTTGCAGGTGCAGATCTCGTGTCTGTGTCAAGGCACCCCTTGACCTCAGATGACCTCTGTTCCATTTGTGCACCATATATGATCACTACTATGCTGTTTTACTATTTCACTGTTTCGAGGTTCCCCCATGCCCCCTCAAAGACCAGCAGGTGTCTGTCTCTGGGCAAATGTGGTGGGAACACAGGCAGTTCTCGTGACAGTGTCAAAGTCCCCCTTGAACTCTGTTTCTGTCACCACTGTCCCATAAATTATACACACAAACATGGCCTGTACAGTTCCACAGTTTCAAGATTCCCTAAAACCACAATTTTCCTTGATTTGACCCACACTGGTGGATCTAAAATCCATCTAAACAGATGCGGGTCAAATTTGACCCGAAACAGCCTCAGTGTATAAAAATTTGTAGCACCTGTTCAAAAGTATACAATTTAAAAATATTTTCATTTTTGTGTATTTTGGGTCACTTTAGGAAAAGTCATAAAATTTCAGCCTAAAAGAATTATGTTTAGGGTACACAGTATGTAAGGGTTAAAGCAGAAGTAAGTGGTCCGGTCGTTTTCGCTAATGCTGCGTTCCAGGCAGGCTTTTGAAATCGTAAATTACAGCTTCAAGTCACAACTTACGACTTTGTAGCGTTCCAGGCAACCCACTCGTGTTTTTCCGACCTGTTTTACCGGTGAAAGTCACTATAACGGCCACTCGTAACTTCCGACCCGTGAACTCGTACCAGATCGAACTGGTACCACTTCACGGTCGGAAAAATACGAGTTTCCTTGAACGCACCATAACAGTCCTCGTCGCTACTGTACGTCACCACATTCACGGCGTCCATTGGCTGCACACACAGCCCTGCATGCCGTTCTCTCTCCTCATTGGATAAAAACTGTAGGATACGATAAATGTTTTCTCTTCGGCTCAGAGCAGAGCAGAGTGACTGACAGACCCGTGTTTCAGACCAAACACTCTATAGAAGTGATTGCTGTCGGAAGATATAACTATTTAAGACTTATATTAACACAAATATATCACTTACTTCTGCTTTAAATATCTCTATAAAAACAATGTCTTCATGTTTGATGCAAACATTCATATTGCCTTAAATAAAGAACCAATCAGATTTAAAGGTCAAAGATCATGGTTAATGTGACCTCACAAGACACCTTTTATCCATAACTCAAGACCTCACACAGCAAATATTTAAAAAAAAAAAAAAGTAAAATATCACACAAATGGATCATATTATGACTCTGAAGTGGCAGGAGCAGAACTAAGAGGGTGTAACTCTACTTTCAACAGGTGTCTATTTGGTCTCCACTGACCTCCATTAGCCTCTTCAAGATTGGAGACAAGACGTTTGATTCTTCCTCACACAGGTTACTGGTAGTATGATTGCATCTGTTCCCTCTGCTGTATGAAATTGCTTTATCGTCTCACTCTGTTTCAGAGCCCGATGGAGGAAATAGCCTGACCCGTAGAGCGACAATGGGACGCGGCGCACGGCAACAACAGAACAAACAAGCCTTGCTGACGACAAGAGTTGTAAACACGCGTCCTCACCCTGCAGCCCCCATCTGCACCGAGTGCCACTTGACAATAGAGAGGTCCATTAAAGAGAAATATCAGAGCGCTATTTTCATCCGCACACTCGAGCTTCACGCTTTTCATGTCTACCATCAGAGAGCCCTTTACTCATTCGGCTAGGGGAGGGAGGGCTGTTATTTGGAACACAATTATCTTCCTTTAGTTGATAGATAAAGGGAAAAAAGGGTCCAAAGAGATAGATGATAGATGGAAGCAGAGCATATAGCAATTACCTGAGGCAGAGCATGCCTCATCCTAAGTCTTGTACTCATCGATCTGTTTCCTTTTTGCTTTTTTATCTAGAATTATGAACAAAAAACACTAATAAAAGAAAGTATTTGTGTCTGAGTATAGTTTGAGCAGGTTGTGTTCTGGGAAAATAGCATTTTACTCCCAGTCCAGCTGTTTTACTCATGAATCGGTAAGAAGCTTCCATCCTGACACATACCTTAAAATACTGTGTTGCTAATACAATAGACAGCTGTGCCCTTTTAACCCACGTTTATCTTTTTTGCATTTGAATACATTGCCTATTGCTTTAAAATATAATTTGCTGTTATTTAGTATATTATTGTAGAATGATGTGTTTTAATACAGTTTTATACGTAATTTGGAAGGACAGTTCATGTATTCGACATGCTGTCAAATGTATTGCTCAGTGACACATTTTTATTGGTGTTGGCTGTAGTTTCACTGTCAGTGTTCATCACTTTTGTTGTAAGATAATATATAACAGCGTTATAAAATAATGGCATTACTAACAGTGCTACTTTTTTCATTAACAAATAATCAAAAAAGTTACTATTTCCCCCGATATAACACTGTTACCATTACTGACAATAAAATGCACGGTTGGTTGCCGTTACTTGACTCAAGACATCCCATCACAAATATATACACATGTTAAAGTGTACGTTATATACACATTTTTTTAATCAACTAGTTGGTAAAAAAGGTTTATCTGGAGCTAACGGTTAGCTCAATGCAAGAGATGTGATGCACAGGGAGGAAGCAGTCAATCGCTACCCGAGGAAAGTGAGCAGAGCACTTACTGGGCCCCCAGAGTGTCTAGAAATGCCCCTGGATGCAGATCTCTTCCTCATGAAGGGGGCTTTACTGTATAATGATGGAGAGTGCTGACCCTCAACAAAAAGGGCGACCGAGCCTACATGTATTATATCAAGACAAGCAGAGCGGGACGAGGATGTGCTGATAGATCAAAGAGCACGAGACAAATACATGGACGCAGCTGTGATCATGAAACGAGCCCCTGATCATGGGCCATACTTAAAATACTGTGTTGCTAAGCAATAACAGCTGTGCCCTTTTAAAAATCACAAATTTTGTTTGCATGTGAATATAGACTGTTGATCACTAAATAAGCTTGCTTTCTTTTTCCTGTTTTTTGTTTTGTTCATATGACTAACCAGAAACATGTGTCATCACAGATTTGTATCAAACTCCAGACTCTGTGTTTATGTCTTGTTCAAAAGTGAGGCCTTCATGACTTCATCCTAAAATTGACACTGACTGTTGTACCTTTATCATGGGGTCAATTTTTCTTTGTTTCTGCTCAATCTGGGGTCATTTTCCTGCTTGTGGTCTTGTCCACTGAGGTTAGCTATATATTTCCATAGATAAGCAACAAGAGGATTAAACTGGATGTAGATTTATATAGCCTTTACCCTGCCCATTCCACAATAAAACCTTTCACATTTTATCTCATCAGACAACTATGATCCCTTCTTTTCTCCTCGTGTTCATGTGCAGTGTGGTTCTGCTCTATTTAAATAGACTGATACTAAGATGGAAGACAAATACGATTCTGACTGAAGGCAGTAGCGACTTTAAATATCACCATTCCCTCCCTATTCGCTGGAAACCCCCGTTGCAGAGGGGAGGGGACGACGGCTGAGGGCTTGCAGGAAGTGGGCCCTCTGGGGATGCAGACGGATGCTCATGCTAAATGCCCCTGGAAAAGTCCATCCATCCTGAAGGGGGCTGGTACTGTATAATGATGGAGGTGAGGTGCAGGATGACCCTCAAGCTTTAGGCAGAAGTGAGGGCAACAGAGCCTACATGTATTATATCAAGACAAGCAGAGCGGGACGAGGATGTGCTGATAGATCAAAGAGCACGAGACAAACCAGAGCTCAGCTTAGTGACGGAGCCTGCGATGACATCAGCCCTCCGATAAAGGTTAGGTTAGAAAAGGTCAATTAAATTAGCCAATTAGAAGCTGGCACAGGGCTGCAGCAGTGAACAGGGGATGGTGGTGTTTGTTTCTCCGAAAACACAATTTTGTTTGTGTGAATATAGAGCTGATGTGAATCACTAAAAAGCTCTCTTTCTTTTCTTTTTTTCTGTTTTTTGATTTGTTCATAAGACATTAACCCAGAAACACTTTGGCCTGTCATCATAGATTTGTATCAAACTCCTGACTCTGTGTTTATGTCTTGTTCAAAAGTGAGGCCTTGCATGACTTCATCCTAAAATTGACACTGACTGTTGTACCTTTATCATGGGGTCAATTTAACTTTGTTTCTTGGGGTCATTTTCCTGCTTGTGGTCTTGTCCACTGAGGTTAGCTATATATTTCCATAGATAAGCAACAAGAGGATTAAACTGGATGTAGATGGTCTTATAGCCTTTACCCTGCCCATTCTTGGCTGTTACTTTCCTCCTTATCTCATCAGACAACTATGATCCCTTCTTTTCTCCTCGTGTTCATCGTGCAAAAAAAAGTGTGGCTGGTCTATTTAAACATATAACAATAAGATGGAAGACGGGAACGTCATGCAACATGATAGGCTGTAGCGACTTATTATATATGCATTTTCCCTATTACCTGTTGCCACTCCGACTTCGGCCGTGCAGAGGGAGGACGGTTTTTAACAGGCTGAGGGCTGCAGAAGTGGATGTCACCAGTCGATGATAGTCAGACATATCGGACTCGGAAGCTCACTGCTATTAAAGGAAAAGGATGCCCGGCACATATCTAACAGATAGACTGAAATAAAACAATGGTCAGAGATTTGAGTCAGTATAAATAATCTTGGAAGAGCTCATAATTATGCAACAGGGCCCAGAATAACTTCAGATAACAAACATCGTGCACATTTACTGCGATGACATCAGGCCTCCGAGGAATAAAGGGTTAGGTTATGAAAACAGCTGTAACACAAGAAAACTGCAGAAGAGGAACTCAGAGCTGAGAGGTAGAGTGATAAATCCATTAGTTCCCTTTGAAACTAATGGATTTATCACTCTACCTCTTATTTTACTTTTATTCACCCTCTTAGTTTAGGTTTGTGCCTCAACATTGGTTAAATATAGTTTAGTTTGTATTGCTCACAGCACTGTGAAATGGCATTCAAAAGCTGCAACTGCGATTTAGTCCAGACTTGTCCCCATGACATTTGGGTGTCATTGTAAAAAACCTTGCAATCCAAGACCTTGCCGTCTATAAATAGCCTTCGGCCATTTGTATTCACCCAGAAAACTTTTACACGCATTTACCTCGTGTCAGTTCAGCTATTGCTGCACCTCCCTCGGCTTGCTTGTGAGCTGTGTGGTTTAGCGTGGTGGTTCTGCAATATGCATAAGCTATAGTCCTCGCCATAGTGGCCCAGGTTCAATTCCACTAGTGGCCCCTTGCTGCACTCCCCCTCTCTCTGTCTTCCCTTTTCTTGTTTTTGTACACTCATCTGTCAGGCATCCTAATTGCAAAAAAAAAAATTCAAAAAAAAAAAGTTAAAGGCTGGGGCTTAGAAACATATAACAATTATATTTTGGAAAACACGGACCTTTCAAAAGAACCAAGCCCATCATAGCATACCTAGTTCAAGAACAGCATTCAATACTTTGGGTATATATGCAATATAGCTTGGTTAGTTAAAGGGATACTTCACCCAAAATCGATAATTCACCAATTTTCTACTCACCGTCATGCCAAGGAAGGGTTTGGAGAGTTATCAAAACACTTTTGGAGTTCCAGGGGGGGTCCGGCTGGCAACGGATAATGGCGGCGGATAGAGTTCACTTTTGAATCATCCAAAATACACACAATGAAACACCCAAATAGCTCCAAATCCATTGCCAGCCGGACCCCCCCTGGAACTCCAAAAGCGTTTTGATAACTCCGAAAGTTCTCCAAACCCTTCCTTGGAAAGACGGTGAGTAGAAAATTTGTGAATTATCGATTTTGGGTGAAGTATCCCTTTAAAGGTTTGATTAGATAATGTGATTTTTGTATTTAAAAAAACTTCACCTGCTTCTCACCTATTAGAGACGATTTTGGTGTTTGTGCTCAGAGACATTATTAGATGAGTTCCAGCATTAACAAATGCAAAATCAACAATATTTATTTTAACGAGTATTTGACTATATTTGCTTTGTATTTTGTTTTTAACAGCCTTTGATCATTGTTATTTTGTTCATTATGTCAGTTTTTATTATTATTATTAAGCTTTTCAAACAGTGTCACCTGCCTGCACTGTGGTAACCCTGACTCCACAGACTGTAAGTGGATTGGAACACAGCTAAGACACAAATGTTTTGATCCCATCTGGACACAGCTGTATGGTGGTAGCATGTGACAGTTCATCATCCTGCACCTCCACTTCACAGTTATCTCAGTGACCTGTGCAAAGGGATCCTGTCAGATGGTTCAGTACAGATCAGCGGCTCCTGTGTCTTACAGCACCACCACATGTCGGCCACATTCCCGCCTCTCCTGAAAAGAAGCTCCGTCTTATCTCTGGTACGTCTAATCTCTGTTTGAAGGGCTGAAATAGCACACACACACACACACCTGGACTCACTGGGGGCGGCCCTCATCGCACACTGAAGGCGCAGTATCCTCGTTTGATATCGGCCACCAGCTTTCTGCAGCTCAGACCTCCATGGAGAGCAGCAGCACACTGATCCATGACCGTTACTCAGCTTTCACTCACGGTCAGGCTGCTTTGTTTCTGAACAGCTGCCATGATACTGTACTCTGCCTCTGCAGGCTGGGGGTGCTTTAGTTTAGGTGTGGCAGATTAAACCACCAGGTCCAGGTGCCGGGAAAGGACAGGATATTACATGAGGGACTACTTTTTCTTTGATTTAGTGATGGTTGATTAATGAGGCTGACAAAATATTTCAACGAGGATACTGAGGGATTTATTGTAGTCTTATCATTCCAACATTGTACCTGAACAAGTTCATCCAGATCATTTAAAACACTTTATATTAAGTTCAAATTGGAATTGAGCAGCTCAAAGGGATAGTTCAACATTTTGGCAAATTGGCCCATTGCCATAATCCCTATAGTTTTAGAAGTAGGTTCGTTACCTTTAATTGTCGGTGCAAGCTATTTTTAGAATGGCGGAGCAGAGCCGTGAGCTGCTCAGAGCTACAGAGGCTCGTGGAATTTCTTGGTTTCCCTCATCAAACTCATCAAATACACAATCCAACAACTCCAAAACGCTCTGGTGGTGATAATAACGAAACGTTACGAGACAGAGTCTCGTTTTCGAGGCAAATGCAGAGACTGCTTGCCTAAAAACCCCAAGGAGAACGAGCATCAGCAGTTTTGCAAGGATTTACCACGCTTGCACTGACAATAACGAACTACTCCTAAAACTATAGGGATTATGGCAATTTGCCAAAATGTTGAACTATCCCTTTAAATGTTTCTCACGTTACTGTATCCACACAATTGAACAAAGTACAGCAGGTAGTTGAAGAAGGTATGTTTGGTAATTGTAATAGATTGGATGAGCAGTTTGAGTGCAGAGCTGTTACAGGGCGGGAACTCTTTAATGGGGATAAATATTAATCTGACAGGAGTGAAGATTTATGAAACTTTATGACAAACTAAGAGGAATGTGGCATTTGGATGTTGTGTATTATTCTAAAGTAGCCTACCAAAGGAAAAGCATTCAAAATCCTGCAGTTAAAGTACAATAAAGGACCAGGAACCCATGTTGGTATTACAGTAAACCACAGCAGCACCCAAAGGTCAACAGCACCGAGCTCTAGTCTGTTAGGCCGATGCTGTGGAGTAGGTGTTTAAGATGATCTGGGCTCTACTGTTACCAACTCTACATGGAAGCATAAGGCTGGTAGGCCTATTAATGCTATTTGAGGTAAATGAGATCCTTCTGCAGTTGAAACGTTTGTGCCATCTAGTGGTGAATATGACACAATGCTATGTATTGTGTAATGAAAATTACTGAGAATAACTAAAGTGCAACTTCAGCCAGTCCCACTCACTTTATACTTCCTGTTCTGGTGATGCAGTGAACGGCAGCGACAGTCCGCCTGGCTCAGCTCTGTTTGTGGTTTCACACCAGCTACAGAGTGTAACTGGGACATACACATCATTGTGTTTTTTTGTGTGTGTTTTCCATTTTCATGATAAAGATAAAAGATGAAGCAGAGAGGTGTCACTTTGAAGTTGTGTGATAGAGCCCACGCAACAAGGAAAAAACTTGAATTAGTAGCTACCAATAATGTTGCATTCAATGTCTATATTAAAAAAAATGCTAGAAATCACTATTCACTGCAGTTTTCAGAGAACAAAGGGAGGGACTGTGCTCATAAGATACAGTTTTTTAGTTCAAGTATGTATGTCAATGTTGTTGTTTTTTGTTGTTTTTTACTTATTGTGGAAGGAGCTGCAGTATTGAGTTAATCATTGTAGCCTATGTGATACGCAGTATACCCACTGAAAATGCATTCATATTTCTATAATACCACTACAACAAAACTTTTTAACTGTGATACAGGTATGAACCATGAACCCACACAAAAAGCAGTAGCATACCCACTACAACTAGGCTACTACACCACTGAGTAAGTTATGTGTCTTGCACATGAACATGAGGGACTCATATCAGTCATTTGTTTTATAGTAAAAGCTCTAACATCAACACGACCAAACAAACATATTTGCTCAATTTTGGTTTGTAGGTTATCCTTCACCCGGTAAAGAATGGTGATAGACAACTTTACAGAAGTACCTAGAATTCCCATGCGACCTGAACGCATCAGGTGAGTTTCTTGTAAACACAGCAGGTAATTTCCCTGAAGCTCCGAGGAGGAAGTTTTTCATTAATCATCGGCAGCGTCAGTCACAGCAGCTGCTGCCGTCGTCGCTTCAGTCCACACGTTTTTTTTAAGTGATATTTTGTAATGGCGGCACTGAAACTCTTTGTACACCGGGACTGACAGCGTTTAGTTACCGACTCCGGAGGATGTTTCTCACTGGGCTTTTGGTTTTACTGTGTGCGTCACTGTCGCCCGCGGTGAAGGTGTTAACATGGCCGCCCCTCCGCTGTCCTCGACAGGTGAGCGCCGCTCCACACGGACACACGGAGGACAGGTGTTACAGTGTTGCAGTGTTAATACTGACAGTGGCTGTACTGTCTGTGTGTGTGTGCCCATAAAGTTTTATTCAACAGAACAAATACTTTCTATTATGTCGTAATGTTGGCAAGTCTAAGCCCATGTGTTGTTTATGTAGGTGTAGTTCAAGTCCAGTCATTTTGGTCAGTGATTCACTTTATTGTTCCTTTGTGTGTGTGTGTGTGTGTGTGTGTGTGTGTGTGTGTGTGTGTGTGTGTGTGTGTGTTTAACTGATCTTATAGCCTACGTTACTATCTTTTTTGATATTTTTACTACTGTTTCTTGCACAATTATTTGTAGGTTTTATTAGACTGTGTGATGTATTTATTATAAAGTAGCTTAACTGCTTTAGTTATAGGCTACACTGAATTTTTTTAAAAATGATACTGGGCAAATGTATTTGAGCAAACACAACATTAATCTTTTTTATGATAATGATACTACCCTGTTTGAGACATCCAAATTATACAAATACATTTTGTTAATGAATAATTATTATTTGTCTTAATCTTGTTGATTTCGCCTTTTCTCTAATACGTTTATTGTCAACATAGAGTTCTATGTGACAAAGTAATGGAAAACATATTGCTGTTTTTTTTTGGCCTTCTCCAAACCATCATGTGTGATTGGTGAAGTAAGAAAATTAATAAGTCTTCTTTGTCTCTTTCTCTGCCTCAGGATTTGAATTGCACGGCCAAAGAAAGTGAGTAAATGCTTCTCTTCTTATTTCTAGTTATTGTGATTACCCTGTTGCTCTGATTCTTTCCAGAACATGTTGAATAAAGCAGATTGTTATTCACTTTTCTTTAACCGCAACTTCACACATCACAGATTTGAGTTTTGGAGCGTTACGATACTGTTACTAAATAGTTAATCATCAGCTAGCTTAAAATTTACCCCAGCGCTGTAAAGCTGTGGAACTGTTTCCTGCATTAAAATGAAGCAGAGTATAACGCCTCCTGCCGCCACGCTGCATGGAGAAGAGAAAAACACATCACAGTGCCCAGGATTGTCTTTATTACTTTTTATAACAGACCAACAGTTTAATTGGCAGCCACCTTTTAAGAGCGCTCTGTAAAACCTTTTCATTTTTAAATAAATGCTGTAAACAAATGCATGATGATTAAATTTCAGATGTAATTTCAGGTTTCTGACATTTAATTTGTGTGTGTGTGTAGGTAACTGTATGGACAAAGGTTGGCTGAAGGTTAATGAGTACACTCCTAGCGGTCCAGAGGCGCTGCAGGTGTCTGTGGACACCAGGCGGGACGAGAGTGGACACCTGCACCCTGTGCTGAATGCTACCTGGAAGCTAAGGGAAGATGGTCAGTCAAATATAAAAATAATTAAGGATCATAATTATCGTTTGTCTTGTAAATATAATAACAATGGCTGAACAATCACCACCACCAACTGCTCCGGACGAGAAAACTTATAAAGTCCCCCGACATAAACTAACAGCAGGTGTATAACAACAATGTGACATCATTGATACACTTTGTAACCAATCCACAGCTTAATGATGGTTAATTATTTGACAGAAGAAGTTAAGGTGAATCTTTTAAAAATTTTACCTTGAACTCAAATGAGGTGGTGGACATCATCTTATCTGTCTGAACTTCTTGACTAAACATCCTTAGCTAAGTGTATTGTTTTTATGTTTTTTTGGGTGAAGACAGGAAGTGACCTCTTGTGTGTTGTGTCCCATCAGGTAGTATCTGTTTCCTGACGGCCACAGAGCTTCAAGTTCTGGTGCTGTCCACCAATCAGAACCTGTGTGTTCGATACTCTATCAAAGGAAAACTCAAAATGAAAAGTGAACAGGTTGGTGGCTCAGTTCAGGTTGGTGGCTCAGTTCAATTCAATTCAATAAAACCTTATTTGGCAATTCAATTCAATAAAACCTTATTTGGCAAATAAATACTATGACTTGTTCTGTTTTTCAGATGATGTTGATATGTTAATGCCACACAGACAGGATACAGTTTGGATTTCTCACTGAACCCGTGTCATAGCAACACCGTTTTGTATTTTCAGTGGTCGTTCTCAGCTGACATGGTGGTGTTGGACCCTGGTCAGACCTACCTGGTCTCTGTGTTCAACATCCCCAAACCTGAGATGGACCACAGCGTGTATGACGTCAGCGCTGGAATCACTGTTCCTGGTGAGTTTAGTTTAATATTTGACATCACCATCCAGTCGTCTGTAACTCTGTAACTCTAAATTCATGCAAAACCGCTGATGCGTGTTCCTGTCAGGGGCAGTTTTTCGGCAAGCAGTCTCTGTATTTACCTCAAAAACAACTCTGTCTGGTAACGTTGTGTTATTATCTCATAACGTGGTGAATGTGCAGGTCACAACTTGTCCACCAGAGCGTTGTGGAGCTGTTGGATTGTGTATTTGATGAGTTGAGGGAAACCAAGAAATCCCATGAGCCTCCGTAGCGTAGCTCTGAGCAGCTCACGGCTCTGCTCTGCCGTTCTAGAAACAGCTTGCACCGACAATTAAAGGTAACGAACCTACTGCTATGACTATAGGGATTATGGCAATGGGCCAATTTGCCAAAATGTTGAACTATCCCTTTAAACCTCTGCTGCTCTATATGCAGATGACCTGACTAGACTTCACAGCACACTGCTGCATAAAAGTGCATATGGGAGCAATGATTTCCTGCATACTTGTGTATGTTTCACACTTTCAGATAAGATCAGTTCATGTGGTATGCAAATGCACAGATGGTGTGAATTCTAATTACTGAGCTTAATTTGTAGAACACGTATTTTTCTCGTGAACACAATAACTCCAAAACAATTCAGAGCAGAACCTTAACACTTAAACTACAGGTTCCCCTAATGCAGTGAGGAAGCTAATTAGACTAATTGTTTTTTTGAACCTCTGTTAGCTGTTAGTTACTGTTCTTATTTATTCATTTCTGCTGTGAGCAGTCTGTTTCCCGTGTGTGGGGCTTCGATAATATGGATACCTGGAATATCTAGGATTAGATATTGTGTTTATATATAGACATACGAAGTATCTGAAACATCATAGCAGCTTTATAACTTAATCTTTTATTATTTACATTCAGTTTGATTCAGGCACTTAACAGGGTATGTTGAAGAACTTACACAATTATGAGGTCTCACATCTGGAAACAAACTTTTTACAGTGTCCCTACACAAGTATGGAAAAGTATGCAATTTGATTTTATACATTTCCAGGTCTGGAAAAGTATGGAAAATGGAAACTATTGTATGGAAATATATTTTTTATCTTAATACTTGCTATTTGCTTATGCTACAATCTCCTTAGTGACAAATTCAGAATAATGAAAACAAATGATTAATTGTATAGTTTATTTACATGGTAAACATTTAATTACTCAAATGTCACAAATTATTTGAATTGTCTTAACTGAGAAGTCTGGAAATTAGGGTCTGGAAAAATGTGTAGGAAGGAACCCTGTTTTTAAATGCCACAAATACAGTGTGACCCGTCAACGGTGAAACAAGTTTCATCCTCACTTTGTTTGATGGATTTCTGTGAATCTGGTTTCCTCAGATTGTCAAGACTCCAGGATGAAGATGACCCAGTTCTGCATAGAGAGAGGTGAGTCACTGACGTTCTGAGGGTCCAGGTCCAGTGAGAATGAGTGACTCAGGTGAACCGTGTTTTAACGTGCAGTCTGGTCTCTGCGCTGTAGGAAGTCTGTGGCAGCCCAACGTCAGCATGGCCGAGGTCAGGGGAGGCGCGGCGCTGGCCGTCAGCTTCAGTCCCGATCCGCTGTGTGACGAGTACATGGTCATCGTGAAGTGTTCCACTTTTCAGCCTCAAGTGCATCACGTAAACAAGGTGAGGTCGCCGCGTCGTGCCGGCCGTTGAAGCGCTTCTTGTGCAGTGGGCCGTGTCACACAGAAGATGAATGCAGTTTCCTTTCCAGTGGATTGACCCAGAACATTACAGTCAGAGCTCATTACAACATCCTGTGTGTGTGTCTGTACCTTAGCCTACTTTTTACCCCACTTTGTTTCTTTTCACTGCAGGAAACTGTTCCATTTCCTGCAGTGTTTTTATGCTGATTTTGGACAAAACCACTCATTATATTTACAAGCTACCTGACTGTATGAAACTCTGCAGTCTCAGATTTTGAGACCGTGGAGTTATATTCAGCATGTAACGACATAAACCCCAGTCTGTTTTTGCAATTCTACAGTGGCATGTAAAGGTTTAGGCACCCCTGTTCATAATTACTCTTAATGTGAACAGCAAGTGGAAGATGAAATGATCTCCAAAAAGCATATTTCCTTTACACTTTAAAAAAATTAAAAAAAAAACGTTTTCATCTTTTACATTCAAAATGACAGAAAAGGAAAAGGGCCTGCAGCAACAGTTTGGCCACCCTGCATAGTTAGTACCTACTAGTAGTCCCTCCTTTGGAAACTATCACAGTGTGTAAATAGTAAATATCTTGTCTGATGGTCAAAGTTATCTCAGAGCTCAAGACTCCTGGGTTTCCTATTCGTTTGCAGGCTGCTGCTTTGTTTCCCTTTTTCACTCTAAAATTGTAGAAAACATAATAATACACTGATATTCCTTAAAATATTCCAAAAGAGTGTTTCATGTTTAACTTTTTACATTTTGCTGATAATTTCATCTTCCACTTGCTTCACTGTTCACATTAAAGGGATAGTTCAACATTTTGGTAAATGGGCCCATTGCCATAATCGCTATAGTCATAGCAGTAGGTTCGTTACCTTTATTTGTCAGTGCAAGCTATTTTTAGAACGGCGGAGCAGAGCGGCAGGCTGCTCAGAGCTACGCTACGGAGGCTAATGGGATTTCTTGGTTTCCCTCTTCAAACTCATCAAATACACAATCCAACAACTCCAAAACGCTCTGGTGGACAAGTTGTGACCTGCACATTCACCACGCTATGAGATAATAACAGAACGTTACGAAACTGAGCCGTTTTCGAGGCAAATACAGAGACTGCTTGCTGAAAAACTGTCCCTGAAGGCAACACGCATCAGCGGTTTTGCATGAATTTACCTCGAAAACGGCTCAGTTTTGTAACGGTCCGTTATTATCTCAGTGTGGTGAATGTGCAGGTCACAACTTGTCCACCAGAGCGTTTTGGAGTTGTTGGATTGTGTATTTGATGAGTTTGATGAGGGAAACCAAGAAATTCCATTAGCCTCTGTAGTGTAGCTCTGAGCAGCTCACGGCTCTGCTCCACCGTTCTAAAAATATCTTGCACCAACAAATAAAGGTAACGAACCTACTGCTATGACTATAGCGATTATGGCAATGGGCCAATTTGCCAAAATGTTGAACTATCCCTTTAACAAAATGATACTGTATGTTGAAACTTACCAGGATTATAACCAGACTCAGCCAATGATTGTCTTAATAAATGTTCAATGGGCTGTTACTTAATGATGAAATGATTCACATAAAAACGCTCTCTTCTCCAGGACAATCACACGACACTGAATGCAACGTTCAGCCTTGACAAATGGCCGAGCTCCTGCTGCCAGTTCCACGCCTCGGTAAATCTTTTTTCGAATCTGTTCCCCGCTCAACTAATGTCTGTGTATCGCAGAAGGTTTTTATTTCTGCCTCCACAATCTTAGAGTTAACGTGACTTTCATTCTTCACTGCAGATCAAACCTCTCTTCCCACAATGTGGCAGCGACTGTGTCCGCTCCGCAAAGACTCTGGATATTTGTCGAGGTACGTTATCGCTGTCATGATCCCACCGCAGTGAATCTGTGGGAATGGAGAGAATGCCACCTCCACTCTGCTGTCCACATTCCTCACATTTTTACTCTTAAACTGCCTGCGATCGGTGCTGAACCACAGTTTCTGTGCTGGCAGTGAAGAGGAAACAAGATAATATCGTGTTGTGTAACAGAAGATTGATAGATAAACTCCCCGTATGTCAAGATCAAAGTTTTTTTTAATTCAGCAACGTAGCTCTAGCCTGGCTCTCACCAGACCCTTGTAGTTCCGCAAAGCTACGCTGAGCTCCACACAAGGGTCTGGGACTGCTCCATAGGCGATTCATTTCAGAAGGCGGGGCCTTGTAAAAAAATCTTGTATGTGATTGGATAAACCACTTGTCCGTTATCTTAAATGACGTGCTACTTCAGCCACTCACATAGTTCTCTGTTCATCTTTCAAAGAATTAATATTCGATAGATTCGACAAAACAGTTGAAATAGTAGAATCAATGCCAACGCACGACTCCTCACTGCGAGCCACCATTGTTGTTTGACTCAAACAGTCGCTTCAGCGCTACGTCACACCTCAGAAAGTCCCGCCCGGCGATCCTGATTGGTTCATTATTTTTTGCTCCGGGGAAGAAGTTTGCATTGGCCTCGAGTCCAGACCCTTGTGTGAAGCTGAGCGTAGCGCCTCTGGTGGAGCTTTGCGGAACTACAAGGGTCTGGCGAGAGCCAGGCTAACGTAGCTCAGCTTCGATCAGGATGTGGCTACATGTTGTCTTTATCCTGTTTATCCTGTTTGTTGATTTATAATGCAAACTGTTCCCTCTTCTGTACAGTTTCCTTCTCAGTAGAACAGAGACATAGTTTCAAGCACATTGATAATTGAATGATCACCCTTAAAGCAGAAGTAAGCGATCCGGTCGTTTTGGCTAATGCTGTGTTCCAGGCAGGCTTTTGAAACCGTAAATTGTTGAGTTGCCTTGAACGCACCATAACGTCCTCGTCCCTACGTCACCACATTCAGGCGCATCCTTTGGCTGCACACACAGCCCTGCATGCCGTTCTCTCTCCTCATTGGATAAAACTTGTAGGATACGAGAAAAGTTTTCTCCTCGGCTCAGAGCAGAGCAGAGGGACTGACAGACCCGTGTTTCAGACCAAACACTCTATATAAGTGATTGCTGTTGGAAGATACAACTATTTAAGACTTATATTAACACAAAAATATCGCTTACTTCTGCTTTAAGGCCAGGATGTCTTCTTTAGAAAATATATTTCCTCACTTCCTCATTCTCTGTATGTCTTGTTCCTGACCACTAAACACAAGCAGGCAGATGAAAGATAAGTATCATTAGTTTAGTTGGAAAAGCGAGTAGATAACTAATGTCATGCCTGAGATCTCACCTCCACATGAATGTCTCCTCATCAGGTCACAGTGGTCTGGACCCCGGACCAAAATAAAACATTCTCTATAGTCTTAGCAGTAGGTTCGTTACCTTTATTTGTCGGTGCAAGCTATTTTTAGAACGGTGGAGCAGAGCCACAAGCTGCTCAGCGCTATGCCACGGAAGGCAAGGCAAGGCAATTTTATTTGTATAGCCCGTTTTTACCAACAGTTTGTCTCAAAGGGCTTCACATGGCATCATAACAACATCCTCTGTCCTTAGACCCTCACATCCACTGAGGAAAAACTCCATGGAAAACCCTTTTAACAGGGAAAAATCAGAGAAACCTCAGGGTGAGCAACAGAGGAGGGATCCCTCACCTAGTGGAATTTCTTGGTTTCCCTCATCAAACTCATCAAATACACAATCCAACAACTCCAAAACGCTCTGGTGGACAAGTTGTGACCTGTACATTCACCACGCTATGAGATAATAACGGAACGTTACGAGACAGAGTTGTTTTCGAGGCAAATGCAGAGACTGCTTACGGGAACGCGCATCAGTGGTTTTGCATGAATTTGCCTCTAAAACAACTCTGTCTCGTAACGCTCCGTTATTATCTCATAGCGTGGTGAATGTGCAGGTCACAACTTGTCCTCTGTAGTGTAGCTCTGAGCAGCTTGCGGCTCTGCTCTGCCGTTCTAAAAACAGCTTGCACCGAAAATTAAAGGTAACGAACCTACTCTTAAAACTATAGGGATTATGGCAATGGGCCAATTTGCCAAAATGTTGAACTATCCCTTTAAAACCTTGAACTGACTAAAAGAACACCTTAGAGGATATTGTATGGAGAAAACCAGGAGATCTGTACAGACCTGTATCTTGCCTGTATGTCTCTGTCATGACTTGTTACCGCTGTAAAACAAAACAAAGAAAAACAGCAACACATAATCAAGAAGTGATGTTGTGTCACAGTTCCTCCAACAGAAGCCCCAGATGATTCATCGTATGTGTTCATCATCCTGGGTGTGGTGTTCATTTCTGTGGTGATGGCAGTTGCTTTGTACGTCCGCTGCAGGAAGAAGAAAGGTTAAATACTGAGACTTTTATCTAACTCTTCTAATTTCATTTAAAATACAGATTTTATTTTGTTTATATTGTTTGAAACGACTCATACTTTGCCTACGGCTTCTCCTCTGCACTTTTAGACATAGTCACTGAAGCTGATGAAGTCCACGTGATAGGTGAGAACCGGCAGCAGATCAAACAAGCCCCCAAAGTGCTGGTCATCTACTCCCAGGACCACCACCTGTACAGGGACGTCGTGCTGAAGCTCTGCGCCTTCCTCAAGATCAAGTGCGGCACCGAGGTGGTGGTGGACCTGCTGGACACCACCTCGGTCGGCATGGTCGGCCGCGTCCGCTGGCTGGAGTGGCAGCGGCAGCAGATGACCAACCCGTCGGATAAAATCCTGGTGCTGTGCTCCAGAGGCGTGCAGGCCAAGTGGAGAGCGCTGTGCGGCCACGGTCAGGTGACGCTGAGGGAGGACGTGCTGTCCCCGACCGACGACATGCTCACCCCGTTCCTCCACCTCTTCCTGCCCGACATGCACCAGGCGGGCACGCTGGGCAAGTACATGGTGGCGTACTTCGACGACATCAGCGGCGAGGAGGACGTACCGTCGGTCTTCGACATCGCCGTCAAGTTCAAGCTGATGAAGCACTTCGAGGAGCTCTTCTTCCGCATCGTGGACATGGAGAAGTACCAGCCGCGCCACGTCAGGCACATCGAGGGCATCGGAGGGGACGAGTACTTCAACTGCCCCTCGGGCCGGGACCTGAAGAACGCCGTCCAGACCTTCAAGGCCTACCAGCTGGAAAACCCCGACTGGTTCGAGCGGCAGTGCGTGCGGAGCGAGGAGGAGGCGATGACCGAGGCCGACGCGCTCATCGAGAACCTGCGGATCCCCCCGGTCCTGGAGTGCGTCCCCCTGATCAGAGACGGCCCCCCCGTCTACGTCCGCGAGGTGGAAGTGGCCGAGAACGAAGACAGCGTTCACGTCCTCACGCCCGAGCTGAACGCGCAGCGGCAGCTCCCGTCGGTGGTGGAGCTCCAGCCGATCGTGAACCCCGAGTTCAGACACGGGTATCCGTCCAGTCTGGAGCAGGTGCTGCCGGATCACGTGAACCTTCACAGCCCCGGGACCGAATCCGTCTACGTGCTCGAGCCGGTTTTGAACAGGCCGCCGCCGCCGAGGCAGAACCTGCTGCCTCTGGAGGAAGAACCACGGTATCAAATTCCCGTCGAGGACAACGAAGAGGCCTCGCCGCTGTTTAAAAGCCACGTGGTGCACTCCGCCTGGGACCAGAGGAGCTCGGTCCTACAGAACTCTCTAGACTCCGACCCTCTGGGATCCTCGTGCACGAGCGTGCCGAGTGAGTATTACCCTCCTTCTCTGGTCAGCCGCTCCGTTCCCGTGGAGATGGAGGAGGATGAGACCGGGGAGCCCGGTGGAGGAAGCTGTCCCAACAGCGGATCAGATCAAGGCTACATCTCCAAAATGTCCTCGGCGCAGCAGGAGCCGCCTCTGAAGGAGGATCCACTAGCAGCTCTGGCCAAGCTGCAGGAGGAGCTGTTTCAGCAGAACCTCATGTTCTCTGACACGGGTCCTGAAGAGGACTGATGCTCACAGTCCACAGCGCTCACCTTTTAATGACTCTAGTCACTGACATTATTAATATTGTCATGTTAGAGCTGCAGAAAAATCATATTACAATCATTTTGGCTGCATTTCATTTAACCATAAAAAATGAAACAATGATGAAACATGTTTTACATGCTGAATGTGATACAGTATCTAGGCCAGTGATTTTCATTATATCTTGATTAACTGTGCAGCCCTGGCTACAATGTTATTCATTTATTCAAGCCTTCATGGAACAAAGAAGTAGACACAGTAACTGGTGAATTGTCCAGATAATACTTTTGTTGTCCAGTTTAGTGTAATTTTCTTTAAGACAAGATGTTGTTGGACTTCTTGAATGTAAATATTTGCACTCTGTTTTCATGATGGCAGCATCTTGTGAACTGGACTATAAGCCCAAAAAAGCAGCAGCTCAGTTTACACATCCTGTCAGTTGTGCGGTGCCTTTACACCAGCTCACCGTACCTAAACACACCTGAAGAGCCTGAAGGTAACACCAGTAGTACTACACACATCTTGAGGAGATAACCTACTTGAAATCTAGTTTTAATTCCTCTGTTATTTTACATCTCATCTCATTTGAAATCTTACATGGTTCAATTCACTACACAGTATACATGCGTTTTTAATCAGTTTACCACTAACAAACACAGACAGTACTTTACACAGACAATGGTAGGAAACACAGAGGTTATTAAAGGCCTGCAACTCATTTTCACCCCAGGTCCCACTAGTGGGTTAATGTGGCCCTGGTTGGTTGTGAAGAAAGCTGATCAGTCAGTTATTGAACATTACGCCATAACACTGGCTTCAGAAAGACAACCTTGTGCTGCATTCGAGACAACTCAGATTTTTCCGACCTCCTACTTGAAAAAGTGCAATTGAACGCCACAGATTACTCTTCGATTTTAAATGTTCTGTTTCATTTTTTTTTAATGCTTCTTTAATTTAATTTAATTGTGTCTGTGCCCTTTGTAATGTTTTAATGCCTTAGTTACACAAAGCACTTTGAATGTGAAATGAAATGAAAGTTTGTCCTGGTCCGCCATGTTTGTGGTTATTCTGGCATGGTGCGTCTCGAACACTTTGAAGTGGTAAACGGAGTATTCAACTGGGACATTCTGAGTTGTCTCGAACGCAGCATTAGTCTTTGAACTCGAAGGACCAAAGACAAAACCCGAGGTTTGCTGTTGCTGTTTTCCTGCATTGAAGGCAACATTTTTTAAGTGATTTTTTAAGTTACATAATGTTTGAGATTGTTATATTGTTTAAGGATTACATTGTTGATTTACATTGTTATTTTTCTCTCTTTTTATAAAGAACATATGACAAATAAACACTTGGTACAGTACGTTCCGCAGATTTATTTCAGGTTTCAACCACAGAATACTCTGACTTACATCTACAGTACATAGATTGGATTATATCAGTACAGATATACACCACACGACTTTATAGTACAGGTAGAGTCTTATGTGTAAACAACAGCGATATTCTTTCCCTGTAAACAAGTTTGAAGAAAAAGGAAAACCCACGTGTTTAAGGTACAAGTGTTTAAATTGTACACGTTGTGTTTGTCATTGCACGTCGCCTAATTAAGAAGAAAGAACATAAACATGAATCTGTGATTAGCTCCTTTGAAGACCCATGTCCATGAAAGCCTTTGGTAGTTTCAGTGTACTTATGCACTGTGCTTGTTCATGCAGGTTAAAGGCCCATTATACTGAATTTGAAATAAACGGTCCTGCCTGTGATTAAACTATGGAAAAAGTCCATGTGCAAATCCAAACACAGATTTATTTATTTTTTTAAAGAGCCTTTCCGTCAGCGTACGGCACGTATGCAAAGGTCCAGAAGATTACCGGCACCGGGAAAATGATACAAAATAGTATAGAGAATATAATATTTTCAATACTTTGGCAAGATATGAGAAGCGACAAACAAAACAGAAGCCGTTCTACTCTGAGTGCAGCATGAGAATCAAAGAGAAACCACTGAAGCAGTCAGCGTGGCGTATTGTTTGTACAGCAGCAGCAGCTCTGTGATCAGACCACACACACACACACAGTCAGAGAGGTCAGGAACCAGCCTCACAGCAGCACCCTGAAGTCTGCAGAGACCACCAACAGTCCAGGTCCACATTATGATGGGAGTCACTGATCTGAGACTTCAAAAAAGTGTTTTCATAAAAATATCTTGTCATAGTCTGTTGACTTTACAGAGCTTTCAACCACATCTCATGGTCCACATCAGCAGGTACTGGGATTCACATTGAGATTTCATCATGTGACCTGATTATGGAACTTCATTCCCATAAAAAAAACAAAAAGCCATTCTAACATTTAAAAGCCTGGATATATGTTGCAGATATCTGTAATTCAGTTTTGCCTCGTCAAAAAGAATATTTCCGATATCCGCAACTACATTCTTCCTATCCACAATTGTTATTTCAGATATCCACAACTGCGTTCTTCCGAGGACAAATGACGTCACTTTTGCCATTCATGTGTATGGGGTTTGTCATTACAGATATCTACAGTTCAGTTGCAGATATCCACTATGTGAATTACAGATATCTGTAACTGAATTACGACTAGTACTATTTCCAGTTTGAGATATCTACAATTTGATTCTGACTAGTCATAATTCCAGTTCAAGATCTTTAATTCACCTCAATTAAAGATATCTACATGTCCCTTTTCAGATTTTTTTTCAGAAGTTTTGACTAGGCAAAATGAAGTTGTAGATATCTCAAACTGGAATTAGGAATAGTCGTAATTCAGTTACAGATATCCGTAATTCACATAGCGGATATCTGCAACTGAATTGTAGATATCTGTATGACAAACCCCATACACATGAATGGCAAAAGTGAGGTCATTTGTCCTAGGAAGAACATAGTTGTGGATATCTAAAATGACTATTGTGGATAGGAAGTATGTATATGAATATCTGAAATGTTCTTTTTGACTAGAGGCAAAACTGAATTACAGATATCTTGAATGAAAAATCCAACTATTCAAAATGTAGTTACGACAAGTCAGAAAGACGTTGTTGATATCTACAATGTTAATTCCGGATAGTCAAACTTAGCTTTTAAATGTTAAATCCGCTTGCCATACTGGTGCTGAGAGTTACATCTTTCTGACATCACATTGTACAGCGTGTGACATAGTGACACCTCAACAACTCTATTTACTGTAGCAGACTGAGATGTAGCTGAAAGCTCTGGAAAAAAACAGGATGACCTTGAGATTGTTTTCTCAAACTATTCTATTATTTCCTGTTCTAAATGACCATTATTGATGATTATTAATTAGACTAAACAACAGATTACACTTCCAACAGCTGCACTGACTGAATATTATGTCTTGTCCTCTATCCCACCATGCTGCAGTCACAGCTGACCTCCAGGCTGGAGGACACACACCCACACCAAGTGGGTTGAGACATAATTAGAGACACAATAGTGACACCTGGTGACACTGATCTGTATCATGATGACTGACAGTTTTCAGGGGACAGTGGACGTTCTTTCAAAAACCGTCTATTCAAATAGAAAGACTTTTCATTAGCGCAGTTCAAACAGAGTCATCTCTGCCACTTATCTGCTTATCGTTGTACAGAAGCAGTACAAGTTCCCAACAGCTTTAAATCTCATGAGTTATCAGACTTAGCATTATTAGAAATTCACTGTCTTTTTAGGATTCAAATGGGTTGAAGATTATCTCATTCATCCTGCAGGGAATCATTTTTAAAAAAAGCTTCTGAAGCAGCTGAAATTTTCCTCAAGAGGATTTTCACATGAAGTTGTAGATATGTCCAGTGTTGGGCTGAAAGCTCCTTAGATCCCTTCTTAATTTACATTTCAAACTAAAACCTCAGTGGGGTTTGGGTTCGGGTCAGCCACTGTTCAGTAGCAATTCAGCTGAAACGACAGAGTCGTCGTATTCTGACAGCACAGACTCTTTCAAGTCAAAACCCTTAAAGGTAAATTAACCCTGATTTTCGAAAAGTGCTTAATAATAAATGCAAATCTCTAAATGTACCATGTGTTCTTTTGAACACTAGTAAGTGCTAGAACCATCTTCATGATGTACCTTTAAATCTGACCAGGATGAAGTTCATTTTAAAGACCAGTTTGATCCTTTTTTAAACCCACAAATACAATATATTTGTATCAGTGCTGCTCATTTTCTAAACAAACTGCATTTTCTGACATTGCTTTCTTCCCATCAGTCAATTTCAGTGCAGCAGGGAAATCAACAGCAGAGTTAAGAAGAGGCTAATCCTTCACTTAAAACAGGGGTGTCAAACTTACGGCTGGTGGGCCAAGAACGGCCCACCAGAGGGTTCAATCCGGCCTGTGGGATCAATTTGCCAAGTGCGAAAATTACATAAAGACAAAAAGATGCATAATACTGTTCAAATTGCACATATTTTTTCTCAAGAAATTTCAGAAGTTCTCATTATTCATAGGTTATTATGCTGTTACTGTATTCTACTGGTCCGGCCCACTTGAGATCAAATTGCCCTGTATGTGGCCCCTGAACTAAAATTAGTTTGACACCCCTGATTAACATAATACATTACAGTGTATCAGTCAAAAGAAATGACACATTAAGAACCGACTTGGCTGCCTGGGAGGTAGGCGAACATGTGGAACACATTGAACAGTATATTTGTGATCTGTGAAGGACTCAAACCCTGACAACAGCTCTGGTCTGGTCCCTTATCTCTTCACCAGGTCCTGACCCCTTCAGCAGTCATCTTACTCCGCTCACAAGGCACAGCTCGCGTTAACCTCTGACCTGCAGACACCGACCGACCGCTCACAGAAGCAAAAGAAAGACGAAAAATTGCACAGATTCCCTTCAGAGTGATTCAAATCACCTCATTCATAACTCATAAATAATAGGCACTAAAATCTGTTCGATCCCCTCTGACCTATATTGCACAAAGTCTTGACTCTAGTCACATATACTTATGTAATACACTTTGATCACCTAACATTACTATAAGCTTAAGGAGGAGCTCGTGGTGGGGGGACAGTGACCATGCCATGACATACCTACTGCTGCAACAACAACAAAAAAAGTGTCAGTTTTAGGAAAGAGTGTCAGTTTTAGGGAGGTTGGACTCAGCTGTGCTGTTCCCAGCAGCACCAGGAGGCAGATTGTCTCCCATTATGTAACTGACCACAATGTAAAACAACACATACACTCTGAAAAAGGCGGGTTTTCAACACAACCTGTTTGATACAGTGCGAGTGTCACTTTTTCACTTGTTTAAATTAAGGTCCATGGATTATTTTAAGGGAACAGTCGGACATTTGTGGATTATTCCACAGATTCATCCAAACTGAAACAAAAAGCAACCAAAAGAGGCCGGCCTGGGCCTTGTTAGCCTAGCTTAGCATGAAGACTGGAAGCAGGGGGGAACTGTTAGCTCGGTCCTCAGGACAGAACTTCTGCCAACAGTCACCTGTCGACAGCTCCTCCAACTCAGCACCTTTCAAAATGACTCAATAGAGCATCATTTGTGCGCATTACATCTGAACTGATTCAGTATCAGCACTGACCGCTGGCATCACTCTGGACATGTAGGAGGGTTTTTGGCACTGTAGCAATGTCATGAAACTGTGCTGTGCTGTATTTTGATTGGCTGAACAAAGCTTTGATCTGGTGAGGAAGATCTAGCCTATTCCTTCGCCAAACACAGTTACAGTTTCTAAATGTGGTGAAAAAAGAAGGCACAACATGTATGACACATGACAACGAAGATAGTGAAATTATTTTTCCATAATGTCCGACTGTTCCTTTAAAAGTCAGTGACTGGGCACTGCATTATACAATACTAAAGCCAATACCATCACATTGAACACATCCTGGTGTGTGTCACTGGTTTAGGAAGAGATGGATTGTATTTCTCATCCAGAGGCCTGAGGCTGAGTCCAATATTCACTCTCCTCTCCTGAGACCAATATCTGGCTCTTCAGCTGATAAATGCTCCACTTTCTCCACCTGCCAGTCTCTGAGTATCTGAGTCTGCTGCTTGGCGCTGGGCGAGTGCTGTGTGCACAGACACAGACAACAGGCTGAGCAAATATTGGGCGTCATTCGAGAACTGGTTGCACAAACTGGCACACAGCCTACTGCTGATCTGATGGAAACTGTGGCATTTATATTTTCTTTTATAGGGATGGTTCAACATTTTGGCAAATTGGCCCATTGCCATAATCCCTATAGTTTTAGGAGTACGTTTGTTACCTTTAATTGTCGGTGCAAGCTATTTTTAGAACGGCGGAGCAGAGCCGCTAGCTGCTCAGAGCTACACTATACAGAGGCAAATGGGATTTCTTTGTTTCCCTCATCAAACTCATCAAATACACAATCCAACAACTCCAAAACAACAAGTTGTGACCTGCACATTCACCACGCTATGAGATAATAACGGAACGTTTACAAGACAGAGTTATTTTCGAGGTAAATTCAGAGACTGCTTGCCGAAAAAGATGGGGACGCGTGGTTTTGCATGAATTCACCTTGAAAACAACTCTGTCTCGTAACTTTCGTTATTATCTCATAGCGTGGTGAATGTACAGGTCACAACTTGTCCATGAGAGCGTTTCGGAGTTTGGATTGTGTATTTGATGAGTTTGATGAGGGAAACCAAGAAATCCCATTAGCCTCCGTAGCGTAGCTCTGAGCAGCTCACGGCTCTGCTCCACCGTTCTAAAAATAGCTTGCACCGACAATAAAAGGTAACGAACCTACTCCTAAAACTATAAGGATTATGGGTCAAATTGCCAAAATGTTGAACTATCCCTTTAAGGTGCTGCCACACCTGTGCTTTTCAATTGGGTCAAACCAAACACTGGGTAGTTTGATCTGATCGGTCAGGCGTGAAAATAGTAGTCTGACCAAAAGTAACACACTTAGGTCATGAAGCAACACCTAACCTCTGTGTTCTTTTTCTTGAGGCTGAATCAACCAAAACAATGAGCTAAAAGACGCTAAAGAGACTTTAGAGGAACTGCAGAGCTGTGATCCTCACTCTGAGCTACACAGTCATGTAATCCACTTTTAATATAAAAGGAGTGATTAGTACTGTAAGCTTTATGTAAAAGTTATGATTTAACAGGTCAAGACTGTGACTCAGACTTCACATCTCTTCCTAAGTGCCTCCATTTAGAGTCATAACTCACTGAGAACAATTCCCTGTTCATGTCACTATTTTTCCTCCTTTCTTATCGACTCTCTTCAGAAAACGAGTTGACACAGGTTTTGAAAATGACGCACACTTTTTCAGAGCTTTTTTGTCTAGTTTAGCGAAGAAGAAGAAAAATTGTAGGCTGATAAAAGATTCTATGGGTGTTTTTTGGAGGCCCTTAGGAGAACTGAAAAGCTGATGACCAGAACCCAGTGATCTTTTAGGACTCCTGGTCCAAAAAAGTGAGAGAAATAGTTCAACAGTAGCAGAGCCAGTAGAAACTCCCGTTGGCCAGGGGTCCATTCAAAAGGGGGCTGTAGAAAACCTGTTTGTCATGGCACTGTTGGATCTTTATGCATGGCGTTGACTTACACACGTGTTTATCTACTCTAATCTCAGTACCAGACACAGCATCTACACACCGGCAGACTACACCGTCGTCGATAGAAAACACTAATGAACACGGGTGGAGCAAAGCCCATAGGTGAGGATTCTTCAAAATTGCACTTACGTTCCAACACAACACAAAGTCCAGATGCTCTCTCTCTCTTTCTCTCTTTCTCTCTCTCTCTAAGTGCAGTCGTGAACACACACAACTCAACGAGGTCCATTGCACTAAAGTTTGTTCTCCTTTGTTTGTAAGCTATTGCAGGTGTTGGGTTGGACTGTAGCACCTGTAGACTGGTCGGAAAAAAAGGAGCATTGTAAGGCTGGTTACAGATGATGCATTCCAGACTTGTCCCAAAAAATTTGGAAAAACCCATTCTCTTGGTTACGTAAAACGTCCGTCAGCGTCAAAATCTCTGGTGATGATTGGTCAGTCCAGGTTTCAGAGGTGCAGTTGTCTGACGCCATCCAAGCACAGCTGTAAACACTATAGAATCAAACTGCTTTGAAAAGCTTTTAGCCTAATAACACTGAATCTAGAGATTCCTTCTCTTTTTTTGCATCACATGATGTAAAGTCCACCATGAGTCCAGCTGTGGTTCAACACTACTGCCTCAGGCTTTGTGGCAATTACTTCTGATTCATTAGGAGTGTTTGGTAATATGCACCACTCGGGCCCTATAAGGTAGCTCCTGAATGTTTATCCAGTCACAGGGGCCCGTCTTTTATATAGACCCAGTGTTATCGTACAGGGCTGGAACTAGTTGTCGACTTTGTGGCTGATTGGGCCCTGCAGCTGGTACGCAAAATATAGCTGATGATCTGTGCCCAGGCATATATGATGTGCGTTAGATAATAACTCTTCATAGAATTACATATTTGAAAAGAAATCCTTGTAAATAACATTTCAAATGCAGCTGATGGTCTGTTCTTATAATGATGTTATTGACAAACTAAAGGGAGTCAGTGCTTTTTTGTAGTTTAGCCCAGGCGATCAGCTACTCGTTTTAGAAAGCTTTTTTTTCTTTCTTTTTTTTAAAAAAAGGGGCCCTTTATAACTTAACAACATATACACAGTTGAAAAGTAAAGTTGCACCAATGGTTGTTTATTAATCTCTGAGATGTCTGCCTTCGCCCCAGTATAAAGGAGGTGGCTGGATTTCAGCTCATGCTCACCATATCTTATAAACTCTAAAGCAACATGACGCCCCTGTAGCTTTGAACTGTCTGGAGAACATGTTGTGTCATAGAGACTGCTGGCCTACTTTGTTGGAAAGCAGCTCAAATGAAAACTGTTCACGGGGACACTGTTTTTAGAAAAAACATATTGCTTTTAAATGTTGTGTACTCCGAGCGGTACAAACAGTTTGTCTCCAATGTTTCCCTTGTTGGGATTTTTATAGTCTCTCTATGACATCTTTCTAGTTTAGAGTCAACATCTAGTTTTAAAGAGGAACTATGCTACATTTTCACCTTAATTAAACAGCTTCAGAGTAATTGTGATGGTTAAATGACTTGTAACTTGTTACAGGGAGAATGGAGGCTCTCTGCCTACCTTGTAATGTCAGAGCCTCTGACACAACGCGCCCCGTAATCTCTTGTTTATGACAGATAAGACTGTAACACATATATGTTAAATACTGTTATCCACCGCTCCATGGATTGCTTTCTTGCCGGCTTTGTTGAAAACAAACGCACATGGCTGGGAGGAGGGTTGCATAGTTCCTCTTTAATACTGTTATAGATTTTTCTTGCTATGAAGCTTGCACTGTGCATACATTTAAATAGATTAGTGGTTATCAATCTAAGCTGGGATGCATGGGGGGCTCAAAGGGGGCCACACCTCACGTCTTGCCCACAGGCCAGTCAGCAGCTTAGTCCAGCCCTGCTGGAATGTTGGAGGCGAAAAAATCTCAACTCACCACTAGCAGAAATGCATTTTTGCAGTGTATCTGGTGACCCTGATTGAGCCTGTACTTTTCATAGTTAATTGATTTAATAGGAATACAGTTCTAGGCTACTTTCCCTTGGGGAAACCTAAATTGACGCATTGCTGTCTAAATACCTTGCATGTGGGCTGTTCATTAAGTCTTTTCATGCCATCACTCAAAGCCAGTGTCTGGAGGCAGAGGTTGGGGCTGTAATTCCGATTTAATGGGGGATTTTCCAATTTCAAGCTGTGTTAGGCGAACACCACGACTGTCACGGCATCTAGGACTGGGTGACGGCCAAGGTGTTGACGTATCCGTGCGGACACATGTCATTCTCGGACACGCAGTGGGAGAACTGGGCCGGGTTGCCCCCCCCGGCCAGCCTGCGCGCGCCGCGCACCGCCACGCACTGCTCCACCAGCTCCAAGAACCTACAGGCCAGGAAGAAGATGTTCTTGAACATGAACACCGACACCGGCATCTTGTAGACGTAGACCTGGAAACACCTGACCACCAGCAGCGGCGCGTTGACCAGCAGGCCGGTGGAGAAGCGGGCCCACAGCCACCGGCAGCGCAGCTCCGACGCGGTGAGCTCGTAGAGCCAGATGACCGGCACCGCCAGGGCCACGAAGTACACCGAGATCACCGTGTACTTCAGGTACAGGGTGGGGATCTCGTTCCTCAGCAGCATCTCCAGCAGCGTGAAGCTGTCCAGCAGGTCCAGGCACGTGCTCATGAAGCAGCTGTGGGAGTGGTGGCGCGTGGCCCCGTTCAGGTCCTCGATGATGGAGTTGATGAGGCAGAAGAGCAGCGGCGCGGACAGCAGCACGATGATCTTGAAGCCGGTCACCCCGCACGGGACCTTGAGCGCGATCAGGTCCAGGATGGAGGTCTCCAGGACCAGCACCACTTTGGGGGTGCAGGCGATGACGTAGATGAGCCAGGCCAGGTAGGCGTAGGTGAACTCCCCGAGGTTGCAGCCGAAGATGGAGCTCTTCTGGTGGAAGCCGCAGGCCCGCTCCCGCTTGCTCCGCGCGTTCTTCATGAAGAAAATCCCCCAGCCCGAGATCACCACCAGGTCCGTGGCGATCCACGAGCACCAGTACAGGTCGGTGAAGATGATGAGGTAGAAGTCCAGGATGCCGCCCTGGAAGATGAGCAGCAGGAAGCAGAGCGCCTTGTACAGCAGGCTCCTCTTGGACCGGTGCGCCAGCAGCGGAGCGGTCTGCATGAACTCCCCCGATGTCATGATGCAGGTGGCGGCGACCAGCGGCTGGATGCTGCCGCTCTCCTCCGGGATGATGCTGCCGCTGGTGGTCTGGGTGTCCCGCCTCCTGCTCAGCTGGCCGCCGGCTTCAGGAGAAGAGGAGACGGGGGAGTCGGGGCAGTAGCTGCTCGCTTCGTATCGGAGGAGGTAGTCGGCCTTCGGATTGTCTTTCCCAGTTTCAGAGATCATTGTATTTGCGCGGTCGCCTCCCTTTCTCTCTCCTCTTTCTCTTCCTTCCACCGATGCTTTGAAAGGTGGAGAGGCGGAGGCATGCGCAAAGAAAGGCGCGGACTTGATCTGATGGAATGGACTGCAGCGGCTTCCATAGACCTGCAGCTTGTTGAACAGCTGTTACCTCCATCACTTATTAATCAGGTCAGGAACTCATCACACACCTGCATCAAGTGGTCGACAGGAACAACAGACTGACTGGACTTCTGAAGGACGGCTGCTTCAATTCTGATCTTTCTTTCTTTCTTTATTTCTTTGTTGCACATCACATGTGCTGAGATGACATGTGCTGGGATACCATTAGCCTAAGTAACAAATAAAGAAACAACAGAAAAAAATAATAATAATAATAGGGGTTATTGTAGACGAAGGACAAATTATGAGAATGGTGCAAAACAAGTCGGCCTATTAATAATATATAAAATTGGAGCACATAGGCCTATGCCTATTTAAGGTTTTCACAGCTTTTCTGTTACAAGAGGTAGCTACGTAGTGTTTTAATGTACTTAATCTCCCTTTTAAAGGTACAGATTTCTTATTATATATATACATTTCTCAGGAAGTGGGAGAGGGGCAGTTCCGGGGCCCCAGAGGAGCCTCCAGCAAGTTGGCCCCACCAGGCCACTGCTGCCCCATCAGCCTGGAGCTGATCCAATGTCAGGATTGGGGGGGGCACACAAGTTTTTTTGGTTTTTTTGCCTGTATGCAACTCATACCATAAATCACAACTTGTAGAGGCTCGTTCAAAAAGTACTGCACAGGGAATCATTTATTGTGCTTACCTTTCTTGTTTATTTGTCCTATAACAGCCAACAGCACGAATCAGCTTTTACCTAACTGGTAATTTTAAGGGTCTCGGGCATGTAATGTCTACTCACGTTCTTATTTTTTGTCGGAGTCACAAAGGTGCAAAGGTGAAGGCTTGGAAGTGGAGATGTAGCCTACTGTCATTTCTGTTAACTCTTTGCGATGTGATGTGATGAGCTGGAGATAGGCTATTGGTGAAGACTCGGAAAGTAGACATAGCAATCACTCCCATGGCAACCGCTGAAGTTCCATGTGAAGTTCTCCATGAAGTTGTTGCTAGGATACACAGACCAAACATCCTCAGGCACTGATGGAGAGATGCAGACTGAAGAGAGGCCATTCTGAACAACTGGGATCATCCACTTCTACACACCTTGACCTTGATGGACCAGGACGGCTCCTCTCTCTTCTCTTCCTCTCCTCACTCTATAGTTTCTACTTGTCGGTACATTTTAACACTTTGATTTTTCAGCTGTTTTGTTTCCTTGTCAAATAAATAAATGAATGCATGAATGAATGAACATTTCATTCATCACACTACGTTTGAACTGGTTTTAGTTAATAAACATGGTTGAACTCTTATTTCCAATGAGTAGATTGATTTCTTCCTTTGAGCAAATCAAAGAGAGACTATAGACAAGTTTGAACATTTTCTTTTCTAATTAGTTGCTTTCCTTCTGAGAATAACCTTAATGTAGCACATCTGCAGCCTTCACATGCCCTGTATTATATTTGTTGCTTGGCAACAATTAAACTATTTAAAATAGTATTAAAATTAATATTATTGAAAATTGAAATATGTCAGATGTAAAAACAAAACAAAACAGTATTTAAACTGTATGAGTAAGTTCAAGCATTTATCAGATGCACTATTTGACTGCATGTTATACTGACTGTGTCCTCTAGAGGGGAGCAGTGTGAAGTTTTAACGTAACATATATTTTATGTTCCCAAGCTGGAAAATTACTGAGTTAGAGGAGCAGAAAGAATGAAATAAAAACGTATGATATAATAAAAAAAGATACATACAGTAATGTAAGAAATAATAGTATTTACAATTAAATAAGGAATAATATGTACGAATGGATAAGCCTAGGTTATATAGCTACACTGTTTGGTCTGGAATGTAATAATGGTTTTAAAGTTGCTCTCATGTTAGCTCACTGTATCAGCTTTGTTTTTCCAGCTTTGTCTCTCAGGTTCTGTCTTGTTGCTTTTCTAACGCTCACTGACTCCACTTGGAATATCACATGATGTCATTGTTAAACTGGGAGTAGAGATGCTGCAGTCCAGTGGCTGTAGTGGTCTGGACTCTCTGTCGGCTCCTCAGCGGTCAGTTGTCATTCACCACCCACCTCAGAGACCGGAGGCAGGAGCAGCTCATCAGAGTCCACATCACTCACATCTCCAGCCTCTCTTCTCCCCTTCACCACCTCATCAGTGTCTATACGTCCTTTACTTCACTCAGCCCCCCCCCCCCTCTTCTTTTCCTCATTTCTCCTGCTTTGCCAACAGGAGGAAAAATCTTGCACACTGATCAAAAATGGGAATGTCCACCAGAGATTGACGGATGTAGCAAACATTTAATGCAGATGTTTGCTGCATCCGTCAATCTCTGGTGCACATTCCCAATTTTTATCAGTGTGCAAGCTTTTTCCTCCTGTTGCTCTGAAATGTTTGTTGGCCTACATGTACGCACCTGAAAAGAGGATTTTTTAGACAGTGAACAAGAGCGCAAAACACCGTTTCCCCTTTTTACTACTCCTGCTTTGTCAATGTTTCCTCATTCAACACAGAATCAACTCTCATGTGTTATATGCATCAGTGCCAATTAATGTACAGTCCTTACAGAAAGACCACATGAACTTCACATGTGAAAAATTTTGCACATGGGAAACATGTGGTTTTGGCCCAATTTTATGTGAATTCCCATGTGAACACATTTTCCACATGTGGTAGCATGTTTTACACATGTGCTCTATAGTAACACATGTTACCACATGTGTTACCAGGTTGAGCACAGGTGGAAAATGGGTCCATGTGGGATTTCACATGTGATTCACATAAAATTGGGCCAAAAACACATATTTCCCATGTGCAAAATTTTTCACATGTGAAGTTCATGTGGTCGTTCTGTAAGGGCAGAAATGACCGACAGTACATCTCCACTTCCAAGCCTTCACCTTTGCACCAAACATGAAAACACCTCTTCATCTCAGCTAGAACAGGGAGGCAGCTCCGTTTTCAATCAAAGAAGCTCCTCTTCTTACAGAAGTATCCATCAGTAGTTGACAAAATGCGACAAAAACACAACAAAAATAAAGTAAAGGTTGAGTAAAAACTCAGAGCTAACAGACTTTGCTGCTACCAGTTGAAACAAAGTTTCAATTTAATTATTGTTTTACTGTATAAAATAAAATAAAAACTGGGTGGGAGTTATCTTTACACTATAGGGTCCTGGAGCTGTGAGGCTCCCCGCCTCATGCATGATGTTCACCTTGATCGCTATCTCTGAGCGTAGGTTCCATAATGATCCCAGAAGGATTGAATCAATAGGCATTGCCTTGGATAATCTATTGATGCAGTGCTCGATATATATAACTGTCTTCAGCATTGCATTTGAGTGATAACAGGGGCCAGATGTGTTTGGACATCTGGAAGACAGATCATCTGAAGAGTAGAGGAAAAACAGGCCCTTTAGCTTCAAATTACATCATCTGATACTGTGTTGTGTTGATCTGTTTAAATAAAGCGTCATTAAAAAGAGCACAGAGCAGTCAGAGCTCTGTCAGCCTGGGTCTCTGGTGCAGACGCCTGTTGATTAGTTCTTTACAGAGCTCAGGAAATTCATCAATCAATAATTAATATAACTGACAAAAATATGAAAACATAAGATGTTAAGTTGCCATAGCTTCATGATTCATGTCTACACATTCTTTTGATCGTTTGTTAATAACAAAACTATAAAAAAAAAAAATCATCGGCACTGACTTCATTAGTACTTCAAAGGGAGCTTGGATGTATTTCATCTTGATAAAAGACACACACAGACTTCGAGTGGACACAGAACAGAGGTTGATAATAAACTTTAATTTCATGTTTAGATGGATGGCTGTGGAACATAGAAAACACACATTTCAGTATTAACATATCCATTCCATAGGAGTTCAACAGGTTGAGACCAGCTAGTAGGAAGTCAGTAGATGAGCATCTTTTTTTTAGCAGCAAAAAAAGCTTAAAACTGCATCAAGCTAAACAGGACAGTGAATCTACACTTCACACCGGTGTCGTGGGGGAAATGGAAAACAAGTCTCTCAAAGCTGCTTTGATTCTCTGCGCTGGGAAAGTCCGCTGATGATCGTTTTAAATCGCGAGAGCGTCCAGTGGTTCTGAGGGAGGGACTCGGTTCGTCTGTGGATGCTGTTGATTCACAATGACGCTCTACATTTTTTTTTGTTTTTTTGTCGTCTACTTGACTGATGGAGCTGATGTATAGGGGGGAGGAGGAGGAGGGGATAGGGGGAGGGAGGTTGAGGGGATTTTTTTTTCTCTAAGTAGGACTCACAGAGCTACAAATGGATCTGGAAAAAAAAATTATCACCCAGCCCCGTCGCACCACGTCCAAACATCACACACACTTCGGCCACTGAGCAGCTCGTATAGAATTTGTTACTGAATCTGGGAAATACAGTGTTACAAAGGTGACTACCATTTTTCATTCAGTAGTAGTATTGCTGTGATATCGACCTGTGAAATGAATGCGTACAAATGATTATATTAATGCGTAGAAAAAGAGCTGTAGTTGTGCAAAAGTTACGTCAACAGAGAGGTTACACAAATCAGAACTAATGTTTTTGTGCCTTTCTGTAACATGATTATTATTATTATTTTTTTTAAACATTGATAAACTTCATTTCACAAGCTCAAAATCTGATTGGTCCAAATTTGTCCTCTATCTTCCTTCATTGCCAGCCATCTGGTGCCTTCATTATTCCCAGCCTTCTTCCAGTATCTAATTCTACTACGAGCCGCTCTGTGACTGAAGTGTCTGAACAACAAAGATGGGCCGTGGTGGATCAGGACTTAGCGATCACCCTGCTTTTAACACAGCCACAAACCCTACAGGTTGTTTTGTATTTTTTACATTTGGCCTTTCGATGTAAGTGCTGCTTTGTGATTTTTTTTTGAATGTCTCGTAAGAAGGTAAATACTTTTCTGTACAACATGGAGGTGATTATGGTGAATTTATTAAACATCAGCACAAACATATTGGCTATCAGCAACTTTAATAAAGGAAGAGAAAAAAGTTCCAGCCTTCAGAAACCGTATGTAAAATCTTAAAACATGCCCATCACTATTACAGTAAATGGTGCTGAATAAGTTTGAGTGCATCCTCAAGAGTCTCAGTTATTATGTACAAACACCTGGGTAGATGATAAACAAGTCAAACCCACACCCACAAATGAACTTTACATTTTTTATTAGCAATATTTGAAGAAAGTTATAATTTTTGTTAAATCTTATATTGAGTTCATTTTGTAATTTTATTATTTTCAACATGAACCGCACAAGATAAGACTCACAAGGATAGATGTCTAGAAAATGTTTAGCACGAGCGCACTGACTTGTTGGATTTTTTTTTTCCTTTTATCTTTTATAAGTTCATTTATTAATGGCCTGCTTAAAGGCACTGCCACAATACAGGGGGTGGGAAAAGCTACTGTCCATCACTCACACAAGACAGTCCATTCTAGTGTCTAGTATACATGGGGTTGTAGGTAGAGAGGGGGGGGCGGGGGGAGGGGAGGTTAGTGGGTGGGGCTGCTATAGGTAAATTTCATAGAAATCATCCAGCTCCTCGTGAAACAAGTCCCATTCATCCTCTGAATCTGTCACCTCGTCGTCGGTTCCGGCGGCGAGCAGCATGAGGAGCATCTCGCTCAGCTCGAACGTCACCATCTCCTCGTCGTCGTTGTCGAAGGAGTCGGTGCTTTCCCTCTCGTCGTAGATGTCCCACAGCGGTGTTCGCCGCGAGTTCTGACGGGACGGAAGAGGACAGACACACAAGTCAGACTAAACAGGTTAATTTCTGATCATCTTGACCCTCCATCTCTACGTTATGTGGTGGAAACGTCTTCGTCTTGAACACTAGTATTCTAACAAATTAAAGAATGAGTTTTAGCTTAACTATGCTACATTTTTACCTTCATTAAACAACTTTGGAGTAATTGTGATGGTTTAATAAATGATATGTAACTTGTTACAAGGAGCATGGAGGCTCTCTGCCTTCCACCTAGCGTCTCTGGGCTGAAAACCAACCTTGTAAGATCAGAGTCTCCGACCCGGTGTCTCAGCTCTCGTCTCTGTGCACCGCTACACAAACGCACCCCGTAATCTCTTGTTTATGATAGATAAGACTACACAAACATACACAACGTAACATTGTATATGTTATATACAAGGGGGCAGTTGTCGGTCTGAGAAGTGAAGCTCACTTCCGCGTTCAAAAAACTGCAATCCCCTCAGCTTCCTCTGGGGGCTGGTGTCAGAAGGGAGCATTCTCCATAGACCGCCATGTTAAAATCACCGACTTTACATCCTCAATAAACATGTTAAAAGCCTGGTGTCAGCACGTTCTTTGGTCTCAATCGATAGTTTCTACCCCCGCACACACTCTGAGGGGGGTGATTTTTTTTTAACTCTACCGTTTCACTGTTATTAGGTTAAAATTCTGGCCAATTAGGGCGCGGAAACGTTGAGTGACAGGTCCGGAGCGGTCCGTGGACAGCTGCTTCGAGGCCAGTGGGCGGGTTCTCGGCCGGCCAATCCAACATGGCGCTGTTCAGGCCGCCATATTTGAGTCACAAAAACGACTCCCCAAAACCAATGGGTGACGTCACGGGTGCTACGTCCATTCTTTTTACATTTTTCTATGGGTATATAACGTTATGTACTGCTCTATTGATTGATTCCTCGCTGGCCTTGTTGTAAACAAATGCACATGGCCGGGAGGAGGGTTAGCAAAACAGTAGAAAAGCAACCGGACCCTGTGAGAGGTGCTGTATCGAAATGCCTGAAAGAGAATCTTTGAAACCTTTGTTGTCTTTTGTACTTCAACTACTTTGATTTTGAGGTGATTGCCAGAGGCTTACAAGTCAGTATAAGAAGGAGCTGCAGACACTGGTCAGTGGGCACAGCAACAAACTGAAGTATCTCATAATATTGAAGCCAACATTTAATCCCCCCCCCCTCCATTCAGATATAAAGAGGAACCTGTCATCAAAACAGCTGGAAGTTTATGATGGAAATGAACTGTGTAGAATTCACAGAGGCTTTAATGAAGGACTTACTGAGGGGAGACTTCGTGGTTTCATCTGCATCACGAGGCCGTTCAATATTTCTCACTGAATTCAACATTCAATTAGAGCCGTATCTCTACAACCTGCTGATGTTTGTTGAACAAAGAGCGGGTGGGCTGCTGTGTGTGTGTGCACGCTTGAGAAAGTGTGTGTATGTGGGAGGGACTGTTTTTGTTTTATTTTTTACATGTAAAGCACTTTACTTATTATGTATGAAAAGCGCTATAAATTAAGCTGTAATTAATTGATTTGATTAACTACTTATTGAAACACAATCTATGGACTTGAACATCACTGGAAATGTGGTTAGATGTGCAGGACAGTCAGACAGGACAAATACTGGAGTTAATAAAACAGTAAAATAAAATTAAAATGTTTAAAACATGTGTATGCAATACTCACTGTTTCATTTTCAGCAGTCATTTTGATTCATGAAATAAAACGTGAACATTAACAGTTGGAGAACTTGCAGCATATTTTTTACTTCACAATTATGAATGTGAGTGATTGTAAATGTCATTTGAAAGTCCAATTTTGACTGGATTTTGTTTTTTTTATTTTACTAATATGATTCTATACAACCTGTAACAATAAAACCTTTGTATATTTTGACTGTTGATGTCACTGTGGAGGCTGCAGCTTGTGATGAGTCTGTACTGGGCAGTAATACACTGTATTATGAGGTGTTTCTAATACTAATTCAACTTATAACAAACCTACTATATAAATACAGTGGGTAAGACTGATTGGACTGTTCCCATCCTGACCATTAATACATGTTCTACTGTCCACCTCCAGCAGAGGGGGCTAGAGATGAGGAGGTGCTCCTTTGTACCTGTGAAACTGTCAGCTGTCACAGTCACACTCTTGGGAGAGTAACAAACAGTAAGAACTTTGGGAGCGAGACTAACCCTGTTTCTGCTGTTGGATCCCGTCTGTCTTCTCTGGGGTTGAGCCTCCTCCAGCCGTCCATCGGGGAAGGCGTGCTTGTAGAAGCAATTTGAACCGAAAGGGCAAGTTCCACGACCCTCGTCGAAATATCGACACGGTTTACTCCTGGAGAGCACAAAAAAAGGAGGAAAACCAGAGGATGCACACACCGGGTTAGATTGTGTCAAGATAGAACACAAAACCAAACCAGAGGCATGGAGCAACACTAATCTGTTTCTTTCCCCCTCCACTCCCTGCAGTTTCCCCTCTCCATCAGATTCTCCATCCTGCTCCTGTGCTGATTCTGATCACATCCACCCACAACAGCTTTCTACTGAAAATCTCTCTGCTCCATCCTGCAGGGGGAAATAAGCGATTTTTAATTCTTGACACTGGATTGTTGACTTAAAGGGATAGTTCAACATTTTGGCAAATTGGCCCATTTCCATAATTCATATAATTTTAGGAGTAGGTTTGTTAACTTTATTTGTCGGTGCAAGCTATTTTTACAACGGCAGAGCAGAGCCGCGAGCTGATCAGAGCTACGCTACGGAGGCTAATGGGATTTCTTGGTTTACCTCGAAAACAACTCCGTCTTGTAACGTTCTGTTATTATCTCATAGCGTGGTGAATGTGCAGGTCACAACTTGGAGTTGTTGGATTGTGTATTTGATGAGTTTGATGAGGGAAACCAAGAAATTCCATGAGCCTCTGTAGCCTTTATAGTGTAGCTCTGAGCAGCTCGCGGCTCTGCTCAGCCATTCTATAGCTTGCACCGACAATTAAAGGTAACAAACCTTTAAAATAAGGCAAAAAAATAAAATAAACAAATGCTAGCACCAGTGGAAGTCTAAGGTTTAAGGACTGTGTTCCTGTCTCTTTGATTTGGTGGTTCCCACAGAAGAACTAAATGGACAATTGGTTATTGTTTCACGTATGTAGAGTGTAGGAAATAGTCTATGTACCCCATGCCGTCCTTGTATTTCTGGATGAGTTTTTGTTTGTCTTCTTTGTCCTCCACCCAGTATTCGCTTGGGATGACAAAGTTGGATGTGATTCGACATTCTGGGCAAGATCTGCAAAAAATAAAACCAAAAGTAACGGTCATAATCGGAAACATAAGACCAGGAACACTGTGGTCAGAAGATACAAATACTGTTAAAGATTAGTAAATGACTAGTTGTATAGTCCTGAGGACCGTGCTATTGTGACATCCTGATCTAACCATTTCAATAAGAACTCACCCTGACGACCAAATTCCACCTATTTATGGTACATTGCTGTTTTACAATGAGCCCATATGGTTTTAATCAGACAAAACTCTCGTAACTAACCATGTGAGAGCAAATAAATAAGGTCCAATGAGATTTTGGAACTGTTGATGTTCAGAAATAATTTTGTCAACACAATTTCCTGCCAAAATCTCCAAGAGCTACAGATGACATCACAAACAAAGACACTATACTGTCTCAAAACCCCCCAAATCCAAACCTTCACAAATAAAAGCGACTCACTTGATGATTTTGCTCTCGAACTGCTTGGCGCTCCTCCACTTGCGGATGCACTTTAGACAGTAGCAGTGGCTGCAGTTGGAGAGGATGCCGAAGCGGCGCTCGCTTGGGTTGGCCTTCTCGAACACCACCTCCATACACACGCCGCACATCATGTCCTTGCTGCGTTGGATGGCGAACGAGATCTCCATGTCCTTCTCGTGGGCCTCGATGCACGCCTGGGAGAGGAGAACGACACGGTCAACACATGCTGAGCTTCAGCTGAAGACCTCAGATGCGTCAGTGAAACATCTCACAGACCAGACTGTGTTCAGATGGCAGAAGGCCTCCATTAAAAAACACTGGCTCTCTTTTATTTCAATTGGTCACAGTTGTGGTGCTTGTTTGGTAAGAAAAAAAAAAACTTGAACCAGCCTCATGTTTTATTGCAAATCAATCAGTCATGTTAAAGGGATAGTTCAACATTTTGGCAAATTGACCCATTGCCTTCATCCCTATCCACCTTTTTCCTAACGTCAAAATTGTAAGCCGGTTTTGCTCTTCCGGTGGAATTATACCTTTACGTTTCCATGGTTTCGTTAGTCGCAGTAAATGAATGGATTTTTTTTTTTTTCCAATGGAAATCTGTAAAACACATGGATCATCACACAAATTGACATCCATGTTAAAAGCCAGCGTTAATAGACCCATGCGTTTATCGCAACTATGACAACGACTGAAAACCATGGAAACGTAAACGTACAATTCCACCGGAAATGCAAAACTGGCTTCCGGTTTTGACCATAGATGACGTTCGGAAACTAGATAGTTTTAGGAGTAGGTTCGTTACCTTTAATTGTCGGTGCAAGCTGTTTTTAGAACGGCGGAGCAGAGCCGCGAGCTGCTCAGAGCTACGTAGCGTAGGCTAATGGGATTTCTTGGTTTCCCTCATCAAACTCATCAAATACACAATCCAACAACTCCACAACGCTCTGGTGGACAAGTTGTGAGCTGCACATTCACCACACTATGAGATAATAACGGAACGCTATGAGACAGAGTTGTTTTCAAGGTAAATTCATGCAAAATTGCTGATGCGCGTTGCCGTCGGGGGCAGTTTTTTGGCAAGCAGTCTCTGCATTTGCCTCAAAAACAACTCTGTCTAACATACTATATTTGTTCTATTTGTTAATGCAAAATAGAGGAACTGAAGAGTTATTAAACCTAGGTAACATGTGAAAGCTGGAGATGCTGAAGATCTGTATCAGGATTAAAATAAACTCAGACAAATGCTGCATCTTTGTTCCCGTTTTCTACAGTTAAGACTGAACTCTGATGTTGGTTTGGTAAAATACACAAGACACACATTCAACAGTTAGTCACTGACTTCTTTTATCTCTCGTCTGTCTTTCTCATTAGTAGAGAGAAGTGCACACGGTGGCGGATTGTTGTTTGGGAGGCCAGTGTCTGATCTCAGCCAGATGTGTGTGAGAGCAGCAGCTGCACTCTGTGACACCGCTGTATGACTGTGTGTGTGTGTGTGGAGTTCAAACAACTCCTACAGAGCGAGGAGTCCTCTGTCGCTGCCGTCTCCAACAAAGGGTTACCGCGACAACAAATCTGACCAGATAACTTAGATCAGGTTTTACACCAAGGACCCCTACATTGACACAAATTAGACCACAGACCCCCATTGGACAGAAATTTGAAACAAACACCAGAAATACACAGATATTTGTTCTGAGACTGGATCACATGACTTTCTTAAGCCCTATTCGCACGGGATTAGTTTTACCTGGGGACCTCTGGTAATTTGTAATAATTACGGAGGACGTCTGTGATCTTAATCCTGTGCGAATGCGCCATGTCAGTAATTTGTAAAGTAAAAATTCCCCCGCAAATTACCTACTATATTTCACCAAAGACCGACGTTCTGTGGTAAAACTAGTCCCGTGCGAATCTGCATCTCAGTAATTGAGGGGCATTTTTTGTTTTTGTTGTTTTTATTGCGCGCCATTTCTACTTCATCCCCGGTTGAAACCATACTGTACGGGTTGAAACATGGAGGCTGCGGTGGAAATTATGAGCGCCATTTTCGAAGGCATTTTAGGTGCAAACACGAGCTTGTATCGGTGCTGGAGGATATTGAGATGGATGACGGCGGCTTTCAACAGGCTTAATACAAATGTCATGACGGCCCGTTATTGCGACAACAACTGCACAAGTTACGTTGCTGCTTTGACATTTTATTTACATTTGCTTCTCACATGGATGTGACAGCAGCGGATGTTACGATGTGCACAGCTTTGACGTCATATCGGAGCCTTGATGTCAGTAAATTTGAGTAAAAATACAGACTTCACTTATCCCGTGCGAATGCACCGCAAGAAACACAGACGTGGGGGGGTAATTTACAAATTACCAGACGTCCCCTACTAATCCCGTGGGAAATAGGGCTTAAGTAAATCTATGTTCAAATCAAGGCCAACGGCGTACATTTTTGGAAAAACTGGAAAAATGTCTAGAAAAAAAGTTTTAAAATTCTAGAAAGGAATTTTGAGAAAAAGTTGGGGACCCCCCCTTGAACGCTCTCAGGGAGCCCACTTTGAGAACCACTGACTTAGATAACTAAATGGAGCAGTGGCTACAGTAGGAAATGTAGATCCCAAGATCCCAAGAGTTAGAGGAATGTAAACACTGAAACTAAAGTACGTAGCAGGTATGAAGGTAGGTGTGTGTGTGTGTGTGTGTGTGTGTGTGTGTGTGTGTGTGTGTGTGTGTGGGCACCACAGGTACCTCAGCGACAGTGAGGCTGCGAGTGGTTAAAGTGGATGTGGCCGCTGCATTACCTTGGTGTGGTCGGAGCGCTGGCTGTTGTCAGTGGGGTGGAGCACCTGAAGGCCACACATATCACACACGTCGCCGTGGAGATAGGCACAGTTGATTCCGTAGCGGCACTCTCCGACGGCGGCGTACGGACAGAGCTGCTTCCTCAGCTGTTTGTTCTCGGGCGGCGCCTCGCTGTCGAGCTCCTCGATGAGGGGGGCGGAGCTCTCCGGCTTCGCTTGCTCAGCTGGGAGACGGGGGACAAACCCACCGGGACGGAGACACAGACAGACAGTTAGTTTTGTTTACTGTACAGACAGACAGGCCTCAAAATGCATTTTAATCCACTTTTAAACTTGAACTGCATTTTCCAGACTGTGGATGAACCCAATCCTTAGGAAGAGGGTTAGGGCCGCTGTGGAAAAAAAAGTGAGTTCTGACTTTTATCTCAGAATTCTGACTTTAATCATTAATTCTGAGATTTTTTTTTTTTTTGAGAAAAAAAAGGAGCTGTCTAGGAGATTTTAGTCAGAATTTTTAGGGGTAAAAAAGTCAGAACTCACTTTTTTTTCCCACAGCGGCCCTAATCCTCTTCCGTACAATCCACAGTAGAAGTTAGGTATCATTACTAGGGGTTTAACAGTTCAGCTAACCCACGGTTCAGTTCAAACCTCAGTTTTCAAAAAACTACTAAAGGAACTGTTTCAGGGCTCCAGACCGGCCCTAAATGGTGGCATTTTGCTCCAAAAATTTCAGACAGTGCAAGAACATTTTTCATCAAGTCACAATTGTGCAACCACAATTTTTTTTACACTGGTGACACGTGAAGAGACGACTTGAGGAATCTGGAATCTGTCATTGCAGGTGGAAGGCTAATGTGTGTGAGAGGGGGAGGGTGGACCGAGGTTCAGGAAGACAGAATGAGTTTCTAAACCTAACTCCTTTGAACCTACAGGGTTTTTCGGTTTGGTTCAAAACTGTTCCACCCCTAGTCGTCACAGTGTCATTTCCAACCCTCGTTTATTTGTTTGCTTATTAGAAGAAACAAACCAATCCTGGAAGACAAATTGAGTCCTTTTGATGGTCTTGCTTGTTTTCCACTGAAGTTTTTAAATGAGTGGCTCCATTCAAGCTTAAAAAGAAAATAGCCAAAAAATACAAGAGGTCGATGGAATTTCAACAAAGAAAGTTACCTAAGCTCAAATCCATCCTAAACCCATATGTTATTGTATTTTATGTTTCAGATATTAATGATGTTGCCACTATACAGCGGTTCAGTGTTTTATTATATGTCTAGGTTCAGTTTAGCAAAGCAGGGAAATGAGGGGTGGACCCATCAGCATGTACAAAACTACAGAAGATTAAATGACACTATGACAATCTGCATGTGGTGGGAAATATCACAATATTTGATATTGTGGAACAATAATATCTCTATGCCCTGATGACTCTCCAGTATATTATGTGACAAACTGTCTAAACCTGGCTGAGGAACATCAGAACCTCAGTGGACAGTGATTTGTTTTCATCTCAGCTTCAAAGAGAGAATAAAAAAATACAGAAACCAGAGAGCTCACAGCCTCTGTAGTGGAACTAAAAACCTCACAACATATAGACAAGCAGAGATTTGTGCACAGGTGTTGTCGATATCAGTGATGGCCCCTGGTGGCTCACCTCGTCCACAGTATGGCTGTCCTGGGACAAACTCAGCGGCGTTGACCCAGTCTTGCGCCCCGGGGGCCGGTGGTGTTGGCCCCGGGCTGGGCTCTGGGTCCGACGGGCCGCCCAGCGAGGCGGAGGCCAGCGGCAGCACCTGGGTTGTTGGCAGCTCCTCGTTATTTGCCGGTTTACAGTGTTCAAACCTGAGCGGGGCAAAAACAAAAAGCAGAGGTTCAGGTTCAGGTTCAGGTTCATTTATTTAGCACAGCGTATAACGCTGTGCAAGGACAAAGTCCTAGACGACTTGTACAAGGTTCCACCCCTGTCAATAATACAAAACAAGAGACAAGCAGACAACATACACGAGCTAAACAAAAGACAAAAGATCAATAGCAGCAGGAATCAAGGTAGGACTTGAAGCAAATAACAGCAAAAACAACAAAAACAACATGTAACAAGAGCAGAACAATGACAGAGGAAATATATTTAAGAGAAAGATAGGGGAGATTAGGTTCCTGTGGAAAGTAGAAATTCCTTCAGATTCTTTTTAAAAATGCAATGGGAGGAGATGGACCTCAGTGATAAGTTTAATTCAGTCCAAAGCTTAGGGCTTCTATAAGTAATGTTGAATTGATGACTTGACGTTCGGGAAGATGGTAAAAATAAGCTGTTATGACTAAGCCTTGAGGTGATGAGATGAGATGACATCCAAAAACATTTTAAAGACACCAAACATGAGGATCGTACAACCTCGGTACTGACACTTACACCTACAAAGAGGTATGAAACGAGCTACTGCCATCCAGGGTACGTCAATAACATGTTCATGATTTGCCCAATTTAATAAAAATAAATACAAAAGTTTCAGCACATAATTGTTCATGAAAATCAGTTATTATCACACTGGTTTAGTGTAGAAAATTTAGGGTGGCAGACCATAAATTGACTTGTTCACATTTTCATTTTTATTCATGATCCTCACACACATTGGCCTGACACCTGTAATGACAGGTTACAACAGTGGTTTCCAACCTTTTTTGGCTCTTAATCACAAATTTCTGGCGATCACGGCCGTCAATCCAGATGCACCAGCTCAGATATTTTTATATGCTGCATTTTATTTGAACTTGATTTATATTCAAGAAAGTTAAAGTATAGAATACAGTTGTTGTGTGTGGTGTTTTTAATCATAATTTTAAAAAGAATAATAATTAGTTATAAAAAAAAATGTTGTCAGTATTTTTTTTCTTCTAATTAATAGACATTTCAGGCGACCCAAGGAAAACACGATTCTTTGAGTCATCCCTTCCATGTTTCACCAAACAAACCCAAAAAACCCCAAAACCCCAGCAAATTTACTGGTTGCATATGCACAAGTATATGGAAATTTTATTTTTTAGCCAAAATGCCTCCGTTTAGGGGCAGTCTGGAGCCCTGCAGTGCAAATAAAATGTTCATCTACTTGCACATGAGCAACCAGTAAATTTGCTGGGGGGTTTGTTGTTGTTATTTTTAACACTGGTGAAACGTGGAAAGGATGACTCAAAGAATCTGACATCTGTCATTACAGGTGTGAGGAATGGATCATGAAGAAAAAAAGTGAATATTTGCTTTGCAGTGGATTTATGGTGTGTGCTGCAAAAAAAAAAGTTAGTCTGGAGTCTTGCATGTTGCTATATTGAATTATTAGGAAAAGTTTTGGTGTTATTATTCTTCCTTTGAAGCAAACAATTAGATCCATGATGCAGATCCTTGGACAAAATCTGGTTCTATGTGGTTTTCTCTCATCTCTCCGTGGCCCTGCCTCTTCAATGACAGCTGTTAGCCCTGTGGTATAATTCATCCAAGTCATTGTAGTGGTTTTGAAGCTTAGTCAGTAAGAACATAGAGACCAGACCAACACATCCATTTACATGTTAACTTACATACCCAAGCTGCTGCACTGCTAATGTACAATACAAAGATGACAGGCAGTGAAACCATCTGATTCATTTTGAGAGAGCAACACTTGACAAGGAAACTCCAGCAGTCAGCATGTTGACCAGAGAGGTGTAACTCCATGACTCAGTGATCATTACACCATCACTGACTCAGTCTGACCAGCTGCATCCACACAGATACAACTTCATGTTCAAAAGGAAAATTGAAACTAAAACGATTTCCCTTCAGTCAAGTGTTTCAGCTCTGTATGAGAAATAAACTCACACCCCTAAAAAAGGGAATCACCTGATTGTTCACAGACACTGTGTGTTGTATCCTGAGCCTGACACCTCCCAAGACTGTGATAAAGAAATGCAAACAAGCCAGAGCGGAATGATGATGGGTACGGCGTGACCGTTCTCCAGCTGTGACACGGCACGTTAAGAGCAATAAAAAAACTTTCCATCAAGTGTTATCAATCCCTCCTAGTAAAAACCACAGACGGACAGACGTCGACACCAAACACAGAGTCAGTGGAGAGGAAGGATGCTCTCTGCTCTCCTGCTGCTCCGGCTACAGAGAGAAGCTGACAGTTGCTTCAAACGTGGGTTTAAAACTCAAACATGACTTTATGTTACTGAACGTTCAGCTTCTCTCAACTGTTCCACTGTTTCCGCTAGGATGTTTTTAAGTGGTGGTGCCCCCTCCACCCCCGATGTTGAGGAGTGAGTTTGGAGCTGACGAGAGGATCGAAAAAAGAGAGCAAGACAACGCAGCCGTAGCCGCCGTGATATGACGACCCCACGATGAGGAGGAACTATGAAGAACTCCTAAACCGAGTCCAGCCGAGTCCGGCACATTTACACTGATGCTTAATGCGTCATTGTTGATTATTATTATTAGTTTATTTAAGGGACATTGTGCAATGACATTAATCATTTACAGAAAGTGAGAAGATGGTTGCACCAGATTTAGCTCACAGCTAATTTCCATCTGCAGTCCCAACATGTAACATATAACAAACAGACAAGAAACGCAGACCACAAACTACTATACAAGAGTGATACACAAATAGACAGTAGACAGCACATAGACAATACAAAAAAAAACAACAGTTTCCACATCTAAAGAGACCAGATCAAGTGTACTGTCCCAATTCAATAAATAAAGAAATGAAAAATGAAATAGTAGCGCTGTAACTGTGTAGTAGAAAGGGGGGCAAAGTAATGGTAACTGGTAGTGGAAACCCTGTTTTATGTTGTTTTAAAGGGACTATGAGGAGTTTCGGAAAGCAAAGTGTTTTCACACTAGGGCTGGGTATCGATTCAAATTTCAAGAATCGATTCGATTCCGATTCTTAAGATTCAGAATCGATTTTTTTCGATTCGATCCGATTCTTTCGATCCGATTCGATTCGATCCAATATCAATTTGGGTTAGTGTCATTAAAACTGTTTTTTGAGCTGTTACCTTCTCATTTTCTAGTTATGTAACATAATACCTATACTTATGCAACATATTAATAATAGTATTCAATTAATGAAGTAGGGGAAAATGGCAAGGACCAATCCCAGAATGTTGGTAGACTAGAATTTTACAAACATGCTGTAGGGCAGAATTACAGAACAGATCCAGGGCACCTGCAGCAATTGCTATTGGGACAGTAACCTGGTGCATTATTAAAAATATGACATGAAGAATTCACCCAAAAGCTGTTGCTGTTTAATACAATAGTATTTTAATTTTGTCATGGTCATTTGGCCCACAAACAGCTGTGAACGTGAACAACTAAAGATAGTGAAGTGTGAGACTGGCCGCCTGTGAGGCTGGGGGGGCGGGGCTCATGGCGGCACCCACAGCTCACGTCCGGTCGGACGCTATATTAAAAAAAATAAATAGCCTAAAAAAATCGATCTTTGGACGTGCGAATCGATCTGTAGGACTTAAGATGAGAATCGATTTAAAATCGGTGGATCGATCTTTTCAACCCAGCACTATTTCACACTACATTTCCCATGAGCCTCCGCACGCACGGTGAAATTCTTGGACCGGCACAAGACGGACGAAAAGCGAAAGCATTTGCCAAGAATGTTTTTCATAATCAAAAACTAAAGTCGGAGCTTTGAAGACGATCAGATACCGTCGTAGTTCCAACCATGATATCAACTAGCGATCCAGCTGCGTTATTCCCATGACCCGCTGGGCAGCGTCCGGGAAACCGAAACTCGGAAACGCTGGGCGTGTCAACCACTAAATAATAATATCAAAATAACTAAAGACAAAACGATATATTTATCGAAAATGAACCCATTAACAAGTGTGGGTAATGTAGATTCATCCACATTAATATGAGACTCTTTAATAACCAAAAGCAAACTCCTCTGGCTCTCTTTAATATAAAAAAGATTTTTTTTAAATCATCATTCTGAAGGTATGGCGGTTTTTATTTTGCCGTGGACCCTGTGTTCTGTAAAAAAAAACTGTCCTCAGAGTGAGACACAATGTGCCTGTGCAATGTTTGTCAGTCATCAAGGACTTGTACAGTACTGAGACGAGACTCGTCCAGGACAAAGACGCCTCTGAGATACTTCATTGAGTTTGACCTTCAGTAAGTTTGGTTTGTACAGACACAACTCTGTTGGCACCACTTTATCAGAGCTGGACCCAGGACACTGATTTCACCCGTTGACTCCAGTGATTGTGAGGAGAGTATTTTGGTTCCCCCCCTCCCCTCCTCCTCCTCCTGTAAATAATAAGCATGTAACTGGAATGTAAACTGGCATTTCCCGTGCCGGGCTGTTTTTAAGTGCAGGTTGCTCTCCAGGCTTTGGCTGTTGCTGAGGCTTCCAGATGAAGTTTCACAACCTGACAGACAGATACAGTATCACCACCTGACCACAGTCTGGATATGGTGAAATGTGATGAACAGATGATGAAAAAAGTCTGTGTACTATTTTTTGAATGGAGCCATGGTGGGAGGATCTTACCCAGTCGAAAGGTTTTATTTGGGGATCAACAGTTTTTATGTTTCCCGTTGATGTAAAGTGTTTTTTCAGACTGTGTTAAAACCTCTCAGACCATTTCTTTTGTAACCTTAGGACATCAATGATCTAATACACACACACATATTTCATGCTGTGTGCAGGTCCAGGCTCTGACTTCATGGTTATCAAGAAGTCAGTGTCTGTGTTATTGAAAATGAGACGGTGTGTCCCTGTCTCTCTCACGCTTTGTCTTTTGTTTGTTTTCTTATCTTATATGTGGCCTTCTGGGGCGACTGTACAACACATGTGATTTCCAAAGAGGTTGGCTGGAAGGTCCTAAAAAACTACTTCTGGGGGACCAATCAGGCTACGATTAGATGGCAGTGTTGAAGCCCTTTATCATGGTATAAGTGTTCAGGGAGTGTACAATCAAAATACTCCTATAAGATACAGGTGGTGGTAAAAATGTAGGGAAACTTTTGGATCTAACACAGAAGCAGGTGCATCTAAATGAGAATATCATGGAAAAGTTAATTTACTTCAGTCATTCAATTCAAATAGATTCATCACACACTGACGGAAATATTTCGTGTCATAATGTCTTTTAATTGTAATGACAATGGCCAACTTTTACTGAAAAAAAATCTGTATTTCAAACAATTAGAATATTGAAAAAGTTCACTAGTATATTGTAACCGAATGATGTCGCACTGTAGCTTCACTCCGAAAAAACCTGTAAAGGTTTCCTGAGCCTGGTTCAGTAGCTCCACTATCATGGGGAAGAGTGATGACAGTTGTATTCTAATTTATTGAGATGCACCTGTAAATGGGAAACATACAGTCTGATGTTCTTATATACCAGAGTGTAAAAATGAAAGGTGAAGCATCCTAAGGCCAGTATTGTGTCTGTGAGGACACTTTGACCAACAAAAAACATAAATATCAGTTCATCCTTTAGTCCAGTGTTTTTCAACCTTGGGGTCATAAGTCGGGACCCCATGTGTGGTCGCCTGGAATTCAAATGAGGTCGCCTGAAATGTCTAGTAATTGATAAAAAAAAAATACTGATAAAAATATTTTTAAAACATTATTCTTTTAAAAATTATGATTTAAAACACCACACACAATCCTAAACAATTGTATTCTATACTTTCACTTTCTCGAATTTAAATCGAGTTCAAATAAAATGCAGCATATAAAAATATCTGAGCTGGCAAATCTTGATTGACGGGGTCGCCAGAAATTTGTGATGTCAAAATAGGGTCACGAGCCAAAAAAGGTTGTGAACCACGCTTTAGTCCAAATTAATGACTGAAGAAGTTCCCTGAAGATGTAACCGAAACATTGTTGTTCAAAAAAAGAAGGAAGACCTGAAACCATAATGCCGACTGACTGATAATGCCGACTGATGCCCGGTGGAGACATATAATAAAACAAGTAAAGGGCTCATGTTGTTGCTCTCAGCATACTTCACTTTATCCACTGTTAAGAGTTTCCTGTTTGAAAAATGCTGCTTATATCATAATATATGAGGGGACTTGCAAAACCTGTAATGTAACATTACTCCAAAGAAATGCAAACACTGCATGATGTCACCTATGAAGCCAGCAAAGACTTGGTTTCTCTCTATCACCGTACAAACAAACACTGCAGGCTCAGCTGGTGCACTAGGGTACGTTAGCATCACATATAACTTTATTCATATAGCACCTTTAAAAACACAAGTTTACAAAGTGCTTGACAAAAGCAACATATACTGTAAGAGACAAGTGCCATAAAACCACAAGAGATCGACCGCCCAAACAATACAGCAACAAAGGCAATAGGACAACCCAACAACAACCTGAGACCATGAGGACTAGTCTGGCCTCTGATGGTAAAGGCCCAGTCACCTTTGGATTTGAGCCTTGACTTTGGAAAGACCAGGATCTACTAGCTCATAGTGTGTCAACAGTTCTGATATACCTTTACACATAATTTCTTGAGATCTGAGCTATTGGTCGACTCTTGTTGGAATAGAAATTGCACTGATACAACTGTTTCGTAGTCCATTTGTGATGTTAACATTTATATTTTTAATAATGCACCAGGTTAGCGATACAACTGAATCTCTCGTTGTAAGTGAACTGTGCTGTGAGTGAAATATCTCTAACGGAATCAATGTTGAATTGAATCGGGACTTTGCAAATGGGAGCTAAATTGATTTTGGGGATTAGTGGCAATACCCAGGCCTGCTATATGCTATACATCCATGGTGTTAACATAATACTGTATATTCTCTACTCCGAAACAGGAAGTAAGCTACGGTTAGCTTTGTGTTCGACGTGTTGGAGAGTGCGACCTCGCCCTGAACTTTCAAGTTCCTTTCTTTGGATGTCTTTTATTTTTAATAGAACATGTGTTAATTATCTCATTCACACATGTTGGATTTCTAAGAATGCAAATAGACAAACATACGCTGAAGTTTATATTTGACCATTATACCAAAGCAGCAGATGTAAATATCCAGCAGAATACAAAGATATATAAACACGTAAATGATCGCTTTTCATTTTCATACACAGCACATTCAGGGGGAAGCAACAATTAAACAAATGACAAAAACACACTTACAGCTCTCACTCAACTCACACACTCACACACACTTCAAGTGTCAAAAAATCTGACATATCTCCAAGCGTCACAGGCAGGCATGATGTTTACCAGCTGACATGCCGTTTAGACGACTGATGTTAGATGGTAGTTTGTTAAAGAAGTTGATTAGTAACCACATTAGTTAGCTGCCATGCTGCATATGAATGTGTTTTTGTTTGGAGTAATGCAGCATTAACAATGACAGGAGGTGAGGCCTGGGGGATGGGAGGGATTAAGAGTCCAGACTGGGTCTAGATGGTGCAGGATCTCTGCTCCTCTGTCTGCTCCACAAACAAACTGTCACTCTGAAATATGACTTCTGGACTCTGTGGCTCTTCTTCAGGAGACTGAAGGTGTAGTGGTGTGGTGCAGGTCAAGGCTCGTTTTGGATCATTGTGCTGTCGAGGCTGCAGATTCGCCACCACTGCTTACACTCTCCAGTTTTTCCACAAAACTATTGCCTCGTCTGAAATGTCAAAACACACTCAACGGGGCTTTTAATTTGAAACTATGGCTACAGGAATTGAAAACATGCGGTGACACCCAGCAGGGACCAGATGCAGAGAGAGAGAGAACAGAAAAAGAAAGAGAGAGAAATGTAAATTAACTAGCTAACAGATTTTTATTCTTTATTGATTTCCACACAGACTGCTGACATGCAACACGTCCATGTGGTTAGTTATGAGTTTAAAGGGATAGTTCAACATTTTGGCAAATTGGCCCATTCCCTATAGTTTTTAGGAGTAGGTTCGTTACCTTTAATTGTCGGTGCAAGCTATTTAGAACAGCGCTATGAGATACGGAACGTTACGAGACGAAACCTCGAAAACAACTCCATCTCGTAACGTTCTGTTATTATCTCATAGCGTGGTGAATGTGCAGGTCACAACTTGTCCACCAGAGCATTTTGGAGTTGTTGGATTGTGTATTTGATGAGTTTGATGAGGGAAACCAAGAAATCCCATTAGCCTCCGTAGCGTAGCTCTGAGCAGCTCGTGGCTCTGCTCCGCCATTCTAAAAATAGCTTGCATCGACAATTAAAGGTAATGAACCTACTCCTAAAACTATAGGGATTATGGCAATGGGCCAATTTGCCAAAATGTTGAACTATCCCTTTAGCCCTCACATCTAAATTTCTTACAGGTAAAAACTTCTCAGGAAATAAAAGGTCAAAATATCTACAAAGACGCATGAAATGTACAACAGAGGATGAAATTAAATCTTGAAAATGTAATATTCTTTGCAAGAAATTGAATTTATTTTTTATGAACTTAATTATTGTAGAAAATTCTGCAAAAACTATTTTTTTTAATATTATTTATCAGTGTTCTTGAAAGATTGGAACAAATTTGAAAAAACAGATGATTGATGGAGGGGGGCATCACAAGTGTTTAGAAGAGACCGATAGGATTGTGTCTGCGTTCATATGAATGCATATGAATGGAGGTGGGGTTGAATGGAATTATCCTAAAATACAAGATGACTGACAGACCATGACAGTCAGTCTGCGCACATAGACGCACAAAAGGAAGACCTGGCCCCGTCGCTCCTCCGGCTTCCTTCCTGCACAATGGTTGAGCACCATCACAGTGTTGTTAACCAGTCTGTTCCCAGGAAGCCGCTGGAGGAGCGCTGGAAAAAGCAGGGAGGGGAGGGGGAGGAGGAGGAGGGAGCGCTGGAGTTACGCATAAATAAATGAGAGAGGAGGGTGCTGCAGTGGAGTGAACCTGGGGAACCCAGCAACAGCACGGGGAGGAGGGAGGGGAGGAGGGGGGGGCTCTCAGAAAGAGAACAGGAGGGAAACAGAGAACGTTATGCAATTGCCATGCAGGCTGCAGTGCACTCTGTCTGGCCCTGGGGGCTGCAGGAGAGAGGGAGAGGGAGAGAGGGAGAGCGACACAGAGGCAGAGTGAGAAGGCGAGACAGAGCCCGTCACAATAGATAGAGCCCAGGGAATTCAACCATAATAAACCCCCACGGCGAGAGCTTTTCTATGGACTCACTAATACAGGGTGCACAGCCCCCGTGGGGGTCACCGAAATAATGAGGACACCTTCCTTGGCTGGGCTCTATCACTATAATGGAGGAATGTGACTTATCAACACAACAACAACAGCAGCTTTGTGCCGTTTACACTTCAACCAAAAGGCTCAACAGACCAACTATTCAAGATATATATAAAAAAAAACAAAAAAAACATCAAATATGCGAGTAACTAACCAACGCATCCCCTGGTGCTGATGGGGTGGTCCTACAAGTGCCTTGGTAACTATGGGGATGCTCCTGAAGCCAGACATGGGAGCAGACAGTGTCTGTACAAGCAGGCTGCTGCTGTCTGGGTACACTCGCGCTTTAACAACACACTAGGAGCCTAATTAGTTTCTCAAAAGGCCCACACCACTGCATGTTGGAGCTCATTTACTACAAATATACACCCATCACCGGATTCAAAGCGTGCCGCAGTGCTCTACATTCTTTGAACGTTGGGGTCGGCCCATTTCTCTTTGGTAATGCCGTTTTAACTCTTGATAACTCACATTAACTAACACATGATGCTTACAGAAACAGATATATGGAAATAGAGATAATAAAAATTCATCTGAATATGTTGCGCTTAGAAAAGTGGTTGAAATAATGGTGCAGGAGTTCATCTTCAGATTGGATGACACATAGGGCATGAGGACTCATTTAGAAACAGCATGTACTTTGGACAATTTTTCACCGTTGATAAGACTGATACACTGAATGTAATGTCCTATGAGAACTTTATTATTGGATGTATCATTTAGTGTTTTGGATGATATTTTTTAAATGTCTATTGAAAGTGACAGAGGGAAATCAGCCTTCTAGTTTCCTAATTGCATTTAACACACCCATAAAAAGCCACAATGTGCCACCCTGATCTTAGCGCATCGTGACTTCAATCTATTCCAGAGGGATTATATTGTTAAAGTGGAAACAAATAGAGACAAATACTATGCAAAAATATAAAATACTAAAACATGTAGCTATGCTGAGGGTCAAGAGGCTATGATCAGTCAAACTGTCGTTTCTGTACTGCAACTATTCTCCATCTAAGCTTATGGTGAGAAAGCCAGAGGGTAGTAGTGTGTGTGTGCTAGCAGTGATATCAATCACACACACACTAACACCACAAATACTCCTGATATTTCATAGTACATGATTTCATCCAGCAGAGCAGCACTGTAATGCCACAGATGAGTGATTCTAGCTCTTTGGACCTACACGGTGCTGCCACACACACACACACACACACACACACACACACACACACACACACACACAGACCAACAAACATGTTGACATTAGAAAGCAGCAGTCTCAGGTGTCAGATCTACTTGAGGAACATACTGCAACCCTTCTGAGAAGCCCGGTCAGCGAAGCTGCTGCGCTGTCACTTGGCTAAGACCGAGGCCAGTTTTAGAAAGGAAATTATTATGCAGCTCATCTGACAACTGGGAGACTCTTTCAGACGGTGGCAGCTGACTTTGAACATGCCAGCCGAAGACAGACATCCAACCCCCCCCCCCCCCTTTTTTTTTTTGTATATACATTTTTTTAATATAAGAATTTAGTGTCTTTACCTGCAACGGTCCCCAAACACACAGTTTCCCCTCTGAAAGAACTTGCAAATCATGGCCGCCGGTTTGCTGTTGGTCAGATCATGGGAATATCGACAGTTTTCTCCTTCTTTGCAAACTCCATGCGTGAAATACCTGAAAATATAAAAACAATATAAGAATTGAGTTGCTATTTTTCCTACCCACATGTCAATCAATCAACCAATCAATCAATTTATTGTCATTCAGCAATGAAGCACAACAAAATTGAGGTGCATCTCTCCCTAATCATTTTTAAAAGACAAACGAAATATACAAATAATAATTTAATTTAAGAGATATATAAATAAATAAATAAATAAAAGGAAGTAGAGTATAAATATGTAAAAACAAGTGATCTACAAGTGTGCTAGACTAAACTTTCATCGTTTGAGGGACTGAGCAACACGATGGGACAAAGCACGGCCAATGTTTCACTTTCACACTGGTAAGGCAGTCAGGCTAATCTTAGCACGGTCCAAACAAACAATGCGTCCCATAACGTCAGTCAGTGTAGGCTGATGTAGACATTATTAGCAGGTGCTACGACTGTTACGAAATCGAAACTCGACAGTTGTAGTGTTGGTTAATGTTAGTTTGAAAGTAAAAACAAACAAAAAAACTATAAGTGCTAATTAACATTTACATAAAATATTTTTAATTTTTTTTATCATTGTGTTGTGTGACAGTTGTTTCACGAGGGCTAATGTTGTTGTCTGGCGTTAATGCTATAGCCGTGTGTCAATTATCCCAAACGTAGCCAGTAGTAAGCCGACGGTTAACCTCCACGCAGCCCCATATGTAACCATAACACAGAAAACACAACACCACCACCAACAGCAGTCTAGTGTTGAGCTAAGCTAGCCCCAACAGCTGAGTCGAGCCTCAGAAGACGCCGCTGTTGTCACTCGTTGGCAAACCTGGTATCGAAACAGTGACGGGCAGACCTCAATCTCCTGTCAAATCGTCTCACAGTCGCTTGTCCTTTCTTTACCTGCAGGTTACGTGTTTGGTCCAGCCTCCTATTACTCCCGAAGCCGCCGTAGACGCTGCTGCTGCCTCCGCCATAGCTGTTTATGTTGAGAAGCTACAGCCGGATGTTCCGGACAGCTCCGTCCCAGCTCGGCTCCTTTCGTATTTCAACGATTGAGGCCGGAGTTTGCCGAAGACCCGACGCGTAGTGTCATCATCATCATCATCTGTGGGGCGAAACCATAGGGCGAAACAGCCATATGCTCACCTGTTATTCATTTATGGGAAACGGCCGTATAAACTGGTGTCGTTAAGGTTTTGTTACGTAACCGTATGTGAAACATCAGATAATATGACGACTGTGATGACATCTCATTCAGTCAAAGCAAATTAATTCTTGACGGTATATTTTTTTTTTCCAAGTCATGTCTTTGACACGAATTTGGAAATCAAAATAATAGAAACGATAAAAACAACAAACAAACAAAAAAATCTAATGGTTTTCTTATTCAGATTTCTCAGAGACCATAAGAAGAAAAGCACATGAATAGATAATAAAAAAAGCAGATTTTGCAAAGAAATGCTGAATTAGGTTAGCCTATATTCTTTCATGTTGATTTTATTAAAGTCCCACTCCCGCGACCCTTTTCGGCCATTTTAAAACCAGCTCATTAGCCATGCACATTAGCAATGCACCTCTGGGGGGTGGGCGGAGACTGCACTGCTCTGCACCCGCCCAGCCACCTCCTCGCACCCCACCCCCCGCTTGCTGACAGCTGGACATTGTACAATTACAGATTCAGCGCGTTTAACGTAAAACTCCACACTGGGATTCCATCCCAGACTGGTGCATAGTCCTTGCTCACAGTGCAAGCTGCTCTACCAGGTGAGCTATACCTATTATACCTTGACAGCTACACCGAGCTGTGAAGGCTTTCACCTCTGAGCCAGATGCAGAGCGGGGCGGGAGCTTGTAGCACTAGTGCCCTCCCCTGGAGCTGTGACACCCTCAACTCCAGTCTTCCTGAAACTGCCAGTTTGAGTCTGCCATTGGTTCACAGCAGTTTGAAGGCAGAAAAACTCTGAAATGCAATTTTGCACTTCCTTCTCTGCTGATAAGTGCTCTAACACAAGAAAAATGCCACAGGAACATGTGAAAAGCTCAAAAAACACGATTTTCACGGGAGTGGGTCTTTAATCAAGGGGGTGAATTAAAAAAAAAAAAAAACACTTTCATGTTGCTGACATTGTTGCTAAAGAAAAAGAAGTGTAGGCTAGAAGAAGGGAAGAGCTGTGCCCTCTGGTGGCAATGTACAATTTTAGAATATACTTTGAACCAGTGTAGGCCACATGACTGGAAGAGGTCAGTCTAATAGACTATCAACTTACAACACCAGAAGATGTGATAATCACAATACTCAGAAGTAAGTTCTGTCTGAACAAACTAATACAACAATGACTCTGCAGGATTTGACAAAGGAAATATGAAATAATTTGAAGACAATCACACAAACTCAAGATATCACCCCTTTCATTCTGACTTGTCAACCAGTTTGAAATAATGAATGATTAACTTAATGGTGAGGAAGATAATTTTAATTTCTGACAACAAATGTGTAATTTTTTTCTCATTAGGGTTTGTTTTGAGTTTATGTGCTGTGTCTAAAACTTTTTTCAGTGAATATCTCCATCTACTGTTTGTAATGACTCTCTACACTACACGGTATGAAATAATGAAATTGAGTGAGGCTGTATAACATGTATAGCTATCATGGCTTAACAATGAAATCATGCTTGTTATTGTCAGTTCTATGGAGAGGTTTATCTTAATGCTGGGTCCCTAAATCCTGAATATTGAGGTTATATAAACTTTGCAGATGACACTCTAACACAACCAGGCAAACCATAAAGTGTTAAACCTTGATGTAAAATAGTAACACATTTTAAAATCATTGAAAAATACTTTATTCCTAACACAATTTTAAAAAAAAGAGAAAAGAAAATAAAGTAGGTCAAGGGAGTAGGTTAATAAATACATAGATAAATACTTTTCATTAGCCCTATTTATTTTTATTCATCTTAACATTATTATTTATTTTCTTATTTCATTACTTATTGATTCTCATGTCATTTTTTTGTTCTTCAAATGTTGATGCCGCCGCCACTAAAACATAAAAAAAATAAAAGTGGAGCTATGCTTTCCTCCTCCTCCTCAGATACTACAATACCCAGCATTCAATGCGCACAACATCAACACGATTTGCGCCGATTTGCGCCGACTCACTGAGTTGTGTAGTTGCCCCTGCTCCCCCTCTCCCCTCTCTCTCTCTCTCTCTCCTCCTCTCACTGTAAGATGGTGGTTAGTGTAGTAAGTTGGTAGCCAGCACCTTTACGTGCACAGAGAGCAGCTCGGTTGTTTTCTGGGGACATATGCTACAAAGTGTCCCCAGACGGCAGAAGCTTCTGTCGGGGGGGAGTTCCTGTCCCTTTACGGCGGACTTCTTCTCCCTCAACATCCTGGAGAGGAATCTCACTCACTCAGGCAGGGTGAGTATCCCGACTATCTCCATTAAAACAACGCCACAAAGTAGTCTACCCGCTGTAATATCGCTGTCAGTGGAAGACAAGAGCGGCGTAGCTCCGCTGTCAGGTGACGGTGGGCTGCTTGGCGAGGATAGCCGAGGATTTTCAGTTAGGTCGGGCTGCGCCGGGCGGAGGGAGGGAGGGCAGGCCGTGTAAACTCCTCTCCCTGTCAGACTTTTTACAGGGAATGCAAATGTATTAAACACCACGTTAGTATGCGAGCAAGTGCTTGTATTTTATTATGCACTTTGCCTCGGTATTTAACGTCACGGTAAGCGCTGTATTTCATGCAACAATAAGGAGTAGGACAGGAGTAGATAGAAGAGGTCCGTCCACCCTAAACGGACGTCGCACAAGAGTTCGCGGCATTCCTGTCTGGCAGCAGCTGGTCACTTTAGCCGGTTAGCTTATTAGCCTAGCCCCGTCAGGAGCACCGGCGGCGCCCAGCTGAGGTGACAGCTCAGCTGGCACGTGAATGACAGCAAAGCCCCCTCACCAACGCTGACTCTAGTTTCATAACTGATTAACTGTAAAACAAGGGCGTTATTTCTCTATTACATAAGCTAATAGGGCACTAAATAAGACGCTAAACTTTGCATACGCTGTCATCCAGTAGGTTTTAGGTCAGTCGTATATGATGATTAGCCTAATAAAGTTCACCCAGCCCTGTCTTGTTATTGGCTTATAGCTATCTATGAAAATAAGATTAATATATTTATTTATTTTATTCATATGCACAATGATAAAACAAACATTACAGGCAAATAACTGCGCAAGAGAGGAAAATAACCCCCCTTTTAATATAGGAATAACCAAAACAAGCCAATGAATAGGAAGAGGGAAGAGGGAAAGAAGCAGAAAAAGGGGGAAAGAAACAAGGAAAAACACAATAAACAAGCAACAGAGATAAAAAAAAGAAGAGAGTTTCTTCATTGTTGTGTATACGGTTCAAGTCAAAGGTGCATCTTTTGGCCTGATCACCTGAAGCCAACACCACTGCGAACCATTGTGTAACTGAATAAGTAAGTTAAGTCCTAATGGTTGTCAGCAGTGTTTTGTTGTGGTGCCAATACATTTCTCCCCGTGGCACAGCTCAGTGTTGACACATGACACTTTTTCTCATTCTCCCTCAAAAAGAGAGACACAGTGGCATGACAGGATTGCTGATGTGGGCTTTTACACTGCTCAATTTGTCCCTGTGCTCATAATGTACAGTTTTAATGGAGCTGTTGGTAGCGATTTTTAATTCCTCTTCGTCATTTTGTCAATTTATGTGATGTCAGCCTGCTGTTGCTTTTTTTTGTAGTGGGGGAGAAATCTGGTCCTGGCCCTGCGGTGGTTAAAACCTGCTCGCTGACACAGACAGGCAGGGTGCAGGGAACTCTTTTTTTGACTTTGACATAACTGTTCCTGCCTTTAACACCATCTGTCACAGTGCAACCGTGCCTGCAGGCAAAGTTTTTCACTCATGTTGGCACTAATCACACAACTTTGTTGTTAAAGATATTGGACTGGGCCTTGCCCTTCTGAAGAAAGAGTGTTAGATTGCCAAAGACAACACCACCTCCACCTCCACCTCGGGACTCTCCACCACTCAGCTTGTCATGAACTCACCTGTTGACATTGAGGTTGAATTGAATACCTACGTTTAAGAGTGTTGATATCTAACAATGGATCAAATCGATGCAGTAATGAATGTAAAATGTCTCTCCTAGGGAATGATCTCAGCTATTTGGGGGTTTTTTAACCTCATTGAACTCATTGTTTTGGATGTATGAGGCTGTAATCACCACCAATCATCTGATTAACATGCTGCAGTACACACACACACACACACACACACACACTACATGCCCAGCAGACACAGCTCAAGAGACCAGACCAGAAGTCATCTGTAATGACTAGTTGATTTTGTTGGTGAAGAGCAGGTTAGTCAACCCTCTTGTGTTCTGTGTGTGTTTAGTTTGACAGGGTGCACACACAGGGTGTAGTTGTAAATACCACCAACACCTCTGTGGTTCAGGTGTGTGTGTGTGTGTGTGTGTGTGATGTGTGATGTGTTATACATTGCCGCGCTCATTCTGGCACGCTCTCTGAAATCACACTCTGGAGCAGCTTTATGGTGCTTTTGTTTGGTTCATTGTTGCTGCTGGCTGAAGGGCCTCAGCACCAGTGTAGTGGGATGGAACCTCGGTCGTGTTACTGCTGTAACTTTTGCACACCTTTGAGAAGTAACTTCCTGCTCTTGACCTGTTTGATAATGCTTAAATAAACAGAGGACTCACTGCATTAGTAATGTTTGTCTCTTGCAAACAGCTCTGTGTATCGTACCATGGCCGACTTTTTAGTTCTGCGTGTTTTTTTTTTTCCTCTTCCTGTTTCCTTCGGCCTAACCCCGCCTCCTTCTCTGTGAAACTAGCTGTTTGTCTTTCTGTAATGAACTTGCAGGCACTGGTTTTCAGTTAATCATTAACGAGAAAGAGTCCTAGATGCATAATGGACGATTTCCCAGTGGCTGCTTTTTTTAGCACCTTGTGTGTGTGCTTTATTGTTTATCAGGGCTGTTGTGCAGGTTATTGCTTCGTTGTCCTTTGGTCACTGACGGCGGCGGGCGGGGTGGGGCAGGTTACCCAGGTCTTTTCCTTGTCCCTGAGAGAAAGCTCTTCGTCTTGTGACTGCATGTGTGACACCACAATACAAAGGTTAAAGGGATAGTTCAACATTTTGGCAAATTTGCCTGTTGCCATAACCTCTAAATTCATAGCAGTGGCGGCTGGTGACTGAAAAAATTGGGGAGGACAGGAGGAAAACCAGTCCACGGTGTCATGTTATTTTAGTCAACTACCTATCTCTACTTTCTTATATTCGATTTAATTTGAGTAATAAAACAATGACGTACAAGACTTCTTTAAAAAAACATTTTATTAAATGATAAAAGTCTGTTGACATCAGGACCATGAGTGGAGGTGAGTGACTTTGACATCAGGACCATGAGAGGAGCAGTGACTTTGACATCAGGACCATGATGACAACATCAGAGGTGCAGAGTGAGCAGAAATCAAACTTTGTCAGTTTCATAGTAATTGGAAAAAACACTGAGGAAAAAAATAATTGAACTATTAAGTAGGCTACTCACCTTTTCTTTAGAATTTGTAAAGCCACAAGGCAGAGTGACTTTGACATCAGGACCATGAGAGGAGCAGTGACTTTGACATCAGGACCATGAGAGGAGCAGTGACTTTGACATCAGGACCATGAGAGGAGCAGTGACTTTGACATCAGGACCATGAGAGGAGCAGTGACTTTGACATCAGGACCATGAGAGGAGCAGTGACTTTGACTCCGCATCCTCACACACACATAGGCTACACACCACAGAGAAACGCGCATGCATAACAGCAGCGCGCGCTATAGGTGCCGGCCTTTCGTGTAAACAAAGCCTGGTCATTATATGACACCCGGCTATTAATTAAATGTTTGAAAAATAAATGCGACTTATAAACCGGTGCGACTTAATGTTCTTTTCCTCTTCATGACGTATTTTTAGGCAGATGCGACTAATACTCAGGTGCGACATATAGTCCGGAAAATACGGTAATTAGTGGGGCTCGGACCGTCGGACAGTCACCGGCATGCCAGCCATCTGCTCTACCCACTACGCTACCGCAGCAGTTTACAAAGACTGCAGGACAGCACAGCACATCACACAACACTCATTAGTACACTCGCCCAAGACAAAGTGCGTTGCTGTTCCGTATTATGTCCCGCTGTTGTGCCGCTAAATATCTTCTCCTTCCGCGCCTCGACCCCAGGTTACCGTTGTGACAGTCAACGCGAATGCAGCTGTCAGAGTAACTACACGACAGCAGCATATCACAACAAAACAACTTCGTTGCTGCTCCGTATTGTGTCCCGGTCGTGCCGCTAACATTATGTCCTCCAACCGATTCCAATATCGCTGAAAACTCCATATTTCTTGTCCGAGCATAGCTGGTAGTGAAAGCTGTAAAATACATAGCGGTATTTCCTGTTTACAGCTGTATAAATGTGAGAATGAAATTTGGGAACTGTTATTGGACCAACCTGCTGTCAATCTTGTGTTCTGATTGCTGATTGGTACAGAAGAGCCTCCTCCGTCGTGACGTCATTTTACGTGTCTTAGCCAATCATAGGTCAGGATGAAGACATCCTAAATGCATTGAGTCAATGGAAGAAGATCCCGCCCCGAGGCCAGTTAGGGAAGTAAAAATCTTGCCACCTCCGTAGAGCCCCCACCTTCCTGCTCCCTGCTCCTCACACAGCCTGCTCTGTCTCCTGAGCCTGCTGGCGGCGCAGTTGAGCCGTTTTAAGTGGATTTTCTTCCAAAAAACAAACTTTTTTTATGATAAAATACATATATAATATTTTATAAATTATACTGAGATTTGGTAATGATTTATTTCAACCAGTTACTCTTTCTTAAATAAAAAATAAATTTTCCTTTTGCCTCTCAAAAATAGAGGAGGACCAACCTCCTCTGCCTCAATGGACCAGCCTCCTCTGATTCATAGCAGTAGGTTCATTACCTTTAATTATCGGTGCATGTTGTTTTGATATCGGCGGGGCAGAGACGTGAGCTGCTCAGTGAACACAATGGAGGTGAATGGTACAGGTCCCCTGTCCGTCATCAAACTCATCAAATACACAATCCAACAACTCCAAAACGCTCTCGTAAACAAGTTGTGACCTGCACATTCACCACGCTTAAATAATCATGTAACATTACGACACACAAAGCAAATACTTAGTTGGAACTACTTGCGCTTTTGAAATCACTCCACATGACAGTCATGTCTGGAATGTAGTTCCGGCTGCATTTGCCTTGAAAACAACTCTGTCTTGTAGTGTTGCATGATTATCTCATAGCGTGGTGAATGTGCAGGTCACAACTTGTCCACCAGAGCGTTTTGAAGTTGTTTGATTGTGTATTTGATAGGGCTGACCCAAAAAAATCGAAGCTTCGAAGTCTGTAATCGATTGTTTTTTTTTTCTTCCTTTTTTCCTTTTTGACATGGTTCTCATCGGCAGTTGTTACATTAAAATGAGTAGGCGACTTGGCATCCAGGAAACCTGCCTGATTGGTTGGTTTTAGTCTGTTTAATCATCTTAGAAACAATGGAATGATTGTTTAATCAATAAGGGTCAGCTGCTACACTGAGTGGTGGACTGTCTTTTAGACAATGGTATTAATGTACTTTGAACTGTTTGTTTACCTGTGACTGTCATGTATTTAAGGCTCAGTCATTCTGACAGTTGGTGTCCAGACTCTTGATGCCTTTGTGGTTGAGAGACGCTGCACTCTATTCGGCCAAATAGTATGACTATGTCTTTATTTTGATGATCATTGTTTATTATTTACTGGTTATTCCCTTTGGTTAGACAGGGGATTGTAATAAATTCTCGAAACTTCGAGAAGCCTTTGTTGTTTCTTATACTCCTCGACAGGGGGCGATGTTTTTGCCACCACAGATCACGCACCCCCCCAGCCGTCGATGCTTCGATTACAATCGATTTTATGTCCGCGAAGCTTCGATTATCAAAATATGATAATCGGGTCAGCCCTAGTATTTGATGAGTTTGATGAGGGACAGGGAACCTGTACCATTCACCTCCATTGTGTTCACTGAGCAGCTTGCGGCTCTGCCCCGCTGATCTCAAAACAACATGCACCAATAATTAAAGGTAATGATGAACCTACTCCTATGACTGTATAGGGATTATGGCAACAGACAAATTTGACAAAATGTTGAACTATCCCTTTAAGATTTGTCATGATTCTGCTAGCAATTTTTCATCATCATCATTGCATACGGCTGTTACAACCAGGGAGGAGTTCATCTGTGGTTCGCAGAAATCATCAGCCTTCTTCTTACCCGTGTGAAACCAGCTGATGCTATTTGCATCCAAAGTGACTCTCCTCATGCATCGAAGCAAATTGTGTGTGGAATTGCCCGGTTTCTTGCCAAGACAATTAAATGAGGCGCTTAGACTGAGTCACATAAAGTTTTGCATCTCTTGTGTAACACAGACTCAGAGCTCATGCCCGTTTCATTTGCTCTCGTGATTTCAGATGACATTGTGTTAAATACTAGTCATATTTCAGCACATTAAGTAACATTAGATATGAGAATGTGGATAACTGCGGTGTCCTGTCCACCCACAGTGGCAGGAGTTACAGCCACACATAGTGTTATGAAGTTATTTGTGGTTATAAAAAACACTGTTCACACATACTCAGTGTGTGATGGAGACATGGTCTTAAAGTTCCTGCAGCTCAGACTAGACCTGCTTTTCTTTCCTTAAATTACACGGTGTAACTTAACAGAAACCAAAACTGGTTCATCAGAGGATTTTATAAGATACCAACCTCAGCTTTGACTTATTATGACACAAATGTCATAATATTTCATCTAACACACAATGATGGACCCTTGGCAAATAGTTCATCAGGTTAAAGGTGCCTTGTGGAATTTTCTTGTTCAGATATGAAGTGGATCTGCTGATGCTCTGCGCTCCAGCTTTACTTCTTTGACTTGATTCCAAGTTGATACTGTGCGCTCACCCTAACCCTGATGTGATCGACTGCTTTAAACTTTGCGTTGATCTGCATCTTGTCTGCACCACTTGATAGGGTATCTGTTGAATGCATAGTGATTTGCGGCTCTGACTAAGTGCTGTGCTTTCCCTTCATCTGTGTGTTTTGTGCCTCCTCCTGTTGAATGGGTATAGTTACAGAATGATATAAATAACACACACATTCCAAGACAAGCATAAAGGCATTCTCAAGGCAGGAATATCATCAGAAGAATAAATGGAGTCACGATGCTCTCTGGTGGGCAAACTGTGCAGCAGTGGCAGTGGAACGGTAGTAAAACTAAGCATTTACATTTCTTCTAACTTATCACATCTTATCTGCAGTTATCTTACTTGCTCATGTACCAATGTATCATTTGGGCCTGATCTAAAAGTAATTTAATATGTTTACTCTGCTTAAAAACAAACATAAACACCAGAGTTTATGTCTGATTTAAATCATGCATAACTTTATTTATCTACTTTCCTTTTCCTAATTTCTGATAAGCACTTAGAAACAGAAAGTGGAAAAACTTTTTTCCTGCCTTTTCCTCTGGCTGATTTCAGAATTTGGCAGCACACGGCAGGAGCTTTGGCTTCACAAAACATGTTCTCGTAAAAGCAGGAAAAGACAAGGACATCACCTCGACACATGAATAATAAAAACTTGAAATAGGCTAAGTGTTGAAATAATTCAACCTCTGGGTAACCTTCTGTCATCTTCAGCTGCTCTCTGCACAGGACATTCAAATGGATAACTCCTGATCTTCTCACATTAGATTTTTAAGGATTTCTTTCCACGAACAGACTCTTGGTTTGATAAACACTTTGTAGTCCTGAGCTGATTCGTGCTTCCTTTCAAGCATCCTTTGTGTGTTTGCTCCTGAAGCATCTTATTGTGTTTTTGAAAACTGGAACCACACTGTGATGGAATTAGGTCAATCACCGCTGTTTATGTGGGAGTCGGACCATGCTAGTGCTGCCCCCTTAGCACTGTAGATTCAGACGTTAGAGGAGCAGTGTGATACACACCTGATAGGGCTGGGTATCGCAACCGATTTACTGAATCAATTCGATTCGCATTCACAAGGTCCAGATTTGTTTCGATATTGATTTATTTAGAGATATTTCAGTTATAATACCAAATTTTGCTCAGTTATGTAAGAGATCTTCACAGAACTAATGCTGCAAATTGTACAAAGATGGAACTCTCTAACCTGGTCGATTAAAACTATTAATGTTTACATTAAAAACCGACCCAAAAGCAGCTACATTAATGCACATTTATTTATTTAAAGGGATAGTACAACATGTTGGCAAATTGGCCCATTGCCATAATCCCTATAGTTTTAGGAGTAGGTTCATTACCTTTTAACTGTCGGTGCAAGCTATTTTTAGAACTGTGGAGCTACACTACGGAGACTAATGAAATTTCTTGGTTTCCCTCATCAAACTCATCAAATACACAATCCAACAACTCTAAAACGCTCTGGTGGACAAGTTGTGACCTGCACATTCAGCACGCTATAATAACGGAATGTTACAAGACTGAGTTGTTTTCGAGGCAAATGCAGAGACTGCTTGCTGAAAAAGTGCCCCCGGACGGGAATGCTCATCAGCGGTTTTGCATGAATTTAACTCGAAAACAACTCTGTCTTATAACGTTGTGTTATTATCTCATAGTGTGGTGAATGTGCAGGTCACAACTTGCACAACAACGTTTTGGAGTTGTTGGATTGTGTATTTGATGAGTTTGATGAGGGAAAGCAAGAAATTCCATTAGCTTCCGCAGCGTAGCTCTGAGCAGCTCGCGGCTCTGCTCCGCTGTTCTAAAAATAGCTTGCACCGACAATTAAAGGTAACAAACTTACTTCTAAGACTATAGGGATTATGGCAATGGGCCAATTTGCCAAAATGTTGAACTATCCCTTTAACATGACCCACTCCGGAAGTAAACAGTGCAACTCTTCAGAACAGTCATGGGCGATCAGTGCGCACATTTCAGCAGTGAATCGATGCAACAAAATGTAAACAGCAGCGAGATCTTGCAGGTTCTGTGATCTCGTCCCATTAGTGTCGCGGTCTGTGAGGTCACCCGGATCAAGTGAGACTGACAAACAGGAAGTGGTTTACATTAAAATATCAATCTAAAGATTAATCAATAACACACCTTTAAAATGAAGATCGATATGAATCAGGAAATCAGTTTTTTAAATCCAGGCCGAGTACCTGATGTCGTCACCTGAAGCTTCAGATTTTCCAACAGTTTCATGCTGAACAACACAAGAAAATAGCACAGCAGGTTATGCACTATAATGAAAACACCTTACTTGTAATAGTTGAAAAAGAGGTCAGAGCAGAATGATGCTCTTCCTGTTTCTATCCTCATCACAGATGATGATAATAGGCCTCAGAATCCATGTTTTACAGATAAAATGAGGTTAAAGCTGCAGGATGGATGGTTAAGTAGAGTGGCTGTTGTTTAGATAATTTTAGTTTCATCACATTTCTCTTCAGGATGTAGCTAAGCCTGTGTTCGTCTCTGCTCTAGTGTCTGCAGCTCCTCCTGTCCCTCTCCTGTGAACGCTGTCCGGTCCAGAGGCGCGCCACCGTAGAATGCTCCGGAGCCCCGAGGTGAAGGACGACGCCATGGAGTGCCCGCTGTGTATGGAACCGCTGGAGATCGACGACGTCAACTTCTTCCCCTGCACCTGTGGATACCAGATCTGCCGCTTCTGCTGGCACCGAATCAGGACGGACGAGAACGGCCTCTGTCCCGCCTGCAGAAAGGTAGAACCTGTTCCGCCGTTAACCCCGCTTGAGCCCCGAAACAATGGAGCATTTACTCATAATAACTGGTTAATACTCGTCCAACTGAAAGAGATTTATTCATGTCAGTTATGCAAGCCTCAGTTTACACCTCAGATTTAGGTATGAGAGATCAATACAGCATTTTCAGGAGACCTACATGTGCTAACGAACAACACTGAATCTTTTATTGAGCACATTCGTGTCATAAAAATTAGATTGAGCTAGTGGTATCATCGAAACAGAAAATACACTCATGTTTTCTTTCCCCTCTGCAGTCGACAGACTCCATCAACACTCTGAACCCTCTTGATTTTTTGCCAAGCTAAACATTAATGCTACCACTTTATTTTATTGATTATACTCATCAAGGAGACTGAGAGAGCTGACAAGGTCTGAAGGATGAGAGTCAGAGCATCTTCACGAGCCAAAAAAAAACCTATCCAGTTGCCTTCGATTTTAGCGCCTCATCAAAAAGACAGCTCACACCGTTATGAGCAGCACAGTGTGTATGATATCTGACAGGTAGATCATGTGATTGATGATGTGTGTGTGTGTGTGTGTTAACGCAGCCGTACCCGGAAGACCCCGCAGTGTACAAGCCCCTGTCGCACGAGGAGCTGCAGAGGATAAAGAACGAGAAGAAGCAGAAACAGACCGAGAAGAAGCAGAAGATCACGGAGAACAGGAAACACCTGGCCAGCGTCCGCGTGGTCCAGAGAAACCTGGTGTTTGTCGTGGGGCTGTCTCAGAGGCTGGCTGACCCAGAGGTGCCACGCACACACACACACGCACACACACGTACACACATGGTATGTTGTGATGATGAACAAAATTACCATCAGACACCAGCATCTGTCTAAAAAACAAATGCAGAAAAATAGAAATAAATTGATAAACAAATGAAGAAAGTAATTAGTGATTTATTAGGTGAATAGAAATAAAGAAATGTAAAGATACAGAAGTTGTATTTATTTATGCTCAGGTCCCACCACAGGCCATATGTCACTTATGCTTGAGATTTTCTCTGTGTTGATTGGTCAGACTCAAAGCAGGAAGTGGCGCTAAGAGAAAGGCCCGAAATAAGCAGCATTTTTAAAACCCAACATTACTAAAAACGCAAGACGGACGGAAAAAAGAGAGAATAATAAGTCAGTAAAAGACAAGAGTAGCGGTAGGCCTAGTAAAAAAAAAGTGTGATAAATACGCGATCGTGGTATTACGTGACGATCGGGACGGCAATCCCATCTTTTTTTTAAATTAATTTATTTTAGAAAGCGTCTATACTGCCGGAAAAAAACAACAAGAGCAGCAAAAAAAACAAAAACTGCTGCACAACGACCACGCAATGATCGAAACTGTGGCACGTCGCCATAACAGCCCGGTGGGTTCTGTCTGCAGTGGAGACACGGCCACCCAGAGGGCCGAGTGAGAGGACGGGTCCTGTACAAGTTCCTACCCCCTCCTTGTACCAGGAACTCCTGCAGTGGAAACCGACTTTATAATCAGAGTCATGTTACAATTGGACCAACATTATTCAATCTTTTTTATTTGTGTGGTGACAAACATGCAAAACAATATGTATCTCTTCTAATTAGTTAAATTGAGTGAGGGTACATCTGATTGCAGCACAAAATCCTCCATGTGTCAAGTTTGGTTGCTTGTCTGTACTAAAATTGCCAAGTTGATGAACACCAATCTCCTGAGGGGGCAGCTTTCTCCTTCAGATAAGAAGACAGAAGTCATATTAAACTCTGATAAAGAGAAAAACATCTTGGGTGCAGTAACTTTGCAGAGTGCCAATGGCCTCAGTGGCTCATCACTGCTGTGCCAGTTATTCTCTGATTATCTGAGTAGCTTTGCTGAAAATAAATTGTTACTAATGGAAAAATCTGATTAAATATGATGATATGTGATATACTATACAGTATGTGAAAGTAAAGTCTTAATAAATTGGTACATATTGGCTGATGGATTGATGTTTTGGACAAAACCTTTGCAAAAATACATTCTAAAGAAATTCTAATTCATCAAAACATTACAGGTTGTCATTATGAAGTCACATAACGGTGCCCAGCCGAGCACCAAGGTCATATATTTGACTAAAACCATGTTCAAGCAGATATTTGTATGGAGAGACTGGTGCTGACACGCTAAGCAAGATTCAAGAAATGAACAAAACCCTCTCAGAGAAAATCTATCCCAAGACGACTGAACTCCAAACCTCCATCTCTGGGCTGCAGTTTAATACAGATGGAGGCTGAGCTGCGTATGAGCTGCAGATCAACTGATTAAACAACTGCAGAAAGATTTTCTTCAATCTATATTTATGAAGGACGTTATCACCTTATTCAGCTTTGTATGAGGAGAAAGAATGATAGATGGAAATGTTTTTAATTGTTGGAGCTTCACAATTTGGATGATACAGCAAACTAATGGCAGTGAGACAACATTTTCATGTAATCCACATGCCAGTTTTCTGCAATTACCCAAAATGAATAATTAATGCAATAACAGTGGCAGCGATATTAATCGTGAATACATTGGGAATGTTTGTTTTGTGTTATAGGTTTTAAAGAGGCCAGAATATTTTGGGAAGTTTGGGAAGATACACAAAGTGGTGATCAACAACAGCACATCCTACGCTGGTTCACAGGTAAAGCTAAAACAGATATCAGCGGGTCATAGCTCCACATGGATGAAACTGGTTTTTGATATCAGCTGTGTGTGTGTGTGTGTGTTTTCCCAGGGTCCCAGTGCCAGTGCCTATGTCACATACATCAGGTCCGAAGATGCTCTCAAAGCGATCCAGTGTGTCAACAACGTCATGGTAGATGGCAGAACGCTGAAGGTGAGCCTTGACTTTTATCCTGTTATTAGTAAAGCTTTATTTGTATTTAACCTCACTGGTATTTTAATGATTGTTTTGACTTTATTGCTAGCACTGGATTGTATTGATGTTGTGCAGCACTTTGGGCAACTGAGGTTTTAAATGTGCTTTAGTTGAGCGTGAGGTATTATGTAGAGACCATTCACAGATGGTTCACTGGCTGAATATCAACTAACCGTGAAACATGTTTTGTGTTTTTGTGCAGGCTTCTTTAGGAACAACAAAATACTGCAGTTACTTTCTAAAGAGCATGCAGTGCCCCAAACCAGACTGCATGTATCTGCACGAGCTGGGCGACGAAGCTGCTAGTTTCACCAAGGAGGAGATGCAGGTGGGTCGAGGCGGAGAAGTGGGTTCAAATCTGAACTCCCAGATACACAGACTGCTGCAGTGCTGCGATAAGAGTCACTGCATGAGAATTGTTCATTAAAGAATGATCAGCAGATTCTGATTATGTTTCTTCAGGGTCAAATTAATGCAGACAGTAATTATTTGTACACCCATGGCAACAGTGCAAACAGCCCATCCAATATGATTTGCTATGGTGCAAGTCAATGTCTCCATTTCAAATTGCTTACTATTATGCTAATAAACAGCTTTCCAGCTAATTTTGATTATATGATGTGTTTAAGACATGTAGTGAATATACAATACATTTTTAAATGAAGGTAGCAAAAAGAAGTGAGCCCATGTACCACTTGTATAATTGCTTAACTTGGTTTAAAGGGATAGTTCAACAGTTTGTTACCTTTAATTGTCGGTGCAAGCTATTTTTAGAATGGTGGAGCAGAGCCATGAGCTGCTCAGAGCTACGCTACGGAGGCTAATGGAATTTCTTGGTTTCCCTCATCAAACTCATCAAATACACAATCCAACAACTCCAAAACGCTCTTGTGGAAAAGTTTTGATCTGCACATTCACCACACTATGAGATAATAACGGAACTCTACGACACAGAGTTGTTTTCGAGGTAAATTCATGCAAAACTGCTGATGCGCGTTCCTATCAGGGGAAATTTTTCGGCATGCAGTCTCTGCATTTGCCACGAAAACAACTCTGTCTCGTAACGTTATTATCTCATAGCGTGGTGAATGTGCAGGTCACAACTTGTCTACCAGAGCGTTTTGGAGTTGTTGGATTGTGTGTTTGATGAGGGAAACCAAGAAATCCCATTAGCCTCCGTAGCGTAGCTCTGAGCAGCTCGTGGCTCTGCTCCACCGTTCTTAAATATAGCTTGCACCGACAATTAAAGGTAACAAACCTACTCCTAAAACTATAGGGATTATGGCAATGGGCCAATTTTCCAAAATGTTGAACTATCCCTTTAAGGTCCCTCTTGCAGTCTTGACATCACGCTGTAGTAGTACCGACACTGGCACTTGGTATTTGACATTTGTGTGTCATGTTTCTATCAAAACAAAGTCCTCTCTTATCTGTCCCTTTGGCCTCCAGGCAGGAAAGCATCAAGAGTACGAGCAGAAGCTTCAGGACCTCAACAAAATCAACTCCACCTTTCTACAGACCCCGGCCGCGTCGGGGGACAAACCAAAGGGCAAAGCCAACTCTTTACAGACGTACGATAACAGCATCAGTCTGTCTCTGCGTATCAGTGTCTGTGTGTGTCAGTAGTGTTTAGACGTGCCCCTCCTTCCTTTCCCTGTCAGGTCTACCGCAAACATACACAGCACAGCTTTGACATCGTCGTGTGACCTCTCCTTGCTTCTCTGCCCGTGTGGCCTCACAGATCCAACAGCTCCAGTAAAGACAGCTGGCTGTCGACGCAGCCGTCAGGGCAAACCACCAACGGGCTGTCGTCGGATCACGGGAAGAGCCCGCCGTTAGAGGGCTCCGACTCCGAACACTCGACCCCCGAGGGGCCAAAACCTGACCTCAGCCTCGGCCCCTTACCGGCCCTCTCCCCTTTCTCTTCAAACTGTGATGCTGCTAGGTAAACTAGATGATTAGATTACATTTTATTTTCATTTTACTGTTTCTTATTTGATTCAGAGGCTGCGATAACCAAGTAACAGTTGATCTAGGCCACATTCTTTCACATTAGCAACTGGCCTTTCTTTGCTGGTGCTGGTCACACGCCCAGTTGTTATTTGGACTCAGATCTTACTGTAAGACTTTTTAGTGCACTTGGACACCATCAGAGGAGATTTGAACCATCCACAGTCTTCTGATGAGTTAATCTCATTGCTTGTTTTTTTCTGTTTTTATTTTCAGCCCCAGCGACAAACTGCCAGAAATGATCAGTATAGGCAACGGTGAAACCTCACAAGTGGTAAGACATTGATTCCCTTTAAATTATAATCACAAAGATGTCTAAATATGTACAGTTAATGATTGTTCTCAGCTTGATGCATCTAAAACATAAAACTAACTGAAAAACTCTGCTCACTGTTAAAGGGATAGTTCAACATTTTGGCAAATTGGCCCATCGCCATAATCGCTATAGTCATAGCAGTAGGTTCGTCACCTTTAAAGGGGAACTAAACCCCTCAGTTTTGGATGACGTGCTCTAAGCTTGAAATTCAAAAAATGCCTTGATTATGGGCGGGACTCCAGGAGCACTCTCCGATCCCCCCTCCCCCCTGCGCCCCATTCACGCCCGCGAAATCACACAAAAGAGAAAAAAAAGTAATAAACACACATCGACACTTCTGCTAGCGCTAACGAGCTACTAACGAGCTACTCTAACAGCACTAGTAGCGTGGACACTACTAGGAGAGGACGCCAGAGCCGTGACACAGCATCTACAGCCGATCCGCCGGCTCGTTAACTCGTTAACGGCTCGTTAGCGCCGGCCGCACTAACGACTCCCGTTCAGGCAGCTGTTAGCAGCCGTTAGCCGCAGCAGAGCAGCTAGAGTGCCTAGCAACCGTTAGCGGCAGGCAGCAGCCGGTGCTGATTGGTCGGGGAGCTGGTGGCCGGTGACGAAAGCTGCCTCCAAAACGTCATCTGCCTCCATCTCAGCCAATAGAAAAATTCGATTGTAATAGCCGTGTTTCAACCCATAGAGGGCAGTCACTCTACATTTTTACTACAAAATACACCAAATTGAAATATTTTGACTAAAATGTCAAAAGTTGGACCAGAATCAACTGACAACACTACCTTATACCCAAATACATTTGTTTTCAGCAGAAAAAAGTGGTTTAGGGGTTTAGTTCCTCTTTAATTGTCGGTTCAAGCTATTTTTAGAACAGCGGAGCGGAGCAGCAGGCTGCTCAGAGCTACGCTATGGAGGCTAATGGGATTTCTTGGTTTCCCTCTGCCTATCTAAAAATAGCTTACACTGACAAATAAAGGTAACGAACCTACTGCTATGACTATAGCGGTTATGGCAATGGGCCAATTTGCCAAAATGTTGAACTATCCCTTTAACTTCACCTCTATGTTTTTAATTTTTTTAAATAAGAAATCCCATTAGCCTCTGTAGCGTAGCTCTGAGCAGCTCGCGGCTCTGCTCCGCCGTTCTAAAAATAGCTTAGCCAACAATTAACTCATTGAGTGCCAACCACGTAATTTCTCGTTTTTCGTTCCCATGCGTTGAGTGCCAAAAACGAAATTTTTCGTTTTTTGCTTTTTTTTTAAATTATGAAAATAGACACTTTAATACACATTATATGTAAATATGGGGACTCTACGACGAGGAGAACTGAAATAGATGACGATCAAAGTCACATGACAGCTCATGATCTGGAAGTTTTTATCATAACTCAGCTTCTGCAAACGGAGTTCTGCATGCAGATGCAGCGCAGCTGCTCCGCTGCTGCTCCGCTCTCACCCGCGAGGCTGCAGCAGCTGGGAGCTGAACCAGGAAGCTCTCAGCCCACTGTCCCGCCCGGTCTTCATCTGGAGCAACACCGTGTCCTCCCCAAAGTCCTCCCGCGGTAAAATCTGATGGTCTCTGGACCAAAGCAGACCGGCACCACCGACCCGTACCACAGAAGGACTGCGACCACCGGCGGGACCGGTGTTCGCGAGCCGCTGTGGCCGACAGAGCCTCACGTTCCGCGGCGAGAGGCTGTGACACGGCACGGTGCGTCTGTGTTATTGTTGTTTAGTGGCGCCCCCCCCGCCCCCGATGGTGGTTTTGTGAATAGAACAACAATTGTTGTGTATATTTATCTTATACGAGCCCTTTGATCCAGAAATGCGAGTGTCAGAAGAGCGACAGGCACAAACAGCGCACCTTTCATAAAAGACGCTCTATCTCCTTTTCTAGAAAAAAAGGAGGGATTTTGGTGAAACCCAGCCATGTTTAGCTTGACTTTTCTCAGGAACGGAGGCACGTAGAAACAAACGGTTTGTGGCCATTTGAAGGATAAAATTAAACCTTTCAAATGAGCTACAGTATGTGTTGGTGGCAATAATATAGAATACACTATGGCTCTAAAATAAAAAGTCAAATATGGTCTAATTTGCCGGTACACTTGACTAAAACTTTGGAAAGGAGCGCGGCACTCAATGAGTTAAAGGTAACAAACCTACTCCTAAAACTATAGGCATTATGGCAATGGGCCAATTTGCCAAAATGTTGAACTATCCCTTTAAATTAACAAATCAATCACTCAATCAATATATGAATTTCTTTGAGACGAGATGTAAAGATTGACAGAACTGAGAGATTCTGCCCTCTTGTGTGTTGCAGCTCCCGGGCAGTGACTTCCCATCGCCCCCCCCTGGCCTCAGTAAGCCCAGCCTGGTGGTTCCCATCAGCGTCACCGGCCACACGGCTCGCTCCCTGTTCGAGGCCACCGCCGCCGCCGACTCCCAGTCGCTGTTCTCAGACAACAGCAACTTCAGGCATCCCAACCCTCTCCCCAGCGGGCGGTGCAACTTCCCCACCCCCCCACACAGCAGCTCAGACTGGCCCACTGCCCCAGAGCCGCAGAGCCTCTTCACCTCAGGTGGGAATAAAACTGACATGTTGTGCAGGAAGAGGCCATTTGTCATCTGCTTTATCTGTCAGTGTATTGGTTCTTTACAAAGTCTCCAGTTGGGCTGAAAACAGAAACAAGGTCTTATTTTTATTTTTTGTACAATGCTTTTACAATGCTGATTTAGATGAAGCTGCCTTTTCTACCTTTTTAAGACCATTTATCTCAGCTGATGTGCAAGTGCACAGCTCTAAGTTCAGGTGTAAACACAGCTGAGATGCATTGAAGACACATATGATATCCCATCATTGGGCCACATTCCTTTATCCGTGTGAATGCAGATGCTTTTTGGGCCACTGCTAATGACTGCCCACTCTACCAGTGTCAGTCTAACTAGTCCCAAAACAGTTGTATTACAAAGCAAAAATATTCTATTACGTCAAAAGGATAAAACCTTATTCCACTGTAGAGCTGTGGGTAGCGGATTAATTTGTTCAACCTCTCGTTGCCCTGCTCACTCTCTCTTGCTCACACACACACACACACACACACACACACATATCCAGGCACATTGACAACAGACCGGCCTATTGAGTAAAAGCAACAACACTAGGTGTTTATCTGCATATTAAGTCGGAAAGTGAGACCTGATCACTTGAGACACATTGTAAACGACTCTTTGCACAGCTATATTTGCACAGTTTTTCTTCCATTTCACAGTTATATACATTATGCATATTTAATTTGGTACAGATTTTTTTCTTTTTTCTCTATTTATTCTATTTTAGTATTTTATTCATGACATAGTTTTATATGGATGTATATAATGTATATTTTTCTTACTTTTCATATCTGTGTTATATTGCTCTTCTGTGCCTTTATAATATACGTACGACTGCGCTACTGGATATTTGAATTGCCTTTGGGATCAACAAAGATTCTCTAAGTCTAAGTCTAAATCCAGGTGTAGACAGAGGTGGAGCTGTCTACTTGTGATCAGATCACCGAAGACACATGTTAATACCAGGTCTGAACAGGATTTAAATGCTGAACCTTCAGAGAATTAATAGCTGACAGACTGAGCACCAAACAGCAGACACACACAGAGATTTAGATGTTGAGAGGTTGGAGCATTTAGTGGATGAAGAGTCAGATATTTCTCTAAGAACTGGACTATTGAACACATAAATTCAGCAAGTCAACACTCTGTGGTGTGTAAATAAGCATCTATTTGTTGAATTCACAATGTCAACCTCTATTCAAATCGAAATTGCCTGATCTAAAAGCAGTGTAACTACAGAGGCGTTAGTGTAGGCGAGCTGTGCAAGGAACTGAAGTTCAGTGTATCAATAAACTGTCAGATTCTTCACTGCTCCTCTCCTGTGTGTGTGTGTGTGTGTGTGTGTCTGTGTGTAGATACCATCCCAGTGTCGTCGTCCACCGACTGGCAGGCAGCTTTTGGCTTCGGCTCATCCAAACAGCAGCAGCAGGAGGACGAGCTGGGCTTCGACCCCTTCGACGTGACGCGCAGGGCTCTGGCCGACCTCATAGAGAAGGAGCTCTGCGTGGAGGACGGCTTCGGCTCGGCCCTGTCCCCCAGCTTCCTCCCCCACAGGAACCACAAACCGCTGCTAAACAAAGGCCCCGGGCCCCCGGGAGGGCCCCCAGGAGGGCTCCCGCTCTCCAACCACCACCCTCACTCCCACCACTTCTCCCAGAATCATCACCGTCACACGGGGGGTTACGGCTTCCCCAGCCACCTCTCTCCATCATCGTCATCGCCATCATCATCAGCCTCGGCGTCTTCATCCTCGGCGGTCTTCTCCTCCCCCTCCTCCTCCTCCTCAGCCTTCCGTCAGTCCTGGACGGGCTCCACCGCCTCCCGGAGCAACTTTGTTCATTTGAACCACGCAGTCAGTCCAACAGCCTCCACATCAAACTGCAGCTTCTCAGACTTTACACAGCTGCCAGGACATCACAGCACCGGGCTCGGAGGAATCCCCATCACAGGTAAGACTACTGGATCAGGGAGAAGGGGGGGGGGGGGGGGGGGTCTCAGGGATCTGACTATTATGTATCACTTTATTCTGGATCACTGGTGTTAATGCTGTTATTTATTTTCAATGACCCCAGCATGAAGCAGGACTGAAGCTGGGGTTGAAATGTTAAAACGGAGAAAAGCCCCATTGTACTTTGATTTATAATATTGTGCCAAGAGGAGAACACACACTACTGAGCTGTTACCAGCTGTTATAGTGTGTGTGTGTGACACATATTTGGTCCTACTTTTAGGACTGGGAGTGAAGATAAATTCTGTCATCTTTCTTAAAGGGATAGTTCAACATTTTGGCAAATTGGCCCATTGCCATAATCCCTATAGTTTTAGCAGTAGGTTCGTTCCCTTTAATTGTCGGTGCAAGCTATTTTTAGAACGGCGGAGCAGAGCCGCTAGCTGCTCAGAGCTACGCTACGGAGGCTCGGATGAAATTTCTTGGTTTCCCTCATCAAACTCATCAAATATACAATTCAACAACTCCAAAACGCTCTGGTGGACAAGTTGTGACCTGCACATTCACCACGCTATGAGATAATAACAGAGCGTTACGAGATGGAGTTGTTCCTAAAATTATGGGGATTATGACAATGGGCCAATTTGCCAAAATGTTGAACTATCCCTTTAACTTAGGATATAACTTGTATCTCTGCTGATATTTAAGAGATCCTAGGGTGTATTCATCTGTTAGGAGCTGGCCTTTACAGTGAGGCTGTTACTCATTATGCAGGAGAGAGCTTCATTGATGAATACAATCTAATTACGTACTTAAAAGATACTATTTTTATAAGAATTCAGTTGTTAAATCTTACAACAGATGTTGTGAAAGATTCATCCTCAGGCCACAAAAGCCAAGCACCTATCGACAGAAGCTTTGAAACAGTGATGAAAAGAATAAAACAAAAAACAAACCCTTGAGCGCTGTGACGGTTGAATTGATCAATAAATTTCCTCAAAATTAGAAAATGGCAAAGTTATTTTTACTTCCTGATAGATGTCATCAGAGAAATAGTTTTAGTACAAGCCCCAGAAAACACATCATCATCATCATCAGCAGCAGCAGCAGCATCATCACTGTCATCACTTTTTCAGTGAAAATGAAATGACTCATCAAAATCACAATAGGATTTTTATTGCATATAATTAAACAGTAATTAAAAAGTTCAAAATGACCTTTTGACATGACGCTGTTGAAGTGAAGTTTCATGCTCACATAAACTCATAAGCATAAATAGTGCATTTATAATTTTCCATTGCATCATACTTGACCCAGAAACTGTGGACTTTGTTCAGTGTCATTGTTTTAAATCATGTGGGATCTTTTATCCCAACATGCAGCACAATCCACACAAAGAGCAGAGATGAATGGAGACACACAGTACGAGTATTTACTCTGCAAATGGACCGCTCCTGCAGAACATGACATCATTGTAGTGTACTGCATTGTGGGTAAACACCTGTTCATTCGTTGACCACTGGGTGGCAGCACATCATTTCACTGTAACAGCAGACGGCTTTAGCTCAGGCATCTGATTGGAAAACTAGTCACAGCTATGAGACTCAGACCAAGTCCCTGCTGGTTGATACTTTACTGTATAGCAACACTTGGTGTGTTCTCTGTTGAGGGTTATGTTCACTAACACCACACCTGGCTGGATTACCACTTCTTGTATTTTTCACTGTTCCTCAGGGGTTAATCATATTTTATTGTAACACCATCATAATGCATGGTGGTGATTTTGACTTCTCATGTGTTAGCATATGACTGTTCCTCTACAAGCTTCGCTAGTACGTTTTAATTCTGTTCAATTCAGTCCAATACTTTACTGTCACTGTTGTAATAACACAGTTATAAATAGCAACGAGATTGATCGTTTAAGCATCTCGGTCCTGGCATAACGTGAGTATTAAAAAGTGCAGAAGTGCCTCCCAGATATCAAAAATGTCTCCATACTGTGTACTGTTTAGCACATCAACAACAACAGTAATAGCTGTTGCAGACCCAACTGTGCAGCGGTGCAATATTCAAGTCCATCTTCTGTGTGCAAAAGGGAGATAGGGGTTGAGGCAGTAAACAGGGATGGATGGAAAGTTGTGTGAGAGCTGCAACAATGCAAAGTCTGGTTCTCAGTTATTGCAGTAGTGTAATGGGGGCAGAGATTCAGTGGGGCGGTTATGAGCCGTATCTAGCGAGCTAATTAATGTAAACTGTGGCGGTTTGTACAATAACCTTCAGGAAAACTAAACCCATGTATCACACTACAAATTGTAATTTTACGTTGTTCTAGTTTTTTAGGAGAAATGTAAGTTAGTTTACAGCTATTTTGTTATATAGAGTACGTTTAATTTTGCCTCGGCGGCGAGTGTGATGCATTAAGCTGTGGCTGCTGGAGTGTTAACTTTCCCAAATCCACTGCAAGAGCTGTAAATGTCAGCCTAATTCACAGTAGCATCCAGGACTGGCAGCCACGCAGATGGGGAATACTACATAATAATGCGATGTGCCAATCTTGAAAGGAGCTTTTTATTTTTATTTTTATAAGACTTGTTATGCTTCTTTGCTCCTTGGTGGCGGCGGCGGCGGCGGCTTCCTGCTGCAGGACAAATGAAGTGGACGGGACTGTTAACATAGGATAATGAAATTAAGCGGCTTCTTCTCTCTTAGGCCGGGAGTGTCGACCATTTCTGATCTCATTATATGTCAGAAATTAGCAGTGTTTCAACATAAGGTAATGGTTGTTAAAAACAAACTAGCTGAGGAACACGAGGCTCCACCCGGCAGACAACCCCACTCTGATTGCAGTCATAAAAGATATCGGCTAATTCACTGGTAAATAATTCATCCCTGTGAAGGAGTGCTACTGGATAACTTGATTAAAACGGATTCTGAAGACAGATCTCGTTCTCATGAATTAAACATGGCAGCACTTGTTTATCTGGGGATGCAAATGGCAACATAGGTGATGATGTTAATGCCAGTCATGCTTCCCTGGCTGACAGGCTGATTAAAATGAAAAAAGGGGCATGGTGAGGGCTAAGCAAGGATCACAGGGGAATACTGAGGGAGGATTGTTTCTTCTTAATCACTGATGTTCAGGGGGGTTACTGCTTTGCAGTATTTAATTGAAAGGCTCAATATAATCAGTGCTGGAAGAAGTGTTTGTATTCTTTACATACAGCAGTGTAAAATACCCAGAAGTCCTGCATGAAAAGGCCAACTTCACTACAAGTATAAGCAGCAAAGGGTAGCTAAAGGGGATGTAAGAAAATATAGATACACTGAAATAACGCAATATTTCGTTTTGCAGTACAGTATCAATATTCAAAAGCACTGCATTGATTTTTTTATTAAAGGGATAGTTCAACATTTTGGCAAATTCACCCATTGCCATAATCACTATAGTTTTAAGAGTAGGTTCGTTACCTTTTAATTGTCGGTGCAAGCTATTTTTAGATCGGCAGAGCGGAGCCGTGAGCTGCTCAGAGCTACGCTACGGAGGCTAATGGGATTTCTTGGTTTCCTTCATCAAACTCATCAAATACACAATCCAACAACTCCACAACGCTTCGGAGGCGGAATCGCACGATTTTCCAGGAAAATGACAAAATAATCACTTTCCCTCAATTAGGCCTATGCAAGTTTTGAGATTGTTTGGGGCCAAAAATCGAAATCACAGTAAAAATTGTATTGACAAAAATTCAGTCAAAAGATTTTTGTTTGCTTTAAAGCTCCAGTTGGTAAGTTGACGAAAGTGAAAGTAAACTCCGCGACTTGGTTGGAAATTTCAAGACAATACTCCGTCAGGTCCCTTTATGAACCTCTGCCAAGCGCCCCACACACACACAGACACACACAAAATAGCCATAAACGCACCCACAGAAGATCTACCGTATCCATAGCATGACGTGTAGGAGCGGCGATTGGCTGCTCCTCCTGCTCCCTCTACCTGACTGGTGGAGAATCGTCGGCCGCGGTGGATTTTGGCAAATACGATTACAGACTGTAGGTGGAGCCAGAGGAGTTGGATTTTGTCCTAAATTACTCATTTAATGTCTTTGTGTAGTGAATAGTGAATATAGTGAATATATTCATTCATTCATTTTCTATACCGCTTATCCTGCACTAGGGTCACGGGTGAGCTGGAGCCTATCTCAGCTGACTTTGGGCGAGAGAGGCGGGGTACACCCTGGACAGGTCGCCAGTCTATCGCAGGGCCAACATATATGGACAGACAACCATTCACACTCTCATTCACACCTATGGGCAATTTAGAGTCACCAATTAACCTAAGCTGCATGTCTTTGGACTGTGGGAGGAAGCCGGAGTACCCGGAGAGAACCCACGCATGCACGGGGAGAACATGCAAACTCCACACAGAAGGGCCCCAGCCGGCCGGCGGGTTCGAACCCAGAACCCTCTTGCTGTGAGGCAACAGTGCTAACCACTGCACCACCGTGCCGCCCTATAGTGAATATAGGTCCAGCAAATATGACTGAATAATTGTTACCAACTGAAGCTTTAATCCCTGCTGCTGGTTGGCAGCAGTCATTCAGCCATCCACTCCTCTGCTCCAACGGAACAAGGAGATCTCAGAGAGCACAGGTCTGAGGTCTGTGGCTCATCACATAACTTGGCACAGTTAAATAAGGAAAAAATGGCAATATATCATCTTGCTCATAATATCGCAATACATTGCATCGTTCGTTGCCCCTGTATCTGTGATACGATACATATCACCAGATTCTTGCCCATACACACCTAGTTAAAGTGTGGAAATAAAAGTACTAGGTTGGTTCCTCTAACATCACTGGCTGTTTAACACTGAAGCATCAGTGTGTCACCAGCAGCCTGTCACTGTTGTAGCTGCTGGAAATAGAGCTACTATTATAAACTGTGTTTATATAGTCTATATACAGTTAGAAACAAAGAGTCAGAACATTAACGGGAGAGGAAAGAAGAATGAAACAAAGGTCTGATCCATTAATGTTCTTTTTCAGTCTCTGGACTTCACTTTGATTTTCAGAGAGATATTGAATCATTCAAACATTTATTGTGAGAAGTTTATAGAAAGAAAAAAAATCACTAATGGTCCTGGACAGATGTCTTAACAATTCGTGCTCACCTGAAATGTGACCTTTACTTTAGTCATTAGCAAAGTGTTGGATTTAAAAGGTCTTATCTATTGTGTAATCTGAAAATGAAAGCTGTTTAATAGATGTAATGCAGCAGAAAGTAAAATATTTCCCTCTGTCTAGTGGAATGGAAATATTAAGTAGCATAAAATGGAAATAATAGTTATAAAGTACCTTTGAATTGTACTTTATGAACTCGGTTACTTCCCACCACATCATCGATAGAATCTTATTCAGACCTGCTCTTATAAATAATGCGTCATAGCATTTCCACGTCTCCTCTGTCCAACAGTCTTATAGGAAGCCAGCTGTGAGGGCTTAGTCAACTAACATTCATCTTGTCTCGTTAGTATTTAGCATTCACAGAACCATGGTAACTGGAAATCCTGTCTTGGCGGTGAGGCCTGCTGTCTCATCAGACAGAGCTCTAAATGAATCCGACTCGCAGCCACAGCGCTGCCTTTACGTCCTCCTTTTGGGCTGCAGGAGGAAATATGGCAGATGGGTAATTAACCCAGTGCTGCAGACTTACCCGACTCCATTTATGAGGCACAGAAATCCAGGAAATAGATTGTTCCAGCACATTTTATGAAGAAGTATTGATCACTGATGGCTCATTTAATTTTGAACAGCGGTATCATTTTGGACAAATGAAATTAGGCATCTTCTAATGTTGTAGATGACATTCAGCATTCAGGAACTTTTCTTTTGTTACTTTTTTAACAACTTATTTAGTTTTGATACAGTCAAGGTATTGAATAAATGTATGTTTTTTCATATCAGTACTGAATCTTTTCCACTGGCTCTAAATCTGTCACCGTAGCCAACCAGCCTGTCACTTTGTGGCAAAATGTCATGTCATTCTGTGTTACAGGCTTTTGTGGCCGTGCCCCCCCCCCCCCACCCTCCAAACTTTAAGGCTTTAGATTTTTAAAATTCAGAGTAGATCACGCAAAGCTGTTAATTCTTCCCTCGCCGGATTTCCTCGAGCTGTGTTGTCAGATTGTGAAATGAAGAGGCCGTGTTCACACACCAACGGCCCACTTGTTCACTTTCACCACCAGCACCGCAGTCGTCTGCCAGCAGCACTTGAAATAGTCCACATGACGTTGGTTGTTTTTTTTTTTTTACATTTGCAATTGAAGCCGTTTCACACCTGAGCTGCTTTTTAGTCTGCTCTGGTGTGTTTGTCCGTTTCTTTGTTCAGGCTGGTGTCAGAGCTGTCAGTCAAACTGCTGCAGTCTTGTTCTCGGTGAAAATGCACTGCAGACCAACCACAGGGCTGATGATCCTTGGTTTGAGTTTCATACATCCATTTTATTTATTTTATTTTATTTTTTCTCTTCTATATACATCCATTTTAGTCAAACTAAGTAGAAGAGAGGAGGCTCTGAGTCTTTGTTTTCTTGGGACACACCATGAACTCTAGCCAGGGGTGCTCCGTTGTGGGGAGCACAATGGGCCGATTTTGGCAAATCGGCCCATTGCTATAATCCCTATAGTTTTATGAGTAGGTTTGTTACCTTTAATTGTCGGTGCATGCCGTTTTTAGAACGGCAGAGCAGAGCCATGAGCTGCTCAGGGCTACGCTACGGAGGCTCATGGGATTTCTTGTTTTCCCACATCAAACTCATCAAATACACAATCCAACAACTCCAGAAAGCTCTCGTGGACAAGTTATGATTCCGTTATTATCTCATAGTGTGGTGAATGTGCAGGTCACAACTTGTCCACCAGAGCGTTTTGGAGTTGTTGGATTGTGTATTTGATGAGTTTGATGAGGGAAACCAAGAAATCCCATGAGCCTCCGTAGCGTAGCTCTGAGCAGCTCGCGGCTCTGCTCCGCCGTTCTAAAAATAGCTTGCACCGACAATTAAAGGTAACGAACCTACTCCTAAAACTATAGGGATTATGGCAATGGGCCAGTTTGCCAAAATGTTGAACTATCCCATGTCCCAAGTTGGCAATGCCCAATGCAGTGATCACCGGATTGATTCCCGTCTGTGCCCATCTACTGTTTGTCACTTCCCCAGTCCCTCTCCCCACTTTCCTGCTTTTTCTTGGTAAATCTCCCCTGTAACTTAAAATGGTACAAGGCAGGGTTTAGGGAAGATTTGGAAAAAAAAGAAAACTGACCTCATCAGGAGCATGAACATCAAATCTGTCATCAGAAGTCACAGTGGACACTCAAACACTGGGAGAAACTACCAGTCTTTTGGATATAAATTAATTATGGTCTTGTCCTGGAAAACAAACTCTCCTCTGAGTTCTGTAGTGACTTGCAGCTCAGTTCAACAATTCATTACACATTCAAAATGCTCAAATGAAACCAGAACAGTTCATCCACAGTCCACTGAACACAAGACCTAAACAAGTATAAACAACAGACAGCATGAGATAATGATGACTGTTTCCTTTGAAGAAACCGTTATTCATGTATTTATGTCCCATAAACCAAGATGGTTTTCACAACACAGAGATGGAAACTTGACTTTTGCATTGATTTCTTAACATTACAGTACATCACTATACTATAGATGCAAACATGTAACTACCACAACGTGAGTTAACCTTCTCTTCCACATCTTGCCTCCTTCCTCTGTCTCCACGCAGAACACAGCGGCCGTGTTGAGGGTATAAATGTGAAGGAGTGGCAGGACGGCCTCAGAGCGCTGTTACCCAACATCAACATCAATTTCGGGGGTCTCCCCAACTCCTCGTCTTCCTCATCGTCATCCTCCTCCTCTTCCTCCTCCTCATCCTCCTCGTCCAGCATTAACCACACTGGGGCGCCGGGGCTTTCTGGGAGCGTTCCTCACAGCCTCCGCTGGGAAGGCACAGCCAGCTGGATGGACCCGGCCATCATCACAGGTACACTTCACTACCACAGTAATCAACTATTCATCCATGCATAGGGATGTCACAATTACTTGTTTTCACGATTAATTGCGGTATTAAACGCCACAATTAATTAATCATAAAGATTCTTAAATACTGCCACTTTCCAAAAAAGATTATGTTGGAACCGTATCGGCAGATGTGGATCAAAGTAAAGGTAAATGCACAGATACTGGTCTATTTACATAACATTGAATTGGTAGGAATTTAAATGCTAGAGTGTTATTTGTAATTTAAAAAAAAAGATTAAAATTAACTTCAACATTTGGTATAGATGACAATTAATGACTTGAATATTTCAAACACTTCCTCTGGGGGATTAATAATTAGTCATATTTTAATAGATACTTAAAATATTTTGTGTAAATATTTAGTCATGCAATTATATTTTGACTATATTTGATTTTACACATTATTATTGTGAAATTGATAACTACATAATAATCGTGATAACCGTAATACCGCCATTATTTCTCTGACAACAATCGTACCAAGAAAATCTATAATCGTGATCGTGACATCCCTTTGATTTCATGGTTATTATGAATGGCTTTGAATAGTAAACTGTCTCCATCTGTCATGTGTCAGACCCGACAAGAGTGTCCTGCATCACTTCCCCTGACCAGACACCATGTTTAGTGACGAGGTTACCACTGAATGTCATTAGCATGATGAGGTCTTATTCCAGCACAGCAAGCACATGTATTAATAGCAGCCAAAGGCCTGTGGTCACATGTCTTTGTCAGATGATTCATGTTTTGTCTCAGTCAGAACTATTACATTTCCAGAAGATTAGATGAGTACCAAGAGGACAGGATTCATTTACATTTACCTGTAGGTACAGAAAACATAGGACATGCCCTCCCATCATTAAAATGGATCCATGTTCAAAGGCAGAGGCTTCAACTTGCACTTTGCTTCCATTCAACTTAAGCTGTAATTTAAGGTCCAAGGCCTGGTCTATATTTTTACATATTTAGACACATGGATATTATAAATATAACTAAACAATTTAAACTGAAGAAAATACTTTTTAAAATTTCAGTAAAATGTAATTCAAAAAATTAGGAATAAATTAGGACCCCCACATTTATTCCCACTTAAACTGGTTAAATTCAGACACAGGTGAAAAACATCAGACCTGTGCACATGATCTGAACATTGTTACTCAGCTTTTTGATGAAGGCTTGCCCTAGACAGGCGGGCCTGCAATGCTGCGTCGCAGAGCCTGTCTATGTCTTTCTTCTGACTAGTTGATGGACTGAAAAAGAATGTGTATAGAAATTACACTTGAACAGGTGTATTATTTTGTGACAGGACTTCCTGAGTCAAGTAATGGAGCATTTTATTGTCAGTAACGGTAACAGCGTTTTAACAGTGGAGACGGTAACTTTTTTGATTACTCATTACTGTAAAAGACGCCTTTTCTCAAAGCGTCTTCTACCATCTCCACAGTTTTTGGGTGTGTTCAGGGTCAGGTTGGTTGTTGTGACCACAGAGAGGCCAGCTGTTCATCCTCACATCTGCACGCATACCCACCGCCGTCGACGGTGAAAGTCAGGAAATCAGGAGTGTAGCAAACAGGTCGTCTGATGAGCAGCGAAGGGAAATGAGCGATGAGGAGAGCAGGCCTCCCCCGAGGAGTGACTGTGCTGACTGTCCAGGTGCTGGAGGAAGGAGAGGGGGGAGGAGGAAGGGGGGGTGGGGGGGTCCATCCTCAACTGCTGCTCCCCATCTGTGAGGAAGCAGGTGATGCACTGACTGGTGGAGGAGGGGAGCAGGGAGCTGGAGGATTTCTGGAGAGATGGTGTTAAGAGGACTGGACAGACATGACATTTACATGTGTCATCACCTCACACCTGCTTTTAAGTGCATTGCCACCTGCAACTTAAAGGGGTAGTTCAACATTTTGGCAAATTCACCCCTTGCCATAATCCTTTTAGTTTTAGGAGTAGGTTTGTTACCTTTAATTGTCGGTGCAAGCTATTTTTAGAACGGTGGAGGCAATGGGATTTCTTGGTTTCCCTCATCAAACTCATCAAATACACAATCCAACAACTCCAACGCTCTGGTGGACAAGTTGTGACCTGCACATTCACCACGCTATGAGGTAAATTCATGCAAAACTGCTGATGCGCGTTCCCTTCGGGGGCAGTTTTTCAGCAAGCAGTCTCTGCATTTGCCTCAAAACAACTCTGTCTGGTAACGTTCTGTTATTATCTCATAGCGTGGTGAATGTGCAGGTCACAACTTGTCCACCAGAGTGTTTTGGAGTTGTTGGATTGTGTATTTGATGAGTTTGATGAGGGAAACCAAGAAATCCCATTAGCCTCTGTAGCGTATATATCTTGTTGATTTTATGCACTGCTGCCACATGATGGGTTGATTATTGCATGAGTAAGCAGAAGTACAGGTGTTGTTGCTCAGTGAGTGATTTTAGAAGTCATACAGTGTACAGGTGTTGTGGAGGAGGGACGTTAGAGCTGATACCTCAAAGCCAAAATTCTCAAAATATGACAGTTGTTGTTTACAGTACGGTAGATACCAAAGGTAAAAAAAAAAATACTGGACGTGTGATTCCTCTGGGACTGAGGCGGGCTGTTCTCTAACCCTCCCATAATCCATAAAGAGAAGAAGAAGAAGGCCGACACAGCAAAACAAGAACAACAACTAGTGTACAGTAATGTCTGTGCAGAAACAGGTCTACAAACGACACAGCACTGCAAAACTGCTGCTGTTTGTATCTACAGGGGGAAACTGAGTGATGACGCTTCAGTTCAGCATCGGATAAGTTAGTAGGACAAAGTCTGGAAATTTGCTTTGTGGGTAATGTAGGCTTCAAGTTTTGACAAGGAGGGAGAAGAAAGTGTGAAATAAAAAGACGACATCTCTGTTCTGCTGCATTGATTTTGATTCTCTCTTAATGTAATGAGAGTGCAGCGCTGAATCAATGGAGCGCTCCTCTAATGTCACACGTTTCTCTCCGGATGTCATCGTTCTACATTACTGATTTTTCTAATCTTGTTTGTGAGGAATAATAAAATAGCAAAATCCAAAGCATCCCAGTAATTGTTAAATATGGCAAATGGAGCATTTAGGCATGAAAATAGAATCTTCTTATTTTTTAAATGATTCAGCTTTAAACAGCTGCATTTGAGTGAAGTTTTTTTTTTTTTATCCCCCCCCCCCGTCTTGTCCTCTGCAGGGATCCCGGCCTCCAGCGGCAACGGTCTGGACTCTCTTCAAGACGACAATCCCCCACACTGGCTCAAGTCCTTGCAGACGCTCACAGAAATGGACGCCCCGTCCGGCTCTGCTTTGCAAAAAGGCGCCTTCGGGGGCCAGCACCCCCCCTACAGAGCCGTCTGGGCGCACTACCCAGCCCCCGCCGGCCAGTTCCACTCTCCACCGCCAGGCTTCCAGACGGCCTTCAGACCCCCCACACAGACCCAGACGGACCTGCGACAGAGCGCAGCAATCGACCGCCACTAGGGACTATTAACACACACACACACACACACACACACACACACATTACCATATTGAACCACACTGAATCAGCAGATAAAGAGTACAACTATTAACGACTAATCAGATAATATAATATTTTAAAATTTCCTCCTCCAGAGATTCAAAGCTCGTGTGTTTCTCATCTTGGTTTCTGATGGGTTGCTGGAGTTGGTCTAGGCCAGCGACCCCCCGGCCTGCACTTGTCTGAAAGGATCATGACAAAAAGAGAAAAACATTTTCAGGATAAGAATCTGAGGCAGTTTCTAATGGTTGAAAAGTTTTTTTTTTTTTTTGTAATGGCAAGGTCAATCACAGCAAATCATGTTGAAAAGGTGCGATTTAGAGATGCTGGGGAATAAAAACAGCCGAGACGCGTTCGAGGACACTTCTCGAGAAGTCAGTTCAGTCAGTCTGAGTCTGGGTCAGAAGATGGAGAATAAAAAAAAAATCAAGTGTTAATGCTAATGTCTCTGTAGCCCACCTCTCATTTCAGCTTGAGGCCAAAGGCTCAAGGCTCGAGGCTTTATTAGCTCCCATTAGCATAACACAACCCAACTGCTACTTATGAAATTTGCACTGTGGCCACTGCACACACCGGCTTTTACAAAGGGGAATATGTGGAGTAAAATAGATCACATTTTTAATGTGCTCTGCTGCGTTTGATCGTCGAATCGTTCGCTATGATTTTGACAGCTGAAGTGCAATGTTAAACCAGTCCAATGGTCTCTTCAGTGGATCACAGGAAAGCAAAGCCGTATCTTTGATCTATATATATATATATTCACACAGAAGCTTGTGTCTACATACACAGTTGGTTACACACAGTAGCAGACAAAGAAGACATTAACAATGATTTGTGTTTAAGGAGCACTTTGCTTTTCACAGAGCAGTGAAATAGTTTTAGTCTGTTCCAAAAGGCTCAAAGTTTTGTTTTCGAAGGCAAAAAAAAAAACAGGAAGCGTCGTGCGTCCACGTGGATGTCGAGTGAATCACCCCGTTGCCCCAGGAGATGCGTCGGCCGACCCCTCTGTATCACAGAGTCGACAGACATCTGCATCGGGATGTGAAGTGTCTGGGCTCAGAGTAGTTTTAGCTCACTGTCAGCCGTCTTCAGAGACCTCGCCCGTGGCTGCAGATTGACGTGACAGCTCAGAGCCTCCACCGTATGAGCGACGGGTCCCCGTGCGTTTAAAAACGGTTTGATTTCACCACTACGATGACGGCAGGGGGAAATGAAAGAAAACACCCATTCAGTTTTTTTTTTTTTGGTTTTGTTTTGTTTTGCCAGCAGAACACAGGAACAAGAAAGCAACTTAAAATCCTCCCTTTTGGGCTCGTGTTCGAAAAACCAAGACGTGTAGATGGAATCAAACAGTTTCCTCCGACAGCAGGAGAAACGAGAACACAACACGTAATATCCCTCAATGTGATTTACAGTCAGGAAACATAAATTATGACTCTGACTACTGACTACTTGATATTTTCTGTGTGAGTAGTAACTACTTACCACTAACACAGCACTCCAAGCTACAGTCACATGTCATATCTGACTTATGATAATGTATCCCAATTCAGCTTAGAACCATTTAGAGACACACTAACCTGAGGCTCCGTGTGGTCTCTTGGCTGGATCATCCTGGTCAACTGAACATCTGGACAGTTGAATGGGATTGTTCAGCATTTTGGCAAATTGGCCCATTGCCATAATCCCTATAGTTTTAGGAGTAGGTTTGTTGCTTTTAATTGTTGGTGCAAGCTGTTTTTAGAACGGCAGAGCAGAGCCGCGAGCTGCTCAGAGCTACGCTACGGAGGCTAATGGGATTTCTTGGTTTCCATCATCAAACTCATCAAATACACAATCCAACAACTCGCTCTCCACGCTCTCCTGGACAAGTTGTGACCTGCACATTCACCACGCTATGAGATAATAACAGAACGTTACGAGACAAAGTTGTTTTCGAGGTAAATTCATGCAAAGCCGCTGATGCGCGTTCCCGTCGGGGGCAGTTTTTCGGCAAGTAGTCTCTGTATTTACCTCGAAAACAACTCAGTCTCGTAACGTTCCGTTATTATCTCGTGGTGAAGTTGGAGTTGTTGGATTGGGTATTTGATGAGTTTGATGAGGGAAACCAAGAAATTCCATTACCCTCTGTAGCGTGGCTCTGCTCCGCTGTTCTAAAAGTAGCTTGCACTGACAATTAAAGGTAACAAACCTACTCCTAAAACTATAGGGATTATGGCAATGGGCCATTTTGCCAAAATGTTGAACTATCCCTTTAAGTTCTCAGGCAGGTGAGGTATTATGCCAGATGCTGCTGGTGGATGTTACTATTATGTTAGGACCATGACAATCATCACATTTAGGTCATTTGCAATACCAATACCACACTGGATGGACTAAAGTTGTTAATTTGGTGGCAAGGGCAACGTCAGCATGTGAAAGTGAAGCTGAATGGCATTGGAGGGGATTGGCGAGACAAACCTTCTACTAACTTACTACTTAATTTCCAGTTGAGCAGAGAAGACGACAGTGCAGACCGATCAGGAGATAATGATGTAAAAATAATTTGGACAAAAGGTTCTGCAGTGTAGCCCGGTCTCTTTTTAATCCTCAGGCCCCATTAGGTCTGTATTTTAAAGTGGAGTCACGTCCATGCAAGTAGTCCATTTAAATCAGTCAAAACATCTCTAATAGCTCATCAGAGGTGTTGATCGGCTGCTCAGTATGGACACTGTTGACCTCTGCAGGTTCAGAGGTGTGAAACCAGCTCCAGCAGGGGAGACGGTCTTCATACTGGGATTTCATCAAAGTCAAGCCAAGCCATTATTATTCTATCAATTAGTCAATCAACACTCTTTGATGTGACATGAACCTGGGTGGCTGCACATGGTTAAGGGAACTTCACTTTGTAGTATTTGTAGTACTTTCTGGAGCATAAACTCCTTCATATATAACGGTCTGGTTTCCCTTATTTGCCTCCTAGCTTCACCAACCACATTCTGTTATTCATTAAAAAGGATTTGTAATGCCAGTGTATGCAATCAGTATGATATAATAGCACAACATGACACTCGTAGGGTTCCGCACTTGCTTATATTTTGGTTTCCTGGATGTAAATCATATTGAGAAATCAGGCCGTATTCTTGTTTGTGTTTTGAAAAATGAAAATGAAAAAAAAAAAACATTCTTTTTTAGTATTCTAGTTTTTCATGCTGTCAGCAGAAAAAAAAAATACTATTTGACCGCTCGCTACACAAACAAACAATGCAGTTCTTAATTGGACTGGGCTACAGTGTGAAACGCTCATGAATTAAACAGCTACTCTCACAGGAATCCTGAAAGGGCTGGTGACATTTTTCCATTTACACTTTCTTGTTTTTTTTCACAGTTTGAGTCTTTGCAGGCCGTGTGTGCAGGGGATAGCGGAGCAACAGACCAACTCAAACCATCAGTAACACGAGGTGTACGCTATGTACCCATTTATCATCCAAAAGCTTCAAATTTCAATGGTTTTAATAGTATCTTTATGTATGGTCCTGGCAACGTTCATTGTTCAACAGTATTGTTAAGGATGAAGACACTGATGCAGTCTAACATGTTTTTCACACTGCTTAAACTTAATCTTAAACAAAGAGCTGAGGAGAATCACACCTTTAAACCTGGAAACTAATTATGAAATAAAAAGACAAATTTAAAGTGTCCTGGGTTTTGGTCCTTTATTTTGAAAACCTCTTCTCTGTGTCAGTTTAAACAAGCCACCTAATCAAGCCTGTGGAGATAAAAACCCTCTGAATCAGGTTTCACTGCATGGGGAACCCTCCGGTATGAATCTGTTCTCTATTCATGTAGGAAGTGGTTTTCCAGCCCATTTGGCGACATGTGGCCTCTCAGAACCGGCGTCTGAAAAAGCTCTGATGGTTTCCCACTCGGGTCACATTTCCTGTAAAACCTCAAGTGCTTCCAATGTGGACCAATTAGCTTTATCTTGCTGAGGAGGAAGCAGCTTGCAGATAATGTCAAGAAGAAATTAACTGCTTGTACTGTTCCTGGTAAAGGCATACTCGCATTCAATACAAGTGTGACACCCCCACCCCCTTTTTCAATAACACAAATGACTTGTCCTCTTTGTTAATTGGCCGATCAAGCTATTGATCTCAACCCTGGTATATAGATGCTAATTGACTTCATTAGGTGGCATGTTGCAGCTTTTAGTGGGCGGCCAATGCCAACTTTAATGTGTGTGGGGATCTAAAAAGGTTTGTTAGTTTTAACATTGATAACGTATTTGTAAGTTCACATGCTAACCAGTTAGCTGCATGCAACTGTAGCATCGTGCCTGCCCTTAAGAAGTGGCTTCGCTACAGTATATGCATAACCTTGCGACATGTAAATGCCGTCATGACTAAAACTATCTTGGCAGGAAGCTTATTTTACTAAAAACTTGAACAATAGCTCATAAGCTAGTTTAAAATTCGGACAAAATTACTTTCACATAGGGCCAGGTAGGTTTGGATGGCCTTTTTCCCATAATAAATAAAATAATCATTTAAAAATTGCATTTTATATTTACTTGGGTGAAAACTAAGTGTGAAATATGCAGTAAAAAGTAAAATAAGAATTAGAAAGAGGGCAAATACTTTTACATGGCACTGTATGTTACAGAGACATTGGTAATACATCTTTCTGTTTAATGTCTTGTCTCTTATTGTCAGTTGATAGCAATTGGCTTGAAGGAGGTAATGAGTTCTGCTACTGCTACATAGCCATCATTAGTAGCCTATTAACAGCTGGTTATATCCATAATAGTATTACAAGAGGTTCAATACACCCTCTTGGCAGTGCCACCTCTTTGATGCTACAGTGACTCGGTATCGGAAAGTGACAAGATATAAGATGCTAAGTGCAACTTCAGGAATGACAGATTAAATAAGATCTTCAGATTGTTGTATTGTTTTGGTTAAAGTAGTCAGGAATATTATTATATTAACCAAAAAAAAGTTGTTGTTTTTTTTTTGTTGCAATTTTTATTTGTTTTAAATTCAATGAAAAAGTGATTCTGGTCAATGGGGACATGCAAATTTGGCTGTCATCTACTCCTAAACAGATTTTAATTGTTTTTTTGTGTTCTATAATCCAACGACACATGGATCCATCAATGTATGGCTTTAAATGCAAAAAGTATTTTACTTTATTTGAAACCTGAAGGATGCAGACTGCACCGAATTCAGAGAATCACCCAGTTTAACCTTTTAAGTTGTTTGAGAACCCTTACTCATTGTGCATCTGAAGGTTACCTATCAATGCCCATAGTGGTACTGCAGAAAACTTATCTTGTTGCCATGTAAACCACTCTGGGATGATACTTGAGCGTCATTTATCTACAGTTCATTCACCTCACCAACTCTCTAAATCTCCTGCATTGTCTCTCTCTCTCTCTTACCTCACACATTCCAACATTGACGACAACCAACAAGCATTAGTAAACACACCGATGAGATTTATTTTGTTGTGATTTTACATTCCACAGTTGAACATTTCCTTTTTTTCTCCTATTTTATGTTTTACTCAACAGACACATTACTGATGTTAAAGGTTGATAGATCAGTTCTTGTTAGAAATATCTGTCCACATATGGAAGTTGCAGTATCTCTGTCCTAAAAACCTCTTCAGCTCCAGTCTGTCAGTCTGTCAGTCTGTCCGTCTGTCTGTCTGTCTGTCCTCTCCTGGTGCGGTATAGCTCAGAAACGATGAGGTTTTCAGTTCGCTCTGTCAAAGCTGTTGGCCTTATTAGTTGCCTGGGAGAGAAGTCTTGCCGCTGCTGGGTGAGTCATGGTTCAGTCTGTCGGTCTGAGCTATTTCTAGATGTCCATATTCTGACATACTATAAGCCCTTGCCCGTGTGCTTCCCTGCTAACTCAGCTTTTTAATGGTTGTGACAGCGAATTTGACTACACGTGAACAGTATTTCTATTTGTCAGTGAACGCGGTAACACTGCCTCACGCTCGCTCGGATAGTTCGAAGAGCCTCTTGGACCTCTGACAGGTCATAGCATGGTTGGTGTTAAAGTAGACTTCTGCTGCCTATGCGATATGTCTATGTATGTATGTATCTATGTGTGTATGTATGCATATATATACAGTATACAAATGATAGTTTCTGTGTGTTTGTACGTGTGTGAATATGTACATATATATGTTGGTGCATGTACATGAACAAGCTGCTAATACTGTCTCGTCTCATTTTAATTCACTCAGTGAAATGGTAATGCATGAAAAAGGCCTCCACAGTTGTAACTAATAGACATGAGTGTTACTGGAGGAGAGGTTTTCATTTCAAGATTTCAAGGAAATTAAAAATGATCAACATTAGTGAAGTTTTAATAGATGGTTATTTTTCTTTTAAATCAACAGCTCCAGTCATTAACTTCAGCTCAGGGGGGAAACAAACATGAACAAAATGCAAAATGCCAAATCGACTTCTCAAGGGGCTAAAAAAAAAACAAAAAACATTATTTCAGCTCTATACATGTTTCCTGGCTGAAACTCCCTTTTGACTATTAACACAAATTTGAATGGGAATTTGTTTATAATCTATAATTAGTTAGCTGCTAATGCCAGACAGGGCCTAATTACATTATGGCACTTTCACATCCAGACCGTGGATGTCAGCCAGAGGCATGAGTCAGTGTATTAGTACATGACTTGAGGTCTCGGGTCAGGTCCAGGTCTAAAACACAGCAGGACCAGTCAGGCTTAATTGAGGTGGGTCTTTCAGATATGTGTATGGGCTGAGTTTATATATTCAAAGTATGATCAGGAGCACCATCTTACTGTACATGAAGCTGGTTGTGCTTTTATGCATGGCTTGATATTTCCTCTTTGTGCCTCGTCTAGCTCTTTGCTGAGAAGGCTTTGAATAGCACAGCTCTTCATGTCCAGGAGAGTTAAAGTAGTTTCAGGTTGATTTGCATGTGTCCAAACAAACAATCTGTCTCTGAGAAAATATGTGAGCAAAAAGCTCTGGCCTCACTGCACCTGAATGCTTAATAGATGAGCCATGGGTTGTGTGGAAATCATATGTCTGCATATCATAACACTGATGTAAATAGAAGTGTGTTGTGGAGTAAACAGTGGCATAAATCAATTAAATCCAACAGCAGTTACAGTTACAGATCATTTCTTGTTTCATAATGTTGCGATGACAACATAATTATTCCATATCCTTTTTTTTTTTAATCTTTATTTTTCAAGACTTGTCATCACAGGTCACGATTTGAAATTTCTCAGGAACCGCCAAATTCAACAGTTAATTTATGATGGTAACTTTATTATGACATTATATGAGGTTATTGTATTAAAAGATTATGCGGTGGCCTACAGTACCCACATAGCTGACGACCCGTCACTCTGAGGCCTCACAGGAGTCACTCCATGATAAAAAAGAAAAAAAAACAGACTCGAATAGAACACGATTATCCCGATATAATGAGAAACGAATGCTCTGATCAGCAGAACGGCAATGTTTGATGTCTCCAGATAACATTATAATTACATTTTTATTAAAAGCACTGACTCATTCATTACCTTGGTCTCTGGTTGTAAGTGTCTGGCCGGGTTCAGAGGGATGATTGGTTTCCATTGAACCCTTTGAGGGTGCAGTCGCTAACTCAAGAAGGTGCGATAAAAGACGTCTAATCTCTTCCTCACTTCCCTTGGTAGTTTTCTTTACATCCCACAAAGACAAGACTGTGTCACTGTGATTTCAATATGGAGATAAAACTACTTTTTTTGTCTGTAACATGACAGAATTAATTTCTACCTACAGTATATTCTATAATAGTGTTATTTGGATACAGCCAATTCCATAGCAAACCATAAATGATAAAGCGATATGTTGATTGATAAGTATGACATGTGTGATGTAACTGTAACCCATCGAGGGCACTAGAATATGTGTATAGCCAGGAGTTCCTGTTATTAAAGGATCATTCCGGTTTTATCACCCTGGATCTTATTTTTGCAGCTGTATCCGACACGTCACGACGGAATGGTGCTCTGGGAGTTCATTTCTGAGATCTGGGAACACGGCGGCATTGATACGACAAAGGCCGACAAGTCAGGAAACATGAACAATCAGATGATCAGACAGGCTGCACAACAATCCAACAGTTAATGTAGATTATCTGATCCAGTCCCAGTCCAAGCACTGTCGGCTGGTACAGATGTTATCTGACAAGAACAAAGCATCTTGCCTGAAATGACTTTCTGCTCAACTCCAATTCACATTTTACAACTGTGGATGCAGTGTTTATTTGTTATCCAATTGCAAGGCTTGGGTAATAATAGAAACACTTTTTTTTTTTTAAATTTAAATGAACATGTTGTCTGAACCAGTTCTGATATCATGTGATTTGAGCAGGGCCGTTGCTAGGAATTCTGGGCCCCCTGAAAGAAAGTGGGCCCCTGACTTTTCCACTTCTTTTCTTAGACTACATATGTATTATCATTTTTTATTTAGCCTACTTTGTTTTGATGCTAATGCAGCATTACTATGAATATTATTCAGGGTCTTATGCAGAATGATTCAGTCATACAAAGATTAGACTACTGGGGTTTTTGTGGGCCCTATGGGCGCTGGGCCCCTAGAATTATCATCACCTTTCTCCCCTATACGACGGCCCTGGATTTGAGGTGAGTGTGAATGTTGGATTTTTTTGGTTTTGGGAAGTTAGAGAAATGGTGACAGCCTCCACTAATCCCACATTGGGTGAAGGGTGTGGGGGTGAGTGGGGTCTGAACCCGTTGGACCGAGTCAAGTCAAGACAAGTAGTTCTGATGACACATATCTAAGTATTGTGAACTGGAGTGAATCAGAATAAAGGCAGTAGATAAACCCATACATTTACATACAGTATCTCCCACTTGGATCCAAAGGCTGACACCCTCTGGGCTGAACCAGAATCAGTTCCATAGTACTGGGGTTCGTTTCACAAAGCAGGTTCAACAAACTCTGATCCTGAACTCTGAGTTGATCTACTCTGACATAGGAAACTCAGAGTTTTGGGTTTCAGAACAAGTGATAGTTCAATCAACTCTGAGGTAACTTGACCCTGAGTTACAGGGAGATGAAAAGCCCTCATCAGTGGAACAATGATAATATGATTCACCATGGCAACCAGCACAAAAAAGGCTTGCCCCTCCCACTTCTCACGGTGGAGTGACGTATGAATGCTGACGCAGAATCAGAATCAGGAGAAACTCAGGGTTAGTTGGAGAAAACCTGCTCCTGACCAGGTTAGGTTCACGGAGTGTGTTGCCATAGTAACTGACTCCAAGCTTCAGTTACCTCTCTTTGTGAAACGGGCTGGAGTTGCTCCTCTTTCCCTGGTTTGAGTTACCTTCCTTTCTGAAATGGAAAACCCAGAGTTTGCCTCATTTCAGGGTTAACAGACTCAGAGTTTTCACTAAACCTGCTTTGTGAAACAGACCCCAGGTAGCATATCCAGATGTGTACAAACTAACTTATCCCACGATAACATTAAGCAGGATCGTCAAGAAACTGGAATACAAAAATGAGTCCCAAGTTGTATTGAACTAGAATAATCTTGAATCAGTTTTAAACTTTGATTGATTATCCTGTATGAACGGTTTTAATGTTCACAATGGGTGTGATGTCACTACCTTACAGTATTTCATACTGTCATCATGGAGCTTGAAGCTCAGACTCAAATTCTGCACCTGATCATCATGCCTAATGTGTATAGAAATGTTGGTGACCATGCTAGTTTATGTTTAAATATCTGACATCTGATTGGCAGCTGAGACCTGGAGGAATCTTGTAGATACAGAACCTCTTCGATTTCCTCTTTGTGACATCTTTTTTAACGTAAAAACCTCAGTGGTACAGTCACAGCGTGGAGGGTAACAGAGATTAAAGAGGTTGGAGAGAGGAGGCTCAGCAGAAAGCCCGGCTGTAGGTGGTAAAAAAAAAAAAAGAAAAAGAAAAGAAAAAAAGCCATGTAGTCTGAGAGAGAGTGGAGCTTCACAGATCTGCAGGAAGAAAAGCCAGAGAGTGTGTGTTCTCATCAGATGCAACTACTTAAATCTTCCATATAGTCACTCAGGGCAGCGGAGCAGAGAGCTGACATGCTGCTGACTCTTCTTATGTGCCACGTCTGCTGGGAATCTCCAGAAAAGATGACAAGGCAGAAGTCATTTGGGTTAAACAGGATACTGCATCTCCCCCCATTACATCTGTCTGTTCATCAAAGCTCCTGCCTTTATACATCCCTAAGGCAGGGCTCCGCTTTGTCATTATTATAATCTTGATTTTTTTTTTTTTGATTGTTTTATTTTTTACAACTGTTTTTCTTTAGAGACTGCAAAATAAACCCTCCCCACGCATACGCACATTCACGCTCACACATTTATCTCTATGACTAGAATGGAAAAAAAAAAAGTCAAACAAACACGACATTTGCTCTGAACGTCCACGACATGAAGGGTTCAGTAAAAAGGAAAATACACTTCGAATAAAAGAGGAATGCATGTATAAAATGCTATAACGGCTAATGGGGGTCATCAGACGGTTTGGAATGCACCTACACAAGAATGAAAATGGTCCGACATGACAAGTTCCTGGTTGTCTCTTCTTCTGGTATATTCTGTACAGTAATGTACAACAGTGGAGGTCCTGGATCTCCTGGCTAACATCACACCCGCACGTTGTCCCAACAACACAACAGCAGCTGGAATACTGAGAGTTAATAGATGGCCACTAGACATGTACTCCAGCCCCCAGCATGGTCACATGGTTTCATGTTTGAAGGTTCGAGTTCCTTGTGAATGATCCCCCAACAGGACGGATCCATGAGAAACCTCCACAAGATCTCCACTGGACTCCAACGATCTGATTCCAACACTGCCGAGTCAGTCACTTCTCCACAGTCACAGTTAGACCAGTTAGGATAAGCAATAAGCATCGCACGCCATCATCTTTCACCTTCAAAGGCTTTAGAGCCTTTTTTTTTTTTTGGGCAACAACCGCTCACCATCCAAAATCTAAGTCCTTCGGTGTCTCTGCCTGTTTCCTCTTAGAAAACTTGGTCATGGTCCATTTTTCATCGTCTGCTCCACAACAACAAAACAAGCACAACTTCAAATTTTTGATAATATTTCTTTTAGTTCTTCAGTTTTTTTCTGTTATTTTCATGATAGCAGATCATCAAGACACTCATTTTAAAACACACACAAACTTAAAAAAAAAAGAAAAGAAAAGAAAAAAAGTCTGGAACCAGGAGAGACTGGAGATGAGCGGATGGATGAACACATGGAACAGTTTTTTTTTCTGTTTCTATCCGTCTTGGTTTTGTGGCTTCAGGCGGTCTTCTTTAGCAGACGGTGCCGTTCTCCTGTCGGGACTTGGGGCAGGTGGATCGGGGTATGGGCTGGACGGAGGGGGCCAGGGTGCAGAAGAAGCCGGCGATGAGGGTGAGGCCCAGGCCTCCCCAGGCGCAGAACATGGACCAGCCATAGCCATGGCCGATGTCGTCTGGCAGGCCGTACAGGTACCGGGGGTAACGGGAGAGCTCAAAGTTGATGCCGGCGACGCAGGTGCAGAGGGAAATGATGCAGAAGGTTCCTGCAACCACAGAGACACAAGATGTTGAAGAAGAAAGCCATCATTATTAACTTTAACACCCACTCGCCCGTCCACGGGCCCAGCTACAACCGACAGGCCAGTAGGTGTTAAAGAGATAGTTCAACATTTTGGCAAATTGGCCTATTGCCTTTAATTGTTGGTACAAGCTATTTTTAGAATGGCGGAGCAGAGCCGTGAGCTGCTCAGAGCTACGCTACAGAGGCTAATGGGATTTCTTGGTTTTCTCATCAAACTCATCAAATACACAATCCAACAACTCCAAAACGCTCTGGTGGACAAGTTGTGACCTGCACATTCATCACGCTATGAGATAATAACAGAACGTTATGAGAAAGAGTTGTTTTTGAGGTAAATTAATACAAAACCGCTGATCCCGTCAGGGGCAGTTTTTCAGCAAGCAGTCTCTGCATTTGCCTCGAAAAGAACTCCGTCTCCTAACGGTCCGTTATTATCTCATATAGTGTGGTGAATGTGCAGGTCACAACTTGTCCACGAGAGCGTTTTGGAGTTGTTGGATTGTGTATTTGATGAGTTTGATGAGAAAACCAAGAAATCCCATTAGCCTCCGTAGCGTAGCTCTGAGCAGCTCACGGCTCTGCTCTGCCGTTCTAAAAACAGCTTTCGCCAACAATTAAAGGTAACAAACCTACTCCTAAAACTATAGGGATTATGACAGTGGGCCAATTTGCCAAAATGTTGAACTATCCCTTTAAGGGGTTAACATAGTGAAAGAGCAACCAAGGTCAAATCCTGACAGTGTCCATCATAACATACTTTATACAGCTGTGCTCATAAGTTAACATACTCTGACAGAACTTGTGAAATATTGGCCATATTTCAGAAAATTGATTAATTGATTATGCAAAAAAAAATCTTTCATTCAGAATTAGTGGTTCAGCAAAGCCACACAATTGTGTTTGCTCTATTTAAATCATAATGATTGCCCTGAGCAAAAGTTTACACACCCTCAAAGTTTTGGCCTGATAATATACACACAAACTGACACAGACAGGAGAAGGTTGTTCAACTTTAAAAAACAGGAAAAGGATATAAAAAGATATACAAAGATTTGACAATGCCAATCAACAGTTTTCAAACCCTCATAAAAGTGGAAATTTGAGGCATTCTGTTGATATCCCATTAAAAATGAGATAAATGTATTTTGATCACTCCATGTTTTCATTAAAGAACATCTGCCAGGGTATGTAAATTCATGAGCACAACTGTATACCATTTCATCTCACTAATTTGTTTTGCTTGTAGAAATTAATATTTATCATTATCCAATAAATTTGTGCAGGGTCCACTATGTATTTGAAGGACTAATTCCATCCTGGCAGACCCTCAGCATCCTTTACACACAGAGCTTTGGCTATTGGAAGGAGGCTGTCCTTCAGCTGTAGAGATTGCCCTTGTGTGTTCATTGTATTTTATGTTTTCTTACTTATTTCACTAATTCATTCAGTGTTTTATTCAATGTGTTTGATTGTGCCAACGGCTATTGTAAACCAAATTGCCCATTGGGGACAATCAAGATTAAAGAACATTTCCACTGTCCCATTGTAACACAAGGAGTCCTTAAACATTAAACTAGTGTCCACATAATATTGTCTATGTGATCACTTGTGCAGCTCCTTCACCACAAAGGTGACAGGTTCAGAGAAATATATTTATAAGTTGCTTGTTGCTTGGACTGTTCCTATTCCCATCCAGGAATGTACGACGTCCCTGCACTGCAGAGGATTTGTCATGGTGATGCATAGGTGTGCACACATCATTAATTGCTAGGTGTTAATGACGACCATGACACTAATGACGGCCGAGGAGAGAAGCACAGTTTGGTTAAACGCTGAACAAGTCTCATCCTGCACGCTTTAGTCAGCGCTGACCTTTCCTGTATTTAACCGAGACCATAATCTTAAAGGTCAGGCTACGCTTGAAACTAACTGGTGTCACTGTCACAGGGTGACACTTCAGATTTTTTCTCTTTTTAAAGCTTTTTGAAGGCGAAGTCTTATGTAATATGAGCTGATTAAAAGGTCAGACACCAGAGAGTGGGAGAAGACTGGCTGAGTTCACCTGAGCTGACAAACAGGGCACTCAGGTTGTGTTTTGGCCTGTTAGTCCCTGGTACAACCATAAGAGTCAGTTCTACAGTATGTGACCTTAAAGGGATAGTTCAATTTTGGCAAATTTGCCTATTGCCATTATCCTTATAGTAATAGGGGTAGGTTAATTACCTTTAATTATCGGTGCATGTTGTTTTGAGATCAGCGGGGCAGAAATGTGAGCTGCTCAGCGAACACAATGGAGGTGAATGGTACAGGTCCCTTGTCCCTCATCAAACTCATCAAATACACAATCCAACAACTCCAAAATGCTCTCGTGGAGAAGTTGTGACCTGCACATTCACCACGCTATGAAATAATCATGTAACATTACAAGTTGGAGTTGGTTTCGAGGCAAATGCATAGCCGGAACTACATTCCAGACATGGCAGCTGGGCGGAGTGAAAGCGCAAGTTTTGAGTATTTGCTTCATGTGTCTTAATGTTCAATCATTAATTATACATGATTATTTCATAGCGTGGCAAATGTGCAGGTCACGACTTCTCCACAAGAGCATTTTGGTGTTGGATTGTGTATTTCTGTGTATTATATGAGTTCTGAGGGACAGAGGACCTGTACCATTCACTCTCAAAACAACATGCACCGATAATTAAAGATAATGAACCTACTGGGATTATGACAATAGGCGAATTTGCTAAAATGTTGAACTGCCCCTTTAAGATTGGACGACCTATGGCACTAGCTCATGTGATATATTGCTCAAAATGCAAATGTATATGTCGTTGTTCCAACAACAAACACTTCAGTCAGTTCTACTGAAGCCATTCATGATGCTGCACTGTGACGGAGGTTTAGTTAGCTGTGCACAGAATAAAACAAAGAGCTTGAGAACAGAACAGTAAAAACTCTGCTCCTGATGCCATTACACTATGTGTCCTTTAAAACATATTTTACAGAATTTCTCCCTTTTTATAGACTGATGATTCAACTACTCAGGTTTTAAAGTCCATCAGACTGTTGGAAACACTCCAGTGGATCATTGCCTGATGAGCGCGTCTGCATAAAATGAAGAGGACTTTTACTTCCACAGCCCGGGCTGCCTGATATAATCCCCCCCACTTCATCACTCTGCCGTGTCTGCATTGCATTGTGGTCCATTTATTGGAGAAATGTGTCTCTCTCTCTCTCTCTCTCTCCATCCTCTCTGCAGGATCTTTCCCCGAACAGCCTTTGAATTAAATGTTTGTTTCTTTTTTCAGGGGAAAAAATGGCCGCAGTCCAGTTTCACGGACCAAAGCACAACCTCGGGGAGAAAACCCAGGAGAGGAGAGGATGTACCTCCAAATCACTGACATCCCTTACCTTGACTATTTGCAGTATTTTTTTAATATTCAGTCCACATTATCTCATCTGAATGAATCTTTTCCTCTGGATTGTGTAGTAGAAGCAGTGTGTGTGTGATGCAGACTCTAAATTTGGCCTGGTTTTTTTGGAGCTCTGTGACCCCGTGGGCTGCTTCTCTATGATTTGGCCACTGCAGACTGACCCAGCCTGTTTCTTGTGCCTTTATTACCAAGCAACATAATTGACTTTTTAATTGCCTGTTCATTATACAACTGTAGGGCACAGCACTAATCCAAGACTGATCATAATTGAGTGTGCAGTCGTCTCCTGCCAAGCAAGAGCTGTGCAGCGCACAACACATCACATCACTGTGTATGTGTGTGTGTGTTACTACCCAATGTCCACTGCCAGAAAGTGGGACATGCAGGGTTGTGTGTGTGTGTGTGCTTGGGGGATGCAGGGGCAGAATATGCACACTCATACAGTCCACTTTCATCAGTCTAAACCAGCATCAGCACGGATGAGAACACAAATATAAACACTGCTGTTTGCAGGGTTTTCTGTTTGACATCTATCTATAGTGGTTTAACATATGAAATGGGACTTTAGATGAATACATTTTTAGTATTTATCGACAGTAGTTCTATATTTTGTCAACACACAGTTTTTCTTCCTGGGAGTAAGACATAAAACAGAGGGAAACATCTAGCTTCACTGCTTTGATTTAAAGTAATCATTTTCATATGATAATGCTTCAATCTTGTGAGTTTTAATGCTTTTTTGTTTCCAGGTGTCTCACAACTGTACATTTTTACATGAGTATGAAAATGATGTGGATCATAAGCCCAGTAAAACACCCTAATAAAACACTTTACAGTCATGTTTCCTTTAATTTGTCACTCTGTTTATAGTTAAATATAAACTACCAGTCATTCAATGATTTTTCTTTATTTTTATGACTTTCTACATTGTAGATTCACACTGAAGACATCACAACTATGAAGGAACACTATGGATTGATGTAGTAAACAAAACAGTGTTAAACAAAGCAGTATGTGTTTTAGATTTTAGATGTTTTTTTAAGTAGCAACCTTTTGCTATGATAACAGCTTTTTTCACACTCCTGACATTCTGTCATCATCTTCATGAGGTCGTCACCTGAACTGGTTTTCCAACAGTCTTGAAGGAGTTCCCAGAGGTGCTGAGCTCTGGTGGTCCGACTCATCCCAAACCATCTCAGCTGGATTTAGGTCAGGTGACAGATTAGACTTTTGTAACACTTTTGTGTTTAGACCTTTGTTTTAATTAACACTTTTGTGTTTACCATGTGATTCCATAGTGTTTCCTCCATAGTTTTGATGTCTTAAGTATGAATCTACAATGAAAGAAAGTCATTTAAAGAAAGACCATTGAGTGAGAAGGTGTGTCCAAACCTTTGACAGGTAGTGTGTATAGCCATATATTTGCATTTCAGTCATGTTCATTATGCAATGAGCATGAATTAATTGGATTCAGTGAACTCAAAATCTTCTATCTTTCTATGCTGCATGTTAACTGTGTGCATTTGACACTATTCCTCCACATGCTTAAAACCTGCTGAGTGGCTTATGCCATAAACCGTAACATCATCAGTGTGTGTGTGTGTGTGTGTGTGTGTGTGACTCACCTCCCATGAGGAAGAGGAGACCAGCCACATACTGCATAAGGCCTCGGTCCCAGCAGCAGCCGAGAACGCCGATGATCCAGCCGAAGAGGATGATGGCCACGGCCATGCCCATGAAGCCTGCCGTCATCCGCCGCAAGTCTGAGGAAAACACACAGGGAGAGGAGAGAGAGGATGGTTAGAACGACAAACAAACACTGATCTAAAAAGGAAACCGAGGACACATATATTAATAAGATGCACTTTTACACACATAAGATCATAAAAAACAAGCTCCTCCATAATATCTTATTTTAAATATGCAAGACAAACATCTTCTGATACTTGGATGTGGCCAGATGTGCCACACAGCTGACAATGTGAATCTGCAGCAGCTGCTTTCAGCCCCGTGTGACTCTGTGTTGACTATAAGCCTTTAAAACGACTTGAACCTGTTGCAGATGTGACAGGGATAATGAATCACAATGAGGAACGCACCCCCACACACACCCCCCACCCCTTTTAATACACAGTCTCATTAGTAGCGGTGAACTCCTGGGCCTCAGCCTGAGCGTGGCAGGCTGTTCAGTGCTCAGATGTTCCAGACCGTTCTGTTTACAGCACAAACTCTTCATGGTGAACACGTAACGTCTTTAAGTAAATGCACAGTGTTTGATTTACTGTAGCTTTCATGGTTCTCCCTGATGTGTGTGTGTGTGTGTGTGTGTGTGTGTATCTGGCTTTACAGTTCTCGTTCCTACCATTTCTCCTCATCACTTTAAAGGTATAATGTGTAGGAATTCCCCCCATCTAGCGGTGCGGTTGCATATCGGAACGTATTCTTGATGTTGCATTCACGTGAAATCGGGCAGACGTCAGACAGACAACAGACGCTGCATGTAACAGGATAAACAATACTCGCCACCTGACCCACGTTTTACCGTCTTTCTCTCGTTGAGTAAAATGACATCCGGTTGGTTTGCCGACGGCCGTCTGCCTGACTGCACCTGAATGCAACACCAGTGCCTCCGTCCTTCCTCACACTACACAGTGGTGACAGTTTTAACAGGCCGAGCCCACAGCTCCGCTGAGTTTTCATGGTTACCTACGGTCACGCTGCCACTGAACATAAAAAATGGCGATGCAACATGGCCGCCTCGGTTCGGTGCGTCGCCCACTTATGTATTTGTAACGACTTGTAACAACTCATTCTAAGGTACCAGAAAGCTTTCATTTGTATGCGGGTGTAATTCCACTTCAGTGAAATACGTATTTATGAAAGACAGATTTGATTTTTGCTAATAAAAAGCCAAAAGTTACACACTGGGGCTTTAACAACATGTTGCTCTATAAAGGTTCTGTATACCCCGGCTCGTCACCCCTGTCCTCATCAGATCTCCATCCACTGCTGCCTGACCATCCCTGTACCATCTCCTCTCCTGCTCACTTTGACACTCAACCAACTGTTGAATCTGTTTAGTCTGACACCTGCTTCTGAGTCTGACAGACAGACTTTATTTAGAACTTTGCATTAAGACATGAAGTTATTTTTCCCCCAACAATATCTTTATTTATTTCCAGACATAATAACACATACATCTAACCACTAGGACTCCAAACTCCTGCCCTAAACCATGCAGAACCCATGTCCATCAACCCACGACCAAGACATAACAACAAAACAACAACACAAATTAATAAATATAAATGTCCAAAGAAAAAAAGGAACTTAAATACACAATAAAATAATAATACAAATACTCCAAAACCAACCATACACTGTGCTATACTCACAAGTGGAAGTTATTCTTGGTAATATGTCCAATCCAAGATTTTTTATATTCAAGACTGAATATTCAGATATTCTCCTATATTCACATGATGGTTTTAATATTTCAGCTATGCTGCTTGAAATACACAAACTATATTCTTGCAACTTTAAATCACTGTATTATTTTGTATTTCATTTTGAATAGGTACAGTTGCTTTTGGCTCATTCATCTACACTGAAAATGACAAAGTCAAGCATCTTTTCTTTTCTTTTTTGATATTTTGCAAATTTATTCAAATCAAAAACTTAAAAAATTGGTCATACACAAATATTTTTTACAGTCTTTAAGTCTTAAAAGTCTTTACAAAAGTATTCAGAACCTGAATTTAGTACTTTAGATTAGGATTTGAGTCAACCTCTGTCAGACTAAAGCGTCTCTGAGCGGATAACTTCTCTAACTTCACCTCGAGGACAGTCAGAGACTTGTCCCAAAGCTGCTCTAGAGTTATCAGCTGTTTGCTTCAGGTCACCATCCTGCTAAAAGGTCAACAATCATCCCAGTCTGCTACTTGGATCAGACTGTCTTACAGTCCTTCTCTGTATTTGGCTGCATTCATCTTCCCCTCCACCCCGACCAGTCCTCCATGTTCCTGCTGCTTCCCTGAGAAGCCCCGTGAGCATGACGCTGCCAAATCTCCACTCCGCTGTAGAGAGGCATTAGCCAAGTGATGAGCGCTGCCTGGTGTTCACCAGACATTCATTAATTCATCCATAGTCATTCCTCAGTCAGTCAGAGTCAGTCTTTCACTATAAAAGCCTGATTGATGGAGAGCTGCTGAGCTTCCTCTGGCAGGTTGACAGTCACACAGCAAAGACTCTGAGCCATTCAATCCAGTTCAATCTACAGCACAATGCGCAACAATAGGAGGGATCTGAACGCTTTATACGTTTACTTTTTGATAAGTTACTTTACTTTTTCACCTCAAGTTCAAATACAGTTATAAGTTGAGCGTGGTATCAGTTTAACATTTAACATAACAAAAATGTAGAATAAATCTGGAATTCGTCCACTGAAAACTCATGAACATGAACAATCACCTGTTCTGCCCCTCCACATACTAACGTGCCTACATTGTATATGTTTTGTACATTTTCTTTATATTCTCATGTTAGAATACAGAAAAATATGAACTTCACGTGATTTTTCACATGTGAAAAATTTTGCACATGAGAATCATGTTATTTGCACATGGGAAACATGTGGTTTTGGCCCAATTTTAGGTGAATCACATGTGAATTCCCATGTGAACCCATTTTCCACATGTGATAACATGTGCTCTATATGGTAACACATGTGTTTTGCACATGCATATGTGCTCTATAGCGCACGTGTAAAACATGTTACCATGTGGAAAATGAATGAATCACATGTGAAATTCATGTGGTTTTTTATATGAATATATACGTATATGATTCTGATTGAGTTTCTGATCTCTGAATAGTGATTCACCTTTTCAGGAATAATTAAACAATAGATTATTATTCTAATTTGTAATATGTTCTATGAGCTGACAGACACACAAATTAATTTCCCTTTGGAGATTAATAAAGTCATTCTTATTCTTATGAAGAGTCCATGAGCTCATTTTATAAGCAGCATTCTTGTACAAAGTAATATTCAGTGTTATTATGAAGGGAAATATTGTCCCACTGTGTCTGAGGAAACCAGCCAGTGGTTTAAAATCTCAACAGTCTGACCTATAGTTCAGTTGGAGAAGAAACCCGCTCACTGATGGAGGACAGGTGAAGTCAGACGACTTCAACGCGTCTTCGCCGTCTTTTGTATCGGTGCGGTTTTTGTAAATGTGGCCCATTGTGCAAGAGGCGACTGTGAGGGGCGAACACAAAGAAGGAACAGAGAAGAGCGGGCAAGGCCAAGCTCAGCCACGAGGACAGCAGTGTGCTCGGCGGGAGGGTAATGACAGTGACAATGATTAGCTGCAGAGAGCAGCTGAAATATGAACAAGTGGGGAGGAAGATGAAGAGCTCCAAGCGAAAAACCCACAAGACTCCCCTCCACAAGTAGATTAGAATGTCATGGGTGAGCTGCTCTGCCAGGAGGAGGATGGTGGGGGAGGGGGAGGAGGAGGAGGAGGAGGGGAGGCTGGGGGCTGGCACAGGGCTCGGGTGGAGGACACCATGTGGTGGAGCGAGAAAGGTCAAAACATTTGGCCCGAGAGAATAAATGAGGAACAACAAAAAGGCAAAGCACCTCCTCATGTTGTACATGTTGTACATGCTCCTTTATGGTTACTGTTAATGAGCTGTTCACACACTCACACCCAGCAGCTACAGCAGCGGATGACAAATATTATCAACCACAGCCAGGGACATCAGAGTCAGCAGGAAAGAGTTTTACATCAATCTACTGAATTCTGCTTAATTGCAGATACAAAGAACACACTAGTTTGTTTGTTTTTCAGATTAAAAGTCTGTAGATATCTTATCACAATATTACATGTTATTTTTTCTATCATTAAACATCTTTTCAGTTGCTTAAGATTAAATATAGGTCTACATTTAGATGTAATCAGTTTAATATTTCGCTTTTAGATAATGCAGAGGTCGTTCAGCCTTTTGTAAATGAAGGCCGTTGAAAATTGCTTAATCTTCATAATATGAATACGTATAATGTCAAAGAGTCACTTGATGAACTGTGACGAGCTGCAGTGTTGGTTTTAAAGCCCCCATAGGTCGTCAAAAGAAAGAAAAGAAAACCCCAACGCAGCTTTAAATGTAGTTTTACAGTTTAATGTGAACTGTAATAAAAGTATATGGTCATTTAGATCCATTTGTACGACGCTGTGAGATAAAGTCAATCATCCTTTAAAGCCTAGATGATTGACCTGATGTAAGAAACGAGCAAACTGCGTCATGGAATTGACCATTTACAGTGAATGGGTTTCACAGTTTGGCAGCAGGAGGCCGCGCTGATGGAGGCAGCAAACTGTGCTGCCGTGAAAGTGTGAGCTGAGTAAGACAGAGAGATAAAGATAGGGTAAAGTCTCTGTTCTGCTCTGTGGAAACCATCAAAACTGCCCCTTGAGTACAGGTACATACCCACGGTTAAAATAAACCTTAGAAAAATGATATATTTTACACTGTATTAGTTGATTAAAGGGGACATATTATGGAAATATCACTTTTTGAAGGCTCTTGTGTTTGTCCCCCAAAATGTGAGAATTGACAACAAAATCCGTAATGTGCGACTCCCTAGGTTGAAATCCACGTGGTTCCCTCAGTTGTCTTCCAGTGATGCAACTAGGTTTCGAGTTTGCATAAAACCACCTCTACCTGGGACCGAAGGGGCGGGGCAAGCAGTGGTTCATTTGCATTTAAAGGGACAGGCACTGAAACCAGCCGTTCTGAACAGGGCTGTTTTGAGAGGATGAAAAGAGCTGTGATGTTTGATCCTTGGGGGATTTTGACCAAAGCATGTCACAGACATGTCTTTAAGACACATGGGAACTATTTTGATTTTGTGGAAAGGGGGCAGAATATGTCTCCTTTAAGTCACAGAACTAGAAATCATGTTCTTGAATGGTTAAACCAAACAAACAAACAACAAAAATCAGGATTTCAGGAATGTCTGTGTCAATAATCAATAAAGTGAGAATCAAAGCTGAGAATAAAAGCGAGAGAGGGGATGCTGTAGAAGGAGTGTGTGTGATGTGTCGGTGTGTTGAACACAGACGTCCCGCTGTGAGCATGAAGATCACAGAGATGCGTCTTCCTCCCTGAGAAGCACTAGGGGAAGAAATGATGGGGAAGTGAAAAAGTGTGAATGTCGAACAGACGCTAATGTGACAACACATTACTGTCATGTCTGTCCAATTCCTCACACTTCAAATGTGGAGCGTCTTTATGCACATTATTGAAGAGTTCGATCTGCAGACGGTAAATGAACATTTTGTGTTTTTGCAGTTATTGAGTTGAGTTGTGTTATACAGCTCTGATGTGCTGATCCAGAATATTTTATTCTCAACTATTACATGATTTTTTTGGGGGGGGAGTTTCAATCCATTTCTATATTTGAGTAACTCGTCACTATAGCGGAGACTATGGTATTTCTCAATACATACGTCTGTAAAACTCAAAAACTTTTATCAAGTACATTTTTGAGTTCATTGTAGCCAATAGTATTATCATTTTATTCAGTAACTATGTTACATTTCTACTCCATGTCTTAAAATGACTACATATAGTGTTTTGTTAGTTGCCATTATTTACAGATTGAGATTTTACATAAAACATGTTACATAACAGCACCCTATAAATATTTAAGTAAGTAGTTTAAAGGACAATTCCGGGCAAATTCAACTTGGGGCTGTATTTTCCTAACAATAAACTCTTGACTTGCTTGAAGTAAACGAACTTCTCGGTGCATGTTTGAGTAGCCATCTGACGCTGTCTGTGGGAAAAAATTGCGGCTTTGAGGTATGTAAACAGCCTAAGCAGCGGAACTTCAATCCACTCCCATTCATCGCTGCCGTGGCGATGCGGGGACAGACACAACTACCGCAAAACAGGAGCAATTAAACTGAAAAGGTCTTTTAGACCTAAGATGTTAGGAAAATACAGCCGCGAGTTGAATTTGCCCGGAATTGTCCTTTAACAGGCTTCACCCTGACTGGCTACAACGTTTGAATGTTGTTTATATGTTACAGCTTCATGCGACAGCCACATGTTACAGATGTTCTGTGAAAATACAAATGAAATATTTATTAGGGAACATGGGTGACTTTGTATGATGAGTGATTTCAGTGTGTGTGGGTGTGTGTAGACAAACAGACAGACTCTAGGAAACAAACAGAACAGCGTTTCAAAGACTGAGGCATTTTTCCTACTGACGGCCTTGGAGTCGTTTCAGACACGTGCTGATGTCTGCACACGGCTTCATGATGAAGGAGCTCGTGTAGAAGTTCCAGTTAGGAGACCTGTCACTCACACTCTGTAACCATAGTGACACCTGACCTATAGAGTAAGGCAGTACGAACTCATCCTCACTACAGCCACACTGAGCTTTCTTCTCATATGTCATGTAGTTTTGCTTTAGATTTCACTTTCTTCTAACTGCAGTGTTCCTTCTATTACATTACACTTTTTTTTTATAAAATAATTTTTTTTCTACCCATGTGTGATCCATATAATGATTTTACAGCATGCTGTGGATATTGATGGTACGAAGATATTCTTTGTGACCTCCCTGACCTTTGCTCTTACAATGCTCTCAGGCTAAAATATCAATTTGCCCATACAACATATCATAATCTATCTATACGGTTATGAAATCCATGCTCTCCAGAGGTTAGACTACATTTTTTCTTTCTATGATTAATTCAACTCATACAAAGCGGTCTAGGTTAACATAAATCTTAATTTGCATCATATGCTTAATAAAAGGCTAAAGGCTGGTTGGCACTGATGTAGGTCAGGGTGAGCTGTTTGCTCTACGCTGAGCGATGTTTTCCCCTCTGCCTGCACCCTGACAGTCGTCCTGTCAGGTCAGATCAGCCTTCACCATGTTCTCCATCAACGGCCAGACCCTGCAGGTCACTGTGGGACTGTACCAGTTTAAACACTAGAGGACAACCGAGGAGTAAAACCCCCTGTGGTGTACATTAGAAGTGCCCCCTGTAAAAAAAGAAAAAGAAAAAAAAAAGGATCTTAAAGCCCCAGTATGTAACTTATTTGGCTTTTTATTAGTAAAAATCAAATATTGCTTTCATAAATACGTATTTCACTAAAGTCGAATCACACCCGCACACAAATGAAAGCTTTCTTGTACCTTAGAATGAGTTGTTACAAGTCGTTACAAATACATAAGTGGGCGACGCACCGAACCGAGGCGGCCATGTTGCATCGCTATTTTTTACGTTGAGTGGCAGTGTGACCGTAGGTAACCACGGAAACTCAGCGGAGCTGTCGGCTCGGCCTGTTAAAACTGTCACCACTGTGTAGTGTGAGGAAGGACGGACGCACCGATGTTGCATTCAGGTGCAGTCAGGCAGACGGCCGTCGGCAAACCAACCGGATGTCATTTTACTCCACGAGAGAAAGACGGTAAAACGTGGGTCAGGTAAACAATACGACATCACCCTGACAACATATTGTCACGCCTGTATTGTTTTGCCTCGTGCTGGCGGACCACTTGTTTACATAGACGCTTGTTTACGCTTGTTTATCCTGTTACATGTCTGACGTCTGCCCGATTTCACGTGAATGCAACATCAAGAATACGTTCTAATCTAAAAATCTAAAAAAAAAAACTTTCTAAGTATATAACCAAATCTCAGTCTGAGTCTAAGCTGGACTCCTCTTGGTGAACTGGACTACAGTAAAGGCAGAGACGGAGGCTGTAGCGACGGCCTGAGGGATAATCACCAGGGAAAATAACAGAGCAGCTGCTAATGTCTATGAGCCAGAGACCTCAACTTGTCACTGACAATAAATATGATCATATTTGACTTTATCCGTGTATGTGTAATTCATTTTAACCCACTAATGTCTGCATGCTGCCTGTTCAAAGGGAGATCTCACACAAGGCTCTCACAGAGAAGCAGGAAACTATCCAAACACTTGGACTGCATGGGTCTGGACTCTACACAGCAACAGTGAGTGACTGCAACAGCCAAGAAAATGAAGAGATTTTTTGGAGCCAAAAGGTCTCTAAGCCCCGATGTCAGCACCTTCTCTGACATGCTGTAGCACACAGGGAGGGGAAGAGGCTGACGGACACACCGACTGGGCTGTCACTCAGCGTCTGGGAGGGAGGCCAGAGGAGGATTTTAACCGAATGCACTCCTCTGGCCAAATTCTGTAGCGATACAAAGTCTTCAGATTGCACACGCTTGGCCACATCCAATTATTCTAAATGTATAATCACAATATTGGCGCGGACGAAATGATTGTGATTTAGCTGAAGCGATTAACCGCCTAAAGTCTTTCATGCCTTTAGAAAATAAACACCTTTTCATATTAGTTGTGTATTTATTTTCATTGATGATGGGTTGTGTGGAGCTGTTGGTGCTTGGACGGCTCTAACTTTGGCACAAAGTTGGAAATTTGACAAAATTTGACACACCATACTAATTCTTTTAGGTTTTTAAAGAGCTGAAGTAATTCTGTCACCTCATAATCAGCATCACCTATTTGCCTAGGGAACCTGGAGAGTAGGATTTAATGCTCCCTTTGCTTATTTCTTTTTTATTTTTTGGTTTTCTGTGCTATCTGACCAAATGAGTCCTGCTGGCAGGTAATAAATGTAATAAATTCCCTTTAAGGTCTCTCCTCTGAGACATTTTTATTGAATCTAATACAATCCCGACTCTCTTGCCATGGAGATGAAACCTCTGCAGAGGCCTGGATATTGTGTGATATCCTCGACTATGCCGGTTACCATTATCATCATCACCGTAATTTGCCGAACACGTTCGGTGGAGTGCAAATACATGACACGGTCAGTTACGCTGTAAAAATCCTCATTAGTCCCACTGGGGTGGAGATAATGTGACACTTGGACATCGACAGCACTAAACAATCAGTCTATCCAATGCTGCATTTGCATCATTAACATAATAACAGACATTGTGAATTCAAACTCAACTATTACATGTTTTTTTCTTCCTGTTGAGTTTCAGTCCATTTCTATTAGATTATAGTGAGGGGAATGGTATTAAGTCTATTCCTCAATAACATCTATTAAAAGGATAGTTCAACATTTTGGCAAATTTGCCTATTGCCATATACCCTATAGTCGTAGTGGTAGGTTCATTACCTTTAATTATCGGTGCATGTTGTTTTGAGATCTGCGGGGCAGAGACGCAAGCTGCTCAGTGAAGACAATGGAGGTGAATGGTACAGGTCCCCTGTCCCCCAAAACTCATCAAATACACAATCCAACAACTCCAAAACGCTCTCGTGGAGAAGTTGTGACCTGCACATTCACCACGCTATGAAATAATCATGTAACACTACGAGACAGAGTTGTTTTCAAGGCAAATGCGTAAATGGAACTACATTCCAGACACAGCTGCTGGGTATTTGCTTCATGTGTCGTAATGATTTTTTCATAGTGTGGCAAATGTGCAGGCCACAACTTGTCCACAAGAGCATTTTGGAGTTGTGGGATTGTGTATTTGATGAGTAAATAAGTAGTTGGCTTTACCCTGACTGCCTCCAACATTCAAAGGCTGTTTATACGGTACAGCTTCATGTGACACAGCCACATGTTACAGAATTCTAACTCATCACCGCAGCATGTCCTACGTCAGCCGACTCCTGTGCAACAGCCGACCTGCTTTATCTGCATACAGGTATAAGCTCCTGTTTACGGGTGACTGAGCTTTGTCACGTTTTAATGCGGCTGCTTCACTCAGAGATCTGTTTAGACCCCGGAGCACAGTTTGATGCATGTCAGCAGTTGTCATCCCGACTGTCTTGGTCTGCGGATCCCAGATACGAAGGATCGCAGCAGTCAGAGAGCTCCGCCGGGGCGCGTGGGGGGCCTGTGCACCGGCTGGAGCTCGGAGCTGTCAGACGTCATCCCCTGCCCCTGCATTTGACTACATTTCAACTCCCATGGAAGTTTCAAATGCGTGATTGATGGACATCCCTTAGGTCACATCACGCATATCCATCTGCGTGTTGTACTGGTATTCTTTAAGGATATATAAACAAATCTGGAACAGATTCTGTACAAATTATCATATGTAAATGTTTTTTTTTTGTATTTTGAACATCTTGGACAAACATGTAAAGGCATCACCCTGGGCTCTGGGAAATTGTCATAGACATTTTTCCAGCTTTTTCAATAGATTGTACCAGCCTGTGAAGTGACTGCATTAAGCTGTGGGAGATCATTTGGTGCCTAGGTTTGTAACATCCTAACATCTATCCTATTTTTTTTTGTAATGCAATTTGCATACATTTGCATACTCAAATAAAAACGCTTGTAAGCTGAGGCCAAAATGCATTTATGAGACATCATTTGAAAACCAATATCTTCCAGTTTATGAAAATGTGCTTGTTTACCATGAGACTAAAAGCAAACCTAACCTACATTGTTTTTTGTTATTTTTTTGTATTTACATTGTCCTTTTTTTGCAGGAAGGTGTTGAATTGTGGAGAGCATCAACGCAAAAGGAGTCAGTCTATAGTCTGCAGTGGACTTCTTGTGACCATATTCATAACTTTGAATGCTTTTATGAAAAATACATTTAGTTTTTTTTTTTATCCATGTACCACTGCAGATGAAAGGAACAGAAGAAACCATTGAATGTACTGATGATTTGGCATCAAAACCTCTTAAAGGGAATCAGCGCTGCTTTGCTTGTTTTGCTGGTTTCTGAAGCTTGTAAATATGAATGAAATGTGATTGAGCTGAATATTTGAACTGATGATTCTGTACATTAAAAGTGAAGGAAAAAGAAAGGTATTTACATCTTCACAATACTGCATCAGCGTTGGTCTCAGAGCTCATTATCTTCAGCATCAGCTGAATGCTATGTGAGATGCCTTCTTCTCCAAGTAGGCTAATTTACACTGAGGCTATACATAGATAGGCCTTATGGCAAATGCAAACATCAGCACAATAATATTGCCATAATGCAAATATGCTAATGTTTACTAGATATATGTTTACCAGTATAGTTTAGTGTGTTAGCATACTAAAACAGGCTAATTAGCACTAAACAAAGCAAATCTGAGGCTGATGGGAATTTGTTTGGTTTTGAAGTTTTCCCTTCATTGTTATGCATCCTGTGTATTGTTAATTAATTTGTTTCCCATCTGTAAACAGGTGTGTGTGTCTGTGTGTAGAGTTGTGCCTGAATCCAAATATGTAACCAGGATTGATGAGACCAAATAGTTTTCATACTGTATCTGAATATTCTCGGCCTTATTCAGACAATAAAGTAAAAAGCCTCAATGCAGCAGTGCTGACTCCCGTCCGAGCGGATACCGCAGCCTCGTCTCCACAGACAGAGACGCATTATAGTAGCTCCACATTATTGAAGTTAATCTCCTGATGCCGCGGACCTCGCCTCTCTCTGCTCGGCAGCACTGAGACAGCTGTTTGCTGAAGCCAGTCGGCACTTTGTTTTCGGTTTGGCTCGGTATCTACAGCGTAGTCCAGCGGAGAGTCTCGTCTGTCACTGTCTCATACTGGCGGAGGAGGCATTAAATACTTGTTCATTAATAGCAGTGAACGGCTCGTGTCTGGCAGTTTTTTTCTTTTGTTAAACCCTTACAAATTATACCAAAGAATTAAGCTTAGAAGCCAAAGCCTTGTAAAAAATAATGACAGAGAGAAAAACAGATGAAAAATACAATGTGAGAAGGCTGAAATTATATCTCATAGATGGCAATAGTATAATAATTTGATGCTTTGAATTGATTTATTTGGTTAATAATGTTCTATGAAATGTATTATTAAACATTTCATGGACTATTGTTGTAAACTGTCTTAGAATGTGTCGAACAATGTGCACTTGTGACTTGTTATTTCTATGACTGTCTGGCTGAATGACGTCTGCTTGCAAATCAAATTGCCCTTCAAGGGATATTCAATAAAGATGATGAAGATTCAATAAAAATGATGATGATGATGATGATTATGATGTTGAAGATCTCTACCTTGCCAGAATTAACATCACTTCCTCTAAACTAAAGGTCCTTTGTCATTTGATTTTGTCCGTTCTCATCAAGAACCAATCATTGTTTTTGCAGTACTGTAACCACGACCACCTTTAGGTTTCAATCTGATACTGATACGGATCATTTTGGGGTTAAACAGTGATAATTACATCTCTCATCTGTCACTTCAGTCATTGTTCTTCTCTTGCATTAAAGCTGTTGGAGCTGTTTCCATTTGCTGCATCTGAGAGAAGCGTTAAATGGCTGAAATAATGACATGTTCAGTAGAACAATAAACGCCCAGATAAACTATGGAAATGAAAAAAAAAAAGAAGGAAGGGAGACTAAGAAGCGCAGATGCAGAGAGCGACCACCGTCGTCACACTCGATCCTCTTGATTGTCAACGTTGCGCTGTGAATAACTGTGGATAAAACTGTGCTCATTTGTTTACTGTATCTGCATATGACAGGCTGCTGTCTATCTGCTTTTCTCTGCTGCTTAATAGGTTCCATTGTTCAGCTCTGTGCTGCAATTCCCTTTTAATTACGTTCTTCGCTCCAGGACCAATGGCCCAATGAAACGTTATTTCATAAAAGGGAAATGGCTTTTGGTGCCTGTGTGGAAATGTTATTTTCTCAGTCAGATAGATGGAAATGAAAATGTCTTGTCTGCAACAGCTCAAGGTTGCCTGTTAATCAGCGGTTTGCTGCCTCGGATACTCCTCCACACTGTTAGAATATGCACTGCTCCAACTCCAGAGCATATTTTTAAATACTAATGAACTGTTGTAGTGGGCCATCAGTCTGTGACCTGGGGGATATCTGACTATGATGTCATATTGTCTACATGTGGCTAAATAATCACTGAGCAAAGGAAAAAATGCCAATAAACAAAATCATTAAGGCGGAAATCCAACACACACAAACTGAAAAGACAAAGTTTGGTGATTTCCCTTCATTACTGCTGCTGTCATTGCACTGTCAATTATGCAATAGCTGAATTATCCCCAGAGGTGTCCTCCTCTTCAAAACAAATAGACCCTGTGATTGAATCCAGTAGCAGTTTCAAGTTTTTCCCGACACTATCCTGTGAGGGTCTGACGTCTGATGGCGGAAATCTGACACACAGTTAAGATATATAATAAAAAACTTATCAAGATCCAAGAAGCTAAAAAGCTTAAAACTGAATAAAACATCTTCTTTCTGGCAGAGAAACATCATATAGATGAAAAGTGCTGAAAATATATTAAAATATACCATAGATCTAGTTTATCTTAGTAAGCTGCAGAAATATTATATATTATACCTTCAACCCGATGCTGAGCGTGCAAGTCTAACAAACAGTTACAGCCTCACACTATATCATAGCAAAAATGCCTGACGGTAAGCATTACTGTTAAAATTTTAATCACCAATATAAGTGTTTATTACAGCGGTAAATGACTGTGGTTAGTTTGAGTCACGTAAGGTTCCAACCAGCAGCAGTCTCACAGATCTATGCGTGGTAAGCAACACAGGTTTGTTCTGTGTCAGTCAAAACATGGCAGAAGGTAGCGAAAGTGCTTCTAATACGCTGTAACACTGAGGCTCCATCTTCAAGCTGTGATTGTATGTTTTCAAACTTATTCCTGGACTGCAGCTCACTCTTTCATCCTATGTTTCCAAAAGGTCTTTGATTGAATCTATCAACCGTCCATTGCTTTGAAATGGCCTTATGAAATAACCCGTTAAAAATATACATGTGGTTGAACACTGTGTCACACAGTGATAAAGCTCCAAAATATGTCAATAGCATCTGTCTGTTTTACAGTGAAAATCTTCACACGTAGTAAGAAGAAGAAGAAGGAACCCAAAGCTGGATGAATTATTTGTAGCATCACTTTAATAGTTTTAATAGCTTTCAACTGCATCTCACAGTCTTCTTCAGCAAATGGAGCTGTTGGCTCAGTTGTCATCACACACTGTTGTGTATGAAACGGAGCCAACTCCTTGACAACGGAGCCAACAGCTCCATTCACTGATGATGATGATGATGATGAGATGCAAGTGAAAACTATTTTGTCCAACTACTTTTCACAAAGTCAACTTGGGTCCCATTCCAATATTTGATATACAGTATATATAGCCAATACATAAATATCAGTTATGTTATGTAAGAATTTGATATGATGTTGGAACACGGTCAGGGAATTCATAGTGTGACAATCAGACTTGAAACAAACCAGCCAACTATCTGATCCTGAAAGCCACTTTATTTGGAAGTAAAGTGAAGCCATTGCCTCAAAGGTGTATCAGGTCGGTCAAGTTTGAGTTTTGAGTATAGAGTAATTCTTACAATTATTAAGATTACCAGAAATAATTCTTTTATTTGGACTGGTCTGAAAATCTAATTTTGAGAACCAGGTGTAATGCCAAGTGAAAGGCTTCAGGTCTGCTCATGTCACCTAATGATCTCTAACAATTCAAGTAATTTCCAACCATTTATAGCCTCCGTCTTAATACTTTTACTCTTCAGATATTGTTTCATCTATATTAGTAATGGTTCAACAATGTTTTCAAGCTATATCAGTTTTAAATATATCTGAGTAGACTTCAGCTTTTCAATTTCTTAATACTAATCTTCAACAATTCAAGTAATTTCCAACCATTTCATACAGCCTCCTTCTTATATGTTTTACTTTTAGTCTTCAGATATTGTTTCATCTTGTCAAGATTGCTTCTTCAGTTTCTTCACATAATTCAGCATTGTTTCAACAATTTATTCAGCTCTTGCAGCTTCCAGCATTCACCCGTATTTCCTTCAGGAAATGCATTCTCTAGTTCTTATTAATGATTATTCAGATGACCAGAAATAATTCCTTTATTTGAACTGGTCTGAACATCTAATGCAGATTTTAAGAATCAGGTCTAATGCCAAGTGAAAGGCTTCAGGTCTGACTGCTCGTGTCACCTACTGCAGTGTCAGTGTTCCCATCAGGGCCTCTGTTTTTCAGGGATCAGAGTGATTAAGCGTTTCTGGTGAAAAGGTGCTATAGAGGAGGTTGCAGTCCGTTTTTTTGCAATCTGCTGAGGTTTTGCTGCTGTAAGCATGTGGCCCTGTCACACAGGCTGGCTGCAGCCACAGCTCAAGATATTGAGCTTAATTTCATTACCCCATGTCAACTGCCACTGGGGAGAAAACAATGGAGTGGGAAAATCAAATTATGCAAGATAACAGGAAGGGGGGAGATGGTGGGTGTGATGGGGATGAGTTGGCAGCAGCGAGAGCAGAGTTAATGTCTTTAAACATATGTGCTATTTGCTGAGGAAGCCCCTCACAATGCCCTGTGGCTTTTTTGGCACTGTGGCGAAGCCTTCATCCGGAGTGGGGGGGCATATGCGTAATTTTATAGTGTGTCAGGCAGCGGCAATATGAGTACCCCTGCAGGTTGAGTCAGCCCCCGCCCCCAAAAGGGAGTCAGCCGAGCGCACAGAGCGGGCGGGGTAGACAGAGGAGGGACGGACATGTGTGTGTGTGTGTGTGTGGGGGGGGGGCGGTTCTAACTGACAGCCGTCTCCTGGAGAATAGGCCGGATGCTGGATCGACGGGAGACGAGATGACACCCCGGGCCCTCCGGTTGGTCCTGGAGGGCCCAGCAGCTGTCAATCACCTCTCCTGGGTCAGGCATGTACTGAGCACAGATGGTGACAGGATAGCAGCCGGCATATGGGAGTGTTACCACAATGGCATTCTTATCATCGGCCGTCTCCATGACGACCGAAGACGGGACGCTGATACACCTTTTGATATGACAAATGAAAATGAACTCCAGGCGCTGTGACGCAACCAAACCTCATCATCATCATCATCATAACGCTGATAACACTCCACTATTGGCCCAGAGGCTGAAATGTTCAGAGCAGCTCCCATTGGACAAAATTGTTTTTGGTGAAAACTGCCCAGACGTGCTATTCCGAAAGATTTAATTCAACTCAGAAAAAATCACTTGAGTTACAGAAATTTTACGAAGGCTTTACCTATGATAGATGGAATAGAACTAACAGACAAAGAAATGTAACAACAAGCATATACGCCAGTGTTTTCAAAGACAGAATAGAGTAGTTGGAGATCTCATATTGAGGACATAAACTGGAGAAGGGCCTGGCTCCTCCCATATAAATATTGCATTTCAAATAAAGCAAAAGAAGTACATTTCAAGATTTTACATATACCCTGTCAACTCTATTATTGCAAAATTTACAGATGTGAATGACTCCTGCACTTTTTGTAATAGCAACGTAGAAACTTCTTCGCATTTGTTTTTTCATTGTGACGTGTCGAGGAAGTTTTGGTGTGATCTTGGATCTCATTTTTTTGGTGCTGCTAACTCCCTTACCTTTAAAGATATCATTTGTTACTACGTTAATCCAGAAGATCGCGCTCTTGAACACCTGATGAATTTTATCATCATTTACGCAAAATTCTTTACTCACAAACAAAAATTTGCTAATTCTGTACCTAAATTCACTCCTTTTTTACTTGAACTAAATTCTTTGTTTAAATATCTCTATTTGATCAATAACAAAAAAAGCAACTGGACAATTATGAAAAGTATTTCCCCAAAACCTCTGACTAACCCTTTATTAATGTCTATTTTTTTTCTTTTTTTTAAATTATTATTATTATTATTATTATTTTATTTTATGTATCTTATTGTATTTTTCATCCTTGTTGTACCCATCTTATTATTTTATTATTTTCAAGCCATATTTTATAAATTACTGTATTATTGTACTGTCCCTTTGTACTTTTTGATGTGCTGTTACACAGGAACGTATACCTTGTTGGTTTTGTAAAATTTGTTCAATAAAAAGAAAAAGTAATGGCCCAGACTGCTTATATCCATTTGAGCAATTGTCTCCTTCCGTCTCCAAGACGCCCGGCTTCTCACCCTGCCATTGTGCGCGGCTGGTCCGAATGGTTACAACCGCTCCGGCCTGAAGCGGCGTTAGGACATTTTGCACAAAGTAGTTAATTTTAAGCATATAGCCCAACCCCTGAAGGGCCCGCTTTATGATCTGTCAGAGTTAGTTTGTAAGACACGGCGCCTGGAGGAGGAGAGAAAAAGCCCGGCCATCGTAGAGAAGGAGGGATACGTGATTTCATTTAAATACGGAGATAACTACTCTCTCCGGGAAGACACTTGCACTTGGTTGTTCATGTGAAATATGCCACAAATAGCAACATAGAGAGAGAGAGGGAGCAGAAGAGAGTGGAATACAATTCTTGGCTCATTTCTCACCTCCACACAGTTGATCAAACACAGCTTGAAGTGCGTGCGAATGTTGGATCATTGGTTTCGGAAAGTTAAGGCAATGGTTGGATGCAGATCCCCCGTCAGTCGAATGTTAGAAAGGTGTGTGTGTGTGGGTTTCTAAAGCTACTGAAGCAGCAAGTTGCTGGGATGAACTATAGTATTCCTCCTCTCCAGCTCCAGACTTCCTTCCTTTCTTTACAACCTCTTCTCATCACACACGTCCACTACCTCGCTGAAACATTTACTTCTTTTACACTCAAGAACTCAAACTGCTCCGCTGCCTTTGTGTTTTTGGAGATCTCCACTAGCAGCTTAATAAGATCTGTAGTTATGTTTAAATGTTTAACTACTTCTAGTGCCTGGGGTACTTATGATGCAAGTGAAGAAGGAAGTTAGTTACAAAGAACAAAGTCTGCTCTGCATTGCTTCAGTAGGAGGCTGGTGTGGGTGAATGACAAACATTGATGCACAATTTTTCAGTCGGTGTTTGTTTTAGCTGTAACTCTTGTGTAAGCTTGTACGAGTGCTACAGTAGGTTAACTGTGATGACAAATGGCCTTTTTCCATTACACAGTTACAGCAGCACAGTTACTGCTCTACTCAGCTTAACTCGGTTTAGGCGGGGTCGTCATAGCACAGCTGCTACAGTATGGTTGTTCCGTCTTTTTTCGATTCAAAGGGGAAATGTCACTTTTTGAAGGCTCTTTATCATATATTTGGCTGTTTGTCTTGCCTTCCGGCCCCCTAAACGTGAGAACTGACAAAAAAGTCAGTCCAGTGATGTAACTAGGTTTCGAATTTGCATAATACCACCCCTACCTGAGACCATTAAAAGGGGTGGGGCGTTCAGTAGTTCAGTAGTTGCATTTAAAGGCAGACAGGCACTGAAACCAGCCGTTCTGAACAGGGCTGTTTTGAGAGGATGAAAAGAGCTGTGATGTTTGATCCTTGAGGTATTTTGACCAAAGCATGTCACAGACATGTCTTCAAGACACCTGGGAACTACTTTAATTTGTGGAAAGGGGGCAGAGTACAGCAGCAGTCTCAGTAAAGATTAGTGGTCGCTGTTGCCGGTGTGTGTTTTTTTTAAAAAGCGGGTTTGATTCTTGTGTTGGATGACGCGCTTGTGACTCTTCCAGTGATGGCGCTCTGGCCAATCAGTGGCAGGCGGTCGGTTGATATCATGTTTCAGTATCAGCTCAGCTCGCTGGGAACCTTGGCTGAGGTGTTACCGAAAAAAAGTCCAGCCGGGTAGTGCTAGTGGAAAAGGGCCAAATGGTCCTTAAGGAACTATCCATTTGGACCCTGCCTCTCCCTGAACCTAACCAAGTAGTATGTTGAAACCAAACTGTGAATTTTCCAAAAGCTTGATTTCATTCAGCAGTATAACGAAGGTCCGGTACTGCCTGCTTCAAACCTTGAAGGTGGAGTGCTTGTTGTTGTTGACATGCTGCCAGTGTGCGACCTGAGGACAGGCTATGACTTCCTGTGACTGAACTTTCACTTTCCTCAAGTTGTCCATATACATTTGTCCATGTGCGTGCACCTTAATCCTCCAGATTGTCTGCCTCTGGCTGTGATCCCATGAGAAAAATAATGGAATCAGCAATAAAAGTCAGCAAAACAATACCCCCTAGGCCTATATGAATTAGTCGTTAAGTGCTAAAATCAAAAGGCATCTGGACTTCTTTTTAGCTCTTTGGTTTGATTTACTTTTTAACATCTTTATCCTTTTGAAAACATTTACTTGAGGTTGGGTGAAGGACGATATCCTTTATCAGAGTCATCCAGAACTTCTGAGCAAGCCAATTTTTTTTTTTTTTTACCAGTTTTAATGGGCAACAAACAAAATACGAGCAGGGTAATGATCTCGATTAATCAAGGTCAGGAACCACATTCAACAGATAAGCGAATGAAAATCAGCAGCCTCCACTAAATGAATTCATATTGCAAAGCATTTGATGATCATGAAACAGAGAGAGAAAACAGCTGGTAAAGAGGAAAAAGGAAATTGTCCAATCTGGTGCATCAGTAAGCCATTTCCCTCCGCTGCCAACTGTAGAACATATCTCACTGCTAATATGCAAATGGCTGTGTCTCTCTGAAAGGGGAGGACAGGCGCGCTGCAGATGGAGCGGGGGGGCTCTAACAGCCAATCACTGCATGGCATCATTAAAGCATCGGCGCTTCCTTAATAGCTGTTTGTACGTCCTCCCTGACGGGGCCTGGCCGCTCCGCTGGCGCCGCTGATAAAACAGGAAGCGTCTGAATCAGCATTTTTTCCTCTTTTTTTTGAGAGTAGATTTTGTTAATCTTTCCAGTTACTGATGCCAAGTTGTTAAGAAAGCTACGCTTCAGCCTGGACCCCTGAAAAAGCTGCTTGAATGATTCAAAGGCAGAGCAGGAGGCAGCGAGTGAGGGAGAGGGAGCGAGTGGCAGAATTTTGACGGGAGAGATACTAAAAGCTGTCAGCCATTAATATCTCCGGTTCTCGATGCTCCGAGCATGTAAATGAGTGTGTCATTCATTTAGAGAGGACGTGCAGAGCTGAGAGCTTAAATGGAGATAGGATAGGAAGAGGAAATGACATGATGGGTCTGGTCAAAAACGTAACGTGTGGTATGATATCCACGTTTCCACATTAAAGGGGAACTATGCTTGCTAACCCTCCTCACGGACATGTGCGTTTGTTTTCAACAGAGCTGGCGAGAAAGCAATCCATGGAGCGGTGAATAACTTTGTGTGTATATTTGTGTTGTCTTAACTGTCATAAACAAGAGATTAAAGGGTGCATTTTTGTTGCGGTGTCGCAGAGATGAGAGCTAGGACACCAGGTCGCTGGTTTTCAGCCAAGAGACACTACGTGGAAGTCAGAGAGCCTCCATTCTCCCTGTAACAAGTTACAAGTCATTTATTAAACCATCACAATAACTCCAAAGCTGTTTAATTAAGGTAAAAGTATAGTATAGTATAGTATAGTAGTATAGTTCCTCTTTAAAGGGAAACTATGCAAGTCTAGTCGCTTTTTCACTGCTTTGGTCATTTTTTTTTCTCTATGGAGCTCCCCCTACAGTTTCGGAGTAATATTTGCACTGTCGTAAAAACTCACAGCTAATCGTAATTTATTTTCAACAAAGCTGGTGAGAAGGAAATCCATGGAGCAATGCCCACTGAGGTGGGTAACAGATTACGTTGGTGTTGTAGTGCCGTAAAGCAGTCAATGTTTCTCGCGAGATGAGATCTGGGACACCGGCTCTTGCAAGTTTGGTTTTCAGGGATGAGCAACTCATTCCACAAATGGCCGCTGTGGCTGCAGGTTTTTGTTCCAACCAAGCAGCAGCACACCAGACCTGACTCATTTAATCCACTGATCTCAGTTGATTGGTCAAACTGTGTGCTCTTGATTGGTCCTTTGTGGAATGGGTTGCCCATCCCTGACCTAGATGGAAGGCAGAGAGCCTCCATTCTCCCTGGAAAACGTCATTTAACCATCACAATCACTCTGAAGTGGTTTAATTTAAGGTAAAAATCTTGCATAGTTCCTCTTTAAGTGACCACATCCTGCATTTGGAGACCGTGCGTGACTAAGCTGCCCCATTTCGGATAGAGGGCGTAGCTGGTCATGCAAAGCCAGACCAGTGAAGTGCTGCACCTTCGTCCTCAGAGTGAAGCAGCCTTTAAACTGGGACACAGCTAATGTCACAATTCATTGACATATCACGAGATAACACACACACATACCCCCCAACACACACAAAAAAAACCCTAATCAAGAGGCCTAAACGGTTTAAACAAAATCCACTGGTGGTGTTCAAGCAAAAAGATCAGTGAACTATAAGAAAAGAGAACATCAATATTTATCTCCTGAAGGCTGCGGTATATTCATCTTAATGAAGCTCTTAAACCTTTGTCTGCAACCAAACTGTTGTTCAAGAGGAAATCCAGCCTTAATGATGGACTAGAGGAGAGGTCAGCAACGGGATCGCCATGATCACCAGGGATCACCATGAGCTTCGCAATTACCATGCCGACATCCACTCACTGCAGCTCAGAAGACTGCAGGGGAGAAGGAACTCTAATGAGCTGAGGCTGATATTAGAGTATCGTTTTTCTGTATTTTCAGATTCGCTAGTTAGTGATCCTCAGCCGCACATGGTAAAGGGCTTAAAATCTATGACACATGCATTCGTTTATTTTACAGTAAGCCGACAAGAGGAGCGGCACAGAGCTACAGTATCAACGCCGAACCGCATCATCACCAGGAAAAGCAGGGAACAGACGGAAAAGTTTACAGAGAGATGCACACCGGCAGCTTTTATCATTCCATTACAATTGGGTGGTGGACAAACGGTCGTCCCGGACACACAGCGTGATGCGGATTATATGTTTTCACAGACTGCTCCGTTTGCCGTGAAAAAAGGATGTTTGTTGGTCAGGAGGCAGAGGGAAGCGAGCGCCTAAGGGCTCTCATTTTCCTCCCTCCAGGAGGCCGACTTCCTCCCCCGAGGTGGTGCTTCTCCTCCATGCAGGTTCACCGTCTAAGACCACACCTCATAGGATGAAATGGGATGGCTGTTGCCATGCCGAGTCAAGCCCGGAGCATCAAAACATGTAGAGGATTTTTTTCGGTGGCCCACCCACCCAAACCGAACTGAATTTATCTGAATGTGATGCAGTACTGTGTTGTGGCTTCTGTGCTACTTTGTTGATTGTCGACCACGGATGAATTCCTAGCCACTTAAAAACACCTCTAACCCACTCCTGATGTAATTATTCTCACAAATCAGCACTGAAGGAGCCCATTGAGAGGGGAAACATCTTCAAGTATCAACACAAGTGCAGTTACTGAGTGTTGGAATGTGAATGTGTTTGTCTATAGCTATGCATTTCAACACTGGTTCTGACTTGCTTGGTTTCGCTGGTATTTGGTCATGAAATAAATGTGCAGGACAAATAGAAACTTTAAAGAGGAACTATGCAAGATTTGTACCTTAATTAAATAGCTTCAGAGCAATGTGTGATGGTTAAATGACTTGTTACAGGTATGGAGGCTCTCTGTCTTCCACCTATCGTCTCCTTGCTGAAAAACCAACCTTGTAAGGTCAGCGCCTCCGACCTGGTGTCCCAGCTCTTGTCTTGGCAACACCACGACACAAACACGCCCCGTAATCTGCAATCTCTTGTTTCCGACAGATAAGACGACAGAAATGCACATTGTAAAACATATATGATAAATAACATTATCCACTGCTCCATGGATTGCCATGCTGGCTTCTTCGAAAACAAATGCACATGGCCGGGGGGGAGGGAGGGTTAGTATAATAGCAAAAAAGCGTTCCCCTTTAAATGTCAAGAGGGACGAATCACATCAATTCATCCTGATTAACGTGTCTAACAAATTTCACGGTGATCCATCTAATAGATATTGAGATTGATATTTAACTCGAAGCCACAAATGTTAAATTTCATGGCGATGCGGCAGAGCGGTCGTCCTCTTGGCAACATGAACAATGTGTGCGAAATTTCATTGTAATCCATTTAGGTTCTACAACACATACTTTACTTTAGCTGCAGCTGCATATCAGTGTGCTGAATGCAATTATGTTCAAGTATCCTGTATAATGTGTGTAGGAGCCATTTTGCTTTTATTTTGGTGTTTTATTGTTGGAGGGTTTTATTGTGTTAAAGGGCAACTTCGGTTTTTTTCAACCTGGGCCCTGTTTTCCTATGTTTTTCTGTATATGTGAGTGATGGATAACACTTTTATTGAGGTGGCTGCAGTATTGAGCCCGGCAGGCAGCCTGCAGCCCAGCTAACGCTCTTACATGGGGCAAGTGGCTCCCGTCAAAGTTCGCGGTATAAACAGGCATTTTTTTCAAATTGACAGGCTCAGATAGTTACCATGAGTGTCCGACAACATACCAGACCCTGTGGTCGGCACGGCCTCGCTGAAATTGTCTGCCGCTGCGCTGGAATCTTGATTGAAACTCAATGTAGGCTACGGTATGGAAGCTCAGCGGCGCTGTTTTCAACTGGTTCAACTCGACCGCAGCAGGAGGGGTGTGTTTGATTTCAGCTCCGGGCCAGACCGCAAGATGCCGTTGATGCGCGGCTTGCTTGTGTACCTGCGGGAGCGGGGCTCATTGGGGCCATGGATGTATTATAGATTGGGGCTCATAGACTCCGCTCCGTTCAAACCTGGTGCTGAGTGTAAACACACCCCACCGGCACAGAGCGTGAAGAGAGAGAGAAGGAGACGGAGACGGAGAGCTGCAGCTACAAAGGTGGTTGTTTAACCCGGATAGATCTCCATGGTAATTTATTATTTATGTTCAGAGTTTCATCCTAAAATCAGCTGTAAAAACGCGGATGTTACACTATTACAGCTGGCGGCACCTTTACCTTGCAGTGGATGTGGATCAGGACGGGGCGTTTGACCGGAGGGAGAGATACGTATCCCTGCGGCCGCCTCAACCCAAATTTTGGCCAGAAAAAACCCTGAATACGTTAATTTCTCCTTTCTAGTATGTTGTCGGACATTCATTGTAACTATCTGAGCCTGTCAGTTTGAAAAAAAATGCTCGTTTACGGCGAACTTTGACGGGAGCCACTTGCCCCATGCAAGAGCATCAGCTGGGCTGCAGGCTGCCTGCCCGGCTCAATACTGGAGCCACCTCAAAAAAAATATTATCCATCACTCACATCTACAGAAAAACATATGAAAACAGGGCCCAGGTTGAAAAAAACCGAAGTTGCCCTTTAATTCCGTTGACACCGGAAGTGGGTAACGCACTACGGGTCACGCGGGGTTATTTACTGTAAAAAACAAGCAGCTCCCGGTATCTTTGACCAATCAATTCTATTTTGGTATGGGGGTTCCTGATTGGTTGAAGAGCCGGCCCTACTCCAATCAAATCTGCCATTTGATTGATTGCTCAAAGATACTGGGAGCTGCAGGATGTTCAGGCTGCTGCATACAGACACAAACACACAGACCTTTCTAGGCAGCTTGAAAGGGAAAACACAATTTCCTTTAAAAATAAGTTAATATTTGGTTTTTAAAACAAATCCTGCCTACCCCAGCTTTAAATCGGCACTAAACCCATTGGGCCAAAATGTGGAGAGGAATGACTCGTCATCTTCACATTCAATAACCTGTGAGCTCTGCAGCTCACACAGCCGTGAATATGCGGAGCATGCAACCGTGCTTTGTAGAGGCAAGTTAAAACTATGACCAATGACAGTTTGGAGCTGGAAGGAGAAGCGTCTCCAGAGGGAGCGGAGGAGATGAAGATAGAATTAGATAACAATGTTACACCGTGGCACCACAGGAAGGGAAGAGTTGCAGTACTGCACTATAAAAATAATTCACTTATATTTTGAAATCTAAATAAAAGCAGGCTACTCCTAATTTAAGTGCCCAGTTAATATATTCCAAAACCATTATGATTATGGAGGAATAATGTTTAACCAGCATTTTAGCGGAGCTAGTTGTCACTTTTTATGGTGTTGGGCAGCGTGATCTACAGCAGCGCGCTGATTAAAATGTTAATAGTGGAGAAAATAGTCGTTAAAGCCGTTAATTAAAGCAAAGTAAGACAATATTTCCCTTCGAGGTGTTGTGAAGCAGAGGTATGAAGTTGTATTGTAATTAAATTCCAGTTTACATGACATTGCTCTTCAAATTAAAGAGGATATTGTATTTAAGGGTGGCCAGGGCACAGATGGAGGTCAGGGGATCAGGTCCATTGAAACTCTCCTCGTCAGCCAGAACCAGAACATCACCGCAACACTGTTTCTAAGATTTTTTAAAATTAATTTAATTCGGACACCATGTACTGTAGAGTTAAATGTCTGCAGCACATGGCCAAAGTGTTTAAAACATTTTATCACTAAAAATGAGTAGCACAGAGGGAACCGCAAATGATTTCTACAGCCAGATTGTTTTCCCCTTTTTCTTTATGTCCTCTAGCTGACATTTTTATATTTACTGAATGACTATAAAGTAATGAAGTGGACAGCTTTTACTATTTATTGATTAAAAGATAAAATAACAAACAGCGCTGTGGCCCTGTCCTTCTCCGAGCCAAGTTTGAATGGTCAGTGAAAGCAACACACTCGACTCACATAACACACCTTGGGATGATAAATACATATAGATATATTATATCAATATATTCCTGACCTGAAGCTATCTGATCTGATGAGTAGTTCTCAAAGCTTTAATTCCAACACCTTTCATTTCTGGTTTTAACACTAACTAACCCTAGATGCTCCTCTCTCACCTTTAACAACTTGAAATCAGCAAAATGGCCTCAAATAGCAAACAACACAAGTCTAAAAGTCAACCGGTTCTCACAAAAGGTGGAGAACGAGAGCGGACGCGCTACAGTTAGAGAGGGCGCGCTCTTCTTCTTCGTCATTAAGCTCTCTGAACCTTGTGGCCCGAGGTGCCTCCACTTCCTCCGCTCATCCTGCCACTGAAGGATGTCGGGAATATGCTGCGATTTTATCTTAATAAACGTCCAGCTGGAGATAACGGGAGAGAGAAGAGAAACAGTGGCGGGATGAGAGCGGCGGTAAGTAATTACTCTTTCAGCTGTGAGAGCTAGATTAAGGAGACAGAGGGCAAAGAAACACACTTCCCCGTTTTCAGCTCCGAGGGAGACGAACTGATGAGGTGACTGATGGAAGCTGGGTGTTACCATCACACTGTCTGTGGTCTCTGATAGGTTCAAGGACTAACAAAGCACAATTATACTATTGATAATTGTTTGTCATGGAATAAAGAGGAAATAGATTTGAAATAATCACTAATGGTAACACCATGTGCTCCAGTAAGGAGCACCATAAAGCGACAGATAGCTGATGCTGCGTTCAAAGTTAGCACCTCACTTATTTCTATGAAAATGACTGATTACATAAACACTTGGTGGACTGCCTCTTGACATTTCTTGTCTGTGTTTTTATGCCCATAGAGCACAATCAGTGGATTTCTACTCTGATAGAAAGACACAGTATATTTTATCTTACTAACACTTGCTTTCTAATGATAGTAGAGAAAGAGGAATCCTAGACTTGTGTGCATCAAGTCCTGCAATATAGACTGCATCCACCCACGACCCTCCAGCTGGTTTACAAGCATAAAAGCAAACTAAAAGACAAAAAAAAATGCATTCACTGACTTATAGACAATCTAAAAATAGGGTAGAAAATCATGATGCACATGCATCCTCATAATTGTTGTCTTCCTCAACTACCTTGGAAATAAATGAAAGAAGTAGCCTATAAATCATTACATATGCAACACTCTTAATCCACCCTGATAGATAATCTTCAAATCTTATTCTAGACTATATTGACCAAGAAGTCCTTGAAGTCATTGAAATAAATGGAAATTTGAACATATACTAGCCTATATACTATAATATATACTATTTCATATCATCTGCTGATAAAGGGTGGAGGGTGGGAGCCAGAGCGGCAGATGGAAATTGATGGTTAGGGTGAGATGGCTTGAGGAGATTCTGCATTTGATGGAGATACTCCCACTTATTCACTAGTTCCAGTTGGAAATCAATTGAACAGGCACAATGAGAACTGTCTTTATTTTCTAATGGAAATCCTGTGATGTCATACAAAGAGGATTAGCTGCTGCAAATCTGCTAAACATCTTCTGCGACTAAGCGTGCGTGTTGTTGGAGATGTGTGTCAGATGACTGACAGCTGAGAAACAGTTATGTCTATATTAAAAGCCCATTATTCCTCACACTCTCCTGGTGCCATGAGGAGAATCACCCAGTGGTCAGCTGACCTGGACAGATAATGGCCTTCAGTGTGTTTGACACCTGTAGAGCCGACAGCTGTGAGATGCAGGTTACATAGCTACTCTATTAACATTAAAGGAGACATATTATGCCCCTTTTCCAAAAATTAAAATAGTTCCCAGGTGTCTTAGAGACATACCTGTGACATGATTCGGTCCAAATACCCCAAGGATCAAACATCACAGCTCTTTTCATCCTCTCAAAACAGCCCTGCTGTAATGGCTGGTTTCAGTACCTGTCCCTTTAAATGCAAATGAACCACTGCTTGCCTCGCCCCACCCCTTCTTCCGGTCCCAGGTAGGGGTAGTAAAACCACATGGATTTCAATCTAGGGAGCGTACACATTACCAATGTTTTTGTCAATTCTCACATTTTGGGAATTGGAAGGCAAAACAAACACCCAAATATACTGTATGTTAAAGAGCCATCAAAAATATATTTCCATAATATGTCCCCTTTAAATCTCTGCTGTCTGAGGGGAACTGGAGAGTTGGTGCTAATTCTCTATGAATTCGTCACCATGAGCCAGTCACAGTCATTTGATCCTTTGTTAATATTAAAATATTAATCAGTGTAGACTAAATAATTGCATAACCCATATTCTTAAATAGAGGCGTGTCTAATCAAATTACCATAAACAAACTGATGGATTATTTCAGCACATGAGCTCTGGGCGCAGTGAGAGCTGAAGCTGCCATATATAGACTGCTGTTTGCACAGGGCTTGACAGGAACATAATACACAGAGGCTCCATAGAGCTGTGTGTGAGTAGATGTGTTTACTGAAGTGGTGATGCAGGTGAGATTGATATTTCATTGTTCCCTGTGTATACAAAGACGATGGGAAGGATGCCAGTGAGGTATAATGGGCCACAATGTCATGCAGTTATATCAGTGTTTCAAAGAGACTGTCTGTGACTGTGGTTTAGATATAATGAACTGTCAGACTTCAGAGAGACGTCTGAATTCATCTGTTGCACAAAGCAGGCTAGTTCTTCAGCGTAAGCTAGTCTGTGATACAATGAATTCTTGGTAAATAAAGACTTTAAAAAGAAAAAAAAGTCCAATCAAGAAACCACATACACCAACGCAGCTCTATTTACCCAAGAAATAATGTTTGTCTTTTGGAAGAATTGAAGTTACGACAGTGTTTTACTTCAAAAAGAGTGAAAAAAAACAAAAACAAAACTTTCTATTGGCTTTGCTTTCTCCAGAACAATGTTAGAAAACCGCAGATTATGAGCCATGTGTCCTGTTTTTCTCTTGTGGGTGCTACTGGTCAGCACAGGTGCCACAAATTACTAATTATGTTACTATGGCAACATTGGTGGTTTCACAAAGACAAGACTTATAGGCTGTGTCCTACAGATATAACAAATTGTCAGACTTCAGACAGACGTTCAAATTCATCTGCTGCACAAAGCAGATTAGTTTTTGACTGTCTTTAAGCCAGAGCGTGGCACAATGAATTCTGGGTAAATTCAGACTTTTTCTTTTTTTCAAAATAAAAGAAAGTCAGACAGAGGAACCGTATCCAAGAATTCAATAGTTTCAAAGACATTTTACTTGAGGAAATACAGAAAAGAAAAAAAAAACATGAAAAGAACTTTTAAACTTTCTTTTTCTTCTCGTTCTCTCCAGTTGTTAGAAAACCACAAATTACGAGCCACGTTTCCCTGTTTCTACTTCTTGTCTGGTGCTACTGGTACTGGTCAGTGCAGTTGCCACTAATTACCATGGAACCGTCGGCTAGCCAGTGGGTTAGCCTGTGGGTAAGGTGTCCGACTGTATATTGGACTGTTGTTACCATAGGGACGCTGTAATAAGTGGCTCCTGTGCTGACCAGTATAAAATATGTAAAAGACAGGAAAGGAAACCCAATTTGCTAACATTGTTGTGCGGAGCTGAGAGAGAGGAGAAATATGTGTTTTAAAGACTTTTGAAGATATTTTTCTTGTTAATGCTCAAGTCCTTGTAGCTGTTGAATTGTTCCAAAAGATTAACATTTCCTGCTGTGGTAAACAGAGCTGAGCGATTAGCTCCCTGGTCGGCTATTTGTTCTTTTATTGTGAAAAATGTCTTGATTTTCCCAGAATTAATCGCAGCACGGACTGTTTTAAAATAATCAACTTAAACTGCTTGTACAACATATCGACTATTTGTTATATCTAAAGTATATAAGTCAAAGTTATGTTTTTGTCTTTAAATGCATTTTCACTGTGATTGGACCAACAAGTCAGACCAGACTGAAACACTCTTTCTAAAAGGTGTAAGAATAACACAAGTGTAGCCTATGTAAAGCAGGATTTGTCAAGGATTTTCTACTTTTCCAGGAAGTCAAACTCATATTGAGGTTAACTGAGGTGAGAAGTGAAGTCTTGACATGTCTAACAACACTTCTTTGTCTTTTCTCTCTCAGCTTTCCCTTTGTCAGCACACGCTCCAGTATCTGAAGAGGTCTGTGTTTCTATTCTCACGGGACGGAGGGAGATGGAGAGAGAGGGGAGATGACCTTGGTTTCTCAGACTGAGCAGAGGCCCCCGCTGCCCACATGCACCAAGGAGATAAGCAACAGTGCTGAGGAGCCAGCTCGACACCGCCGTAAAGCTGGACCCTTGGTCTTTTCCGCAGCACTCAGATAGACTGTATATACACAGGAACACTGCAAAACGGCTTATGTGACACTTCCATTCAACATGTGTACACCCACACACAGCGTCCTTCTTATCTGCCCCATATACACACTCATTTTAAACCAACTTTAATTACAGCTGCACGCTGGCGAAGGATGAAGCTTAAAAAAAGCACTTGCAACAGCAAATGTACCGGCACACTGTCACCTGACCCTTGTTGGAATACGCAAGTAAAAAAAAAAAAAAGACAACATATTAATCTGTGTTCAGCACACAGTGTAAATGTTAGTGTGGATGTTTCGTACCTGTGGGGAGAGACCGGTCCTCAGAGAACACACAATACCTTATATTGTCTTTCCGTTTCACTAAGTGCTGATATGTGGGTTGGCATCCACTCAGAGTTAATGATAAACAGAGAGAGGAAAGCCTCTGCTCTCCTCTCCTCCCACAGGATGTGACGAGTAGGAACCTGATGAACAAGGTTAAATTCAAGATCACAGAACAACACAACGAGCCTTCAATCCATCCTCTCAGGTTACTTTTGTGGAGCGTTTTCGACTCCTTGAAAAGTCAACCAACACACACAACTACACCTCAGAGCGGCGACGTGCATAGGATTGAGTGGTGCAACACCTGAGCCGTTGTTGCGGCGAGGATCTATAGGAAAACAATGGCCCACACCGGATAGATAGATATTCACATTTTCGGGAGTGAAATGCAGCTAAAAACAGACCAATATCTGCCCACGGTGTTATCAGTACTGCATCACTGCTTTCCCACAGGCTTCATTAGTGCTGCACCCAATTGCCTCAGCTTTTGTTTTTTTCCAACTGGCAGTGTCTTTGTCTTGGCTTTATTGTCCGCTTCTAATTTTATGTTTCATTTGAGATCTGGGTTTAAATTAATTTGAATTTCTTCAAAACTAGGTGTAGATTTCTCCATCATCTCTACTGTACTGTACTGTACATATACTCAGCTATATGACCAGACAGACTGGAAACAAGCCAACAATTTATTTATTTATGAACCGTTTTCAGACTGAGGTCAAATTGAGTAGAGAACTTCAAATACGGCTCATAATCCTTCATAGCACTGCTTCGGTTTCTGGATTGGCCTGGAGGTTTGGTTTCCACCACTGAAAAATGGTCCACACTAGCTTTTTTGTGAAGAATCCTATCATAAAACCAACACCGCCTGCCTGTGCTTCCACAGCTGTTACAAATCACTATTTTCCTTGGTTAGCTCTTCGCAATACAACCAATCATCTCAGGATTTGGCAATATCATACTTTCGGTAAAAAAAAAAAATACTGTCATCTGTTCAACCAAATGTTTAAAAGAACCATACTTTGATGTAGGTAGCACATGGGAGGTATTTCTGACTCTGAAAACCTGTCTCAGCAGTTTGTGCACTGTCAAAATAAGAGGCCACACAAGTAGTTCTTCATTTTCCATATTTCCCATTCCCTAGAAATATCTATAAGGAGCTAATCCCTTAAACGCTGCCCTGGAAAGAGACTACTCAACAAAACGGTGACTTTAACAGAGCAAATGCGTTCAGTACCGCACATAGGCTACCTACTGTATGTGACGATAGAGCAGCAGCAGCAGCTCTTTAGGTGGCTAACTTTGAGCTAATTACAGTAAACTAGGAGGATAGCAGTGCACTGTGAAATCTCATGTGGCAGTTGGTCAAAGTAAGCTAAGCTCTCTCTTCTCTTCTTTTTCTTCTTTTTTTTCACTCAGGGTAAATGACTTGAGGATTTCTGAGCTGGTGGATACAGAAGCTCTGTGATGTGACGAACCGGATTAGCGGTTAGCTAGGACTTCATGGGAGGAAAAATGCAGTGCGGACTCATCATCCTCTGCCGCACTGGCAACACACACACACACACACACACGGCGTTAAAACCATGGAAGAAACACTCGCACACCCACAACTTTACAGTCTGTGACAAAACTGAGGACGAAGAAAGAGTGGGCGCAGCGTTATCCTACTAGAACTGGTAATTATGTTCAGTGGCTACATGATGAAAAATGATACACACTTCCTGTAATGATGTAAATCATTAACAGTCTTGGCTGTTATACTTGTGATTAATGTATCCCCTAACTCCATCCCTCATTCAATCAATCCATCCATGCACAGTCATGTGGTTCAGGGGGGAGGGGTGCAATCCCAGCAGACAGGTCAGGTCACCTGTCTATCACAGGGCCGACATATAGAAATTAATCTTACATGCTGACATTCACATCTATGGGCAGTTTGGAGTCTCCAATGAACCTATATGCATGTCTCTCTGTCTTTAAAGGGATAGTAGCATTTTTTTTTAAGTGGGGTTGTATGATCTACAAATAGCCCCTAGTACTTTAATTGCAGTAGAAGACTCTCTGCACTCCTCCCGTTAGCAACGCCAGCCCATAGCCCTGCCCAGAGATTTACAACATACAGTGTTGTGAACAGACCCAAAGAAACGGCCTATTTTCGTTTTTCCTGCACTTTGAAGGGCTGGAAAAAATTATATTATAGCAAACAATGGAACTGTGTATTTTTTTTCCAGGTAAAACCTCTTTTAGGCCGCAACCCAGGGGCGGGTCTTCCATGGTGGCACAGGGGGGCACCTGCCCCCCTGCAATCTGATTGGCCACCCTCTGTGCCCCCACCTTATATTATATTATATTATATTATATTATATTATATTATATTATATTATATTCTGCTTGGACAATGGATCATTTTCACATTCAAATTTGAATTTGAATTTGAATTTATTCTGCATAACTGACTGACTGTTACACAAAACACTGAGATGAATTTATTGTGTTGCTTATTCTGCTAAGACTTCTTATTTACAAGATAGAGTTGATTATTGATTGGTTATAATAAGTGAGAAATGGAAAGGTCATAGGCATCTTCCTTACAAGGTGAAAGATGTGGCCAATAAAAGCAAGATGAAGACATGTAAACAGTGTGTAACTGTACAATATAAATATTCAAGAGAGCGGTCAATGGCAGCCTTCATTTTTGTTACTTTTGGGCCCCCCGCCCCCCAAGATTCACTGTTGTTACCCCTTGTGCCCCCAACCAGAAAATACTCAGGACCCGCCCCTGGTCTTTCCCTAAAGAAATCCATGGTATTGCATTTGGTTCTACCCCTGACACAAGGGATGGACGTGGCTTTGAAATGCTGTCTGGTTTCAGACACTTAGATCGTTGGATTAACAATTTATTTTTAAGTGAGACGTCTTCATGTTGTTGACAACAGCTTCTCTGTCTGAACAACCTCTAAGTGTCAGCAGTTACACTTTAGATAACAACAGCAAAGCAAGGACACGGAGGGTAAATGTTGGCCCTCTCTGCTCCAGTGTTGTTTTTTTTGCACACCCTAGGTTTAGAAACACAAACTAACCGCTGCTGTCTAAACATAACGTTATATTTGAGGTGAATTACCTCTAAGTCTCAGACAACAATATCCTGTTCATGCCCAGAGCTCGTGAAACTGATCAGTGCAGTAGATCTATATAGGTCCATTCTTCAAACAAGCCAAAGTGTATTATCTTAAGCAGCTGTCTCAAAAAAAAAAGTCAGTGGAATTTACCGAGGCGTTTTATGTCTCTGTTTACTGTTTTTATGAGCTCCAGCCTGCAGACTGCGGGCTCTGGTCCTGCAGAGTCACCAACACACCCGTGCAATTGCTCCAAGTGTAAAAAAAGAGAGGACAAACGATGTGACCGATTGCAATGTTTAGCCCATCGCTTGATAATAAATATGCCGCTTTGTGCAGTTAGCGGGGGCGGAGGGGGATGTTTTTTTTTTTTTTTCCAACCAAGAGATGAGCTGCAGAGTTGGAGACAGGGAGAAGTGGTGTCTCAGTGAGGAGATTTGGTGGTGTAGCCTGGTATTGCTTTGAAGTCTGTGAAGTGCTGCCGCAGACAACCATGAGATGGGGCTTTCAGTTTCCAATTACTCATAGCTCCACACACAAATGTGGGGGGAAACTGAATTCACTCAAAGTTATGTCAGACCCCCTCGCTGCAAATAAGAAGCCGCCTGCCAGTTTTTCGATGCGTGTCATATGGTGTATTATATAACATATGTTACATGTCAGATTTCGCATGATGTAATTCCATGTGCTTTGAGTCATGAGCGTGTAAAAACCGTTTCAGCTGTGTTTCTGCTATGATGAGATGCTCCGACACAATTAGGGAAATTTCACAGATTACTCATCAACCGGTTTAGACTCAACAGAAATGTACTTTAAGTGGACTACTAGGTCAGTTCATTCAGTCGTTTAGTTTATAGCTGTGTTTCATGGGTCTGGAGAGATTAAAACTGGCCCTAAAAATATGTGGTTGCAAAAAATGAAGCCGAACCCCTCCTAAACTGATTAAAGGTTGTTGAATAAAACTGTATAATTTGATAGTCCAGTACAGTATAAAAGCAGCTTCACAACATTATAACAATATACAGAATATCAGATTTGGATCAAAAAATTATGTAGATCCAGTGAGACTAGAGTTTTATATCTCAATATACTGTATAACTACAAATACTTGCGTCATGATATGCAGTGGGGAAAATAAGTATTTGATCCCCTGCTGATTTAGTAAGTTTGCTACCCCACAAAGAAATGAATGGTCTATAGTGTTCATGGTAAGTTTTTTAATTTATACAGAAGATCAACAAAACATCCAGAAATAATATAATCATAAAGTTATCAATTAATTTTAATTTGATGAAGTGAAATGAGCAGGGGATCAAATACTTATTTTCCACTCTTTGTAAATAAAACCACTGTACTGTGTGTTCAGTACACCAAATTAAGAGCTTTGTAAGTTACTGTACCGCTTTTTAAAGCTCAGATATCATTTTTTTTCAACTAATCTTGGATCAGGGGAGCTTTTATTCACTACAGTGCAAAAAAAAAATATATATATATATATATATAAACAACACTGACACTGCACAGCTGTAAGATTGTGAAATTATTGAAATTAGTGTTATGTAATTAGAGCCTGAGAAGCAACTGGTGCGAGGACACCACTGGAACTGCTCTCTCTCTTTATTCCTCCCCTCAATAAAAAATGAATCATGTTCTTTAAAGGTCTCTCTTAGCTCATGTCAGGCAGCCGTGCCAACACCTGAACACACCGGAGGCCCTGTCACACCTGCAGCTACTGTCTACCACTGTCATCTCATCACGTATTTTGACAGCGGGGAGCTTGTTGTGGTCCAGTTGCTTGTTCATTGATCATATGGAGCTGCAGCTTCTTTCCTTTGGGCCAATAAATTCCTATACTCTCATGCTGTATCTCCTCTGGTTTCAGTTTGTGTCGTGCAGCTGATCTGCTGAGGCCACGAGGCGATGTTCAGAGAGGATGTTGTCAGTGGTGTGGTTCAGTTGCAAGCCTGGATTCCCATCAAGACATCTGAGTAAACCCTGGAGAGGAGCTACTCAAGCTCGATGATCACTCCGTCCAGGCACGGGAAAAGGATTTTCCTCTTCACATCATCTACACTGCTTGGATCAGCTCTCGCAGCACAAGATGATTGCACGACAATGTCATCCATCCGTTCCTGCTTTCTAGTTTGGGCTGCGTTCTCTCCAAGATGTCACACATCTCTTACTGCACTAAGTAACATCATTGCGTTAGCTGTGAGCTATCATAGATGGCCCCTTTGTGTTGGAATTTAGCCAAAAGACCCACTGTTGGCTGTCTGACGGCAGAGACGTTGATACGCAGTGAGTTGAGGTTGGGGAATCGGCACGACCCGGAGCGGTGATAGATGAATGAGATTATTTGGCTGCGATGCGAGGAGTTTCTGAAGCTCCACATATTTCTGACAGTTAACTGGGGAACCACTGCAGAAGACTCACACACTCCACTGTATCAGAGAAACGCATGGTAAGTGAATGAACGCGTGACACAGCACCAAATTTAACTAATTAACAGTGAAAGTAGACGGCCTCAGGGTGATGTTCTCAAATACAGGTCACAATCCGCCGACAGGCCCACTCATCACTGATGCACTGTCAATTCCATGAGGTGCTGGACTGATGCTATATATAGTACATACAGTTGTTCTGCACGGTAATCTCTTGCCGCATTTGCCACTATAGAGAGTACTTTGAGCTTTTCATGTCACCCACAAAGCTTTCTATCTTCTGCATAACATGCAATGCAATTAGTTGCATTAGTAGGTAAGCTGAATGACACAGAGCTAGAACTACAATCACGAATGTTACTGACTGAATGACTGAGTGATGGTAGTTCCGCCACTGCTTAGCTGATCTGCTCTGAATTAAGGGTTTCATGTCCCAAACTGATCAGGAGAAGCTGATTCATGCTTTTATCTCCAGTAGACTTGACTACTGTAACGGTCTTCTGACTGGTCTCCCCCAAAAAAGTATCAAACAGCTGCAGCTCATTCAGAACGCTGCAGCTCGAGTTTTAACCAGAACAAAGAGATCAGATCACAACAGCCCAGTTCTCCCAGTCAGCTACAGAATAGATTTTAAAGTTCTGCTACTGGTTTACAAATCACTGAATGGTTTAGGTCCAGAATACATGAATGACATGTTAGTAGAGTCTAAACCCAGTAGAGCTCTGAGATCTACTGACTCAGGTCAGATAGTGGAGCTCAGAGTTCAGACCAGACATGGTGAAGCAGCATTTAGCTGTTATGCTGCACACAAGTGGAACAAACTACCAGCAGAACTGAAATCAGCCCCAACTGTGAGCACTTTTAAATCCATTTCACGTGCTTATAGCTGAGCTCCTTTAAAGAACTTGAAACTTTATCTATTTTCTTTTATTTTACTTTTATTTGCTCTTGCTTTTAACTCTGTTTTTAGTGCTTATGCTTCTCTCTTTTTTTATGTTTTGTCTTTATGTAAAGCACATTGAGTTGCCTTGGTATGAAATGCGCTATATAAATAAAGATGCCTTGCCTTGCCTTGCCTCTGTTTCCCTGCCTGCTCAGGAACTGCAGAGAAGTGGAGGAGCACTTCCACTACACTGAGGCTCACATCCATTACAGCAGATAAATCCATTTCACATTAAGTACTTCTTATTACTAAAGGAGGCAGCAGGAGCAGGTGAGAATTCATCAGTAAGGAGGATTTGTTCTAACCGCTCTGACCAACTCTCCTTATCAAACAGAGGGAGTTAGGCCTGAAGACCTGCCTCTTTTAAAAGTCTGGTACTTTCTGGAGTTGGAAGTAAATAAGGGCTAAACCAGGTGGATGCTCTTAACTTTGCAAGGGACGAAATAAGAAATATATTGTGTCTTGAGGTACCGCAGCGCCTCACCTGACCGGTTTGACCATGTCTTGTTTAGGGATGGGCTGAATTGCTTGAGGTACGTCGGACACTGGAGAAAACTGCCATGGTTACGGCTTATGTTGGATTCGTCACGACCATGAAATTGAATTCCCTGCTTCCTTAAGTTGCAACTCCACAGCGAAGGAACGCTCTCCTTTAAATAGTTTCCTAAAGTTTTGTAGACTTTCTCCAGATGCTCAATTTCTCCACTGCCACAGGCTTTTATTGTGCAGCGGCTACAGGATATGTGGTTTTCTTTTTAAGTGGAGCACTTTTAAAGACTCCAAAGAGTGGGCTGGTAACAGCCGCAGTGAATGGGTCAGATGAAGTGTCGTTGACAGTAAAAATCAAATCTCTAGCACGTCACTAAAGTGAGCGCTACCTCGTAGGATACTGGATCACAGAGTCAGATCACGCAAAGTGTGTAAAGTGTATCTGATGGTCTGATTTAGAGCCCCGTCTCCTCTCCAAGCGCATCTCTGGCTCTCAGACCTGCTGTCTGCCTGTGATGACCCCCAGCACGGTGATAAGGTCCACACCCAACCCTGTGTCTGGACTAAAAATAACACCTAGTTGTAAGCTGGCTGCAGCACACCTCATCATGAGTCTGCAAAAGAGCAAAAGAAACATTTTGTCTTTAACCCTTCAGCACCAAAGTAAGGCTGTGTTAAGACCTCTGGTTGTTATCATCAAAACCTGAGTGTATGTCAGTGTGTGTGTGTGTGAGTGTGTGTGTGTGGACTGGACCTCTATTACTGAGGGGAAGTGGTTGATACACCTCACTGATTAAATCTGAGTACATTTCAAATGACTTCTCTCTCGTTTCATTAACAGTCCAAATAGAAATCGTGTATCTGAAAGTGCACTGTAAAAAATATCACGGTGATATCAGCTAAACTAGTTAGGTTGTCTGACGTCATTTCTTAATTATAGGGTGTGATTGAATTTAATGTAGAAATGACTTTAATTAATCCAAGCCACAGTAACATTTTCCCATTATCGCAACTCATCGAATCAATTTACACTTTCTTTGCACCTTCTTCTCCCAGATGAAAGCTTCAGCAGCGCTGCCACCTGTGACGCAAAGCCCAACAATAGCAGCAGCTAATGTGTATATGTTCCAATAATTTGCTGTAATGGTGGAAATCAAACATCAGTCAACAACAACGCCTACGCTACTTCTCCAGGAAACCGAGGTAACTCTGAACGTTGCTACAATACGTCTCTTAAAATATCCTGAGAGTGTTTGATATTGGCTGTAGAGCACAGAGGAAGAGTTTGCATGAATCTGTGTGTGACTTCAGCACCACGGACAGCTCCATGGTTTCATCAATACACAGCACAGTGACGCTATGGCTGAAGAGGGAGGATGGAGGACCGTTTGTGCTGACATGTCTATGAACAGTCAAATGTTTATTTTGATTATTCTAGGAATCCATAAAATGTAACTGAATATAATCATATGTCAATGTCAAATATGACATAAATACATAATTACCCAATAACTCTTTAATGTATAAGAGAAAGATACTCACACATTAAGATAAAGATAATTATTAAGTTTCAAACCTGCTTCAAATAATACTTTATATTATCATTTTTAAATAATTTAAGTATACTTGAAGCATTTTCTTCTCTTTACTATTAAGAATTTTACTCAATTACTTTATTAACTGCTACATACTGAAAATTGTGGACAAACCAGTTCATACATTTTGAAGAATCCACCCATACCTAATTTAAATATATGATATGATAACAGTGGCAGAAAGGAGATATTAAAAGGGCATATTACTACAAGGTGTCATGTTGTTATCCAGATGATATCCAATATGATACTGTACAGACAGAGATCCTGTGTTTTCTCCCAACCTAAGAGCTCAAGGCCTGGATTCGGTCCTCTAAGTTTCTGCTTCTTAAAGGGGAACTATGCAAGTCTGGTCGCTTTTTCGGTGCGGTGCTGCCGAAATGAGATCTGGGACACCGGGTCGGACGCGCTGAACTTGCAAGGTTGTTTTTTTGGCAAAGAGACACTAGGTGGAAGGCAGAGAGCCTCCATTATCCCCATAACAAGTCATTTAACCATCACAATTACTCAAAGCTATTTAATTAAGGTAAAAATCTAATTAATATAAATAAAAGCTCTTGACCTGCTCTATTTGACAAGTGCCAGGAGATAACTTCTGTTGTGATTTGGCACTATACAAATAAAGATTGGTGGTGGTGTTTTTATCTTTGTCTTTATTATGAGTTTGTTACTTTTATTCCCCACTGGAGCACTACATGAATTGAAGAGCTCGGGCTGCAGAAGAGCAAGTCTCACAACACGCAACTGTCTTACAGGATGCGACTGCTGGTGGCAACAAGACTTTTTCCTCTCCCGTGATAGGTCGGACGTCAGCCTTCCTCCTTCATCACATCATGCAGGTCCAGAGAAGGACAGCTCGCTGCCGGAGGCCCAGCCAGAGGTGAAGTGAGCTGTCAACCGCTTCCTTATGACACACTCTTACTGCTGTGTGTAAAAAAAAAAAAAAAAAATCCAACTGCATGCCACTTAAATCCCTCCTCTCCTGCACCGATCACAACCCTGCTGTCTTGGTCTCAGGATAATTGTAGTTTTTTTTTAAGGCTTAAGCCTGTCTAAATTTTTATTTCTTTTCACATTTTCCATGAATATTAATGTGCCACTCAGCAACCAGCCTTTTCAACAGGACTCTCATTTTCCTTCCTTTTGTCCGCGTCCTCAGAGCCAGTAATGAAAGCGAAACTTTGCGCACTACCTGTCAGAGCTGGTTCACCACCATCTCCATTTGTTGGCATAAGTGTTTTACATCATCTGTGACACTGTGGTGGCAGCAAACACAACACACAACCGACAAAATAGTTTGATCATACTTACACCATGTGAGCCAAATGTACAATACAAAATAAAACCTGTCATTTGCTTGTTAGAGAAATTGTGTAAAAAATAGAAGTTTAGCCCCAGGAAAGTTTCATTTAAGCCAAATCTCTGAAAACAATTGTGCACTGTAGCTTTGGTGGAAAAAAGTTTTGACAAGTTGGAGAAAATAAACCTAAAAATAACCCCTGATGTCATTGCCCACACCAACCTGCCCTGCCAACCACTCCATCACCTGTTTTCATTGTCTTTGTTCCATGTACTCCCTGCTGAATCATCATATCCCCATGTTTCTGCTACTGACTCATGTTCTCCTCAACCTGCCTGTTACCTGAACCAAAACCCTTTTCCTGTACCTAACCTCCCTGTAGACCATCTGTTCTTTTAAAGGCATTTTCAAACAAAGTAATTTCATCGCACCTGCCCGGCTAACTCCTCCTTCCTGTTACCAGCACGTGATGACACTATGATCTTCTAAATATCAGAATGGATGCAGCAAACCAAATGTTTAATGAGGTGACGTGCATTATTCACTGTCTCCAGCCTACAGCTGAATGATGCAGCTCTGAAACCGGCTTGGATGAAAAATGGCTGTCTCTCATTCAGTTTGCCTACAAGACGCTTCTGCTTCTGAATCAACTAGCTACTAGCCAACCAGCTTTCATGCTGTAAAACGTAATTTTGATTTACGTAAAATAAAGAGTGATATTAACTGATGTCTGGTTAAATTGTTGAAACTCCTAGTTTACAGGTAGTTAATACAATTTTCTGGTGAAGAAAGTAATTAAAGTCATCAGTCTAAAGTAACGTTTACTGAAAAGTATGAGTGAGGATTAACTATCCTCAAAGAAAGATGGTGGTAATGTGCCCTTAAAGCTGGTTGCCACCATGGGTCTTTGTCTTCAATTTAGCCAAGTCAGGGAGTCTCTGGCCTGTTTAAACTAATGCTAAACCAAATGTTTAGACAGCAATGCTAGTTGTCTAAACACAATTCTTTTCGGCTTAAACAACTTAGAATTAATTATCTACTGTACTTTACTTGTAAATTTTAGGGCAATTGGTATTTTTTAAGTAAAGTCAACAAATAATATTTTTCAGTGCAGTCATTTTTTTTAGTTGGCTAGCATAGTACCCAAAGGCCTTCAGCCTGCATCCCAGTCAGCTAGCATCTGGCCTGCTAGCTTCTGGCTTAATGCTGCCCTTTAATTGGCACCACTCAGCCCTGGTGATTTGCCTACCTGATCCTGCCCCCCACCCACCCCCCACAGTGGCCTTTCTTGGGACTCATCATTTTCAGAGAGCAACTGAAATATGTTGGAACTCCGAGAAGAAAGCAAAGTCCTTGAAGTTCCCCCGGGTGCCCTGCGGCCCAGAGCCCCCCACTGCCCAGCTACCCTGCTGACACCCCAGCACAAACTTAGTCTGGCCGTCCTCACTCACACTCAGCTGGATTCAGAGTTGGCTGAACCTAATAACGCACTAGTTATTGGCCTCTTGCCCTGGACTCCAGTCGCTGGGCCACCTTTGATGTTGCCTCTAGTTTCACCACAGCCACCTTCAACACCATCACCTGCCAGCCTCTCTGTTGTGTGTATTATGTGTGTGTGTGTGTGTGTGTGTTTTGTTTCTGCCTGTAAGCTTTAGTTTTCACATCATATTCAAATAAAACCACTTCTCTGCACCTGCCTGCACCATCTAACCAGTAGTACTCATGGTGATAGATCCACCAATATATGGCCTCAAAAGGTCTGAGATGATTTAATATACACATAATAATAATAATGTAATTTCTAGGGGTGTCACGATTCTCCAAATCCTCGATTCGATTCGATTCTCTATTTTTTTTTCTTTTTCTTACAGCACAGAGCCCTATGCCATTTTCAGACTAGTCTAGTCTAAGATCATTAGTTTTATTCATCAAACTTTGTACAGTAAATCTTATTTCAAAAGATGGGCTACATATAAGTGATGCAATTTCCATAATGTATCACATTAGGCACTATGGTCAAATTTAAATAATTTATTTACAATATAAAGGTAACAATCTTGTTCTCAGTCAAGTGGAAAACAACAAAAACAAACATAATCTAGTGACTCTTTTTGGTTACAGCAGTGTGCACTACTTTTAAAATGACAATGTGCAACAAAACAAAATAAAAAAATATGTCCAATGTCATGGAACAATTAGAGCCTTAAATTAGCAATTTTACGAAGAATGCCCCCAAAAATCATGATCCAGGGGCCAAAATTGTCCCCAAGGTTTCAAAACAAATATATTTATATCTGTACATTATCATAATTATTATCGTCGATCCTCTCTTTGAGTTCGATGCTCGAGATCATGACGTAATTTCGATTGGTCTGTGGTGGCTTCTCAGAAATTAAGCTCATTCAATAATTGCATATTCAAATGTTGAAAGATGAGCAAGATGAGAAACTGTATGTAAAACATACAGTAAACCATGCCATCCAAAACAAGCTCTACAAACTTGAACATATAAAATGATAAAACTCTGCTGATGTTCACCAAGTGCAGTATTTCTTTGATCAGACTCTCTTCAGCCGACCAGGTCAAACACCTTGCGAGTGAACTGTTGGGATGCTGTCTGACCTGGCGGTGCTGTCATCTCATTGGTAAACATGAGCGCAGCACAGACACCTGGGGGGGTTGTGCATGATAGCGGGCCACAATGAGATAACTTGGCCCAGCACAGGGCCTGTCTGTGAACCGCAGCGCACGGCTAAGACGTTACAGCTTTAACCCCTGCTGATGTTTCTGAAATGAATGTCACTTCACAAATATTGAATACTAATTACACACTTTTAAACTGTCCTCAATTTATGTTAAAGGGATAGTTCAACATTTTGGCAAATTGGCCCATTGCCATAATCGCTATAGTCATAGCAGTAGGTTCATTACCTTTAATTGTAGGTGTAAGCTATTTTTAGAACGGCGGAGCAGAGCCGTGAGCTGCTCAGAGCTACGCTATGGAGGCTAAGGGAATTTCTTGGTTTCCCTCATCAAACTCATCAAATACACAATCCCAAAACTCCAAAACGCTTTCGAGGACAAGTTGTGACCTGCACAATCACCACACTATGAGATAATAATGGAAAGTTACGAAACAGAGCCGTTTTCGAGGTAAATACAGAGTCTGCTTGCTGAAAAACTGTCCCTGAACGCAACGCGCATCAGTGGTTTTGCATGAATTTACCTCTAAAACAGCTCCGTCTCGTAACGTTCCATTATTATCTCATAGCGTGGTGAATGTGCAGGTCACAACTTGTCTACGACAGCCTTTTGGAGTGGTTGGGTTGTGTATTTGATGAGTTTGATGAGGAAAACCAAGAAATTCCCTTAGCCTCCATAGTATAGCCCTGAGCAGCCTGCCGCTCCGCTGCTCCGTTCTAAAAATAGCTTACACCGACAGTTAAAGGTAACAAACCTACTGCTATGACTATAGCGATTATGGCAATGGGCCAATTTGCCAAAATGTTGAACTATCCCTTTAATTCTGCTGCTGTTCCAGGCAGCCATGGCGTCCATTCAACATTTATGTTGTTCTTTTTTCTTCATTTTCTTTTTAATACACTCCGGAACTCCCCTCATGCTCCAGGGAGCCAGTGGTAGCCATTACTTTTCATGTAACCTTTCAACAATAATCTAACACTGACAAAAATAATTACAGACTTGAATATCTAGAAAGCTAAAAAAAAAAAAAAAAAAAAGTATTATTCTTACTTATAATCAGCCACTTCTTTCCCTTGGTCTGTGCTACATTACTGCTGCATGTACTGTTTGTAAAATGAGCCTGGATAAAGCTTGTTCACAGACTTAAATATCAGTATGTGATGTTCTGCACTGACCCGTGCTATTTCTAGGAAATAGCCAAAGCCTTGACTGCATATCTGACACTGACAAAAGCTCTGACCTTTTCCCACAAATGAGCTTTTGTATATTATCCAGCGAACCAGTCAGAGAACAAGGCTGGAGCATTACACGCTATTGATTAACACCATTAAAGGAAGTTTTAACCATTTTGGGGTCCATTATTCGAGAAAATAAATATGTCTGAAGCACGTTTGACACGTCCCGGGCCTCAGGAGAAGCCTCCTGGTCTGGGCTTCTGTTCCAGCTCTAGTGGTCGTCCCTGCTGGAACGGGACACAGCTCTCAGCTCTCAGCTCTCATCGCCGGACTGAGGCTTCTTCGTATGGATGAGCAGCGATGACTCACCGGGCCTACGGGGCGCCGAGGTTACACGGCGAGACTCAACTGATTTCCACTAATACGGAGCGCCCGAAGCAACCTAAGTATAATGAGGTGCATCCGTGACTGCCAGCTATGTGTTTCTGCAGCAATTCAGCCCTAATAATTAGGCCTAATTGTACTTCCCATCAGTCATTCACAACAAGAGGGAACGAATTCACGCAAAGTCATCCACATACCTCCGGATCAACTCCATGTTTTGTGCGAGAGGCAGTGAGTAATGTTTGTCATGCCAATGAGCATCCCCCGTTTCACCATGTCTAAATATAGAAACCAAATGATTTCTCCGCTAATTATTATTACCATAATTACCCGCTGCTTAGCATAATTCCTTTAACTTGACATCAGACAGCAAGGCAACATGAAGGGAACTTTTTGAAGCTTTAACACCCGTCCCCCTGTCAGATGATTGGTAACATGGTGGGTTTGATGATGCGCGAGGAACGCAGGGCTGGGAAAAGAGGCCGCGGCCGTGACGATGTGGAGACCAGGCAGAAGGTTTCCCTCAGCCATGCGATGCAGGATGTTCCCAACAGCAGCTCACTGACTCGCATAAATAATTGCGCGTTTTGACCTTTCTCTCGCGTCACGTCTGAACATACAGAACATCGCGTGCAAATGTTTTCTGCAACTTTACACATGGAGACGGTATAAGGTTGAGCTGGGCTGATGCAGTGGTTGATTTAGGTCACACTGATACTAATGTGTGTGTCAGGTCAGGTGATGAATAAGACAACACAGGTTCTGTTGGCTGAGGAAGAAACTTCTAAATGCACAGGGTGACATCATCATATATGTTGATTCATAGACTGTTAATAGAAATTGATCAGTTATAGGGATGCACCTGATATAGTACATACAACTTTGCCTCAGTCTTTTGGGTTTGAGTCCCACCCATGGTCCTTTGCTGTCATTATCTCACTGTGCTGATCAAATTTAAGAGAAAAACAAACAAACATCATTGGGTTCAGCTTTTACTATTTATCAGCCACTTCCTGTCTCTGCCTTTAATTGCATTGTTTTCCTTGGTCAAAGTCAAAGTCAACTTTATTGTCAATGCTATATACATGATTTACATCATATACTGTATAGAAATTAAAATTGTGTCTCTCTTTGTTTGCAGTCCTGTTTAAATAGAATAATAATACATGTAGTATAAAAATATATGATATATAAATACAAAATATTTAAATATAAAAGTTAAAAAAGAAACGGTATCTAAGTATGTTGCACATACTATTGTTGTACTGTATGTAAAACGAGCCTAAAGCTGGACAGAGCTCCCAATAGTTTGTTCACAGAGTAAGGTTATGTTCTGCACTGAGGCGTATTAATTTCCAGGAAATAGCTATAGCCTTGAACACATATCAGGCACTGACAAAAGCTCTGACCTTTTCCCTTAAATCAGCTTTTGTATATTATTAAATGAGCTGTCAAAAAAACAAGACTTAAGCGTCACAAAATGTTATAAACTAACTGGAACCTGGAGAAGAAAGGAAATGTAGCAGTGTGGGTGGAGAAGGGCACATTTTGTAACTCTATGCTTCCCTCAAAGATGAATAAACAACATGGTGTTATCACTGAATCAACTGGAATATGACTGCACCCACTGAACTTTAAATATTTGTATAGAGCATCCAAGTTTATTGCACAGCATTGTAATATATTTCACATGAGAGACTGGAGCTAAGCGATGTAAATACAGCCAGGGCTACATCTAAAGAAGTGTTTCTCCTTTATTAGTGTCTGTTGAGTGTACTGTACATTTATCCTCTTAATCACATGATGAATGAGGTCACAGTCAGTCAGTCACACAGGGGAACAGACCTGTGCGCAGTGCCAACTACTGTAAATACTATAGGCTGCACTGGGCCACTTACTCACAACTATAAACTCACAGGTACAACACAATCTACTTTAACCTCTTAATGCACGCCCCTATTTTTCATGTTGGTTCAACTGGTTAACAATCCAGAAGAGATTGGGATTTTTTTTGTAATAAAGTTAGCCATTAGACAAATCATCCATAGTGGGGAAAATAGGTTTAATGACCATACGATTTATGGGCGTTGCAGTGATTTAGTAATGCACTGTCGTAAATAATCTTTTAAGAGACTGTTTTAAAACAAATGGTCAAAGTGGAAGCAGCAGAGGTCCAGGTTGTTTCCTCGTACTTGGGTAAACTTCCCCACAGCCACAGAGGAATTTATACAGCTGCTTTCACAGGGTGTTTAGTATTCATCAAGTAAACTGACTGTAATGTTTAGAGCTGGTGGAGTGGACCTTTAAATATGTTATAAACATATCAAGTGTTTTGGTATTTGGGGCTGTACTGGTCTCAGTTTGTGCCTCAGCCATTAAAGGGGACATATTATGGAAATATCACTTTTTGAAGGCTCTTTAACATATATCTGGGTGCCAAAATGTGAGAATTGCCAAAAATATCTGTAATGTGTAGACTCCCTAGGCTGAAATCCACGTGGTTTTACGAGCTGTTCCCTTAGATGTCTCCCAGTGATGTAACTAGGTTTCGAAATTGCATAATACCACCCCTACCTGGTACCAGTAGAAGGGGCGGGGCAAGCAGTGGTTCATTTGCATTTAAAGGGACAGACACTGAAACCAGCCGTTCTGAACAGGGCTGTTTTGAGAGGATGAAAAGAGCTGTGATGTTTGATCCTTGGGGGATTTGGACCAAAGCATGTCACAGGCATGTCTTTAAGACACCTGGGAACTATTTTAATTTGTGGAAAGGGGGCAGAATATGTCTCCTTTAAAATAGCCAAGTGATAGTGGAGAGAGCACCTTCTCCTCTTTGTTTACATCACATGTTTTTGTCTTCAGCTCCAGTTCTACTGTTCACTATTGACACTTCCTCATCTAAATGCTGATCCCAAAAGAAGACCACCCACTGTTTTCCAGTTACTTAAAAAAATCCAGCCTGTCGTTTTGGGAAATTTGTCATCGTGTCTCTTCCAAGTTGCTGGTGCACTGGGGAGGTCTGGGAGGTGTGCAGCTTAGCTTAGCTGGAAGCAGAGGAAACTGCAAACCTTGTCCAAAACTATAACAATGTGCCTTCTAACAATTCCGAAGCGGTTTGCACTGTGCATACATTTACGATCATTTGATCTGCCTCACATCAAAGTCTCGGCCTCGGGCGAGACATTTGAAGAATTCTGACAGAACTGCGAAAACTAGGCCCCTATTTCCATTTCTCTCTCTCTCCGTCTCACACACACACACTTGTGTCACTACATTTGTGGGGACCTGTAATTGATACAATGCATTCTTTAGCCCCTCACCCTTAAATTAGGCATCATAATTGATGCTTAACCTCAACCCTCACCCTAAACTTAACCTACAGTAGACCTGATTATAATCTTGACCCTCAGACCAAGTCTTAACCCTCGTTCTCTCATTTAAACTCATGAGGTCCAGTATTTCTGTTCATGCAAACCTGTCAGACCCCATTAGTGCTTTTGATTTGAAACTAACAGGGACGATCAGCGACACGGCATCTTTCAATATCACCTTGGCTCTTTTATAGTCTCGGATATGACTTGACAGAAATGGCCTGTGCCAGTGAACAGCATAATGGTTGTACATAATGAAATATGTTAAATTTTTTTCCCCTTGTGTTTCAAAAACACAGTGGTGACATCAACATGGAACATCTACCTTTTGAGTTTTGAGGAATTCATCACTATTTCACATTTTAGAATAACCTTTATATGTATCTTTCTGTATAGGTCCCCATCTTGGTGGTTTTGGAGATTTTTTGGGGGGGGATTTTAAGTTACAAGTTGTTACCAGCAGTTGTTATCACCAAAGGCCACTTTTGCATAGTAACTATTACTGTCACAAAAGCCAAAGACAGCAGAATGCATCAATAGGACTGGGTATGGCTACTGATTTACTGAATGGACTCAATTCCATTTCAGAAGGTCAAGATTCGATCGGATTCGATATTGATTCATCTCGAGATACTTCAGTTTCAATACCAATTTTGCTCGGTTCCAAATGAGATTTTCACAGAACTAATACTGCAAATTGTACAAAGTACTAACTTGGTGCATTTTTGAAAATATTTTGTGTTTAATGTGAACAGTGCAACTCTTCAGTACAGTCATGGGCTGATAATTCAAGTACTAAATAGCAGTGTGCTCCTCTGTGTTCCCGTCTGGTTAGTCTCACCAGATTTGCGCAATCGCTTGAGACTAACCAACTGTAAATGGTATACATCAAAAGATTGATCGAACAATTTTATGAATTTATATTGGATCTTTCAAATGAAGATAGATACGAATCGGAAATCGGATTTTTTTAACCCAGCTTTAGTTTTCACAGGCTCTGTAGGACTAAGCATAATGAATAAATCAAGCTTTGTAAAAATGAATGGTATGGACCTTTAAAGGTGTGATAACACTCCCCGTGATAACCAGACAATGTGATGTCCTTCCTACTCTCTCACAGAAACTCAACTTTCATGTGTAACTAGAGGGCTTTAATCCAGAAGTGGCTGCTTTTTCCTTCCTTCATAACGTTGTATTTTCCACTCACTGGTGACCTCCACATGTTCAGGTTTCCTCAGGGTCGCATCCTTTAAACGTGAAAATAAAAAGTGTCGACTGTGAGAAACGGACGGGGGCCAAAGCCGACGACGGATCGCTTTCTGTTTGTTTGCGTGGGAGTGCGGCAGAGATGGTAACGGGGGGGTAGAAGGTGGAGGTTCTACCTTATCAGCTTAACAGGATGAAGCCAGCAGCCCTACAAAGCTCTTAAATAGCAGTGAATCAGTGCTTCTCAATGAGATAAATCCCTGTCATCTTCGCGCGGGGCCTGCTCAGTGCATAATCTACCAACTGTAGCAGCCACATCAGCGTGATGAGATTGAGTGTGGGAGTGACTGCCTGGTGGAGAAATTAGCCTCAGCCACAACCTTTAGCTAGCACCTTGGATTACGCACTGTCACTCATCGACAGCTTTCCCCAGCTCACAATTTATAGTTTCTTTTGAAGTAACAAAAACCCCATAAGCTGCAGAATGAGAAACCCTCCTTCCATCCCGTCCTCTCTGAAAGCCAGCGTAAAAAGAAAACAACAAAAAAAAATGAACGCACCCTTCGCCGCTCGCTATCTGCATCTGTGACAGAGAATGAGGGTGGGAGAGAGGATATTGTGTACTCTGTGCTGTTTGCTTTGATGTTCAGCAGTAATAGAAAAAGGTTTTTTTTTTTCCTTTTTTTCCTTTTTTGGTTCCCAGCCGTGCGGGCTGCCGCCGCGAGTGGCTGCGGCTTTTTGACTGACAGAAACAAATGAGTATCATGTTCATCTCGGAGTCTTTGAAGCGGTGTCGGTGTCGCCCCACTGTTTCCTCAAATCTGTGTAACGGGAGTGGGAGAAATTGTCAGGCCTGCCCAAGCTCGATTTCCCTTCATGAAAGTGAAGACTAGGTTGTCATTCTTACTTAATCCATACAAGCTCCGAGGCAGCGTGGGCGGATTTAGCCCGGGATATCTCTGAAGTTGAACAGCAAACTATTAAACTCTGCCTGCTGACCAAACAGCATAAATAGGCTGAGATGAAGTGGGGGCTGCTTGTTCATTAAAAAAAAAAAGAAAAAAAAAAAGCAGCACTTGGGTTTTCTACTTCCAGGGGGCTGAAAGAGCAAGAGCAAGTCTGACTTTATTCTAACGCTTCTGTCTAATGTGTCAGATGTTTCAAAGGGTGTAAATGAATCTGTCGGTGCAATGACGTCACTTTGTAGAAATCAGCTGCAGGTCCGTCTCATTAACAGCACCAGGACAAAGGAGCTCCGCTGATGAAGACCCCAACATCTCTGTGGGCAGAGTGATAGATGGGAGGACGGAAAAACGTTCAGTCTGTTGGATATATACTATAGCTGCACTGGCGTTGTAACTAGCTAGTGCCACAGATGGTAAAAAGAGACATCACTCATATGAGGAACAGTTACAGAGCTCAGAGTAGGCTGCTCCTCTGTAGCCATCTTGGCAGCACCTGACTTTACCTTTACACCCTCTTTCTTTCTTTCTTTCTTTCTTTCTTTCTTTCTTTCTTTCTTTCTTTCTTTCTTTCTTTCTTTCTTTCTTTCTTTCTTTCTTTCTTTCTTTCTTTCTTTCTTTCTTTCTTTCTTTCTTTCCCCAATCCCCATTACCACCAACAAGGTATTGGCTATTCTTCCTGGGCTCCACATCACATACAGTACAATCAGCAGCACCTGAATTTACATGTACACCCAATTTTCTTTCTTTCTGTCTTTCATTCGTTTGTTTGATTCTTTCTTTCTCTCAATCCCCAATCCCCATTACCACCAACAAGGCATTGGCTATTCTTCCTGGGCTCCACATCACATACAGTGCAATCATGTACACCACAGAGTCACATTTCCATAAGAAACATCTGTAAGTTCCAGAAGACATTCATTTTTATGCAGAAATACTTTCCAATACGACACGCTACGTAATTGACCACCTTAAATCATAAAGTTATCCTTCCTACCCCTTTACATACTTTACTTTTGAGGAAATAAGAGTATTTAAAATAGTTCGATGGAGTTCAATATGTCTGCCAATTTTCAATAGCTAGACAAGAAGAGGTTGTTCTTTTCACCTCTACATGTTTCACTTCTGAAGAAGATGGAAGAATCTGTTGAAACATGTAAAGAACAACAAAGAACAACTTGTTTGATACACAAGAGAACCTATCTACGTATAACTCATTTCATTTATGGTTGTCCAAATATTTGACAGGAACAGGACCAACTGTTTTCTGTATCAGACTTTAGCAAGAATCATCTTCCTGCCACATAACTTGTTAAGCAAACTGAGAAATAACCTAGAAGTAGTATTTAATTTCTAACATTTTAATCAAATTTTAAATATGTAACTAAATAAAACAAAAGTGGATCTTTGATTTACAGTGAGCCAACTTTGCCTATTTTGGATTTCTATTCGATTAGTTCTGTGCACACTCTAGTTCTGTGCACACTCTACATCTAATTCACTAGTTCAAAATGGCCAAAGAGTTGGGGTGTGTGTGTGTGTGTGGGGCCCAGATAGTTCATGCCAGTTTGTTGCAAGCAAATGGTCAGCCACCTGTCACTCAAAGCCTAAACTGTTTTGTATCAGGCTATAAACATGTTTATTTCTGCTGTAAAGGTCTGCATTTTAACACGGGCATCTATGGGGACTGAGGGACAGTGAGATGAATACATGAACCCCTGGATTTATCATCAGACACATTATTCTTAGCAGTGACCATAGACGTTGATTCTTCCTCCACGTCTGAAAAAACAAATTACTCCTCTGATAAATCAGCCACATAACAGGAATCTTCTTTTCTTCACCTCTAAAACCTCCAAAGCGGTGGTGACAGAGGAACAATGTCGAGTGAAAATGATCAGTTGAAGGTTTCTGTCATCGCCGCCACTTGATGTGAAAGGCATGCTGGGATACTTGTCAATCGCAAAAGTCAAGTCAAAGTGTTGGCTTCCCACTGCTTCAACAGAACGTGTTACTCCAACAGCTGCTCAGACTTTCCCTTTTCGTTGTTCCATTTCTTATAGTAAAGTCATTTTTTTTTAGAGTTGAAAAATAAAAAACTGTAACATAAAATGTCAAAGCACAGACTGGTCCAACTAAGATCTCAGTAAACAATACATTATCTTGATAACAGCCTCTGGATGGCAGTCCTCCGTCTTGTCTGATTACTCATCGCATGGGCAGAAATAACGTAATCATAGAAAATGACTGTGGTATCTTTCCAGAGCGAGTTCAGCTGGCCTGTCCCGAGGCTATTTCACAACACAACACATCATTTATTTACTACTCTGTGATTCCAGAAACTTATGAATCATCATCACCAGGAGGTGCAGAAAGCAGTAATTCACACTCATCAAAAACTGTGGGATTGTTAGCAGAAAAGACCGTGCACATGCTACAGTGTGTACAGCATCAGCAGTCAGACTGTGGACTCATTAGAAGACGACTGTCCCCTAAGACCCCCCCCCCCACTTCCACTAGTTCAAGGCCTGCATGTAATTTGTTATTAGTGGGTCAGAGCCGCTGCTGCTGCTGCTGCTGGTTTTGCAGCGAGAGACGCTCACTCGGCTCAGCACAGCTTTGCTTACTCACTCTTTTGCCATTTCTGTTTTCTAGTTTTCATCCCCACTGCGACAAGCCATCAGTTAGAGGGGCGGAGTTATCTCCCACTGCGATGGCGAGTGGACGGGCACGGTAATAAGGACATTAAACATCTCTGACTAGCCGTAGTGTTGTTTTTTTTCTTTTTTTTCCTCCCTCCGGCTTTCACCGAGAGAGAAGAAACACATCCTTTACCATGCATATGAGCCCAGCGCTGAAGTAGAAAGCAGCAGCGACTGAGCCAAATGTTTGGGGTTTTTTTTAGAGCATTTGCATACAGAGCACCGGCATCGGCTCTCTCCCTTATTGAGTTCAATAAATGTGATGTCATTTGTCCGGGGCTGGATGTAAAAAGCCTTATCCACAGGGGATGATTTAGGGTCAATGATGTCCTGATGGGAACTGTTCATTTGTCTGGAGCTGAATATACTCAGCACCATAAACTGTCAAACAGATAGATTCATCTACTAAAACACATGCACAACACACACACACACACACACACACACACACACACACACACACACTTGAATATTCATCTGATTTTCCAGTCAGTAAAACTTTCAACTTGAAACTGGAAAGAAGATGATAGAAATTCTTTCAACTTCCCAAGAATACAGCGTTTTATTCTCCGAATGTATTGCATCTTGATTGCCTGTGTCTAGTTTCCCTATATATAAAGCTGGAGAGCAGTGTAATCTAGTGTAATCTTGATGCTGTGCGTGCAGCCTCAGCACAAATTGCCGTCTTCTTTCTGGTTCATGTTTACATGATTACGATAAACGTCTTCTTCCATTATGTTCTGAGTGGAGTGGAGAATTTCACTCCCTGTTTTCGCAACCTTATATAGAATTTGACAATATACCATCATACAGTATGTGTGCTCTCATTTTAACCCTCTTTTTTTAGTTGACTGACTGACTGACTGTTCCAGTTGGAGCTGAAGTGTCCTTCACTGTGGTTAAGGAGTATTTTTCTTTATCTCCATTCCTGCCCAGCATATCTTGATTTTATTCCTGGGAATTTACAGCTGGACATCACCTGACCTGCAGTCAGCTATGGGAGGATACTCCCACATTCTTGTTTTACATAATATAACAAACTGAACTGCTCTCATTCTGGGAGGATTGCTTTAGGGACCATTGATTTCTGTATAAGGGCTGAGCTCATTTGCAAATGTTATATTTTGAATACAACCGGGGGGGGTTCTGTTCTGAGTTTTTCTCTATGTCCATGCTCTGTTCTGAAAAAAGCATCCTATCATCTGTGGCCCTGATATGCTACAGAATAGCCTTCAAACAGAAACTTTTTCCTCCTCCGCTTTGTTGGACGGACGGATTGTGCAGCAGGGAGAAGACAGAGGGAAGCAGACAGCAGCAGTCCTCTGTGGTTTAGAGCTGAGAGGAGCTTTTCCCAAGCCTGTCACCTGACAGCCGACGACTAGTCAGACCGAGACAGTGACAGTTTGGGGTCAGAGTGTGTTTCCACTCGGCTCATTGGCCAGGCGACTGGAGAGCCTCAACGAGCCCAGAGGAGCGGCTCGTGAATGGCAGGTATCCTAAAAGTAGATAGACTCCCCCTAGATTCCTCTGACAGCGCTCGCACCCACACTGATGTAATCTAACAGAGGAGCCGCAGCGTGGAGAGGGAGCGCTCCACCTCGGGCCCGGGACTTAGTGGAGTAAAACTCAAACACAGGCAGTGAGGCTCAAACTGGATCAACACTGAAGGCAGAGACTTGAGCTCTTATTAACCCCACGAACCAGTGTTGGACTGAACCAACATTAACCTGGTTATTTATTTTATTACATTAGACAGTTTGCATTGGGGTTTAGGGAGGTGCTATGAGAAAAAAAAATCATGAATACATTGATTAAATAGGCACCATAATGACTTTCATGCTAATATTCTTTTTTTGTAAAATAGCCTACTTTCAGGCCATTTTTGCCTTTATTTGATAGGACCATGTAAAGAGACAGGAAAGGGGAGATTGACTGGGGGAATGACATGCGCTTAAAAGGATAGTTCAACATTTTTGGCAAATTGGCCCATTGCCATAATCCCTATAGTTTATAGAGGAGTAGGTTCGTAACCTTAAATTGTCGGTGCAAGCTATTTTTAGAACGGTGGAGCAGAGCTACGAGCTGCTCAGAGCTACGCTACGGAGGCTCATGGGATTTCTTGGTTTTTTCTCATCAAACTCATCAAATACACAATCCAACAACTCCAAAACGCTCTGGTGGACAAGTTGTGACCTGCACATTCACCACGCTATGAGATAATAACAGAACGTTACGAGACCAATTTCCCAAAATGTTGAATTATCCCTCATCTCAGTTAAATCCTCCCCTCATCATGTTACTAAGAGAAAACGAATAAAAAGCTTTAAAAAAAAAGGTCATATCACTTAGGAGTCGAACCAGCGATCAGCGCTTCAGGCCAACATAATGTGCTCTCTAACAACTCGACCACCGAGAACCCCGATATTCAGATTTGACATTTGTAAATAGCATTCACCTTATGGGGCCTGTGAATGTACAGCGGGTTTATAGAAATGAACTTTCCAAGTTTCTGTGTCAGATATTGTATCCTTGACCTAAAGTGCTAGAAGTCTAAAATCTACATTAAATGACTATGATCTGATGACATACAGACGTTTGCTGCTGAACAAACAGTGGAACAGGGGATTAGATGGATGGACAGACTGATAGACTGACCACATGGTGCCACCAGTGCAAATAAGAGGTGGAATAGTGGATTAAGTAGTTGCACAATCCTGGAAATGTTGTTTCTATGAGACCTGCAAAACCACACACATTAAGCCCTGAAGAAGCTGAGTCATTAAAATCAAAGCAGTTCATCCCTTGGAAACCACAAATGAGCTCAGTACACCTTCCTTCGTGTTTTTCTTATTTTATGTAAAAAGAAATGAAGAAAAAAAAAAGTATACAAATCATAAAAATATGAGCTATTAAGTCAAACTAACTTTCTGAAACAAAATTATAGTTTTCAAGTAAATGAAAATTAGGACACTTAAAGCACTGACACACGCAGCTACATATTGAAATTTAAAAACATATCAATGCATGCCAAAAAAGTGACTTCAACTATGACTGTGGTGTCATTTATCTAATGTTTGAGTACTTAAATTGTACTTTTCAAATTAAAAAGTTATGAGGGTGGTCAATACTTAAAATTAGATCCAAAGATAGACTAATATGTGCTTATGTACAAAACTGACAGGTGACAGCAGACAGGGTGGTTGGATCTGTCTGGGATGTACCACACCTCTCACAAAGTGTGAGCTCAGTGTGATCTGGGATCAGCGCCAGCCTCCACTGGATTAACAGGTGTAGCTATACCACCAGACTGATGTGGTAACCTGATAATGGCTTGAAAGGGAAAGTCAGGTGGGGTCACACCTGGATTTATAGAATCAGACAGGCAGAATTCACTCTCTGGGGAATTCTCACGGAAAATGTCACAGAAGTCAATATTCGCAATAGTGCTTTTCTGTCAGTCATTTTACACAAAGGAAACTTTTGAAGCGATTAAAGGGATAGTTCACCCAAAATTGAAATTTCACTCATTATCTACTCACCCTTATGTCGACTAAGGTCTGGGAGAAGTTTCAGAGTCCTCCGTGGCTTCTCTGAGTTACAGGGGGTCTCGGCGTAGCAGTGCATGTCCATATAACGGTTGCAAATGGATACCAACTGTCTTCGTAACAAAAAGACACACCAAAGAACATCCAAATACCTCCATGCTGCTCATATGTAATGTCCATCTTGTATTGAGATGCGAAATTGTCCCGAAAAAAATTTAATAAGTCTATATTTCAAGCTTGTTTTGTAGTGGAAGCTCCTCTTCCCGGTTTGTCAAATTTGGACGAACTGGGAAGAGGACAGACCCTGGTTCGTCCAAATTTGACGAACCGGGAAGAAGAGCTTCCTCTACAAACAAGCTTGAAATATAGACTTATTTAATTTTTTTCGGGACAATTTCGCATTTTGGGGCTTCAATACAAGACAGACATTACATACGAGCAGCATTTGGATGTTTTATGGTGTGTCTTTTTGTTACGAAGACAGTTGGTATCCATTTGCAACCGTTATATGGACATGCACTGCTACGCCGAGACCCCCTGTAACTCAGAGAAGCCACGGATAACTCTGAAACTTCTCCCAGCCCTTAGTCGACATGAGGGTGAGTAGATAATGAGTGAAATTTCAATTTTGGGTGAACTATCCCTTTAAGTCACCACATGGAAGGTCGGTTGGAACCGTGACACAATTTCACAACTGATCAGAATGAAATAATTGCATCAGACTTGAACTGTTGTTGGTCTTACTCCTGAAACAATTAAAGATAATAAAAAATCAAAGCCCACTCTGAAGCTCCTCAGGAGAAGCTCAGCTCACTGTACAGTAAATGACACACTACACCAGCCCCACCTGTGAAAATGAACATTAGCCCGCAGGTTTAATCACAGTCAGTTCTTTACTGCAGCTGCTCTTTGCCAAATTAACGGCTTCCACTGGAAGCTCAAGCAAGCAAAGTCAATTAAACATAAAGACGGAGCAAAGCAGCCAAATGACTCTCTAATGGCTAATGTGGTGTATTTCTATTTATCTTTTTGTTCTTTAAAAAAAACACGCCTATTATAATATGAGCAGCACGTCTCAGAGGAAAGAAAATTTCCACAGCCTAAAGCATTTACACATAACAATGAAATGGTGCGCTGTCAGAGGAGAAAGAAAAGAGGGAGAGAGAGAAAGAGCAGCAGACTTACGGAGGGAGTGCCACTCGTCCTGCCTTATTGTCTTGGTGATGTTGTATGAGAGATTTTTGGGTATCGTAGCTGAGGAGTAGTGATATTTGATGTAGGAGCACCTCGCAATGGAACCTGCAGAGGAGGGGAGAAATAAAAAAAAAACACAACATACTGAGTCATAGGTCGTTTACATAAGATCAGAACATTGAGACTTTGCCACAGAGGATGATGATTGTACGTCTGCAGTCATTAATAAATACCCACACAAGCAAAAATCAGTCACGCGGGCCCCGAAAACAATGGCAATCTGCCGACGTATTAGACCCCATTGTGTCGGCGGCGGAGGAACGCTTCCAACATATATTTCTATTATCTGCAGCTCTGCTACAATGGCTGTCAGGGAAGTGATGCGTTCTTCTATAGCTATTAACTAATCAGTCATGGGAGACGCTCATTGTGTAATTATAAATGTTTCCAACAGTCCCCTGCCCCGCTCACGTCTATGGGACTTCACTCATAACGTTAGACCTGAGTCCTGCTGACAGGCAGACAGACAGCTGAATTAACGGAGGTGGCTGAGTTGCAAGAATATCGATATTTTTAAAAACAATGGTTGTACAATCAAGCTGAGACAACTATGTAATGAGTTATCATGTTAACTAAGCAGGTGAATTTAATGGAACTGTGCTGGCAGATCAGAAAACACTTAAAAGTAAGAAAAGATTATAATACTTGAGATGGAGAAAAGACAAAGATTTCATGTGAGGTGGAAGGGGAAACAGACTTCCTCTCTGTATTTTATTTTGAAAATCCCATGGTGTAGAACCAAAGTAAAGTTTCTGACTTGACACAACTGGTGTCACAATAGCAAAAAAAAAACATTTGCTGTACCTCATACAGTAGGAGGTTTTGGGAACTGCAGGTGTTTGTCATTGGACAGTTTTTGTCACAATGGATACAAGATGTAGTCAGAAAACTTAATCAGGTGTGTAGCTGACATCAAAATAAAGATGGACATCTGAGCTGTGAGTATTACTGAATATACATGGGTCAGTCAGACCATTGACATGGTGGAAGTGATTAGGAAACCAAGCCTGGTGTCGTCGGCCTTGGGATTGAGTGCTGACAGGTTATTTCATATATTTGCTCACCTTTGCGTTTATCCATACACGAGGCTGTCATGCTCCTAAATCAAAACCTGCCATGCACACCTCTTTTACACTATGCATCTTGCACTTTAGGCACAATTGATTAAGCACTTTGCAAAGCTGGTATGAGTATGTGTGCATGTGCATGAGAATGTGTACGAGTGAATGTGTTTTTTAGGCAAATGCAGAGACTTGCCAAAAAACTGCCCCCGACGGGGACACGCATCAGCGGTTTTGCATGAATTTACCTCGAAAACAACTCTGTTCCCTTATTATCTCACAGTGTGGTGAATGTGTAGGTCACACCTTGTCCACCAGAGCGTTTTGGAGTTGTTGGATTGTGTATTTGATGAGTTTGATAAGAAACCAAGAAATCCCATGAGCCTCCGTAGCGTAGCTCTGAGCAGCTCACGGCTCTGCTCCGCCGTTCTAAAAATAGCTTGCACCGACAATTAAAGGTAACAAACCTACTGCTATGACTATAGGGATTATGGCAATGGGCCAATTTGCCAAAAGGTTGAACTATCCCTTTATCTGCTTGCTATAAGTGTACACTATGACTACACATGTGACAAATAAAGGATATTGAACTTGCTTCTTGTTATTTTTGGATGTTTCTGCTTCTTTTCCATTCTGCAGCACTTCCTGCCTCCACGTTATCACAGTCAGCCACACATGTAACGATACAGTAACTGTGTATATATAATATAATATATATATATAACCTGTCTCGTTCCTTCCTGTTGACCCTTTCCATCTAGATAACCTGGTAGAGAGCCAGCCCTGGGCCCTGTATTAACACAGTGTGAGGATGGTGGCTGTTATTACTATATACTCATACAATGACTGTAATTTCCTGGCTGGTGGAGAAAAGCGCGCTGCTTCCTCTCAACACCATTACATTACACCACATGTCTGCTCTAATTATTTCTGGCAAGGCTTCGTGGCCCACTGAAAACTGCATTATTGCTGGAGTCCTGGTAGATTTGAACTGCACAAACAGAGACAACCGGGATAACACTCCACTGCCTCTCCTCTGTCCCGCGGCCATGCAAACACACTCGCGCAACAACGGCAGCAACACAAGCAGCAGCGCACGCTTGGCATAAACAAGCAAACCCAGGAGGCCACAACTGCTGACAATGATAATTACCCATTCATGACTATCTCCTTAGCAGTGGTGCAGTCAGCACCCAGCAGCTCACACAAGATTGAGCGAATGTATTAGATGAAACCACTAATACAACTAATGATACGGTTTATTATTCCGAACACTTAAAGCCACACTATGTAACTTTTTTTTCTTATATTTTAGTTCAAATATTCTCGCACAGACTCATTGAGCAGCAATAGGAGAAGGCTCGAGTCTGGGATAAAAGCTGATGGTTGTCAATCAATACTTAATGCTTTTCTACCACTCTTCTACCACAGGCTTGCATTGGCTTGGGGTGGGCGGAGCCAAATGGAGCAATGAGGGGGAAGGGATGTACAGTATGGTACTTGCATATCGTAATTTTACAAAAGCTTAACTCTTTCGACAGCGTTTTCAAAAGTAGAGGATACACGGGTTAAGCGTATTTTATGTTATCTGTCTTAGGTTTTGCCCCCAAAAAAACAGGAGAGAAGCAAATATTAACAGATGGCAGATTGTAAATAATTATGTCTTAGTCTCCATACATTAGTCTCTGTAATCCCGGAGGCTTTACACACAGAGAGCATATGATGACAGCCTGCTACATGTGAAAATACTACTACACTTGACTTATTTAGCTCTGCATGGGAGTAGGTCAGTCTGTTTGTCAACCACTTATTGTGCAGAAGGTTTTCTAAAGCAGTGGTTCTCAAAGTGGCGTCCAGGGACCCCCAGGGGTCCTTGAGAGGGTTCAATGGGGTCACCAACTTTTTTGCAAAATTTTACCACATTTATTTCCCAGAAGTATATATTTTTTTTAATCCAGAGATTTCTTGAATTTTTTCCAAAAGTTCATGCCACTGGCAGTAATTTGAACCTACATTGACTAAAAAAAGTAACGTTATTCAGTCTCAAAACAAATATTTCTGTATTTCTGGTGTTTGTTTCAAAATTTTGTCCAATGGGGGTCCATGGTCTAATTGTGTCAGTTTAGGGTCCTTGGTGTAAAAAAGTTGAGAACCAATGAAGGTATGATAGATTTTAGATTATTATTGCTGATGCTGCATAAAGAACATTTTCATGTTGTAAATGAAACAGGGAGTAATGATGTTAGTGAGTTATACTCTGCTCATGGAATTTGCATAAAATGAAAAATATTCAGGCATAGTACACAAATTTCAAAATTCTGTGTACAATAGGATGTCCCTAAAAGATTAAGGCTTACAGTAGATTGAACTATATTTTTCACTGCACTGCTAAAAGCTAAAATGCATTTAAGATTATAATCAACCAGACCCCAACATTAGAATATGCACTGCTTCATTCAGTTAAGTGGTAGCCATTATAGTCCACACAGTGGGGTTCAAAGTATCACTTCTAGTGAAATCACCATGGCTACGGCTGATGGATAATATGAAAATTCTTAAAGTTTCTAATCTCCATTGGTTTCTTTGCTCCCTGTGTGGGTTCTCTCCAGGTTCCTCCCACAGTCCAAACACATCAGGCTGACTGGAGACTCTAAAATGCCCATAGGGGTGAATTTGTTTATCTCTCTTTCCAGTATGTTGGCCCTGTGATAGACTGACGACCTGTCCAGGGTCTACCCTGTACCCTGTCCTTGCCCTCTGTTAGCTGGGACTGGCTCCTGCCTCCTCTCAACTCTGCAGGGCTAAGCACAGTAAGCAGTCTATCTGATGGATGGATGCTTCCTGTACTTCTGCTGGGTTTCATCCAAACCAAAACTCTGGTCCTACAGTATATACAGCAGTAAAATCCACTGAGTGTTCTAACCTTACCTACTCATCCCTAGTGTCTGGTATCCTAATGCAACGCTGATTAATCAGTGATGTTCCTGTGTAATTCATGGACTCAGTGAAGGCTTTGCTTAAGGCTCCCACAAGACATCTCCTGTTACCTCGGAGCTGTGTTTGAAGTGGATCTTATCGCTGCCATCGTACCCGGCTTCGGAACACAGATTTCTGTTGATGTTACAGCACGGACACAAAGCTTTCTAGCAATGATCCGTCTTGTGCAGCGGAGTCGTGAGGCTGATATAGATTTTTCACGATTGTTTGAGGAAGCCTCTCAGACCTGGAGGGATTTCAAATAGGCCAATAAAACCAAAGACCCCAGCAAAGAGGCTTGTCAGGGCAGTATCTTAATGGGCTTCTATTATCCAAGCAACTCATTTGAATGCACCTCAATGCTGTCTGTGCACCGCTCACATACAGATTTGTGCATTAAAGATGCCACTAGAGGGGACAGTACAATTTACACACACTGAAATTGTAGGGTTTTAAAAGCTTTTTCCCCTGCTGCAGCGTGGACACAAAATACAAGGCTGACAATCAAGAGGCGGCTTTAATTGGTGCTTGTTCGCGTAAACATTTGCATTGAGGTAATCAGTACCCGGAGCACATGTCCTATTATGTGCTGGACTGGAGGTTTTAATGAAGAGGCACTTGGATTTTCAGAGCGGGATCCTGGGAACGAAGGTCTGACGAGTGGTCAGAGTCCATTAGGTCTGGAGATTTTTGAGGACTGTCATGTCAATGACAATTTCCTCTATCATTCTAATTGCTGTCTTTTACCATCTTATTTCTTTCTTTTTCTTTTAAATGTATTTTTCGGTTTTGATTTTAATATTTTAATGATTTTTATCATTCTAATTGCTGTTATTTCTTTCTTTTCCTTTTTAATGTATTCTTTTGTTTTTGATTTTAAAGGGGACATATTATGGAAATTGCACTTTTTGAAGGCTCTTTACATACAGTATATTACAGTGTTTGTTTTGCCTTCCAGCTGCCAAATTGTGACAACTGCCAAAAATTCTGTAATTTTCAGGCTCCAGAGGTTGTTTTGAGCGGATGAAAAGAGCTGTGATGTTTGAACCTTGGGGTATTTTGACCAAAGCATGTCACAGATATGTCTTTAAGACACCTGGAAACTATAATAATATGTCATAATATGTCTCCTTTAATGTATTTCCATACCTCTGTAATGTGTATGTGTATGAATTGTGCTATACAAATAAATTTGCCATGCCTTGCCTTACAATAATGTGAGATGGAAGAAGTGGTGTTGAACATTTCATACTTCAAAATAAAATGTACTTCCCCTTCATGCAAGGGAACCAAAGACACTCAACAGACAAGACCTCCCAATACAAAATGTAGTTTAATTTCCACACTTGACACGTGTTTGTCAGCAGGTATCGCACTTTTCTTTTCTTTTTTTTAACCTTTGAATGCAATGACCTGACAAGTTCTCCGGGCTGACCTGTGCTCCTGATGATGCGGTCGGTTTCCCAGGATGCAGGATGTCAGCGGGCGCCAGAGTTACAGTAACAACATTATCAACAAAAAACTGCTTTTTATGCACAAGTTGTTCTGAGTCAGAACCATTTTTGCAATGTGATGGGAAGTCACCTTCACATGTATATTTTTGCTGCCGTAACAGTAGGAATGGATGAGTAAGCGTTCAGAGCTTGAAAGTAGGCTGGAGACCTCCTCTCACACACAAGGGCATTCTGCCTATCTGTCTGTCTTGTCTGGGAATTTATAGCAACACATCTCCAAGGTATCTACTCCAGATCAACTGGAGTCAGGATATCACACGTCCATATGCAAACACCTGTATAACAACACTATACCCTGGTGTGACACTGTGGAAATTAGCCAAGTATCTCCAGTAATCATGTACCCACTTGCACATAACTTTAATTTAAAAAATCCAATCCAATAACCAGCCCTCCCTCTTCCCACCCACTCACAGAGAGCACTGGGTGATATCAAAGACGCGTCTGTGTGTGTTATGTCAAGGAGATGATGTGTTAGAGGCTTGTCCAACAAAAGATTATCTAAGAAGGACCGGGAGGACACATCTGATCTCAGTACCAATGGGTTCAATTTGTAGATCAATTATCCATACAGCTGTATAACATGGAACAGATCAAAATCCAACTCCTAACAATGAAGTCCTTTGGTTCCAGTCAGTAGTTTTCATTGTATCAAACCCTGTGTAACTGGTAGTTTTTCATTGTTTCTGGCAGTTTCCTTCCATTCCTCACCATTCAGATTGCATTACACTACACAAAAGGGTTCACATGATGCACAGTGACAGATCACAAGAGTTGCTCCTCTTCTGTTGTGTCTCTGACAGAGCTGCAGCTGCTCACGGCACATTCTCAGCCTCCCAGTGGTCAATACATGAGTCTGAGACCTCTTTTCCTATAAATCCTCAGTTTGTGTCCAGGTGTTAAACTCTGCAGAAAACCAGAACTAGAACACATAGTTTACAAAGTACAAGTTTTAATTTTGCCTTGCTGTAACGCCTCCTCCGTGTTGAACTGTCTTGATAAGTTCAGGGTGATCTACAACATTAATTTGCTATACCAAGACTTCCTGCTCAGATGTTTCACATTAAAAGCCCCTCAGCAGCTCAGAGGGCAACAGCCTCCTCATTCAATGCAGGAGGTAATTACAAATAATGCTTTCTTCCAAACTCATGCAACCCACTCACCTTTACCTAACATGTTTGTACCGTGTCCTCTATCCATCTTTTACTCTTTGTCATATACATTTACCAAGCACTTTGGGAACACCTGTGCACCTGCTCATTCATGCAGCTACCCAATCAGCCAATCATGTGGAAGCAGTGCACCGCATAAAATCATGCGGTTACAGGTCAGGAACCTCGGTTATTGTTCAAATCAAACACCAGAGAGGCAGCAGCTCTGTGGATGGAGCTGACAGAAAGACTCCAGTCACTCAGATAACCACTGTTTACAACTGTGAGCAAATTGAACAAGACGTTGAGCTACTGGAGGAGAAACAACAGAATCTGAGCAGCAGTGGTCAAGGTGGTGCACAGGTGTGATGGATGTTCTCTTGGTCCCTTAAAGGAGACATATTTTGCCCCTTTTCCACAAATTAAAATAGTTCCCATGTGTCTTAAAGACATGTCTGTGACATGCTTTGGTCAAAATCCCCCAAGGATCACAGCTCTTTTCATCCTCTCAAAACAGCCCTGTTCAGAACGGCTGGTTTCAGAGCCTGTCCCTTTAAATGCAAATGAACCACTGCTTGCCCCGCCCCTTCTACTGGTACAGGTAGGGGTGGTATTATGCAATTTCGAAAACTAGTTACATCATTGCCAGACAACTGAGGGAACAGCCACATTTCAACTTAGGGAGCCTGCAAATTACAGATTTTTTGGTAAATTCTCAGATTTTGGGGACCGAAAGGCAAGACAAACACCCAAATCTATGTTAAAGAGCCTTCAAAAAGTGATATTTCCATAATATGTCCCCTTTAATACCAATTAAATGTGTTTTACATATTCATCAGGCTTTAAAAACCTCAGCCATATGCCGAGTATGAACATGTTTTATGAAGGCGTTCCTCCACAGGTAATTTACCACAACAACTAGGAAAGCCCTGATTCATCATCTGCCAATCATTATTGGCCAATTATCATTAGATATGCGTGATTGGTTGATTGAAATTGATGCTTCTAGTCAGCAATCACCTTCAAAACGATCCCCTGTGGTTAATACTCAGGTGTCTGCGGCTGAGAAACACTATAGCACCCACCTTGTCCACTGTGCCAGTCACCAAAACAAAACAATGTCAGCCGTGTGGAACTTTTACAGTGACAGGGTGTGTGAGTATCGAAAAGCAAAGAAGGAGGAGCAAAAAAAATGTTTAAAAAATCCTTGTGTCAACATATAATATTTGTTGACCTAATAAATAAAGAGATAATTCCAATTCTCTTAGTTTTACAGTGTACGCAAACGTGACGCAGGCTGTAGAATGAGGACAAAAGAACATCCTGTGAACCTGTTGGCTCTACTTTTAGAGTCCATTACTTCAAATGTATTCATGCCTCAGGTAATCCAGTCTTCCTATTCAAATATTTATAAAAGGGGATAAGGCTCCACACATGGTTCCTTAAAAAAGAACCCAAAAATGTGTCAAACGCTGAAATCAGCAGCCTCGTCTTGACCATTTGCAAATATTTACCCATGGAGGACCGATTATGTAAAACACAATCATTTTATCCCGGTTGCTAAAGATGTGAATTAGCATGAGTCAACAGTTTTTTTTTAAGGCGAAGGACGGCAGCAGCCATGTGACTCAGTCACAGCCTGATTATAACTCATGGTTACATTGTATTGTTAGCCGACCTCTATGGTCCATAGTACAGTAGCTATGATGGGAGTTTAGGTGATGTGGTATATGCAGGAGGAGGGTTTGGCTGGATGAACAAACTCTACCTCAATATAAACTTCACAAGCCTTTCAATAACTGCACTTTAAAAGTTGAAATTGAGTTTTGCATGTCCTAAATTTAGCATATCGACAAGTTTCAAACACAGTAAGGAAGTAATCTGCTTCCAGGCCTGTGTGATTGATGCAGTATCCTGCATCATCGCTCCCCATCGGCCTGAAGCTGCCACGCACTTCCACCATTTGATTTCCTCACCGGAGAGCGCCACATTAACGTCTCTTTCTGCTTGTTTCTGCCAACGATAATGCCCGAAGAAGCCTAATCCCAAACCTCTGGAATCTTTTTTGCACTGCGGGATATATTGCATTACACAACATTAGGCCTACACACTTCAACGAGAAACGCTCCTCGCAGCCCGGAGACCGGGCATATTGCTCCCGCCCTCCCAAATGGATTTCTAACTCATTTTATCCAAATTGCCCTTCAGCCTTCTGCAAACATCTCTGTGAGCCAGACACCATTTCCTTTCTCTTAGTGATTGTGACTGGAAGTGATTGCACAGTGGAGCTGCGGGTGTCAGTTTATATACATACACGCTGCATCTGCACTGTTTGGATATTTGCATAATGGTTATTTTCTTGATTCAGTGTCTTTATTCACTGAGACCATCGAGCCCACGGGTTGCGCAGCAGGTTATTGTAACGTTTTGTTGCTTGGAGCGAAGGGAAGAGTGCAGTGGAGTAGAATAAAGACATACCAGGTGGAGTTAGGGATGGATGGACATGTGAGAGTAGTGTTACTTAATGATAGGGAAGTACTTATTTAGAATCAAATTATCATTACACTAAACAACCTAAATTGTTTTTTTGGGTTGGATAATATTATGGTTTTAATACAACTACTCCCCAAAACTGCAAAAACTGGTCAATTACAGACCAGAGTTGGTTGTATGCCGATGATAGTAGAGTTTTAATTAATGCCGAAACCTGGAGGCCACTTTAGACATAGCAGTTTATGTTAAAGGGATAGTTCAACTTTTTTGGCAAATTGGCCCATTGCCATAACCCCTATAGTTTTAGGAGTAGGTTTGTTACCTCTAATTGTCGGTGCAAGCTATTTTTAGAACGGCAGAGCAGAGCTGCGAGCTGCTCAGAGCTACGCTACGGAGGCTCATGGGATTTCTTGGTTTCCCTCATCAAACTCATCAAATACACAATCCAACAACTCCAAAACGCTCTGGTGGACAAGTTGTGACCTGCACATTCACCATGATTGAAGTCTTAAAATGCTGCAATGTACCAGAGATTTATGTTTATTGCAATTCCATTTAATGCAGGGTTTGGACTTGGCTTCTTCTCCAGACATTTGTAAATATTCCACCTAAATAGGACTTGGATTTGGGAAAAATGGATTCTAAGCTTTTTATGGTTATAGGATTACTTTTAGAGCAAACAATGTGATTTCCCACAATGCTGCTGTGATAACTCAAATGATTTCAAACCTATAGCGAGCAGTAGGTCACCAACTATGAGAGGCCGTTTAGGAAATAATTCACATTTGCTCTCACATGTTGCATCATACTCTCTTACAAACACTAGTATAGTCACGCACACATACTATCATACTCTCTCACATACACTACTATAGTCACGCACACTTACTACTATAGTTACACACACACACACTTACTAGCATACTCTCTCACAAACACTACTATAGTCACACACACTTACTATCATACTCTCTCACAAACACTACTATAGTCACACACACTTACTACTATAGCCACACACACTTACTATCATACTCTCTCACATACACTACTATAGTCACACACACTTACTACTATAGTCACACACACTTACTATCATACTCTCTCACAAACACTACTATAGTCACACACACTTACTACTATAGTCACACACACTTACTACTATAGTCACACACACTTACTATCATACTCTCTCACAAACACTACTATAGTCACACACACTTACTATCATACTCTCTCACAAACACTACTATAGTCACACACACTTACTATCATACTCTCTCACAAACAATACTATAGTCACACACACTTACTATCATACTCTCTCACAAACACTACTATAGTCACACACACTTACTACTATAGTCACACACACTTACTACTATAGTTACACACACTTACTATCATACTCTCTTACATACACTACTATAGTCACACACACTTACTATCATACTCTCTCACAAACACTACTATAGTCACACACACTTACTATCATACTCTCTCACACATACTATTATACTCTCTTACACACACTACTATACTCTCTTACACACACTATTATACTCTCTTACACACACTATACTCATGCACACACACACTCTATGTGAGAGAGTTTAGTGGTGTGTGTGCATGAGTATACTGGTGTGTGTGAAAGAGTATAGTAGTGTGTGTGAGAGAGTTTGATTGAAACGGAAGTGAGTTTAAATTTCCAGTTTCTGATTGGTTCTTTGCAACACCGCCGGAACTAGGAAGTAAATTCAGTTACGTGTTTTTTGTTGTTTTTTTACGTTGATCCATTCGATTGTTTTCCACCGTATAAAAATGTAGCCTAATCATATCTACAATATTCACAGAATTGAGGGATGAAGCAGTTATTATCCCCATTATGTTGGAGTGTATTAGTGATCAGACGTGACCGAAACATGGTGTTGTGATTCAGCCGCTGCTCAGGGCCCATCACCGCCTGAACGGCGGGGGAACGAGCCCGGCTTGAATCACTGGTCTCGGGAGACAGCTGCCTGCTACCGGAGGCTCCGCTGCGGCGGAGATCCGACGACGCACACGGGGCGGCTGGGTTTTGCTGCTCTCCGCCGTCCTGGTGCACCACAGTTATCAAGACTGAGACCCGCATCAGCCGAAGCAGACGTGCTGTGACACGACACAGTGTTTCCCGAGACCCAGACCTCCGTAGTGGCCAGAGCAGATAACTGGCTATGGCGAGTGGGTTGGATTGGCACAATCCACCCGCCGTAACCGACTGACGGCGGAGAAAGAGCTGAGACTCGGTCGCCCAGCTTGCTCCGCTGGTCTCGGGACTGTGCCGCGCTCTGGCCACTACGGAGGTCTGGGTCTCGGGAAACACTGTGTCGTGTCACAGCACGTCTGCTTCGGCTGATGCGGGTCTCAGTCTTGATAACTGTGGTGCACCAGGACGGCGGAGAGCAGCAAAACCCAGCCGCCCCGTGTGCGTCGTCGGATCTCCGCCGCAGCGGAGCCTCCGGTAGCAGGCAGCTGTCTCCCGAGACCAGTGATTCAAGCCGGGCTCGTCCCCCGCCGTCAGGCGGTGATGGGCCCTGAGCAGGCGGCTGAATCACAACACCATGTTTCGGTCACGTCTGATCACTAATACACTCCAACATAATGGGGATAATAACTGCTTCATCCCTCAATTCTGTGAATATTGTAGATATGATTAGGCTACATTTTTATACGGTGGAAAACAATCGAATGGATCAACGTAAAAAAAACAACAAAAAACACGTAACTGAATTTACTTCCTAGTTCCGGCGGTGTTGCAAAGAACCAATCAGAAACTGGAAATTTAAACTCACTTCCGTTTCAATCAAACTCTCTCACACACACTACTATACTCTTTCACACACACCAGTATACTCATGCACACACACCACTAAACTCTCTCACATAGTGTGTGTGTGTGTGTGTATGAGTATGGTGTGTGTAGGAGAGTATAATAGTGTGTGTAAGAGAGTATAGTAGTGTGTGTAAGAGAGTATAATAGTATGTGTGAGAGAGTATGATAGTAAGTGTGTGTGACTATAGTAGTAAGTGTGTGTGACTATAGTAGTGTTTGTGAGAGAGTATGATAGTAAGTGTGTGTGACTATAGTAGTGTTTGTGAGAGAGTATGATAGTGTGTGTGACTATAGTAGTGTATGTAAGAGAGTATGATAGTAAGTGTGTGTAACTATAGTAGTAAGTGTGTGTGACTATAGTAGTGTTTGTGAGAGAGTATGATAGTAAGTGTGTGTGTGTAACTATAGTAGTAAGTGTGCGTGACTATAGTAGTGTATGTGAGAGAGTATGATAGTATGTGTGCGTGACTATACTAGTGTTTGTAAGAGAGTATGATGCAACATGTGAGAGCAAATGTGAATTATTTCCTAAACGGCCTCTCATAACCAACAGCACTAACCAACAAACCATGCGGCCACTTTCCATTAGGTTTTTTTTTTTTTTTGGGGGGGGGGGGGGGTGAGTAAAAATAAAATTCCTTACTAAAGCAGCATGATGTCAGAACGTTGAAACCCTTTAATATTTCATCCATCACAAATGTACTTCCTGCCTTCGATGCAGCAGTGTCAGATTCAGAAGCTCTTGCTGTAGCTGAGAGCGTGGCTGAAAAACAGGATATTGTGTATGACAGGAACACGACAGTGAAATAACAACAGCGATATAACTCAGCCACCGAGAGCTTCTGGCTGCTGCTGCACCCTCAGCACCCTCAGCACCCATTCCTCTCCCAGCTCTCGCCGAGCAACGTCTCGGTGCTGAATATCCTCAGGACCAGATGTTTGCTGTTTGCTGTTTGCACGGCACTTCACTGGAGAAACTGTCGGGTAAAACTTTCTTAATTACTCCCGATGGCTTTTCACACAAACGACACATTCAGTCCATTATTTTGATTTTACTTGAAAATATTTTTTTGGAGGTGGTGTGGTGCATAATGGGCCGACATTCCACCCCAATGTCACCCCTGGCAACAGGCTCAGGGACATGCAAAGCAGTCAGTTCTCCTTTCACTCATATGCAAACTAGCCTATATGAAATGTACGTATCCCTTCAGAATATTCAGGAATATGATGATGAATGGTACTGAGACTCTATCTATCTATCTATCTATCTATCTATCTATCTATCTATCTATCTATCTATACTGTATCTTGATTTTTGAATTAATTATACAATAACTAATTTATAGTCTCCTCAGAATAGCAACGCCACATCCATGCTTTCTAATTGCACAGCTCATCAGTGTCACATTTCACTGGCTTTCATCAGCACATGGACATCAGGGAACAGACTTCTCAAATGAATATATGTTTGTATATTTTCCCCTTCTCTCAAACCGACTGAAGAAATTCAGGGGAAAAAAAAGAAAAACACAACTAACATTTGCATAAAGTAGTATTTCAGTGAATACCGCACATTCCCTGAGGAAACCTGAGCCAGCTGCTTTGGCCTGTTTGGTCCGTGTGCATGGCAGATAGGTTGGACAGCTCTCTGCCAGATGGGAGGTCCTGCTACAGTTCAAGCCCTACATGGCCTCATTTCTGCGTGACCCACTTCATCTCTCCCTCTGTCCCTCCTCCCTGCTCCCACACCCAGACCAATGGGATTAGAATGGAGAGCAGCCAGCACAGTCATCCTGATGCTGCATCCACTCCAGCTGGGAGGATGCACGGGGGGCAAATGGGGGTGGAGGCTTTAACAGGTTTAAGGGAGGACGGGGAGAGGAGAAGGAGGAGGAGGAGGGGAGGGGGTCAAACTACAGTCTGACTGCTCTGTATTCACCAACACCAGCTGTCTGCTATTTTAACTCTTTTAATATCTTCACACAATGAGGCTCATCTACTGCTGGATCATAGCAAACGTGACTGGTGTGTGTGTGTGAGTGACTCTTCACAGTGGATACATGTAGCTGTGAACAGAATAATTACCCTGGGTAAGATGTTGAATTGATGCGCGTCACACACCTAACACTTTTCAAAGTGTGCTGCCAACCTACTGAGGTGTCACCCAGGAGCATTAGTGAAATATACTCAGGCAAAACACATTATTCTAACACTATGGGTGAGGTAATGATAAAGCTGTGGTTTTATCTTTGGGGCCAAAATGTGTGCACTTTGTCTCTCTTTCCTCATTCATATAAAGAATATGTATTTTCTGCCTGAAACTGGACTTGTATTACGATTCTTTTTTATTTCACCTTTTAAAATACAGAAATATGTGAAATTTAAAAGAAATTCTGAGACACTATAAATATGTAAATTGACAGTTTCACCGCTGCTCATCACCAGCTCCACTGCCAGGCTGCTGCTTGTCAACAATGCCTAATGCAGTTTGAAGTTGAGGGTTGCCAGATACAGTCATGGACACCCCATAAAACAGTCTTTCAATCCTTATCATGATGAAATTTTGCAGGAAAACCTCACAACTCATAGTTGCTGCAAGATATTTATAAGACAGAGAATAATAGCATGGTAATATTAAAGGGATACTTCACCCAAAATCGATAATTCACCAATTTTCTACTCACCATCATGCCAGGGAAGGGTTTGGAGAACTTTTGGAGTCATCAAAACGCTTTTGGAGTTCCAGGGGGGTGTCCGGCTGGCAACGGATTTTCATATAATGGCGGCGGATAGAGCTCACTTTTGAATTGTCCAAAACACACACTACTGTATGAAACTTTTTCATGTGGCGGCTTCAGGACACATGGGTCAGTACGGACGAGCAGTATGGAGGTATCTGGATGTTTCATAGTGTGTGTTTTGGACGATTCAATCATTGCCAGCCGGACCCCCCCTGGAACTCCAAAAGCGTTTTGATAACTCGGAAAGTTCTCCAAACCCTTCCTTGGCATGACGGTGAGTAGAAAATTGGTGAATTATCGATTTTGGGTGAAGTATCCCTTTAACAGTAACAGTATAAATGTGATAAGCTATACCTGCTATAGCAACAGCATTTTAATACTGTTCATGTGAACATATTATTGTCTTGTCTTGCTGATGTTGACATTTAGCATTTAGCTGATCTCGTTCATCTAGTTTGTGTTTCAGGGATTTGAGCAGCGAAATTGTTACAGTCCAAATGTGTTGGTTTCAAGGCAAAAATATCAGAGACACCAGGACAAATTAAAGGTACAATTGGGTGAGAGTGTGTTTTTTATGTATTTTAGATGGATCTAAGTTTTTAAAGCAGGAGCCCCAAATCGTTTTTTTTTTTTTTAATATTCAACTAATGAGTATAGCAGTCACTGTCTCATTATGTGTGTAACACTTTTCTAGCTGAGTCTGTTCCTAACTACACAGACTTATGTGTTAGAATAAATCTTCTCATAAAACAGAGTCATTAAAGTCATCTAGGAGAGATCCTGAGGTTCTCATCCATGGTTAACTTGACATGAGCTGAGGTGGAGACGAGTGCTGCGCTTTGGAGCTCGGCTCCATCAGCGCCGAGCGAGCCGGCCTAATTCTGCTTCACACAGACCTGCCAGACCCACTTCTTCAGTAGAACCAATTAGAGAGAAGGAAACCTGGTGTTTTCTCCTGTGGAGCTCAGTGGGACATCTTCACACTCAGTCTGTCAGAGCAGGTGCTTTTCCTGCACCAATACAAAGCTCCTGAACACCTTCACCACCACCAGCAGCCTGCAGCCATGGAGGCTACAGTGATTCTATTTCTGTTTGTTAAAGCATACAGAGTGCAAATGAAAATGAGCAGAAGGAGGATTATTAGCAGAAGAATAAAAATAGGAACCTATGATACATGTGGCTCCTCTTTTATTCTACCCCAGCTGTGATGGGCCAGAAAAGAAGAGGCTGAAACTCCTCCAGCCTCTGTTTAAGAAACTAAAATTAATTTGGTAGGTTACATGACGATCAATCGTTGGTGAATCAGCAGTGACTGTTATTGCTACTGAACACAACCTAAGGAGAAAGTCTCTAGTGCAAGTGAACACACCACTTGTCTTGGAGGGGAGCGTGGTAAGGAGGAAGGGAAGCTCTCCTCTCACCTCCTGTTGACGGGCTTGTGTCAGGTGGAATCTGAAAAGTGAGAGTGGCAGTGAAAGTGGAACAACAAAAAGACAGCTCCTAGTCTCGGCTCCGGGTCAGGTGTCGCATTTTAAAGTGCCAGGTGGATCCAGACAGGTCACGTACTAAAGGTTCAGGTCTAAGCAGAACTGGAACAAACTCAAGAAACAGATGAGCTGCAGAGAAGTGTCCTCCTTTTGGATACTGTTTTTTCCTCATGACTTTGAATCTCTTTTTTTGTGATAATTTTGTTTTTCTGTTCTTTTTCAGAATGATCCAGTGTTGAGTGATTTTCATCTCAGCTGGAGGTCTAGGAGCTTCTCCATTTGGGAGGCAGCCCCTCCCCCACTACAAATGCCAACCCAACCATCTGTAACAGAGGGTCCTAAATCTCTCTTTAGGCTTTGGTGAAGCAGTTATGATGGATTGGATGCCCCCACCCCCCTCCTCTTTCCATCCCTTCCTAATAATAATAATAATTATAATAACTTTATCTATATAGCACCTTTAAAAAGTGTTTGACAAAACAACAATAAGAGACAATTCACATTACCATAACATAAAACTATAAGAGATGGACCACCAAACAATACAGTCAGCAACACAGGTCATATGAGAACCCAACAACAAATTGAAACCAGGAGGATTTAAATTAAAATGCAGGATGCAGTTAATTAGATCAAATAAATGAAAGAGGGGTATACATGATAAAAGGAGATTGGATTTTCATAAGGTTTCCATATAAGCCCTTTTAGGGTTTCATATATTTCTCCTTCACACATCCCAATCATAATAATATTATTTTTAATGATTTGTTTGTGCAAAATAAATAAAGAAACAAAAGATGAGATGCGATAAGATGAGAAAAGATGGGGTAAAAAGAATTACAACAGAATAAGGTACAAAGTAAAACTATAAGAGCATCTGAGTAAAACTGAGATAAAATAGATTACGACCATGACAATGACAGAAGCCCACCATCGTCCGCGACCCAGCAGAGGACAAACAGATCAGATACAGGGAGGGGGAATGGGACTAAAATATGTCCCTCTTTTCTACATTTTTTGGGCGCAGCAGGGGGGAGGATAAGCAGGGTGGAACGGCAGATTGCCATGTCATCTGTCGGTCTGTCCAAAAGCATTGTCAAGGGCAGCCAATCGCACAACCTGCCATCAGGTCAAAATTTCCCTTCGACGAACATTTCCACAGGCTGGACAAACACTTAGAATCATGTCATGTTATCTCAAAAGGAGACGTCAAGTCCTCCATTAAATTACAATCAATTTGTTAATATGGTGACCTTTGACTCCTGCCACTGTTAGACAAGAATTTTCCTGGTTTCCTGCCATCTAACAGTCATGACATTTAGTCAGTGTTAATTCAACAGGGGATGAAGCCTTTCCATTTCAGACACAACAGCATCCCGAGGTTAATGTATACAGAATTATGCATTAAAAACAAAAAGCAGTCATGTGTGAGAGAGGTTTAAGAAAATAACAGTTTGAGCTTTTGACCTGATTCCAGTGTGAGATAAGCAGCCAGGGTTAAAAATAACAACAACAAAAAAACAGAACATGTATGACTGTAGTAAATTGCACTGTAATCTGCAACAGTTGTTCAAAGATTTCACAGTGTAAACACAGATGTCGACCCTGACCTAGGAGATCACCAAATTCATCAGAGTTCATCCTCTGGACATCATTAACGAATAGAAATTGATTGAGTCATTGTTGAGATACTTCAGTCTGGATGAGAGGTTTATGGCTGTAATGCATCCTACTGTATGCAAACCTCTTGGCTCTGTAAGGTGTGGTAGATTTTGATCAGTATGAACTCATAAAAATCATAGAGTAGTATAATCTCATAAGGCCATATAGCTCCCATTCAGCCACAAATAATACTACATTAGCATGAGAAGGTTTGGGCACCCCTGGTCAAAATTTTTGTTAATGTGAACAGTTGAGCAAGTGGAAGATGAAATGATCTCCAAAAGTCAAAAAGTTAAACATGAAACACTCTTTTGCAATATTTTAACCAACATCAGTGTATTATTTTTGTTTTGTAGAGTGAAAAAGGGAAACAAAGCAGCAGCCTGTAAAAGAATGGGAAACCAAGGAGACTTGAGCTCTCAGATAACTTTGACCATCAGACAAGATATTTACTATACACTGTGATAGTTTCCAAAGGGGGGGCTACTAGTAGGTACTAACTATGCAGGGTGGCCAAACATTTGCTGAAGGCCCTTTTCCTTTTCTGTCACTTTGAAAATGTAAAAGATGAAAAAAAAAAAAAAAACATTGTTTAAAATGAAAAGGTAATGTGTCATCTGTAACTTTATGCCTTCTGGAGATCATTTCATCTTCCACTGAACTGTTCACATGAACAGAAACTTGGACCAGGGGTGTCCAAACCATCGCATGTCACTCTACATTGTCTTGTTATTCACACTGTTCTGAGTCTAGGGTGATTGTGCAATTCTGCCTTTTCCCCCTCGTCAGCTGGTCTCCATCAGTCCGGGCATGACAGTAAACAGGATCATTAGTCGGCTCAGTGGTTGAGTTTGGTATTTGTGTTGGTGAATGTTCTGGGAAACACCTGATTAAGATGAAGTCACTAACCCGTGTAGCCCTGAGGGGAGTTTACTTTGGAACTACATCAACTGATGTACTTCCTGTTTTGTTCAGCTGCTCTGCAGACCGACTCTGTTCTTTTTTCTTATAACAAAGATCTTCTTCCTTCATACTCTTACTGAAGCTGCAAATCCCAATTCACAGACAAACACTGTTCCGGTATTATCCTTTAAATCCTGACATTGTCCACTAAAGGACGCTGCCAGGCGTTTGTTCTAGTGTCTACATGTACTGTAACATCTCTGCTGTATAACATAAAGTGACTAGAGAGAGGCTGTGTAAGTTCTCAGTCTTGTGGCTTTGTCACGCTGTGATAGAGTCTCGGGGGTCAGGGTGGATAGCAGCAGGCAAACAAAGTGCACGTCTTTGACACATCCCGTTCCTTAGCAACATCTTTTAATAACTTTAAAAAACTTTTGTTGCTTTAACCCAGCTGCTCGAGTTGTTTCCAGAGTATTACCAAGGAAAAGAAGGCTCCAGTAAATTTAATGAGAATGAACACAGCTGTCTAGCTAGCACTAGTTTTTTCTTCTTTACCTCCTCATTGTAGAGTCGACTTGGCACCGGTGGCTCTACCTTCGCAGAATTTAATTTGGATTAATGGGGTGAGTTCACCTCATGACCGTCAGTGGGGACTTTTTTTCTCCAGCCACAGGAAGTTGAAACTACTTTAAAACAAAAAAAACTCAACTTTAAACTTTAGTCAATTATTCTTCAGGAGCAGCTGGGAACTTGTTTTTGCTTCTTTCCTGCCTTTTTTGGACCTTTGGGGCTTTTCCTTTAAGCCCTTTTGTAAAATATCTCCTAACCCGAGGGACGCACGATCCAATCCTTTGTTGTGACTGGCACCTCTGTTACTGTCAGCTCCAGTTCCTCCGTCTCGCTGTTAACGCAGTAGCTGTTATTTTAATTTAAGCAGTACTTTATTTCATCTCAGTGAGAGTTGACAGCAAGGCCCGCTGTTTTCATGGAAACAAATTACTCATTAAACGCAGCGTGTTTCAATAACCTTAAAGCAGCAGAAATGCTGGTGAGTTTGCAGAAGAGTCTTCCCCCGCCGCCGCTGTGTGCGCGCGTCTCTGACAGTTCGCTCTCGAAGACTGATTATCGTCGGCCCGCGTTTAGATCGCTCTCATCCAATACTGATAATTGTTGCGATTCTGTGTTTTTTCTTTTGGTAGAGATAGAGAAAAAAAAACAAGAGGGAAAAGACAATGGAGGGAGCTTTATTATCATCAAGGTGCTGTATGCCACAGGAGCAGCAGTCTCTTTGCATTGAACCTCCTTTTACACAGCTTGAGGCTTTTCAAGATGAAATGTCAGAGGTGCAGCAGCCCACAGACGTGACTAACCTTTATGTGTTCTTTTGGGGGAACAATGAAACAAACGTGCATACAAAGCCTCCTATTGGCATAAGCAAATCCTTTGTTGCATTAGATGTATGACACGTCAGCCTATTTTGCAAGCAAGTTGATTTAGAATAGACTTTGACTGTCAAATAGTCAAGTACCCATAAGTCTATTGGGCGTTTCCATGGACAGGAACAGTACAGAGGCACTCAATTAAGTCTCCTACAGTATATTCTACCATTTGGAGAAGAAGTGTGATCCTGTTTTTAATTCTAACCAGTGAGCACTGCTAATGGCTGTATTTGAAATATGGGATGATGAAATTTTGGAAGCAGACTCTCTCAAATTACAATTATATAACACTGCAGGATTGAAACATTTAAAGGTACTAGTTGTGAGCCTCTGACGTGAGATCTGTGTGCGTGAAATTTATTTTCCACATTCCAAATTTATTTCCACATTTATATTCCACATGTTTCTATAGCCGGAATGTGAATCCTCAATGTGTGTCATGTGCCATGTCCGCACACAGTGAGACAGCTGGAGCCGGGCTAAGACAGCCTGCCTACAGTATACCCAGGACTGTTGCAGGATAGATTGCGATGTTTTGATATTTCAAGCAAAGAAAGGGTACTAATTTAAAAGAATTCTGACTTTTTAGCTAACATTTTGTTTTTAGAGAGATTTTCATGTGTTCTTTTATTATAAAGGCTTTGATAGGTTCTAGATTAAAGGGATAGTTCACCCAAAATTGAAATTTCACTCATTATCTACTCACCCTCATGTGGACTAAGGGCTGGGAGAAGTTTCAGAGTCCTCCGTGGCTTCTCTGAGTTACAAGGGGTCTCGGCGTAGCAGTGCATGTCCATATAACGGTTGCAAATGGATACCAACTGTCTTCGTAACAAAAAGACACACCAAAAAACATCCAAATACCTCCATGCTGCTCATATGTAATGTCCGTCTTGTATTGAAGCCCCGAAATGCAAAATTGTCCCAAAAAAAATTAATTAAGTCTATATTTCAAGCTTGTTTTGTAGCGGAAGCTCCTCTTCCCGGTTCGTCAAATTTGGATGAACTGGGAAGAGGACAGACCCCGGTTCGTGAACCGGGAAGAGGAGCTTCGAGAAGCTTCCACTACAAACAAGCTTGAAATATAGACTTATTTAATTTTTTTCGGGACAATTTCGCATTTCGGGGCTTCAATACAAGACGGACATTACATACGAGCACAGAGGACTCTGAAACTACTCCCAGCCCTTATTCGACATGAGGGTGAGTAGATAATGAGTGAAATTTCAATTTTGGGTGAACTATCCCTTTAACACTAGAACGGCCATGGCGGTCATTTTGACCGTTTTGATATTTATATGTGCAATAACTTTGTTGAAAAAAAACATACAATCCTGCTGGTACCTGACTTTTCCTAAAAGTGTCTGTATTTTAATTCAAAATGTTTTTTAAATAAATCACACAAAAGGCAAAGAAAATAATGGTCACTTTTACCTATTTCGGCCATACGCGGTCATTCTGACCGCACGGATTTCCCCGCGATTAATGTTACAATTTTGGTTGCTCGGCAACTAGCCTACCATTGTTTATGTCAAGTGCCGGTCTCGAGTGATTGTATTTATCAACATTGGAGTGACTTCAGACAATGGCTGCAAATAAAGAGAAGAGAAATATGACGGCTGCATGACGCACCAGGTGAGCTCCGCTGTCCTGTCCTGATCACCAGCTGAGCTGCATAATGTCCCACTGATAGATTCTGTCCTGTATAGGGCTGTAAAGTCGACTGGTCGATATTTCTGGCTCATCTTCATCTTCCTCATATCACATGCTCTCCTCACTGTGCTGTCGGACCCATGTCTATGGTCGGACCTGGCTCTGTCTCCGTTGCGCACGCTATAGCGCTTCATGTCAGAGCATTTCACGTTGTGTGCTCCAGTCCGTCCGGTCCCGACCGGGTTACGGACACGTGTCCGGGTTACGGACACGGAGCACGGAGCAGAGACCAGGTCCGACAGTGCAAGGCTGTCCCTCTCTGAAGCAGAGGATCAAGTCTGCGTCACTCCAGTCCCGTCAGTCTTCACAGACAGTCCGCAGACTTGAAAGAGTTTCTGGTCATATCGTTGTCAGTTTGTTCCAGGCGACAGAGTTTGTTCTTTGTTGTAATGTGAATTAGTTTAAGTTATTACCTTTTTGAAATATATGTGTTGGTGTTATGTTGTTTAAAAAAGATATTACAACACAATAAATTAATTAACTTTTCAACTTAGTATTTTTTGTGAGAGATGACAAGGTTTTGAATCAAACGGTCATTTTGACCGCTTATGGCCGTTCTAGTAGGTTTGGAATTCTGGCACTTCTAGTGTTAACACTGTGAAAGTCTCAAAGGCTCAGTCCACAGAGAAATGCATGCGGCCTGTATTCAGAATATGAGCCCTAAAACCAGCTGTCAGGATTTCCTGTGACTTTGTGATGTCACAACAAAGCAGTCACTAGTTGCGTTTCCATCCACCTTTTTTTATTCGCATTTTCAAAAATTGCGAATAAATACTTGAATGGAAACGCCAGAAATTCGAATAAAGGCAGTAAATGCGCATAAAAGTTTATACGCTTGGAGGGGGTGGATTTGTCAGCGTATCGATTAAAGGAAATGCGAGTTTTTGTGATGGAAACAGATGATGTGAATTGAGGCAGAGTTTGTGGGTGAAGTGCTGCTGGACTTCACCCAGCCACGTTCAAACAAATGGAGAACGACGCCCCGGTCTCCCAGCTCTCGTCTCTGCACCCCGCGACACAAACGCGCTCCGTAACCCATAATCTTTTGTTTATGACGGTTAAGACTACACAAACACACGCCGTAACATCGTTATGTAACTTATTGATTTTTCACCGGCTTCGTATGTAAACAGATGCACATGGAGGAGAGGAGCATAACCAAAACAGCGGAAAAGCAAGCAGACTGTCACAGTTCCCTACTGTCTTTCTGTGTAAATATCTCATGTTACAACATGAAAACCTGCAGCTTATATTCAAGTGCGGCCTATAGGCTATATGTATTTTCTTTTAAAATGTAGCTGGTGCGGTTTATACAGGTGCGTCTATAGTCCGGAAAGTACGTAAATTGTCCATGATGTTGAGTGTCAGCTGAGTGTCAACTGTAGGGGTGGGTATTGCCAAGGACCTCACGATACGATATGCATCACGATACTTGAGTAACGATACGATATTGCGATATCCAAATTTTGCGATATATCGCGATATATTGCGATATTCTACGATATTCTACATAGTTCACTGAAAAATGTAAAAGGCATTATGCATCTTAAAATCCGAGTTGTATGTACATCAGACGATAGTGATAATTCATGGGACAAACTGAGTCAAAACAATGTAATTCAAATTATCCATGCCATTTTATACAAGTGCAAGTTACCGCGATATATTGCCATATCGATATTTTTGCCCACCCCTAGTCAACTGTTGGATACATTCACGCTCTCTTCTGACGTAATCTCACGGTGCACTCCTCCTCTCCCAATAATCGCAAAACAATAATGAATGGAAACGGTCATTAATTCGCATTTGCTTTTTGCGCATTTTCACAAAATCCGCTTTTAAATTCGATACGACTTGGATGGAAACCCAGCTACTGTTTTGGACCCCGCCCACCTAGACCCTCTATCCAATTTTACTTGATTTTCATTTGGTTTCACTGAGTGTTTTACCTGAAATCTGATTTAATTTTTGGGGGATCGCTAAGAAAACAGTCAGCTAATCAGAGGACAGACTCAGATCCTCCTGTTTTGTGATTGGCTCACCAACCTGTTGTCACTAGAGGAGTCAAACTTCTTCAAAATATATTGAGATATTGTTTGTTTGTTTTTTTAAAACCTCTTATGGATTAACATTTCAAATACATCAGGAAGAGTAAATATGGCACCTTTAAGAATCATCCCCAGGGAACCAAGAATAATGGTGAAATATCATTTATACTTGTGATGATGTTTTATTCATGACTGACAGATGAACCAACTAACAAGCACTACTCCTCAAAAGCACCACCGCTTATTTCCTGCAGTTGTTCAAGGCTCAGCAGGACATAAAGGAGTAACGAGGCATACTTATGACATAAATATCACATAGAGGATTAAAAGCTAATTTCAAAGTCTCCTGCAGCTCTTACGTACTTGATGTCCTTGCCTGCCTGCATTCAAGAGAGCGTGGCAGTAGAAAATGGTGGAGCGATGGCGAATAATCTAAACCGGCGAGAAGAAGATGGGGAGGTTATTTCACATATTGATGGAACTGATTTTCAGGCCTGAATGGCCAAGTCCAATTATTGTGCCCTTTGGTGTGAGGAATTGACATTGTGTAAGAAGTGTGGGGGGGGGGGGGGGGGGGGGGGGGGGATTTGAAATAAAAGTGAATTAATCAGCAGGAAAAGGTTACGGCCCCTGTTTGTAAGATAAGGTCCCTGTCTGCGTGTCGTTGGCTCTGTTTTGATTGGATTCATCCTCCTCTGATGTATTTCACTTACTGCACTCCCTCATATTGTCCCTGCCTTGATTCGAAGTCCCCATTTCCAAGCAAATGTGGAGTCAGTTGAAAGTATGAAATTTGCATCACATTTGAATAATGATGACAGCGTTTCCCCCGCACGCTGCTGCAGGCTGCACTCTCCCCTCCGCTCCTTTTCTCCTTCTGTCAAGCCTTTCCTTGTTTCCCTAACTCCTGTCTCCTCAGCGCTCCCCGTCTCTCTTCTTCCTCTCTGCGTGTGTGTGTGTGTGCCCCCGACTATTTGACTTGTAAAAAGGAGTGACGGGTCTGGACCAGCCTTGAGTCTCAGCCTGGCACTAATATTAGTCCCTGTAATCCCAGCATGCACCGCTCCAAATGCAGAAGGCGGGGCCCATCCTGGAGGCTGCTGGCAGATTCTGACACATAGTCACTATCACAGAGCTGAGAGTGGTTTGAACATTTGAGTGAGCATATGTGAACATGCTCCTCCTGCCAGAGGATGTGTGTGTATGTGTGTGTATATATGTGTGTGTGTTAGAGTCTCTTCCATGGCCCAAAGCTATCAGCTTGTAATTACAGCGATACTGCTCACGTGAGCTTTTTTTTTTTGCCACGGGAATCTGTAGAAAACTGGATTACTGGCCTAGAAGACGGTAAACATGACCCTGATGATCATCTGTTTCTATTAGATGTAGCGCTGGGCTTTCTAACCGCGTGATCTGCTGAGTCACTGCATTCCCTGGTCTAGAAACCACGAGGGGAACAGTGCACATTGTCAGACGGACCCTCTCTGGAGGAGAGGAGAGGCCCTGACCCCCCCGGATCCCTTTCTCACCTCCACTGGAGGCGAGAAGTGGGTGTGAATATCAGATTGTTGGCTTCCGACAGAGCGGAGAGCGTTTAACAAGCAGTTGCATTTCACCCAAAACCTACCCACAGCAGTGTGTGACAGAAAACTGTCTATTAGTGATTTAAGTAACAGTCCTGGAAAGTACAGACAGATGATGTAGTCCTGCTAATGGAGGCGTCAGGTTAGAAAACTTAATGTTTTTTTGTTATTTCATCTAAAATTGTTCCAGACGAAGTAGTGCATGGATTTACTGTCCTTGTTTATGTCTTTATCTGAATTCTGAGTTTGTACAATGGAAGTAGTCAATGCCATGTGTCCCATTTTACAGGTAAACTGCACTGCACCTGTGAATGATGGTGCTAAATGATGCTTCAAACAGCTTCCACTTTGTACTCAATACGGTTGTATGAGTTTGTCATTTCAGATGCAACCTGTCTGTTGTAATCAACACAACATTATCATGTTTATGACAGAGGTGCACTCCGGTGGTTCGGGGACTCACGGTGGCTCCTAGAGCTCATCACACCGCAGCTTAAAAAACAACAACATGAAAACGGACTAAACACAAGCAAGTTCAGTTCAAGTGTGAAACGGTTTCTAGGGTGACGAGCCACCTGCACGGATGCAGCACATTTATGAATTTGGTTGTGCTATCAAACAGGTGAGGATGTTTGTTTACTGTATTTCCTTGCAATCTGCAGATTTGAATGTATAAGCTGAAGTTGAGCCTTCAGGGCTACCGTAGGATTCTGTTTTAAATGGTCACAATCAAAGCAGAAGACGACATATTCTTACTTTCTATGAAGCTTAGCTCATTAGCCATGGTTAGCACTGCTAGGTAGGGATGTACCCAAACCCAAATATGTCATTCAAAAGTTCACAAATAATGCTTTGATAGCTTTTCTGTCTAAAGTTTCTCATCATTCAGGAGCTTTTTTCTAAAGAAAAAGAAACATTTGGATGTGTGTTTTGAGCATGATTTTGAGCTGGTTCACGCTCCAACACAGTAGGTGGCACTAATGTACCTTAACGGGAAAAGAAGCAGCTCTAAAACGGTGGATACATTTGTTTGAGTGTAACAACCCTGCGAAACGATTCGTTTCACTACCAGAATTGTATCCATTCAGTCCGATTACATTTGGAAAGTCTAGAAGAGCTGCACAATTAAATTGTTTGATTCCTGTTCTAGTTAGCCAAGTGCTAAAGCGGAAGTTAGCCGGCTAGCTCGGCTGAAGTCTCTGGCGTTCCCACTTCTGGTTTCTTCCCGAATACGGATAACGAATCCAAAGTTTTTTTTAAAGCCCGAACCCGAACTTGAATATAAATAGTGCACTGGCTGTACATCCCTACTGCTAGGCTTGCTAATAACCTTTTTGTTACCATTAGAGTCAATTTACAGAAAACCAATATTTGTAACCTTAATTACCACTGACTAATTGGATGGCAGACAGTTCAGTTTGGGTCAAGTATTTTTCAATACTATGAGCAATATAGAGGAATATTTTTATGAGTGTGGGACTGTTTCTGCACAAGCCCACGGGCGATGTTAGGTCACGGAAGTAGCGTGTAAAGCAACATAGAAAGGAAGGAAAGAGAAAGAGAAAGAAGGAAGAAGAAGAAGAGGGCCGCGAGCTAATGCTACATTCTCTACAAGAATCGGCTTCAGAGCTGTTTTATGAGGTAGAAAATGCACTCAGTGTTAGTTAGACATCAAGGATGTCAGAGAGCCGCTGTAGTTCTAGGTAAAAGAAAACTTCAGCTGAGTCTGGAGACAGAGTGTAAACCGCTGTCTCTCGTGTGAAACGCTCTCTGAGCATCCCCAGCATGTGTGCCAACCTCTTGCCCGGAGGGTCAGCAGCCGTAATGTCAAGTTCCGTTTTGCCTTTTCTCCTGAGTAAGAACAGACATTTTTCACAACACGCGAGAGGAAAAATGTGAACAGGAAGGAACCAGTGCTGCTGGTCGTCTGATGAAGAGGACCACGGCCAGAAGACTGCTTCGGTGTCAGAAAAGATCTCCATCCATGCGTACTGTAAACATACACCAGGAAAAGCACAGGAAGAGGACTGCTCACTCTGATTTCCCTCAGCTGCAGGAAATAGTGTCAACTAGGAACAGCAACAACAATTTCACCATTAAAATGTAGAATTTAACTGGTCAACAACTGCTAGTAAAGACAACTTGGTTACTAAGGCTTGTGAGAACATCAGGGGGCCAATCAGCATCATTTCCAGTTGTTTCAGTTTGTCTCCATCCAGGCTACAGTGCAACACAAGCGTTCAAATTAAAACAGGTTAGCAACGTTTCCAACACACAACACACTCTCGAGCAGAGGTACGGTGTTTGTTAAAGTACCGGAGATCAGCTATGATGCAAACACACACACACGGTTGACAGACTGATTTCTGTGTTCCTGTGTATGAAAAAATAATGAATACAGAAACTCAGTTCAGTGATGATGAAATGCTGTTTTTTTTGTCTTTTCATCATTACTAATTAGCAATTTAATTTATAACTGGCACAGACTACTGGCAAATACACACCACTTTTAAGGCAGACTGTTTTCTAGTGTGTTGTGTGTCTTTGGAAATCATCAATCCCCTCTTAAATGTCCCTGAATAACAACATTTCAGCATTTAATTTGCTTTCTTAGCTCTATTTAATAACAGACTTTTAATGATGATTGGCAGCTATGGTATTAGGATACTTCTTCACATTCCTTTTGAATATGAAATATATATATAAAGAGAGTATATATACTGCACATATGATGTTGTTTGGTCCACTTTTATTTTTATTTTTATTTTTTTTGATTATTATTGTTATTTTGGGTTGTTTTGTTTGTCACATATTCAAATAAAGAATAAAGAAAGAAAACTTGAGCTTGAAAACTCCACAGTAGTCTATGGACACCAGGCTGAAAATATCACATCAAATGTAAAATGTAGTATAAAATGGAGCCTCATGTTAAGTGTGAGCCTGCTAATGGAGCATCGGTGCTGGGTTATTGGAACTGAAATCCTCTAACCTGAGCAAAAAGTGGCAGGAACTCACAACCAGACGATGTCAGACGTTAACAAACTGCTCCTTCCTGACTACCAGGCCTGTGGTCATTAGCGGATTCACCGCTCCTCCAGCTCGAGCCGGGACACTAAGCAGCAGTGCGCGCCGGCTTCGCTGGTGACATTTCATTTCATTTTCTGTCTGATTTAATGGGCCCGTGTTGTCACAGCGGAGGCCATCCCAGTGAGAGAGGAGCTCCGGGCGCTGTGCGGATCCCCGGGGCCTCCCACAGACAGACAGCAGGGAGAGATGTGCAGGAAGCGGTGGGTGTGACAGACAGGTGGACCATATTTAATTAGTCACATTAGCCTGTTAGTCATCAGCTGCAGGAGCCAAGTGGTTAGAGGAGCTCCTTCCTCGGAAACAGGGCTGGCAGGACCTTCCATATTCCTAGAGCTACCATGTTGTATTTCCTGTATTTGACTTCAATGGAGGCATAATGTTAATCCCTTTGGTTCCTTTATAATAACTCAATTAAAGGGATAGTAGCATTTTTTTAAAGTGGGGTTGTATGATCTCCAAATAGCCCCTAAGTACTTTAATTGCAGTAGAAGACTCTCTGCACTCCTCCCGTTAGCAACGCCAGCCCATAGCCCTTACAACATACAGTGTTGTGAACAGACCCAAAGAAACGGCCTATTTCGCGGCATAAAAGAGGTTTTACCTGAAAAAAAAGACACAGTTCCATTGTTCGCTACAATATAATTTTTAGGGGATACGTGAGTTGGTTAGGTCCAAATAAAAACTGCGTTTTTCCTGCACTTTGAAGGGCTGTAAAAAATTATATTATAGCGAACAATGGAACTGTGTATTTTTTTTCAGGTAAAGTACTTAGGGGCTTAGGAACTTAGGAATTAAAGTACTTAGGGGCTATTTGTAGATCATACAACCCCACTTTAAAAAAAATGCTACTATCCCTTTAAACAATGGAATTTGTATTTTTGTCAGTGTTGTTTAGGAGCAAGAGTAGTTCAGCTCTTCTCAGGGCAAAATGATGTCACTGCTTTGTTTCCTTAGACAGTGCTCACACAGATAACGACACACACACACACACACCTACACACTCAGACGCACACAGACATCCATCATCAGTGCCGTGCGATGTCTACTTCCCTTGACCAACTTTTCCAAGGTTCCAGCTAAAAACAGGCTCTCCATGCATTTAATTAACACCAACCCGCTCACTGCGCTTCCATCTGCACGGCTCCTCTGGGGTGCAGAGAAATGATGTGTGTGTGTGTGTGTGTGTTTCTTCTTAAATGATATGGTTTCTCGTGCGTTTCTGGAGCATTACAGTTTTCATTATTCAACTTCACCGCGGCCTCAATTTATCCCTTTGTCTCCATCGGGCCCCCGGGGGGGTTTAACTAAAAAAAAAAAAAAAAGAAAGAAAAAGAAACAGAGAAGGGACATGATGCTGCTGGTATCAGAGCGATGATCTGAGCCCACGGCGACAGTCGTACATCTCCTGCCAGGCGCCGCGCTGCCAGCTGCAGCCGCACAGGCGCAGCTCTAAAATCACAGATCATGGCCGGGTGGATCGCTCTACAAATCAACAAAACTGATCCCAGATAGGCTCAAACCGCCGCCCGACTCTTGTCACTGCAAAACATGGCCCCGGACCGCTCCAGTAATGATCAAACTTTTAACGGCGTGACAAGCGTTCAGTATAGTCGTGCACCGGTTTGGGGTGGTGGGTGGGTTTAACAACTGTGATGGAAAAAACTGTGTGAGACTAAATGAAAGCATTACACGCCGGAATTACTCTGTGTTCTCGCTCACGGTGCGAACAAACAGGAAAAAAAGAGGGAACAACATACAATTCTCTACAGTCTCCAAATGCCTGTTATCCCGCTAAACAAAAAGTGCTTCCACTTGCATCACCGCCTTGAGGAACTCTGCTGCACCCAGCACGGTCCCGCTCATCCAGAGAGAGAGGCTCATCCACAGTCAGTCTGCTGTGTTTTCACTATTCCTTCAATTACTGTTTCATGTGGCGCCCGCCAGTCCTCACTTTCATGTTGTGTGAAAAGCTTTTTGGGATCCTGGCTGTATACTTCAGCTTGCTAATTGCATACTAATTTGCTTATTTAGTGGACAGTATGCAGTATAGTCCTTTAATTATTATTTATTGTTAGATGAAGTGATTGTACCAAAGACGGTTAAAGGTATGGTTCAACATTTTGGCAAATTGGCCCATTGCCATAATCCCTTTAGTTTTAGGAGTAGTTTCATTACCTTTAATTGTCGGTGCAAGCTATTTTTAGAACGGCGGAGCAGAGCCACGAGCTGCTCATTTGCCTCGAAAACAACGCTGTCTCGTAACGTTCCGTTATTATCTCATAGCGTGGTGAATGTGCAGGTCACAACTTGTCCACCAGAGCATTGTGGAGTTGTTGGATTGTGTATTTGATGAGTTTGATGAGGGAAAACAAGAAATCCCATTAGCCTCCGTAGCGTAGCTCTGAGCAGCTCGTGGCTCTGCTCCGCCGTTCCAAAAATAGCTTGCACCGACAATTAAAGGTAACAAACCTACTCCTAAAACTACTATTTGCCAAAATGTTGAACTATCCCTTTAAGAAGCAAGACGCTCCATGACGAGTTATTTTCACCGCTACATCGCCCCTTTTGGAGACCAGCAGCACCAGGTCTTGAGTCTATTGACTCCAATGTGAACACAGATTATGTCACTGAAGTTAATATTGGACTATTTTTCACAAGCCACATCTCTTCTAAACGTTTTGACATGAAAATGGAAAATTTTAGATGGACAAACCAGGAGAAAATGAAATTGTTTAAGACCTGTCTCTGTCTCGACAACACACTCTTGAAAGATTTGGAAAAGATCTCCTAGGCAACGTCAACTAATGTTCATGAACGCTAACTAATTATGACTGACTATCATAAGAAAATTTCACTTTCCTCTACCAACAACTTTTCTAAATCCACACACATGTTCACAACACCAGATTGGGGCACGGGTGACCACACCAATTTAGGAGACAGGAAGTATATATCATTGGCGCAGCTTGTAATGAGCCATCTTGTCAGAGTAGAGTATATTTGGCTGAAGTTATTTTCTAGTAAGATACTTGTACTATTCTCAAGTGTTGCTTTTAAATACTGCGTAAATGGTGCATGAATTGGTGAGTTATGGCAAAAAACATGTTTTGTGAGGTCAAAGTGTCACTTTGAAATCCAAGTGAACTCTTGTGCCAAATTAAAGACATGTATGAGGAGTTATACAATTTTAAATGAATTTTATTTGATCAGTTATTGGTTAAAAATATAAAATTTTTGCTTTCGCTTTAATTGTAAAAATGCTGAAAAGTGTCTGATAATCATTCTGATCACCTGTAGGACCTTAATCACAGCCTTTGCCCTTTATACAATGCAAATATCAGACAGCATCTAACATACAATGAGACAGAGATTAATACCCTGAAGGCCTGATACCAGCCCAGACTGTTATTGATCCGCATGTGTAAACCTGAGGCCCGTGCACCTGGCTGGGCTCAGAGTGACGTCAGGGAACTGCAGCTGCTTTTATGAGTGTGTTTCTCCCCCGCTGTTTGATATTCCCATCCATACCCGCTCCATCCAGGCAGCCTCCGACAGAGAGATGTGCACGCTGCTGTGGCAAGGTGAGGCAGAGCACGGCCGCTTTTACCCCACCTCCCTCCTCCCCCCGGACTATAATTACACTGGAGCTCTGTGAAACTTCAGGATGACAAATTAGTAATCGGTTGTGTGTTTTTTTTTGCGAAGGGTCTGAGAGAATCTGACGCAACGCAACGACAACGAGTAGGACCATGAAAAAAGAAAAGACGGAAAGATTTGCACGGTTCTGATCCCGATGAGGCTGCTGCAGTGCCGGCTCACTGAATTAGAGAGGAAATGTTCTTTCTGGCTCAGCCGGGGCCCCGGGGACCGAGCTGCAAACAGACCCCCAGCAACTTCATTTTCCACCGCATAAAGCTGTAAAAATTATGATCAAATCAATTCTTGCAGTTTAGTGTATTAAGTGTTACATAAGTATTCAGAACCAGCAGCCCGGGATAGAATAAGAGGTTTTAAGATGTGATGCTGTATTGTATTATATTTTATTCAATCTAATTGTTATATTATCATTTATCATATTGATAGCAAATTATATTATAGATAATATAGATAAGACAATAGGACAATGGGACTGAGATTGTACATCCTCAACCTGTGCATACAGAGAGTTCCTCCTGATGTCTGTCTGGACCTTGTTTAGGCATCGCATGTCAAATTAACACAATCTAACGCCCACAGCCAGGAAGTGGAATTCAATTAGTGCAGCAGCATGGCAGAGCTGGTCCAACCAAATGGCACCGGGACCCACAGTCCAGTCCAGCCAAATTAACGAGGGGGGAAATGGGCACTCTGGAAATGGACTCCTTGACCTTCTGACATCCAAGTCAGAAACATTAAAATAATGAGCATGGCCGCCAGAGGCGTTTAGCCAAGAGGAGGAACATGCAAATCTGTTAATGGAGATGGTGCATGTGAAGGAAATCCATTTAGTAATATAGTATATCACTGCAAATGATGAGGATATTTTACATGAATGTTGTTTCTTTCGCAGTGTCTCCTCCTGATTGGTCTTACCAGAATCTGATTGAGCTAAGTTGTGATTGAAAGGAAAAAAAAGATTCAATTTGTTGCTGCTTTTCACCAAAATAAAGAAATATTCATAACATTTGTGTGATAATGGATTGACAATGGAACAATATTGAAAGGATTTTGAGCAGCGATGTCGATGTTGGTAGTTTGAAGCCTGTGGAGGAAACTGAGCCGAGAAATTCTGCCAGTTGTCTTATGTCAGGGGTTTTATTGACATGATGAAGTACTGTTTAATGTCAGATCATGTCGTAAAGCTCCCAATAAAGCATCAAAGGGTTCATGTTGGGTAAAGGCAGATATAAGGACAAACATCCTCTCTGGCTTTGTGAAGAACAGCACAAATGGAAAAAAAAAAGTTGGTATTCTGCACATTTGATAGAGAAATATGATATATCTGTATCTGTCCTTTAAATCCAACCTGAGGTCACAGCTGGTTAACCCAACCAGCACCTTTACACTTTACACTTTAATCAACATTTTGTATCTCTTGTTGTTTTATCCATACAAAAATTAAAACAATGATCTGCTGTTTTACACAGAGATGTGCTGGGCTCTTTCTTGGCAAGGACCAGTAACTTCCCCAAATCCTCTGCTAGTTGCCTGGCAACTGCTCAGAGGCTTTGCCAAAGCTCTAAACTTTGCCCAAATTGCCAGTTTCTAAACTATAATCTGAAATTCTCATGAGTTTTTTTTTCCTTTTTCTTTTAGTCATTGAATCTTGCAAATCTGAATCATAGAAACCTGCCAGTGTAATTTGCAATGATTGCAATATAATCATTCATAATTCAGTTTCAATTCTCTGGTCATGTGGCGAAAAAAGGGTTAAATCATTTTTGTCTTAAAGGAATAGTTCAACATTTTGGCAAATTTGCCTATTGCCATAATCCCAAAAGACTAGGTTCATTACCTTTAATTATAGGTGCATGTTGTTTTGAGATCGGCGGGGCAGAGTGGCCAGCTGCTCGTCAAAAACAATGGAGGTGAATGGTACAGGTCCCCTGTCCCTCAAAACCCATCAAATACACAATCCGACTTGCACATTTGTCAAGCTATGACATAATCATGTATAATTATGTAACATTACAACACATGACTTGCGCTTTTGAAATCACTCCACCACTCCTCCAATGTAGTTCCGGCTATGCATTTGCCTCAAAAACAACTCTGTCTTGTAATGTCACATTATTATCTCATACTGTGGTGAATGTGCAGGTCACAACTTGTTCACGGGAGCGTTTTGGAGTTGTTGGATTATGTATTTGATGAGTTGGATGAGGGACAAGGGACCTGTACCATTCACCTCCATTGTATTCACTGGGCAGTTTGCGTCTCTGCCCCGCTGATCTCAAAACAACATGCACCCACAATTAAAGGTTATGAACCTACTTCTATGACTAAGGGTATTATGGCAATAGGCAAATTTGCCAAAATGTTGGAACTATCCCTTTAAGTTTTTCTTCCACCATCTCCAGTCTGCACCTGTGTCTCTGCTGGAGCTTCACATTCTTCACAGATTTGGTTACATCAGTCTCTGTACTACACTGTGTAGCAGGAAGGTCACCGTGTGTTCCCATCTGTCTCATGTTGTTGTCACAGCAGTGGAAGACGCGAGTGTTGTGAGGAGGCAGCCCCGAGTGCCGCGGGGCAGCTAGGTGTGTGTAACAAGACCTATGAGCCGACCCGACACCGAGACACTGACACCACACTCCCACTGCAGTCCGCCGCTAACACACACACACACACACACACACACACACACACACACGTCGGTTTGTTCACTCCTTAGTTTTTGTGTCAGCTTCTTTACAGCTAATCTCCTGGAGCCGTTCCTCCTCCCTGGTTAAAGGTGAAATGAGCCTCTGCCGTGTTTGGATGCTTATGGAAAAATATTTGCTTTTTTAACATGTTAATGTTGGCTGCAATCATCTCAGCGGTGTTCTAAAGCCAAGAATGTGCTCTTGAAAATGAAATCTCATCAAGGCAAATAGCTTCTGGGAAAAAAAAAAAGAAAAATCATTTGCCCGAGTCGGGACCTCCAGCGGCTCATTTGACCTTTTGTTGATTTTCCATCAAGGCCAGGAGAGTAATGGAGAGCTTCTTATTCCTCTTAGGAGACTATTATTCCTTCAACACTCGGAGCATCGGATGCTTAAGTGATTCTGACTTTAACCTTTAGTTAACTGTTTGCATGTGGAACAATAGTACATGTCTTTTCATTTGACGGACAGGAGATATGAAGGGAGAGAAGCTCACAGTCTGTTCAGTCTATAAAAATCAATAAATCATAAATCAAGAATTAGAAACTATTAATGCATCTGAGCCGATATTATTCTGTCAAAAAGTGCAGCCAACACCGTGCGCATTTAAACACAACATCAGGCAGCGCAGCAGTTCGTTAACCCAACGACTGTGTTGCTGCTGTCTGGTCCTCGTCCTTCCTCTGACATCACACACACACACACTGTCAAGACGTGTGTGTGTGACTGGGGGACAGATTTACAGCAGCGGAGCTCTGGTGGAGGTCAGGGTCAAACAGACCTCACCTTTACCACGGCCGAGATTAATCTGACACGATGGCTATCGAATGCATCTTTCTTTCTTTTCTCTTCTTCTTTAACCTTTATCTTTTTAACCTTTTTTACATTGCACTTTTTACCTACATATTTATTGTGTTTTTATACATGATGTGTTTCATGTATTTCTAGGTATTTTTTGTGTTTCTGTAATTTATGTTTTTTGTCGTTGTGTCATGCATTTCCATCATCTGCTGCTATGACATTTTAAATTTCTTAAATAAAGTTATCTATCTATCTATCTATCTATCTATCTATCTATCTATCTATCTATCTATCTATCTATCTATCTATCTATCTATCTATCTATCTATCTATCTTTGCACAAGTTCCATAACAAAATGTAGACATGTAAAAAGTTTAAAATGTACAGTATACACCCTCCTGTCTTATTTTAGTAAGTCTTACTGATGTTATGCTATATGTAATCACTTTTCATATATTTTAATTAATTATTCTATTTATTATTTTAATATTTAATGCATGTTTGTATAACCTTTCATTATTGCTGTTGTTGTTATTATGTGTTTTCATTAAAAGCCTGTGCTGAAAGGAATCTCTTGCCGTCTCTGTCTCACAGAGTTGGGAGATTTTTTCCCCTTTTCTTTGTCTAAACTGTGAAAGTGTTTGGCAGTATTGATTCGAAGCTTCCTGGATTTTCCCCGTAACGCTGCTGTTTATCATCTCAACGTCGAAAATTCCTCAGTTGGTTTTGCTTTGAGCACAACGCGCCAACTTAAATAAAAACGAATAAGCCCCTCAAAGCCAGAGAAAATCCCATAAACTCATCAATTTTTCAACAAAACATATTGTTATGTGGAGAGGGTTGAAACTTAAAAACCCACTCCACTTTATTCTGTTGAACTGCTCTCAAGTTGAATGTGTTTGCTTTTGCTTTCAACAGAGCTACGTGTTAAGTTCTGCTATTGCTTCACAGCCGACATCAGCACCGACAAACTTTATTATTTATCACCAGCAGCTGTTTCCAGCTGGACGGCAGCTCTTTGACCGGACGTTCACCACCTTCGTCCAATTGGAGGGAGGGATGTAAAACTCTTGTTCCAAACACAAGAAAGCTAAGTAAACATGCTGTTGATGCTAATTCTGGCTATGCAGCAATAGCAATAACTTAAACAGGATCAGCAGCGTGTAAACAGCTTATACACGCCGAGTGTGGTGTAAGAACGCGCGGCTCGGGGCTTGGCAGGGGCTCTCCAAGCTGAAAAAAAAAATGCCCCCCAGCTCTGTCTCGCAGAATGAGACGCTGGCTGCGACGTTCAGACAACATACAACATCACAGCAGAAAAAATAAACTGTGAGGCTGTCGGCCCGCTGGATCGCTTCAACCAACACTGCAAAAACTCAAAATCTTTCCAAGAATATTTGTCTTCTTTCTTGTCAAAATGTCTCATTTCTAGTCAAAACAATCCCTTTCCACTTAAAATAAGAATCATCACCTAAAAATGTACTTGTTTTTAGATAATTTTCACTTGTTTCAAACAAATATTCACTTGAAATAAGTAGAAAAATCTGCCAGTGAAAGCAGATTTTTTGTGCTTGTAATAAGAAAGAAAAACTTGCTCCACTATCAGATTATTTTAAGTGAAAATATGCTTGAAAGAAGGAAAAAGTGTCTAAAAACAAGCTGCTTTTTTAAGGGATAGTTCACCCAAAATTCAATTCCAAAATTCAATTTCACTCATTATCTACTCACCCTCATGTCGACTAAGAGCTGTGAGAATTTTCAGAGTCCTCCGTTCCTTCTCTGAGTTATGGGGGGGGGTCCGCGCAGCAGTATTATATATCCAAATACCTCCATACTGCTCGTCTGTAATGTCCCTCTTGTATTGAAGCCCCAACATGAGAAATTGTTCCGCTGGTCAGTGCAAATCTCGCAGGAAGAGCAGTGAACCGAGACACTGGGAGCTTCCGCTAACAAGCTTAAAATATAGACTTATTAAATTTTTTTCGGAACAATTTCTCATGTCGGGGCTTCAATACAAGAGGGACATTACAGACGAGCAGTATGGAGGTATTTGGATGTTTTTTGGTGTGTCTTTTTGGACGAAGAATGTTGGTATCCATTGACAACCATTATATGGACACTGCTGGACGGACCCCCCCGTACCTCAGAGAAGGAACAGAGGACTCTGAAAATTCTCACAGCTCTTAGTTGACATGAGGGTGAGTAGATAATGAATGAAATTTGAATTTTGGGTGAAATATCCCTTTAAAATAAGAATCATCACCTAAAAATGTACTTGTTTTTAGATCATTTTCACTTGTTTCAAACAAATATTCACTTGAAATAAGTAGAAAAATCTGCCAGTGAAAGCAGGTTTTTTGTGCTTGTAATAAGAAAGAAAAACTTGCTCCACTATCAGATTAGTTTAAGTGAAAATATGCTTGAAAGAAGGAAAAAGTGTCTAAAAACAAGCTGCTTTTTAATGTGATGAGTCTTATTTTAAGTATAATGAGATTTGTGTTGACTAGAAATAAGACAAATATTCTTGGTAAGATATTTGATTTTTTGCAGTGAAGACAGTCAGAGTTTGGACCGAGGCCATGAAGCTGCCACCCCCCCGCCTTCCTCCATTCCACAGCTGGATCACCGTGGTGGGAATATGCTGCTCTGGTGGAAGGGCCTTCTGCAGGAAAACACCCACTCTGACATTCCCATGGGTATGAGCACATTCCTCTCAGGGATCCGACCCTTCTGACCTCAGCTGATCACCTGCTTCCCTCTCAGTATTTTGTGTGTATTCTCCATCTCTGTGGTCAGCTGTGGCTCTGTCTCCGACTCCTGAGAGTATAGTGGGTTGGAGGAATCTCTCTGGAACCGGGAAGTAGTGGCACTTATAGGCTCTTTCTTCTATTATTGCTTTTTTTTTTCTTTTTCTTTTTTGAAAGATGTGAAGCCTCCACCGCAGCCTCCAGTGTCTCATCCTGTCTCTTGTTTAGATCTTTTGTGACATGGCTGTCTGTAGTTGTCTGCAGACAAAATTGGCTCCACACAAACTGGTGCAAAGCTTTTAGAGGAGGCGGATGTCCCCTCTGCATTGGTGTGTCCCTCATTGTCAGACTGAGAGGAAGTACAAGAGGAGATCAAAGGTGAAAACTCACTTATCTCAATCACAGCTCTCTCTAGCTCTCAATTCTCACTCTCAAGGCTGCTGGGAAAAGTCAAAGTGTCTCAAGTCCACACCGTCCAGACTGGACTCTGATTGATTTGCTGATTCTTAACAAAATTAGCTTTTATTAACTAGAATTACTACCTCGCAGTTGTTTTCTCCACAAACAAAGATGCTGTTCCTGAGTTGCAACACTGAATAATGCCCAGCAGCGGTTTTGCAAGACATTAAGATGTCACAGTGAAGTTGACCTTTGACCTTCTGTTCATAAAACATCATCACTTCCTTATTTTCAACCTGTTACTGTGCGTTCACACCAAAAGCTTCCAAAGCGTCAAAACGCCGGAAGTCAATTCATTTTCAATGAGAGCCCGACGACACTGCGACCAAAGCGTCAACTGGCGTCACCGCGCTAAGGCGTCCAAAGCTTCAAAAGTGTCCAAAGCGTCACCAATGAGTCATGGTTAACTTTAGGGTAATTAGCTATGACAACCGGTGGCAACCTGTCAGAATAGAGATGTCCGTCGGCTGCCTTTTTTTTCTTTTTTTTGTATTTCGGCTCCCCAATGGCCAGCACGATCAAACTTTGATGTCAGTCACGTGACGAGCGGCCAAAGCAGCTGAAAATATTTGCCGTTTTGGGAGCTGTCTTGTCTGGAGCTCACCTTCAAGTGTTTTTGACGCTTTGGAAGCTTTTGGTGTGAACGCACAGTCAGACATAGCTACAGCTTTTTTATCAAAACAATGAATTTTTCAAAAATAATACATCCACAGAACGTCTAGAGGGGTGCAGAGTAAAAGTATTAATTTTACAGATTTTTTAAAACAATTTTTATAGTATAAATAGGCCTAATTGTTTTATAGATTTTGACGGGTCCAAAATATATAAATATTTACATCTGGTTACATTGGCAACGTCGGCATGAAATGATCTCAGCGTCAACAGCATTAGTACGTTGATGTCACGTGAGGCGGAGCTCAGGGGCCAGATCCTGATAGTTCAGTGGAGAAAATGGCATCGTGCTAATGCTAATGCTAACTAACGTTCAGCCGGTACTGTAACGTTTCCGGTGCAGGCGTGATGCTGCGGGTTTGTTGTGTTTGTCTGCAGGTGAGTTAGTGTGAAATGATTCAGATGTGTTTCCAGTCCGCTGTCAACACTGGAGCTGCTGCTCGTTAAATACGGTTAGCGTTAGCTTAGCTTTAGCTACTAGCCGCTCCCTATAGGCGTACCTGGCAACCTGTACGACTGAAGGTTGGAGCGAAAGCAGGCGAGTGTGAGTGCGACACCTACTGGCCGGGGGAAATTAAACTTGTAGCTAACACCTTTAAATTATTGTAAGAATTCCCAGTGACCTTGATCTCCGACCTTTGATCACCAAAATCTGACTGGTATCCTTGAATTACTATGAGAATGGGATGGGATATTTGATATTTGATGGGATATTTGAATCATTGATGAAGCTGATTCAGTTGATTCTACACATATCCTCTTAAATTAGTACCATTTTTAAGCTCCTTGATCCCCGATTTTCCCCATGTTTTCTTTTCTTGGATCACCTTGATGTTTGATATTCTATCTTTAAAACACGTGGGGCTGCAATCTCTGTTTCCCTTTATCTCACCCCGCACACCCAGCTGCATCTCTCCGAGCCACAGGCGTCTGCGCCGATCAAAAGATTAGAAAAGGCCGCGCAGTCGAGGCGAGACGGCTGAATTTCCCCCACCACCTTTATGATATAGCTTTCTTAATCTATTCTGACATTGAACGGGGCGACGCAAAAGAGTTGAGTTTACAGAGACGGAGATAAATAGAGCGTGGGGTGGTGGTGGTGGTGGTGAGGGGGGGGGGCTGCGGAGACCCACGGCTACACAAAATCAATCAATTCTCGGGGGCCATTTTCTGTTAATGTTCTCGATATTTTCTGAGGCGTGAACGAACTGGTCCTGAGGTCCAGGAGTCTCAGTGATACAGAGGAACAAGAGACACAATGTTTTACACAATGGTGTTCTTTCAGCAGTTCCTTCAATGTGACACAAAGCCAAGTTCATGAAGAAATTTTCCAGTTCACTGCGTAAGAATTCAAATGTCCCCGACCTCGCAGACACCTTTGGGATGAACTGGGTTTGCAGCCGAGAGTCAGACCTTATCACCCAGCTCCAGAGTTGGACCACGTTAATGCTCCTGTGTGTGAACGGCTGCGAAATGCGATGGAAAAAATAAATAAAAGCCAATAAAAGGCTGTAATATCAACACATTAATACCCATAATTAAGGAATCACATCCTCGGCTATCACACTTTAGCCTTGCTGTCAAGTCAGACTTTTAATTACTTATTGTAATGTAAATAGATGGCTTTTTTCCCACACTGTTTGTGTAAGGGGTGAAATGCTGAATTATGTAAAATCAGGCATTCATAAAACTGATTACATGAATAATAAATCATCTGGGGAAATAAAAAAAACAAAACAGAAATATTTGTATCCCCCCAATATGCATTATCAGCCTCCTGCATTAGACAATGTTCAGTGTGCGAGTGGGAACTGGACGTAAGGTCAGATAATCACGAAGGTTTATTCTAAGGAATGAATACCTTCATTAAAGCTCGTAGATATTTGGCATTTAGTAACATCCACAGTGGCACAGTACCTGTCAATATGAGTGTTCAACACTAGAAATAAAGATTTAATTATCTATAGTGAAGGAATCTGTGAGATTATTTGTCAACTTAAAGGGATAGTTCAACATTTTGGCAAATTGGCCCATTGCCAGTTGTTTTCGAGGCAAATGCAGAGACTATGCTTGCCGAAAAACTGCCCTCGACAGGAACGCGCATCAGCGGTTTTGGATTGTAATAGAGTTGTTGGATTGTGAATTCGATGAGTTTGATAAGGGAAACCAAGAAATCCCATTAGCCTCTGTAGCGTAGCTCTGAGCAGCTTGCAACTCTGCTCCGCCATTCTAAAAATAGCTTGCACTGACAATTAAAGGTAACGAACCTACTCCTATAGGAATTATGGCAATGGGCCAATTTGCCAAAATGTTGAACTATCCCTTTAAAGTAATATTGTAAAGGACTAAAGAGGTCGTACAAGGTTCATCCAGATAATAATCACATGGTTACACTTTAGAGTCAGGAAATGACGAAAGCTTTCACATTGCTCCCATTTACTGAATCTTAATGTAACCACACCAACCAGTGCCACGTCAATTAAAGTCTAAACCTCAAATTGGTCTCATTTCTCCTCTATTATATCAATCGCATGCGATGGTGCGACCAGCAGCAGCCCGGGATTCTGGGCTGCAGATTCTGCAGTGCGTCCCGCCCTGGGCACTCTACATATGTACGGATGACAATATCAGTTACGTGCTGCTGACAGATAACAGCGGCAGAGAGGAAGCAGCACATGCCTCTGCAGTCAGCTCTGAAATGGCACTTAGTGTCAAAGAGGCAAATGGATGTGTCTTTAAAACTGCTGCTTCAGGAGTCAAGACGGTTCTGTGAAAGCCTCCAACTATTACTCTGTTGTTCTATCACAGAGGACGATTACACTGAGATCTAAATCACAGTGCACGTGTGTGAGTGTGTGTCTGTGTGTGTCTGTGTGCTTTTATCTCAGTGAGGACCATTTTGAGATATTGTAAGGACGTTTGTGGGAAACTTCAAAGAGCTGTTTGAGGTTTTAATGTAAGTGGCCTGAAAAAATCATTATGGCAATGAGTGTCCTCACAAAGATTAAAGTACAGTGTGTGTGAGCGTGTGTGTTTGTGTTCAGACACACCCACTTTTCTTGCAAACCTACTGATTTGGAGCCAGTAAATATCTTCTTGTCTTCAGGCAGAGTTGGTACAGAGGACAGACACTGTTTAACCTCGACCTTTCCTCATCTGCTGGCGCGCCCCCCAGCGATGGCTCCTCGCAGCGAGGTGCATCTCCTTTGATTTTTTTATTTGAAAAGCAGACAAATATTTTTTTCCTGGTATTTTTCCTGCGAGTCCGATAATGAATCCAGTTTATATCGGTCTGCCCCGCTTCTAAAAAAACCAGCCATATGCTCACACTTTCCAGTCGGACACTGACAAAAGCTTTTTCCTTCTCCCGCCCACTCGCCTGCTGCTGCCGACGCCGGCCTTTGTACAGGCTCGCTGCGGAAGCGCCGGCGCGTACGCGAAGAAAGCCGAGGAGAGAGTTTGCTGCTCGCCAGCATCGTTCACGTACCAGAGTCAGACAGCAGACTGTGTGTTCGCCCGTTCATCTATTAGCTGCTGAGCCTGTGGATATTAGTGCTTTTAAAGTCTGGATTTACTTTCATCATCTATGGATTATTCCCTATATCTGCCAGCATTAATACAATTATCTGGAGAGTTTAAGTTTTAAGCTTTGTGTTGCAAACAGCTTACTGTTTTTGGGGGATAATGAAGCATAGTGATTTTACTGAACACCCACTGGCCCAGCGTTGATTAAAAGCAATATGACCCACAGGCCAGGGGGTGTTAACGGGGTTAATTAGTAAAAACTTTTTTATTGGATGATCGTTTTTGTTTGTGTACGGCTCAGCAAATTTCACAATAAGGTTGTGTCCGAAATCACTCACTACTCATTATATAGTGGATACATAGTGACGTCATTTTGTAGTGCTGTCTGAATGTTTAGTGAATATCAATATACCCTACATAGTGGACTCATAGTATCCCACAATGCAGCGTGAAAAGTAGTGTACAACACTCAGCTAATGTTAGTGTGAAAAAGAAATATTTATTTGGAATACTGAGTCTAGCTGCTAGAAAAGCAATTACTGGCTTAAGCCAGACATCCCATCTATAGATGAATGGTATGATATAATTTACGATGTTTATGTAATGGAAAGAATCACTTTTTCAATGAGGCTTCAGTAATCGAAATTCAGTGACATCTGGAAGCAATGGAAAATGTACATGAAAGAGGTTTTTTTTTCCTATATTGAGATGTACTTGATTGGTTACTTCTTTTGCTGTAGTTATTGTGACAGAAAACACCCCATGTTCATGTGTGTGTCTTTATAAAATGCTTTGTAAAAGGAAGAACAATTAAAAAAAAGTAGTGTACTAATGTACCATAATGCATTGCGGTCACGCATTGCGTTTATGAACGTGGTTCGGCATTGGTCTGCGACGTTTTAATTATGCAACGTAAAAAAAAGTGTTTATTCATTTCACCAGTGAGCTCACCATATGAATGAGTGATTTTGGACAAAGCCTAAAACTCCCTCTGATGTAAAATGCGTGTTTACAGTGTTGATGAGAAGTGGAACTATTCCTCTTGTCATGAAAAGAGGTGAAAACACCATAAGAGTGAATTTTGGGATCAGGTAAACAGGATAATGCCAGGATATAGCAGATAACTATAAGCGTTTAGCTGCTTTGCTAACTATCTGGACAGTGCAATGTAAACAGAAAATCAGTACCATCATCAACACACTAGGCGGTCAGAACTGATCCTTATCAGTCTAAGAAGTGAACAAACTGAAGCTGCCTGGAAATAATCTGTGGAATCTCCTGTGTGACGCCTTAGAAAAGCAGATGTTTAAGCCCCCGGTCCATTTGCCATGAGGTGACAGTGAGCCAATGAGCCGACATGATGACCTCCACTGTCACATTTTCCCCCGGAATTTCAAGCTCACTGCTCCTTGAAACGACATCATCTTAAGCTGAAAGGATGAAATCATCTCGATGTCATCCGTCACCTGGACGCGAACCTCACATAAACTCTGAGCTGCCGGCGTCAGGCCGCATGTTGTTCAGATTGTTGCTGTAGCTGCTGTAGAGGCAAAGAAATATCCCACTGCTTCTGGCAAATGTAACGACAAACAGAAATCAAACTGCAATCTAGAGGTGGGCGATATGGGCAAAAAAAAATATATATATATTTTTACACAAAATGCTGTAAAACTCTACTTACCAGGACATCTATGGATGGCCTCAGCATTTTCAGAACAACAGCTCTTGTTAATTTTCTATACTTCTATACTCCTTTTCTATAAACATTTCAGCAAATTGACCCATTGCCATAACCCCTATAGTCATAGCAGTAGGTTCGTTACCTTTAATTGTCAGTGCAAGCTATTTTTAGAACGGCGGAGCAGAGCCGCGAGCTGCTCAGAGCTATGCTATGGAGACTAATGGGATTTCTTGGTTTCCCTCATCAAACTCATCAAATACACAATCCAACAACTCCAAAACGCTCTGGTGGACAAGTTGTGACCTGCACATTCACCAAAAACAACTTGCACCGACAATTAAAGGTAACAAACCTATTCCTAAAACTATATCGATTACGGCAATGGGCCAATTTGCCAAAATGTTGAACTATCCCTTTAAACATTCAAGAAACTCAATTAAACTCCAGTGTGGAGACATTAAATGAGTAAACATTCAGTTTTCTCCGCTCTGAGCCTCAGAGACCATGTTGTGTTATGGTTGCTGGAGAGACCGTCTATGCGCCTTCCGTTTATTTTATTTTCGAGATAGTATAAATTCTCGATGATGCAAAATTGCACATGGTCAAAACAACATTTACGATACTATTGTAGGTAATATATATATATATCACAAACTCAGCATTTAATTTATTTTGTAAAGAATGTTCTCCACAGTCCATTCTATCTCTCTGTATTTCCAGTCATGAGACTGTGAAACCTCAAGTCTTAAACTTGTACATGTAACTTCAGAATGAATTTCCAAGTTTAGCCACCTAACTTTTCATCTGGACCTCCACATGATAGGTTGATAGGTGGTGGGTGGCACAGTGGTACAGTGGATATAGCACTATCACACAGACGGTTCTGGGTTCGAACCCTGAGTCTGTGTGTAGTTGGTTAACACCAGTTGGGACTGGCTCCAGCGCCGCCCGCCCCCACGCACTCCCCTGCCTGGCTAAGTTAAGTACGACTAATGGATGGATGGATTTTCATTATGCGCTCGCTATTAGGCTATTATTGCTATTACATTAAATTGAGCCTCTTTCACTTCTCACTCACTTTTTTTTTTTTTTACACTGCTGAAACCCCTCATTCTATTTCCATTATTAATTTCCACCTGAGTCACTGAGCACTTACTAATTAAGCAATTAAGTAAGTTTGTTAGCAGCTAAACTCATATTTACATAAATGATATATTAGTCTGGTCACATGAAAACAGCCAGTGGCAGCAGAGCGGAGCCGCACGGATACTGCAGCGACATAAACAGATAGAGATAATGATAAAGAAGACATGGAGCTCGTTGTTACCAGGCAGACAGTCAGCTTCACATCTGTTCCTGGAAAGTTTCAACTTCATCACGGTCTCTTAATCTTTTTCATGACATTTTAAGCTGTTCTCTGCCTCTGTGGTACGAAAGTGCAAGGATGCAGTAGTGTGGAGACTTAGACCATGTTTGTGTCTGTTCATGTATAATTGCCTGAATAAACAAAGTAGTCTTTGGTAAATGAAAGAGACAAAAGAGGAGCAGCAGTTGAAGAAGATAAGTGAAACAAAGGCTACGTTCACACTGCAGTTACAAGTGACCTGAATCCGATTTTTTCACTCAAATGTGACCCATATCCGATTTGCTTTTGACAGTGTGAACAGAACAAGTCACATTGAATTTGACATTTTCAAATCAGATTCAGGCCACTTTCAAATGTGATACTGAATCAGATTCAGATCCGATTTTTTCCAGTGCAACCCCAGTGTGAACAGCTAAGGCGGATTTGATGTGGCTTTTGCATCACTTTACAATGTTTAGTTTAGGTTTTGTTTTAAGAAGCGGCATCAAGACCACACACACACACACACATTTGACGTGCAGCGGCATGTGTTTACCGACAACAGAACATCTGTAGTGAGAACGTGAGCGCTAATGGAGAGGAGATTATAACTGTAAATAAAAAAAGGAAACATGGTGTTAAACTTTAATAAACTTGTTGCGGGTCGAGACACTTTAGGAGGTTTATTCCTATATAAAGTAATGGTAGGCTAACTGAAACTAAAATACAGAGTTTGCCAGAGTTTTTCTTAATTCTTTTCCTCCTCAGCGGCTGCTCAGACATTTTCCAGCTTCCATTTCACAGACATTTCAAATTATTTATTACCTCCATGTTTCCTGTACAACAGCATGCTGCACCTTCATCGTTGTTATTGTTCTTTTGTGTTCACAATAGAATCTGACATAGGCCACATTTTAGATGGTCATGTGAACAGCCAAACAAAAAATCGGATCTGAGCAAAAAATCTGAATTGAGCATTAAGGCTTGCAGTGTGAACGTAAGTAGAGCTCTGAGAGGTGGAGAGTTGGTGTTCACTATTTGCTGTGCGGAGGAGTTTTTATAACACCTGGATGTATTTTCTATACCTGCTGAGGAGAAGCTGGTTAGGAGAGACAGCTTTCTGGACACCTAATCTCCACCCGTTGGCGGGTGGGGAGGAGGGGGGGGGGATCGGCCAATTATTCACAGGGAAATGGATGTCATTCAAATGTCAAAGCCATTCCGGCGGTCCTGCTGCAGCCTCGGCCTGCATGTCAGGGCCGTTAATTAAATGCAGCTCGGGGAACGCGGGAATCAGGACCTGCAGCATGTTTCAGTGTGTGAGAATACAACATTGTGTTTACGTTTTCAGCCTGTGCCCGCTGCTGCTGCACGGTGGGCCGCATGAAGCCAGGCAGGCGGGGAGACCTATGGCGTACACGCTGAATATTAATGTGAGATCTTCTGGCGGGGGAAGATATTCCTGCCATCCGAATTTACCTCATGTCGAGAGACGGGACTGGACACAAATGTCAATGCATATATCCCATTATCCTAATGCTATGTAATGCAGGCTGCAGCCAGTATTTAGTTATACTAAAGTTATATCTCTAAGCAGCAACCCCACCTCCACAGGCAATGTTAAAGAGACCAGAGACATTAATTTGAGTAAGTAGTTTTTTTATGTTCCACTCATCCAGTGCATGTTCTAGATTTATTTCCTTTTCTTCAGTTTAATGGACGCAAAATACAAATCAGGGAGATCATTTAATAAGTCCTTGTTCATGGAAAAACATGCTTCAGATTTTATCTTAAGGTAATATGAGACTCTATCAGTCTGTAGGCCGAGCTGCAGAACTACAGTATTCAATTCAGTCTCTGTGTTTCCACGAGTAAAAAATGGCCGCCACCAGGGAATTAGTCATGGGAGGGAAGTTTATCTGTAGGAGCTCGTATGAACAAAATAATCTCACCACATTCTGATCTGGCACCCTTATCACATATCAGATAAGTTAAATTTAGGGACCCAAACTCAAAACGACAACATCAACGGCTTGGATATCATTGTTTCCATGACGACGGAACCCCCCAAGTATGCCTGGCACAACTCGAATCGTTGTTACAGGTTTATGAAGGCGATACAAGTGAGGTGCCATGCGATGAGTGTCTGAGAGTGGGGACAAGAAATCTATATGGTAATTTAGGTTGGACTAGTTGAGTCTGAACCATGTGATCACCATAACAACACAAAATGACCTCCATCCTGAGGCCATTACCCATAAAGTCATAATTCACACAACCACTATTATTTCTGAGGTCAGTCTCTTCGACAAAACATAAATCCATTATCCTTGGAACAGAACATAGTTTAGTGCTAATGTAGCTGCAGACATATTTTCAACTATGTAAAAATGCTCTGTAATGATTAATATTTTCTTTAACATGGAAAAGAAAACTGAAAACTGGAGCTGGATACATAGTTAGGCTCCTCATTGTTAACTAGGCCCAGACTCAGGAGTCTGGAGCAGTTAGCATCGTTCATTCATTGTTTAGCTTGTGTTTTGGGCCTGTGGCTAACACTGTTGTGCTAATGCTAACACTCCCTCTCTCGGTTTACTTGGCTCCAGCCCCCAGTCCCAAAAAATAGACAGGATTGGATCCTTAGGTTTGTATGAAACAGTGGCAAAAATCTATTTTATGAGACCATCATTGGTTCACTGCAGTTGAAAGGTGGAAATACTCCTTAATTCATTGATTAAAAAATCACTATGTGGGCATGTTAAAGCAGAAGTAAGCGATATTTTTGTGTTAATATAAGTCTTAAATAGTTATATCTTCCGACAGCAATCATAGAGCGTTTGGTCTGAAACACGGGTCTGTCAGTCACTCTGCTCTGCTGTAAGCCGAGGAGAAAACATTTCTCGTATCCTACAAGTTTTATCCAATGAGGAGAGAGAACGGCATGAAGGGCTGTGTGTGCAGGGACGAGGACCAATAGATCCATGACGAGGGCGGGGGCTGCTAACTCCATCGGCTGACAAGACGTTATGGTGCGTTCAAGGCAACTCGTAACTCGTGTTTTTCCGACCTGTGAAGTCGTACCAGTTCAATCTGGTACGAGTTCACGGGTCGGAAGTTACGAGTGGCCGTTATAGTGACTTTCACAGGTAAAACAGGTCGGAAAAACACGAGTGAGTTGCCTGGAACGCTACAAAGTCGTAAGTCGTGACGTGAAGCTGTAATTTACGGTTTCAAAAGCCTGCCCGGAACGCAGCATTAGCCAAAACGACCGGATCGCTTACTTCTGCTTTAACAATCGTTATTTTCATTACAAGGGTACTGGAACATATTTTATCTTTTAAACAAAATTCAAAACTGTCCTTGTTCTTTTCTTATTCCATGGAGCGGTCGTCATTTTGAAAACCTGCAGTTCAAAGGTGGAAATTCTCTTTAATTCAATAATATATTGTAGTATATTGTATTAAAAAAAATTTATTCACATGTTATCAAGGTTAAAAAATCTTTCTTTTCATCACAAGCGTTCTGGACTATATTTTGGGGGGATTTTTTAAACAAAATTGAAAAAGTCCTTCTTTTCTAAGGAAACAGTCGTTTTGAAACCCTGCAGTCATCATCCTGTAGTCTGCGTCCGTGGTAACAAAAGTCAAATGAGATACTCCACCTACACTCATATCATCTCAACCTCTGTCCGTCTCCCATCATTCTGCATGTTATAATTATGAACTTGGCGCAAATTAGAAGGCGAAAGGAGCTGAGAGAGGCAGGACGGAAAGCGAGGGCTTGATGATTATGCGAGGAGACGAGCTGTTAAGCAGAATGAGATGAAGCCCTTATGCAGGTTTAAACAGGGTCACGCGGGGCCAAGGTATTTCTGCACTTCTTCCTGTAGCGATGAGAAACAGACACGGCCTCGTTGTCAGCCAGAGACAGTACAGTGCCTGATCCACCTCCCCAAATTAATTTTCAAGGAAGCAAAAAATAAAAAAGTTTTCAGTGAGAGCTGAAACACAGCTGGTCCTGGGGTAGAGTCGACACTACAGTGAGGAAGGTGCTTAATGTGACTTCACAGCTGCATTCTTCCTCCCCGTCTTGGTCCCAGTCACCCACAACAGGCCTCTCCTTTTTGAGATTCTTGCAAGCAGTGCACATTTTCAAGGTGGTTGTCCTGTACTGTGTGCAGCATCCTGTAGCCACTTGTCTGTACAACTATTGATCTGTTGTGCCTGCCGGTTTGGATCAGATTCAGACGGCCACTCCAACATGGATAAAATACATTTCAAGGCCGGCTGTGTGTCTTTTGTCATGTGTGATGACTGCTGACGGTGAAGTTATCTGGAGTTACTCCTCAATATGCTGCTTTTTATATCGTCATGTTGTTTCAGAGATAAAATGTCATGATGCTGGTGAGGTGTGATTTGTTATGAGGTCTGGTTGTTAAATAAAAAATGTGACTTAACTTAACAGTTGTTGTGTGGTTTTATTCATTAATTTGCAAATACACTGTGCATTAAAGCGATAGTTCAACATTTTGGCAAAGTGACCCATTGCCATAATCCTTAGGAGTCGGTTCATTACCTTTAATTGTCGGTGCAAGCCATTTTTTGAATGGCGGAGCAGAGCCGCAAGCTGCTCAGCAAACGCTACAGAGGTATATGGTATTTCCAGCTATCCCTCATCAAACTCATCAAATACAAATGCACTAAATATACACAATCCAACAACTCCAAAACAATCTCGTGGACAAGTTAATAACGGAACGTTACGAGACAGAGTTGTTTTCAAGGTAAATTCATAGCCGGAACTACATTTCAGACACGGCTGCTGGGCGGAGTGATTTCAAAAGCACAAGTGAGTATTCATGTGTCGTAATGTTACATAATTATACGTTATTATCTCATAGCGTGGTGAATGTGCAGGTCACAACTTGCCAGAGCGTTTTGGAGTTGTTGGATTGTGTATTTGTTGGGGGAAACGTGGAAATACCGTGCAGCTCGCGTACTCCCCCGCTGATCTAAAAATAGCTTGCACCGACAATTAAAGGTAATGAATCTACTCCGAAGACTATAGGGATTATGGCAATAGGCGAATTTGCCAAAATGTTGCTGTAAATAAGGAAGAAAATCACATTGAGGAAAATGATGTGCAGGTGCAGCAACTCAAACGACTTAAATGAGCATTTTATCCCTGAGTTCTTGAATTGTGAATCATCATGTGAAAATACATTTCTTTTTGCCTGGAAAACATTCCCAGAGGCCCCAGCTGTGCTTTGTGCTCAGAGCTCATTGGTAAAAGTCAGCATGTTAACACCCTAAATTAACTTGGTGACCATGGTTACAATGTTATGTGCTAAAAAAACATGTTTTGCTCAAACCGTAACTACTGCAGTTACAGATCAGTGATCAACCACACCAATCCTCTTTGGAATAGAGATTTGTGTTGTTGGGAGCCAGTGACAAACAATGTTGTATTGTTAATGAGAGCAGAGCTGTGGAGTGAAAACAAGATGCTGAGTTAAATGAAGAATGACTGCAATCAACATCCTGCTTTGTGAATAATGACTGGAAGTTCAGACCATTGTGATGCTACTGTGAAGCTGAACCTTTGACCGCTGTCGTGTCGCAATCAGCCAATGAATTCTTGGTTCATGGTCAAAAATGTATTTAATGAGTTTTGACTTTTAACAACCAAAGCTCCATCACTTCATTTTCAACTCTAAGTGAATGTTTGTACCAAACTTTATGAAATTCCCTCCCTTTGTTCTTGAGATATTTGGGATGGAGGCATAAAGAGTTCTATTCTCCTTTTATCCAACAGATCCCTACTGCAGACCGTCTGCTCCCACTGAATGGAGCATTATAAATACAAATACTCTGAAAGTAGAAAGTAAACACATGTAGTGAGGTAAGTTAATAAACCACATGTGCAGGAGGTTCTATTAAAGGGATGCTTCACCCAAAATTGGTAATTCACCAATTGTCTACTCACTGTCATGCCAAAGAAGGGTTTGGAGAACTTTCAGAGTTATAAAAACACTTTTGGAGTTCCAGGGGGGGTCAGGCTGGCAATGGATTTTCATATAATGGCGGCGGATTGTGCTCACTTTTGAATCGTCCAAAACACACACTATGAAACATCTAAATACCTCCATTCTGCTCGTCCGTACTGACCCAAGTGTCCTGAAGCCGCCACATGAAAAAGTTGTTCGGAAAACATTAATTGAATCTCTGTTTTTATCCTTGTTGTAGCAGCAGCTCCCAGTGGCTCTGTTGATGTTTGTGCGCATGCGCAAGATTTGCTGCGAGATGTTGGTTTGTCATTGTAAACCATTGGATGTCTGATGTAAACACGGAAGAACATCTCGCAGCAGGACTGACGAGCAGTATGGAGGTATTTGGATGTTTCATAGTGTGTGTTTTGGACGATTCAAAAGTGAACTCTATCCGCCGCCATTATATGAAGATCCGTTGCCAACCAGACCCCCCCTGGAACTCCAAAAGCATTTTGATTAGGGCCCAACTGATATGGATTTTTTGGGGCCGATGCCTATTACAATTATTAGGGGGAAAAAAATCCGATAACCGATTAATCGGCCAATTTTTTTATTTTTTATTAAGTTTAAGAATTGTATTAATTTAAGTAATATATCTATAATATATAAATTAGGGCTGCCCCCAAATAGTTGAGCAAGCACTGGTCGACCAAAAAAATCATTAGCTGACCAAAATTTCATTGGTCACAGGAAAAAAAACAAACATTTGGAGCCCTGTCTTGTCAAAATAAAGTCAAAATCAATATGACTGAACTGTATATGAAAGACTATAGGGCTTTTAATTTGAAGGGCCACATACAGGAAGTCATGACACGTGACACTTTTTTGTTGTTGTTGTTTTTTTTCGGACCCGACACAGCCGGAGTCACGAGCATTAATGGATGAATTCACTACCCGACCGTGGGCAATAAATCGATAAATCGGTCGGGCCCTAATTTTGATAAATCCAAAAGTTCTCCAAACCCTTCCTTGGCAGACGGTGTGGAGAAAATTGGTGAATTATCAATTTTGGGTGAAGTACTGTAGAGTATTATCCACCTGAGCTTTTTTGCTTTAATATCTTCAATTATCTTATGTTTTTCATGGTGTTTTCTCAGCCTAAAAGTTAAGGGATATGTCAGAGGTCATTCACCATTTGGATAGGAACTTCATTTGTGATAGGTAACAGTTTAGAGTTAAATGGAATAAATATAAATAAATTCAGATGTTACAAGAGAGAAATGCACATGCATACATGTACATCAAGATGTTTAGATTAGGTGTCTAGCAGTAGTGTGGAATGTACCCTGAGAAATGTGTTTCTTGTCATCTACCCATCTCTGTGGGTCATAGTTTTTGGGGGATACTTGACACTGTATCTATGTTTAAGTTAGCTTGGTCAAGAGGTTAAATGTCAGAAGGCATAGGTTAGATTCTGTTTTTAGATCCTGTCTTTGTCTGACCATCTTGGACAGACATATCCTTATATTGGTGGAGTTTTAGAAAACGTATATAAGGTTAGAGCTTTAGGCCAAGAGAGAGAGATCTCATATTGGACCAGAGATGCTCCACGATTCGGCATTTTTGTACACTGTTCTTCTTCTTGTAATAAACTCATTTTGAATGCAAGAAAAGACGTGTCGGCGGTGATCCCTTCTTTTCATCAACACATCAATATACCACAGTACCCCTTTAACATGTGAAATCCGAAAAGGGAAATATCTGTCTCTCAACACCGTGCAAACTCGGAAAACATCAACAATAACGCTCATGAAGATTAATAAGTGGTTAAATGTGTGTGTGTGTGTGTGTGTGTGTGTGTGTGTGTGTGTGTGTGTGATACATGTAGGTGTGTGAATCAGTGGCTCCGAGGCCTGATGCTATTTACATCTCCACAGCAACAACAAGAGAGGCAACTAGCTCAGATTCACACATGGCTCACGTCGCGGCATCCTCGCTGACATGAAGCCGATCCCTTCTCCTCTTTGACAAAGCACACAGCAAACACACCCAGACAGCAGCGAAGGTACGCTTGGCTGGGAAACAGGGAAGATGTCACCGTGGGAACGCAGTCTCCTCTCTCCGTCTCCCTCTCTCTCTCTCTCTCTCTCTCTCTCTCTCTTCACGCCTGTCGTCATCCGGGAGCCGGAAGCTTTGTTGTCTAACCTCCTGACATTCAGAGAAAACGCTGCTGCTGATCCCCAAACACCCCCCACCACCCCTCCCTCCCTCTCTCTCGCCTCGCATCAGCTCAGCTGCCGGCTCAACCTGCCTGAATAACATCTGTCAGACGGTAATCGCGCGTTACCATGACGACGCAAAAAAAAAAAAAACGAGGTGGAGGTGGGAGGAGGGCGAGCTGGATGTTGCTTCAGCCGACGACGCTCTCATTCTAAGTCCCTCCGGCGTTAATCAAGGGATGCAAATGAGCGATCGTTTTCAAAGTGAGTGTGAGACGATGTTATGAGCGAAGGAAGCACAAAGCTAAGATAAACCCAAAAAAAAAAAAAAGCCTTTCACTTAACATCCAGCAGCCCCGGCCGCTCTGCCCGTATACCACAATGCTCCTTTTATAGGACATAATTCTTGTATTGTCCGGTCGGTCTGGAGCAGTAAAGAGGCCTTTTCTTGTGAGGCCGGCAGCTGTGGTCACAGAGCTCCCTTCATCTGCTCTGCCTCCTCACAGGCAGCCAGTCTTTGGACAGGCAAAATAAGGATCTGATTGATGCAGTCTCTTCCTACGGAGGCCCGCAGCGCTCTCTTGACTTGATTAGCCATTGATTAAACGGGCCAGTGGAAGACAAGGCTGGAGAGGCACCACGGGAGACAGAGCTGTCTTTTTAAAAAAGAATGAAAATGTCCACTGATGTGAAATCAGAAATGGTCTTTATCCCCCAACGCTTCGGGATAAAAATCGCAACGGGCCGTTTCAGAGCTGGCTGACTGTTCCGTGAACCGCTCGGTATCTCTGCGGTCCCAGAGTGGAAGTTTCCGCTGTGTTGTGCCCCGAAGAAGTCAGTTTAAAACTTACATGGCTCTATTTTACCTGCATAAAGGCAGCACCAAGTAGCTTATAAAGCACTGGGTCTCAAGGACACTGAATGTGTGTGATAACGTAATTACTCATTGACTTAGGAAACACAGAAAAGTTTCCTTGTTAACACTCAACTTTCCAGTCTCTATAATCACAATTAAAAATCTTGTGCGGAAGCGATACAAAACATCAATCCTAGCAGCAGCTCATTGACTGTAAAATTAATACCAAGCACTAACAGAAAAAGAACAAAATATGATGTAAAAGAAAAGATTTCCAATCAGAAACACTGAGGCGACCCTGTAAAAATCGATTAAAGAGAATGCAGCTTCTGAATAAGTTTTAAAAACACAGAACTGCCAATTTAAAGGTCCAGTGTGTAAAAAGGGGGGAAAACTGTCACATCCAGCGTTCAGATTCTAGATTACAGCACTCACTCGCACTCACCCCTCCCGTCAGCAAAGTGATTTTTTTCACCATTTTACAATATGTCTGTTGTTTCCTTAATTCTTCTTTCCTTCCGCCTTCTTTTTCATTGGTTTATTTATGAATGCAAAACTCGCAAAACGGGCTGCTGTACAAACATGGCGGCAGAAGATGGCAACACTCTTTAAAGCAAGACCCATAGCTATATATAAAAGATTTTATAATAATTATTATTATAAGGCTACGGAAACCAAACAAATTTCATTTTATAGCGATTATACTAATGTATTCATGGGTAGTATATTCAGATTTTGCCAATAACCTTTGCCAATTATTACACACTGGACCTTTAAGCAAGACACTTACTACGGAGCGCCAATGCGGGGATGAGATGCAACTGTTACCAGTCTGCACGGCTGCTAACAACAAGTGCATTAGATGACAACATTTGTATCTATTCTCAGTCCAAACAGAAAGTCAAACTCATTGTAGATAGCATTATTGTAGTTGCACTGTTTGGTGGCTGGGTGTTTGTCTTATGGTAAAGTGTAGAAGAACACACTAGCAAGGATGTTTTTATTAGCTGTTGTGGTCACACGAGGTTCCAGAAGTTGGTTGCCAATAAAACGTTATCTTGGATTGATACCATCTCTCATCATTTGACTCTACACTCATCGACCCCTTATTGGTGGAAAATGGCATAAATTAAAGATATGTGAATGCGGGACAGCAGCTAAACAGTGTGATCTCTCCCGACTTAATACAGAAAATCTCCGACTGCTGCACAACACAACATGACACAACAGTCATTTTATCTCAATTATCTTGTTTTCATAATCGTCGGAAGCCAAAATCGTAATTGAAAATAAAATTAGATGAATTGTCCATCCCCAGAGTGTGATGATTAATAAGCTCGCTCTTTGCCCGGCTGAGCCAATCACAGAGACAAATGACAATAACAGTTCAGCAAATAGAAGGAGAGGTTACTCCAGGAAATCGTTGCTGTCTGGATGATGCAGCACTGACACAATGTGAAGACACACACCTACAGCCAGAGGGGGTTTTGATTTGAACTTTTTTGATGATTATACATAAGATTAAAAAGCCAGTATTTCAGTTTTATTTCTACTCAATCCCCCACATCCCATCATAAACTTTGACACAATCGCATCTGCACTATAATGTATTTCAGCAATAAAACACAAACTGTTTTTGCTAAGTCACTACAGAGCAGGTTGCTGTGTGCTGTGTTGGATGAGTTTTGCTGTCATTTGCATGATGCCATTTAATAAAGAGTGAAGTGAACACAGTGGGAAGCGGTGTACAATCGGTGCTGCTGCCGACTTCTCCACACTTCTCAAACTCAAACGGTGCTGATCAATCAGCACGCGTCCGCCGCTGCCTTCAGGTACCTGCAGTTTGATGCTTTTTCACATTTTTTTGCACAAAGCTGCTGTGAACAACGCGTGCTGTGAGAATCGTCGTTCCCCGCGTTGCTCTGTGCCGGTTCCGGCCGCCGCTTACCAGGATGTTCCCCGGCATTCAAACCAATTAGTCGGACATGCTGTGGCTAATTTTGCGCATGAATAATGTCCATGTCCCACACAATAATGAGCCATTATGATCTGTTGTGAAAAGGGAGGAGGGATGGTGTCAGGTTACTAAAATATTTCCTCTAGAAAAATAACAGTCAAAGATATTTTCTTTAGGCTGTGATTGCTCAATAAACACAGATATTTGTAATGAAGGTGGTTAATGATAAGATAACTAGTGAACAGCACATACAATCAGCTTGGTAAACACTGCCACTCTTTTCTTAAAATCATTTTCGAGGTCATTTTCAGCTGCTACAGTATGAAAGATGTTATTATGCCATACACTAATACATCCCACGTCCCATTCAGGCTTTGGAGAAGTGTTCTTTTCAACAGTTGTACCTTATTTTGTACATGATTGTTTCTATGTTTATTCCTCTCTCACCCCCAGAAGTCTGATTTAAAGATGTGCAGTATATTGTTCTAACTTATCTATGAAATAATCTCTTTCCTTACAGAAAAACCATGTGAACTTCACATGTGGAAGATTTTGCACATGGGAATTATGTTATTTGCACATGGGAAACATGTGGTTTTGGCCCAATTTTATGTGCATCACATGTGAATTCCCATGTGAACCCATTTTCCATGTGTTTTACACATTTGCCATGTTACAACATGTGTTACCATGTAGAGCACATGTGTAAAACCCAAGGGGGCAGTTGTCGGTCTGAGAAGTGAAGCTCACTTCCGCGTTAAAAAAAACTGCAATCCCCTCGGCTTCCTCTGGGGGCTGGTGTCAGAAGGGAGCATTCTCCATAGACCCCCATGTTAAAATTGCTGATTTTACATCCTCAATAAACATGATCAAAGCCTGGTGTCAGTACGTTTTTTGGTCTCAATCAATAGTTTCTACCCCCACACACACTCTGAGGGGGGTGAATTTTTTTTTTACTATCATTAGGTTTAAAATTCTGACCAATTAGGGCGCGGAAACGTTGAGTGACAGGTCCGTAGCGGTCTGGAGACAGGCTGCTTCGAGGCCAGTGGGCGGGTTCTCGGCCGGTAAATCCAACATGGCGCTGTTCAGGCCGCCATATTTGAGTCACAAAAACGACTCCCCAAAACCAGTGGGTGACGTCACGAATGCTACGTCCATATTTTTTACAGTCTATGTTAAAACCATGTGGAAAATGGGTTCACATGGGAATTCACATGTGATTCACAAAAAATTGGGCTAAACCCACGTGCATGTTTCCAATGTGCAGATAACATGATTCCCATGTGCAAAATTTTTCACATGTGAAAAATCACACGTGAAGTTCATGTAGTTTTTCTGTTAATGCTTAGAGATTATGACAAATTTATCACAGAACAACACAAACATATTGTTGTTGTTTTGTTTGTTTTTTATAAACCACACCCAAAACAGCTCTCTGCTCCTCTATCAGTCACTCAGCAGAGGAGAACTGCGGCTGCGGGAGAGGAAACCATCATGCTCGCGGCCCAACTCGTTAGGCACTTCTTTGGAAAGAAATCCTTAGCGAGGTCTGAAAAAGTCAAATAGAGCTCTGGTAACTGATGTCATGATGTGATACATAATTTTCCAGGACAACTTAAGCTTTTCCAGGACATTCGACTATTTTTCTCATCTTCCATGGGTTTTCCGGTGAACAGTTTTCCAGGTTTTCCAGGACGGATGGGAACCCTGCTGTGTTGTGTAAACACCAGGATGAAGCTGCTGTGTCTCCGATGTTACCATCAACTCTGCGGGGCCGTTGCTAGGAATTCTGGGCCCCCTTAAAGAATACTAAAGTGGGCCCCTGCCGTCTGACTTTTCCAGTTTTTTTTCTTAGACTATGTATGTATTATCATTTTTTATTTAGCCTACTTTGTTTTGATGCAGCATTACTATGAGTATTAGTCAGGGTTGTATGCAGAATAAATCAGTCATACAAAGATTAGACTACTGGGGTTTTTTGTGGGCCCTACTGGGTGCTGGGCCCCTACAATTATCATCATCTTTCTCCCCTATACAACGGCCCTGCAACTCTGTCTGTCTACATACAGTTTGCAGGTTACTGGAATGTGGATTTGTTTTCATTATGATTTACTTTCAAATATATTTTTGACTGAAAAATAAATAGATAAAGTGCCACTGTCTCCACATAGATGACTTACAAGTTTTATATAATGTTGCTGTATGATGTCACAGGAGATACGTGCAACAAGATGTTTTAATCTCCACTGTGATTTAGGTGAAGTGACCCTTCAAGCTGCAGTTGTAGCAAAGAATCCTGGGACTTTTTGTTGTTGACCAGGGAGGAGCTGTTGTGTTTTACCCCAGGGGGTGATCGCACTTGTCAGATTTGTGCCTCCTTCTGCTTCTGCCCACTTATCGCCATAAAGTCTCTGTCTGCCAATCACAAGTCGGGGATACTTTTGTCTCCATGGAGATGTCATGCCTCCCTGACACTGTGGAGTCACTAAACCTACAGAGGAGATGTGTGAATACATGCTGTGTGTCATGCCTGGCATTTCATAAAACCGGAGTCATTAATTAAGACGGGATCCTCCACATAAACCACATTACTCAGAACATTTACCTGCCAACACGCTCAAGTTGTCTGATGCGTGACTTGTCTCATTTCTGCTTCATCTGTTGTTATTTGAGTTGGATGAAAAATGTCCAACTCAAATAAAGTAGTGCTTCCTCCAATGCCAGATGACACAAGTGTTTGGACCAAAAGGTTTTAATGACAGACTGGGATTACTGCAACACAGACACTAGAAAATTACAGATCAGCTTTTATTTACACTGATATGTCACGTTGCAGATTATTATGATCTGAATAAAGTCTGGGATGTCAATGTGTTTTGGTGCAAAAGAAAAGCAGAGTGAAAAAGACTATCACTGTGTCAGGATTATATTTCAGACGTACGAGAACGATATGTTCACTTGTAGGATACCTTTAGGTTTCCACACACACACGCACACACACACTGACACACACACACACACACACCTAAACACATTGGTGTCGGAAGCAAAAAAAAAGTGGGTGGGTCCTCTGGAAAAAAAAATCTCTTTAGAAAAACTTGAAGATGCCATTTCTGCCTTTCAATTAAGATCAATGCTCCAGCAAATCTTAATAATGCCTTTAAAATCCAGATGAACACATTTTGAAAAATTAATTTAAGGGAAGCACAGTTTGAGTTTTTTTTTGGTGACTGATAACCAACGCTTGTTAACCGATTATTAAAGCTGAAGTAAGCGGAATGTTTGTGTTAATATAAGTCTTAAATAGTTGTATCTTCCGACAGCAATCACTTCTATAGAGTGTTTGGTCTGAAACACGGGTCTGTCAGTCACTCTGCTCTGCTGTAAGCCGAGGAGAAAACTTTCCTTGTATCCTACAACCTTTATCCAATGAGGAGAGAGAACGGCATAAAGGGGCAGTCCTCTCTGTGTGTGCAGCCAAGGGATGCGCGTGAATGTGGTGACGTAGGGACGAGGGCGGGGACTGCTAACTCCATCTGCTGACAGGAAGTTAGCCAAAACCACCGGATCGCTTACTTCTGCTTTAACCTGATAAAATGAAGTTGCTCCATTAAACGTCTGTGACTTGGCTTGTGCCGACTGGCAACCTGATCCTCTTGAGAGAAGATTGAATATGTTTTTTTTTCTATAAAACACACACACTACACACTCTGCTTCAGCTGTGCTCAAATGAGTGAGCGAGCAAGGGAATAAGAGAGAGAGAGAGAGAGACTCTCTTGACACAAACTTACGACACTGCAACATTAAACTACTACTACTACTTTGGGGACATTCCTTCATGCTATATGGGACTGTCCTATGGTACTGCCCTTCTGGAAGGTGGTGCTGAAAAACCTTGAAGGATGGCTTAAACAACCTTTACCAGAATCCCCACAATTATGCCTGTTAATGGATAGGGCTCTAATGCCACCAGGCCTTACCAAAGCAGAGGTCCGGGTGACAATAACTGGTCTTTCTCGTTGTTGCGGCTCGACTCATACTACGCAAGTGGAAGAGCCCACATAAACCAGAGCTTGTGGAGTGGTTAAAACTCATGACAGAGACTGCTGCCTTTGAAAAGATGGTTGCCAGGGTTAATAATGTTCCAAGTAAAATTAGTCAGATAGGGGAAGTCTTTGTGAACTACATAAGGGATGTGCCATAGAGGGGTGTAAGGCATGGCTGGAATGATAGTTACATTGCATGTAATTGTATTTATTTATGCTTTGAATATGTATGAAGCATGAGGGGTGCCAGGGGTGGGGGCTGCCTTTAAGTTGTAAGATGAGTATTTTATTTTCATCAATGTTATATTTTATTTTTTTCAGATATTTTTCTCTTTTTTTGTCTGTTTTTCTCCTCGTCCTATCAATCTGTTTCTCCTTTTTTACTTTCTTAAACAGACTATTAATTTGTGCGATATCTGTAACACTTGAAATGTCTGTAAAGTTATGTTAAAACAAATACAAATTTGAATGACAAAAAAAAAAAAAACTACTACTACTACTACTACTACTACCACAAAAAACTTGATTCCCTCATATGGACAGTTGACTAACTAACAGAGATCATTATAATAGGAAGAAAAAGAAGAAGACAGCAATCCAAAAATCACAAGATAACATAATGAAGTAGTTTTCCAACCTATTTGAAGTTCACTCTGAACGTTACATCAAACTCTCTGAGAACGGCCTCTGCATCACTTCTAATAAGATGGTGGATGTTGATCAGTTGATTAGTGATGACATCGGCATCAAAGCACTAAACTCCTCCTTTATCTCCTGCATCAGTGAGTGGATGCAGCCCAAAAACAAGACAGGATCTCCACTGGTTGCCACAATGTTTTTAAAAATAGGATATTAAAAAAGACTGAAAGAATCATTTAAAAAAAAAATGGAAGTGCATACAGGATTAAAGCTGCCGGCTCAGGAAATGAACAATCAATCTTTTTGGTGTATTTATTCCTAAACTCTGAAAAATCTGCTGATACGCTGTTGTACCAGTCTGACACCGCTGATCTTTTCCCACAAATTTAAAATGTACATACCGAGCCGCACGGGGATAAATGAGATGACAAAATATCCTCCAGGGTTTGGTTTTGCACCAGTCGGAGTCTGAATAAATACAACAGAGTGAAGTCAATAATGACTTTGACCAGGAAACAGGATCTAATGCGGTTCAGTCAGAGTCTGGCTGATCATGAAAATTTAATGAGAAATCATGATTGTGGGAACAAATCTCAAACATGATCTATAAGCAGCAATCTGTGTTAACTACACAGTTGGGTTACCATGGTTACACATACTGTATGTAGGGTAAGCAAAAGTAAGAGGAATTCCCCGGGTGCATCGGTAAAAAAGTGAAAAGGAGTTCAAACCGGGCTCTGTTGTGGATTTAAGTTGCTCCTCATTAAACTGAGCGACACGCTGTGACGCCTCTGTGTCGTGGTGTCTCTCAACAACCTGCTGTCAGTCAGCCGAGACGGATTTTTTTTTTTACCACACGGTTCCTCGGAGCTGCTGCGCCCAGGCAGGATGACATCATCACCCTCCCCCTCAGCGTGTTACATGTTAAAGCCCATATGACTTCAGCGTGAGTCACTGAGCCGGCGCCAACATGACACAGACCCGAAACTAAAGGCAACAAGGTTTCCTAATTTGTCTTGGTTTTATATTCTGACATGCACCACCTGCGAGAAAAAACACACTTAGTGTTTGGATGAGTGTTGCTGGTTCTGAGAGCGTGGAGAGCATCTGTCCTCAGGGCGGAGAGATGCTGGGGATGAGACTGTTAATCCTCTGGAGAGCAGGAACGTGTTTCTCAGTATATTTTTTGTAGAAATAAACAATCTGACCTCATGCTGAATGGAAATCGGCCATCTTCATGGAGTCAGTCAAACAGTTATGGAATTCAGAGAGCTTCAGGTTTGTAACCAAACTTTTATTCTCACTTAAAGGAGACATCTTAGGCCCCTTTTCCACAAATTAAAATAGTTCCCAGGTGTCGTAAAGACATGTCTGTGACATCTTTGGTCAAAATCCCCCAAGGATCAAACATCACAGCTCTTTTCATCCTCTCAAAACAGCCCTGTTCAGAACGGCTGGTTTCAGAGCCTGTCCCTTTAAATGCAAATGAACCACTGCTCACCCTGCCCCGCCCCCTCTGGTACCGGTACTCACAGGTAGTGGTGGTATCATGCAAATTCAAAAACTAATGACATCATTGTATGAAAACTGTGGGAACTGCTCGTAAAACAACATGGATTTCAACCTCGGGAGCAAATTACAGAGGGATTTTTTACACCCAAGAACCTTCTAAAAGTGATATTTCCATAATATGTCCCCTTTAAATTAACTATGGCCACAATTTTACTTTAAACCTAACTGAGGAGTAATTGCATAAAACTGGTCCAATATCAACAGGCATGACTCCCAACCTTTTTTGGCTCATGACCCCACTTTGACATCACAAATTTCTGGCGACCACATCAATCAAGATGCGCCAGCTCAGATATTTTTATATGCTGCATTTTATTTGAACACGATTTATATTTGAGAAAGTGAAAGAAAATTTTAATCATAATTTTAAAAATAATAATAATCAGTTAATAAAATATTTTTATCAGTATTTTTTTTTTTTTTATCAATTACTGGACATTTCAGGCGTCCGCATGTGAATTTCAGGCGACCCCACATGGGGTCCCGACCCCAAGGTTGAAAAACACTTAGTAAACATCACAGTTGGGTTGGTTTTACAAAGCACCAACCCTGACTGTTTTGGGGTCTTTGGGACATTCTCTGTCTGGAAGGTTACAGGGTTATTTTGTCTAAGTTAAATAGCAAAACGTCACAAATCTCTTTTGCCGGAATTATTTTCTGTTGTCTTAGAGGCTTAAAAGTAATAATAACTCCAAGAGAGTATATCTTTGTCAGACCGACTTGGAGAAATAAGACAGAGCATGTATGATCTCAGCAGCATCAGGTTCATCTTCACCTGTCAAGACTTTGAGTTGGATTCTCACTCTAGTAAAGGAGGATGTGGCCTCGGTGTTAACTCTGCCTGTGCAGATCTTCTTTGTGCAGTTGGAGGAGTAGAAGGGAAACAGACTTCAGTACTAGGCAGTGTTATTAAATAACACTGTGAAGAAGATGCTCCACTTGCAAAGTACTTCATGACAGATAACCCAGTATATTCACAGCTCCTTCGCCTCACACTGTGCGAGTCAGACGTGGCAGGATAAGCTCTGCACATTCAGGCTGGTAAAGACACAGACAGGGATTAAACAGTAAAAACTTTATGGACTCTTTGATAGTCCATGTTGTCAATGGGTTTGTGAGCAAGGGAGAGAAAAAGAGAGAGGGAGGGGTCGAGGACCGCTTAGTGCTCTATGAAGAACAATCTAACTCATTTGAAACAGCACAAAATAAATAAAAAATCAATATGCGGTGGTCAATATTGATATTGTTGCAGTGGATGGAAAACACTGCTTAAATAACTGCAGTAGCAAACTGAGATTCAAAGGTCTGGACCCAGACTAAATCAATACTTGATGGCACATTCTGTGGTAATTTGGCCATTAATCATAAAAATATATTGTGTTCACACTCTTTTTTTATTATTTCTTGCACCAAAAAATATCATCAGTTTATATATTTCATTTAAAGGGATAGTTCACCCAAAATTGAAATTTCACTCATTATCTACTCACCCTCATGTGGACTAAGGGCTGGGAGAAGTTTCAGAGTTATCCGTGGCTTCTCTGAGTTACAGGGGGTCTCAGCATAGCAGTGCATGTCCATATAACGGTTGCAAATGGATACTACTGTCTTCGTAACAAAAAGACACACCAAAAAACATCCAAATACCTCCATGCTGCTCGTCTGTAATGTCCGTCTTGTATTGAAGCCCCGAAATGCGAAATTGTCCTGAAAAAAATTAAATAAGTCTATATTTCAAGCTTTTTTTGTAGCGGAAGCTTCTCGAAGCTTCTGCTACAAACAAGCAAATGAGTGAAATTTCAATTTTGGGTGAACTATCCCTTTAATTTTCACCTAAGCCTGAGTATCTAGGTTCGATTCCCACCTCATCATCAAAGACGGAGCAGCATCCCCCTCTCGTATGTGTGTATCTGTTCCCACTGAGTGTCAAGAGAGTATCAGAAGTGCACTGAGTGCATCATTTATTATTCATGCTGGATAAATCATGCTCTTTATGCATGTGATGTGATGTGATGTGTGTGGTGTGTACAGTATAGCCATCAAAGTCGGTATTATGTCTCATGTGCGTATATGCATGCATCAGCCACAGATGGCGGCCTTCCTTTAGGTGGCGCATGCAGGGGCTCTGCAGCTTGTGCTCGTCCGTGGGAGAGTGCGCGAGGTCATCAAACATTGATGTTGGCTGCGCGGCTGCGAAGAAACAAACCACATCGTGCTTCTTCCTCCTCCTCCTCCTCCTCATCATCATCCCCCCCTTTCTCTCTCTGGTCCTCTCTCTGACTCTCTCCATCTACTCTGCCTGTGGTCATACGAGTCAGACTGACTTCATGATGAGTAAGTCTCCCAGCAGAGCGGAGCTGCTCTCTGGCTCAGGCCTTTTCAAACACACACTCACACACACACACACACACACACACATACACACGGCCGAGTCCAAACAGGAATAAAACGCATCCACCGCATGTCAAGCTGCTCTCGTCATGTGCACGTTCACTTCATTCGAGAAGCGCAGGATGTGTCCTCGTATTGGAGGATAACCACATTATACAGTACATATCACACACTGCATGCAGTCAGATATAATATTCATCCTCACATAAAGTAATATTATTATATCAGATTTGAGCTATAGCCTGAGGGTACAAGGTCTAAGTGTTTCCTGTGGTTTAAAAATAATATCTTCATATAAACACAGCACACACGGCCTGGGATCACTTTGATTATAACTGCAGATAAATGAATAATTAAAAATAATGTGATGTAAAATAAAAGCTGGCAGGAGGCAAATCAAGTATTTAACGTATTATAAATGCCATTTTCGATGATATCAGCGATGACACACAAGCTGGCTGACTGAAATATAAATGGTTGAGTAGTCTGACATCAGCTCTCGGCCCCTAAATGCAGTCCTGTGGACTTTCAACGGATTTTCAAAGTAAAAGCTCTTCAGCAATGAAAGTTTGAACCCACCGCCCATCACACAGAGGATCACACCCCCAGCCGAGGATGTCGGGGCAGTAATGACACTGTTGGGTTCATTATGCTCGTACAGACACCAAACCGTAACTTGCTTCCAAATCGAATTAAAATTTAAAACAAAGAGCTGATTGCCCTGACACACTTGTCTCTGCCTTTTCCTGTTCCTGAGACTCTGAATTATTAAAGACCGTCCTGACTGTCAGTTATGATTCATATTGCAGTTTTAGTGGATTAAAAGCACAAGGGAATCGTTTAGCACAGTGTGAACTACAAAACCTGAACCCGGTTAGCAGTTAGCCCCTGATCCGTCCCTTCCTCTTTCATAATGTCACCAACATTTCTGCAACTTAATGGAAAGTTATAGTTTTATAGCATTAATAATCCTTTAATATACAACTTGTCTGTTTGGCTGTGATGATAATGACATAATCGGTGGCTGGACAGTAAAGCCAGAGCCTGGAATTCTAGTGTTTAAATGACTGAATGAATGAAATGCTACACTGAGTCTATTAATGGCAACATAGTTGACAGGAAGTGGTTGGGATGGAAGAGGGTGATTATGTTCATTACGTCTTCTTTTTTCAGTTAGAGTTTTTTCTTCAGTTGAAAGGTAAAAGGAAAATGTTCCTTTTGTCTGTTCAAAAGAAGAAAAAACTCTAACTGGGATGGAAGACAAGTGTTCAAAGTGTACAAAATGTCACACCAGAGACCAGGTTCACATCCACAGCCCCGTCTGTGGTGTAGGCCACTGGTTTCTGACCTGTGAGCTTTGGCCTGAAAGTGAGCAACGGAGGTGGGCCAACGAATTAAACCATACAAGTTTGGTAAAAATATGTAATTATAAATATGAGGTTTCGACATTTCTTTTAATTAAAATTTGTTGGAAAATACTAAAAACTTTGGAAAAACCTTTTTTTATCCAAATGTTTCCTGTTTCAAGGCCTATCAGTACCGGTCTATCTCAGTTTGATTGCAGACTGAAAGATGAGAACAGCCAAGGACTAAAAAACAGTCCTTGATGTTGGATTGTTATCATTAAAGTAAAAAGTGCTCTAAAGAGGTTCTAGCATGGCCTCCGTGTTGTTAAGTGGTTGGATGTGGACCATGAGTAGGAAACACAGGTAAAAGCACTGGTTTAGACAACAAAAACACTTTGGTTAAGCTTAGGGAAAGATATTGATTTGGATACATGTAAAATAAAAGGCTTTGTGCCAGAACAGACGTCACATTAAGACAACGCAGTGACTTAAACATCAAATCAAACTAAACTGTGCTGAAGAAAAAGGAACATTAACCTGAATTAAACCCAAACTGCTCCTGATGCCTGAGCAGCTTCATGATAGAAAGTAGTTAACATCAAATTGAGTGAATTTTAGATCAGGTGAAGCAAGAAATTTTTATCAGATTACACTTCATAAGAGTCAAGTGCCCTGACATGGAAAAAAAAAAAAAACTCGAGGAACCTCTGTGCATTTTAAAAAAGACTAGTTTTAACATATTCTCAGTGTGGATGGCATCACTGAACTCTGGTGAAAATACAGTGTTTCATTAGTGCCTGGGTGTAAATGGCTGCCAACAGACAGGCAGTCAGTCAGTCTCCCTGGCTGGGCTGCAGACTGCAGGGGCACTAATGAGCAAGGATTCCTGCCATATGTGTCTGAATTATTTAAATGTTTCCAGGAAGACGGAGAGTATACCCTGTGTTTGCTGCATGTGGCCACAACAAAACTACCCTACAGGTAAATAACCCCGCCACTACACCTCTGCCTTAAACTGAACACAACCCGGCTCCAGATTCACCTGGATAATCTGTCATACTACAACACAAATATGTCAAGTCCACTAAAAGAGTTCTGGGTCACTGTAATCATTCCTCCTCTCCATACTGGCTGTGATGGGATACAAGCATCGAGCAGTGTCCTCATTCTGATAGGAAACAGGTTTTAATTGATTCAAATGATTCTCTAATCCTCCACCAATGCAAATGTCAGTATTTCCTGTATTTGTGTGGTTTCATATCCCGAAACTTTGATATTGTGTGAAACAGGAAGGAACTCGAATTGCGGTCGTCTGCCCCCAACCACTCAGACTAGAGCTTCAGGTTACATCCATGTGTATCCAGTCATTAAATATTAATCATTGGTGCGAAATTGTGTCATAAAAGCTCTGTGAGGTCTTGAGGGGATGAAAAAATGTTCTGTGAGATCACGCTGACCTTTGACCTTGGACCACCAAACATCTTTGACTAAAGCTGAATCGCTTCATCCTTGAGTCCAAGTGAACATTTTTACCAAATCTGAAGGGATTCCCTTCAAGATATCGCATCAAAAAGACCAAAATCATGTTTTGTGAAGTCAAACTTGACCTTTAACCTTTATCCACTAAAATCTATTCATTTCCTCCTCGAGTCCAAGTGAATATTTTTACCCAGAGAAATTCCCTCAAGGCATTACAAAGATGTATACCATGGTCTGGGTGAAAACTCAATTCTGATTGGCTGTAGGGTGCCTGTTTAGAAGTGATAATGGCCCACAAAGACGTTCCAGTCAAATTGCCTGATCACAGTTCCAAATTATCGTGCTAGCTTAAATGCTAGTTGGTAACATTGGTAACGAAGACTCAAAGTTTTCTTCAGCGTGTAATCCTCTAACCACCAGAGTCACAGTCCTGATAATTGGACACCTCATCGGGCATTATCCCTTACATCGTGTCCAAGAGAACTAGCCATATTCACAGCGTCGCCATCTTTGCCTACGTGGTCACTTGGGGTGGAAAGATTCAACACCGTCACATAACGTTAACGTTAGCAGTTGCAGATAATGCCGGCTAACTTAATTCAAATCGGTTGAACCCAAATGTCGTTTTACTTTGAAATATGGCCCGATGTCCCTTCGGACGTTAACAACCCATGCCTTCTTTAAATCTGTATCAATTGTAGGTGATGAAAGGAAGGCAGTTTATCAGATGTTTGTACGGCTTGCAGCCAGTTGTACGGTTTGTTTACCCACCCCGAGTGATGACATAAGTAAAGATGGCAACGCTGTGAATATGGTCAATGGGACACATGGACTGAGAGATGTGGACAACAACAAAGAAAGAACAAAAAGAAAACGAACACCCATAGAGAGACAACATCCAGTAACACCACTCTGATCTATAATATGCACACACAACGCTACAGACAATTAGCCGGCGGGCCGAACAGAGTCCATCGTTTTAACTGTCACTATAATCAAACCTCAAAAACAATGATGTGCTCCCAGCTAACTCCCACTAATAGCCATCTAGCAGCAAGTCAAAGCAGAAGTGAAGGGAGCCGCCCCACCCACACTCAGCCTCTTCCCCGCGCCTATTAGAGGAGCAGCCTTGCCGGCAGCAGGCTCTTTGGCAGGGGCCCTATGAGGCAACTTTAGTCTCCCGTAGTGTCTAATTTAGCCCTCCCCATGATACAGGGCCCCCCGGGGAGCAGGGTAATCCAATCCGTGGATTCTCCCTGTTCTTTCTGCATGGATGGGGACCGTGAATGTCTTGATCAGGTCCTGAAAAGCCCTCTTTTACCTCAGCAGATGGTGCAAGATGAGGAGGCTTCAGCCCCTCCACCTCTCCTCTCCCACTCCCTCCCACTCCTCACTGTAATCCTCTCTTCTCCTGACATCCTCAACAAGCCGTCCTCGGCTTTGTCACTTTCTTCTCATCCTCTGTCTCAAACCACATTCCAGGCTGGTGTCTCTCAGCTGTTGATTTTATATTTTCTCTCTCTCCCTCGAGGAGGTCTCTCCTTGTGACGGACAGCATGAGAAAGTGAGCTGTCTCTTCAAACATGGGTGGTGGGGTTAAATACATTGCCCAGCCAGGGCATCAGAACCCAAGCCAACTGTTTGTGGATTATCAACATGAGCTGTATGGTGAATGAGCAGCAACAATTAGACGCTGGTATGTACGTGACCTATTCACACGAGAGGATGACTGCACAAAAATCCACATGTTCACTAGAGGAGATGGAAGAGATCAATACAGCAGAGTATCACAATATTTTGTGAGGCAATATTGTGACACTACATAGACACCAAGTATTCATCTGCTATTAGCTGACTTCCTGACTGTGGTAAAGGTAAAGGTAAAGGTAAAGGTACTTTATTAGTCACATATACAGCTAGTACAGTGAAATTCTTTCTCTGCATTTAACCCATCCCTGAGGAGCAGTGTGCAGCCGCGGTGCAGCGCCCGGGGACCAACTCCAGATTATGAGCCAGTGCCTTTGGTCAGGGGCACTGACTGGAGGATTAACCTAGCCGACATGTTTTTAGTGTTGGTCAGTCTGTCTGCTTGACAAGCCACTTTTGAATAGAGAATAAAAGTGATTTATGTGACATGAACTTTTTCTTATCTGTTGACAAGGTTTTCCTTTCAGGACATGATTTGCAGTGGCAAAAAGAAAATAAATAATGCATCATGATATGTAATTGCAATACTCAGGTTGTCGTACATTTTTAAAATCTCATTAAAGGTGACATATTATGGAAATATCACTTCTTGAAGGCTCTTTAGCATATATTTGGGTGTTTGTCTTGCCTTCTGGCTCCCAAAATGTGAGAATTGACAATACATCTGCAATTTCCAGGCTCCCTAGGTTGAAATCCATGTGGTTTTATGAACTGTTCCCTCAGTTGACTTGCAGTTAGGATTCAAATTTGCACCCCTACCTGGGAACGGTAGAAGGGGCGGGGCAAGCAGTGGCTCATTTGTATTTAAAGGGACAGGCTCTGAAACCAGCCGTTCTGAAGGATGAAAAGAGCTGTGAAAAGAGCTGTGATGTTTGATCCTTGAGGTATTTTAACCAAAGCATGTCACAGACATGTCTTTAAGACACCTGGGAACTATTTTAATTTGTGGAATAGGGGGCATAATATGTCTCCTTTAATATTCTATCATTACTTATATATCGTGATAATATCGTATATGGGGCCTGTAGTCATTCCCACCCTTGTGTTCGCAGAAAGCATGTATTCTATATTTATTATTATAGTTAATAAAGATCAATACACATGGAAGCGACACTGTGTATATAGTTAAGTTGCCTGTAAGTCTCTATAGCGACTTAAACTGAAACAAATCTTTGTATTTCACCTTATAGTTCTGTATTATTGTAAAATGCACTCCGGGCCATTTCATGTCATTTCTTATTTCCTCATTGCGATTGTGATCTGACTCAGGGTTGCAGTTAAAATGTTTATTTCTGCATTTCACTTTCACTGAAAAGATACATACGCTCGGGGCGTCTCTGTAGCACAATATTGCTAATGTGATTATATTTTGCTGCTGAGTGAGTAGCCTACCTACAGTGAGTATTTTATAGTTCCTCACTAGAGGGAAAGTGCATTCGTTGGGGACTATTTACAACAGCGGATGAATCCACATTTGGTTGCTCGATTGGGTATGTAGGCCAGAAAGACGTACGGTATGTGTATGAATGATTCAAAATAAAGTCCACTAAGTTCACAGTGATGAATAATGTATCACCCACTCCAACAGTGTGGTCCATTAATGTGTTTTTAATAGTTTTTGGACAATAGCGGAGCTCCATGACCCAGAGGAATAATCAGGCTTTGGATAGACACACACAATGCTTGTGATGCATTCATTGTGGGTTTTGTTTTTTTTCATGGGACTTGTTTAGACAACCCAACCCACTCTGTCTTCACAAGCACTCGCATTATTCTCATACTGTAACAGACAAACTCATTAAAATGGAGGCTGTGGTGTTTTGCGTCGACCTGTTGACACTGTTTCTCTCCCAAACTCTCCTGTTTCCATAAATCTACATAAAGACGTTATGCAAGAAGACACCTATGAGCTGAGGGGAAGAAACGGATGCTGCTGATCTGGTCAAACACATGGCAGAGAGATGGATGAGCTCGCCCAGATTAGAGTTTTTGAATTGTTAAACGTGAAGTTGTATGTGAAGGTGAATCAGGACTGATCTGTGTAGAGCATTAGGATGAGCACTTTTTTTGGGGGGATTATGATTCATTCCTGACAAATAACAACAATGTTCATGTTTATTTATGTGAAAAGAGAAAAAAGAATTATGTTTTTCAGATGAACAGTAAGTGAGTCATCCGGGTTTAGATATGTAGCTAATGACTGCATGGACGGATCCTTCATGTGTCATGAGCACACAGGAGAATGTGGAGTCATTATGAAACAGCAGGCCACAATCATCCCGTGTGTGTGTGTGTGTGTGTGTGATTTGATTTTGGAGATTAAATGGAATAAAAGTGAAAAACAGCATGTGGGTGGGTGGGGTGGGGGCACTCTGGTACTTTTCTCTGACCTTTCACCTCCCAAAATCCCGGAAAGATGAAAATGATGTTCTTTCTACAATGCATGTTAGCCTCCACAGAGCTTAACATTAGCTGTTAATGAAAACGACTGTAAATATGAAGGAGTGGTGTCATCGTGTAGTAGTAGTAGTGGAAGAGGCAGGTAGAAACAGTAGGGACTTAAAGCAGTAACTGCAGCCGTATGCATTTAAAGCTGTTGCATTGTGGTGGAAATAAAAGATCATTAAGCAACATTCATCTCATGGCTGTAGATATCACCTCTCTGAGCTCTGAAGGTTGCTATAATCTCTTAAAATGTCCTGAGAGAGCTTGATATTTGCTTTAGAGACCATTTAATATCAGATGAAGAGGTTGTGCGTAGCTTCAGCACCACGGACAGCGCCATGGTTTCAATACAAGACATGGCACAGAGAATCTGGGGGCTGGAGAGGGAGGATGGCAGCTGATTTATGTAGGAATAAATTGAAAAAATAAGCAAATATCATTCATCTTTAATCCATAAAACTATTAATGGTATAATTGGATACAACAAAACACTAACTATGCCTTTCTCCCACCTTACCGGAAATCAAGTCAAGACCAAGACCAAACCAATGCAAGACCATTACTATACTCAGTACCAGTCCAGTACAGATGATTATCATGTGGCTTGATATTCACATTATCCCTCAGCTAAAAAGAAAATCTGTTTTTCTATAAAATCTATACCATATTTACAAAAGGTTGGATTGAACAGAAGGACACAGCACACAATCTGCTGAAGTCTCCCACTTTTGACTCTGGTGCAACCAGGTTTTTCAGATAATAGTCACATAAGTATACTTCTGTAGAACAATTTTATATATCTTAAAGTTATTGAACTACATTACATAACCAAAGTGAGTGAGTGACAGAGAGACACTCACTGCAGCTGGTCTTGAGAAAAAATCCAGAGTCCAACACGGTCGAGATTGAGACAAATTGTAGTCGATTCTGAGACACGACCAAGACCTTGAAAATGTCTTCAGACCAAGACCGGTCGTGAGTAGGACAACACTACCATAAAAGTCCCTTGTTTTTATTCCCTATAGCAGCTGAAGTGGAAGCAGTACGTGGGTAGTAGTAGTAAAAGGTGTGGCCGTAGCTATAGCGGTAGAAGTACGCAGCTGTAACTGTGGCCGCAGCAGATTAAAAAGTAGTAGCACAAGTAGGATAGGTACACGTAACAGCAGTAGCACTGGCAGAAGATGCAGGTTTAGGAGTTGTAGTTGCACCAGTGATAGGGCAGAAGGTGCAACAGTGGTTCTAGCAGTAGAAATAGGTGTAATAGATAGTAGATGTAGACACTATATGCTGGCTAGTAGTAGTAATAGTAGTAGAGGCTAAATTAGTAACAGCAGCAGTAGTAGAAGGAGGTAGAGCTGTCGAAGCAATCGAAGTAGAAGTAGTAGAAGACATAGCAGCTGTAGCACAGTAGGAATATTATGAACAAAGGCATTAGCTGTAGTAATGGTAGTAGCAGCAGTCAGTGCAGAACAATAAACATATTGCAAAAGACTGTGAGGAAAACATGAATTAGAGACAAAATCCCTATCCACCCTGTAGTAACACTGGGTTTTTCGTGGTAAATTCATGCAAAACTGCTGATGCGCGTTCCCGTCGGGGGCAGTTTTTCGGCAAGCAGTCTGTGCATTTGCCTTGAAAACAACTCTGTCTCGTAACGTTCCGTTATTATCTCATAGTGTGGTGAATGTGCAGGTCACAACTTGTCCACCAGAGCGTTTTGGAGTTGTTGGATTCTGTATTTGATGAGTTTGATGAGGGGAAACCAAGAAATTCCACGAGCCTTCGTAGCGTAGCTCTGAGCAGCTCGCGGCTCTGCTCCACCGATCTAAAAACAGCTTGCACCGACAATTAAAGGTAACAAACCTAACTGCTATGACTATAGCGATTATGGCAATGGGCCAATTTGCCAAAATGTTGAACTATCATTTAAAAGTTCTATATCATTCATGCAAGCTTAGGGCAGCAGTGGAATTATAAGTAGTAGTTACTATAGGAGAGCTGAAATGGTAAATACAGGTGGGTGCATGTGTTGTTGTTGGCTGCTGGGTGTCCCTGCATCATGAACCTGCAGCCGTGAGTGTGAGCTTTAAGTGCCGACATTAGATCACGCTGTAGAGCACAAGGAAGAAAAAAAAAAAACTGTTAATCCCCATAATGTTGTTCTTATTGACCCCCTCGGTGTGAAGTTGAGCGTTCAGATGCGCGGCGATGACAAAGCACGCTCCTGCTTCTTTTTTTTTTCCACATGCTGATGGGTTAGCGGAGAGGAGCTGGAATAGATCACACGCCCCTCTATGGAGGCATTCATCTGATCACTGAACACACTGACTGTGAGCTGCCCATTACTGCAGATGGTAGGCCATCAAGGCCATTGAGGCATTCTCAAAGGAAGCCACAGCTGCAACACACACATGCACGCACACAGATGTATTCAGAGTATACACACACCCTTTCCTCTTCTAGCTTTGACTCAGGCCAGTATTTCCCATCAGAAAGCTCAGCCTCCATCTTTTCTTAACACAGAACCTGCCTTGAAAAACATAAACCTCCTCAAAACAAACCATTAAAGCATCATATTTTTAAATTCTGTGAACCTCGCTGCCCCACAGTAACAGCATTTTCCCCCTGATAAATGGCAGGAACTGTCTACATGCCACTCCTTAAGGTGACAACCTTTGAAATGGGGTCATGCATTACTGCCGCTGCCAGCCATGTCTTAAAAAATGAGCCTGTGTGTCAGAATCTGGTTTTAAGAGGGTGATTTAATCTACCTGCTGTTGCACGATTCCTGGGTATATGACACTGGGGGTGGGAATAAACAAGAGGGCCACAGTTAGCTCTCTCTTTTATTTGCATAGGGACCCATAGTATAAAGTCTGTCTACACAAACATGGATCCCTGGAAACCGATACACTCCCAGGAAATGATTATGTCATTATGTGCAGGAGCAGGGGTCGAGCGAGCACCACTTAAACTACAAGAGAGCGACAATCAAGACCTATGAAAACAGAGGGGGAACATGCACGCACTGGTTTTTTTTCCCAGAATCGTAATTAACATGCACCTCTTCTCTTCTGCAAAAAAAAAAAAAAAAAAAGCATGACAACAAGCAGGTCTGCAGCCACAGGACGTCCATCCATCCCTCCTCAACACACACATACACAGCCAGTGACGCCGTACGTGCATGCCTTTAGACAAACATTTGCTCCCTAGCAATAGCAAGGGAAATAGCTCGATGCCCTTGCTCGCCCTTTTGGTCAAATGAACAATCAACACACATGGGAGGAGGAGGAAGAGGAGGAAGGGGGGGGGCAGACTGATTGATTTCTCATAATAAATGTCATGGTGCGTTTACTGTCTGGGATGCACGGTGCTTGTTTCTGCAACAACTTTTGAGTGGATTATTTTTCATTCATTCATTAATTCATTCATTTTCATTCATCCTTCTCCTTACCTTTCCGGATGAGGTCTTCCATTTCTTGGTCAAAGCCCAGCCGGTGACATTTCCTCCACAGCCCCATGTTGGTGGAGTTGTACTGCCTGCTGCACTCATCCGCGGCGCTCATGGCGAACAGCTGCCGCCGATTCCGGGCCAGCAGCAGCTTCTCCTCCCAGCGGGGCAGACCACTACCACTAACACCACTAACACCACCACCACCACTGCTGCCTCCGCTCCGGCTGGCCCGCAGCGGCAGGCTGTTGTTGGGGATGTAGATGAAGCCCGGGTCCTTGCGGCGGCTGGAAAAGCTTCGGCACCGCTCCCTGTACCTCCTGGCGTCGGTCTCGTACCAGTGGTCGGAGCACATCGCCACGGCCAGCATGCCCAGGGCGCACAGAGACAGAGAGAGCCCGGCGTAGAGCAGCAACTTCCCGGCGGCCATGCTCGCTTTCAGGTCAACTCGATCACAGCCGCATCTGCAGCCTCAACAGACGGACAAGCTCCTCTGCGGCTTCTCCTCCAACCCCCCCACCCCCCCAACTACCACCACCACCACCACCTCCTCTTTTTGGCTCAGTTCAGCTCACATCACCTCTGGAGAGCAGCATCGGGATCATCATCAAGAAGGCGACTGTGTGCAAGTTGAATAAAGATGATAATAATAATTGTCTTTAAAAAAAAGGGGGGTAGTTCACAGCAGCACGGCTCGGATCGATAGGCTATATACCCAGACCGATGTATTCCGGTGTTTTCGACCCCCCAAAAAACGTGCCCACGTCCTTCTTCTTATGTGCGCGCGTCGCTGCAGCAGCTCGGCGGAGGTAGAGAGAGGAGAGAAGGAGGAGAGGAGGCTTATCTCATCTCAGCTCCCGGATCCTCAGCATCCATCTGTCTGAGAGCAGGGCGACACCAACACACATACGCACACGCAGACGCATACGCACAGACACGCACACACACCCCGAACACATCAGCACAGCATTCACCGCCAATCAGGCATAACATCTAGACTATAATTCACATAACACCCCCCCTCCTGACTGCATCGACAAAGAGGAGATAGGAGGGGAAAACTGGAGAAACACCTTAGAGGGAATCATCCATCCTATTTATGAATGCAATATCATTCTTAAAAAAAATTAAAAAATAAATAAATAATAATAATCATAATGTCAGGTGTCAGTGTAGTCTTACCTGGGGAGTCCGAGCCGAGCACCGTGCAGTCCAGCAGCAGCAGCAGCAGCAGCAGCGGCGGAGAGTGAGGGATCAGCCGGACTGGTTCGCATCCGCTCACGTCTGCTGGATGACGGCAGCTGCTACAGAGCACAGGCCCGACCGAGGACCAATCACCAGCCTGTCTACAGGAGCACCGTGTTAGCTTACAGGCTACATGGTATTTGACATAACAATCATTTCCTATAACTTATAGCTATTAGTCGCACTATTTTTTTAATAGAAGCAAATCCTAACATTTATATCTGCTCAGTCACACGCGACAAAGGGTAATTAAATGTATGTGTTTTGTGGGCAATTACTTTTAATTTTTAATTCTCACATTACAAACTGGAGATTTTATAATTATATAGGTTTTGTAATATTAAAGATCTGCGTGTTTAATTATATCACTTGATAGTTTCTTCTCAGTGTGAACTACCTAGGTTAGTTCCTACTGGATGAATGAGTCTAGTTGGGTAGAGCAAGGACACGGGGAATATTTGCAATCGTCATACATCACATCACTGCCTTACATCATATCACTCCGCCGACCTGAGCCATCAGTTAGCTACACACAGCGAGGTGGATCATCCGGTGTTACATCTAAATGAAAAAACAGAATACATTCGGGTTTATAGGCCGACTGTGTGTCTGTTCTGTAGTGTAGTGACAATTACTTAAGTGAACCCCAGGAAATAAGATAATGTACAAAATAGATCTTTACAAAAGTACATTAATCTACATAATTATTAATTATGAACTAATAGGCTACACTTAACTCCAGGCCTCATGGAGCAGTGCTGGTCTCAGCCATTTTAAGGCTCTGTGAAGAAGAAGACTACTTTTATTCTTTATAGTGAACTTGGCCTCCTCTATAGGCCTACCCTTATATGGAACAAATATAGCCTAGTTTAGTTAGGCCTTATACATAATGGGTTAAAAATCTGGGAATTGCCATTAAAGTGGCTCACCATACTATACACAGGTTCCCTGAAGGATAAGAAGAAGGCTCAGCAGCGGCTCTATTTCCTGAGGACTCTGAGGAAAGTCCACCTCTCGAAAGAGCTGCTGCTGTCCTTCTACCGCTGCTCTGTGGAGAGCATCCTCTGCCAGGGCATCCTTGTGTGGTTCTGGAGCTGCACGAAAGCCGAGAGGAAGGCGCTACAGAGGGTAATAAAGACGGCACAGTCCATCACCAACACACAACTCCCCGCCCTCGAAGACATCTACAGGTCTCGTTGCCTACAACGGGCAAATAACATAATTAAAGACTCATCACATCCAGGAAACCACCACTTCACACTTTTGCCTTCTGGAAAGCGCTACAGATGCCTGAAGAGTCGCACATCAAGACTCCAGAACAGTTTTTATTCTTGTGCCATTAAAGAACTAAATAGCAGCCTAGAGAACAGATAGGCAACAATGGGTTGTGCAATCCCCAGCGGGCAATATGCAATATCTCTTTTTTTTTTTCTTGTTCCTCTATATGCTTTTATACTAATATTTCATGATGTTTTTATAGGTTTTATGTTTTGTATTTATTCTGTCTTGTATGTGTTGTGTGGTATCACAGCGGAGAAGCAACGTGAATTTCGTTGGAATTCTTTTTTTCAATGACAATAAAGACAATCTAAAATCTAAATCTAAAATCTAAACTCTTTCCATCCTTATTTAATTCATGACTAATAGTATCATCTATACCGTTGCACTAGATATTCATCATGGAGCTGCACTAAATAATATCTTTAAAGGAGCAATAGATCAAGTAACTAATCTAAATTAAAATGTGTCTCTACAGAATATTTTTGCCCCTTCTTAGCTCATTCTTGTGTTTCTTCTGTTTCTCCTCTCTCAACTTGTTTGCAGCAGCAGCAGCACCAGCTGCTCTGAATTTGCTCTGGTAAATCCACAGTTCACCACCTGCTCACCACTAAAGCAGCACACAGACACACTCAGGGACCAGCTGATGAACATTCAGCAGCTATAGAGACAGAGGTTTTCTGAAGAGCTGGTGGAGACCAAATCAGAGGCACAAGAAAGTACATATAAGTAAGATATAGTGAGTGGTATTTTGATGGTGTCTTTCCTGCACATGGCACCATACTCAAGAGCAAAATACTTCATAAATAAACACAATTTATCAATATATTCATTATTCTGGCTAATACTTTACCATTGCATGTTAATTGTCATCATTTCTGTTATTATGTTGAATTGAGGCATATAGAAACCCAAATGTAATTCAGCAGAACACATTATATTAGACAATATAAAATACAGTAACAAATGTGTTACTGCCAAGTAGCTGTGAGGCCAGTTGGCTGCACAACCATGAAGTCAGTATTATTAAATGACCAATGGAGGCTAATTTGATGAACTGCTGCTCTGCTGCGGCTGAAGGGCAGACACCAACTTGAATTCCAGCCCTACTTGTGGCAGAGGTGCCCAGTATTCATTTTGATGTGTGTGTGTGTGTGTGTGTGTGTGTGTGTGTGTGTGTCCCCTCCAGAGTCAGTGCTCCAAGTTTGTGATGGATCATTTGACTTTCAGTGGTTACCATGAGGCGGCCACTCTGCTGCTGTGGATGCTGAGCTGCGGTTTTCTTCGTATCTGGTGCCCTCTGCTGTTAATATATTGTAAAGACAGTGGAAATACACTGATGGCTCCAACTCTAATGTTGTAAAATAATGTAACAAAAGCTGAGCAAAAAACAAAGTGTAACGTGCAAGGAGTGTTGGACAGAATATTGGCATATAGAGGGTGCACGGGAAAAAGCATATAGTTAAATTAAATTCCATAATTTGCAGAATGCAAAGTAAAATAGACATAGTATCCCACTTTTCTGGAGTGGTAGCCTATACAGTATGACTTGAGATCTGCACACACTGCACTATTTCACACAGTAAACCATGATCTACAATACAATCCAGACCAAAGCAGTTGGACAATTACCTATTATTTGTCCTTCAGGCTCTGCTCTGTAGCTTATTCAATTTGTCATAAAAACCATGGACACTACATTAAAGCACCAAGACCCATTTTTACTCTGAGTGGATTCAAGTTGGTTCACGTCAGTATAAACCTGTGAAGCACATAAGACTATCTATGTGTTTTAAGATGATGACACCTTACATCAATCCCTCTATGTTTGAACTAACACCAGTGAGCTTTAATGGATCAACCATGATCACTGCAAACATACTGCGTCCGCTACAGCCTGATTCATTAAAACCAGTGAACTACACACGGTTCTGACATGGAGAAGTCAGTAACAGTGCTACTGTGTGATTTGGGTGTAACTGGAGAGATGTGATCCAGCTCCTTGAAAGACCTGTGGAAAATTGTCAATTGCATGACAAAGACAAATAAGGAAGTTTTTTTGTATGAAGGAGGATGTGCACGGTTGTCACTGTAGCTCAAAATAAAACTGAATTTCGTACCAGTTTTACCGACAGCAGCTCCACAGGCAAAGCAATCTGGGACCTAAACTACTTGAAAACCATATATCAGACATATAGTTGAACCAGTGGTGGCACCAGAGGGAGGGTTCAACAGGTGTTCGGCCTCTCTCTCTCCTCATTTTGCAGAATCCTTGGTTCTGGCAGCTGGCCTGTTCAACTCCCCTATCTGCTGACCACTGGACCCACCTGCCTTGAAGCTACATCTGACCACCATGTAGTCTAGTCTGCACTGAACTTTCACATATGGAGCTCTCTGCTGACCATGGAGGTTGCCCTGGAGCTGCTGAGCAGACATGCTGGTGATCCATCACATCCTTGTTCAAGGTGTTCACCTGACAAGAGCTCCAGCGTTCAGTTTGGCTGGTGGTTTTATGGTCTAATAGCCAAGCAAACAAACTCCATATGTTCTTATCACAAGTTCTAAAAATGATATAAAGCAAGGAATCGAAAAGAATTCAGTTATTAAATTGGGTGTGAAAACTACAATGGATTACACATCAATGGGTTTTGAACATTATATTGCCATACGCATTTCTGCTGCTTAATTTTGTCATAATAATTATAATAAAAATGTTGCAGACACCAATTTATAATACATTTTATGGCAAAAATGTATGCGCACCCAATCCAAAACTAAATAAATTCATATGGAATAGAGACATGGTTTGACAAAGGACTATGCAGGGCAAGAACATCTCCATTAACAATGTTTCCATCAACAGGTGGTTGACCCACACAGCTCAAGTGAAAACCAGTTCCCACAAAGTGTGCACTCATGCAAGAAACTAGAATTACCGCCTCACAGATGTTCCACCTATGGGTTGTATATCCCCTTTTATCCTGACTCACTCATATAAAATATTAATCATTTGTGTGACATTTTGTCACAACATATGTGGGAGGTCTTGAGCAATGTCTAAAACTGTTTTGTAACATCACAACTTGACATTTGACCACCAAAATCTAATAAGTTTGTCCTTGAGATCCAGTGAATGTTTGTTTTAAATTGGAAGAAATCCCTGAATGAGACATCAGGACTTTGACCTTTGATCAGTTTGTTTGTCAGTCAGGAAGTCTGGAAATATTGTGTTCACAAGGCCAAAACCGTGTTTAGTAAGGTCACTGTGACCTGTGACCACCAAAATTGAATCCTTCACCCTAATGCATCCACAATTGTGGTAACAGGCTCTAAGGTCAAACTCAGGTATCTCAGAAAAAAAAATCAATATAATAACTTTCAAACAACATAGCAGTTCAAGTCAATAAACAAAGGTAAAAAGGTCATTCCACTCACTGTGTCTTTGTTCCTGCAAAGATTTGGAGGGAAAGAGCGAGGTCAAAGGTCTGAGGGCGGGGTTATATAACCTTGGGGGTGTGGTGATGCAGGTAGGGTGGAGTAGAGTCATGTGATTTTAACAAGTTTATTAAATATCTGTTCAGGTGAGGTTTATTATCTGTAGGCCTAATCAAATGAAGTGTTAATCAGATAATCAATAATCGATAAACGACTGCTACTGTGGCAACTCTTATGTTTTATTTTCACTATTACCATATTTATTTAGGCTATTATTATCATGAATAATCATGCTGCTATGAGCACTTTGCCCATCACACATAGTATATAACAATCTACATCTTGCCTCATACATGGTTCTGTATTGTCTAAGTGTTGTCTATTGTCTAACTGTGTCTTTCTATGTCTCACCTTTGTATAGTAACTTGTGGTCTGTCTGTGTCATTTTTATATTATGTGTAGGGACTACAGATGGAAATTAGCTGTGAGCTAAATCTGGTGCAACCATCTCTTCATTTTCTTTTTCTGCAAATGATTAATGTAATTGCACACTGTCCCATTAAACTAATAAACTAAACTAATCGCAATTTGAAAAGCCCTAATTTTTGCTCTCCTCGACTGAGCTTCACTTTTGCAACTTTTACGGAAAAACAACAACGACAAGAACAAAACAGTCTTGCTTTTATTTAACTCTGTGGTGACAAACAGCAGCTTCATCAACTTCAATAAGGCTAAATGGGGCTGGAACTGGTTCTTGTTATTTTATTTTTTTTTGTTTTATTTATTTAGGTTTTACCAACTGAAAACACAGGTCTCAATTGGCGGGCTATTCCCACTCCAACATGACGAGTAGAAAGTGTAAAACATTGAGACAAACAAATTGCCAATTACAAAAAAAGACAGAAAAAAACAAAGTAGACACGCACATCACACCAACGAGGGCAGGTGCTGAGTACAAACATTAAGCAAACTAAAAAGAACAAAGGTACTCACGACTATGCAGGACTCTGCGTAATAATTTATTGTGATGTACGTTTCGAGCAATAGGGGTTTGCTCTTCGCCAGACAGTAGAGGATAACTTGAGGATAACATGCAGCTGTCCGCCTCAATAACATGACCTCAATACATCCAAAATATCCTTAGTGCATACAGATAAATTATACATTATGTCACACAATCAGAACATACAAATCAATAACCTATAGCCTACCTCAGACCAAAAAAGAACAATAAGATTACAGAGTGATAAAACAGATGGAACTACAGCAAACATCACCTTAACAAAAAAAGTCTTGCTTGCTTCATTATGGTTTATTGCCATGGTGATGATAAAGTCAAATGAAAGAGTAAATAATACATCACTGTGTAAACAAAGAAAGCCACTGAGGCTCGAAGTTAAATGAGCCGACAGCCATCTGGCAGGCGGAACCTTTGTGCAGTCTGTCAAACCTACGGCTCTCTTAAAAGTGACGGACTTCCTGTCACCGCCTGATTGCATAAAAACGAACTTTAGATTACACTAATAATGACGGCGCGTTAACATGAGGTTTGTATGGGAACATAAAACGTATTTGTGTGACAAATCTTAAAAAGTGTACGTAAGAAAATTAAATATAAGAAAACAGGAAGTGAACGCCAGTAGCCAATCAGCTTCTCGGACGCCGTGTCATGCGCAGTGGAGCCTGTCATGGCGGTGCGGTGTGTGAAGGTGAACGGCGGCTAAAACATTACGGTTAATTTAACGACTGACACCGTTTCACGTTGAATTTAACTTATATTACGAGCGGTTATACTGCGTTTAACTAATCTCTGAGTGACTGCAGCCTCAGGTAAGACACCGTTTTACTGCGAAGAAGATAGAAGTTGCCAGTTGAAATGCTGTCAGCCATCATGTTGTTGCAAAGGACTTTACATCATGTCTGAGGGAAGTTAGCTAACACCTAGTTTAAATGAAACCACTAAAACAGGAAAGGTGTGTACAGCAACATGAGTTCACAGTGTTAGTCTGATAACTGACGTTCATCACCGTCAATATGTAGCTACACTGGAGTTCCCAGTGGTGGCTGGCTAAGGATGTGGCCTCCACATATGTTAAGTGTTTGATTAAATACGATAATCAGTCTGTCACAATATTGAAGTGTAGAATAGCTCAAAGGGACAGTTCAACATTTTGGCAAATTCGCCTATTGCCATTATCCCTATAGTCATAGCAGTAGGTTCATTACCTTTAATTGTTGGTGCAAGCTGTTTTGAGATCAGCGGGGCAGAGACGTGAGCTGCTCAGTGAACACAATGGAGGTGATTGGTACCGGTCCCCTGCCCCTCATCAAACTCATCAAATACACAATCCAACAACTCCAAAACGCTCTCGTGGACAAGTTGTGACCTGCACATTCACCATGCTATGAAATCATCATGTAACATTACAAGACAGAGTTGTTTTTGAGGGAAATGCAAAGCTGGAACTATGTTTCAGACAACGGCTGCTGGGTGGAGTGATTTCAAAAGCGCAAGTAGTTCCAAGTATTTGCTTCATATGTCGTAATGTTACATTACATGATTATTTTAATGTTGCGTGGCGAACGTGCAGGTCACAACTTGTCCACGAGAGCGCTTTGGAGTTGTTGGATTGTGTATTTGATGAGTTTTGAGGGACAGGGGACCTGTACTGTTCACTGAGCAGCTCACACCTCTGCGCCGTGGATCTCAAAATAACATGCACTGATAATTAAAAGTAATGAACCTACTCCTATGATTATAGGTATTATGGCAATAGGCAAATTTGCCAAAATGTTGAACTATCCCTTTAAATCAATATGTAGATTTTGTGGGTTTTATTTGAATGTCTAAAATTACATTTTGCTCTAATGTACAATCAAAAGTGTAATTTTGTGCATTTTTATTGTACTATTAAGACGGATAAAAGTGATCATGTTTGTTATCACATCCCATAATACACCTCTCTGTGTACTATCCAGATTCTGTGAGAGCTATCATCTCTGCTTTGATTGATGCAGTGAGGATAGTGGTTACATTTTAGATCATGATCCTAACCATTGGGAATATAGGCTATTTGATGACATATAAAATTGTCATTCTTCTTTTTTCTCTCTTATTGTTATTTTTATTTTGAGTGTTTTTTATATTTTGCCCTATATTTCTATCCTGCATTTTATTTTATTCTACTTTATTAAATTTTATTGTTTTGTTTTTTTACTATTGCTATATTAATCTTCGTGCATTAGTCTCCATGTTATTCTTCTTGTTTCACCTCTTATACTTTTTCAATCAAATGTAAAGCACTTTGAACGGCATTTATTTGCTTTGAAATGTGCTATATAAATAAAATTTGATTGATTGATTGAATCTTAAATGCAACAGCTGGAATTACATCTGTCAGTAGTTACATTGTAATTTTGACTAGTCACAAACTCGGAAGAACTAACAGCAACTTAAAAGTTCACCAGCAAAGTGCCATTTGAATGGAAACTCTGATTATTATGTATGGCAAATAACAATAAGATATTTTAGGTTGTGACTAGGATGTATTGCATGGATGTTGTGCAGCATGGATATTGTATATGTTAACAGTGAAATAATAACAAACTGCAGTTAAGAAAACACTGATTGTGATGATTATTGATGATATAGCCAATGTGTTTCATTCTACATCCCTAACTTCTCTCCTCTCTGCTTAAGAGCCATGGCCGGTCTGTCCAACTATGCTACACGCATGGCCAGACTGAGCGCACAGATCTTCGGGGAGGTTGTGCGTCCGACAGACCCCAGGTCTATGAAGGTGGTCCAGCTGTTCCGGGAGCCTCCCATGGCCAAGACGAAGGAGGTGTACGAGTGGTACCCACAGCACAAGATTTACTTCGCCATGACCCAGAAGCTGAGGTTCATGGGACTGTTCAGGTAATGTGGGAACTGCTCACCTGCCCTTGAATGTTCATGCAGGTTTTGACTTGTAGCAACAGTTTAAGCTTAATTTTGGACATTTTATGCATTTTTTAAATTAAATATAAGTGATTTAATTATCAACACTTTCTCCATTTGTCACTCAATTGAGCTGCTGAACATTAAAAGGGCCACACATATGAGTGCCTGTGTTTAAAATAAAAATATTCAACCAAATAATGTGAAGCAAATTTATTTTTCACGTTGACACCAACCTGGTATATTGAGTATAAATCCACAGCACTCTCACTTCTTCCAATCCCAGTGGATGTTACCTGCAATAACTGTTTTCTCTTCCTTTTCAGAGATGAGCATGAAGACTTCAAAGACGAAATGCGTCGCATGAGGAAACTGAGAGGAAAAGGGAAGCCAAACAAAGGAGAGGGGAAGAGAGCGACCAAGAAGAAATGAGCTGCATCATTTCTGCTGCTTCATCTTTCCACAGAACTTTTTGTTTTGTTTTTTATAATGGAGGCAGACAGCATTGGACTGTGTACACTATCACTGCTGATCCTCAATCAGTTCCATCGGTCTACCCTAACCCTTCAACATGTTGGCATGGGTAATCACATATGATGCCTTCTCATCCATGTCTGTTGTACTCAATGGGATTCCATTATTTTAATGTTGAACATGTGTGATTTAAGTTGTAGGGGGTGAAACAATATGGAGAAAGAGGTAGCCAATCAAATTTTATTGGTTACTATGAAAACAAGCTGATCACTATGATCATGTGAACACACATAGAACATCAACAGGCCTGTGGTCCTGTCTTTTCAAGATTCATGGATTTTGGTCCAGTGCCATGATATTGTACCTCATGTCATATTGCAAAGAAACCGACATATTTAGTGTTTTCAAAATAAAGTCAATGTGAGAAATGTATAGTGTGTTTGGCCTGCTGTTCAAAAATGCTGCAATAAAACACAGTAGCTACATAAGAGCTGGATAGCTGCTAAACACACAGGTGCATCTAACACCAGACCAGACATTTTTTTAAGCCTCAAAATAATTATTGGGAAAGCACTTTGGCAACAGGAGGGCTTTAGTAATATTCTGACCTGCACTGAGTCACTGCTGATGGGTACACCACAGAAAATGATGAAATGCAGAAAAAAAGGCAGTGATTCATATTGGTTGGTTTCAGATGTGGCTTTATTTATTTATTTATTTCATTATTTTCATTATACCTCTATCATTTAGGTTATTTTTGCACATTTATTGCCTGCCACATCTGTTATAAGTTCAATTTCTAAAAAAAAAAAGAAAAAAAAGGATAAATTCAATAAATGATCACAAAAAAAGATATGTGGCTTCAAGCCACAATGACCAACTAATTGACCACAATTGAGACACAATGACGTCCACTGCGTATCAAAAAAAAAAAAGTAATTTTTTTCAGAAATTTTACTTTTTTTAACAGACAACCGAACATATAGGCTATTATTACATCACCTTGAGGCCCTGCCTTTTGCGTGGATGACCAAAACAAAAGTTCTGATAGGACTGGATGAAATGACAGTGACCGATCAAACACATAGGCGAGCTCCACCTACAGGAAGTTTGTAGTGAGGTCTGTGATTTTTGAAAATAGGTAGGCAAATGATTTTTCCAGAATAATGTGAAAATATAAGTGATAAAATGACAGATACATTTATTTTCTTCCAATGAAACAATATTGTTAACTATAACGAATTGAGTAGAAGTAGTAGGCCTAGACATTGTTTAGTTTTTTAATATTTTTGATAAGGCGTGATTGGAGATATATCATGGGTTCTTTTAACATTTAGCTGTATTTTAAACACATTTGGATAGAATTCAACATTAATAGTCATTTAAATCTCCTTTTATTTGAGGTTTATTAATTAAAATATGGATTTTAACCTTGGCTTAGTGGTTTTCACATTTCTGTCACCCAGTGAAGGGAGCGCGTGCACCTCTAAACCCTTCCTGATCCAGGCGGTGAACGTGTTGCCAAGTGTAACAGTAGTAGCTCGTTGTTGTGGTCCATCCATCCATCCAGTCGGGATCAGTCCTCCCGTCCTGCGTCTCTGTCTCCCCCTCCTGTCCTCACCACCACCCTGCGTTTCCCTCTTATTATTTTCCACTCAGTTTCTCGCAGTTTAAAATGGCGGCGTTGAGCAGCGCCGAGTCCCCACCGCCCGTCTTTAACGGAGACACCGCGGAGCGGGAGCCGGGCAGCGAGCGGGGCCTGGAGGAGCTGGGCGCCGGGCTGGACTCCTCCTGCTCGTCGGGGATCCCCGGAGGTCCGCAGGATGAGGAGGTAAGCTAAGCGCTGCGGCGGCGGCGGCAGCAGCAGCGGCGGCGGCGGGTATAGCGTGTCTGGGCTAAGCAGGGGACACGGGCTCCGAGTGGAGGTAATTGGATGTAAATGTTCAGGAAACACCGGCTGTTAACATGGATCGTTGGGGGGGCTGCAGTGCAGGAGGAGAGGGGTGGGCGCGGGGGGTGGCAAAGACGATGGGGGCTAAAATGTGTAACCCTAACCCTACCCCCTTTTTTCAGAAAAATGCGACAGAGTGATGCGAGCAGAGCAGGGGGGGTGGTGGAGGAGGGGGGAGGAAGGTTTTATTCGGCGGAGCCTGTGTTTATTTCGGGGCCTGTGCTTTATTCCACTCGCTCCTGGCTTCGTTTTTTCCTCCTCGCTGCAGCTGCAGACCGGTGCGCCAACGGGGGAGCACACACCAAACACCGCTGTTGACACAACAAAGACAACGCAACACTACGCCGCTCTCTAACGCATTCTTGTACATTGTAACGCGCCCCGAATAAGTTTCATTTTCACCAGTCCGCAGGGGGTTCACTGATGATGATGATGATGATGATGGTGGTGGTGGTGGTGGAGGAGGAGGAGGAGGAGGTGGAGGCTAAATCAAGTCGTGCCTGTGTGTTTTTTTTTTTTTTTTGCGGGTGCAACTGAGATACACAGGCTACTTTTTATTTATATTACAGGCTTTACAATCACCGCCCCCACCTACACACACACACACACACACACACACACACACACGCGGGGGGCGCGCATACACACACACACACACACACGCAGGCGGACCCATCAGCCAGGCTGTGTGTCCTCATCATTTAATGCACAGTGACCATGTAGCCTAGCCTGGAAATCTGTCTCCAGTCTGCAGATCAGAGGCCTCGCTGCTTGACCATGACAGCAGGCAACAGCATATTAGCAAGGATGCTGTTCGTCTCACAGCCAATAGCATTCACATGAAATGTAGAATAAATGATTAACTGCTAAAAATCAGATATTCTACCTCTGTTGGCGTTAACCAGGTGTGTTTTGGAGCCCCCCCTCTTTGACTTACATGGCCTCTGACCTCAGGTCATTTTTGTTTTAGACTGGAGCTGAGAGTTTTGCAGTTTGACTGTGATATTGTAGCCTACATTTGGGCAAATGTCCGTCCCCATCATGGGCAATCCAAAAGTCTTTATAATTCTTTTTTATGCCCTCACTCATCCAACAAGTCAATAGAGCTGATTTTATCATCATTATACTGTTTTTTTTTTTTCATTTCATTTGCAGACATTATAGTGATCGTAAAATGCTAAATTTGCCACTAGCAACAGCTTTGCCTCACCTGAATGGAGATCTGCTTCCATCCTCTCTGGTTTCACAAATGAAATGCACAATTAAAATTAATTTTTAAGTCAATTTCGATATATATAAAAAAAGTTCAGTACTTTACACAAGCACAAGTAAATGCCAGGGCATAAAGAGACCTGATCTGATGGCAGAGCAGGGAGAAGAGAGAGGATCACGCAGGGCTCAAGAACCTTGGAGGTGCTCAGGGTTGGCAGATGGAAGAAGTGAGTTAAGGTTGAACAGTTGCCGCTTATAATGGCAAGAAATCTGGAAGCCAAAAGGAATAGAAAAGAAAAAAGCCTTATGTTGGCTATAGTTTATCTGATCGCCAATGGCCACACCTATGGCATCATTTTTTAATTTACAGGAACATGAGAGAGCTCCAGTGAGATATACTTCAGATGCATTTAAAATGCAATACAGTGATTTTAATACAGTGCATCCTTAAAGTTGAAGGATCTACAACAGACAGATGAAGAAATGGCATGGCTTAGGTACCTTGACTTTAGCACTAAAGGCGCGATAGTGTATCCTACATCTCCCATGATGCAGCAAGTGGAATTGAAAGTGTGTCCCAAGCAAATTTCCATCAGTACAATAAATAGTGATGTTGTGACAGTTTGTGCAAATTAAATTCAACCTTTATTCCCACACTGTACAGCCTACCCATGACACGATGAGGCCATTCAATACTATTATGTATTCTTCTATGTTAAATATATCATGGGATTCTACCGAAGGAAATTAGCTTGGACACACTTTATTTTTTGCTAGCCCCAGATCATAACATTGACTTCTTCTGTATTAGATCCAAAGTCATATTATATTGACGTTGGCATCATCAGTACAAACCTCCAGAGCACAGAAGACATGTCATATCTGCACACCAAGCAATAATAAACTTAATATATTTTTGAATTTTGTTTTCAGAGCAGTCCAATGTGCCAATGTGTCTTCTCTATCATCCCGTTTGATTAAACATTAACTCATAACTCCAGCTGTTTTCAACCTTTTATCTGTTGATAAAAGCTGCTGCTGGCTTGATGGAAGGAGAAACGTCTCTAAACCTAAGGACAGCTAACGTCTAGAGGAGTCGGTCATGGCAGTGTGTTTATCTTTTAGAAATCTAAACTGAAATCCTTCATTTACACAAGTATTCTGTCTTTTTTGTGGTCAGGTGCTTTGCTGCAGCACTTGACTCAAGTACTTTTGTGGAAATGTATACATCTGAAAGGTCCCACAATTCACACTGCGTATCAGAACCAGATAGGAACCACGATTTAAACTCCAAAGAACCTCCATGATAAAACTAGTTAGTCGTAGATCAGGGTAAAGGTGCAAGACCATAAGTTCTTTTCCCAGGAGCAGTGTTGGGAATCACCAGGGCTCCTCCTGGAGAACACCATTGAGTAACCAGCCATGAAGAGCCTTGTTCAGGCAGCGGTCGCTATAACAATGGAAACAGTCGACTTGCTCACTCGGAGCCCCTGTCTGAATAAAAGACATTAAAATTTCAACAGTGGCGCACTGCACAGCACTAAACCACTGGAGATTCATGTTGCCAATAGTTCAACGAAAAAGTGCTGTTCAGTGTCTACAATAAAGACCTGATCGGTGATCGATGATCAGACTGAGCAGATTTTTTTGGCCCCCCTTATACAATTTTAAGCAGAAATAATTCTTATAATATGATTGGATTAAAAACCGAATGTACTTTTTTAAATTCAATTCAATTTGTCCATTTCCGTCCTTTTACTGAGGGAAAGCCCTACTTAAAGCATTCTTAAAGGAGAATTCAGGTCATTTTCTAAGTAACGCTCTACAGCTCTATAGGTCCCCAAGTGTAGGAAAAAATCGGGACTGTTTCCATCAACAAAGACAAAAACGTGAGGAAAACATGGATTTAAAAGGAAAAAAAATGATTTTGGATGAGAAAAAACTGCTTTTTCCCCATCCAAAATCATTTTTTCCCCTTCTAAATCCATGTTTTCCTCACGTTGTTGTCTTTGTTCATATGAAAACGGTCCCGAGCTCGACAGTCAACTAGTGAGGTCTACCCAGGAAGCTAGAGTAAAAACACACGTTAACACTGCTCTCTCACATTAACAGTGATGCACACTCAGTGTTGTGTGGTAAGGAACTGCTGGATGTTGCAAAGCATTTGTAGTGATATTTTGAGCATTATATAGAGACCAAAGTCACGGTTAGAAGAACTGCCCCCATTACTTCATTGTTTAACTGCAGTGTAGCGCAGCTAGCAGGAAGAGAGCTAGGTCCTGGCTGCACATATTTTTCTCTGATTTTTTCCTATGGTCGCACTCGTGGACCTAGAGCTGTAGAGCGTTACTTAGAAAATGACCGGAATTCTCCTTTAAATTAGTTAACAAAAAGTGATATGCTCCTTGGCCAAAACAGTAGCCTAAGCATCAAGCCCCTAGAAGTTCTCTGCAGACTTAACTTACAGGAAGGACGATCATCTCACCAGCGCTCCATCAATCAGGTCTTAATGGTAGACTGGCTAGATTGAAGCCCCTTTGAGTAAAATCCACAACACAACTCAGTCTTTTCTATACACCGATTTAGTTGATTGCCTTTTTATATAGTTTTTTCTATTTTTTGATCATCTTAGATCATCTTTTTTGTTAAAATGTGGATAAAACCTGCTTAAAAGCCGCAGGTTGACTTCTTTTACACAGCCAGCCAGGTTTGCCTATCTGTTTGGAGAGGACACACACAACTACAGGGAGCAGTGTCATCACATGCCGTTACAGAGTACACACACACACACACACACACACACACACACACACACACGCGCGCGCTGGGGAGAAAGAGTGAGCTGCTAGCTGCTGTGCTCACTAGAAAAATTGGTCTGTTGTATCTCATCCCTGGTTTGAGCTGCTGTCATAGCCTCTGTGTGATGTGCTTTGATTGGTGATTGCATGTTTTTGAAACTTATTTTGGGGCTGCAGGTCACTCCTACAGGCCAGATTGTAGTGTAGTCACTGTATTTCAGGTGTAACTACCATAAACAGGACTTTTTATAGTGGTTGTGCTCTTAAAGGTGTCACAGCTATACTATTGTGTTTACATTACAGCCGAAAAAAAAGTATGATGTTAATGGGCATTGGTTGATTTTTTTTTGACCAATGTAAAAGTCACCTCAAAAGTCAGTTGGTCTGACCATCAGAGGCACTGGGAGCAATACTGCCATTTTGGTTGGCCGAATGATCCCCGTATGTCAGTCATTCAGTTCATGAGAGCAGGTTGAGTTTGAAGGAAAGAAATAACCTGGCAGTTAAAACATAAATAGCAAAGCAACTAGTTCACAGTTATATTTAATATTAAGTTAAAGGTGGCCTATAATGTGTAGGAATTCCCCCCATCTAGCGGTGCGGTTGCATGTCGGAACGTATTCTTGATGTTGCATTCAGGTGAAATCGGGCAGACGTCAGACAGACAACAGACGCTGCATGTAACAGGATAAACAAGTGGTCCGCCAGCACGAGGCAAAACAATACAGGCGTGACAATATGTTGCCATGGTGATGTGGTATTGTTTACCTGACCCACGTTTTACCGTCTTTTTCTTGTGGAGTAAAATGACATCCGGTTGGTTTGCCGACGGCCGTCTGCCTGAATGCACCTGAATGCAACATCAGTGCCTCCGTCCTTCCTCACACTACACAGTGGTGACAGTTTTAACAGGCCGAGCCCACAGCTCCGCTCAGTTTCTGTGGTTACCTACGGTCACGCTGCCACTCAACGTAAAAAATGGCGATGCAACATGGCCGCCTCGGTTCGGTGCGTCGCCCACTTATGTATTTGTAACGACTTGTAACAACTCATTCTAGGGTACGAGAAAGCTTTCATTTGTATGCGGGTGTGATTCGACTTCACTGAAATACGTATTTATGAAAGCAATATTTGATTTTTGCTACTAAAAAGCCAAATAAGTTACATACTGGGGCTTTAAGAAAGCCAGGAGACCGATCACAATTAAGGGAAAGATGAATGCAGCCAAATATGGAGGGGTTCTTGAAGAAAACCACAGTGGTTTAGATATAATAAATAATCTGACTTCAGATAGATGTCTAAATTCATCCACTGAATGTATCTTGTCAGGGAAACCAACCAAACTCTACAGAAATACATGGCTCAACTGGAGCATCAACTCCTCTGGGCAAGACTCAGCAGTTTACCTACCCCTGAAGGGTAGGGGACACTCCTAAGATGACAAACATGGGCATAATTTATATTGGGTGGATCACCAACAATGTTTTTCATCCCTTACCAGGAAATTTAACGGCCATTCAACGTTGGCCTCATGTGACTCCAACAGCTCCATGTTATTCCAACACCAGGAGCACTAGGGCTACACCTTTTGATGTTGTGAGCACAGCTTCTCAGGAACTGCAGGGAAGCAGAGGAGCACTTCCAATACACTGAGCCTTGTCTCCAGAATGGCAAATAAACACCATGTATTTACATACATTATAATTAAGAAGGGAGGCAGATAAGTGTATGCTATGTTTTTCCAGCATATTTTTTAAAAAGGGAGAGGCCTGGTGTGATTTCAATAGGAAAGACACAAGGAAGAGCTCATAGTCGGCTCAGCAACCATGAGGAGCTGCTTCATACTCTGTGCTGCTGGAAAGTAGGGAACTGGATGGAGCTTTGATAGGGTCACTGTGGGGATAGCTGAGCTGTGGCTGTGCTGGCAGCTTCTCCTTCTGGGGCTCTGGTGTGTCTGTGGGGGTGTGTGTGTGTGTCTGTGTCTGTGGGAGTACACATCTGTAGCCTTGTTATGAAGCACTGTTAAAATTACTGTATATAAGCCCCAAACACATTATTGAGCGTTTTTATTTATTTTTGGGCGGCAGTGGCTCAGGTGGTAGAGCGGGTCGTCCAATGATCAGAGGGTTGGCGGTTCGAATCCCGCTCTGTCCCGGTTGCTGCTGTAGTGTCCTTGGGCAAGAAACCTTACCCACCTTGCTCCTGATGGGTCGTGGTTCGCGCCTTGCATGGCAGCTTTCGCCATCAGTGTGTGAATGTGTGAGTGAATGCGATGTACTGTAAAGCGCTTTAGGTATCATTTCAGGTAGCAAAGCGCTATATAAATACAGACCAATAATTTACCATTTTATTTAATGTCATCTCCTGGCATTAGTGGGGCTCAGTTTTGAAATTCTGACATGTTACTGACAGGCAGGTTCTGCATTCCAACATTAATGGTGCTTTTCCACTAGCACGGCACGGCATTTTTTGCCTTTCCATTAGCCCCTAGTACCTGGTAGGGCTGGGCGATATGGCAAAAAACTTAAAGCAGATATCAGTGGCACGGCCGTTTCGGCTAATGCTGTGTTCAAGGCAGGCTTTTGAAACCGTAAGTTACAGCTTCAAGTCACAACTACGACTTGGTAGCGTTCCAGGTAACCCGTAGCTCGTGTTTTTACCGTCCTGTTGTCTGTGAAAGTTCCCTATAACGGCCACTCGTAACTTCCGACCCGTGAACTCGTACCAGATCGAACTGGTATGACTTCACAGGAAGGAAAAACACAAAGTACGAGTTTCCTTGAACGCACCATGAGTTAGCAGCCCCCGCCCTTGTCAGGCATCAATTGGTCCTCGTGCTACGTCACCACATTCACGCGCATCCCTTGGCTGCACACACAGCCCTTCATGATTATTTTAATGTTGCGTGGTGAATGTGCAGGGCACAACTTGTCCATGAGAGCGTTTTGGAGTTGTTGGATTGTGTATTGAGTTTTGAGTTTTGAGGGACAGGGGACCTGTACTGTTCACTGAGCAGCTCACACCTCTGCCTCGTGGATCTCAAAACAGCATGCACCGATAATTAAAGGTATGAACCTACCCCTATGGTTTTAGGAATTATGGCAATAGGCAAATTTGCCAAAATGTTGAACTATCCCTTTAAATCAGTGTGTAGATTTTGTGGGTTTTATTTGAATGTCTAAAATTATATTTTGCTCTAATGTACAATCAAGTGATCATGTTTGTTATCACCTCCCATAATGCACCTCTCTGTGTACTATCCAGATTCTCTGAGAGCTATCATCTCTGCTTTGATTGATGAGGATAGTGGTTACATTTTAGATCATGATCCTAACCATTGGGAATATATTTGATTACATAAAATTGTCATTCTTCTATTTTTTTCTCTCTTATCATTATTTTTATTTGGAGTGTCTTTTATATTTTGCCCTATATTTCTATCCTGCATTTTATTTTATTCTACTTTATTAAAGCAGATATCAGTGGCACGGCCGTTTCGGCTAATGCTGTGTTCAAGGCAGGCTTTTGAAACCGTAAGTTACAGCTTCAAGTCACAACTACGACTTGGTAGCGTTCCAGGTAACCCGTAGCTCGTGTTTTTACCGTCCTGTTGTCTGTGAAAGTTCCCTATAACGGCCACTCGTAACTTCCGACCCGTGAACTCGTACCAGATCGAACTGGTATGACTTCACAGGAAGGAAAAACACAAAGTACGAGTTTCCTTGAACGCACCATGAGTTAGCAGCCCCCGCCCTTGTCAGGCATCAATTGGTCCTCGTGCTACGTCACCACATTCACGCGCATCCCTTGGCTGCACACACAGCCCTTCATGCCGTTCTCTCCCCTCATTGGATAACACTTGTATCCCACAAGGAAAATTTTCTCCTCGGGTTACAGCAGAGCAGAGTGACGGAGAGACTCGTGTTTAGGCTGAAATACTTCATGTAAGTGATTGCTGACGGAAAATAGGACTATTTAGGACTTATATTAACAAAAACATTCCACTGATATCTGCTTTAATCACGATATATTTTTCCATATTGATCGATTCTCGATATCGTCTCGATATGTATTTTTTGCTGATGCTGCCAGTTCAAGCAGCATCTCCGACAGGGCTCCGTCTGATACTCTGCCTCCTGTCGGAGTATCAGACGAAGTGTGATCGGCTGCTGTCAAGCTTTTTACTTCCATGTGACATCGAGGAATAGGACCATAGTCCTCTACCTTGATGGACACTTCAGAATGTAGCACAACAAAGGCCACACTCAATCCATGAAAAATCATTGTTATGGGCACCACGTCATCCATTTTGGGAGGAACAGTTTGTGGCCTAATTAACTGAAAAAACAATTGATAATGAGCCCAATCAGTTTAATATCAGAAGCTGTGACTTTTCAATTCGGCTGGCTTCACCAGTCCTCTCAGCTGTTCAGCTCTTGGTGGTCTGCCAGTAGGCTTTCTCCATTGGCCCCACTGTTCAGTTGTCTATAGGCGGTAAGGGGCAGATCATGTTTGTCCACTTGCTGGTTCAAGTGAAATAAAGACCTAATTACTGTACTATTTGGTAGGTAACCCTAAAATGAAATTGTGATATCAATTAAAACATTGCAAAAATGTTCTGAAGCATTGTAACTCAGTGTCTCAGATCAACAAAGAATGAACAGTCGACAAAAAGCCAATTTTGGAAAATCGGCAAGACTTCTTGTTTAAGGTGGGAGGAAATCCCAAAGTATATAGGCCCTACTCCTCCGGCACCAGGGGCCATGGCTGGGGTCCATGCCTATGTTCCCACATTTCTAAGATTTTTCTCAAAATTAGTCCTTAACCTGTGTCTAACCCTAACCCCCTGTGTCTAAATTGTACCAACTGACCGGAAGCTAGTCAATGCAAGGCCTCTGTGCTACCTGCTACTGGACACTGGAGGTTGGGTATAATTGGCTACCAAATAGGGAAAAAGGGGATGAAATCTATTGCAAATTAATGAAAAAGGATTATGTGGGAACATAGGGCCTAATTTAGAAAATAAATCGTAGAATGTGGGAACATAAGGCCTAATTTTAAGAAAAAATGTCAGAAATGTGGGAACATAGGAATGACCCCCATGGACTGCACCCCTTTGTGGCCTGTAGTGGTCTTGGTGCACTTCAAGGCCTCCAGACCATAGCTCTCACTTACACTCACAGCACCAGAACAGAACTTAGTATTGTGCTCAGGTTAGCAATTGTTCCCATGTCTTACCATGCCTATGGTATCTTTTTTAAAATTTTTGATGGATTAATTTCATTTCGACGGAGAGTCTGGCCTCATCCCCCCTCTAAGCGTTTGGGGTGGGTGGGAGCTGGGCGGGAGTAGTAGCGTTGACAGACAACCCCATTCAGCCAATCAGCAAGTTGGTGTAGTGACGGGGCTTTGCACCAGTCGGTCCCTGATTGGCCAACGTGCTGTGTCAATCACAGCAGCGACGCTGATTGGCTCTGTCTTTGAGGGTTTCAGGCCAAACGCTTACAGCGGGAATGAGGCCAGACTCTCCTTCGGAATGAAATGAAATGCATTTCCGCGAGAGGCTGGTTTACAAGGCTATTAATTTCCTACCTTCACTTAACTAGAAGAGTTTGAAAAATTATGATTTGAAAAGTGACCAGTATCCAAGGCCTCAGACCGATAGTGGAGTTGAAACGTAGGGGTAGAAACTCACAAAAAGTACAAGAACCTCACAAGTGCTACTCATCTGGCCCAGTCATCAAGTTGTAGGTTTATGTTGATGACCAAAATGGACGTTAACGTCTTCTCTTTGGGACATGGTGTGGTTCACCACAAGATGTCAGGCAGGGAACATGGATGGATTTGATGGCCCTAACTGCTAGTGGTACGACCGATTGTTGTTGATCCGTGATCTGTTCGGATCGCTCTCCATGGATCGGCACAAGTGGTCCGCGGATTGGTTGATGGAAAAGAAAAGTTGTGCATGCAGTGTGGGAACACTTAGGTGCACCACCGCAATCTAGTAAACGGGAAATTGAAATCCCCCTTGACCTCGTTGCTGCCACTTGCTAGTCATGTAGCATCAGCTGCTATTGTTATCAGCATTATTCATTATTCACTATTTTGTTCCTCTCTCTTCACTTCCGCATTGTGATTTCTGGACTTTCCAAAGAAAACTGATGTTTTACAATAGCCAGGCTACGTATTGATGTAGCTTACTGATGATGAATAGACAGGTTGCTGATATTTTTGCATCATTGTTAAAGGGATACTTCACTCAAAATCGATAATTCACCAATTTTCTACTTACCGTCATGCCAAGGAAGGGTTTGGAGAACTTTCGGAGTTATCAAAACGCTTTCGGAGTTCCAGGGGGGGTTCGGCTAGCAACGGATTTTCATATAATGGCAGCGGATAGTGAATGAACATCTCGCAGCAAACCTTGCTCGCTATTTGGATGTTTCATAGTGTGTGTGTTTTTTACTTTTACTTTGGTGTTACTGGAATCACTGTTTGGTCATTTGTGGTTTTGAAACAAGTAGAAAGAAAAGAGGGAAATAAAAGATGAGGAACAGGTTTAAATACTGTTGTTTATAACTATTTAGATTGATTGTAATAATGATAATGGGAACAATACACACAGGTGCAGGTTCAATAATCAATAACAACAGTAGCAATGAAGGCAACATCAAATAATAATGATATTAATAATAATGATGGTGAACGTTGTTATGACAGATCTGGATCTTGCAGCTCCAGAGAGTTACCTGCAGAATGAGGACAGGGACAGAGAGAGAGATGGAGAGATGGAGAGGAAAAAAAGCACAAATTACAGGAAAGAGAGAACACAGAAAGTTAATGACATGCAGTAGTGTGATAAAAATGCAATTGGGAAGGACAGAAAGAGAGAAGGAAGGAGGCATCATGGGAGATCCCCCGAGCTGTAGCAGAACAACTAAAAGACGGCTAAAGGTTCAACTGATCCAGCTCCAACCATAAACTGTAGCTCTAGTCCTACATGTGGAGCAGGTGTCTGCCTCCTGAAGCAGACTGAGCTGGGTCAACAGAGGAGGAGACTGAGAGCTGAAGGCTCTGCTACAAGGAACCACAAGCAGACAGTTTGAGATCAGGGTGTTTGGTTAGGATAGCTCTTAAAGACACACAGTGCTCAGCCATTAAAGGCTTTTTATGTATTTTAAATGGAGCTAAGAAACCAACATAGGAGAAATGTGATCTCCGTTGCTACTTCCTGTCAGTACTGATTGAAGTTGCAGAATCATGTGGAGGAGTTCCTGGGACATCTTGGTATTTAGGAGTTAACAGTAGTCTAGTTCAGAGGCCCAGTTTTTCAGCATCCTTTTTAGACAGTTGTTTCTAATTGACTTGTGTTGAATTTTCACAATGCTGCACAGAAGAAGGCTGTCCTAAAGGGTTAGGGTTTATGGTTTTGTTTTGATATGTGGTACTGGAGCTCTACTATACTGTCTGTGATGGGAGATGATGGGAAATAAGTGCATCAGTATCAACTACAGTCATGCATGTCTATGTAGCCTAGTACCTGTCTCTGTATGCTGCCTGTCTTGAGTTTATTGATCAGCTGCTTCACACACACTCGCCAACAGTTTTTGAACGTCTAAACTAGTATTTATTTGAAGGTCTGCAGTAGTATCATTTCATACCAGCCCCAAGCAGCTGCACACAGTTTACACAAGTACAAGCTGTGCTGGTTGTGTTATATTTTGTTGTGAACATTAAAAAGAAAAAAATCTACTCTGTGCTTAGTGTCAATAAGGGCGCCCCAACTAAGTCCTGTAAGATTTTATGATGGCCTCGTGTGATGAAGTGATGACTTTGAAGTGAAATGCAGTGTCATTACGTAAAGCTGTCGATATGAGCAGAGTTTTTTTTTTTTTTTTTTTTTTTTTTTACATGTAGCGGAAACCCTGTTACATCCTGGTCTTATTATAAACTGAGACTCTTGTTATGAGGGATCATGAGAAGATTCATTCTCAGACTCTACATTTTTATTGCTGGAGCTCTGGAGGGGAGATCGGTTAGTAGGGTTGCAAAGGGACGGAAAATTTCCAGTAAATTTCTGTTAAATTACCAGAAACTTTCCATGGGAAGTTAACCTGGGGAATTTGGGAAATATTCCAAATTGGAAACTTTCCCCGGGAATTATGGGAATTAACTGGAAATTGGGAATAATTTAAACAAACTGTATCATATCCAAACATAAATGTAAATATTTTGTTTTGTAATAAGCAGACATCCATGCAAAATAATACAATTAAAAAACATGACATCCCCCCTCAGTTCCCTATTAAGAGCCAACCTTCAGTTTTGCAACTTTCGGATTTATTCCCGTTAATTCCCATATATTCCTGTTAATTCCCATATATTCCCATTTATTCCCATATATTCCTGTTAATTCCCATATATTCCCATTTATTCCCATATATTCCTGTTAATTCCCATATATTCCTGTTTATTCCCATATACCGTTTATTCCCATATATTCCCATTATTCCCATATATTCCCGTTAATTCTCATATATTCCTTTATATTCCCCTTAATTCCCATGGAAATTTTCCAACAAAATTTTGCAACCCTATTGGTTGGCCATGCAGCCCATCGCAGGGCGCTGGTGTGTGGGTGAGAGGAGCAGGGAGACCGGGCTTGAGCTCAGAACTACAGTGTACCAGGACCGCGGTGGCGCTGCGTTCCTACCCGAACAGGAAAGTTAGTTCCAGGCAGCACGACCCCCGCTCAGGCTGCAGCGTCGGCACTGTTCATCCTATGAACCGTTTTTCTACCACTTCAATGAGTTTAAAAACATTATTTTGAGGTCGGAAAACTACATAGTGCTGCTTTAACATTGTTTGTTGTGTCTCTCCACAGATATGGAATATCAAACAGATGATAAAGTTGACACAAGAACACTTAGAGGCTCTTCTGGACAAGTTCGGAGGAGAACACAACCCTCCCTCCATATATCTAGAGGTAAGAGTCTTTGCTTTTAGAAAATCTAACCATGCACATCTGAGCATTTGAAGCCGATGAGTGAGGTCTCCCTGGCGTGTGTTCTCCGTCAGGCCTATGAGGAGTACACCAGTAAGCTGGACGCGCTGCAGCAGAGGGAGCAGCAGCTGCTGGAGGCCATGGGGAACGGTACAGACTTCTCCTGCTCTCCGTCCCCCATGCCGGCCCTGCTGGAGGTCAAGATGGGAGGGTGCGGGGTCGGAGGCGGAGGCGGAGGCGGCGGCGGCGCTCAGGCCTTTCCCTCGGCCCCCAACACCCTGGCCGTGTTACAGACCCCCACCGACGCCAGCCGAGCCAACCCCCGCTCCCCTCAGAAACCCATCGTCAGGGTCTTCCTGCCCAACAAACAGAGGACAGTGGTACGTCTGGCGTCTTCTCAGTGGATGTAAATGTATTGAAAGTGGTTTTACGGTTGGAAATGTTGGTCACCAATCAGACCGGTTCTAGGTTACATCTCTGTTTATCTAGGGTCATAAAATATGAACCATTTTGTGTGAAATTCCTGTATGAATTTTATGCAAGTTCTTGCAAATGTGCAAGGCCTCTAAAAGCCCACGATCGCCCGTCTGAGCAGTTTCTACGCTGCTTATTTCGTGCTAGGGTTCTTAACGGTCTGACAATTAAAACGCGACCCGGTCCGACCCACCAGTGTTGAAACTCGGACCCGATGCGGCCGGACTTATGAACATTAATTCTCAACCCTAACACGGCAAAAAAAGTTATTTGTAGGTATACTGTATGTTTTCAATGGAACCTGGCGTGTTCAGTCATGTTGTTCGGTCTGGCCCGTTGAGAACTCCGACTGACCCAAGGAAAGAGCTGGAACCTACATACAGTCTATGGCCAGAGCTCTGTCACTGACTCTTTCCTTCTATTCTTACTCTTTTCAACAGTAAGAACAGAATGATAAGAGAGTATTTTGCAAATCACATCTTTGCAAAACATAAGATTTGTTCGAAATTAAATAAATCCTGTCCCACACAGACGCCTGTCTCTAATATAAGGTGCGTCAGTCTGGCAGTTTAAGCAAATAAAAGCCTGGGCTTCTATTTGAGAATTTACGGTAAATAGGGCTGTCAGATCCAACTTCGCTATTCGAACAGAATTCATTTTCAAAATGAGAACATTCGAAGGGGAAAACTGACGTTTGAACGTGTTCCACAACAACGCAAATTAACGTAGTAAACATGTTGATAAAACAAACTATTTAGTTGTTGTTGTTGTTGTGCACAACGTAGAGCTGCAGCTTAAAATTTACGAGCAGAGATTTTTAAATTGCCCTACTACACGCTCACATTTTTTTTTTTTTTTCTTTTTATCGATCAATCCGATAAAAAAATCAACTGTGATCCGTTGCACCACTACTTATAATATTTTGATTTCCCTTCTTGAAGTTTTATATTGAGTGTGTGCAAATGTTACATAACAGATTTGGTTGGAATGCCCTTTAGTGGACACAGGATGTAATAACAAGCTGGTATAGGTGTATATAATGAGCTAAAAAACACATAACAAATTTAAATATAATTCAAATATTTAACATATGAAGCATTAGAAATTCAAATCTGATTTTGGGGGGGAAGATTGACAGCCCTAATACGTACCTGTCACCAGTGGCATGGATATGTCTATTTACAGGATGTTTTACTAGTGAATACACAGTAGCTGTCTTCCTTTCACTTTGATGAGAAGCTGCAGATAAAACCACCCGTTTCTGGGCCTGAAGCCGTGCTGCTGACCAACATAAATGCTCTGAAACGCTCTTACTCAGACGTTGCAGCACCTCCAGACTCGCTGCTGTTATCTCAGCTCATTCGCCTCCTCTTTGTTAAGTCTGGTGTGCCGCCGTTTTGTTGTGTGCTGCGTTCAGGTGCCGGCCCGCTGCGGGATGACCGTGAGGGACTCGCTGAAGAAAGCTCTGATGATGCGAGGCCTGATCCCAGAGTGCTGCGCAGTGTACAGGATACAGGATGGGTAAGTCTGTCACTGACCCACAACACTGACCAAACAACACACTGATGCGTTACACACTCCCTCCTGCCGGATCGCGCACTAGTTTGAAGTGACGGTGTTTGTTACATAACGCACTATATTTGCACTTGCAACTCTGAGAGCTTCAGCTGGGAGAGTTCTCAGGTGTTTTTTTTTTTTTTTGCAACTTGCACTGAGGAGAGACGCCTCTGTCTAGCAGTGAAGAGCTGCAGTGATGATTGACCCTCTGGAAGTTTCTCCCTGATGCCTCAGTTTGGCTCAGTTGGCTTTGTGCAGCAGAAATATTTCCGTAGCCTTCTCCAGATCTGTGCCATGATCATCATCATGTGTCTGGTCTCTGAAGACAGTTCCTTTGTTAATAACAAAATGTGGAAAACATCCACACAACTCCATCAGGTCTTGGTGCATGGTAAAAGTAAAAATTTACACAGAAAATATTAGAATATAATAGACAACATTATTGTAACACCTGATATAGTGCAGCAGTGAGGAGCCATCAGCGCTAAACCGGTTAAAGGGATAGTTCAACATTTTGGCAAATTGGCCCATTGCCATAATCCCTATAGTCATAGCAGTAGGTTCGTTACCTTTAATTGTCGGTGCAAGCTGTTTTTAGAACGGCGGAGCAGAGCCGTGAGCTACTCAGAGCTACGCTACAGAAGCTAATGGCATTTCTTGGTTTCCCTCATCAAACTCATCAAATACACAATCCAACAACTCCAAGTTGTCATAATCCTACTATATGAATCAGTGGGATGTTAACTTCCTGTTTCAGAGAGAAGAAGCCTATTGGCTGGGACACAGACATCTCCTGGCTGACAGGAGAGGAGCTACATGTAGAAGTATTGGAGAATGTGCCGCTCACCACACACAACTTTGTAAGTACTGTTCGATAAAAAATGCTGTATCCTGATTGTATGGCTTATGTTACCCGACCCGATTGCACATTTTGTGTGTGTGTGTGTGTTTTTGATTGACAGGTGAGGAAGACCTTCTTCACGCTGGCCTTCTGTGACTTCTGCAGAAAGCTGCTGTTCCAGGGTTTCCGCTGTCAGACCTGTGGCTACAAGTTCCACCAGCGCTGCAGCACCGAGGTTCCCCTCATGTGTGTCAACTACGACCAGCTAGAGTAAGTCACACACACATACACACAGAGTGGAGAGACCATCACACTGTGACCAGCCTGGAACTGACCCTACTCTACATTTTTATTTACATTTTTTTATTTTACTTTATTTTTATTACTATTTTTTATTTTCTATTATTATTATTATTAGTAGTAGTAGTAGTAGTAGTAGTAGAAGAAGTTGTTACAATATGTTTGTTCATTTGAAAAGTCTCCTTGTTGCAATTGTGGGTCTATTTTCTGGTGTAAAATACTGAAGGGTGTGGATTTTCTGTTGTTAGCTTTAATTGTGAGAGAATGGTTTGAATATTATTATAGAATAGTTGAAAGGTATATTTAGTTTTTAAATACTATACTGTGTATGCTGTGGTGTGAAACCAAGCTCTGCTGTAGTTTAATCACTTTACTGCAGTGTTTTCCAACCTTGGGGTCGGGACCCCACGTGCGGTCGCCTGGAATTCAAATGGGGTCGCCTGAAATGTCTAGTAGTTGATAAATAAAAATTACTGATAAAAATATTCGGTAACACTTATTCACCATTAACTAGGTGCTTATTAATATGCATATAAGTAGCTTACTAGCTCCTTATTAGTAATTATTAAGCACATATTAACACCTTATTCTACATAGCCTTATTCTACCTCTATTACACCATGAATTAAGATTTTTCCTGATATTAACTCCTAATTATCGCTTATTCATTGTAAATGAATGCATTGTTGTTTCTGAATAATGATGTGAATAACCAGTGGGTTATTGGGCCCTTGTACAGGGGCAGTAGCACAAGAACAGTAATTCTTCCTTTATCACTCTGAATTAGTATAGCATTAATGCATTAATTTACAGTGAATAAGCGATAATTAGGAGTTAATATCAGGAAAAATCTTAATTCATGGTGTAATAGAGGTAGAATAAGGCTATGTAGAATAAGGAATTAATATGTGCTTAATAATTACTAATAAGGAGCTAGTAAGCTACTTATATGCATACGCACCTAGTTAAAGCAGATAACAGCGGCACGGCCGTTTCGGCTAATGCTGTGTTCAAGGCAGGCTTTTGAAACCGTAAGTTACAGCTTCAAGTCACAACTACGACTTGGTAGCGTTCCAGGTAACCCGTAGCTCGTGTTTTTACCGTCCTGTTGTCTGTGAAAGTTCCCTATAACGGCCACTCGTAACTTCCGACCCGTGAACTCGTACCAGATCGAACTGGTATGACTTCACAGGAAGGAAAAACACAAAGTACGAGTTTCCTTGAACGCACCATGAGTTAGCAGCCCCCGCCCTTGTCAGGCATCAATTGGTCCTCGTGCTACGTCACCACATTCACACGCATCCCTTGGCTGCACACACAGCCCTTCATGCCGTTCTCTCCCCTCATTGGATAACACTTGTATCCCACAAGGACAATTTTCTCCTCGGGTTACAGCAGAGCAGAGTGACGGAGAGACTCGTGTTTAGGCTGAAATACTTCATGTAAGTGATTGCTGACGGAAAATAGGACTATTTAGGACTTATATTAACAAAAACATTCCACTGATATCTGCTTTAATGGTGAATATGTGTTCCCTGATCTAAAGTGTTAACACACTACACAGAATCATAAACAACTGTATTCTATACTTTCACCTTCTCGAATATAAATCGAATTCTAATTAAATATCTGAGCTGATGCATGATTGACGGCCGCGATCACATGACTGCACGTGATCGGGGTCGCCAGAAATATTTGATGTCAAAATGGGGTCACGAGCCAAAAAAGGTTGGGAAGCCACTGCTTTACTGTATTATTTTTGTCCATCCAGTGTTTCATCATTCACTCGAAGCTTTGCAGCCGTGTGGTAAACGACAGAATAATTACGTATAATTGTTACTAAATAATTACTAAGCAACCTTGTTGCTTGTTGTGTGTCCCGCAGCTTGTTGCTAGTGTCCAAGTTCTTTGAGCACCACCCGTTCACCCAGGAGGAGGTTTCCTCGGAGGGAACCACCCCCGTGTCCGAGGTCTGTCCCTCGCTCCCCCCGTCTGACTCCACCGGGTGAGTCCTCCACCTTCACACCGCTCTGTGGAATCATTTTTAGCAACACAACACGGACGGCGTCAGGAAGTTGGCAGCTTTTCTCTCCAGACGCACATTAGAGTCCAAGCTTTTGGGTCGTCTCTCCGTAAAATAAGAAAACAGTGAGTGCGTATAGATGTGTACTAACTGGTTTGGTCTTCTCCAGGTCTATATGTCACGCCACTGTGTCACCGTCCAAGTCCATACCCATCCCGCCCAGTTTCCGGCCCAATGAGGAGGACCACCGCAACCAGTTTGGCCAGCGGGACCGTTCGTCCTCCGCCCCCAACGTCCACATCAACACCATCGAGCCTGTCAACATCGATGTGAGTCTGTCCTCTGTGGTCCAACTGACCACTGTGACCTTTACTATGATGACCCAGCCCAGGAAAATAAACAAAACCAAGATCCTAACTGAGAAATGTAACTTTTGAGTGAAGTAGATGCAGAAACCACCTGTCGTACACCCTGTGAGCTTGTAGTCTGTTTCTAACCATGTTGAATGTTAGGATGAATGGATTGTGGGTTGATATCGACCACCATGCCATAATTTTTGTAAGTCAAAATTGGGCATCATCATATTCATGTTTAAAGAATAAAAATCTTTTCTTTTCACAAAAGCAAATTTGCTGCAATCAAGAAAACATAGATAATAACTCCTCAGTTATTATTAAACTGACTTATGGCTCTGTCATGACTGCAGGTACAACAACTTTGATTCTCTTGGTCAGATTCATAAAGGGTGAGATTATTGTGGGAATTTGATTTGCCTAATTGGTGTAGGCACGTTTCATCTGGTCTTACTGTGCGTTCACACCGAAAGCGATTAAATCGCCTGTAGTCGCCCTGGCCGCTCCTATCGCGTCGCTTGCCAGCTCTAGCAGGCCCTTGCACCAAGCGACCAAAGGGGCGGGACTTTCAAGCTGTGCTGCAGATGTGTCCATTCAGGCTCTCTCAATTTCTCCGGCTGTGAGAATCCCAGTCCGCTATTGGCTGTCGCCGCGGTCGCGCCGCTGCTCATTTGCATAAAGTTCAATCTCTCCCAACTTTCATCGCTCTCGTCGCGTCGGTCCCATCGCGTCACTCGCGTCGCTCCCGCCGCCGGTCGCTCCTCGTCGCTCCTCGTCGCTCCTCGTCGCCAGTGTACATTGAAAATGAATGGCAGCTGGTCGCCCCGGTCGCTCTGGTCGCTTTTGGTGTGAACGCCCAGTTAGTCACTGGTTAAACTACCGAAGGCAACTGATTTACAAATGTGTCGCACCACATGTGAAGATAATTATTCCTAAAAACTGACTTGTTAGACTTGTGAACAAGAAGAGAGCCACATATATACAAATTAATGAGTGGACAGAAAAGTTGCCCTTAAAGGGATAGTTTAACATTTTTGGCAAATCCGTCTCGTAACGTTCTGTTATTATCTCACAGCGTGGTGAATGTGCAGGTCACAACTTGTCCACCAGAGCGTTTTGGAGTTGTTGGATTGTGTATTTGATGAGTTTGATTAGGGAAACCAAGAAATCCCATTAGCCTCTGTAGCATAGCTCTGAGCAGCTCACGGCTCTGCTCCGCCGTTCTAAAAATAGCTCGCATCGACTATTAACTCTTTCACGACCACACTAATTCCTCAGCACATCCGCTCAGGACCACATGTTTTTGGCTATTTGTTTACCTTTTATCTCACGTCGAACCGAACTCTGTACATCACCTAGAAACAAACGGTCTTCACGTGGTTGAAGAGTGACTTTACAACGTGCTCCACGAAAAAACGGCGAGTTTTTCCGCCGTTTCGTTCGTGAGTACGAAGTAGAAGAAGAGAGCTGGGTTTCTCCAAAAACGGAGCTCCCGCTCTAGTTTCAGAGAAAAATGCACTTTTGTGTCAAGTGGCAATCTGCTCATTTTACCGGTAATCTGCAGTGTGGCGTCTCCCAAATCACTTCTACGGCTAAATAAATATATTTGTAGGCAAATCTGGGGGGTGTGGCAGCTTGGAGAGCAGCGGTGCAGCGGTGCGGGTCTCTGGCTGCAGCGCAGCAGCTCCGGGACACTGCTGTGTGACTGGCCGGTGATGAGTGCTCTGGGGCGGGGGCGGCCGGTCACAGCCCCCGCTGCACAGCGCCTGCTCCGCTGCACTGTGAAAACAGCAGAGATAACCGGCTTTCAGATCCGAGTCTCCAAACCAGAAACGTTTGTAACAGCACCGGGAAAACTCACCAGGTTTGTCGTCGGTCGCTTTTGTCAAAAGAGGGTTTGGAAAGTCGCCAGATTCAGCGAGAAAGTCGCAACACTGTAGCCGACAGCCGCACAGCGCTGCACGCTGTCCCCAGAGCAGCATTCAAGGAGACCGATTACTCAAACAAAACCAAGATCACACAGTTTATAAAAAACATTATGTTTTGATTTTAGTTTAAAACAGTTTTACATATCAGAGGACAACCATATTCACACACAGGGTACCTCAGAGTGTCTATTATCGTAATCTGTAAAAAAAACGGTTTTGACGAGTTTACTCGTCAATGGTCGTGAACGTTCGGCAGGCTGTGACGAGTTAACTCGTCAATGGTCGCGAAAGAGTTAAAGGTAACAAACCTACTCCTAAAACTATAGGGATAATTGCAATGGGCTAATTTGCCAAAAATATTGAACTATCCCTTTAAGGGCAGTCATGACAGAGCCATAAGCTGCAGCCACAGTTTACATAACTGAGGAGCTATTATCTGTGTTATCAGAGCTGCTGCCATAAAATGACAACATATCTTGTAACCCAGTGAGACAAAAATATCAAGGGTGACAAAACATGCAGCCACAAAGGGAAACGCATCAGTTTACTTCTCATTGATAAATACCTCCAGTCCACTCCTGGACTGTCACTGCTGTGGCTTTTACTGGACATCCCATTATTGACAGCTCTCTGAGGACACGATGTGTATGAAAATATGGGACAGATTGCATCTCATATTGATTATTACAACCTTGTTTTATGTGTTATATGGGGCCTGTAGCAACATGGATGCCAACAGTAATGATACTACTATATTTTTTTTAATTGCTGACGAATGCATCGTGCAAAACAACAGACATTATAATGAATCAAATTCAGTTTATCGCTCTTCCTTAGAATTAGAATATACTATATAATGGGTTCAAATACTGTAAATGAGAAACTTGAGTTGATGGGTGACACTCAGCTTTACTTGTTCAGGAAAGTGACTCATAAACATGTTAATATCTATATGTATCTATACACTCAGCCTTTTGCCTCTGAAACTGACCTCATGTCAGTCTGAACACAGTAAATTGTACAGCACAATGCATTTAATTGAGTGTGTGTTTGAATTACAACAGTGTTCATTCTTTTTTCCCCCTTTGTTTCAGGATCTGATTCGAGATCAGGGTATAACAAGGTCCGACGGAGGTAAGGATCACGGCGGCAGACTTCAGCCTCATTCCGTGGCTTTTTTTTCCCACCATCCTCCGTCTGCGTGCTCTTGGTCTTTTTTGTGTGTGCGTGTGTGTGTGTATGGAGTCCAGATCCGAGGAGCCCGAGTCAGTCCTGCAAACCACTCAGCAGCTCAGTCAGGACACATGGAAGAGTCAGAGTGGCTCAGGAGGAGGACACGTAGCTAACAAACCTTTTCAGCTCAATTGGAAAAAGTGAAACAAATCAGCCTCCATGGTGTAAAGAGCCAGCTGATTCCCCTGCTTTAAAAAAATGTATTCAAAGCTGAACTCACTGTTACTACTGACTGACATCCACCTGAACATGTCACTATTTCCCAACATGTTCAAAACTGAAATTAATCACACAAGGGATAGTTCAAGATTTTGGCAAATTCGCCTATTGCCATAATCCCTAGTGATAGAAGTAGGTTCATTACTTTTAATTGTCGGTGCATGTTGTTTTGAGATCAGAGGGGAAGAGACGTGAGCTGCGCAGCGAACACAATGGAGACGAATGTTACAGGTCCCCTGTCCCTCATCAAACTCATCAAATACACAATCCAACAACTTCAAAACGCTCTTGTGGACAAGTTGTGAACTGCACATTCACCACGTTATGAAATAATAATGTATAAAGCAAATACTAGCGATATACTGAAATCACTCCACCCAGCAGCCATGTCTGGCATGTAGTTCCGGCTGCATTTGCCTATAAAACAACTCCGTCTCACAATGTTACATTATTATCTCATAGCGTGGTGAATGTGCAGATCACAACTTGTCCACCAGAGTTTGTTTTATTGTGTATTTGATGAGTTTGATGGGGGACAGGGGACCTGTACCATTCACCTCCATTGTGTTCGCTGAGCAGCTAGCATCTCTGTCCCGCTGATCTCAAAACAACATGCACCGACAATTAAAGGTAATGAACCTACCTCTATGACTGTAGGGATTATGGCAATAGGCGAATTTGCCAAAATGTTGAACTATCCCTTTAAGTATAGATTTAGCGAGTGAAATCCGAGCTAAGCTAACTTGCTAAATGCGGTGTGGTAGGAGGGCTCTCTGCTCAGCTGTATCCTTGGACAAGTAACAGTAGTCAGAGGTGAGAGGGGCAGGGTGAGTAGCAGTGATGGTCTGTCTGTCTCTCTTTGCCCTGCAGCCCCCCCGACCCACCCCGCCCGCTGCTTGAGGAAGCACCGAACACGGACCTCAAGCCCCCTCCTATACTCCTACCCCAATGACATAGTGTTTGATTTTGAGCCCGAGCCCGTTTTCCGAGGTAGTTAGGCCTCCGTGTGTGTTTCCTGTGTCTTTCCACCTGCAACCCCTTCCTACCCCCCACCCCCACCCCACCCCCCATCACACAACCCATCCCACAACCCATCCCACTGACTTCCCCCGCACACACACACACATACCGACCACTCCCCCCCCACACCCCCAGCCTCCCCTCTCCTCTCTCCCGACACACACATACCTGTGTCACATCCACCGTGTGTTCCCCTCTTTCTGTTTCCCCACTGTTTACGTCCTCAAATGCTCTGTCACACACACACACACACACACACACACTGATCACACACTGATCACACACTGATCACACCACCACTCTGATGTGACACCTCTTTATCCTCTGGATGGTGGTTTTTATCTGATTAAGATGCTCCGTTACTCAGCGATTTGTTAACTTTTGTGACAAATGAATCAGCAGTTGTTAAGGTCAGTTTCTTTATGGCACAATGATAAAAAAGAGGCATCAGTTAACATGAGTCCAGGCTTCAGCTGCTTTAAAATTAGGCAATTTACTCCCTTTGTTTAGATGCTTAAAATGACACACAACATCATCAGTAAATCCTGAAGTATTTAAAGGGTAAGTTCACCGAAAAGAAAGTTTTTTTTACCTGAACTTTTCTTTTTCTTTTTTTTCAATAATGTGACTATGATTTCAATTGCAATGGTAGTTTAGGTAACACTTTTAAAATAACTAGACTTAGAAAACGTTATTACTTTTTATTTATTACTACACACTATTAAGCTTTACTTAGTTACAAAGCATTGTATTTTCATACTTAATGTAACAAATGATGATTCAGCATTTTTTATTCAGTATTGGATCAATCCAGTTATTTAGAAGATGTTATTTACAAAGTGTCAATGATTAACAACCAATTTAGATGTACATTTGTGCTGCAGTAATGGTTAGTGAGTGTGTTAATAGATATTTATTATAGAATATCTCATTAGTCCAGAGTTAAACATTTACTACTATTTATGAATGACATATTAGTATCAATGTAGGAGGAATACTTCATAAATGATGAATTAAGTATTTGATAATGCCTAATAGTGTGTAATTATTATAAAGCAGTACTACTGTGTATAATTAAACCTCACCCCAGTGTTTGAGGCGTGACATGTTTTACACTAGTAGTGTCTGATAAAATAATGCAAACTCAAAATAATGCTTGATTAGAAAGAAGTGAAGTGGCCTGATCATCTGATCTTTGGATTTGAAGTAACTCAGGTTATTTACATTGATTTTATATCTTTGCTGATTCAAGATATTGATGTATAAGATGTATTTTCCAACTCACATGATGGTGTAAGACTAATGCTGCATTCACATGGAATCAGGCTGACGAAACATGAAAGACAATATGTTGCTATGCTGATTGTATTCGTATTGTTTATTTATTGTTTAAATTCAGATTTTATGTTACATTTCTAACATAAGTTAAACACAAGTTAAAATTTTAACATTTTGAATTTAGTTTACCGTCCTTCTCTCATCCACTTAAACGACATCTAGTTTGCCGTCCGCCTGATTCCATGTGAATGCAGCATCAGGGTTTGTCTCTGCTTCCAGCCCGGGAGTCATTTTTGTAATGTATCATAACTAGTTGAATCAGCAGAATTCTTCTGAGACGATATACTATCATTAATAATTAAGCAGCTAATAACAGTGATGGATTTTTGATTATTAAACCTTTCACTGCCATCCAACAAAGCACCCCCCTCACCTCTCCTCTGCATGTCGACCACACACACACACACACACACACACACAACTGATACAGACGCCTCAGCTCCCGTCTTTCTCTCTCTCTCTCTCTCTCTCTCTCTCTTGACTCTGCAGCTTTATCTCATCTTCTTCTGACCTGTGTTTCTCATTCTCTCCACTTTTTTTTTCTTTTTTTTGTTCTTTTTTTCTCTTTTTTTCCTCCACGGCCCCGCTCCAGGCTCCACCACAGGACTGTCGGCCACACCACCTGCTTCTCTACCCGGCTCCCTGACCAACGTCAAGGTCCCACAGAAGTCGCCATGCCAACAGAGGGAGCGCAAGTCGTCATCCTCGTCCGAGGACCGCAATAAGATGGTAAGAGATTGTCACAGGGTGTTTCAGTGTGTTTTTATGTGTGTGTTTTTATGTGTGTGTGTGTGTGTGTGTTTGTGCTGACCGTGTGCCTTGTAAAGCAGAAAACCCTGGGGAGAAGGGACTCCAGTGATGACTGGGAAATCCCCGAGGGTCAGATCACTCTGGGTCAGAGGATAGGCTCTGGATCCTTTGGAACTGTCTTCAAGGGAAAGTGGCACGGTAAGACCAAGAGCACACACCCTGTGTTCACACCACCACAGGAAACTTATCAGGCACCTGTTTTAATCCTTGGGGCACACCATTATCAACACACACCTTGATTTTGGATTTATTCCCATGTACAAAGTGCTCCTGTCAGAAGAAACTCTAACTTAGACTGCAATGTTCACTTAACCCATTAACACCCCCACCAAGAAGAAACCAGTGAAAAAAATATTTATTTGCATTTCTTTTACCCTTTGGTGAATCATAAGCACAATCAATGATTTCTTTTTCAACAGACCCTGTGGTTTCTAAAATACTGATCTATACTAAATGGTTGAGATGTCACTTAATGGTTTAAGTACAGAACTTCATACAAATACCAGGAACAGTAGGTTAATTCACATAAAATGCTAATTTATGAAGAAATAAACAACAAAAAATGTCTGGGGCATTGAATACACTATTTCTTTCAGCGTGCCACAAAACACCTCTGGTTTTTATTACAACCACAAAAAATATTTCTTCGAACAAGGAAATATTGCATTTCTAATTTTCCCATCTGTACTGTATCTGTGTTAAAGTGCAACAGCACATAATTCTCACATTCAATACACTTCTGATTATATGTAACAGTGCAAAACATTCATTTTTGCATTCAAATAAGAAAAGAAAATTCTCATTTCTTGTTTTTATATCTGAACACACCTTGTCTGTGTTGGAGCACCAGCAGTCATGTTTTTGGGACACAACAGTCACATTTCTGGTAGATTTTATAGCAAAAAAGTAAAGTTTACTTAGATTAGTTTAATTTTCTACATTTACCATCAAGCGACAAATCAACCATTTGGTTGAGCATGTTTTTTAAAAAAATATTTATTTTACATTTTAATTTATGTTTTTAGATGATATCAAGTGACATAATTCTGTTTAGTAAGGACTCTAAAACACATATACTGTATGTCAGAAAACAATCTGTACCTTTCAAATTTTTACTGAAAACACTCAAGTCAACATGTCGCAGATGATTTTTGTGTTTCGGATTTCCTGGTAGTAGGGGGTGTGAAGAAGAATACTATTTAAAAACACAGTGCCTTTTAGTGGATTTCTTTAGCACAGCGTACCTCAACCGAGTGGTAGAGATGGCTTAACCAGGTTGAACCAAGTTAGGCACTCCTCGCATTGAGATATAGTGACCCAAAATGAGCTCAACCAAATGGTTGAGCGGGCAGTTAAAGGAAAGGGAATTAAACTACATAGCTACAACTACAACTACATTTGTGACTTTCCTACGTTTAACATCTGCAGTAGAAACAGTAGGCTCAGAGCAGAGAGCCAGAGACAGAATAGAGAAGTCAGAAAACATCATCATACTGACTGACACACTGTTGGTTCTGCTCTTTAATGGGTAATGTTGACCATAAGGAAAACACCGCCTGTAACCATAGGTACAGCCAAATCAACCAGGCCAGTCATTTGAATTTTGGCATCATTTGCCCGAGGATGATACAATGGTTTCCCTTTGTAGAGATCGTAAAGGCTGGGTTGGTTTGCATTCACAGACAGGATGTTAAATTTATTATTGTGACTTTAAAAAATCACAAAAAGGTATAAAAGCGTCTCTGACAACTTTATAAAAAATAAAATAAAAAGATAAATAAAAAATTGGCTCATCTTGTATTCAAGTCAAGTACAGTATGTGACCAATTGGTTTAATGAAATATGGATCCTTAAAGGCATCTCCTCCTCTCCTTCCCTCCTTTCTCCTCTCCTCTCCTCTCCTCTCCTCTCTTCTCCTTCCCTCCTTTCTCCTCTCCTTTCCTTACTTTCTCCTCTCCTTCCCTCCTTTCTCCTCTCCTCTCCTCTCCTCTCCTCTCCTTCCCTCCTTTCTCCTCTCCTCTCAGGTGACGTGGCAGTGAAGATGTTGAACGTCACTGCTCCTACGCCACAGCAGCTTCAGGCCTTCAAGAATGAAGTGGGAGTCCTCAGGTAACCTCATCCCCCTCCTCTTTAACCAGGAGAACCCACTGCACTGTCACTGTTTCTACTGTGCTACACACATCTGCACTTCTTTTCTTTTTCATCAGCCTGTGCGTGTGTGTGTTTGTTTCTACACACAGGAAAACGCGTCATGTGAACATCCTGCTGTTCATGGGCTACACCACCAAGCCTCAGCTGGCCATAGTGACCCAGTGGTGCGAAGGCTCCAGCCTGTACCACCACCTGCACATCATTGAGACCAAGTTTGAGATGATCAAGCTGATCGACATCGCCCGGCAGACTGCCCAGGGCATGGAGTGAGTTCCCTTCAACAACATGTCAGATTTTTATGCTTGTGCCTGTGTGTGTGTGTTTGGTCTAATAATGTTTCTCTTCCCCCTCAGTTACCTGCATGCCAAATCAATCATCCATAGAGACCTGAAGAGCAACAGTATCCTTTTCCTGAAGCTTTCCCCTAAGTTAGCTCATCTGTAGTCTGAGGATCAGGGCCGAAAAATATAACCTCCATCCTTTGGAACAAAGAGAAGAGTTTCCTTGACCCCCTCCCCTCTCAGATATTTTCCTCCACGAGGATCTGACGGTGAAGATCGGTGACTTTGGCCTGGCTACAGTCAAGTCCCGCTGGAGTGGCTCCCACCAGTTTGAACAGCTGTCTGGCTCCATACTGTGGATGGTCGGTCTTAGTTTTCCCAGTATATCAATACTAATAATCCTACTGTATATATACCATGCACTGATAAATGTATTGATATTGTATAGTAAGGATGTACCGAACCTGAATACGTTATTCAGAAGTACACAAATAATGCTTTGATCCAGAATAGATTTTCTATCCAAAGTTTCTCCTCATTATTCGGGAGCTTTTTTCTAAAGAAAAAGAAACGTTTGGATGAGCAGCAGCACATAACCAGGTGACTGTGGTTCACACTCCAACACAGTAGGTGGCGGTAGGATTTTTTGAGTGTCACAACCCCGCGAAACGACTTGTTTCACTACCAGAATTTGATCCATTCAGTCCGATTACGTTTGGAAAGTCTAGAAGAGCCGCACAATTGAAATATTTTATTCCCCTTCTAGTTAGCCAAGAGCTGAAGCGGAAGTTAGCCGGCTAGCTCAGCGGAAGCATTAGCCCACTTCTGGTTTCTTCCCAAATACGAATAACGAATCTTAAGTATTTTTTTTCATAAGCCCAAATCCGAACCCGAATACAAATAGTGCACTGGCTGTACACCCCTATTGTATAGTAGGCTACAATCACAAACCTATAGCACACTGAACATCTCCAAACTCCCCATGCCTTCCATCCACCCAGGAAAACAAAACAGACAAGCCAAAAAATGACTATGTGTTGTCGTCTGTGGGTCATGTGACACTGTGTTTGCTCTGACAGGCTCCGGAGGTGATCCGGCTGCAGGACAAGAACCCCTACAGCTTCCAGTCAGACGTTTATGCGTTCGGCATCGTGCTGTACGAGCTCATGTCGGGAGCGCTGCCCTACTCCAACATCAACAACAGAGACCAGGTGACGAACACACCTCTAACGAATAGGATCTGTGTTTGAATTTTTTCTCTTCATGAGTTGTCATAGATACATTATACGACCTTTATTTTATCTCAAAAGACCACTGAGGAGGACTCGTCATTTACGAGGTGTCGTCCGCATACAGGTGGAATTTGCAGGACGATATCATTAATGTATAGAGAACAACACTGGCCCTAGCATGGAGCCTTGTGGAACACCATTTGAAATATGTAGGAGTGAACATTGTTCATTTTTACACACTGTAGTCTATTAGAGAGGCAGCTTTTAAACAGTAAACAATTGACAGCATCAAAACCAATACAAAATGATGATAACTGAATGATCAACAGTATCAAATGCCTTAGACAGGTCTATGAAGAGAGCAGCACAAGGCAATTTACTATCTAGAGCAAGTGTGATGTCATTTGGCATCATCTGATCTAAGTTATCTTAAAGAAAAAACTGTGAGGAAATAAAATTATTGTGTCTTTATTATAAATATGAAAAATTAAGTATAATTAAAGTAAAATTATGTATTTATTTAATTCTCTTCACAATGATCAACACACTCACAGTCTTTGAGCTCCTTTGGAAGCAGCAGCTTTTCACCAAATGACAAACTGACTCACATCCATCTCCTCTTCCCTCAGATCATATTCATGGTGGGTCGAGGTTACCTGTCTCCTGACCTCAGCAAGGTGCGCAGCAACTGTCCGAAGGCCATGAAGAGACTGATGGCAGACTGCCTGAAGAAGAAGAGAGAGGAGCGGCCTCTCTTCCCTCAGGTGAGACACAAGTGTTGATGTTATTTCATGGGGAGGGAGACGGATGTACATGATTGATTTAAGACCTCAAACACAGGCTTATATCAGGCTGTCGTTTCTATAACCCTGTGATTAAATATACTGTGTATTCAGATCAGAGAGTGAGTACTTGAATAAGATTGATATGAACAGGCCGATGGTGTAGATTTGTGATGATTATGGCTGCAACATAACTACATACTTCCTGAATGCACTGTACAGTATATCAAATACTAGTAAGACAAGTTTGATTTCCTCTATGTTTACCTCCTGATAATTTCAGTATAATATACAGATGGGTGACAACCTATAGGAAAAGCTTCACTTTCTCCATCAATTCCAACCACTTTTTAACCGCTGTGACTGTTAAAAGCTGCTATCACAAGCTTTTGTCAGTGGAGCACTTCCTGCACAGGTCTTTCAAATTAAAAGCCTTGCATCCAGTCAGAGAGCAGAACTGATGGAGATGCTGAGGATAGAAACTGATGAAAGTCTAATCCAAACACACAGCAAGGTTTTAGGCACAGGAAGGTTTTGGGCACAACATCTTTCTTGGTTTTGTGTTTGTTTTTTTTTGTTTGCATTTATTATTGAAGTGACTCTGGCTGATGTATGTGCGGCTCTACTGTGTACTCCATCAGATCTTGGCGTCCATCGAGCTGCTGGCTCGCTCATTACCCAAAATTCACCGCAGCGCCTCGGAGCCTTCGTTAAACCGAGCCGGCTTTCAGACGGAGGACTTCAGCTTGTACGCCTGCGCCTCACCCAAAACCCCCATCCAGGCCGGTGGCTATGGTGAGCTCACACACATACACACACACACACACACACTCTCTCATGAACATCTGTCTAAACAGCATTGGTCAGCAACTCTTTGTAACTGTTGGTCACTTCATACCAAAGTCAGATGATGTTACACTTGATGCTCATCCAGTCAGTCTGTTCTCCATATTTATCACAGTGTTATATTGTTGTACAGTGTGGTTCATACATAGTATAGCTCACACCTTTAAAGGGATAGTTCAACATTTTGGCAAATTGGCCCATTGCCATTATCTCTATAGTTTTAAGAGTAGGTTTGTTTCCTTTTAATTCTCGTTGCAAGCAATATTTAGAATGGCATAGCAGAGCCGCGAGCTGCTCAGAGCTACGCTACGGAGGCTAATGGGATTTCTTGGTTTCCCTCATCAAACTCTTTTTTTTTTTTTCAAATTTACCTCTAAAACAACTCTGTCTCGTAACGTTCCGTTATTATCTCATAGCGTGGTGAATGTGCAGGTCACAACTTGTCCACCAGAGCGTTTTGGAGTTGTTGGATTGTGTATTTGATGAGGGAAACCAAGAAATCCCGTAATGAGCCTCTATAGCGTAGCTCTGAGCAGCTCACGGCTCTGCTCCATCGTTCTAAAAATAGCTTGCACCGACAATTAAAGGTAACAAACGTACTCCTAAGACTATAGGGATTATGGCAATGGGTCAATTTTCCAAAATGTTGAACTATCCCTTTTAATATATGAGGTCGAAGTCATTTATAAATCAATATTTATTTTTTTTAGACAACCCCAATAGACTGCTGATACCAGCGTATAAATCCTCTAAAATATCATTCTGTCAGGAGATGATTGATCTGACACTTCATTAAATACTGTGGTGATTGAATGTGACTAAAAACTCACCCTGAGACGATGACATAAATGTCAGGTGACTCCTTTTGGAGAGAGCCATTTAAAGTTGTGTCATCATAGCAATAAATAAAGTTCTGTCAAGGTAAAGTTATCACATCCACAAGAATCAGACAGAGAGGAGGATGAGCCATAAACCATATCACTCCAGCTCTGGCACAGAGACACAGATTATGTACAGTCATATCATTATCAAGTTATGAATAGTTACTCAGTGATAAAATGAGCAATGTTAACGAACCCCAACAACAAAGATTAAAGCAGACTGTTGGGTTTAGTTTACGTTGAATTGAATGATGTAATATAATGGGTGTAACTAGATAATGGACGACTACTTACTCACTCATGTTCTCCATCACTTTATTCTTGTCTTTCAGGGGAGTTTTCAGCATTCAAGTAAGTGCTGCAGATCCCACCAGTCCATCCCTCGTCACTTCTCAAAAAGTCTCGTGTCCCTGCGGTGGATTCATCCATTACTGAAGAAAAAACAACAACAACAACAACAACAAAAAAAGAAAATTTTAAGTCTCAAAGAGCCTGGGCTGTTTTCTTCCTCTATCACCCTGAAGAAGGCAGCCTCACCCGGAGGCACCAAAACAGCTTGTCCAGCAGGCAAACAGCCACAACCACACACAACAAATTAGGGAAAGAAGAAAAAAAAAAAAAAAAAACTTGAATGACACAAAAAGGAATAAAAAAAATGATTATCCATACCAAAACAGTTTTCTTGCCTGCTGGAGGGAAAGGAAGAGGAGACGGATGGATGAGAAACGTGAGGAGAAGTCGAGGGCTCTGGGTGCCACTCATCTCGCCATCTCCCATGCGGGCGAGGAAGAGGAGGAGGAGGAGGAGGAGGAGGAGGGGCCCCGGTTTACCAGCCGGGAGGGGTGTGGGGGGGCCCCGGCTGAACTGCTCTTTTGAGTGACGGCACGAAGCGGTGGTGGCCCCCGCGGAAGGAGAAGCAGCCTCTCCCAGTCAGACGGATGAGACAGGGAGGTCAGACTTTGAGCCCGTTTCCCCGAGAAGAGCTGGACGACGTCACTCAGCGAAGGGTTAACCCTGAAGGAAGATGACTTGAAAGACAGAGCTATTTTTACTTTTCCATTTATTTCTCATGTTTCCTGATTATTTTTTTTTAGCTAGCAGCTGCTAGAAATGATGAGTCTTTTTTGGTCCTTTTCTTTCCCAAGAGATGGTAGCTGCAGCACCGGCCTTTCGCTTGATTAGTTGTTTGTTTTTAAATCGCTGACCAAATTCTGCAAAATCTCGTCTTTTGCCTTCTCGTTTGCCTCCGAATTTGATAAAACCGTTCTCGATCCATGGGAAGATTTTGCATGTGAACGCAGGAGGAGTTTTTTTTTTTTTTTTTTTACTTTCTATAGATTCACAGCAGAGAATCCAGAGGCCGATCTCTGGAAGGAAGAAACGCTCATTTTGTTTGGTGTTGGAAGCTGCATGAGAGGGATTCCTTGTTCCCTTTAAAGAACCTCGGTCTAAACCAACAAAGGTCCATTAGCGTGCTTTTAGAGGCGTTGGATATTTCCACCACCACCCCCCACCACCCTTTTTTTATTTTATTTTTTTGATTTTTCAAAGGATTTGGTGTTGATGTGAAAGCAGGATGTTTGTCTGCAGGTTTTTCCCGTTGTAAAACCTCTGCAGCCTGCCGAGCCGAGCCGAGCCGAGGGAGGAGCAGAGCTCAGATTGGTTTGATGACGGAATTTAAACGAGGTGCTTTAAAGAGCCCGTTGAAGCCGAGCTGAGCCGCTGCCCGGGGTGTGTGTGTGTGTGTGTGTGTGTGTGTGTGTGAGTTTGTGTGTGTGTGTATGTAAGTGAGAGCGTGCGTGTGCTCGGCTAAAGGAGTGTGTACAGTACTTGTGGCTTCTTCTTGAGCTTCAAAGTCGGCATCTTTGCAACAAAAGCTTGTGATGCTTTTCCACAAAACCCAACCTCAGATTTTTTCTTCATCTTTTTTTGTGACAAGTGCATGTCCTGTCTGTTTTTTTGGTTTCCTATTTAATTTTTTTTTTTTGGGGGGGGGGGGGGTGGGGGTGTTTGTCGATCATGTGGCTTTAATATTGCACTCAGCTTATTATGGGGACCTTACTTGCTGCAGCCGCCTGACTGAAGGCGCTGCGGCGCGATCTGCTGAAAGGACCAGTGATCTTCTGGAGAGCTCCGTTAGTCTTGAAAATGTTCTGTCAATCACACCTTTTACCTTTTCTACTCTCATGCACCTGTACCTTTTTTTTTTTTTTTTTCATTCCAGCGTGTGTTTAGGGGTTGTAGGTGTTCCAGGTTCTTTTTATTTTCTTTTGTTATTGTCATTGTTTGCCTTTTTCTGTACAGGCAGGCCTGCAGATATTTACTTATTTATGTGAATCTTTTCTTCTTTTTTTTTTGTTCTTGTTGTTTTATGGATTAATTTTCAGAACGGCTTTATTTGATGCTATCAATTTTTTTTTTTTTTCTTTTTGAAGCTTGTTTTAGTCTTTGTGACTCGTGTACTTGCACTTTGTAGAGACGGATCGAAGTAAATGAGCGACTTGCCTTGACTTTTTTTTTTTAATTGAAGAATTTTGACGAGCAGAGCCGATGACCCAACGTCCATCTGATGCATGAGTCATCTGCAAGAGCTGGAGTGTGAATATTTTTCCCCGAGAAGGCTCCGATTGTGATGAAGCCTTCAGGACTCGGAGCTGGCTGTGGCATCAGACCTGGTGTGATGGAGAGCTGAGAAAATGAGACTGCTGGTTTGGTAAATGGATGTTTTTTTTGGAGGTGGAACATACAGCTAAAGCATCCATCCAAACACCAACGAACTGCTTCCTCACATACATCACGGGTCATGTTTGTCTTTCCATTATAAACATAAGGCACCCTCACCCACCCTTGGTATTTTTTTTTGTTTGTTTTTTTGCCTTTTTATGGAACAGTCCAACTTGTTAGAAGATAAACTTATGTCATCTTACTTATCATTCCCCCCTTATGCTGTAAAATGGAGAGGGCTGTGAGTTTAGCCTAGCTTAGCACAAAGTACTGGAAGCAAGGGAAAACTGCTAGCCCCAAAGCCAGCACAGTCTTATTGTTTGCCGTTCTCCTGGATTAATGCCACCTCCTTTTTAATTTGGACATTCCAGACGGCTCATGAAATGTGTTACAAGAAGCATATTCAAAATCCACCAAATCTGGTGCAGAACACGTCATTTAGCTTCAGAGAGCAGATGAAAATGGGCAAAACCAACTCTGTGAAGTCTGGAAACAGTGTGGTAGATGTTTTAGCAGCTGGTGTGTGGCCCAACATCCCATATGAGGGATGTCACTCTGTTGATTTGGCTTTGCGGCCACGTGTTGCACTGCTGTGGGCAAAGCTTTTGAAGGGTGATCCTAGGTTTAGTAGTTGCGGTCAACATTCCTGCCTAAGCCGGGCTTTCAGCTTTTATTTTGAAAGTACAAAATGCCATTCCTACATAGGGAATCTTGTATCTGTGGATAAGCATTCCACCAAACCAATCCCAGAAAAAAGACTAGTGCATGTGTTTTGAATCGGACGCCACAGGTTTAAACATCTCAGAACAACAAAAGGGAAATAGTGGAAGAGCAGCTGGTGAACATTATGGAGCATTTAGCAGCTAAAGTATCGGATCTTCTCTGGTGCTGGTGGAGACCAAAACCGAGCTTCAACCGTAGTTTGTGGAACAGTTTGGTATCAGACATTCAAGCTGTTCTAAGACGCTTGATGTTTGTTTCCATTAACTCCTCATCTGGATTTATGTGTTAGCACAACATGTTAATGTTTAACACGTTAGCCAGATTGACATTTTCACATTGTGCTCATCTGTCACCAAAAAGAAATGGACGCAGCATTACAGCTGACAATTTGGTAATATCAACATCATCTGAAAGATGTTTGGGAGCAGCATTAGCATCCTGGGCAGCTGTGGTTGATACATAGATATGACAAAAATTGTTAACTATAGCCGAGAGTTAGTCATCCTGCTAGCTAAAGTGGCGGCCATGTTTTTGGGTCACATGATGTTTGTTTACAGCATGTTTAGGCTGTTTCTGGATACACATGTTGAGCACAAACTGGTGTGGGTGGATTTTGGTTTCTGGCACTAAGGACCAGCCAATAGCAGAGAGAGAGAGAGAGAGGGCTCCACAGAGTGTGGTTTGTATGACTCTATACATGAGGCTAACACTAACCTGGCATAGTAGAGTAGATGTAGGCCTTTTTTTTTTTCTTTTTTTTTGTATAATATTACATATCTCCAGTCTGAAGCCTTTCTGTCCACGGCTTCACAACATCTGAAGAAAAACTCCCCTTTACCACAAGATGATGAACGACTCAGCGATTTGTCTGGTTAAGGTGGTGAAGGACGCTTTGTAGTTCCACTAATGACTCAAAAGAACTTCTCGGCCATGAGGTTCTCAAGTTTGGAAGATACTCGGACATCGGTGAAAATGACCGCGGCCCCATAACACTGGTACTTCTGGAAGAGGAGGACGAGGTCATCATGACCGGCGATTGGTTCAGCGCTGAATCTGCAGACGCCTGAAGTTTTGAACAGGAAGCTGCAGTTGCTTTAGAATCATTATTTCTCAGTAGATTTTATAGATTTAAGGGCTTTTTTTTTGCCCAAAGCAGTTTTCTCACTTGTCATCAATGGTATGTGTCCAGTCAGATAGTTTTAGCTATGTGTCTTGTTGTTTCTGAGATTTTTTGTTAGTTTCTTTTTGTTTTGACCGTATCCTGTGGTCTTCTTCAGCATATAGTTCGCAAAAAACGATCTCTACTCGAGGTTTATTTGCATTCCCAGTGCTTTTGATTGTCTTTTTTTTTTTTTTTTTGGAGAGGTTTAAATATCAGGATGTGTGCTGATGAAGACCATGTGAACAAAGGAGTAAGTGGACCTTGAGTCCAGACCCGCATCACACGACGCCCCCTCAGTCCTCTTCCACAGGGACCGGTGCCGCCCGCCCAGCAGTGGAGATCTGCCGCTTCACTCTCAGACCGAACATTGTTGTACACACCTGAGGAAGCTAACAGCTATAGCCGTGTCTTTCAGAGTGCTGTATTTTTTTCCTCTTTGTTTTTCTGTCAGAATCTCATCACTGAGGTGTGTGTTCTGCTGAAGCTCAACAGCATCTCCAGGAGGAGACGCCCTCCTTCCCATCTTCTTCCACTCGACGCACAACTTTGTGTTTCAGCATTTATCTCCTTCATTCCCCGCCTTTTTCTTCTTTCTTCTTCTGAAACATTCCCTCTCTTTCTCTCTCTCCTCCTTGCCTGCACCTTAAACCCCAACGATTCCTTTTCAACTGAGAACTATCATGAAAAAAAACTTTATGGAGATTTGTTGTTTTTTGTTTTGTTTAATTTTTGTTTCACCTGTAAATAGTTGTACAAAGGAAATACTGTCAGTTTGCTAGGAGGCATGGAGACTACAAATGTAACAAATTATAAAACCTTCAAAATAAAAGAGGAAGATTAAAAAGACATTTTGATAGGCAGACTTCTGAGAAAAATGGTGAGTGTAAAAAATATTTAAGGCTGTATCATAAGAAGAAAAAAGCTTAATGTATTTGTTGTGAATATGAAAAACTGATATATTAAAGAAGTGCATGAAAACTGTAGCTTGGTTTATTAGTACATTAATGGGCTTTGGTGATGTGGTTTTGCTGATTTGGAAATATTTATATGTCCACATGGTGGCAGCATCTACTGTAGTAATGTGATGAGGAACATGCTGCTGCACAGAGGGATCCATGCCATTGTTTGGGTTCAACACATACTTACATAAAGGAGGGAGGGGTCTGCAAGGTCACTCCTTTTTCTGTCATGGCTTTTATCAATGGAAACAAAACTGGAGAAACTTGTCAGAAAAGGAGCCAAATTTAATTTGACTGAACAGTACTGAGAAAAATATCTAATATAGATAGTATAGAAAGTATAATAAATACTTTGTTCCTATATACACAATATATGAGTGTGTGTATATACACATAAACATACCCCAAAAAAATTGCACCACGTGTCATAATGAGAATGTAAATGCAGATTGTGTAGTAATCTGTGTAAATAATAGACTTAGGAGGAAATAGAATGAATATTACGATAAATGTGATATAATTGGGGGGAAAAAGGAAGAAAGGGGAAGGACATACAAAAAAATACATTATATTATTAGTGTATAACATATTATTTCATTGGTCTGGATTTCTGGTGGAAACTGTGCTGTAGTGCTAATGAGGGGGAAGAAAGACTGTTTCCAGTTGTTACTCTCTTAACTAAGTGGTTTTAATGAAGTGATGTAGCCCAGAGGTCAGCTGAACATGCAGATGCCTCACAATTTAGGGATAATTAGGAATTACAGATGCATAAAACGAGGTGGTACTAAAACAACATAATGATTATGAGATTATGTGGACACATAACACTCTTCCTGGATGAACTTTGCCCTCACTGACAGATTTTGATAAAAACACACACGCCTCTCCTGTTGTTTGATGATGTAAACATGATTGACCCACAGCACAGCGCTGGACAGGAGGCTCCAGTCCAGGAGGAACGGCATGGACTTGGTTCTGCCTGGGTCTGGTCTCTGATCCAAGCAGATGACGTGGTTTTGCTGGTTTTATCAGGTCTCGCCCTTCAGTGTGTGCACTGCGGAAGTTCACAGCTGAGTGTGAAGCAGCCAGGATGAGGGTCTGCACCTCCAGGTCTGAGGTCATATGATGCTTCTCTGGTGCATTTCAGGAGTGAAGGTAGTTGGAAGTTGAATCTCTTAAAGGGATACTTCACCCAAAATTGATAATTCACCAATTTTCTACTCACCGTCATGCCAAGGAAGGGTTTGGAGAACTTTTGGAGTTATCATAACGCTTTTGGAGTCAGTAGGGATGAGCAGTATGGAGGTATTTGGATGTTTTGGACGATTCAAAAGTGAGCTCTATCCACCACCATTATATGAAAATCCGTTGCCAGCTGGACCCCCCCTGGAACTCCAAAAGCGTCCGAAAGTTCTTAAAACTCTTCCTTGGCATGACGGTGAGTAGAAAATTGGTGAATTAACAATTTGGGTTTAAGTATCCCTTTAATTTACCTGTTAATTCAGATGCTCCAACCATCATCTTAACTCTTATGGTGACAGGAAGACTGAGACTATAATGGTTTCATCCACAGAGTGTCTGGACACGATCATAGTACCACAATTAATGTTAATTATGAACCCCATATGTCAAACCTACTGTAGATTAGATAGGTCTGTTTTTTTTCTTTTTGGTAACAACACTGTTAACACTATTGGTATGAATGTGAATTTCCCTGAGGCCCGCAATGGCCAGAGACATTTAATCCTTATTACAATGACTCGTTAGACACTCAAACACCTCAACCATGGTTCTGTTTGCTCCTGAAAAGAGGAAGTTCACTGCTTTGACAAAATGAGTTTGATGTTGTAGTGTAGGTCTGTGATAACACTGTATCGACTGCTACAGGTAGCTGCTGAGATGTCAGTATCCACTAACAGAATGAAGACAGGTCCGTTTTCTCTGCAGAGTCTCAGTGTCTCATTTATAAAAGCTTGTGATGATGTTTGTGAGAGAGCTGAGGGCAGTTCTTCACTGATGCTGCAGGAGTCACTGAGGAGCTGCAGTACAACTCCTACAGACAGCACACACACACACACACACACACACACACACACACACACACACACACACACACACTCACATACAAATACTTATCAGATCACTTAGAAACTTGGTTTGTCTGAAAATGCGATGCAGGAGAAATTAATTTCACATCATGTCAAATTCATTCATCTGTGTTAAACACTTGTTGAACATGAGTGTGTGAGCGAGTTCTTCAGTGGCTCTGCTGGGATCACATCACGCACACACACACACACACACACATACGCACACACACAAAGGCAGTTTGACTCATACAGCTTAGCAGATAAACAGCTTTAGCAGATAAGCGCACTCAACCCTGTCTTCTAGAAATTTTGTTTCGATACAACAGCAAACTCATTTTGTAGGAAATGTGATGGCCGATTGAATCACAATCAGAGGTTTGTATTTTATTTTTTTATTTTTTATCTTTTATGAATGAACGATCAAGTGAGACGCGTATTATCAGCATCCAAGTCACCAGGAAGTGGTTGCCGTGGATGGTGGTTGTACAAATGCTTAAAGGGACAACGAGGAGTTTCTCCATTTTTCGGCAGAACGAAAAATTCCGCGACAATAAAAAAGTCTCATATTAATGTGGATGAATCTACGTTACCCACACTTGTTAATGGGCCCATTTTCGATAAATATATCGTTTTGTCTCTATCGTTATTTTGTTATTATTAGTGGTGGTGGAAATGCTGGGCGAGCCGACCAGCGTTTCCTTACTTTTGGTTTCACAGACGCTGCCCGGTGAGTCATGAGAATAACGCCGCCGAATCGCCATTTGTGGTCGGAACTACGATGGTATCTGAACCTCGTTGAACCTCTGACTTCAATTCTTGATGAATGAAAACATGAGTCTGTCTTGCACCGGTCAAAGAATTTGCGCGCGGAGGCTCATAAATGTAGTGTGAAAACGCTTCGCTTTTCCAAAACTCCTCGTTGTCCCTTTAACCTCAACGGGAATAATGGTCACTGCAAATGGATAATGTTCTGTGAGATCAGACATTTGTCATTTGCCAATTACATAAATCAATATATCCCCAATGTAGTGATGTTTACTCTTATATGAGCCTGGTTGCTTTTTCACTGTGTTGGTCACCTTTTTCTCTACAGAGCTCCCCCTACAGTTTCAGTGTGCATATTTTCACTGTCATAAAACCTCCAGCTCCAGGTTCAGCAAGTGTTTCAATTTTTAAGCCACGGTTGTTTCATGTACCAAAACTGTTCAGTTCGGTACTTGTACTGTTCGGTCCTTATCATATTGTAAATACAATGGAGAATTAAACCCAGGGCTGTTGCATAGGGGAGAAAGGCCCACTGGGGCCCCACAAACCCCACCAGCAGCCTAATCTTTCTATCATTCTATTATTCTACATATCCCTGACTAATACATTATGCTGCATTAGCATCAAGACAAAGCCACAAAACAACAGCAGCCCTCCACAATAATAATAATAATTGGCTATATTGGCTCTGGCACTGTCAAAAACATAGAGTGACATAAAAATAAACAAAAAGTGTAAGAAAAAAAGTGGTGATGAAAAGTCAGGGGGCAGGGGCCCAGGATTCCTAGCAACGGCCCTGGCTGAACCTCTACAGTTTTTGCAATTGACATTTCAGAATGAATGACTGAATGAAACTCTCCCTCATTTACCAGAAGCAGACCCTTCACTCAGGACTTTGCAGGAGTTCCTTTGGCAAAGAATTAAAGCTTCAAGTCTGCTTGTGTGAATCTCTACAGCTTAGCACACCTGGATTTGAACCGTTTATCCCGCTCCTCCTTACAGATCCTCTCAAGTCTGGGCTTCATCTGGTTCGCTTCAGACTTGTCTCAAAGCCACTCCTGGATTGTCTCGGCTGCGTGCTTTCGGCCACCGACATGCTGAAAGGTGAGGCATCAGTCCAATCTCCGGTCTTTTCCTCTCTGGAACAGGTTTTCTCCAAGGGCCGCTCTGTTTTGGCTGCATTCATTCTTCACTGAGCTGAATTGACCTGTGTGTCTCTCTGTCCCAGCTGCTGAGAAGCTTTAAAGGGGTTTTATACCCTGATATTGTTCTTTAGTCTTTGCCACCGTTTTATCGCTGAGATCTTCAGGGAGTTCCTGAGACTTCATGGTTGGTTTTTTGCCCTATAGTGCAGTGTCAAAAGGTAAAGTATGCTTTTAGGAAGTCATCCCTGTCTTCTAGAAATTAGCTTTATATACAACTTAGTCTGGACTCTTACTCTTTTACCCATCTGTCTATTTTAAGATTCTGACAGGTACCAGCATGAAATAATGTCCAATGGGGTTTATTTTTAACCATTTTCTACACCTTTCCCAACTCTGAATTTTGTTTGTTTGTTTTTTATCACATCTTGACTCAATTTTTGGACAAAAAATAAGCTGAAAATGTTTAGATCACATGTATATTTTAAACTGTGTCCATTGGATAAGAACATTTGACATTTTTCTTAATCCTTTAAGTGTCTACTTTACTATTTTGACAGCTACCAGAATGAAATAATGTCCCATGGGGTTTATTTCTAACCCTAAATCTGAACCTGAAGAAAATGAAAAAGAAATGAGCATAGCTTTTGAAGTTAACAACCTACAGAGTCAAATAAAGACATTTTGTGATACTTTATATAAACTAGTACATAGTACCTCTAGAAATATTCTCAGCACAACTCAAGGATAACGCAAACCGAAAGCCCAGTTTTGAGTACCACAGGAAAGGCTCTGAATCCATCCACACAACCATTAGTTATACTGTCTACTGGGGGGGCTGGAGCCAATCCCAGCTGATGTTAGGCGAGGTTCACCCTGGTCAGGTCACATGTGCCGACAGTGACAAACAACCTCGTACACTCACATCCACACCTATGGGCCCTGTGGAGCCAGGTTACCTTGTGTGCATGTGTTTGGACTGAGGGAGGGAGCTGGAGAACCTGCAGAGAACATGTGCTAACCGCTGCATCACCCTGCACAACTCATCTTTTATTTCTAATAATCTGATGAAATTCCAATTGTTTTTATTATTAATTTAATTTAATTTAATTTAATAAGTTTATTTGTATCAGGGACAATGTACAAAATAACATTAGTCTCGAAATGAGAAGAGATGCCTTGTACCGGATTTAGCTTACTAGCTACTTTCCATCCGTAGTCCCTGGGCAGGTGAATCAGAACAATAGAAAGGTGAGATTATCAATTTACATCGCGTTCTAAACATCCATACACATGTGCATAATACACCCTCTCACACATCACAAACACTCGAGACATATTTCATATCAGAAAGAAACATACAGTTATTAAAATACTTCACACTTTGCCAAGGTTAAAAATAATTTAGGCTCATGATTAATGCTGACATGACTGGTTTCTTAGGATCCATTGTTTGACTTCCCGGGAAAAAACATTGAAGTCTGTACAAAGTTTCAGATTAGTTGGAAGATTGTTCCATGATTTGACAGATTTAAAAGAAAAGGCAGATTGAGCAAAGGCAGAGCTACGCTTAGGAATATCACAATCTCCACTTGAGACAGATCTTAGAGCTCTGGTGGAGTGCTCAGAGCAGAGTTTAACGAAGGTTTTCAATGGGGGAGGGGCAACATGAATTATTTTGTCCACTAAACGAACATCAGAATACATCATTAGATTATCAAAGCGAAGCATTTTATATTTGTTTAGTATTTCACAGTGATGATACTGTCGTGACTTTCTGTCTAATATTTTCAGAGCTTGATGGGTTTCAGGACAGATGTACTTGCCTGAGACCAACAGGACATACAGTAATTACAATGTGACAAAATCATGGCGTTGAAATAAGTTTTCCTGGCTTCAACTGTTAATGAGTTCCTGATGTTTATAAAATTTAACACTAAAATTCTTCTCTTTACAGTTTGAAAAAGATGAATGGATCTGAATGTTCTGAAGGAACTGCGTAGTTGGAAGTGTAATGTGTCGGTCCATACAGAGGAGCAGAGCGCTGCGCAGTGACCTGACTCTATTTCAATTTTCCTGCAGCATTCAGATTGTCCACAACTCTGAGATATGATAATCCACACCATTAAACAAATTTACAACCATTCATAAAGTCCCATTAGAATGCCTGTCTCTCTTATCATACAGTATGTCCCATTAATCACCTCTGTGGTTACAATACGGACACTTTTATTCATATGACAGCATGTAGTTGCCATAAGATCCAAATCCTCCCTCACATCACAACAGTAGGAAACATCTGTCTGGGAAATGTGGGAGGGGGTGAGGTGAATGAATCATCCTCTGGCCTCCCTCATCTACAGTGGAGGTGCCCTTGTGCAAAGCAGTGACGCCCCCAGCTGCTCCAGTGGTGCAGCTCACCAACAACTATTACAAGGAGGGAGTGGCTCCTTCTCAGTGTTGTAGCACTGAATAAAGGCAGGGAAATGAAGGGAAACGCTTCACTTGGCTCCATTTGGAAAAATAATTATTCAACAGTTATGTAAAAGCTAATCAATGGGTGAACTGAAAAAGGTCAGATGGGGTGGGGGTGAGGAAGGTTTTCAATTGATTCAAAAATAAACTTGCAGGACCCTTTATTAGGTACACCTGTTACAGTAAACTGCTTGGTAACGCCAAGATCTTATCGACCAATCACATGGCAGCAACTCAAAAACTGTTTATTTATTTGTTTATTTCGGCATGTCAGTTAGATCAATGCTCATCACACATCATCTTAGTTTAATCATACAATTCACATGGCCAAAAGGGAAAGCGGGAGAAGCAAAAGCTTATCTAGTCCCGCCCCCGTTACCCACAGAAAAAAAAGAAGATATTTTTTATTTTTTTTAATTCATAAAATTATTATTTTATTTATAAAATTATTTATAAACTGTGTTGATCTACTGGGATTTTTACACACAGCTGTCTCAAGGGGATGCGAAAAAGAGGAAATACCCAGTGAGCAGCAAGTGTGCCAAAATGCAATTTTATATTTTGTATTCTATTCATTTATTTTTTATTTTTATATGGTAGAGCAGAGAGACAGTAAAGCAGGGAGAGAGACTGGAGAAATGATATGCAGTAAACATCATCTTGGTCAGAAGTCGAACCGGTGATCACTGCTTCCGACTGTGCCAATATGTACACTAACCACTCGACAACTGAGTGGCTTTTTGATTCCAGAGGTCAGAGGAGAAGGGCCAGGCTGTTGACACTGATAGAAAGTCAACAGCAACTCAAATTCTAGCTGCCGTGCAGCGATGGGTCTATTGCACTGAGCTAATTGGCAAGTGGCAGTGCTACGGTAGCTTCACAAATTGAGTAAGCCATTGTGGTGTATTTTCTACCTCCTAATTTGTTAAAGGAATAGTTCACTCAAAATTGAAATTTCACTCATTATCTACTGACCCTCATGTGGACTAAGGGCTGGGAGAAGTTTCAGAGTCCTCCGTGGCTTTTCTGAGTTACAGGGGGTCTCGGCGTAGCAGTGCATGTCCATATAACGGTTGCAAATGGATACCAACTGTCTTCATAACAAAAAGACACACCAAAAAACATCCAAATACTTCCATAGTGCTCGTATGTAATGTCCGTCTTGTATTGAAGCCCCGAAATGCGAAATTGTTCCGAAAAAAATTAAATAAGTCTATATTTCAAGCTTGTTTGCAGCAGAAGCTCCTCTTCCTGGTCCGTCCAAATCTCGAGAGATTTGCACCAGCGTCAGTAATCGCACTGACGATCCATTTGCAACCGTTATATGGACCTGTAACTCAGAGAAGCCACGGATAACTCTGAAACTTCTCCCAGCCCTTAGTCGACATGAGGGTGAGTAGATAATGAGTGCAATTTGAATTTTGGGTGAACTATTCTTTTAAGTAATTTACCCTGAGGGTTAATTGTGGGGGCAAAAACATTGCCCTCTGCCGAGGAATAAGAAACACCAAAGACCTACCAAGGGTTTTGGGATTTATTACAACCCTTTGTCTAACCAAAGGGAACAATCAGTAAATAATAAACAATGATCATCAAAATAAAGACAGAGTCGTGCTGTTCGGCCGAGTGGGGTGCAGCCACAGAGGTATCAAGAGGCTGGACACCTACTGCCAGAATGACTGAGCCTTGAGTGCATGACAGTTACAGATAAACAAACAGTTCAAGGTAAATACCATTGTCTGAAAAGGAGGTCCTAAGTAACCGATGGCATTACTCAGTGTGGCAGCTGACTCTTGTTGATTAAATAATCACTCCTTCTGTTTAGAGAGGTGGAGTTTTAGAGAATATACTATATAAGGTCAGGACTTTTGGCCAAAGCTCCAGAGGCTTCTCGAAGATTAAGCTTTTTGACACTACATCTTTTTTTTGTAATAAACTTATTTTTTTACCATCTACAAAGAAGACGTGTCAGAGTGGTCATCTTTTCATGAGCATCGAAAAATACTACACCATTCACTGTCGTGCAGGCAGATTTGAAACCACTGTAAAAAGAAAAGTCAGTTTTTGAGGTAAGATTCTATTCTATCTATTTTATACATTTGTTTCACTAAGACCATCTGGTATTTTGATATGTTGTCATCAACTCCCTCCTTGGGTGTTGAACCCACATCCTCTGACACCAAGAACGACCTCCTAACTCACTGAGCTAATTGTCTGTGAGAGAGACCTGGGGGACTCAGGAAGTCAGTGACCAGGCAGCAGTTTTCATGTCATATTTCAAAAATGTCAGAAATTCTGTTAACTAAAAATAAATATGATAATACACAAATTCTATCTTGACAGCATGGAAATGTTGGTGATTTGTTTTTAACGATAAGTGTTTTGCTTCACAAGAGAAAATCTGATGTTTAAAAATGCCACTCTTACATTGACTGCAGTTGTTCCCATGAGAGCAGAATTCAAAATGTTCAAGAAAATTCAGTTTTTGAGATAAAATTCTGATATTTGCCAAACTTCATCAACCACGATTGAGTTGCCTATCTTAGCCTGGATCACTTGTTTATTTACCTTGGTTAGTTTTAATACCGAGGAATTGAATGAACACCTCTCTTAAACAATTCATAGAGTTGCTTTTTTCATGAAAGTAAATGTGTGATTCATTAACAAACTGTGAATGACATTAAATCTAACAAAATTCAGTCTTTGCATCATATATTTTTTTACATTTAGAGATTAGAATACCTTTAAATGACATATGTCTATAGTGATTTTCTTTTCTTTTTTTTTTTTTTATAACACACATGAAGTAGGCCAAAGAATAAAGCTGTTCTCATGCAAAGACCTTGTAACTGATGTGGGTAAATACACTGTTAATGATTATTTTCATGTGGACACAAAAGACATGACATGCTGAACCTTGTGAACTCTGTCTGTGATCAACTTGTTTCTAAAGTTTTCCTTTTGGAGACATTGCTGTTTCACCACACCATGACCCCACCCTCACTTTCACTGATATTGCATACTCTTTGAACAGTCAGCCATTAACTCTACTCTAGATCAGTAAGTTTACTGAAGGGACGTACGTGCAAGTTTTTAATACCGCTACAGCAGGTACAAATCACTGCAGATTTCCTCCTGAATCCTGAGGCGTTGGTTTGACAGGATGGACCTACCTGTGTGGCTGTGGCTGGACAGCCACAGTCTGATCGTCTTCACTCTGGTCTTCTTGGTGATAGCAGACTATCTAAGAAACCGTCGGCCCAGCAACTTTCCTCCAGGACCAACAGCTTTTCCTTTGGTGGGAAACTTGTTCTCCGTGGATTTAAGCAATGCCCACACAGAGCTGACTAAGGTAGGATTCAGATTATGCATACATTTATCTAAAGATTGGATGTCAGTAGCTAAACACTTCTAAGGGTCACACCACTGTTTGAAAATGCACTATACTTGGTTAAATAGAAGTACCCATACAATCATTTAAAATCACTAAAAAACCCAAGCAGTCAAAAGTGCACATGTTAAAACAACAATGAAATGAAAATTCTTAAAATTTCTTAAAATTACAAACATCAGTGCAAAAACAATAACCTGTAATATCATTATAATGCCTCTTCAAGTCCAAATTAAAGGGATAGTAGCATTTTTTAAAAGTGGGGTTGTATGATCTACAAATAGCCCCTAAGTACTTTAATTGCAGTAGAAGACGCTCTGCACTCCTCCCGTTGGCAACGCCAGCCCATAGCCCTGCCCAGAGATTTACAACATACATTGTTGTGAACAGACCCAAAGAAACAGCACAATGAACAATGGAACTGTGTATTTTTTTTTTTCAGGTAAAACCTCTTTCAGGCTGCGAAAATAGGCAGTTTCTTTGGGTCTGTTCAACACTGTATGTTGTAAATCTCTGGGCAGGGCTATGGGCTGGCGTTGCTAACGGGAGGAGTGCAGAGCCCTTAAGTACTGCAATTAAAGTACTTAAGGGCTATTTGTAGATCATACAACCCCACTTTAAAAAAAATGCTACTATCCCTTTAAGGTCTGTGCACATTTCAAAAAATATAAAATCTTAGTACAATAATACAAATATGTTGGTAAGTAAGCTGGTTTAATCATTAACAATGCCAAGCTGCATAAATTGGAAAGTAAAGTACGTCAAAATTTTACTTGAATATGTTCTTGTACAACTAGGCACCATGACAAAAAATAACTGTTGGGCTACTGTTGATACCTCTATACTGCTACTGCCCTCTGTAAAAGTGCAAGTGACCACTTGCAAATTTCCCACAAAGACCAGTACAACAACCAATGCTAGAGTCATTTAATATTTTGGTATGATTATGATGTATTCATAATATGTAACACCTGCCCGTGTAGCACCTATACTGTATCAGTAAACTCAATTTACAGGTTTACACATGAGTGACAATCCTGTATAATCACTCACAATGTTGTTTGATAAAACTGATATCAGTGCAGGATTTTGATGAGTATTTTATACTGTTCTTCTGTCTGTTGAGTTTCATTTTAGGACAGAGGGAAATTAACTCTGATATAATTAGCACATTAAACAGTAACATTTTAATAATTTTAATAATCTGAATAATAATTCATAATATGAAAGAGACATCAGTCCACATTCCATCAAAGTTCATTTGGTTTTGTGAAGAATTCCAAGCTTTCACTTCTGTCTCGTAAAACCTTAATTGCCAACTTTACTTGTCACAGAAAAAAAGTTCACTTACAGTTACAGGAAAGGTTGCATGTATGTTTTTTTTCTAATCTCACTTGTGTTGTTCTTGTGGCAGTTAACAGAGGAGTATGGAGATGTGTTCAGCCTTAAAATTGGCCGCTCGTGGACAGTGGTGTTGAATGGCCTGAACGCGCTGCAGGAAGGTCTACTCACCAAAGGAGACGTCCTGGTTGACCGCCCAATACTTCCACTCCATGTTGATGTGCTCCCTGACTTGGGTATAGATTTATTTCCAGCCGTGTAGATTAAATATAATATACTCCCATCAGGGCTACAGCAGAGCAGATTATAATATTATGGTCAAATACTGTAAAAGGGTGTGTAATCTGCAGGGCCGTTGCTAGGAATTCTGGGCCCCCTTAAAGAATACTAAAGTGGGCCCCTACCCCCTAACTTTTCAAGTTTTTTTTGTTGTTGTTTTTTTGTCTTTTTTTCGACTACGTATGTATTATCATTTTTTATTTAGCCTACTTTATTTTGATGCTAATGCAGCATTACTATGAGTATTAGTCAGGGTCTTATGCAGAATAATTCCGTCATACAAAGATTAGACTACTGAGGTTTTTTGTGGGCCCTACTGGGCGCTGGGCCCCTAGAATTATCATCACCTTTATACAATGGCCCTGGTAATCTGAATAGATACTAATATACTTTTTTAAAATTATTATGTTTAAGCACTGCTAATGACCAAGGAGTTTCAACTCTGTGAAGTTATACATCACAGCCTGGGTCTAAATTACATTTTCTCATCAGGTATTATTTTTACTAATGGACACAAGTGGAAACAGCAACGCCGATTTGCCCTCTTCACCCTCAAATACTTTGGAGTTGGCAAGAAATCCCTGGAATCTTCTATACTGGATGAATTTATTTTCTTGACCAAAGAAATTGCAAAGCATAAGGGTAGGAATGGAAATCCCCAGATTCTGAGATGCAGTAAAATAAAATTCCAATTTTTTAATTTTGTTTGATATATTTCACATGTGATCACTTCCCCAGGCAAACCCTTCAATCCACACTTCATCATCCACAAAGCTGTTTCCAACATCATCAGTTCCCTGGTGTTTGGTCATCGCTTTGAGTACAGTGATGAGAGATTTCTGAAAATGTTGAACTTGCTTGACAAAGGGACCAAAATTGAAGGCACCATTTGGGCACAGGTACAGCATCAAAGCATTTTGACTTTTACTTTTGGCTGATCCAGTGATACAGTTAGAAATTAATTTTATAAGTGATCTTACATTTAGTCTTCTTGTTGATCTTTGACAGCTGTACAATGCATTTCCCGTGCTGATGAGGCGTGTACCAGGCCCACACCGCACTATGCAAAAATCGTATTGTGAAGTAATAGAGATGATAAGAACAGAAATCGATCAGCACAAGAAAGACTGGGACCCCTCTGAGCCCAGAGACTACATCGACTGTTACCTGAATGAGATTCAGAGGGTGAGTGGAAAAATCAGAAGTAAAACAAAAAAGGCACACTGTGGCTACTTTTACATGTAGATTCAAACATCAACAATAGACCAATGTACTTTTTGGAAATGTTTCCCATTAGATGAAGAAGATCAACAATATGGATGCTGGTTTTGATGAAGAAAACTTGGCGATGTGTTCTTTTGACCTGTTTGGGGCTGGTACTGAGACCACATCCACCACCCTGCTCTGGGCAATCCTCTACATGGCAAAGTACCCCGAGATTCAGGGTAAGACAAAAAAGGAATTTGTGCCCAACTGACTAGCTCTTACTAGTACTCCTTTTCCACTGGCCAAAAAGACAGTTTAAACCCGCTAACAATTGGCTTTTGGTGGCAGTGGGAAAGGCGCACCGAGCCGCGTCGACCCGCGTCAAACGACTCGGCAAGCGACCCGGGTTAAAATCACCTTTAATCGGCTCGGGCCTCGGCGGGCGGCTGTGGCATGACACGGTGTTTCTTGCACCACGGATGAAAGCGGGGCGACTGGTTTATGCTCTGTCTGATCCCCCAGCGGGGGGTTAAGCCAGCGACACACCGCCCCGACGCGTCCTGACTAACACCGTCGGGAGGGAGGAAGCAGTGAAACACACCGCCACGACGACTGCCGACTACACAGCATCCTGTACGTTCTGCGCTTGCGCAAGATGCAATAACTCTCCATAACAGCGGGTGGCGCTAGTCTCGTGCCCGTAATCCGAAACATGAAAACAGGAAATGACCTAACGGAGAAACCATAGAAGAAACCAGGCAGATTAAAAACAAAGCGCACACAACAGCTTGGTATTAGTTTTGAGAAGATGTTTTGGAAACGATCCAAAAAAAGAAGCAAAATGTAGTTCGTCTTTGCCTGCGCCATGTGTTTTATGTGTGGTTTGTTTACTATCGTCACTTCCGCCCCTCCCACACACCGCGCTGATTCGCTACGGCACCGCCCGTCATAATCGTCATAGCTGGCACACAGCCAATCAGAGTACCCGATGAGTCTACTCTCCCGACGAGCCCCAACTGAGCATGTTGAATCGGCCCCGACGAGACCCGACGACTTCCAATGCTCCCCTACGGAGGTGAACACACCAAACAGACGCGGACCCGACACCGTCCGACGAGACCCAATGCCCGACTGTCGGGGCGGTGAGTCCCTGGCTTTAGGCTCATTTTGGTCAATGGGAAAGGGGCCAAATGCCGATTGTTAGCGGGTCGACCCGCGTTTAAAAAACCTGCGTCGACCCGCTAATTTTAGTGGGAAAACGGCTTAGGTCTACTCTCTGTAAGCGACTAATGTATTGTTCCATTCACCTGCTGTTGTATTTCATAGAAAAAGTCCAGGCTGAGATAGACAGAGTGATTGGACAGTCCAGGCAGCCATCGATGGAGGACCGTGCTAACCTGCCCTACACCGACGCCGTCATCCACGAGGTCCAGAGGATAAGCAACATAGTCCCTCTAAGCATGCCTCATATTGTCACCAGAGACGTACAACTGGGAGGCTACACAATCCCAAAGGTCAGTTTACCATTTATGTTTTGTCTTGTTTCGTCACAGTTACTTGTTTCTCCTTAAACTAAGGTATTACAATCCAATTTTGCAGGGTGTTACGATAATTCCGAATTTGACCTCGGTGCTGTACGACAAGAAGGAATGGCAGACGCCCAACACCTTAAATCCAGGACACTTTTTGAGTGCAGAGGGCAAGTTTGTGAAGAAAGCTGCTTTCCTGCCTTTCTCTGCTGGCAAGTATTACAGTTGTAACAATTGATTGACTTTACTTCCCTTCCTCAAAAGAGAACATAATAGTTTATTTTTTCAGTTTTTTTTTTAGTTTTTTTTTTACAATGTTACCAGGTGAACATTGGGTAGAATTGGTTTCACAAATACTCTTTTAACCCTAAGGCACCTGAAATAGTAGTAGGCTATGTCTTGTACTTGAAGCTAATTTCAACCATAATATAGAATGCCATTTTCAAGGATACTCAATTTTGCATTGACAGAATATCTTTTCTATTCCACATTTTCTTCTTCCCTGCACACAACCACAAGGCAACTAGACTGCAAAAAGTTGAGATATACTGTATTTTGTTGTGTTATATTAGTTAATGTAGCCTTCCACTATTAGCAGTAATGACATGATACCAACTTTTCTCAGGTAAATTGTCATAGTGTATTTTTTGCTCCAGGCAAGCGGGTGTGTCTTGGGGAGAATCTGGCCAGGATGGAGCTTTTCCTCATCTATACGTCCTTAATGCAGAACTTCACCTTCTCCATGCCTGCCGGGGTGGAAGCTGTGCTACAGCCCAATGTCAGCGTCGTTCTGTCACCCCAGGAATATGACATCTGTGCCACACTACGCAAATAGTGATACTCCCCCTTCAAGATTCCACCCCGGGTTAAATGCAGAGAAAGAATTTCACTGTACTAGCTGTATATGTGACAAATAAAGTACCTTTAAAAAAAAAAAAAAAAGATGAAGACCTTCAGGTACATTAGACCAGGGCTGCCAAAGTGAATCTGGCATGGGACTGGACCTTTGTGCAAAGTTTGGTGATTTTTCAGCCATGGGAAGTATGACTTTCTCGGAAGAAGAAGAAGAAGAATTCCTAGGAATACAATAGGGTCCTGGACCCTAATAACCACTTGTTACAGGGCCTGTGGAGAAGCACCTGCACACTCTGTGCCCCCTAGTACAAATTGAGCATTGTTTGAATATACCTGGGTATTGTTGCTAACCGTATATATTACTTATGTAGCCTATATGTGTGGCGGCCTGGGAAAACCCGTCGGAAGTTGAAGCTGACGTTCGATTGTGGCAAATAGCCAAAATAGGTGGAAAAATACTATTTCAACGATTTTGATATTTTGTGTGATTCTGGTACTTTGAACTCCCTACTACATCGTGGTGAATAAATATTTTAAGAAAACAAAACGGAAAGTACTTTTTTTTGTGTTTTTGTGGCGAGTAAAGCGTTTCATTTTCAGCTGAGCTGCAGCAGCAGCGCTAGAGGAGAGGAGGTCCGTTGTTGTTGTAGAGGTAACATTCAAGGACCCTCGGAAAGCAGAAAATCCCGCGATTCAGATGCTTTTTTACAGCTCGTCTTCATCATAAACGGTTCGGAAGTTATAATATGTTGTTGATGTTTTGTAAAACGATGATGAGTTCGGTTTAGTGCCGATGTACGTTCTGTTTAGCATTGATGCTACGTTCAGTTTAGCCAGTTTAGCATGGATGCTACGCTCGGTTAGCGTCTGTTCCCGTACCACGTGATTACACGCACCCTATACGGCCCCTTTTTGTCATAGAGGCACCATTCAAGGACCCCCGGAAAGCAGAAAATCACACGATTCAGATACAGTTTACAGCTAATCTCTATCATAAACGGTTCAGAAGCTGTTTAATGTTTTGTAAAACACTCGTCTTTAGAGGGTTAAAACAGCAATGTTCTATTTAAAGCCATTTTTCTCACTTTTCAGTTTTTTGGTGATTAAAATGCCCATAACGTTTGATCTGAAAGGGCTATCTCAAACAGTTTTGAATGGAAATATCAAAAAATGAAAATGACAAAATTCCACCATGTGAAGGGTTTTCCCTGGCCACCACACGTGCGTGCGTCCAGAGCAGAACAGCAGCTAGTGATATAAGCAAATCACACATAATAGTCATGAGTCTGTTAGACGACCACATACTACAAAAAAAAAAAGTGGCACAAAGTCTGTTGAGTTAAAGTTACAATGAGATAATGAGATTTCAATGGACGTTTGTGTTCAGAGTGTCCACAGTCGTCTACTGTCACACAGTCAGCCAAATTCAGGACATAAAAACTCAATGTGTGAGTTTCATGACTCACCTGAGCTCCTCTGTTGACACAGACAGTAGTTAATGTTTGACAAACTGAAGTGCACACACACACACACAATGGAATAGAAAGGCTTAAAAGCTACATTAGAGCTGCTTGGAGAGGATAAATTATGATTGTTTTAATAGCCTACAACAATTGCTGACACTGTTAATTGCCATACAGTACTTCACATCATTCTGTACACCCCCCTAGTACTGGAAAGGACCCTTTATCCTTTTTCCCTTCAGAACTGCTGTCATTTTTCATGGCACAGATCCAATGAGACGCTGGAAACGTTCTTAAGAGGTCCTGGTCCATATCAACATGACAGCATCACACAGCTGTAGCAGATGTGTCGGCTGCGCATCTCCTACCACATCCCACAGATCAAAGCTCAGTAGGACTGAGGTCTGCTAACTGTGGAGGCCATGAAGTCATTGAAATGTTCAAGAAACCAGTTTGAGAGGATTTGAGCTCAGTGATATGGCGCGTCATCCTGGAGGGGAGAGGTACACTGTGGTTATGAAGGGATGCACAGGGTCGGCATTAACACTCAGGTCGGCTGCTGTATTTAAAGGGATAGTTCAACATTTTTGGCAAATTGGCCCATTGCCATAGTTTTAGGAGTAGGTAGTATTTTTAGAATGGCGGAGCAGAGCCGCAAGTTGCTCAGAGCTATGCTATGGAGGCTAATGGGATTTCTTGGTTTCCCTCATCAAACTCATCAAATACACAATCCAGCGACTCCAAAACGCTCTGGTGGACAAGTTGCGACCTGCACATTCACCACGCTATGAGATAATAGTTGTTTTAGAGGTAAATTCATGCAAAACCACTTATGCGCGTTCCTGTTGGGGTTTTTCGGCAAGTAGTCTCTCTCTGCATTTGCCTCGAGTACTCTCTCTTATTACGTTCCAACTTGTCTACGAGAGCATTTTGGAGTTGTTGGATTGCGTATTTGATGAGGGAAACCAAGAAATCCCATTAGTCTCTGAACAGCTCAAGGCTCTGCTCCGCCGTTCTAAAAATAGCTTGCACCGACAATTAAAAGTAACGAACATACTGCTATGACTATAGGGATTATGGCAATGGGCCAATTTGCCAAAATGTTGAACTATCCCTTTAAATTATGCTCCATTGGTGCTATGGAGCCTAAAGTGTGCCAGGAGCATATCCTCACACCATCACACCACCAGCAGCCTGAACCACTGAAACAGGGCAGGACAGATCCATAATTTTCATGTTGTTTCCACCACATTCTGATCCAGCCATCCGAAAGGTCCCAGCGGAAAATCGAACTCCATCGGACCAGGAAAGGTTTTTCTTCAGTTTCCTGTTGTTCTTCTTCAGCTGCTGTAGCTCATCTGCATCAAGGTTCAATGTTATGTGTTCAGAGATGCTCCTCTGCAGACCAGCTGATCAGTTGCTACAGTACCATGTGACTGGTCTATTGGGTATTTATGCTTATAAGCAGTTACAAAGTGGCATATGAGTGTGTGTTTAATTTTGAATCATCATTGTGGTTTGCAGACAGGGCTGCACAGAACACACACTCACTCACACACAGATAGATCAACAGAAAAATTGATATTTACATCTGTCTGTCAGCTGTGTGAGAACAAATACTGAACAGGTTGAGCTAATTGTTATGGCCTTTAATATCCAATTATCATGCAGTACCTAATAGTTTTTTCACAATTGCTAAATCAAATTTCTTGAAACCATCCATGATTTTCTCAAAACTGTAAACACAAAACCCAACTGTCTGACATAGTATTTGTGTGTGTGATTGAAAGTGAAAATTGTTTAATTATATGTGCTGAAGTTGGTCTAGAGAATGGCAGTTAGTGATATACAGTAAGCAAATCAAACACAATGTTCATGTGTCTGTTAGACGACCACAGATGAAAATGTGGCACAAAGTCTCTTGAGTTTAAGTTACAATGAGATAATGAGATTTCAATGGACATTTGTGTTCAGAGTGTCCTCAGTTGTCTACTGTCACACAGGAAAATTCAGGGCAAATAAACTCGATGTGTGACTTTCATTGACTCACCATGAAGTGACCTATATTATTTCCATTATATTACATTAACAGTCCTACTGTCACCTTTTACTGCCATCAGTTTGAATTCTGTCCCTCGGGAGGCCGTGCCCTTTGTTGACACAAGGTAACGACTGCCTTCAGATGGTCTTTATGTGGCAGGACGAAGGAGGGCCCGGGTTGAACCCCACTCTCCTGGGTAAGAGTCATGCGCGCTGACCATTCGACCAGCCATGATCAATTGGACGCATAGTGACAGGATCATCAACTGTCACATTTAGTTCTGCTGACCCTGTGTTATGTTTTCAATCATACGGCCCGCGGGCCAAAACTGGCCCGCCAGAGGGTCCGGTCTGGCCCACAGGATGAATTTTCCAAGAGTGAAAATTACATAGAAGCCAGAAGAACAATAATATTGTTCAAGTTGCAAGTATTTTTCTCAAGAAATTTCAGTTTGTTCCTAACATGTTTTGTAAAAGGAGGGTTAATTTGCACTAAATCAAAGGGAATATTTAGAGTTCTTGTTATTTATAGGTTATTATACTATTATTTTACTGGTTTGGCCCACTTGAGATCAAATTGCACTCTTATGTGGCCCCTAAAATGAAATGAGTTTGACACCCCTGCACCAACTCGCTTGGTGGGGGTCGAGCAGTTAGAACACCTCCTTTATGTTCTTTGTCTGCCTCTAAGTTCTGTGTGTGTATGTGTGTGTGTGTCTGTGTGTGAGAAGGAGATGTATTTTTCCTATAGCTACATTTTAATATCAGCCCTCTACCAATACCTATACTTGTGTGTGTCATTTGTCACATGTGGTATAGAAATACAAAAATATGTAGTTATTAGGGCTGCTGGGGAAGCTCTTAATTATGTTACAAAAACAAAATATATCCTATATTTTCAGTTAAAAAATATTGCGATATTACTTTTGGTCCATATTGCCCAGTCCTAGTTGAATTTACATGTATTTTTCTCAAGAAATTTCAGGCTGTTCATAATGTTTTGTAAAAAAGGATAGCTTATAAACTGTAAACATCTTAATAATGTACTTTGCCCTGTTTTTACCTAATATTTTAATGTCACCATTAAATCAGCTTTAATTTCACCTAACCAACTTTCTGGTTAAAAAGTAAGTAAGTTTTTTTCTCTTCTCTTTGTGTCTGAGATGGTTTTTTCCTGACGTGGCCTCGTGTAAGAAACGTATATGGGCTGACATGATGAAAAATTTGCATCAGTGCACAGTTGCACACCCTAATGCAGGTGATTGGTGGCCTAGTGGTCATACGTACAGGGTGAAAGGGTTTAAATACGTCAGCAGTGTGGCAGCAGGAGGGCAGTCGGTCACTGACGAAGATGGTTGATATGGCTCCTCTTCTTCTCCTGCTGTTGGTTGGTGAGTGGTCAGCTACTGACTTTACTTATTCTACTCTTCATGTAGATAATACAATTACAGTAAAGGGATAATTCAACATTTTGGCAAATTCGCCTATTGCCATAATCCCTATAGGAGTAGGTTCATTACCTTTAATTATCGGTGCATGTTGTTTTGAGATCTGCGGGGCAGAGATGTGAGCTGCTCAGCGAACACGTTGGAGGTGAATGGTACACTGACCCCGTCCCTCAAAGCTCATCAAATACACAATCCAACAACTCCAAAACAATCTCATTGACAAGTTGTGACCTGTACATTCACAACACTATGAAATAATCATATATAATTCCGTAACATTACGATACATGAAGCAAATACTCTGAACTACTTGCGCTTTTGAAATCACTCCACCCAGCAGCTGTGTATATAGTTCTGGCTATGCATTTGCCTCTAAAACAGGGGTGTCAAACTTATTTTAGTTCAGGGGCTATAAACAGCAGAATTTGATCTCAAGTGGGCTGGACCAGTAAAATAATAGCATGATATATGATAAATAAAAATAATCTTTAATTTTTCCCTTTATTTAAGTACATTATAAAGATATTTCTACAGTTAATGAACTATCCTTTTTCAAAACATGTTATGAACAACCTGACATATATTGATAAAAATATATGCAATTGTAAATTTTCACACTTGGCAAATTCATCCTGAGGGCCGGATTGGACGCCAGTTTTGGCCCATGGACTGCATATTTGACACCCCTGTTCTAAAACAACTCTGTCTTGTTATGTTACATGAATATTTCATAGCGTGGTGAATGTGCAGGTCACAACTTGTCCGTGAGAGCGTTTTGGAGTTGTGTATTTGATGAGCTATGAGGGACAGGGGTCAATGTACCATTCACCTCCAACGTGTTTGCTGAGCAGCTCACGTCTCTGCCCCGAGGAACTTGCGTCTTTGCCCTGCGGATCTCAAAACAACACGCACCAATAATTAAAGGTAATGAACCTACTGCTTATGACTATAGGGATAATAGCAATAGGCAAATTTGCCAAATTGTTGAACTATCCCTTTAATTAAGGTGATCTTTTTATGTTGAGTTGACTATGACTCCTCTTTATCATTACGATCACATTCTTGTTGACCTCTGAGAACTAATAACCACTGGTTGAACTCACACTCACCTGGTGGAGGTCTTTCTCTCTCAGGTGTCTCAGTTGGCACAGATCTGGATCTGCAGAAGAGAATCGTTGGAGGTTACAATTGCCAACAGGGGGAGGCTCTCCACCACGTGAAAGTAATATCAACCAATCGCACACATACGTCTCTCTGCGGTGGCTCTCTGATCAGTAAGGAGTGGCTTCTGACCGCAGCTCACTGTCAGAAGAACGAGCGAGGATGGTGAGAAAGTCACGGTTTTACTACAATGTCTCATTTCATGTTTCTCTCCCTCAAGATTCGAACCTCTCCATTTACACGCAGGAAAATGTACGTGCAATTGGGTGCGCATCCTGGTCCGAAAGCAGTAAAAGAGGAAGTAACGAGACAAGAGGTCTATTCACCCCACCATGACATCAAGCTGGTGAAACTGAAAAACCCGACCTCTTACCCCACAGTCAAACCTCCTAAATGTTTGCCGTGTCCAAAACGTCTCCAGAGGCCCCGCAAGTGAGTGAAGAGTCATTCACTATATTTGTTTGAATGTCTGTGTCCATAATCATAGACAGACTGTTACTGTTTATCTGGTAGAGTGGCTTTCCTCAGCAACACAGTCTCACCCCTTTGCGTCAAACGGTTGACGCTTGGTCAAGGCCCCTTACGTCAATATACTGACGTGGAGGGGGTACCCTCGAGGTCGTTTCTCGACGAATAGGGCCACTCATAGACTTGAATGCAAATCCCTCATTGTCGGATTTTGACGAAGGGGGGCGGGGCCGTTTCTCCCTCACTCCCAGTGCGTCAACAGCCTGACGAACGGTCACTGTCCCTCATCGTCACATGCCTGACTCATTAGGTGCCCGTTTTTCGTCAGGTTTTGACGCGCTCGGCTTTCAGTTGATTCCAATGCAGTTCCCTTCGCGGCGATATGTGACGCTCAGAGCAAGTGATCCAGCCGACCCGGCTGCGGCACTGACAGACGCTGTGAGCAGAGAATAACTTTTTTTTTTTTTTTTTTTTAACTTTTCCTTAAATCTTTTTTGAACCTGATGCTGCTGTGTCTGACGTAACTTTCGGCAAGGACGTCCTTTCGGTTATTTATTTATTTATTTATTTATTTAGTGATCATGGTGTTTGGTGCAGAATAATCAATCAATCAATAAATAAATAAATTACGTCCTTGTCGGAAGCTGCGTCAGACCAGGAGGGGGGGGGGTTGTGGATTCTACAGGTGAAGACCACTTCCGCGTTCAAAAAAGCTGCTCTGTTTAATCAATATTCTGAAGAAAGATCTGATTATTAGCCACAACGCTGTAACCATCCAAGGAAGACTGTGTAACAATATTATGTGCTTCTGCTGAGTCCAAAAGCCCTGTGTAATATCAACTTTATTTTAAGAAAACACGCTTTGTTTCCAATGTCATATCACGGAGAAGCACTACATTACCCATAATCCTCATATTTATCAGCGACGTGTCTGATTGGTTGAGCTTGCTGTTACCAGCAAATGAAAAAATAAAACAAATTGAGCTTATATTATTTTCTTAGTAGGCTAACTAAAAGGTCTTAACATCTTTTTTGTTTTCAACATTGAATAAAAAAAGGGTGCTATATTGTTAAAATTCAACAATAAAGTGCATAAAAGTTGGCTTGACTTCTTTCTTTTTTTTCATAATTTTCACCAGCATCTTTCTGGTCCACATCACATCATATTTATTGTAATTTTTAATTCAATGAGTGACATTTTATTTTTTATCTGAAAAACATTATTATGAATTCAAGGGTCAGAGGTCACTGATTAGTGTTAAATTTAACCTTTTTGACCCTGTTTCCTTGAATAAATCACTAAGACTTTGATGCGGGAAGCTGAGATTTTGATTTGATTTTGTTCAGAGCACTAGGGACAAAGTTTCTGTAGAATTTCAGACCTGTCGGACGTCCAGAAGGGTCACAGCTGACCGTCCAGGCTCGTTTCTCGGCCTTCAAAGCCTAGATTTAGAAGCCTCTGACCTTAAAGGAGAAATGCAATTCTTTAATAGCTTCCAGGTGCTTTGGCCTATCAGGCTGAATTTTTTAGCTAAAGGAGCTGGTGTACGATCAGGAAGTAGGGGAGCTGTGCATAAAGCCAATTGGTAAGTGTCAAAGGTCACAGGGGTCAAACATCAAAGTGAATCCAGCCATTCCTGCTTTTTTCTCAACAAAACATACACGCTTTAAGTTATCATCATGAAATATTAATATGTTGTATATCAGAGAGTCCTCTATCAGAATATTTTGGTCCCGTTGCTCTAGGGGCCCCGGGGGGCCACTGGCTTTCCCCATGCTCCGCAGAGTTGGGTCTCGGGGTGATGGATAAGGGCCTCACCATGAGTCCACAGGCCAAGTTTCAAGTGATTTGGTCGGTTTCTATGGAAACGGCGGCCTCAAGGATACAGAGGAATGCGACTGTTTGAAGCCCCGCCTCTCGAAAAGTAATGGCTCAATCAGGACCAAACACACATCTACGCGTTCGTCTTGGGCCCCCGAACCATATATTACGAAATCAGAACTGTACGACTTTTGGAAATGTGTTTTGTCTATTTCGGCTTTTCAGGACTCAGTGTCTGTCAGACTTAAAGCTTGAGAGACCCTCTTAGTCAGAAAAGCCAAAATAGACAAAACACATTTCCAAAAGTCGTACAGTTCTGATTTCGTAATATATGGTTCGGGGGCCCAAGACGAACGCGTAGATGTGTGTTATTGGTCCTGATTGAGCCATTACTTTTCGAGAGGCGGGGCTTCAAACAGTCGCATTCCTCTGTATCCTTGAGGCCGCCGTTTCCATAAAAACCGACCAAATCACTTGAAACTTGGCCTGTGGACTCATGGTGAGGCCCTTATCCATCACCCCGAGACCCAACTCTGCGGGAGCATGGGAAAGCCAAGTGGCCCCCCGGGGCCCCCCCGGGGCCCCTAGAGCAACGGGACCAAAATATTCTGATAGAGGACTCTCTGATATACAACATATTAATATTTCATGATGATAACTTAAAGCGTGTATGTTTTTGTTGAGAAAAAGCAGGAATGGCTGGATTCACTTTGATGTTTGACCCCTGTGACCTTTGACACTTACCAATTGGCTTTATGCACAGCTCCCCTACTTCCTGATCGTACACCAGCTCCTTTAGCTAAAAATTCAGCCTGATAGGCCAAAGCACCTGGAAGCTATTAAAGAATTGCATTTCTCCTATATGGTCAGAGCTTCTAAATCTAGGCTTTGAAGGCCGAGAAACGAGCCTAGACGGTCAGCTGTGACCCTTCTGGACGTCCGACAGGTCTGAAATTCTACAGAAAACTTTGTCCCCTAGTGCTCTGAACAAAATCAAATCAAAATCTCAGCTTTCCCGCATCAAAGTCTTAGTGATTTATTCAAGGAAACAGGGTCAAAAAGGTTAAATTTAACACTAATCAGTGACCTCTGACCCTTGAATTCATAATAAGGTTTTTCAGATAAAAAATAAAATGTCACTCATTGAATTAAAAATTACAATAAATATGATGTGATGTGGACCAGAAAGATGCTGGTGAAAATTTATGAAAAAAAAGAAAGAAGTCAAGCCAACTTTTATGCACTTTATTGTTGAATTTAACAATATAGCACCCTTTTTATATTCAATGTTGAAAACAAAAAAGATGTTAAGACCTTTTAGTTAGCCTACTAAGAAAATAATATAAGCTCAATTTGTTTTATTTTTTTCATTTGCTGGTAACAGCAAGCTCAACCAATCAGACACGTCGCTGATAAATATGAGGATTATGGGTAATGTAGTGCTTCTCCGTGATATGGACATTGGAAACAAAGCGTGTTTTTCTTAAAATAAAGTTGATATTACACAGGGCTTTTGGACTCAGCAGAAGCACATAATATTGTTACACAGTCTTCCTTGGATGGTTACAGCGTTGTGGCTAATAATCAGATCTTTCTTCAGAATATTGATTAAACAGAGCAGCTTTTTGAACGCGGAAGTGGTCTTCACCTGTAGAATCCACAACCCCCCCCCCTCCTGGTCTGACGCAGCTTCCGACAAGGACGTAATTTATTTATTTATTGATTGATTGATTATTCTGCACCAAACACCATGATCACTAAATAAATAAATAAATAAATAAATAAATAACCGAAAGGACGTCCTTGCCGAAAGTTACGTCAGACACAGCAGCATCAGGTTCAAAAAAGATTTAAGGAAAAGTTAAAAAAAAAAAAAAAAAAAAAGTTATTCTCTGCTCACAGCGTCTGTCAGTGCCGCAGCCGGGTCGGCTGGATCACTTGCTCTGAGCGTCACATATCGCCGCGAAGGGAACTGCATTGGAATCAACTGAAAGCCGAGCGCGTCAAAACCTGACGAAAAACGGGCACCTAATGAGTCAGGCATGTGACGATGAGGGACAGTGACCGTTCGTCAGGCTGTTGACGCACTGGGAGTGAGGGAGAAACGGCCCCGCCCCCCTTCGTCAAAATTCGACAATGAGGGATTTGCATTCAAGTCTATGAGTGGCCCTATTCGTCGAGAAACGACCTCGAGGGTACCCCCTCCACGTCAGTATATTGACGTAAGGGGCCTTGACCAAGCGTCAACCGTTTGACGCAAAGGGGTGAGACTGTGTTGTCCTCAGAGATGAGTTGTATGTCTGTATTTGATTTTAACACTAGAACCGCCAACATTCCAACATCCCCTAGAACCGCTGAGGGGGTCATTTTTACCCCCGCCATGCACTCCGTCATCAATCACAAGGATTTACTTTTTAAAGTTTTTCATTTTTATCATTTCTTTTAAATAATAATTAGTGCTTGATAAAAATACTTTTACATTTTGAATCTATGGGGATAGTTATTAATTTTACAGTTGCTTTAGCCTAGACTATTTCGTTATGAATCGAAAACGTCAAAAAAACATTTTGCCGTTTTTTCTCTCCCTCTCTCCCTCACACACACACACACACAGACACACACACACACACACACACACACACACACACACACACACACAGACACACACACAAACAAACTTACCTGTATGGTTTGACTAGGCGCTTCCGTGGTTCTGCAGTTTCAGTAGCAACACACACGCTGCACACACGCGCGATCGTCTTGTATTCGGGTCGATACGGAACACTGTCCACACACACACTTCATGCACATTGTTGAGATTTTGTTTTTAGTGCGTTTTAAAACCACATTTCCTCCTTTTCTCTTCAGGCATGGTCAGCAGGATAGGTAGGCTACTTGTCAAACGGTGTGTAATAGCCGTTGCTAAGCAACCGGACAGCGGCGTGAATGTTGAGCACGGCACTAAACAGCTGTTTTCTATTAGGGGTAAAAATGACCCCTTGGCGGTTCTAGGTATAAATGGTCTTTTTTTTTTTTTTTTTTTATCCCACAGACTTCAAAGTTCACTAGATGATTAATGAACCCATTTTAGTTAAAGTCATGAACTGAGAGAAGTGGAGGTTTTGTTTTAACAGAGTTACACATATTTAACTCTTTCACTGCCAAAGACGAGTTACCTCGTCTTAGCGAATCCAAGCGTAGTCTGCCAAAGACGAGATAACTCGTCTTAGCGTTTTTTTAATGGCAACGCCATGTTGAATGTCTTGCCCTACTCCTCTGTGAAGATCAGACTTGTATCATCAAAATAAAGTGCAGAAAAACACATTTGGATTGAGAGATATAAAAAATATAGCGTATTTCTCCCCCCTCACGGAGCGGAGCGGGTGTCTGACTGCAGCGGCGCCGCTCCGTGACACTCTGGCCGCCGGTGAGAGCTTAGGGGGCGGCGGCGGGGCTCATGGCGGCTCGGCAGCTCGTCGAAGCTCCGTGCAGCTCCGTGATACAAAGCACAAACGTTAGTAACAACAACCCCGTTGATCGCTCGTCGTTAGTCGTCAAGAGCGTTTGGAAAGTCGCCAGATTTTGCGAGAAATCACTCGGATAGCAGCTTCAAAATCCCGCGATCTAGTGTGGATGAGGAGCGGACGGCGCCGGCGAACGTGACGAGGAGAGCTAAAGATGGTGGGAGTGTCTGTTGTGAGCGTACATGGACTGTCTGTGGCTGTTCAGGGGGCATGTCAGCCAGAGCTGTAGGCTGTGTGTGTGTAGATGTGTGTGTGTAGATGTGTGTGTGAGACAGAGAGTGAGTGAGACCGCTGCCTGCTGACCAGAGGAAGCTGGATCTGATCTAAAGCGCCGTGTTTCGGCTACAAAAACCTGTCGAACTGATCCGCGCACGCGCGCACGCACACACACACACACACACACACATACAGGCACACACGCACGCCCACGCACACGTACATACATGCACACGCACACGTCACGTACGCACACACACTAAAAAAAAGTAAAGAAAAAGTTGTAACTCAAAGAAAAGAAAGAAAAAAGGCTGCAGTAGTGTGTGTCAGTAGCTAAATGTTTTGTCTTTTGTCATCAAAAGTCATTTGTCAGTGTTGATTTAATTGTTGTTTACAAGAGAACAACTGTACAGATGTTGAGGCGTCACTAAAGCAAAATATAAAGGAGCCAATTGTACTGGTTCACCTGAAAATGACGGCCGACACAAAAACCTCTTTTTCTCAAGATTTTGGTGCCAAAATGGCATTTTGGGCTAAACTAACCTATATTCAACCGCCAATTTCACAAGACTGGAACAAGATAGAAACAAACAGGTTTTTTTGCTGGAAAGTAGAGACCCTCATCTTTCCTTTGATGGGTTGAATCTGTATGTAATAAATAATAATAATAAATTTTATTTGTAACGCGCTTTTCCAAGTGCTCAAAGACGCTTACATAAAAACACAATTTAAAATACAATGCAGTAAATTATCACAGTTAAAATACAAGAACAAAATACACAAATTTAATTTATAGGTTAAAAGCCAGTTTAAAAGGGTGGGTTTTTAAAAGTGATTTGAAGGTGTGGGGGTCTGTACAGTCTCTGATGGGTTGGGGGAGTGAATTCCAGAGGGTGGGGGCGGCAACGGAGAAGGCTCTGTCTCCCCAGGTTCGGTGCTTGGTCCGGGGGGGTAGGGTCAGGAGATTTCCTGCTGAGGATCGGAGGGCACAGGGGGGGTTGTAGTGGTGAAGAAGGTCTGTGAGGTAGGTGGGGGCCAGGTTGTTAAGTGATTTGTAGGTGAGCAGGAGGATTTTGAATTGTATACGGTGTGCGATGGGGAGCCAGTGCAGTTTCTGGAGGACAGGGGTGATGTGTTCTCGGGAGCGGGTGTGGGTGAGCAGACGGGCAGCAGAGTTCTGGATGTACTGGAGTTTATTGAGGAGTTTGGATGATGAACCGTATAGGATGCTATTGCAGTAGTCCAGTCTGGATGTGATAAAAGCATGAATCAGGGTTTCAGCAGCAGAGTTGGTGAGTGCGGGGCGGACACGGGCAATGTTTTTGAGGTGAAAGAAGGCAGTCCTGGTGATCTGGTTGATGTGGTGGTCGAACTTAAGCTGGCTGTCGAAGATGATTCCAAGGTTCCGGATGTGTGGGGAAGGGGACAGAGTGCAGTTGTTGAAGGTGAGGCTGAAGTTTTGGGTTGTTCTGGTGCAGGATGTGGGACCGATGATGATGATGTCTGATTTGTTGCTGTTGAGTTGGAGATAGTTTCTTTGCATCCATTTGTTTATTTCGGTGAGACAGTTACTGAGTGTGGAGTGGGTGGAGTTGGTGATGGCTTTGGTGGAGATGTATAGTTGGATGTCGTCAGCGTAACAGTGAAACTGGAGTCCGTGATGGTGGATGATTTTTCCGAGGGGGAGCATGTAGAGGATGAAGAGGAGGGGACCAAGCACCGACCCCTGGGGGACACCTTGTGGCAGGGGAGCGGTGGTGGAGGTGCAGTTGTTTATGCTGATGAACTGTTGTCGGTTGGAGAGGTAGGAGTGAAACCAGGAGAGTGCTGTGCCAGTGATGTGAGCTGAAGATTCCAGACGGGAGAGCAGGATGGAGTGGTTGATGGTGTCGAAGGCTGCTGTGAGGTCGAGGAGGATGAGGATGTTGAGGTGTCCGGAGTCTGAGGAGAGGAGGAGGTCGTTGGTAATCTTGAGGAGGGCTGTTTCGGTGCTGTGTTTTGATCTGAAACCGGATTGAAAGCATTCAAAGAGATTATTGGAGGTGAGGTGGGTTCTGAGTTGAGAGGCTACAGCACGTTCCAGAATTTTTGACAGGAAGGGGAGATTGGAGATGGGGCGGAAGTTATTTGGGTTGTCCGTGTTGAGACCAGATTTCTTGATGATGGGTGTGATTGCAGCCAGTTTGAGGGTTTGAGGAACAGAGCCAGAACTGAGGGAGGTGTTGATGATGTTGGTGATGAGTGGGGAGATGACAGGGAGGCAGTCCTTAATGAGTTTGGATGGGATGGGGTCCAGGGTGCAGGTGGAGGTTTTTATACCGGTCATGAGAGTTATTAACTGTGCTGGAGATATTGGAGAGAACGGTGACAGGGGCTGGATGGTGGCAGGTGGTGAGGAAGGAGGTGAGGCTGGTGGTGAGACGGGAGGGATTCCAGCGGCATTGAGGTTACTGTAGATGGTGTCTATTTTTGTTTGAAAATGTGAAAGGAAGGACTGGCATTTTTCTGTTGTAAACGATGAGGGGGTGTTGTCGTGAGGTTTGAGGAGTGAGTGTATGGTGGAAAACAGAGCCTTGGGGTTATTGGAGCCAGAGTGGATGAGATGGGAGTAGTAGGTGGTCCGGGCTGCGTTGAGTGCATCTTTGTATTGTTGTAGGTGGTCTGTGTAGGCAAGGAGGTGAACATATAATCCAGTTTTATTGCAGAGTCTTTCCAGTTGGCGTTTCCGGGATTTCATTTGGCGGAGTGCGGGGGTGTACCAGGGGGCAGAGTGAGTGAACGAGACAGTTTTTGTTTTGGTGGGGGCAAGCTGATCCAGGCAGGAGGAAAGTGTGCTGTTGTAGTTGACCAGGTCAGCAGGGTCATCAGAGGGTAGGGGAGGTGTGGCAGATAGACAGTAAGTGAGAGAGGCTGAGAGAGCTGCAGGTGAGAGGGAGGTAAGGTTTCTGAAGGTTATTGTCCGGCTCTGAACTGGGGTAGGGGTAGGGATTTCGATGTCCATTGTGATTGCCAGGTGGTCGGAGATGTGCAGATTGTGACTGGATAGCTGTTGAATGTTGAGTTGAGTGGAGCAAACCAAGTCCAGAATGTGACCATGACTGTGTGTTGGGAAAGTTACGTGTTGAGTAAAATTGAGACATTGCAGCAGTTCTAAAAATTCTATGGCCGGTTTATTGTTCAAGCTGTCAATGTGTAGATTAAAGTCGCCCAGGAGGAGAACAGATGGTGAGATGGCAGATAGCTGGGTGAGAAAGTTAGCAAAATCAGAGAGGAAGGAGGGATGTGGTTTTGGGGGGCGGTAAATGATGGCTGTGACCAGAGGAGAAGGACCAGACAGTTTGTAGGTGAGCTGTTCAAATGAGGGGGGTGGCGGAATGGGGATGATGGATGTTTTGATATTTTTCCTGAAGATGGCAGCGATGCCACCTCCCCGGCCCTCTGTGCGGGGTTTGTCCATATAAGTGTATCCTGTGGGGGTGGCTTGGTTTAGTGAGAAGTAGTCCAGATGTGTTTGCCAGGTTTCGGTGAGACAGAGAAAGTCCAGGTTATTGTCCATTATGAAATCATTGAGAAGGAAGGTCTTGTTGTTGAGGGAGCGGGTGTTGAATAAGGCCATTTTAAGATGATGTTGCTTTGTGAGAGGCTGTGAGGACCGGGGAAGTGGACGCAGGTTGACCAGAACAGCATGTCTTGTACAAGGTGGACGGGGGTATGTAGTAACGGTACATAATATATGGTGGGTCTACGGAAATCAGTCAAAAAGCTGGAAAATGCCTGGCAAGCTGGAGGAAGCTGCTGTGAGAATGGCTGGCAGTCAAAGAGTTAAAAACACCAGGGGGGTAAAAATGACCCCTTGGCGGTTCTAGTGTTAAAGCCTCTGACCACTGACAGTGAGTGGCAGTAACGTGTAATGTGACGCTTTAACTTGATTATTTTGTATCTTATTTTAGAGAAACAAAGAGTTTCTGGTCGCAGGTTTTGCCTGTGATATGCTATAAACCCCATCACTTTTGAGTTTTGTGAGTTATATACTATATCCTTGAGCATATTGACAGTAAACAAAAACCAAACTAACTTTGTGTGTTTTCTGTATTTATTTCTGTGCCCTGTCATTTTAAATATTTTACCTTTTCTTTTCTCCAGTGAAAAGTAAGCCACCACAACTCCAGTGTATCAAAATGCCTGCTGTTGACTGTGCACCTATAAGGGGGAACCTGGAACGTGATTATCCATTAGTACCATTCAAAAACTGGCTCTGTGCTTATTCTCCAGGAAAAGACACCTGTAGAGTGAGTTGCTATGGTTTCTTATCTTAACTTATCTTTCATAAAACCTGAATTTCATTCATTCCTCTAATGATCTGTGTATACCTCTGTGTCACAGGGCGACTCTGGCGGAGGAGTTGTGTACAACGGCAAGATCTATGGTCTGGTGAGCGGTGGTCATCCTACATATGCGTTTGCGGAGCCATGTTATTTTGTGAGAGTCTGTCCATACATCAAATGGATTCGATCTTTCATTGGAAAGTCATAATAAATTTGCCATGTGACTTTGGCTCTTAGATGAACATTGTGTGATTATTTATTTACTTTTTCAATCTTTATCCTGAAAGAAGAAGGAGAAAAAAACTGTATTCACAATGATCATTAATCTGGTTCATCCTCCATTCAGCAACAATTGAATGTATTAGGTTTTATTCGGAAATTGGCACTACATTTTTTAGGTTAAGGTCTAAAATTACATTCCTTTATCAACATTTTTTCCCCTCATCAAACTCATCAAATACACAATCCCACAATTCCTAAACGGTCTCGTGGACAAGTTGTGACGTGTACATTCACCACGCTGTGAGATAATAACAGAACGTTACAGACAGAGTTGTTTTCGAGGTAAATGCAGAGACTGCTTGCCAAAAAACTGCTCCTGACGGGTACACGCATCAGTGGTTTTACATTAATTTACCTTGAAAACAACTCTGTCTCGTAACGTTCCGTTATTATCTCATAGCGTGGTGAATGTGCAGGTCACAACTTGTCCACCAGAGCGTTTTGGAGTTGTTGGATTGTGTATTTGACGAGTTTGATGAGGGAAACCAAGAAAGTCCATCACCCTCTGTAGCGTAGCTCTGAGCAGCTCGCAACTCTGCTCCGCCGTTCTAAACAGCTTGCACCAACAACTAAAGGTAACAAATCTACTCCTAAAACTAGGGAGTGTGGCAATGGGCTAATTTGCCAAAATGTTGAACTATTCCTTTAACTACAGAGCAGACTGCATCTACTAAAATAAACAGACTCAATATAATATTTGTACCTCAGAATGTTTTTGTCCATAAAAGATGCAGAGCGCTGCACACCTGAGTCTATCAGCATTCACACCATTCACACCACTGAGATATGATAATCCACACCATTAAACAAATTTACAACCATTCATAAAGTCCCATAGAATGCCTGTCTCTCTTATCATATGTCCCATTAATCACCTCCGTTACAATACGGACACTTTTATTCATATGACAGCATGTAGTTGCCATAAGATCCAAATCCTCCCTCACATCACAACAGTAGGAAACATCTGTCTGGGAAATGTGGGAGGGGGTGAGGTGAATGAATCATCCTCTGGCCTCCCTCATCTACAGTGGAGGTGCCCTTGTGCAAAGCAGTGACGCCCCCAGCTGCTCCAGTGGTGCAGCTCACAACAACTATTACAAGGAGGGAGTGGCTCGTTCTCAGTGTAACTGTGTGTGTGTTTGACTTTCATTGACTCGTCTGTTCTCCTCCGTTGTGATAAGACACAGACAAACGGACTTGTACTGAGGCAAACACACACGCACACAATTGCAGTTGTGATGCTAATATTATTTTTCTTTTTTGGTTGCTGTTGTAGCACTTTGAGATTTTTTAGTAAATATAAAGTGCGTTACAAATAAAATGTATTATTATTATTATTATTATTGTTAAAGCAGAAGTAAGTGGTCCGGTCGTTTTCGCTAATGCTGCGTTCCAGGCAGGCTTTTGAAATCGTAAATTACAGCTTCAAGTCACAACTTACGACTTTGTAGCGTTTCAGGCAACCCACTCGTGTTTTTCCGACCTGTTTTACCCGTGAAAGTCACTATAACGGCCACTTCGTAACTTCCGTAACTCGTACCAGATCGAACTGGTACCACTTCACGGTCGGAAAAATACGAGTTTCCTTGAACGCACCATAACAGTCCTCGTCCCTACGTCACCACATTCATGGCGTCCCTTGGCTGCACACACAGCCCTGCATGCCGTTCTCTCTCCTCATTGGATAAAAACTGTAGGATACGATAAATGTTTTCTCTTCGGCTCAGAGCAGAGCAGATGGACTGAGAAACCCGTGTTTCAGTCCAAACACTCTATGTAAGTGATTGCTGTCGGAAGATATAACTATTTAAGACTTATATTAACACAAATATATCACTTACTTCTGCTTTAATAGTGTTACAGTGAGTCAGTTACTTCAGACCTGTGATATTTCCATCACATTACATTACATTAACAGTCCTCCTGTCGCCTTTTTCTGCCATCAGTTTGAATTTTGTCCCTCAGGAGTCCATGTCATATGTTGACACAAGGTAACAACTGCCTTTAGAGAGTCTGTCGACCCTGCAAGTGAGACCCAAGTGATAGACACGACCTTGGCAAGAGCAGACCATGAACTCCACAATAATTGTTCACTACTTTTGCAGCACCACTGCTGAACTGAAAACAATATCTGTTTTTATCTGATATTTTATTATCACCATGAAATCATCTTTAATTTCATCTAATCAACCTGCGGAATAAAATTTAATTATGAAGACAGTTTTTCTTTTCCTTCTCTTTTTATCTGAGAGACTTGAATCTCAGAAATCTGAGAGAAAAGTCAGAATCCTGAATCCTGTGAGAGTCTGTCCATACATCAAATGGATTCGATTCGACAGTAAATCGGATGCTTAAGTTAACAGTCATAATAAATTTGCCATTTGACTTTGGCTCTTAGATGAACTTTGTGTGATTATTTATTTTTTCAATCTTTATCCAGGAAGAAGAAGAAAAAAACTGTATTCATAATAATCATGAAGCCGGTTCTTTCTCGGTTCAGCAAATGTAAAAGTAACAGTTGTTATATAATCATACACATATCCCCCTTGCAGCGTTAACACCTTGAATGTAAGTTCCATTTATCCTGATGCAACCTACTGGCAATACTTTTCCTCCGGTGTTCCATTCAGTGAAACTTCATTTGACAGTTTGATGAAAGAAAGGGCAAAAGAAAAGGGTCAGTTAGAGCATTTACTCTCACATACAGCTTCTTGTTCATATAGAATAACATAGAATAGTTGGTGCTTACCGTATAGTTGGACCGTTTGCTTCATGTCATCTTCACTCTCTCCTGCTGCATTTGCCTTCCCACTTGTTAGAACCATGTGTCTCATCCTCATAGACACTATTTCAGTAACTTCCTCAAATGTGTTATGAATATTTATAAGGAGGCAGTAATGATCTTATTGGATTTTGATGGGCAAAGGTCAGAAGTCAAGTTCATTGTGACCTCCTTGCCAAACATGCTTTGGAGGAATCTCTTCAAATTTGGGTCAAATGTTCACTTGGACTCAAGCATGAACTGGTCAGACTTTGGTGTTCAAAGGTCAAAGGTCAAGATGAACTGAATGTGTGAAATGAGTCTGGATAAAGGGGGATGTAACCTGAAAACAAGTCAAAAAAGTACTTAAAGGGATAGGGAGTTCAACATTTTGGCAAATTTTCCTCATGCCAGAATCCCGAGAGTCATAGCAGTAGGTTCATTACCTTTAATTATCGGTGCATGTTGTTTTGAGATGAGCGGGGCAGAGACGCAAGCTGCAGCGAACACAATGGAGGTGAATGGTACAGGTCCCCTGTCCCTCATCAAACTTATCAAATACACAACTCAACAACTTCAAAACGCTCTCGTGGAGAAGTTGTGACCTGCACATTCACCACGCTATGAAATAATCATGTATAATTATGAGACAGAGTTGTATTCGAGGCAAATGCATAGCTGGAACTACATTCCAGACACGGCTGCTGGGTGGAGTGATTTCAAAAGCGCATAGTGCAGTTACTCCCATTTACTCAATTAGTTCTGAGTATTTGCTTCATGTGTCGTAATGTCACATAATTATACATGATTATTTCATAGTGTGGTGAACCTGTACCTGACTTCCTCCTTTGCTCCCATCATAATGAATATATGATTACCTGGCCATTAGAGGCGCTTGCCACTTTAATGTTACGGTTTTCAGACCCTTGCAGAAAAGTCGTGTGCAAAAATGAACCAGTCTCTGCTAAGTTGCTGTCATAAATCAACAGGTGCACTTGCTCTCACCTATACAGTACAAACACAGAGAGAAGTTTGCCTATTAAAAAAAGAAGAAAATCCAATTTTCCACCCTCATTCTGTTGATGCTGTTTTAATGGCATTGGACACCCTCTTCTGTAAATACACTGTACACACATAGCTATACTGCTGATGGGACAGGACAACTGATGAGGCTATTTATTTCTGTATCTCTGTTAGTAAGAGGTTTATCCTGAATGTTAATGCTCAGAAATGGCATAAGGAAACAGCTGATGTCAGTACGTGTGTGTATATGTGTGTGTGTGTTCCCTTTTTGTCCATACTGTAAAATGCATTTTGATGCTAATCAAAGATGGGTACCTCCAGAGCAACAACAGTAAATAAAACTAACTGTGAAAAGGCAGCTGATGTAGTCTTTATTAGTGGAGCAGTTGCTGGCATGGATTCTGCAAACAACAGATAACACATGTGAAATAATAAATCCTGCTACTCCTGTCCTGACATTTATGTTTTTTTTTTATCCTGTGTAACCTTCTCGCCTTAAAATCCTTATGTCTTAAGAAACAAAGCTTCAGCAAAAAGTATGAGGACACCACAGAGAAAGTGACCTCAGAGCAGCTTGTATGTCATAAAGGAGTCTGATGTCTGCCTCGTGTCCATCATGCCCCTTACTGCCCACTAGTGGCAGCAGTAGGCTGTTGTCCCTGGAAGCTTGCTGGACTTCCAGCTTATGAATTGAGTGGGTTAAAGATGCACTTATGAACTTCTCTGACTCCATGAGCTATTCTTCACCACTGTTCACACTGCGCACCTATCTGTGTTTAGTCGACACTCTATAATGAGCTTGTATCTCAGAACAAGTTTGACGTCATCTATTTGTCTCCCATCTGTGTATCCCAGGATCTCAGAAGAAGAAGACAGCTGACCTTCTTGTCACATGGATTTGCAGGTAATGACATTTTAACAATTGTTGATTCAAAAACTACCCTCCTGAGTCAAAATAGTTAGATTTTTTTTAACATTGCAGGCAGAACAGGTGATATAGCCTCCATGCTGCTCTGAACTGCACCTTACGGGTTTCTGGCCCAGCAACCTGGAGATATGCCTTTGTCATAATCAATGGACAGCCTTCAAGCAGTCAACTTGGTGTTTCTTGCTTTGCCAATAAAAGAATGGTTAGACAATTATGTGTTTTTGTTGTTTCATCATTTCATAGTAATTTATTACAATTGTGATTTAATTAAATGCTGCATGTTTAAGTTTAAGTAGTAGCAGTAGTATAAGTAGGTGTATTTTCAACCCAGAATTTGGGTTATACTTTTTTAACCCATTTCGTGGTAGCTTAAACCCAACAACAATATTTTTGACTAACTTTTGAGTAAAACCCTTAACACAGCATGCTGGGTCAAATCTCTAATCCAAAGTGCTGAGTATAACTAACCCAGTTTCTTTTGGACTCAGCAAGTTAAACCCAAATTGGGTTACTTTTAACCCAGCAGTTTTAAGAGTGTATATCTATAGTGTCTGTTATTTCAATGGGTATGTGTGTGTCCTGTTGACAAAGGCTGGGACTTGTCAAGCAGAGAGGAGAACAGCATCTTTTGGAGGTTTGCACAATCCTGGGCTCTGACAGGTGGTTAGCTACAGCCAGTGTGCTTGTCAGGTTGTTCTAGACTTTACTGTTCTGAGATCAGTTAGAATATTGCATGCACTATGCACAAACACAGACATGTGAGCATAATAGAGGCAGCTGTTTTCTGCTGCAGGTTTGAAAAGTTTGAGACAGAATATTGTTACACAAGTAGCAGGAATAGCTCAGTGTGGTGGGCGTAAGAAGTAGAGAGACACATGGAGAGAAAGGGAGGAGGAGGAGCTAGAGAGAACAGAGCAGGAATGTAGCTGTGAATGCACAGTGCAATTCATGTGCACTTTAAAGGCTGGTTGTCAATATATAAATAAATAAATAAACGTTACAACCCTCCAAGTCCCAAGTTCATCCGTCTCCCTTGATTTTAGGAAGTCCCGCCCAGCCACTGTCCCCCTGTCGATCAACGACCAAGCTGTAGAATCTGTCCAGCAGTATAAATATTTGGGGACAGTAATTGATGACAGGCTGTCCTTTGAGCATCAGGTTGACGCCGTGTGTAAAAAGGCCAACCAGCGCATGTACTTTCTCCGCAAGCTCAGGAACATAAACATGGACTCTAAATTCATGGAAATGTTTTATTCTTGTTTTATCGAATCTGTCCTGACTTTTGCTTTTATTTGCTGGTTTGGGTCAATTAACCTGAAGAACCGCAACAGACTTCAGGGCATAGTCAGAGTGTGCAGTAAAATTGTTGGTGCTCCCTCAACTTCACTTTCTTCAGCAGAGGGTGGGAGAGGAACGGGATCCTCTGTTCTGATAGCGGTGGGCTCGACTCTTGCGCTGGGCTGGCGCACATGGCTAATTTGCATAATGCGCAGGTGACACGGTTCAGCTTAATGTTAAACGAATAAATGTTTTGAATTATGAATACTGGACATGGTGATCTTAAACACATTTAATTGACCACAATAAAATTATTATATTATATTATATTATTTATTTTTTGACAAGATTGAGACCCCCCTCAGATTTTGCTTTTGAGTCTTTCAGGGGGTCTCAAGGGGTTAATCGGGGGGGTCCGACCCCCCCAAACCCCCCCGTATTTCGCACTATGGCTGTAGGTTTGAAAAGTTTGAGACAGAATATTGTTACACAAGTAACAGGAATAGCTCAGTGTGGTGGGCGTAAGAAGTAGAGAGACACATGGAGAGAAAGGGAGGAGGAGGAGCTAGAGAGAACAGAGCAGGAATGTAGCTGTGAATGCACAGTGCAATTCATGTGCACTTTAAAGGCTGGTTGTCAATATATAAATAAATAAATAAATAAATAAACGTTACAACCCTCCAAGTCCCAAGTTCATCCGTCTCCCTTTGCTTTGCTGCTGAAGTCCAGACGTGAGTCAAGAAAGGTTAACAAGACTGGAAATTGCAGGATTCTGCCTGATCACTGGAGTGTGTCATTGGCAGCTAATGGTATTTGAAGACGACCATAGGTGGGTTGTGGATATTTTTCCTCTATACTGCACCTTCTGCATGTTTAGTGTCGGTTGAAAGGAGTGACCCTAAACTGTCAGCCAGGAAGCAGAAAGGTGGAGATGCCCAGGATGTCAATCAAAGACATGAAAAGTATGTTTTAGTTTTTTTTATTATTATAACCTTTATTTATTCTCGAGAGACATTGAGGTTACCCTCATTTTCAATGTCGTCGAGTTTACAACGCAGTTAAAATATTGACAGTGGTTACAGTCATTTGAAGTGATTACAAGCCAATATACACTTAACAAGAAACAAGAAACACAATCATCTGAAACAGTTACAAATGGAAACACAGTTATTCATGACCAAGTACCTAAACTCACTGAGTGAAGGGAGCGCGTCCAATCTCAGGATGTGCTGTAATGCGTTCCAAGAGCTAGGGGCATCATAACAAAAAGCAGTCTTGCCAATACTCGTAAAGACTCGAGGAACTTTGAGTAGCAGTAGTTCAGCCGAACGGGTCCTGTAAGTACCAGAGTTCCATTCCAGCTTTAAAAATATATAAAAACCAACTTTTCCATACAAAACACAGTGGTGAGTATCATATTTATCACCCGTGATAAATCTTAGAGCTGAATGATAGACTGAATCTAGACGTTTCAGAGTTGAGGCAGCAGCATGTCTATAGATGATATCACCATAATCAATGACGGACATAAATTCATGTTGGTATAGTAAACGGCTGTATTACAAATTGAAATCTTTTTTTTATTTTTTATTTTTTTATCTGTGAAAGCCACCCAGGCCACTGCTGTAGTCTTCTTTTAAGGGTGGGGCATGGACATCTCAGTTCCCTTGCCCTCAAGCTGATCTTCACAACAGGCTGAATCAAACTTAATGCTCTGCACTTCTACATTGTTTTAACCATAGTACATAAACAATATTAAATATCAGTTCCAAACATATACCAAGCCCCACCAAGCTCACCAAGCTGGTCTGGGCACACCTGTCCTGAATCACGGTATCACCTAACCCAGTCTTGACTTCACCACTTCTCCCAGTTGATTCTGTCCTGTTCTGTAGTGTTCTTGTAATGTGTTGGTTCCTGGGTTCTTAGTCCATGCTTTGTGCTTGTCTTTAATTAACACATTTCTTGCTCCTTTTTCTAGTGTGTGCATGTTTGTTTTTTTGCTTGGTTCCTCAACACTGTGGCCAGCCTGCCTCCTGCCACCACCAACTGGGGTTTTCCTTTTTTCTTGTTGTGGGATATTTTTTTGCACTTTTTCCTGAGAGCTTATTAAACACTTTGAAACTGCTCTGGTCTCTGATCTCCTACAAACTGTTGGGCCAAACCCCAGCTTTCACACGTGACTTCCTAAAGCTTCCCATTACTAATTACTGATTATCCAGATTACAAAATTACAGTCAGTAGTTCTCTGGCTTTGATTTGTAATAGTTTTAATGATATAAATCTACATTTAAGTCAGATCTAATGACGATTAGATTCATTGATAGATAACAGATAGACTAATAGATTAAAGATATTAAGTCTGAGATGGACAGGGCTCGCAGTAAAGTTTGATCCACCGCTAACTGATATGACAGCAACCTCAGATGAGAGATCTAATGCACCCAAAATCTAAGTGTTTGACATTCTGTTCTGCCTCTGAACTTAAAGGGATAGTTCACCCAAAATTGAAATTTCACTCATTATCTACTCACCCTCATGTGGACTAAGGGCTGGGAGAAGTTTCAGAGTTATCCGTGGCTTCTCTGAGTTACAGGAGGTCTCGGCGTAGCAGTGCATGTCCATATGACGGTTGCAAATGGATACCAACTGTCTTCGTAACAAAAAGACACACCAAAAAACATCAAAATACCTCCATGCTGCTCGTATGTAATGTCTGTCTTGTATTGAAGCCCTGAAATGCGAAATTGTCCTGAAAAAAAATTAAATAAGTCTATATTTCAAGCTTGTTTGGTAGCGGAAGCTTCTGGAAGCTCCTCAACAGGAGCTTCCGCTACAAAACAAGCTTGAAAAATAGACTTATTTAATTTTTTTCGGGACAATTTCGCATTTCGGGGCTTCAAAACAAGACAAAACAATATTACATATGAGCAGCATGGAGGTATTTGGATGTTTTTTGGTGTGTCTTTTTGATACGAAGACAGTTGGTATCCATTTGCAACCGTTATATGGACATGCACTGCTACGCCGAGACCCCCTGTAACTCAGAGAAGCCACGGATAACTCTGAAACTTCTCCTAGCCCTTAGTCGACATGAGGGTGAGTAGATAATGAGTGAAATTTCAATTTTGGGTGAACTATCCCTTTGAGCTAAAATAGTGGTTAAAATCACTGAGCACTTTCTTGTCTATGCTGTTTTAAAGGCACTTTCTAACTGTGCAATATTATACAGCTGCTCATGCAATGATAACTCTACAACAGCTGTATGATCCACAGGCTGAGATCATTTTTTCAAAAGTTACATTCCTTCGAAGCCCGACTCAAAGGATTGTAACTTGTGGCTATCACCACGTTGGTTTAATATCAAGAAGTATTTGTACCTTATAGTTTATTAAAGGACGACTCACTTCGGCAGCTCCACAGTTTGAGTTTTGCCTGCTAAAGATTGCCAAAACCCAAGTGTTGTGTACAAACAAATTCCCCAAAGGCGGCCCTCAATGTCCCGTCTCTCCCTCTCTGAAATCAATACAGGCATTTGTTCTCAGATGTCTTCATCGTGACATGTCTTTGCATGCTTAATGAACTTTCCTTGTTCACTGTCCAAGGATGTATCGATCCACAGAACGGCTAGTATTCAGCAGAGATCTCCATTTGGTCGGAGCAGAGCCGGCGGAGAAAAGCTCCATAGATCAAGCGGACAGACTTATGCTTTCCTTTTCAGAGCCCAACTGTTCCACTCACTTTTCAGCCACTGGCCATTTATCCACTGTCTTCTGCAGACAGCTGTTTAAGAGAGGTGAAAAGGGGGGAGGGGGGCGCAGTGAATCTTAATCTAATTAGATAAAGAAAGTCAGCAGGAAAGTCTCTCTCGGCTGTGGACTGTCTCTGCGGATCTCCCTCTGCTGATAACAGTGAATAATGAGCTCTAAGGTCAAAGGTCGCAGTCAGGCTGGGATTTATTTTATTCTCTATGTTCACCCGTTGTGCACGCAACACTCCCAACAAAACAAACGACAATACAACTTACAGGTAGACACACTGTACAGGGGAACAAAGAACAGGTGAAGTGTGATCATTTTGGATGACTTCATTATTTGTGTGGTCCCCTGTTTAGTTTGAGTTGTCTTTTCATCTTTGAGTTACTTTTTTTGGTGTTGCTTGAGTTGTTTTGTACTTTTGGCTGTGTTCCTTCTTTTGTGACATCTCAGATTTATCTGTTGACCTTTTTTTGTTATTTTGTTTTTTCTGTCCCTTTTGCCCCTTTTTTCCCCAACATCCTTGTTTCCACTCACCTGTGTTGTTCTTGTTTGCATTTCAGTCCAGCATTTTCCAAAACGTGACATTCATTCAGTTATTTACCTGGACCTCATAGGAAACAGATGAAGGGATGGAAATAGGAGCAGAGATGGGCGTGGCCCAATTGTTGTAAAACATGTGCTAGAGTGCCCTCTTGGGAGTCAAAACGCATGCTAAAGTGCCCTCTTCAGTGGCGAGGATGCCCTTTTTTTCCTTTTTGCCCCTGCCCTTCAAAAAGTCTGTGCACGCCACTGGGGTGGTATGTCAACAATCACAGGAGTAGAAACAGATACAAAACATGATGGAGGAAGCAACATGTTGATGATGATTATATAGATAAAACAGTGAATACATGAGGTATCCATCAGTACATATATGGTAGGCCTACCACTCAAAATCTTTTGACAGTGGTATTTTATATTGACATTTTAACCATTCCATTTTTAGCCATACACCAGTGGAAATCAGTTTGACAGCCATCATTATATTTAATCTGTTAACAACACACCTGCAACACTTTGGATACAAAGAATAAATGTGAGCATTAAAAAAACACAGGGTGGACAGGATGAAGCGTGCCAGCTTTAAGTTCTGTTCTTCTTAAGGCAAACATCACATGCCAACAGGTCCATCTTTGTCGTATCCATCCAAGCCTCTGTTCTCCTGTAAGCGAGTGGGATAATCCTCAGTGGAAACCATACGTCTGCTGGACTCTGCTTCCTTAAATCCTCCAAACAGCCTAAGCAGCTTCCACCACTGGTCTGGATCTCAGGCAGCAGCAGCAGGTGCTGCATGCTGATGCAGGATTGTTGGCATATTTCTTCGAAAGTATCAATTGCGACAGTGAATTCAAGACAAAACATGACATTTTTGGGCGTTACAGCATGGAAATTTCGTGTTACAGGATTTTGGGTTTCATGAAAAGATTACTGGACCGTGCCAGTCTTCAAAACACTATGCAGACATGTATGCAACATTCATATAGAGGAATTCAGTTTGATGCAACCCTCTAGTGCCTTCTCTAGTGTAAAAATCCATATTTTACCATTTAGATGTAATTGTAAATTGTAAAAAAATCTACATAATTTTATTGACTTTATCATATGGAAAAGATCAATCACCCAGTTGTGTAACAGCAAATGACCATATTTCAGGTGATATCATGACATCATCATGTGTCATTGCCATTAAACCGTATAAAAAACAGTCATTCCTTTGTTCCATCACGCTTAGATTACTGTAAGTCTTTGTTGGCCTCGACCCGTCAGCACTGCGTCGTTTGCAGGTATAGTCCAAAATGTAGCTGCCCGCCTGCTGACTGGAAAGAAACATCATTATCACATTCCTGTCATCCTGGCATCTTTGCACTGGCTGCCTGTTGATTTAAGGATCCAGTTCAAAGTTTTATTAATTGTTTTTTGGTTTGGCACCGCTTTATTTATCAGAGCTTGTACGGCCGCACTCAGTCCCAGCTAAGCGAGTAACCTTGGCTCTATTTACTTTGTTTTTTTTATCTAACTTTGTTTGAAATTGAATTCTTACTATTCCTTTTACTGTTTTATTTATGATTATATCTGTGCCTGATTAGCTATATACTGTAGTATTTTAAGAACTGTTCAGCACTTTGGTCAACTGAGGTTGTTTTTGAATGTGTTTTATAAATAAACTGTGACCTGACTTGACTGTAATTTAATAATGATTACTGATCAGTAGCCTTGATGTCTAAATTAATTAATTAAATTAAATTAAACATAACTAAAAATGTGCAATATTTACAGAGTTGTTTCATCGGAAAAATGTCATTAATACCACGATTCTCTTCGCATTCAGGATTTGCTATAGCTAAAAACTCATCCACTGGGTGAGCAGAGACAGATGTTAAATAATTAATCTGATTTTTTTCCATTATCAGTCCACATAAAACATGGAAACTACGAAATATGTTTATGAATCTTATTTTCTATATGTGAATTTTTTTTTTTAACTTATATATGGAATGAAACATATTTGTGTGTGAATTGAAAATGTATTTGCGTTTTGAGTCACATATATATAAATCCCCAAATACATGCAAATCTACTTTTGTGCATTTATTCATTATGAGACTGTTCTAGCTCCATAGGAAAACTGTTAAAAAATTAAGGTAACACTTTACTTGAAGCATCGTCATAAGAGTGTCATAACACTGTCATGACCATGTCATAAATATTATGTCAATGTCATAAGCGTTTATGACTGCTGTCATTAAGTTTCATTTGGTTTTGTAATGGCAACTTGATTGGGATGTCTTGATTATGACAACTTGACATTAATCAAAGTGACATTACCAGAAAAGGGCTTTGTCATGACAACTTGACATTAATGAAATATTTTCTGTTTAGTTGACATAATGATTATTAATTAGATGTGCAAGGTTACAGAACAAATCTTTAATAAATAATAATCATTATGTCAAATAAACAGAAAATATTTCATTAATGGCAAGTTGTCATGACAAAGCCCTTTTCTGGTAATGTCACTTTGATTAATGTCAAGTTGTCAGAATCAAGACATCCCAAACAATGTCAAGTTGTCATTACAAAACCAAATGACACTTAATGACAGCAGTCATAAACGCTTATGACATTGACATAATATTTATGACATGGTCATGACACTGTTATGACACTCTTATGACGATGCTTCAAGTAAAGTGTTACCAACATTAACATAGGGATGAGTTTCTTGATGGGGTCAGGCTGGTTTTCTTTAGCAGTTAGGACCAGATTCTGGTTCTGTTCAATAGAAAACACAACAACAACAACACAACGACATGTGTGGCTTACAATGACAGTTCCAGTCAGGACTTCCAGAGAGAGTTTTCTCTCTGCAGAGCTCAGCCTGGTCGTATAGTCTGCTGCTCTGACAAGGTTACTTTCCAGGGTTGAAGCCACATCAGATACCTGACTGCGGGTAACAGATTAAACGCACACCCTCCCTTGATCACGTCACGCTGGCTGTAATTTGCGGCGTGAGAGAGCGAGTCCCCCGCCGCGCGCTGTGTTCACACTCCTCCATCACTGTGTGTGAAATGAAGTGAAAATCTAAATGAATTCTTGGACGCGTCGACGGCGCTCACAGTGAAACACTCTTCATCTTGTCCTGGTCACAGTTGGATTTTTCATTACATGCACTTTATCAGTGTAACATGTGTTGAGATCCTGCTGCCCCGAAAACACAAGACTTTATTTCTATTTTAGCATCTTATCTCAGATCTTAGGTTAAACTCACATACGTCATTTCATTTTTAACTCATCCTGAGCGTGTTTCATTTCCACTCTTCGACAAGCATTCATCGAATTAACATCCTGATTTTGCCATATTCATCAACCGTTAAATTGCCTCACACGAAAAGTGAAATTGTGTGTGTAATGCAATCAATTCAGAAATGTAGTTTGGAGAGGGAAATGAAAATGAGTCTTCACACACACAAACGGCTCTACTGAGCTTTTCTCCTCTTCCTGATGTTGTTGTTTTTTTGCCACTGACAACAGAATGTACTTGTACACCGTGTGTGAATAGGCTTCGGACAACTCAGAGCCTTGGTGTGAAGGTAATTCTCTTCAATAAATGAACTCCATTTGTTTTCTCAACCCTCTGAAAATCCGCCCCCGACTGCTGCTCGGGACTATTCCCCCTGACTTTTTTTTTTTTTAGCCCACACGAAGCAGCAGTTAGACAGTGGTGTACTGTATACAGAGCAGAGACAGGACCGGATGACTCATCTGTAATCATGCAGACACAGACGCTGATTTTATCGTATATGACAAAGCGTCCTCATGTCCCTCAGATATTCTCCGTAAGCTTATCACCATAGTGACTGCTACTGGTCAAATTACCCCAGGACTCGACTAGATTGAACACTGTGAGTAGTTCCACTTTGATAATTCTCTCATTATAATAAACCTCATAAGACACCAGAACAGGGAAATGTACCTTGGAGACTATTTTGCCAAATGAAGTGGATAGACTTTGCATACAGCTCTGACCTGAATAAATGACTAGCGAGACAAATGCCATGTTCACAAGCAGAATGTATTGCCGTGCTGCCAAATAATTGCCCGGAGAAGTTCTTGCCCATTTCTCAATGTATAATTAAGCTCCCTGTTGCATTTTTTTTTTTTTTTTTTTTTTTGGTGGGCTGCGTAGAATATTCTGCATTTCATTAGTGTGAATGAGTTTTCTGTTTTGTACTGTACGTCGATACATGTTTTGTGCAAATGTCAGATTGGCCTCTGGTCGTCACATAATGAACTAATTAGTTCAGTTTCAGTCTATCAATGTTACCTACTTCAGATTGAGGATAGTTCTCCAACACATACACTGTATTAATAAAACAAATTGGTTTGGTTCTCTTGTTTGCCATAGTTTTATGTTTGTAAAATGTACCTATGTTCATCATTTTGTACAGAGGTGCCAAGGAAATGATGTTTATAAAAAGCACACCAGAGACCAGGCTACAAAAGAGCTTCGCTTAAAGTAGTAGTAGTAGTAGTAATTTATTTGTCCCCGTAGGGAAATTGGGTTGCAGCAGATCACTTGACATTTCATCTAAAAAAACAACAACAACACAGATAAAAACAGCACAGTACAACTTTCACACAGATTAACACTCATCATTAACACTCGTCATCAGTGGGTCAGCTTTATGTTTATCGCAGCCTTAACCTGGTCAGACCAGCTGAGCAGGCTATGAGCTGACCAACACTAACAGTGACTATTGATTATTATTAAGGGATTTAATGGCCTGGGGCACAAAAGAAAATTTAGCTCTGTTTTTAGTAAACAGAGGGGGGGCGATATCGTCGCCCAGATGGAAGAGGGTTAAATGAGTGGGCAAGGGGGTGCCTTTGGTCACCTATAATATTCCTTGCCTTTTTCTCTATCCTATCTCTGTAGATGCCTTCCATACATGGCAAAGTAATGCGCAGCAATTTACTAGATATGGTTATAATTTCTCTAACCCTCTTTTTCTGTGCCTCTGTGCCCTAAAGTTCAGGAATGAGAGGTTTGGGTAAATCATTATTATTAATTATTAGTTTTCTTTAACGACCTTGACCTTTCAACTATCCACCAAAATCCATCCCAAATTCCATCCCGGAAATGTTTGTTTTATTTTTGAAGATATTCCCTCAAGATGTGACAGAAATATTGTGTTTTGTTAGGTTACTGTGACCTTGACCTTTGACCTTTGACCACCAAATTCTAACCAGGTTATCCCTGAGTCTAAGTGGACATTTGTGCCAAGTTTGAAGATGTTCCTTCAAGACATTATTGAAATCCTGTGCTTACAAGGCCAAAACAGTGTTTTTTGAGGTCACCGTGCCCATGACCTTTGACCTTTGACCTTTAAAATCTGATCATATTTGAGTCAAACCTGTGTCTGTGAGAAATGGACAGACAGAATGCGAAGAAAGAGTCTTCATTAGTATAAATTTCAATCAATAAATATCAATAATCAATAAATATTATAACTCGCTATTTATTATTGGCCATTGACAAGGACCTTAGACCTTTGAGATTGTAATTGGACTTCAAACTACTGAGGTGGATGATGATCTTTCACACTCAGTGGGCTCTTTTTTTCTTTTTTTTTCTTAAATACACTTTCATGATTAACAAGACTTTTCAAAACTACAATCCTCTCAATGTGAATGTATAAAGAAGTGGACACTTTCCCCGAGACACTGGTGATAGTTTCAACCATGTTCATATATAACGCGGTTATCAGCTCTCAGCCAGTTGTAAATACAGGCCACACAGAGGGAAATGCAGTCTGTGTAAAGGAGGCTGAGAGCAGATGGCTGGCTGATTGAAAGGATTAGTACAAATTAGTGGGAGGCTGTTACCTATAAATGCATGAAAATACATCAAACAAATGGGAAGCAGGTGAAAGTGGCAGGCATTAGTGTGTGCGTGTGTGCGTGCTGTGTGTGTTGAGGGCTGGGGGTGCAGATGCCTCAGTGAATAAGGTGAATGCAGATATGGATCACGGGAGAGCAGATGATCTATTGACTGAAAACGGAAATGCATCTGCTTCCTCGGCAACTTTGGGCGACAAATACACCTTGAAGGCAGCAAGCAGTGAAAACACCATCTGCCAGTCTCTTCCTACATAATAGCCAGGAACTAAATGTGCATGCAATCCACCCAAAGCACATAGGAGCAGTGTACTCCACACACTACACATTCTATATTCATCAGACGTGTAAACTTTGAAAATATTTCTGATAGCAGGCTCAGCGAGGGCTTATTTATAGATTAATGCTGAGGCAATAAACTGCGAACTTCAGTATTTATGAACTTATTCCACACAGACACACTTCATTTGAACAGGGGGAGGCTGATTTATCACCTGAGACCTTGCTGAACGATGCTCCATGCATGGGAGATAAAATACAGGTAAGGAAAGACAGTTCTTCACCCCAGAATGAATGGATTATGTGTCAGAGTCATGATATATAGCAGCAATACTGTATCACTTCTTCTCAAGCGCTGACAAATGCAAAGATGAAGATGAAGGCTACCATGTTGACATTTGGGATTTGTTAACTCTGCGTGGATCTAACTCCTTTTGACTCTAGTGTTGTGCTGCCTTAAAACACTGGATCCTAGATCAATATAGAGGAGAGGGTGATTGTGGAAATGTGCCAGTGTGTATTTATTGTGAATAGTTGCAACTTAGAGTAGATAACTGTAAGCTATAAACTTTCAAAAAACTTTCAAAAATATATTGACAACAGAGAGCAGAAAACTTGAAGAACATTAAAGGAGATGTGTTATTTGAGTTTATGTAAATGACTTTTTCTCGACATAGCCCTATTGTTGGAATTTTCATCGACAATTTCTCTACAAACATTGCATAGACTATATTTGCCTTGAGTCACGTTTGCTATACGATAAACTCGCAGAAAATTCAGTATAATGTAAAGCTGTTTGTATTCCAGAGGTTTTCAAGAACCAATTTCATCAAGCAAACACTAAGAACTCAAAGAAAATGAGGACAAATATGTTTTCATTTGAGATTCTGATAGTGCTTCCTACTGCAGGTGTTGATTTTGAGTCATTATCACTGAGACTCTGTCATTGTGAGTTCACTGTGATGTTAATCTATATTGCCTCGCCACAAGGACAAACAAGCCGACTGTTCACAAGTGTTAAACCTGAGGTGAAAAAGGGAAGAGACTTTGTGTGTCTAAATACCATCTCAAAACATCTGCAATATTTCATTTCAGTTACTTAGGCTGGATAAAACTCAATTAAACCTCAGTGTTAGACTGGAATTTCTCTTGAGAAGCTGTCACTAAGAAATGTAGCCTACTCTCCATGACCACTAAAAGTCTGAATACAATAAAGGGAAATGTGTTTTCATATGAATTTCTGAAATAACTGTTCCCAGATGTGCAGACAACAAGTCCCCAGCTTCTTCAAGGAGAGCGAAGCAACTGGCACCTGACAGAGTGAAGCAAATGAAAATGAATTTTAATTTTCTTTTCAAACAACTGTACTCTAAGGTTGTTGTTTGAAGTGCTACGCCCATTCCCAGGGTGTATCCTGCCCATTTCTTTAATGTTTTTCATTTCATTTTGATTGCAAATTTTGAAATATCTTTTGGTTTCAGTTGTAATTCATGAAGTAATTTGTTTTGTATAATTATGGAGAAATATAATTCCGGTAAGATGGAGAAATTTCCTCGGTTTTCAGTAGACGTTGAACTTCTCTCTTTTCATTTCCTGTTAGCCAGGTATCAATTTGCATTAGCAGCCAATCACAGCCAAGTCAAAGGTCAACATCATAACCAACCAGATTTGTAGAAGGGCGGGACCAGGGCAGGACCTATCACAGAGTGAAAAAAAAAGAAGATGCAGTCTGAGCGGAGGACACTGCATGGGGTTAAGTATTAAGAAGTTAAACTATGTTTTATTTACATTAGCTAAGTTACTGTAGTTCATTGAGTTTAACAGCCGGTGGTTTTATAAGTTTGTGTATATATAAAACAGGTGTGTGAGTCAGTTTGAAATGGTTTTCAGTAAGAAATGTTGCTAAAATGGCATAACAAGTGAAATGTTGCTAGCTAACTAACTGATGGGAGAACTGACTGAATGTGCTCATGTGAAACGTGTTTTTCTACCGAGCCTCTGAGTGAGTATGAACCCTGAGAAGTAGAATAATATGAATATTTATGGTCAGACATAGAGTTTATTAGAGCAGTGGTTCCAACCCCCGGTCCGCGGACTGGTACCAGGCTGTGGACCATTTGGTACCGGGCCACAGAAAGAGAATGTAAAAAATATAGAATCGTTTATTTTGGAAATTTTGCCACTTCTGTTTGTGCATCTTCCCAGCGCTGCGCAATTGACAGGCAGGTCCACAAATGTAAAAGAGTGAAAAACACACGTCGCCGGGAAAAACTTAATAATGAGACGACAGAAGACCCGACGCCTGCCAACAAAAAGAAAGCTGTTCTAAAAGAAAAACCAAGAGTGTTTAAATTACGGGCTCATTGCAACAGGTGATTCACATGCTCCAAGCTCCACTGTGTAGCCTATGTGACCGTCCACAATCGTTTTTATATTATATGTGTAATGTAAACAGGAGAATGTACTTACCACGATATTTATTGATGTTTAAGGACAATATAATAATTCATGTGACTGTATGGTTAAATACTCTTTGCAACTTAGTCAGAGTCATATACCTGAATTTGTAACTGTTGACACATCCCAGTATCATAATTTGGTAGCAATTCACCTCTCATGCAAAATAGTCTATCAGGTGTAAAGTTGTGTATCACAACAATCCTGTATCAAAATTGAATTGGGTCGGCTACCACATAATTTATGACTATCCATGTGATAAATAGACCAAGAAAATCTGAGTGTGTGTTGACAGAATGCATGTGACATGTACACTAAAACATAAACCATGTGTGTTGACAGAATGCATGTGATGCTGAAACATAAACCTTGTGTGTTGACAGGACCCATTTTGGGAGTAAGCTTATAGTACATGGACATGCGATGTGTAGACACTAGAGACTCGGGGTGTTAAGAGAGTGAGCAACATAGATCACATCGCTCTGGAGCAGAAAACCTCTGAAAGCAGCGTAAATCAACCAGTGCTGCAGGAAGACACGTGTGTGCCAAATACATCCGGTGGAAACTCAAGGTCATCAGCGTGTAAAAAGAATGCACCTAAACCAACTCCTTATTAGTTGTTAGGTCGATTCAGCAACAAATAATGAACTTGAACCAAAGCCAAATTAGGGAAATGGGGTTAATTAGAAAATCTACAAGAAAATAATGGTGGAAAAATTCCCAAATAGAGAAAAGAAGGGGATTCCCTGCAGAGTAAAGCTCTTCAAGAGGTGGAGACTCTTTTGTAAACACCAGTGAATATACTCTACTTTAGATTTGCTCTAAATATCTCTTGACTCTTGTGTTTAAGGCCAAACCCACAAACTTTAAGGGATAGTTCAACATTTTGGCAAATTGGCCCATTGCCATAATCGCTTAGGAGTAGGTTTGTTACTTTTAATTGTTAATGCAAGCTATTTTTAGAACGGCAGAGCAGAGCCATGAGCTGCTTAGAGCTACAAAACAAAACAACTCTGTCTCGTAGCGTACCGGTATTATCTCATAGCGTGGTGAATGTGCAGGTCACAACTTGTCCACCAGAGCGTTGTTGGATTGTGTATTTGATGAGTTTGATGAGGGAAACCAAGAAATTCCATTAGCCTCTGTAGCGTAGCTCTGAGCAGCTCACAGCTCTGCTCCGCCGTTCTAAAAATAGCTTGCACCGACAATTAAAGGTAACAAACCTACTGCTATGACAATAGGGATTATGGCAATTTGCCAAAATGTTGAACTATCCCTTTAAGTTATACCTCTTTTGGAGGCATTTCAAGCCTGACTGAAATTGTTGTTTGCACAATGTGAGTAGACCGGAGAGAACATAATAATAATATACCGTAGTATGAATATAAAATTGATACTAATTATCTTAAAAAAATTGCTTTTGTAGCAGCTGTTAAATCAGAGTCCCTTATGTGTGAGAATATGTGAAGCTTTAAAAGTAATAATCATCGAAACTAAAAGCATGTTTGGATTTGACCAGCAGCCAGCAGAAAGACTCATGAATGGAGGTGATAGAGTCTCTCTGTTTCTGTTTGTCTGCAGTCTGCCAGTTCCACAGTTCCAGTCATCTTGGCAAGAGAAAATGGGGGCACGTAACCTTTTTCAAGGTCAAACTGAGAACGGAAACTTTTAGTTTTATTAATGTTCCAGAGCTGGAAAAAAAACAAGATTGAACTCGCTATTTGTTGTTTGAGGCAAAATGCGAGCAGAGCATCCCGGAAATAGAAAATAACACCCACATTCTGTGCCTGAAGTTATAGCATCTGAGAAATGATTTGATAGGCAAAATTGTTCTTGTTTTGGCAGAAGACAAACTGCCTGATGCTTTGTCGACATACTTGTGTCTTACCAAATGAATTAAGGACATTGCCTCCTCATGAGAAACCAAACAAAACTCTATACCTTTCATGGACGTTTGTGTTGTTGTGTTAGCGACGTACCTTTTCTGTCAGACAACCTGGAGACTTCCAGCTGTTCCAGCTGTTAAGTCATTCAATCTGGGGCTCCAACAAGCACTATCACCAACTCAATTCTTTCTGATTAGAAGCCGCTCAGTGTGTCGTACCACGGAGAGCAAAGGGACACTCACTCAAAACAGGGCTGTGAAATCAATAACTCATTGTATTCAGTTTTTCTGTTTTATTTTTAGAAAGACAACAGGGCACAAGCTCGCCCACAGATTTCTAAATGATTCGCCTCAATGCATGGAGGCATGAGTGGAATCCGTGATGGCCGTGTTATGTTTGAGCCACAATTATACAGCATATTACAATGAGCTCATTATGAGGTCTTTAAGATATGATGGATAAGATACTTATCATTCCATTAGCTCTATAAATGGCTGTGTTCCTCAGGATTTTAAAAGTAAAATGGGGGGCAGAGATTTCCTCTCCTGTGGAGCCAGCTTTCAGTCTGGGTTTGAGAGGCTCCTCTGCATTTAAAGGGATAGTTCAACATTTTGGCAAATATGCCTATTGCCATAATCCCTATGGGTGGGTTCATTATCTTTAATTATCGGTGCATGTTGTTTTGAGATCAGCAGGGCAGAGACGTGAGCTGATCACTGAACACAATGGAGGTGAATGGTACAGATCCCCTGTCGCTCAAAACCCATCAAATACACAATTCAACAACTCCAGAACGCTCTCATGGACAAGTTGTGACCTGCACATTCACCACACTATGAACTAATCATGTAACATTATGAGACAGAGTTGTTTTCGAGGCAAATGCATAGCCAGAACTACATTCCAGACACGGCTGCTGGGTGGTGTGACTACAAAAGTGGTAAAAAGGTATTTGCTTCATGTGTCATAATGTTACGTAATTATACATGATTATTTGCCAAAATGTTGAACTATACCTTTAAGAAAAGACATAAAAATCCCTCTCTGATGAAGCGTCAGCTGCCTCAGGTGGGCCCCAAACCGTCCATTAGAATCAGACAACATCTGCGCTGTCTGTCGGTACTGGGCCCACTAATGTTTGATGGAGACCAATGAGGACTTGTATTAAAAACTACAAGAGATAAACAAATTCACAGCAATACCGCAATTGTCCCCTCAGCATTTGATTTTTTCATTGCAAAAGGGAAAATTAATTCACAACCGAAGCAGCAGAGAGCTGGCAGGCCATAATTTGATTTCTGCCAGCTGCGTGGGAGGCGGTCATTGCTGAATGCATCTCTGTCTTTAGAGGAGTCCTTGAACAGACAGACAGTAATATCAGGCGGAGCTCCCGACAATTCACAAGCATTGAAAAACATAGCCAGCACTTACTTGTGTTAATTACTGCAGCATTGGATGAGATTCAGAGTTGAAATAAACGCTGAGGAGGCATTATCATATCATTTTACCCCACTCTTTGTAATTAAAATCAATTCACAAAACCCCTTTATCCAAAACAACCTCATAAATCCATGGTTAGGTTTTATACCATTATTAATTTAATAATCGTCATAATAGTCTTTTATGCTTGTGCAATCAGGTCACATGCACTAACTGCACAAGACATGAGGCTGTTGATGAGCTGTAATATGAGCTCTGTAAACACAATTAAGATTAATCGGCTGTGCATGTGTATGAGTGTGTCTCTGTTAATAAATGGATGATCAGTGAGTCCAATGTTACAAAAAGAAATGTAAGGACATCAATAGAGTTTATCATAATGTAACAGTAATAGTGGCACTCATCACATCACTTCGCTGCTAAAGCTGCAGAAGGGGATAATTGCTGAGGCGTAATATTAGATGGAAATGTTGCAGCAGTGTGGCCAAAGATTTTCAGTGCAAAAAGGTTTCCTCGTGGATTTTTTAAATCTCTGGTAGCCATTTGGAGCTGTTAATCAGACAGGTTAAAGATTAAAATGCATTATATGCAATACAAGAAAAAAACGTTATCACCAAAAGTCAGATGATGATGATTTGACATTCTTCAGATACAGGCATCACAGCAGGCAGTGTGTTCTATTTATTTATGCTTTAAAGCTGCCCTGTGGAGCTTTGCTCATTACGAGCCATCAGCCGTGTTTTTTTTCGAGTAGGCTACTGCAACAGTCAGCCTGCGCCGTTCGATGACGTTGAACCCCCCCTTCCCTCCCTCCCTCTCCGAACGGTAAGTGCAGGTAACCAGGCAACCAGGTGACTGGCGAAGTAGGAAGAGAAAAAAAAGTTGTGGTCATTCAGCTTTGGCATTTATTTAGGGGTGTGACCTTATACATGTGTAAACGTTTACACGGAATGAAACTGTAAACGTTTAGTAAAAAAAAAAAAAAAAATCCCTAAACGATATCTAGGCCTACACGCAATTTATTTTCATATTTTTATACATAGGCCTACATTTTGGGGGGGGGGGCTGGGTGAAAAATAGTCCCGCACACTGTCTTAATTTAGAGAAAACTATGATTTAATAAAAATGATGCTGTGACGCGCTTCCCTCCTCCAAAATGTGTGTAAGTGCGTTTTTTCTTTCCTTTTTTCTTGTCTATTTTTTTTTTTGCGAGCGAGTGTGATGGCGCCGCCAAGCCAGGTCAAACATTGCTTTTCTGGTTGCCAAAAAATATTCTGAGCAAATATAGCCTCCCTAAACACAAATAAAGGCCAGCTTTAATTTTATTTGCCTATGGCCCATGGTTTTATAACTGTGATGTCGTCTGACAGAATTAGAAAGCACATCGATGGAAGACAAAGATGCAGCCTTGACTTTGGTTCAACCAACTAATGAAATTACTGTATCACTTGGACAAAAAGGGTCAAGAGACAGACTGTCTTTGTCTGAAGTAGTTTTTTAATAAGTTATTTGAAAGACTTTTCTTCTCTTTCTTTTTCATTCAGCAATAGTGAGAGAAAGAAAGTAATACTGGAGAAAAAGAGAGAGAGAGAGAGAAAGAAGATGACAAGCAGTAAAGGGCCACAGGCCGAGGCCCCTAAAGCAAGTAATAAGCTCAAATGGGACGTGCACTAGGTGAGCCGGATTACATTTCTTCTTTTGTCTCTCACAGCTCACAGCCTGCATCTAGGATCCACAATAGACTTTATTTACTTCCAACTCCAAAACTAACAGAATTTTACCTTTATACACAAATTCGGTGAGCGATTTGTGTATGCCGCCATCTTGCGGCGGCGCCATTGCGTCAGTCATAGTAAACTGATTCTCTATGACAGCATCATAAATAGGCTGCATTTGTGATGTTTAGTGCCCCCCAGTAACTGATTAAGGTATCTTACATGAATACCAATATTAATTTAGGAACTAATCATTTGTTTGTGCGATTAGCAGGAAAGATTAGAGTAACAGGCAGATAAGAAACTGTATCATAAATGATATAACATACCGGTACGTTATGCGTGCTGACGTTAGCAAGCCAGCAGCGGGATATTTAATCATGTGGACAGGCTACATGAATAAAAACAACAACAACTTGTGCTTTGTTTTAGATATTCAAGAATATTTGATTGATCAGCTGGCCTCCGATGATCAGAAAAACGTCAATTACAGGTCTCCGATTTATGGTCAAAATTACCTGAGCTCCGGATGGTCGGACACTCCTCCTGAAGTAAGGGGCTGTGTTTTGCTGATAATAGAGCAGTCGAGGACGGCACATGTCCTCCCAGCCTTCCTAGACATATTTACAGAAGAGAAAAGGTCCACTTCATGGCACTTGCATTCAAATGCCCGCTTCGCGCACAGAACCCATCGCTGCCTGACTGGGAGCTGTCACTGCAGTAATGGCGGCTGGAAGCAGGAAGTAACGGTCGCCATGGGACCTCAACTCGGAAAAAATCTCCATGTAAATGAACGGGAGTCAAAATTTAATTTTGTGATCCGATTTAATTGTGCCATGAGAAAAATATATGGCCTCTACCTATTTAAAGCAGAAGTAAGTGATATATTTGTGTTAATATAAGTCTTAAATAGTTATATCTTCCGACAGCAATCACTTACATAGAGTGTTTGGTCTGAAACACGGGTCTGTCAGTCACTCTGCTCTGCTCTGAGCCGAGGAGAAAACATTTCTCGTATCCTACAGTTTTTATCCAATGAGGAGAGAGAACCATGCAGGGCTGTGTGTACAGCCAAGGAACGCCGTGAATGTGGTGACGTAGCGACGAGGACTGTTATGGTGCATTCAAGGAAACTCGTATTTTTCCGACCGTGAAGTGGTACCAGTTCGATCTGGTACGAGTTCACCGGTCGGAAGTTACGAGTGGCCGTTATAGTGACTTTCACCGGTAAAACAGGTCGGAAAAACACGAGTGGGTTGCCTGAAACGCTACAAAGTCGTAAGTTGTGAGTTGAAGCTGTAATTTACGATTTCAAGAGCCTGCCTGGAACGCAGCATTAGCGAAAACGACCGGACCACTTACTTCTGCTTTAAAACATTGTGCTCATGCCAAAAAATAAGCAGTTTGTAAATAAAATTCCAAAAATTGGTAACCAGAAAGACTACAGGTCGCATAGGTGACGTCACATACCACATGCCGTGTCAGCTACTCCACTGTAGTCCGTCTTCACACAAAATTAATTTTTCCATTGCCATTTTACGACAAACTGCAGATTTTTTGGCATGAAACGCAATATTTTAAATATATTTTTCTCAATTCAATTTAAGTCCCATGGTGAGCTTTTCTTCCACTTCCGCTTAGGCTCTCTATGTCTTACTCCTTCTGTTTGATATGGAGAGTTGGTCAGAGTGGTTAGTTACCCTCTGGCTTTTCTGCTCCGTCTGCTCAGTGTATCTTACCTTTAGTTATTTCTCTGTCTCCTTTGTTTGCTGTAACTTCGGCGTGGCTCGGTGTATTGGAAGTATTCCTCTGCTTCTCTGTAGTCACTGAGCAGGTGGGAAACCAGAATGGCTTGTTGGTCTGTGGCTCCACACATATCATCAGTCAGTCACATTTACAATATAAAGCTGTTGGGATTCAAAATCTTGGTGGTTCAACTGGTAGACCATGTCCATGACCATTAGGGTTTGGTCCTACCCACTGGTTCAAATCCAACCCATGGCCCTTTAATGCATTTAATTCCTCTCACTGTCTCTATAATTAAGGCATTAGAGGGCAGAACATTGAATTCATCATTATACAGTAGTGATAAAAACAAATTTCAAACACCCAATAATCTTTAACATCATCCTTGACTTGTTATTAAAACCTGTTGAACAAATTCAAACAGAACATTCTAACCAGTACATGATGAATTATCTCACTTACAGATGCTGCACTGACTGTCTGACTACATCATCATTTTATGTGATCAATGCTTTTTTCTTTAGTAAGCTCAGTGGACTAAGAGCTGAGACAAAAGCTGAGTTTAAGATTCTCCCTCTTAAGGTCAGCTCTCTTAAAAGAAAATCTATCTCTCAGCTCTCCAGACTTCGCATGCAGGTGAGTGTGTGAGTTTGTGTCATAGAAACACTTATATGCAGGACAGAAACATGAAGGCATGCAAACATATTCACAGGACAGATCAGGATCAGATGTGATTCTGTCTTTGCTTCTCTGGCACCTGACACCAGGGCTTATGCTCGCTGGCCGTGGGCTAGCATTTCTAATGAAGTTCTGAAGTGATGGAGGAGTGATTTGTGCTTGTGTTTTTGGCAATGGGACGGAGAGGCTGAGCCAGCTGCTCTGCCTTGAAAGAAATAATCAGCACAACCGAATGGGAGTACCCACACTGTCATTGTAATTGTGGAGTTTGAATCTGATGCAACTTCCACAACTACCAGCCCAGTTGAGGAGCTTCATATTCAGTCTTATTCAATGGGGATCTGTGCCTTCAAATTGCCAAAAGTTGTCTCCACTGTTTTGTTTCTGTTTCCATCACTTCTATTCTTGCACTAAAGTTTGCAAGCTAACCATGTCTGGCTCAGTCAGACAGTCTCATCACTTTCCCTCACCAAGTAATGTCTAGTCTGCCCTGATGAGGTTGGGCTCATTACATCTCATCTGCTAACTGCAACAATGCCTGAAACTAAAACAGCAATTAATGCTATCGCTGGCTCAGTAGCAGAAGTAAAGGTTTGATTGTCATTCATGGCAGATGTTTGAAAAGACTGCGGTAGTTTCAAATATGCGATGTGGTTCATGACTGGACTTTTTCATACAAGAATGGAGGCTCTCTGCCTTCCACATAGCGTATCTTGGCCGAAAACCAACGTGGCACAGCTCGTCTCTGCGCACCATGACACAAACGCGCCCCATAACCTGTAATCTCTTGTTTATGACAGAAAAGACTAGACAAATATACACATCGTAACATATATGATATATTACGTTATGTACCGCTCTACGATTGATTTCTTGCCAACATTGTTGTAAACAAATGCACATGGCCGGAAAGCGAGCGGACTTGCATAGTTCTTCTTTAAAGGGATAGTTCAACATTTTGGCAAATTGGCCCGTTGCCATAATCCCTTTAGTTTTAGGAGTAAGTTCGTTACCTTTAATTGTCGGTGCAAGCTATTTTTAGAACGGTGGAGCAGAGTCGTGAGCTGCTCAGAGCTACGCTACGGAGGCTAATGGGATTTCTTGGTTTCCCTCATCAAACTCATCAAATACACAAACAACTCCAAAACGCACTCGTGGACAGTTGTTTTCATGTAAATTCATGCATTTGCCTATAAAACAAAAGTCTCATGACGTTCCGTTATTATCTCATAGCGTGGTGAATGTGCAGGTCACAACTTGTCCACCAGAGCGTTTTGGAGTTGTTGGATTGTGTATTTCATGAGGAAAACCAAGAAATTCCATAAGCCTCCATAGTGTAGCTCTGAGCAGCTTGCGGCTCTGCTCCGCTGTTCTAAAAACAGCTTGCACCAACAATTAAAGGTAACAAGAGTATAAAGATTATGGCAATGGGCCATTTTGCTAAAATGTTGAACTATCCCTTTTATCTGTAAATAGTATTGCTTGAATTCCCAGCACCGGAACATGCTGATGTGGACGTAGATATCTTTCGGTGCCAAAAAACACAGTTCTCCTTCTTCTCATGTTCAGTGATTGCATCACTTAACTCAGGCTAAAACTAATTTATATGTGACATGGAGCAGCTCAGGGAAGGCGATGAAGATGAAGAATGGACTCGTAATGCTTACTGAGGGGAGCTCCAATAGTAGCGATAAGGAAGAGAGTGAAAGTGTCAACCAGATGAGCTATTGAATTTTGAATATGATGAATGTGCTGAGGAAGCCTCAGAAGACAGGTGCAACTATATATGTGAGGTCTAACTTTTATTTTTTATTTTTCTTGTAAAAGGTTCCTGTCTGGGGGAAAAAAGAAGGCAAATCAGTTAAAATGTTCCATCCCTGCCCGAGGCTGGAGGCAATCCCAGCCGACAGCAGGCGAGGGCTGGGAACACTGTGGACAGGTTGTATATCACATGGCTGACATGTAGGGACAAACAGCATCGCATTCACACCTATGGGCACTTTAGAATTACTAATGAACCTAATGTGAATGTCTATGGACTGTGGACACAGATCGACATGCGCAGAAAGAGTGATAAATCCCCAACAATTAAACATGGTACAAAGAAAACGTTTGTGCAAATGATTTATAGGGAATCATTTGTTTAACAGTTTAGTTTCAAATAGCAAAATGACAAACACACAAAGCAAATAAATAAACTCCTCTGGACTGAGTGTGGAAAATTGTAGTATATTGTAGTCACTATGCCCTTGGCAAACCTTCAATAAAAACTCACTGTTGTAGGTTATACTTAAAGGGATAGTTCACCCAAAATTGAAATTTCACTCATTATCTACTCACCCTCATGTCGACTAAGGGCTGGGAGAAGTTTCAGAGTCCTCCGTGGCTTCTCTGAGTTACAAGGGGTCTCGGCGTAGCAGTGCATGTCCATATAACGGTTGCAAATGGATACCAACTGTCTTTGTAACAAAAAGACACACCAAAAAACATCCAAATACCTCCATGCTGCACGTATGTAATGTCCGTCTTGTATTGAAGCCCCGAAATGCGAAATTGTCCCGAAAAAAATTAAATAAGTCTATATTTCAAGCTTGTTTGTAGCGGAAGCTCCTCTTCCCGGTTCGTCAAATTTGGACGAACCAGGGTCTGTCCTCTTCCCAGTTCGTCCAAATTTGACGAACCAGGGGAGGAGCTTCAAGAATCTTCCGCTACAAAACAAGCTTGAAATATAGACTATAGACTATAGACTTTTTTTTCGGGACAATTTCGCATTTCGGGGCTTCAATACAAGACGGACATTACATACGTGCAGCATGGAGGTATTTGTATGTTTTTTGGTGTGTCTTTTTGTTACAAAGACAGTTGGTATCCATTTGCAAGTCCCATTCTCCCAGCCCTTAGTCGACATGAGGGTGAGTAGATAATGAGTGCAATTTGAATTTTGGGTGAACTATCCCTTTAAATTGACTTCCATCCCCTCCTCTCAGTATGGATCACTAGTTATCTGAATGGATATACAGTCTCCCCTCCATTATCTTTTGGGTGCTAAAGAGCATTAATTAGCAGCGGAACGAGTGGTTCAGTGATTCCTCGGGGTCGCTGACCTCCATTAGCAGTCAGGAGGTCTGCAATCATTACTCTCCATTGGCTACAACAAAAGGCAGTAGGGAGAGAGACAGGGGGAGAGAGAGAGAGGCATTTTGTCAAATAATCAGTGGTGAGAGAGAAGAGCAACAGTAACTTGTGACAATCGCCATCTATCATGGAGCAGCACAGGAGGGCTGAAGTGAGAACATTGACCCGCGGGGCTGCGTCTTGGCAAAGTTCCCGTTGACCTTTACTGTAATTGATTGTCTGCTGTGAGTTTGGGTCAGCAAAAACAAATGATGCTGTAATTAAACAAACACTGGAGGATAATGTTATATCCTTACCAACCTGATGTACAGTACACACACACTCAACTTGTTGAAGGTTGGAGAATAAACTCCAAAAGCTGAAGGGACATGGAAAAAATAGAAATTAAAGCCCCAGTGTGTAACTTATTTGGCTTTTTATTAGCAAAAATCAAATATTGCTTTCATAAATACGTATTTCACTGAAGTGGAATCACACCCGCATACAAATGAAAGCTTTCTCGTACCTTAGAATGAGTTGTTACAAGTCGTTACAAATACATAAGTGGGCGACGCACCGAACCGAGGCGGCCATGTTACTGCCATCACCATTTTTTTTACGTTGAGTGGCAGCGTGACCGTAGGTAACCATAGAAACTCAGCGGAGCTGTGGGCTCGGCCTGTTAAAACTGTCACCACTGTGTAGTGTGAGGAAGGACGGAGGCACTGATGTTGCATTCAGGTGCAGTCAGGCAGACGGCCGTCGGCAAACCAACCGGATGTCATTTTACTCGACGAGAGAAAGACGGTAAAACTTGGGTCAGGTAAACAATACGACATCACCATGACAATATATTGTCACACCTGTATTGTTTTGCCTCGTGCTGGCGGACCACTTGTTTATCCTGTTACATGCAGCGTCTGTTGTCTGTCTGACGTCTGCCCAATTTCACATGAATGCAACATCAAGAATACGTTCAGATATGCAACCGCACCGCTAGATGGGGGGAATTCCTATTATACCTTTAAATGAAAAAAACAGTAATGATAATGATATTATTGGCTCAAAGAATCAATAAGTTGTTGACTTTAAATCTCATCATGTCAGGTGACTGATAGTGAAACTTTTCATTCAAAAATCTCCAGAAAATAAAAGATGTTGCTTCAAGCTTTTAATGTGTATATGTAAAGGAAGAAAGTGTTTGTACAACACACCAAGTAAATCTAAATGATGATGAAATATTTAGTGTACCATATAAACATGAATCAGATAAAAACAAAACAAAAAAAACCCACATATGACAGTGCTTGATTTGAGTGTTTTTGGTGCAGTCCAAACATCACATTCTGAGTGAAGTTTCAAACAATTATTAATATAATTTTCTAGCATATTAGGAGGATTTAAATATTGTGCTATTCTGTTACTGTAACATCAGTTCCACCGAATACATCTTACAATATATATGAATGTAATTCATGCTTCAGACTGTCAACATTCCTGCCTCCCTCTATCGTGTTTCCCGATCCGTTCATTGACTCTCACACTGATGCCAGGTTTTGCTGTCAGCCAACTCTGAGCCTGATGGGATGGGCTGTGTGTGGATTGGATTCTTCCTGGTTGTCAGGAGCGGAGGAGGCTGGGAAGAAAGCTTTTCATTCTTGTGCGTTACTATGGGACAGAGACTGGGACACAGAGTCTGCTGCTCACACACACACACACACACACACACACACACACACACACACACACACACACGCTGATGTCATCTTTTATTTAAAAAAGTTTTACCTGTTATCCTGGGTGGAATCCATTCAGAGTATGGCGTGGAACACACAATAAATAGTAATGGAAACTGACATCCACATAATCTGTGTGTCTTCTGTTGTGGCGCTAGAAGGATCATTCCGTTTTCTTCATTTTGATTCAGGTATTATGAAGTAGGGATGTGTGAGTCAGTAATAAATGAAGGATGTATTCAGGAGAGCAGAGCAGGAGCCCAGGGACGTGAGAAAATATGAGTTCTAGGCACTTTTAAAATCAACAAAACAATAAAATATCCCTTTAAATGTATCCCATGGAGTATTTAAGCAGTTTATCCTCAGTAAAACAGTACTTTATTTTGACACAATTCCTACACCCAGTTTTGAAAACACATTTTATTCTGGTGGCCTTGTGCACAGCACCACATAGCTCTACCACTCTGCTCACTGCCTTGATTACTTCTAAATGAGGAGGAAACTGAGTGAAGTCTTGAGGTAAGGAGTTTAGAAGAAGAGACTAAACTTGTTATGTTGGAAGGAAGTGGAACCTGAGCCGTGTCTCCTCAGACTTGGCAGCCTGCACCTGAGCAACCACCTGGTTTCGTTCCGTCGTCAAAAGGATGTGGATAAATATTTCATTCTCTTTGAGAGTGTTGCCACAACTTCAGAGTGGTCGCATCATCGTCCCATGTCTTGTAGTGTGTGTGTGTGTGTGTGTGTGTCACATGAGCATCTTGAAAATAGAGTTCTCTTCTGTTTTTGATGGTGCTATGTCGTCGGAGGAGAGGCTGTTGGTTTGTTTGTGGTTCTGTTTAAAGGGATAGTTAAACATTTTGGCAAATTGGCCATATAATTTGCCATAATCCCTATAGTTTTAGGAGTAGGTCCGTTACCTTTAATTGTCAGTGCAAGCTATTTTTAGAACGGCGTAGCAGAGATAATAACCGAATGTTACGACAGAGTTGTTTTCGAGTTAAATTCATGCAAAACCGCTGATGCGCGTTCCCGTCTGGGCAGTTTTTCGGCAAGCAGTCTCTGCATTTGCCTCGAAAACAACTCCTTCGGTAACGTTCCATATATCTCATGCTGTGGTGAATGTGCAGGTCACAACTTGTCCACCAGAGCGTGTTGGAGTTGTTGGATTGTGTATTTGATGAGTTTGATGAGGGAAACCAAGAAATCCGTTAGTTTGCGGCTCTGCTCCGCCGTTCTAAAAATAGCTTACACCGACAGTTAAAGGTAATGAACCTACTCCTAAAACGATAGGGATTATGGTAATGGGCCAATTTACCAAAATGTTGAACTATCCCTTTAAAGGTAAAGTTGGAGATGTCTTTCTGGAACATTTTTTTACTGAAATGCTTGAAATCCTCTTCACACCCAAATAATGAAATGCTTTTTCAAATGAAAAAAGTCAGTCACCTGTGGAACGGAAAATCCTGTAGAAACAGCATCCAATCATTTTAAACGCCAAATTCAAGTCAATTGGATCGTGATCAAACTGCCAACTCTGTCCCTCCCTCCTCTGTGCGGGTTCGCCGCAGAAAAAACAATGCCAGAAATCCAATGTACCAAACTGAAGTCAGGTAGGTGGCAATGTTCCTCTATGCTGGATGGTTTATTATAATGTTATGTGTATTTTTTTTTACATGAATGAGCCACAAGAAAAAGCTGGTGGAAAGTTGGCGGTTAGTGACGCTGCGCACCCAATGTAATCCCAATGTAAGAGATGTGACCTTCCACGATACTGTGGCCTGCTAGAACCGTTTTTCCAGGATCTCCAACACTATCTTTTAATATCCATGTGATATCCAGTGTGGTGTTTGTCTCATGATCAACAGCTTGCTGGCGACCTTGATGTCAATAAGACCTATCGTAGGGTGTAATGCAAAGTCCCAGCTTTAGGTGACCCATTGGAATAGGTTGTTAAAGGGATAGTTCACCCAAAATTCAAATTTCACTCATTATCTACTCACCCTCATGTCGACTAAGAGCTGTGAGAGTTTTCAGAGTCCTCCGTCCCTTCTCTGAGTTACGGGGGTCAATGGATACCAACTTTCTTCGTCCAAAAAGACACACCAAAATACCTCCATACTGCTCGTCTGTAATGTCCCTCTTGTATTGAAGCCCCGACATGAGAAATTGAAAATGAGAAAAAGTCTATATTTTAAGCTTGTTTGTAGCGGAAGCTCCCAGTGTCTCAGTTCACTGCTCTTCCGGCGGAACAATGAGTGAGTAGTGAGTAGATAATGAGTGAAATTTGAATTTTGGGTGAACTATCCCTTTAATGACTGTTTTGGCCTACTCCACTGTACAATTCATACATACACTTCTGCTGTGGAAAAGGTTTTAATCAAGTTCTCCTGAGTGTTGGTGTTGGAAACTCATCGGGGAACCAACTTCATGTCATGGGTCTTTGCTCAGGTTCTCAAGCAGCTTGCAGTTAGTCACGTTCAGCCGAGCATGCACCACCTGAGTCGCTCCAGTGATTTCATCAGACGCTCAAATCAGTGCTGCGTGCACTACGCTTGGTGTTTGAACAAGACCGGGGTGATGGTGTTCCTACTTCCTCTGCTGTTGTTTGGGGTGTAGTTCTTCTGACTTAGTCCCTCTGAGCTTGGGTTTCCTCATTTATCCATGACCTGCTGATGATCTTATCAAGATCAAGAGGTGAGTGAAAATATGATAGATAATTTGTATGATGGTAATGCTGGGAGGAGTTTTTTTCCCAAAGCCGCAAGAAGACTGGAGCCAATCCTATAGCTGACATAGGTCAAGGGCTGGGTACACCCTGAACAGTTCATCAGTCTATCACAGGGCTGACATGTAGAGACAGATTCATACCTTTGGACAATTCACCAACCAACCTAACATGCATGTGTTTGGACTGTCCCACCATGCCGGCCTCGGCCCTTAAATTGTCCAAGACAGAAAGCTGGAGACCATGATTATCTCCTTACTACACTGTGCCATGTGAATCTTACCATGAGTGTGTGGCTGTTTCTTACATGTGTGAGTTATGTAGATCACATCACATGTGTGGAAGACAATTTTGTAGCTGTTAGTCCTGCAAACCCCCCCCCCCCACACACCGGTCCAGTCGATCATTCTGTCCTTGTTCAAGTTTACATGCAACACAGAAAATCGAGGTAACACTTTAAAGCTGCCCTGTGGAGTTTTGCTCATTACGAGCCATCAGCCGTGTTTTTTTTCGAGTAGGCTACTGCAACAGTCAGCCTGCGCCGTTCGATGACGTTGAACCCCCCCCCCCCCCTTCCCTCCCTCCCTCCCCGAACGGTAAGTGCAGGTAACCAGGCAACCAGGTGACTGGCGAAGTAGGAAGAGAAAAAAAAGTTGTGGTCATTCAGCTTTGGCATTTATTTAGGGGTGTGACCTTATACATGTGTAAACGTTTACACGGAATGAAACTGTAAACGTTTAGTAAAAAAAAAAAAAAAAAATCCCTAAACGATATCTAGGCCTACACGCAATTTATTTTCATATTTTTATACATAGGCCTACATTTTGGGGGGGGGGCTGGGTGAAAAGTAGTCCCGCACACTGTCTTAATTTAGAGAAAACTATGATTTAATAAAAATGATGCTGTGACGCGCTTCCCTCCTCCAAAATGTGTGTAAGTGCGTTTTTTCTTTCCTTTTTTCTTGTCTTTTTTTTTTCTGCGAGCGAGTGTGATGGCGCCACCACGCCGGGTCAAACATTGCTTTTCTGGTTGCCAAAAAATATTCTAAGCAAATATAGCCTCCCTAAACACAAACAAATAACCTTAAACGGATTGAAAGAGGTGTCTCGGGACATTAAAGACGGCCGAGGACCGACAAGACGCCTCTGTATTGCTCCTGCCCGGTCTGTCCACTCCTCTCATCAGCACTTCAGCACCTGTCCTGGGCTGCACCGTGTCGGCTCGGCTCGGCTCGCTCATCGTTTTAAATGACTTTACTCCTTTTAAAAGTAGTGTAAACAATTTACTGTTCTGATCACTCATACGCGTGTATAGTTAGGCTATACGTTGCATTATTATTAGTTATAGCTACTTAAAAAATAAAGGACGGTGGAGCGAGCCAAGCTGTAGCCCAGGACAGGTGCTGAAGTGTGGGAGAGGAGGGAGAGACTGGGCTCCGCGGGGCTCTTGCAACTAGCGGCGGATCAGAGAGGGTGGAGGACCGACATGACAGGGGGTCTTGGTCTCCTGGTACCTGTGCGGTCCAGGACCGCGGAGGTCAGCGAGAGGGGGGGTACGGTGGTCGACTCTGAACGCGCTCACCGGGCGGATCTCTCCAGTTACGGTACGGTGCGGTGCGTGTCGGGGGGGAGGGGGGCGGGACGAATCCGCCGTCGGGTCTCCTCCGCTCCGGTGGCTGCAGTGTCAGTGCTTCCATCGGCTGCATATCAGACTAGACAAAAATAAGATAACATGTTCTTCTTCTCTTCTGTTTACCAGCGCTCTAAACCCTACGTCAAATCCGAACGTGTTGCGTTGCATGCGTAATTCCCTGTGCGACAGCGCGGGAAAGTCGCTCCTCAGAGGCAATTGCGCTCCTGGGTATACCAGGGACTGTTGTGTGGTGGAGATGCGTTCAATGATCATCCTAATACGTCGTTTGGCAGTGGCTGCAATGTAACGGACATTGTTTTATATGTATAAACTCCACAGGCCAGCTTTAAGTACACACTATTAAGCATTAGTTACTGCAAGCATGAAATACTGAATTCATCATTTATAACACATGTATTTTATAAACAGTTAAAAATGTTTTACTCATCATCAGTTTCAGTCCGATTAAGACTGTACATGCAGAGGAAAATCGATTTCCAATCACATTATCTGGGTGTCTTCACACCAGGCTCGTTTGGTCCGCTTAAAACTGACTTTTCCTGTGGTGCAGACTTTTTGGGGAGGTGTGAATACAAACCAGCGGACTCTGGTGCGGATCAAACAAGTGGACCGAGACCACTTCTGCAGCTGGGACTTGGTTCACTTGTTTGATCCGCACTAGAGTCCGAAACGAACCCTGGTGCGATTCGCGTACGGTGTGAATGCAAACCGAACCTTTCCCAAACCAAATGCAAAATCCAAGCACCTTTTTGGATTCAACAGGCTTCCGTTGTTGTCAGAAAATGTGAAAATGATCAACAATGAGCCGTGGGTCAACATGGAGCACAGATACAGTAGACACGCTGCCTCCTTGATATTTGGTCAGTGGAAAACATTTATCAGATGCTGGAGAGGACGCACCCGTCGCCGTTAAGGATGCACATTCTTAATATTATTTTTTAACTGATAACAGAAAGTCGTTATCCGATTAATAACCGTTAACAGAAATAAATGTGACTAGGCTTATGCCGATCGGCAACGCGGCATCCTGAGAGAATGATTATGTTTTTTGTTTGTTTGTTTTTTGCTTTGTCGTCCTTTTTTCTTTCTTTTTTTTTTTAGCGCACCATCCTTCAGACGCACATGCAGACGTCTGTGTGTTTGTCTGTTGTCTGACCATCCTTCACGGGGACGGCTGCATAACGACCACATAGCCTCCAAGTGATGAATAAGCACAGGACAGGTGCAACTGGAAAAAGGCAGCAAGAAACACATTCATGACCTCCATTGTGTACTATTTGTGGAAGATTCCACTGATAATTTTTATCCAATGATTGAGCGACTGTGGGACACACATGCTTTTGTTTACAAAGTTGATCCGCTTGTGAAAAAATGCAATGTGAATACAAACCGCACCAAGTAAAAAAAAAATGTGTCCGCACCAAAGCAACTGAACTATCGGACTTTCCTGGTGTGAATACGCCCTTAGTCCGTTTTGTCCGTTTACATGCACTTCAGTTGTCCATTTATAGTCGGATTAAGGCCATAATTCGGGTCTTTTTTTCCCACTGTCTGGGACTGATTGTGGGGCAGCACCCAATGCTGGAAGTATCGGGCCAGCTGTTACCTCTGTGGGCAGTGATACTGGGGGGTTTTGCTGCAGGAGCATTAATGGGATAGGTAGGTAAGTTGTTGTTTGATGCAGGGCTGTATGAGGTGGTAATGTGTAGTCAGGGTGTTCAGTACACTGCCATTAAGAGAGGTGGCCAGGAGGAGCACCAGTACTCTAGCTGAGTGGTGTGTTTCTGTGCACTGGCCCAGAAGAAAAATGTGTTTCAGGCACTTTTAAAAAATGCCCACTGAAACAATTCAATATCCATTGAAATGTGGACTTCATGCTTCACTTTCATCAATTTATCTTCCTGTCAAAACAGCCTTTTCTTACATACAAGTGCTCTTATGGGGAGCACTGTGTGACTTTGTTGTTCTCTCGGTTGACCTGCGGCTGCAGAGTAACACAATAACAGCGGTGCATGTTTTGTTCCAGGCAGCCAGATGAAACAAATCTGGAGTCAAAGGAGCAAACTGACTCGGGGTCAAGCGCCTAATTGCGCAAATGCGTTTGTAATTGGAAAGGATATTTAATATCATCACACATAATGGGGTTAGGGTTGTGTGCTTTGAATAACAATGAATGTAATCAAATTGCAATTGAGTTAGTTTATCTGGGTCAAAGGAGGACGCTTCTTTGTTTCTGTCCACAGATTCTCAACACCTGCTGGCAGAAGCTCAGAGCGTATGAGTGATAAACAGAGAGCAGGCTATCGTTAGAGAACAGTAAGCTAAGAATCAGACTTTTATAAATAAATGGTTTATTGTGAGTTTGTCAAGGGGAGAGATTGGTTACACCAAACACAGCTCCTTTCAAGTATAGCTCAGTACACAGAGAGTTGAACACTACAACTCCTCATGACCCAAAAGCTACAGTCCAAACAATGAGCCAGGAAGATTACCAATAGCGTAGAAAATGCTGAATTCTGCATTGTCACTAGGGGTGTAAGAAAGTATTGATATGTTGAAATATAGCAATATTTCATCGATACCGTCCCCGGTTCGAATCCCGCATCGGGCAGAGCTTTCCTGCATGTCATTCCCCCTCTCTCTGCCTCCCCCTTTCCTGTCTATCTATACTGTGTGCTATCAAATAAAGGCAAAAACGCCAAAAAAAAAAAGAAAAAGAGTACAGGTCTGTGGCCAGGGGCGGCACTAGGGATTTTGGGCACCATGAAAAGAATTCTTACTTGGGGGGGGGGGGGGGTAATTTTTCCAAAACCAGTACATTGTAAATAAAATATACTTGTGATTATAGGTTAGTTAATAACTTAGGGCGCATTCACACTGTCCTCCTTTGGTCCGCTTTAAACGGACCAGAGTTCGTTTGCTCGGATAGTCCGGTTCGTTTGGGCAGGTGTGAAAGCTCATACGAACTCTGGTGCGGATCAAACAAACGAACTCTGGTCCGCTTGAAAACGGGGGTCTCGGTCCGTTTGCAAGTGAACCCTGGTTCGGTTCGTATGCAGTGTGAAAGCTCAGCGGACTAAACACCATAGGCGGCCTTACCTATGTTTCAACCGTTATCACACACACACACACAGGCCTACATCCACCACACACACAAACAGCTCTGTCCACCGTGCGGTCACACACTCGACCCCTGATCCGCTCTACAACCACTGATGCGCGTATCATGCCACACCGCGACTGTAGCCTACTAATCGCTCCTAATTAACAATAACGGCAGGAAATATCAATAACAACGTAGCTTACCTTTGAAAACGGCCCGCAAACTATCAATAGACCCTCGTTTTCCTTCTCCCAGTATTATTCCTTTTCTCTTAGCGTTTCTAATGTCCTTTTGTTTTTCCTGCTTTCCTCCTGACGTGCGCCCATTTGTGTAACCTGATGATTGACGTCTGTCAATCACTTTCCTCCTCTTTTCTTTTTTTCCTCGGGTTAAAATGCCTCCAAACAGGCGATCTAGCCTATGAGTACGTCCTAACTTAACAGAGAAATAAAACACAGCGAGAGCACAACTAAAATGTGATATTATTCGCAGCTTATTTACAGATTTGACTAATGGAGGAGACAGCTGTCTGTCTGCTGCTCCAGCACCGCAGCACCGACAGGACCAGCACCTGTACGTCTGTCTGTCCGCATGTCTCGTCCTTTCCTTGTCCGTGGTGCTGAAATAACGCGGAGCACTTTGCTCTCATTACTTTTGTTGCCAATTTAAATTCAGAATATTGTTAAAGCCTGTAGTTTGTCTGAAAATGTACATGATTTTGCTTTTTGATTAAAGTCCTCGTTTTTTCTGCTAAGTCCTGGTTTCTTGCCCTGATAGTGATTTTAACACTCAATGTGTTGTGCGTACCTGGGATGCATGGATAGTGCGTTCACTGCGTCCTTTCAGGGTTTAAAGCATCAGCGACACATGGGCACATGGCTGGAAAATCATTTGATGTTTAACAGGGCAGGGCCTCATATGAAATATTGAAACGGGCCCCCAGCTGTCTAAGGCCGCCACTGCTAAACACATACGTAATGCATAGGTTATTTTATTGTTAGGTTACATATCTTGTCCGCCGTCTGTGTAGCAACAACGCCAACAACTCGACATCTCTCATCAGTCTCCGTCTTTTCCTCTGGTACCGTTTCTCCGTCCTCAGTGCAGTAGTAAGAGCGAAATGCGCTCTGCTTCGCTGCCTTACATGGTGGTCGTACAGCACGGCTTGCTGAGCCAAGTGCAATTGGTACATAAAAAAAGAAACAACATCCCCCAAACAGCCAACTTCACATGCTGCTCCATGTTTACTGTTACCCAGCAGGTCTGTCAGTCGCGAGCGGAGTGACGTCGACTTTTGACGCTCAGAATGTTTGGTGCGCTTGGGGCGCAAGTTTGGTGCGGTTCAGAAGTTGCAGTGTGAACGCGGAACCGAACCAAGTGATAATGCAACAATGTTGCAACTTTCAGCCCCCCAAGCGAACTCGAGTCCACTTGGTTAGGTGTGAAAGCAACCTTAGTGTCATATTATTTTTGCAAAGAACACATTTTCACCTTTCGGCGCCCGAGTCTGTGGCTCATCGCATGGTCAAGCATTAACTAAGCAGAGTCAAAAAAGAAAAAAAATCACAATGTATCTTCTTGCATATCTTCTTATATTATTGCAATATATTATTTTGTAGCCCCTGTATTGTGACACGTATTGTATCTTGTATGGATTCTGCACCCCTAATTGTCACTAGTCAATCAAGTGATTTTTAGGTATTCTACATATGATGTGTAGTATCCGTTCATTTTTGCCTTGTATACAGTACAACTGCTGTATATCTACCTATGTGCTTGGTGGCTTCATGCTTCAGATTATGTTTACCCCTGCTGTAATCTCATCACACAATTCAGTTCTTTTATACTCTTTGCTCTCAGCCTGCAGTTTGTCCTTTTCCTATTGTCAGCCCCCTACGAGACAACACCATATCTATGGAAATACTCTCTTTATAGAATCTGGTTTAGAGTGTATATATTTATTCATATCAGTGCTCTACAGATATGTAACAATACAATAACAGAACACAACTTCACTGAGGGAAGTTTCTGACAAGAGGGTGAAGTTTTTCATTGTTGGGTGATATTATCCAGAATATTGTCACAACTAGAGTCCTCACCAATGCCTTTGTCGAACAACAGCCTTGAGACATATGTAGAGCTGCCCCAAAATGTGACAAGTCCTCCTCTTCCCCATACTTTCACCAAGTACTGTGTAAATCGGGTCAGTATAATAAATCAAGAAACATGTATTTGTAATGCTGATGCCTATGTAGATAGAGGAGAGTTCATGCAGCTGTGACGTGAACCCACAACTGTTCATGACACTTCTCTACACAAAGCATCATGGGGTAGTCATCAACCAATAGGACAAACACCTACAGGTTCTAGTCCTCTCAGCTACTCTGCTATCAATACTGTATTTACTACCATGACCAGTTTTAACATCATCTTGTTGTACTTTATGCACTTTGAAGCAGTTTTATGGAGGTCGAAATAAATGCATTGATGAAATGCATTATTAGTTCACTGTATAAAACATTTGAGTGAGATTGCTTCTTCTGTCTTAGCTCTGACCTTTTCACCGATCAATACCAGTGACTTCATTCAAAACTTCTTGCAGGCCTGTGCCCATAGGCATGTTCAATGATCCATCCTAAATGGTCTTTTAAAAAAAACAGTGGTTGTAGCAGCTGAGATGAGAAGATACAATAACTGCATCTGATCTGCTCCATCTCTGCAAAAAATCCTTAATGGGATAGTTCAACAATTTGGCAAATTGGCCCACTGCCATAATCCCTTTAGTCTTGGGATAGGTTCACAACCTTTAATTGTTGGTGCAAGCTATTTTTAGAACGGCGGTGCAGAGCCGTGAGCTGCTCAGAGCTACGCTACGGAGGCTAATGGGATTTCCAGGTTTCCCTCATCAAACTAATCAAATACACAATCCAACAACTCCAAAACGCTTCCGTGGACAAGTTGTGACCTGCACATGAGATAATAACAGAATGTCACAAGTTGGAGTTGTTTTCAAGGCAAATGCAGAGACTGCTTGCCGGAAATCTGCCCCCGACGGGAACGCACATCAGCGGTTTTGCATGAATTTACCTCGAAAACAACTAACGTTCCGTTATTATCTCATAATGTGGTGAATGTGCAGGTCACAACTTGTCCACGAGAGCGTTGTGGAGTTGTTGGATTGTGTATTTGATGAGTTTGATGAGGGAAACCAAGAAATCCTATGAGCCTCCGTAGCGTAGCTCTGAGCAGCTCACCGCTCTGCTCCACTGTTCTAGAAATAGCTTGCACCGACAAACCTATACTTCTAAATCTATAGGGATTATGGCAATGGGTCAATTTGCTAACATGTTGAACTATCCCTTTAATAATGCTCTTCTTGCTTTAAGTGTTTTCTGATGGGATGACTCTATGAGATGGGGTCTATTCAGTCTCAATGTAAAGCTGCAGTTCAGCATGTACAGGGAACAAGGACAAGCAGAAGGTACAACAACTTGTATCAGCATCAGCTGAGTAGACCTGAGTCTGTTGGCTTGTACAGGTCAAGACATGAAGATCTATCATTTGTCCAAAAGAGAAAATCAGGAAAAAGTTGGCTATTTGTTCACTGCAGCGGCTGAAGCTGCTACAGTTGTCAAAGTACTTCAGGCAGCATTTTTTCAAATATACTTTTTTTTTTTTTGGCATTTCCACTTTACTTGCATGGTGACAGTGGAGACAGACAGGAACATTGGACCTGAAGCCAGGCTGCTGCAGTAAGGACTCAGCCTTAGCACATGGCACATGCTCCACCAGGTGAACTACTGTACCAGGGTGACAGTTAGATTGGTGAGTAGGTGAGAAGAGGTGAAAGCTTTTGTCGTTGTCAGGCTTAACAGCACAGAGCTCTATCCTGGAAAACAGTTTTTTACCAGAGCAAAGTCACTTGGGACTCAATCTGCAAAAAATACCAGTAGAAACTATTTGGCTGGTCATTGTGGAGCAGCACATTGAGTCAGTAGTTTAACAGAAGAATATAAAATAAATGATGCAGCTGAAACTTCAGGGACACAGTATGAATTAAAGTACATTTGTTTGGGTGTCAAGGCTGTGGGGGACTTATATGCAAAGATTGTGATTTCTCTAATGATATTTAAACACAGCCAACGGAGCACCTTTGGCATGACTCAGCAAAAAAAAAAAAAAAAGTTTGCCGCCTGCCCGCTCCTGGGTGCTTGTTGACAAGTGAGTTTTCCATGGCGACTGCATTCTCCTCTTTTATGCTTTACATCCTTCTAATGAATATGTAGTATGTTTATCCCAGAAGCACAATGAGGACTTTCATTTCCTATGGTGGAGCATTGTTAATTTAAAGCTGTCTGCCTCTGAGTGAGGGTCCCTGTAGCGTGCTTCAGGGGATTGATGGGAGTCCTTGAAAAACTTATTAGGTTAAAATTACACAATATATAGAGAGATTTGTGTGTGTGTGTGTGTGTGTGTGTGTGTGTGTGTGTGTGTGTGTGTGTGTGTGTGAGTTTGGACAGAAATAATTAAGTCACCCATAACTGAAATGTAGAGTTTAAACCTTTTATGAGATAATTAGTGAAAATAAAGTGTCCAAGTGTTTTGAGGAGTCTATGAAAAACAGTTTGGTCAGAAGCTGGACTGTTTGTGCTATTACATGCAAATGAGATGCAAATAAATGCAATTTCAAAGTTTTGCTGAGAAAACACTTCTGTCTGTCCACTGCTCTGACCACAGAGGAACAGTTTGTTTAGCAGATTACCTTTAAATGCCACCTTATGTGAAAAATAATGTTATCTGTGCCTGGATATGTTTTTCTTTACAATATACTATGTTAATATTGCAATATATAACAACAGCACATCTTTTACCAGGCTGTCTACACCATAAAGGAGTATAATGTTATTTAATCACAAATTTGTCTCCCAGCAGGAGTTGGATTAACACCTCAGCTTGTTTGGTACAACATAATGTTGAGATTTGAGAGGTGTGCGTTTCAAAAGCCTCTGCATGGTTAAATCCAAAACAGACTTTTAGACAGACCCACAGGGATGTGTGCAGGCATCTTCAGAGAAACATAACTCCAGCCTTGTGCACAGAGCGACAGTGATTGTGTGTTGGCCTGATAGTGTCCCTGCCCAAACACTGGAGTCATTTTAACACACACACACACACACACACAATACACTAGAGAAGAGAACTAAACCTTCTGAAGTGTGGTTATTAAATGTATAGTAAACTTGAGTGACCTCTGGAAAGGTCCAGTGAAAGTCCGTCACACACAGGTGGGGAAATGTATAGACTTCGACCACTTCTGTTTTTGCAGCAGGTGTACTTTGCTGCAGCCTGGAGCCCTCGCAGAGTTAACTCAATTATAGGAGCATTAGGGTTGTGCTGATGGATAATGACTTCAGTGATCGACAATCATCAGAACGGCTGTCGATTGCTCATACCTTTGCAAATGTCAATACAATACATGGCTTGTTTTCAAATGAATGGAATGACTTATTATTTGAAGTAATAAATCAATACTGAATTTAATTTGCCCTGCAATAGTTCCACATATATATCCATTCTTTATAACTGCGTTTTTAAATTAGTCTTTTTTTCTCTTGCAAAATAACAAAAAGTAGTGTACACACATATGGCTACTGGAAAATCAATAGGCATTATCATTAGGACACCAATCTTCACTCAGACCTATATAAGATCAAACGATTCATACATGTCAGGAAACAAACAAAGACCAAGGAACTTCCAACTAGCATTAAAATAGTAGTAAAAGATAGATCATACTTGACCCTTTTCCTAGAGTTCCTTGAGACCAGATGAGATTAATTGTATAGGTGGTGGTGCTGCTGTATGTATAGTCAGTGCAACAATGCAACTGGACCCACAGTAAAGAAAAAACAAACAAGAGACTTTAGTAAAATTATAAAAATTCAACAGACACTCTTAATGAGCAGCCAATGATCCATATGCTGCTTGTTAAATACAGCTAGTATTAGGTAAATTAGTGCTGCAAAAACATTCTATAATTACACATGTAGACATAATAGTGTAATGACTTCAGAAGTAGTGATACACATAATGAAGTAACAGCTCATGAATGGAGCTTTTCATTATTCATGAGGTGCTGTCTTTCTTTTCCCCTTCGGCCTCAGTCCAAAACCACTTCACCAAGTTGCTTAATCCTGTCCCATCTAATGACTCTAGTTAGACAGCTGTCAGTGCATTAAATTAATGGTGCAGATCACAACAAACAAATAGCAATTACTTTTAATTCAAACAGGAACTCCAAGGCCTCGGGGCTGCCGTGGGTGAAAATGAACTGTCCATCACTGTCTCCAAAGAAACGGATAAAAGAATGGATCTAAAGAATTAGATGAAAGTCGTACGGTATTTTGTTCTTAACTTCCTGCCATGACTCCAGTCAAGACAAAGCTAATCCGTACTACATCAAGCGGCCAAGCAAGACAAGGTTGGTCAAACTTTGGTTTATAATTAAACAATTAAAATGAAGTTCAACCTACTCAGAGCTGCATAAAAAATAAAATCCAGAATGCATCAAACAAATACAAATAAAAAGATAAACACGATCAAATCAATACAATAAAATGAATCATCAACATAAAAAAAATTGTCATCAGGTCAAATCCCTTGTATATCAGACATTTTGCAATTAAAAACTGTCTGGTATATTAATACTCCAGTGCTGAAATCAGTGTCGGCCATGCACATGCATAATATTTCTGGCCTTGATCTTATTACCTACTCAGATGTGGGAAATACACTTTTGTTCTCACTTAACTGTTCTTTAAGATATTGGGGAAATCAGACTAGCTGAGCAGAGAAAAATGACCTTCACCATTACCTGCTTTGTTGTCCTATTGGCTGGAGGCCAGAAACAAGTTTTGCCCTATGAAATACAATGGCACAGCGGAGCAGTTGCGAAGGTGCACTTGAAGTTTTGTAATAAATCATTTACAGAAAGTAGATGGTTGGAGACACGCCAACAGTCTGCATGAGCAGGATATAGAAATTCCTGATTTTGGCACCATTCATTGGTAAAGAAACCTGCAGCCTGCTAGCAGTGTTCCCACAAGGCCCAAGAGGCCCCTTCTCCCCCGTCCCTGTGAACGAAGGATATGTCGTATATATCGCAAAGTGAATGTGAAGGCACCAACTAAAGCTCAGCCTGGACAGCCTGGCTGAAGGATGCCTGCTCTGGGACCAAGCCATTACCTTTGACAACATGGAGTGATGCCAACTCAGACACTGGAGAATCTGGGTGTTAGCCCGGACAATGAGATTCTGCAGTCTGCCTAGTCCTCAGGCTTCAAACTCCCCCCCTCACTACTACTATATCCTCCGATGCAGGGCAGTAATAGGAACTGCCTTCAAGCCCAGTGGTGTAGTGGTCGTTGGACACGAGTGTGCGCCGTCACCCCAGTCTTTTTTTTTTTCTAAAGAGAAACTAAGCTGATTTTTCCGTGGCTATGCTACGTTTACCTTCATTAAAAAGCTCTGGAGTAATTGTGATCGTTAACTACATGACTTGCAACTGGTTACGAGTGAGAAGGGAGGCTCTCTGCCTTCACCTGGCATCTCACGGCTGAAAACCAACCTTCTAACATCAGTGTAGTACCTGGTCGCCACCCCGGTGTCCCAGCTCTCGTCTCTGCAGCACCGCTCCGTAACCCGCATTCTTTATGACGGACACGTCGTAACATCGTAACGTTATTCACCGCTCCCTATTGATTTTTCACATGGCCAGGCGAAGGGGTGTCAAAACAGCGGAAAAGAAATGAGTTTTTCCCCCTAGAAATAACTATGGAAAGCTGCAGATAGAGCCATTAGAAACGAATGCAACTGATTTTTAAAATGTATTAAATTTTGATGTTTAAGGTTCAATATGTGCAAAAAAGTCAAGGTTCTCAATAAACAACTAGTCCAGCCCTGGACTTGTACCAATTTTTAAAGTTTGGCCCACAGCATATTTGAGTTTGACACCCCTGGTCTAGAGATTAAAACTTTGTCTTGGACTTTCAACACTTTGGAGTGAATGATTGTGACAGTGGCATTAGGCTAGATAACAATTAAACATTACAGTCTTGTTCAGTCACACAACTCTCGTGTGGCAGTGGATGGTATTTCAATGACGTCACATATTTTGTATTTCGATGGCGTCCACCCATAAAAAAATCCCCACTACACCACTGTTCAAGCCACAATCAGACCATCACTCCTCTGCTTATATACATTTTTGGACATCCTGTCAATCAGAACTTATCCTGGTTGGGATACTTTTCTGTTTGGGCCCCTTCACCATCATTGCTGGCCCTTACCCAGATCTCATTTATTCAAAAGTACAGAAAAATAAGCCCTGAATATGTTTTTATTTCTTGCTTTGGGAGTTTTTCATGATATCAAGCCCCTATAATATAATTAATATGTTGTTGCAACTGCCAAATGAATAAACTGTAATGCTGGGATATTGGCAGGCAGAAATGCCATATGCTGCTACTTCAAAGTGCTTGTGTTGATATGAAGATGTTTGAGCTGGACTGGTGGGATTTACTGTATTGTAAATTACAACTGCTTTGACTCGTTTATATTCATTTATATTCTGCGTTATCCTAATCGAAATTTCATTAACCATTCAAAATGCAATCTACTGTTTCAAATGAGGAAGCAGTACTGTTGATTGATAGGTCTCGTACCCTCTGGTTCCCTCTGTTTACTTTAACGGCTGTCATCCCAGTCACTTCATGGTCCACGGAGAGCTGCTGAGCTTTCTGACATCCTCTTAATAGAAAATTTCATCACCCCTCGAAGCTCCTCTTTCACTCTAATCTGATAGAACTGACAAGAGGGAGGAAAGGCCCCTTGTGATGAGTTGAATGAAAGATGATTTTTTTTTTCTGGAGATTCATAGGTTTTCTGCAAATGAGTGATGCTGTAATTACTGTAATTAGGAGATTACAGATCTGGGGATAGTGATGATCCACTGTAAAAGCTAGTCATGTCGTGTCTGTAGATAAATAATGTTAACATTTACCATAATATAAGCATAGGTTATGACTCTTTATCCTTTGAGTTTCAAGGCTAATTTAGTTGCTACATCAGAGTGTATGCCATACTGGGATTCTGCTTTTCCGACATGCCATCATCCTACCGTTCCGACAAGTGAATGTGCGAAAATGTTACTCAACAGGTGAGTCCCTCCTACTTATCTGGACTCTCTACTTCTGGACTCTCGGTATCTATCTGGCCTGTCTAGGTCTTTTTCACTAAACTTAACCAACTCATTTCATCATTGCCTAAGCCCAACCAGTGCAAAATCTTTTTGGGAAAAAATACACTATTAAAAGAATTGTCATAAAGGCAGGATGTTTAAAAAAAGAAAAAAATACCATCATTCCGACCATAGGAGGCAAGAATTGTCAGAATGATAGGACATTTGTTAGAAAATTAAGTGTTGCCATTTAGACAATTAAGCCGCGTTTTCACTACATGGTACCGGCTCGACTCGACTCGACTCGGCTCTGGTACCAGGTACTATTCTAGAGTGCATTTCCATTACAGGATAGTACCGCCTTTACAGTAGCCGGTTGTCATAGCGACCGGCAGCGCTTAACAAAATAAAATGAAACTATAAACAGGATTTTCCCCGTGGTTTTGCCACATTTTTACCTTAATTAAAAAGCTCCGGAGTAATTTGATAGTTAACTACATGACTTGTGACTTGTTACGAGTGAGAGCGGAGGCTCTCTGCCTTCACCTGCCTCTCACGGCTGAAAACCAACCTGGCAACATCCGTTACCTGGCCGCAGCCCCCCGGTGTCCCAGCTCTCCTCTCCTTTCTGCTGCACCGCCACACAAACCAGCTCTGTAACTGTAAACCTTTGTTTTTGACAGTTAAGACTACACATACGGTAGGCTATACACATCGTAACATCCTATGTTTTATATAAAGTTAACTTATCCACCGCTCCATATTGATTTTTCGCCGGCTTCGTTGTCAACAAACCCACATGGCCAGACGGGGAGGGGAGGGGTGGGGGGCGACAGCGGAAAAGCGACCAGACTTGCATAGTTTGTTCATTTTAAAACATTTATTTATTGAAATGTGGTGATATCTGATGACCCGCGGCCACTTGTGACGACTCTCTGACCACTCTCTGACCAATCAGCGGTCTGCAATGTTTACACGTCACATTTTAGTACCGCTTCAGCCGTTTTGGAACCGCGGCCGAGCAGGTACTAAAAAAATAGTACCGGGTACCAGATTCCAGGTACTTTTACGTAATGGAAACGCAAAAAGGCCGAGTCGAGTCGAGTCGAGCCGGTACCATGTATAGTCCATGAGCCAAGACCCCAAAATTGGCCTCCCGCAATCGAACGGGTGGGCAATTTCTAGTTTGTTTTTTTGACTTGGTAGACATCTCTAGTGAACAGTTTGGCATGATAACCATTGCAAACAGGTAGCTTAGTGGTGGTTATCATGTGTTGAATAGGTGGACCGGTAGAGTGGAAACTTGAAAACTGTGTATAGTGCTTGTTCGGTATTATGCTGTTTGTTGACCACTCAGTGCCTAAATCACTTCAAGGATGTTTTTCCCTTTTATCAAGACCCTACTGTAATAATAATAGACCCACCTCAGGAATATGTGAATGAAAATGTGATAAAAATTAGAACATGCACATGAAATAGCCAACGTTTTTAGAGTGTTTTACTTTTCATGCAATAACAAGAACAAACAAATATTTTTTTACACAATTAAAATCAACTAAAGAGCTTGCTCCTTCTGTCACAAATAATGTGGAGCATACTGCCAGTACAGTATTTCAAGTGTCCCTCTGTCAACGACCTACGCCTGGCCAACAGCCTGAACGAGTTCTACTGCCGCTTTGAAAGACAATGGGACAGACATGATATCCCCCACACCTCCGACCACCAGCCATCGATCAGCAACAGCTCCTCCACACCTGGATCACCTACACAGCCCCACACCCCAGTGCCACCCTCCCCCACAACTCTCACACCTCTCTCCATCATAGAAATCAAATCAAATCAAAGAAGGAGAGGTGAAGAGACTGTTTAAACGGCTGAACCCGTGCAAAGCTGCAGGCCCAAACTCTAGCCGTTTTCCTACTAACATCAGCGGGTCGACGCAGGTTTTTTAAATGCGGGTCGACCCGCTAACAATCGGCATTTGGCTCCTTTCCCATTGACCAAAATGAGCCGGGTCTGTCTGTCTAACCCCCGCATAAACCAGTCGTCACCGTGTCATGCCCCAGCCGCCCGCCACGGAGGACAGCGAGTCTGCCGCGGCCGCCTTATGATGGACGTCCGCGGCACAACATGTCAGTTAAACAGACTGTCGCTTCTTTTTTTTCAATCTTTTTTGGTCAGTGTTCTTTGATCTTCAAATCCCAGTCTTGAATGCAAGCAGAGCTTTGTTTTGGTAGCCTACGTGAGACGCGACTGGTGCGATGATGTGGCATCACGTAACGCCCAATGTCATCACATAAATTAGCGGGTTGAGCCGGGTCTGGTGTTCCCACTGCAAGCCGATCAGAGCCGAGCCGATTGAAGGCGATTTTAACCCGCGTCGCTCGGCGCTTGCCGAGTCATTTGACGCGGGTCGACGGGGGGGCATACATCAGTCAGATTGAAAAGTCCGACGGCTCATTTCTCCGACTACCCATTCTACAGTGTTAAGGTTAGGTTTAGGGTAAGGTTGAGGGTTAGGGCTACTTAAGTCGGAGAAATGGGAGGTCGGACTAATGGACTCAAAAATAAAGAAATGTATGGTCGGAGAAATGGGTAGTCAGACGTCCCGGGTTGACGCGGGTCGGTGCGTTTGTGGGTTTAAACAGGTTTTTTGGCCAGTGGGAAAGGGGTATAAGTCTCCCCCTCCACCCTGAAGCACTGAGCCAATCAGCTGTCTCCGGTGTTCACACACATTTTTAACACCTCACTGGAGAACTGTCATGTGCCAGCTTGCTTCAAGGCCTCAGCCATTGTTCCAGTTCCCAAAAAGACAAGGCTCACAGGCCTTAATGACTACAGACCCGTTGCTCTGACTTCTGTGGTCATGAAGACTTTTGAGTGCCTCGTCTTGACCCACCTTAAGGACATTACAGTTCACCTACAGAGCCAACAGATCTGTAGATGATGCTGTAAACATGGCCCTCCACTAGCACCTGGACTTCCCAGGATCCTATGCCAGGATACAGTTTGTGGACTTCAGCTCTGCCTTCAATACGATCATCCCAGCTCTGCTCCGTGACAAGCTCTCCCAGCTTAACGTGCCTGATTCCATGTGCAGGTGGATTACGGACTTCCTGACAGACAGACAGCAGTTGGTGAGGCTGGGGAAGCATGTCTCTGACACCCAGACCATCAGCACTGGATCCCCCCAAGGTTGCGTCCTTTCTCCTCTGCTGTTCTCCCTGTACACCAACAGCTGCACATCTGGACACCAGTCTGTCAAGCTCCTGAAATTTGCTGACACCACCCTCATCGGCCTCATCTCTGATGGGGACGAGTCGGCCTACAGCAGCGAGACGGACCCTCTGGTGTCATGGTGCAGCTGAACAACCTGGAGCTGAACGCTCTGAAGACAGTGGAGATGATAGTGGACTTCAGAAAGGACAAAGCTGCCCTCCCCCTGTCATCCTCTGTGACTCTACAGTGACCCTGGTTGAGTCCTTCTGCTTCCTGGGCACCACCATCTCCCAGGAGCTCAAATGGGAGCAGAACATCAGCTCCCTCACCAAGAAGCCTCAGCAGAGGATAGGCTATACTTCAGCTGAAGAAATTTCACCTCCCTGTGAAGATGCTGGTGAACTTCTACACTGCCACCACTGAATCCATCCTCACATCCTCCATGTCAGTCTGGTGTGCTGCAGCTACAGCCAGAGACAAGGCCAAACTGCAGCGTGTCATTCACTCTGCCCAGAGGGTGATCGACTGCAGCCTCCCATCTCTTCAAGAGCTGTACATCTCCAGGACCCGGAGACCAGAGCCAGAATAGCTGCTGACCCCTCTTACCCTGGACACAAACTCTTCCAGCCCCTCCCCTCTGGCAAAAGGCTCCGGTCCATCCGGACCAGGACCTCACGCCACAAGAACAGTTTCTTCCTCTCTGCAGTCAGCCTAATGAACAATGCCCCAATTCCCCCTAAATAACCCTAAACCTATGGATGTAATATGCTATAATGTTAATGTCATCTTTACTCACTACATCTTAGCCTTCTTAACCTTGGATGTATATAAACCATTAAAAATGTTCCCTGTATAATGTGATTTCACAAAAGTCCTCTGCTACTTCCTGCTAACAGCAGTATTAAAGCCGATTTTCCCCGTCGCTCCCTCATGCACCCAGTGGAATTAGCGCCAACTAGTGGTGCAAACAAATATTATCTGCAGGGCCTTTCTGCAACTGCAAAGGTGCTCTAAATCATCAGTAGTGGCACACAAATTATGAAATGTGCAACATCGGAGAATGGCCATAATTGGTGTATATGGCATTTTTATGGTCAAAATAGTGAATGCATGATAAATATTGTTAAGCTACTCTTGTGCGAAGGTTATCATACCAATTAATAATCTGGACATATATAGGAATAATAAAATAGCAACAAGAATTTGCCCATCCTTTCGATTGCGATTGGTGGTCTGGCTCATGGACTAGTAGTGGAAACGCGGCTTTAGAGGCCTATGTCGGACGTCATTTTTAAGAGGTTCCACATGTAATTTTTTATAATTTAAAATCACATAGCATGCTACATTTTTGTCTCCACTCTCAGAAAATATATATTACTTTGTATTATTATGATATTATACCTGTTTGAGATACTTCAACTGAATCTGTCTCACTCAGTTAGAACTAAGCAGGTGAAATCACCATGGCAACCTCTGAGTGCCGGGACACAGGTGTTTCAAATCATCTGACGACTCCTCTTAAATCTGTGGTGTTTATCACTTTACTGACATCCCAGCCCAAGTCCAGCTACAGAGCTCTCCAACACTAGGTACAAGAGAATGATTTACACACATGAAATATGTTTTATGTCAGACATGTCAGGAACATTTTTGGCAGTTCAAGCTACATCTCACCGGTGGATTACTTTTAAGCAGGGTTTATCAGCTGCTAACTTTCCTTTCCATCCCAACCAGGTAAACAGGAGGCAGGAAGTGGCCGATGGGATTTAATATAATGTTTGATTGTCAAGCCAGAGGTGGAGAGGTTCCTCCCAGATGAATCCATAAATGTGTCCAAAAAAACTCTCTACTCCTCATATAGTCCACTACTCTGGGAGTTTGTCATTTTGTAATGCTGAGTAGGCTATATAGTGAGAAAGTATTATATTGCTGCGCAGTGAAGGTGAGACACTACAGGTGAATAGGATAAAAATTTAAACTAACAGATATCACCATGAAACTTCCCAAGTTTATCACTTACATTAAGACAAATATTTTTTGTATTACAATTTTTGTCAAATGTTATGTTTAAATATGTAAATGAGGCAATATCTAATGAAATATACGCTGATTTGCATATATTTCAGAAATCAGAACAATGGATAAAGCCACTTTCAAAATGTTTGTTTTATTTTGTTTACATATTAGAGTCAGAAGTCTTGCAGAGGGGTTTTTGGATATCTCCTTTTATCACTCTGTAAATGAGAAAATTCTGTCACCAGCCAGATAGTGGTCACTAATCAAGCATAATATATCAACATACATTATGCTGAAAGAGAAAGCAGATGGAGAAAATTACCTGAGTAAATTCAGGAGTGAGCTCAGACACAGTTCATGGCTGGGTCCAAAATCACTCAATTATTTATTACTCGTTAGGCTACTCACTATAGGGCATTCATTAAAGATGGCTGTATAGTGAGCTCACTGGTAAAATGGGAAAAAAAAACCCAACACTTTTAGACACTAATCTGCTGTGCAGTTAATTACATTATTACTGTCACATAATTAAAATGTTCCAGATCAATGCTGACCACAATGCATTATGGTATATGTTGCTTGCTTAGTAACCATTGATTGTACACTGCTTTTCACACTGCACTGTGGGATACTATGAGTCCACTATAGGGTATATTAATTCTCACTAGACATCCGGACAGCACTCCAAAATGATGTAGACACAGTATACATGTCTCATTCAGTAGAAACTGAGCACTTAGGGGTACCATGGCAACATGTGTGTGCAGGAGGACACACTCAGCTGATCCTGATCAGTTCATTAGACGACTTCTGTGCTGATTATAACACTTTATTGACAGTCATTGGGACAGATTTTTGTCCATTTCCAGCAACACAGTTAGGTTTCTTGGGTAGAAGCAACAGTCCCACCCTGTTTTCTACACAAACTGCATCGTTTCAAATGTGAAATGCAGCAGCCCTCGGGTTAGTGTTTGGCCATCTACCCTGTGCAACAAAGAACATTAAATTTGCTCACATCAATCGAAGACTCAGGGATTTAGTTAACGCATACTGATATTTGTTCCTCCAGCTGACAAGATGAAGCGAATGTCTAACTATTCAGTGTCACTAATTAAAAGGAGAAAGTTTTGCACATCTACTGGGGAGTGGGGATTAATGCAGACACCAGACAGTGACTGACCCTAAAGTGCAAAGCATGGAGAGTGGATTCCTGCAGACTTTAGGGTTTAATGATGTAGGTTAATGATGACGAGGCCCTTCTGCATTCATTTAACTTTGAAACAGTTCAGTTTCAAACTTTATTAATGTGCGAGTGGAGCTTAGCAAAGAGAAAGTCCACCCCGTTACCACATGGCTGTGCTTGTGCACTGCTCCATCATTTTCTTATACTGCTCCCGGCAAGAATGAGGCCCGGGTTATTTGCTGGAAGCCCCCAGGGCTGAGGCTACAGAGTCCCTGCAGAGCTGTGATGTCCTTGTCTTCCTCCACAGCACCCTGGGAAAAAAAAAAGGTCAGGTGAGCTGCTGGGAAAGGAGGCTTCTCAGGATCCTCCAGGTCAGAATCAGACGTGGGATCAGCCAACATGCAAAGAGGCCCCGGGACTCTGGGCTTACTGCTCACCCACTGGGAAAATGACTGGAGGCTTGTTTGACTGAGGGTGCTGGAGTTTGAACTTTATAGAGTGCCAACGCTGTAAGTAGTGTAGTGTGTTGTAGCTTAATTATGAAATAGTTTCCATAAAAAGGTTAATACAAGTGGGGCGTGAACGTGTGAAGAAATTAATCAGGTTCACTTGTCAGTAATCAGAAATAAAGGCTGTTGAAAGATTTGAGGTAAAATCAGTCATAAAGTCTCTGACCGGCTGCACATTGCATTAGCTCAGTTTTCCAGTCAGGTTAAGTTATTGCCTGTCTCACTGTGTCAATGACATTTATTTCAGAGTCCGCGCTTGAGTGTTTCAAACAATTAGATTTCAGAAAGGTTTGTGGCAAAATGTCAAATCTAATCTCATTGAAAGTAAAATTGCCTTCTTTTATTCAGGTGCTTGTGTTCTGCTGTTAAATAACCTGGATTTCAGACATCAGCGTCATTGATGTTGAAAGCTCAACTTCAAATGGGTTACCGGTGAGACGGCTTAATTAGCTTAACACACAAAATCCTAAAATGGAACCCAAGGCAAAAATGATACCTGAGGAGGTAATGATGAGGTGGGATTATGGGAATGTTTTCACAGCAGGCTGCCGAGAGGCTGGTATGAAAATGAGGGTGAAAAATAAAATAGAAGGAAAAAACAATGAATGGAGCTTACGAAGCCCGAGCATGCGGGGCTGCTGGGTTTGCAACTGAGAGAATTGCATCTGGATGATTCTGTCACGCACAACAGCTGTGAGGGGTAAAGCAAACCATTTGCAAACATCTTGGTTCCCTCTCTGCTAGAAACCATGCTGAGAGACAAAGGAGTGGGACTGTTTGGGCAAAAAGTTTTTTTTTGTTTTTTTACTTCATCACCATCTATTTCTATAAATTCAGCTTCTTTATGTGTTGAGGACCATAAACAAACAGTGCAAGGTTCATTGTTTTTAGTCTCATTTGCATACTGATGATGTGTTTTCCTACCTAGGTTCAACTGGGCATGGCTCCATGCTCATTTTTCAGCTCCACCCTTTATTATATTCAGCACAAATCAGTTTTCATGGAATGTGGTGCATTGGGTTCAAGATAAAAATTCCTTTTGCAGGAGCATCAGCCTGAATAATTCATTTCAGCCAGTTAAGTTTTAACTATTTCTTGTAGAAAAAACTTTTTTTTTCTCTTCCATAGTTGGTGAAGTTTACATTTTGTATATGTTATGTGGCAATCGGATCTTAAAGGGATAGTTCACCCAAAATTGAAATTTCATTCTCATTCTCATTATCTTCTCCCCCTCATGTGGACTAAGGGCTGGGAGAAGTTTCAGAGTCCTCCGTGGCTTCTCTGAGTTACAGGGGGTCTCGGCGTAGCAGTGCATGTCCATATAACGGTTGCAAATGGATACCAACTGTCTTCGTAACAAAAAGACACACCAAAAAACATCCAAATACCTCCATGCTGCTCGTATGTAATGTCCGTCCTGTATTGAAGCCCTGTTCCGAAAAAAATTAAATAAGTCTATATTTCAAGCTTGTTTGCAGCGGAAGCTCCTCTTCCTGGTCAGTCCAAATCTCGCACGATTTGCGCCGGCGTCAGTAATCGCACATTATCGTAGATAGAGTGAAATTTCAATTTTGAGTGAACTATCCCTTTAACTATAAGATAGAGTGATGTTAAATTTTGAACAGACATCTACCAATCAAAATGAATTGATAAGACTTTTTGACATCATCTCAATTTTTTGTCTTGAAATAATGTATATGGAATGTGTCCACTTTTTCAGTATCACAATATACCAGCATAATTTTGTTCCCATCAGCCTCTGCTGTAGCCTAATCTACTGTTAGCATGCTAAGAAGATCAGCTAATGTTTTGAAAAGGGTTAATATCATGACCTCCAAACTCCAAAACCTCAACTCATCATTGCATGACTGGTTCCTGAATTTTCTTCTTTTCCAGTGGCGTGCACAGACTTTTTGAAGGGCAGGGGCGGAAAGAAAAAAAGGGCACATACAGTGCACTCTTGCCACTGAAGAGGGCACTTTAGCATGTTGTTCAACAACCCCCCCCACCCCCCCCCCGTGCACACCACTGGCCAGAACTTCCCCGGGGAAAGAGACCCTGATCTATCCTCCATTTTAATCAAAGTACTGGCCCACCACAAGGATGTGCACTGCACCCCATAATCTGCTCCCTCTTCAGGCATGCTTGTGTTCCTGCATTCATCATGAGCACCATCATGATATTTGCAGATGAAACAGCAGCGATCGATCTCTAACAGCGATGAATCAGCCCACAGAGGAGAGCAGAACCTTGTGAACTGAGAAGAACCGGCCCCCAAATCCAATTTTCCTCAAAAGGGACACAGTAGAAAGTATCCAGTTTTAGGTTTCTAAGCAAAATGCATCCCAGAGGACGTCACATAGTCCTCTAACACCACTGCACTTGGTTGTTTATCCCAAGGACACTGAGGAAAGCTGGACTTGGCCCCACAGATGCTGTGATGTTCGATCGCTGCACTGCAGAGAGTATACTGCATCTCTATGTGATGTTTCAACCTCGAAGCTGATAGGAAAGCTTTTCCATGGGTCATCTTCAGTTCACAACAGATCATTGAGATGCAGCTATACCAGCTCTGGAGGACTTCGGCCTCAGGTAGCTTCAAACATCTCAAATGACCACAGACACCCACTCCATATTCTGTTGAAGCTCCTGGCCTCTGGCACAGACACGATACGAAGCCTTTCCACACCCACACATCCAGATTGTAGAACAACTTTTTCCCCCAAGATCTGCTGGTGCACATTTTAAAGAAGATTCACTGCAGAATGCAAGATTCTAACCTAACAATCAGCAGCAGCTGCTAATAGTTGAAAACAACAGTAATATCCTACATGCTTTCACATTGGAGTCTCCAAAAAAGAATCGTCTGTAACAACATCAAAAAAGTTGCTTTTGACAAAATAAATAAATTAATTAATTAAAATAAGGACCTGCGGTGCCGTGTAAAAAATAACAAAAAAAACTGACAGTGGGTGAATATCACGACTTCCTGTATCTGCCCCTTCAAATTAAAAGCCCTAGAGCCTTTCATACAGTTCAGTCATATAGATTTTGACTTCATTTTGACAAGGCATGGCTCCAAATGTTTTTGGGGTTTTTTGCTGCGACCAATCAACCAATGATTTTGGTCGACTAATGCTTGATCGTCTATTTGGGGGCAGCCCTACTGCAATTAATACATTCTAACTGACCTAAGAAAATTGGGTTAAATATGGACAAAAAGAGGCAGTCTGGTCTACACAACTGCTGTCCTCGAAGGCACAAAATGGCACAGTTGTAGCATTATAATGTAGCTGTTGATCTGAGCTGAAACACAGTTGTCTTTGAAACCAATACGCAGTGAATCTTGGCATATGTTGGACCACAAAGGATCCACCTGTTTTTGGATTTCTTGCCAAGAAAGAGAAGGCTGTGTTTGACGGCTGCATTTGAAGGACGCTTCCAAACAGGACAGCAGTAACAAATGCAGCCTCTCAAGAACACAGCACCAGAATTGGAACATAGATACAGACAAGCACCAGAGATGTCTGTATGTTGATACTAACAGGCAAATTTTTCACGCGATAAGATTACATACAAAGTCAATGTAAAGACGCGAATGGACGCAAATTTGTGGCGGTGGCGCGAATGAAGCGAACACGCGAAATTCGCCTGTTCGTGCAAATTCAAAATATTGAACTCAATACAATACAATACAAACTTTATTGTCCCTGCAGGGAAATTTGTCATGGACAGTCATGTGCCGCAAGTTACTGCATTACATAAGTACACAAAACAGGTAAAAAACCAGTACATTTGACATTCCTCGCACAGTTCTCACATACACACAATTCTCCCATTCACACAGAGGAATATAAATATGGTAGATAAAAAGTACTGATGAGAACTATTAAAAACTCAAATAAAGTGCAGAAGTGTCTGGAGCATTAAAAAGATTTTTTTTAAAAAGTACAGTCTCAAGAAAAAGAATGAAAAATAAGGATAACAACCCAATTAAAATTTAGCGGTTTGTTTAGAAGGGAAATGGACTCAAGCGAAATATTTGCGGGAATGCCGCGGGTAAAAACAAATATTCCAGCGGGCAAACTCGAGCGAGTAGAGCGAGGCGAATATTTTACTCGCGCCCGATGTGAACGCACCGTGACACTTGGTGGTGACATGTGATGCAGCCATCACACACCATAACTCTATATTGCTCAGAGGGAGCAATAATATTATAAAAAAGTGATGTAGTACAACAGATTAGTAAATAATTTATAACCATTTAGAATCATTCTATAGAGGACACTTAAATAACTACTTCTAGAAGTAAATCTGTTTGGCCAGTATGGCATCCTTTGACTCAATGAATTCAATTACTTCCATAACGCTTGCGCAATATATCAGGTGATCTCAGGTTTGAACCTCAGACTAAAACAACTCATGCCAGTCTTCGTCCCCCAACACACCCACAATACCAGACATAAACACCTCATTAGGCAAAAAACGTGAACTAGTAGGAACCAGTATGAGCGTGGTGTGTCGGGGAACAGATATGGAATGAGCTGAGTGACAGCCTCAAAACATCACAATCTATCTCCTTGTTTAAACGTCATCTAAAGGAACAATTGCTAAACTCATATAATGTACACTGTGTTGTATGTAGTATGTTAAATGTAAGTGTCATGTGCATGTAAATGTGTTTACAATGTGTGTCTAATGTCTAATGTATGTCTAATGTATGTAAATGGCTCCTACCACAAGCTTCAGTTAGCTTCCCCAGGAGACCAGTTCACACACCTTGTGACTATCAAGCCAACTATGATTTTTGTTGTGTGTGTGAATAAAGTGGGTGCATCGTGAAAAAAAATCAAAAATCAAAAAAAAAGGAGGAGGCACCCTCTGAAAAGGGAAGCATGCAATAAAGTGCAATGTGTTGATGTGCTTGACCACACCATCAAAACACAAACAAAACAAAATGCAGCAATCTGTAAGGAAGATTTAACATTTCAGTCACACATCTGAACAGACCTTAAGGTCAGTTGTGAGACAATTAGAGGGCCCTGACTTCATTAGGATTCTGACGTTACAGCGTCAGAGAGCTGAGCTGGAGGTCTGACGGCCTCCATGTTGGGGAGATGTGCTAATGAGCAAAGAGTTTGGCAGTCTTCCTTAATGACTGCAAATTACACTTACCTAGCTCACAGTGGACGCTCTGAACTTCCAACAGCACGTGTTCACAGGTGGTTCACACTCACTGATTATTCTCCTTGTTTACATTATTGCCTCCAGCATGGTTTCAAACAGTGTGAAACGACGTGGTGTAAAAACGTGGAGGTGGACAAACACATGTGCCCAGCGAGGGTCGTGCATCAGCATCTGTGTGATTGGCTGTTGAACAGCTGTAACGGAGCCAGTGGACATAAAGCTATAGCCAGTTCACTCCATTCACAGCCTGTGCCCATTACTGTGAGCTGTGCTTCATTTGAACCACAGCCAAGGGGCATGGAAGTGTGCCGCTTTTGGACGGGGATCTGCTCTCTGTCGTCCAATCAAAGTACAGATATGAGACTTTGAAATACAGTCCCTTCAAATAGACACACCGGCTTAAGATCCTACTACTCTATATTGGGTATTACAGCAGTCAGTACGGTCCATGTCAAGTGCATGTCCACATTTGATCAATTCTTAGCTGGCTGTGGAATTTCTTATTAGTGAGGAGTGAAAAGAAAAGAGGAACTGAATTTAAGTTTTTGAAAAAATGGTTGGCACAGAGGAATTTGCATTGTATTATGGAGAGAAGCACCAATCTGTCCAAGAGCTTCATTCTTTGTAGAAATTTAGATTAATCAGATTAGTTTTGACTACATCTCATCGATGCCAAAGTCTTAGCAATGGACCAATTGATTTCATTGTTTTAGAACATGTTCCTCAAGCTTTAGGAGCTTCTGAACAAATAAAATTGTAACAAATACCTACTTGTCTTTCAACAAAGCTGCTGTATTGCAGCAAAGATGTTTCAACTTTCATCCCTCCACCTTTCAGCAATATCAGGTTACTTTTGACTGAGATGTTTAAATCAGTTAGAGAATCAAATCCACCTTCCCATTTATCTCTTAAATCATTTTAAAAAGTAGAACAAATCAACTGTGTGATTATAGTCTGTTTGAGTCTATCGTAGAACAGAGACAGCTGTGATTAAGTTTCACCAAAAGGACTTACTTCATCCATACCTGTCCTGCTAAACCATGCTGTTTTAAGTCAGGTAGATTCCACAAGGTTCTAGGGCTGTCACTTTTTATTCGATATTCGAATATTCGTTCGAACGTGGGGTGAAAAGTTCATATTCGAGCAGTAATAAGTGCGAAGTGCCGAGAAGCGGAGCCAGTTTCCTTTCGGCACCCATATTAAGCGCTGGTGTTGTGGCGTGGCGTGCACCTCCGCGGCCGGTTCATGCCCTGCAGCGATTGTTTCGCCGTCTGGTCTATTTTGTGTGCGAGCCACGAGCGATTGTGTCAAGCTGGGCAGGAAGTCAAACATGAAACAACGAGAGATTCCGGTAAATTTTCAAAACTAAAACAATTTTCAAAATAAAACACAACGATTGTGTGTGTGTCGGTGTCAGCGTGAATTTATCTGAATGAATTACAGGTCATTCGATATTCGTTCGAACCTTTTTAAAAAAAAGTGTCAGCCCTACAAGGTTCAAGGAGTTCCACAAGGCTCTGTGCTAAGACCGATACTTTTCACCATATATATGCTTCCTTCAGGCAATATTATAAGTAAGCACCACATAAACTTCTATTGATACACAGATTGCACCCAGCTGAGTCTATGCACCCATGTGAGATGAAGCAGTTTGTCAAACTTCAGACGTGTCATAAAGACACGGTGACCTGAAAAACTTCACTTTCCTGTTTGATGAGGCATGTAATCAGGCTCTGTGATAAGTTACTGTATGTAGTTAACCTGATGGTAGTTTTCCATTATGCACTTATCTCTCTCTCTCTCCTGTTCACATATCGCAGTTACCTCTTTTTTATTTAAAGTTTTTCTCAGTTCATGGAGACAAGACATGACAAAAAACAGACATACGACAAGCAAGCAGACATTGCAGGTATCTGGAGCAGTAAGATCCAGACACTATAACACTCATTATTATAATCATTTTTTACCATGACTGTTTTTCATTAGTATTATTGATAACACCATTACCTATGAGTAGAACTGTTATTATTTTAAATTAACAATCATCAGTATAAACCGCTGTTCATTCCATTTTCCTCCCCACGCTCTCTTTCTCTGTCCAAACCCAGAATCAGAGGGCAGCTCACCCTGACCCAGGTCTAATGGAGGTTTCTTCCTTTTGAAAGGGGATTTTTCCTGCATCCCTGCTGCTCTTTGTGGGAACTGTTGGGTTTCCCTTTATAAAGTAAGGTCATGACAGTAATCCATACAGTCCCCTGAGATGATGTAGGCTATATCTTGATTTAGTGCTATCCACAAATTGAACTGAATGTGTTAATGTTCCACAGGTATAAACCTGACTTGTATGTTAGAAGCCTGCAGTAAAAACATTGTCCAATCTGGAGATCAGTGCTCACAAAAACTCAACAAAACAAATTAACTGAGAAAAAGAAAAATACCAGGTTGTAAACAGAAAGGAGAAAACTCATTATACATTCACCTGGTATTGTTATTTTGTAGTGCAAAAGTCATAGCTTTTGGTCCTTGGGATTTTATTTTCTGTTCTATCAAAGTAAAATCAGGCAGAGTGCGATTGATTTCTTTGTTTTCCTCCCAGATCCAATAGCCGTTCCACTTGGCTAGCTTTGAAAACACAGGATTAGTAAGAAAAATGCTCCCAGAAGCCTCAAGGGGTTTTAAACCTCAAGAGTGACCACATAGAAACTTCAGAGTTTGTAACAATTGGACAAAAGCACACTTTAACAGATAGACCTGCTCTATGTTTCATGTTTGAAATAGATTTCAGTGGCAGATTTTCTAAAATGATTAGGTGATGAAGACCAGCTTTATCTTAATCATGCCCAATAGGCTTCACCTGTTTATGAAACCACAAGACACCAGTAAATAACTAGGGAAGAGTTTGAATTCTCCTTCTTTATCTGTGTGTCACTATGGAAGCAAAATGCATTCAGCTGAAAAAAAAAATCTTCATAGCTGGTTAGAAAGGAGGGAGGCAGAGCTGTGACAGCAGCATCAGCCACTGACTGCAGTCACAGCTAAGGTCAGCTCTGGATATGACTATTCTCTGGTTGTGGTTATTTTAGTGGCTGAGTGACATGAGCTATAAATGGACAGTGCTCCGAAGCCAGACGTTTGTGGGAAAAATTTGAATCTGGAACATCAATCAAATATGGCTTTTTGATCTGTATGCTGAGTGTTTTTTTGCTCTTTTCTGATTTGTAGCCACTTTAAAAGTTGATTACCGTATTAGCCATATTTCAATTGGTCTATTAGTGGGTGGATACTAATTGTTGGTCTGTAGCTGTAATAAGATTAGTTGTTGTCTACTCCCATTCTTAGTGGAAAATATAGCTGTCATCTGATTAGTTTGTAGCCATGATTGGTCGATTTTTAGTTCTACTGGTTGATCTGCACCTCTTGGTTGACTTATAGCTCTATTCCAATTTGTCGTTTTGTAGCTCTTTTCCAATTGGATGATCTGTAGTTGTATTCTGATCAAGTTGTCTTCTGATCTGTTCAAATTGTAGCTCTATTGTTTTTTCTTGCAGCTTTAGTCTGACTGGTTGATATGTATCCATCATGTTGGGTCAATTAAATTGTCCCTGTATTCTAATATGTTTGTTGAGTTGTAGCCATACCCTGATTGGTCAGACGTGTAGGCTACACCTGTTATCACACTCACTAGTGATGCCATAGTGTAAAATGATTACATTTTGGATTTTCCTAACACTAACACATACAGATATAGAGCCAAATATTAGCTGTGTTTTTCTTGCCTGACAGCAGATTTATGGCGGTGAGTATGGGTCTATACCTCTCCAGCTGTGCTGATGCTCTCTGGAGCCAAACTGGCTTTGATTTCCTGCCCTCCTGTCACTGTCAGCTCTGCTGTCGGCTCTGTCTCTGTTTCCTGCCCCCTGCAAACTCTCATTATCCGCCTTGCCTCTGGATTACCTCATCTCTGTCTCTTTGACACATACAAACAAATGCTGGAGTAACTTTTTTTTTTTTTTTTTTACTTTCTTTTTCATGTAAGAAACAACATTGTCACAAGTTACTTGACGTCAAACCACTGAATACCATTCATGTGACGACTCATCACCAGGGTTATATGACTGTAATAATATGCAGCTATAAAAACTTTATCCAAAATACAAAAAAAACAAACATCTAGCACTGGAACACGGCCTTTGATATCTTTTATGTAGTTTTAAGATATCCTGCTGCCAAGGACACAGAATAGATGAGGAATCGCAATAGAAAACAACAACAGCTCCTTGGAAGAAATAATGAGCAGCTGACTCATTTTAAAACCATCCAAGTAAAATGTTAATCAAGGACCCTGACCACTGTGTTCTGCTCCCAGACACTTTCACATTTAGACTGAAAAAAAACTGCACACTAAAACTTTGCTTTGTTTGCTACGTATCTTGGTACTATACTTGAGTAAGTCATCTGTGCTTTAAAGGGATAGTTCACCCAAAATTGAAATTTCACTCATTATCTACTCACCCTCATGTGGACTAAGGGCTGGGAGAAGTTTCAGAGTTATCCGTGGCTTCTCTGAGTTACAGGGGGTCTCGGCGTAGCAGTGCATGTCCATATAACGGTTTCAAATTGATACCAACTGTCTACGTAACAGAAAGACACACCAAAAAACATCCAAATACCTCCATGCTGCTCGTATGTAATGTCAAGTCTATATTTCAAGCTTGTTTTGTAGCGGAAGCTCCTCTTCCCGGTTCATCCAATTCTGACGAACCGGGAAGAGGACGGACCCTCGTTCGTCCAAATTGGACCCAATTTTGGGTGAACTATCCCTTCAAAAGAGTTATTAGGTGTCAAAACACTGTAATAGAGTTTTCAATTGTCACAGACCGGAAAGGGGTCGGGAGAGTGATTATTAAGTTGAGCCTGGTTCAACATTTTTTGCCAGACAACCCTGCTCTTTCCCCACAGGAACCCTAGAGGCTCATTGTGTCTGGTAACTTTCAAAGAATTGAAAACTTATTATGTTGAAGGGTTTTTGTGTCCTCATGTCCTTGGAAGCTGTTTTGTTGGGAAATAGTCTATGAACTGCATGTCATTTGTTAGGGATAGTTCAACATTTTGGAAAATTGGCCCATTGCCATAATCGCTATAGTCATAGCAGTAGGTTCATTACCTTTAATTGTCGGTGTGCAAGCTATTTTTAGAACGGCGGAGCGGAACAGCAGGCTGCTCAGAGCTACGCTACAGAGGCTAATGGAATTTCTTGGTTTCCCTCATCAAACTCATCAAATACACAATCCAACAACTCCACAACGCATTCGTGGACAAGTTGTGACCTGCACATTCACCACGCTAAGAGATAATAACAGAACGTTACGAGACGGAGTTGTTTTAGAGGTAAATTCATGCAAAACAGCTGATGCACGTTGCATTCAGGGACAGTTTTTCAGCAAGCAGTCTCTGTATTTACCTGGAAAACGGCTCAGTTACGAAACTGAGCGTTTTTTTGTCCACCAGAGCGTTGTGGAGTTGTTGGATATTTGATGAGTTTGATGAGGGAAACCAAGAAATTCCATTAGCCTCTGTAGCGTAGCTCTGAGCAGCCTGCTGCTCCGCTCCACCATTCTAAAAATAGCTTGCACTGACAATTAAAGGTAACAAACCTACTGCTATGACTATTGTGATTATGGCAATGCGCCATTTGCCAAAATGTTGAACTATCCCTTTAAGACAGCTCTGCTTGCTTAACTGAATGTGTCCTCACATTCTGTATGTTGCCCCAGCCCAAATCCATGTGAATCCACGGTGAAAGAAAAAGTTGTTTATACGTGTTTTTCATCAGTATTTTGTCATCTCACTTTTTCCATCAGTGTGTTGATGAATGTCAGTGATGAGTGTGTCCCAGGTGAATGATGCCGCCCCTGATTTCCCGGCATGGATGTGGCACCGTAATAACGTGAGAGCTGTCAGACTAATGAGGTGACTCTGAGACCCAACCGGTCCTCATCTGTCTCTATTTGTCTGTTTTGTTCTCTGCAGCCTCTCGCCGACACCTTCCCTTTCCTAAAAATTTCCTGGACAGCAAAAAAAAGAAAGAAAGAAAAAAGAGCAAGGTCTTCTAACATGAGATAATACATGTGACAGATTCTCTGCCCTGGTTCTGTTAGGACATCCTGCATGTCACCACTGATAACTAAAGTTTTCTAATTAAACATTGAGATATGAATGATTTACATTCTACTGTAAATCCAGCCTGCTAATTCCAGTTTTAGAAGTGTAGATGTGATTATTAAAGAAGGTCTAAAACTTTACCAGAAGTCCCCAGGAGTTACAATGTTCATAACACCCCATAATACTAAGCATTAGAGGAATATTGAGTAATTAGTTATGCTTAGGCTTTTTCAGCTTCAGAACTAAAATGTAAAACTGGTCCTGATTGTGGCAGCAGAGGAAAAGTCATGCAGATACCAAAATGAATATGTTTAAAGTGTTATTTTATTCTTGTCTTGTGTCCTACACCTGCAAGCTCCTCCCCCTAATGTGTTTCTGCTGTGTCCCATTGTCTCCCCTCCTAAACTCTCTCAGTGTCTTCCCCTTGTTCCCAGTTTGTCTTTATCCCAAGTGTTCCAGCTATTTGCTCTCTGTGTAGCTCTTGTGTGTTTTGACCAGTTTGTGATTTTTTTTTTTTTTACCCATCCCTCACCTACCATCTTTGTCCTTCTGCCTGACCATCTGCATTTAAAGCAGAAGTAAGCGGAATATTCGTGTTAATATAAGTCTTAAATAGTTCTATCTTCCGGCAGCAATCACTTATATAGAGTGTTTGGACTGAAACACGGGTCTGTCAGTCACTCTGCTCTGCTGTAAGCCGAGGAGAAAACTTCTTGTATACTTCCTTGTATCCTACAACTTTTATCCAATGAGGAGAGAGAACGGCATGAAGGACTGTGTGCAGCCAAGGGATGCACGTGAATGTGGTGACGTAGGGACGAGGACCAATAGATCCATGACGAGGGCGGGAACTGCTAACTCCATCGGCTGACAAGAAGTTGGCCAAAACGAACGGATCGCTTACTTCTGCTTTAATTTCAGTTTGGACTTTTGCACGTATGTCTCTCTCTATCCACTTCGTGCCTTGGTGGCACATACAGTAAGGCTTCCACAGAACATTTCCACTTCTCCCGGTCGGCATCAGTTGTTCTTGCTTCGGCCCATGATTCTCCACTGTACGTCTCCAGGTGATATTTGGTCTTCCTCTTCTTCTTTTCTCTTCAGGTACCCATATACCATTGCAATGTTGCAGTCATTATTTTGGTCCTGCCTTATGACCAATCATCTTCCATCTTCTCCTCTTCACTTCCTCGCTCAGCGGCCTCATGTCGGCTCTTTCTAGTTCTTCTGTACTGATGTGGTCTTGCCATTGGATTTTGAGGATTCTTCACTTGTTGCGAAACATATCGATTGCCTTGTTGTCTCCTTCCAGCCTCAGTTTCGTTCTTCTTGTGATGCTCTTGGAGTGCACCTCTTGCTTTCGAAAGTCTGTTTTTCAGGTCCTTCATTCCTCCTCCATCCTTACTTACTGTGGCTCCTATATAGCCTACTGTAGGTAAGTGAACTCATCTACATCTTCAATGTGCTCTCCTGGTTTCTTGCATATAGCTACTCATGGTATGTGCACGTATGTAGAGTCATGTATTTGATCCCTCACAGATTGTGCCTAATCTGGTGGACACATCATATGGGAAATAAGCAGTAAACAAATTCAGACAACGAGGGATCCATACGTCATAGAATGAAGGAGCCAACCCCATCAAATATACCAAACACCTCACACACATCAGTATAATGTATAACATAAGCAAATAATTCTGATGCACAGTCACAGTACCAGGGCTCCCGTGTGCAATGGTTTTCCCTTGGGCCAAAGATCCACAGCCTCTACATCAAATCCCCACTCATCTGCAAAATGAATGCATACTTGTGGGATTAGAGAATACTTATTTGCTACAATGCTGATTCAGTGATAAGGCAGTGAGACACCCCCTTGAAGGAAAAAAAGATAGGGAGAAGAGCCTAAAGTCTTATTCACAAAACTATGTCAATTATTAACAAAGGTCATTGGTTTCAGTATTAGATTTAGACTTGTCCAGATGATGCCTTTTTCAACACTAGCGCCAGCCTTTTGAACACACCTTTTGACAATAAAAAAAAATCCATATCAAACATTACAAGGCCTTTTTGTGTCATTTTACTAAAGTCAAATAACACATCAAAGAAAGTTGGACACCAAAGGAAATATTGACCGTCGCTATTCACAGCGCTGCTTTTCATATCACTGTCTGACATTTCCTTATGCTTTCAGCAAAAAAAAAAAAAAAAAAGATTTTATTATTTTATTATGTGACCCTGAAAGGCCTGGAGAGGCTGCGTGACTCACTCAGCTGCACTCAGTGGTAAAAGCACAAACTGATGCAACTCACTAAAATCTTATGATCTTATGAGGCTGTTACTCTGTCTGCTTTCCACTTAATATTACATGTCTATTGAGTAGACTGTGAATTTTAGGTATCCACATACAGTACATACACGTTTAATACATTTCCAACACGAGTCATTTAAAAATCATTTTGTGTCTTTCAAGGCTTCCGTAGTGCCCAGTGTATTTTCTATTCACTCAACAACATGTGTGCTGGATGGGGAAATGACAACTGTGTCCAAACCTGAAACAAGCCAAGACAACCTAGACATTTTCTCATGCTGCACCACCCCTGAAATTCTTTGACTCCCACCAGGGTAGGCCCACATCAAACTTTGAAAACTGCTGACACAAACCATATCATAGGAGTTTTAGATGTAAAGACTTGTTTAATTTTCTTGCTGATGGTCTTTTTTACATTTGGTTTAGGGTGAAATACATGATCCACCCAGTAGTGCACTGCCTTTAGAGGCACAGTGTGTAACAGGTGCCTTTTCATTGTACACTAACCAGTGTGGCCATCTTTGATCGATTGGCACAAAATAGAGTTTGCCGAAGGATGGCTGAGAACTCACGAAATGTGCTGCAAAAATAATATTTGATATGGGTCTCAGTACTGTGTGTGACAAAGTGGCTCAATAGTGAGGCTGTGGCTCAGGAGGTATAGAGCAGATAATCTGATAAGTGGAAGGTTTGATGTCTGGCTCCTCTGGTCTGCATACTTAAGTGTTCTTTGGCACAATACTGAACCCCAAACTGCCCCTTTATGTATCACAAAACAACTCTGTCTCGTAACGTTCCGTTATTATCTCATAGCGTGGTGAATGTGCAGGTCACAACTAGTCCACAAGAGTGTTTTGGAGTTATTGGATTGTGTATTTGATGAGTTTGATGTGGGAAACCAAGAAATCCCATTAGCCTCCCTAGCGTAGCTCTGAGCAGCTCGCGGCTCTGCTCCGCCATTCTAAAAATAGCTTGCACCGACAATTAAAGGTAACAAACCTACTCCTAAAACTATAGGGATTATGGCAATGGGCCATTTTGCCAAAATGTTGAACTATCCCTTTAACACTCTTGATGAGACAGAATAAATCACAACACTTAGCTGGCAGTGCCTTCCCAAAGCTTTAAAACAAGGCTTACCTAAAAAACAGTTTTACAGTCTAATGAAAATCATCCTGATGAATGAAACAAATTCCTAGATGCAAAGACAGAGCTTATCATATTCTCTATCAAAACCAAGGTCTAACACACAGTCTAGTCTCAATATTTGAACTCCCTAAATTCACATTTTTATGAACACCTTGAAATATTGACATATCTTGGCCTCAGATCCAGCCCTCACAACATTTTAAGGAACCACCTTCCTTCTTTTATATAAAAGCGTTAATCTGATGTATTAACATCCGTCCATTTTTCAAAGTCCAGGTTCCCTCCCGTAGCTCACAGCTGATATGAACATCAGCAGACGTTTCCCCTCTGTGGCCAAATTGACTGTTAGTTTGAATTCTGCTGAGGGAGATATTCATCCTAGTTATGGAGAGATAGAAGTTGCTATAGGAGGCTTTATGAGTTTTCTGTCCAGAGCAGGGGGGTCATTATTCAAACCATGTCAGTGCTGATCTCAGCCCCAGCACTGCAGTCCCTGCTGAATGAGGAGCCAAATAAAGAAAATCCACCCCAGTGTCCCCTGCTGACCAGGCTGCTGCGTGGCACCTGTAAGTGAGGAGTTATTTAGTGGCGACTGCCAGCTGGTGTAGTGATAGAGAGATTTGTCCTTCAATATCATTTTGAAAGTTTTTCTAGAAATCTTATAACTTCAATATAGAGGGACTTTAAAACTTTATTTTAAACTTTTTTTTATTTTTCCAGCCAAACTAATCAATATCTAACTGGGTTTTGTTTTGGATCTCTAATTCAATACCTTATACCATAAAGTTCAGGTCTTCCAAGTGTTCAGAAAAAGATCACAGAGACAAAAAAATAACAAGAGGTAATAATAACAATAGTAAATTTAACCCTCGGCCATCAGTTGCCATAACAACCAGTTTAAATGTTACCTAATATTGATTTTAAAACAAAGTCCTGTTCAAATGCAGCCCTGTTTATCCTTCTATGACTTCAAGTGTATCAGTGTTTTGTGTTTGGATAGTCCATCCATCCATCCATCCATCCATCCACCCATCCATGGATGGGTAAGGACAGGGTACACCCTGGACAGTTCACCAGTCTATCACAGGCCTGACGTGTAGAGTTAAACCTTATGTACATTCACACCTATACACTTTAAATCCCCCCATTACTACATGTCTTCTTGCAGGAGGAAGCTGGAGAACCCAAAGAGAACCCACACAGGCACTGGGAGAATATGCAAACTCAAAGAGAGGCCTCAAGCTTGGAGTTGAAACCCAGAACCGTCTTGCTGCTCGGACTACTGCTTCTATATTGAATCTGAAATGGAAAACAATACATTATTGAACACAGGAACAAGTGAGTAAACAATCTGTCCAAAAGGTCCACAGGGTTTTGAAAAAATCAAAGAAGTCGAAGAAATCAAAACTATGGCCTCTGAGTGGACCCAGTAGTGAGATAATTCTCTTTTCTGTGTATTATTTTTTATGGCAAAGCACAATAATTAATGAATGACCTCCAAAACACCTCTCAGTGCTTGGCAGCTTTATTTTATCCCCTGTTCTGATTGCTAAAAAGTGGTCATCTGTTCCAATCATAGCATGAGGAAACTGATGGAAAATTGTAATAGAAGTGGTTATCTACAAAACACACCGTCATTTTTAATATTAGTTTCAGCAATAGAAAGTACTTGTCACACACACTCAACTAACCTGGGGCTCTATTTTCTGGAAATAAGGTGTAGATGATAAAAAAAGGGAGAAAAAAAGAACCTGCACCCCAAAGGAAAATTGCATAAAAACTGCATTCGGCCCCTCACTGACTTGGCGATTGCGAGAGAGCAGAGCTCCTGGTCATTTTCAATTATTCATACAAGTTCCACCCAGGTATTTATTACAAATGCAATCATATCCACGCTGAGCTGATCAACAACACTTTGGATGCTGTTTGTTTCAACAATTTGAGGAAGGTTACAGCCAGCCATCTACACAATTATAGTGTTTTCATCTCTCCAGTGGATGCTTGTTTCAAGTCACATTTTTCATATACGGCATCATCCTTGAACCGCCACCTTACCGTGGTGGAGGGGTTTGAGCACCCGAATGATCCTGGGAGCTATGTTGTCCGGGGCTTAATGCCCCTGGTAGGGTCTCCCAAGGCAAACAGGTCCTAGGTGACGGGTCAGACTAAGAGCGGTTCCAAAACCCCTTATGAGTGGAACAATATCAAGGACGTTCACGTCGCCCGGATCGGCGTCACCGGGGCCCCACCCTGGAGCCAGGCCTGGGGTTGGGGCTCACAGGCGAGTGCCTGGTGGCCGGGTCTCCGCCCACGGGACCCGGCCGGGCCCAGCCCGAAGGAGCGACGTGGGCCCGCCTTCCAGTAGGCCCACCACCCGCAGGAAGGACCGTGAGGGGCCGGTGCCGTGTGTTTTGGGTGGCAGCCGTGGGCGGGGGCCCCGGCGACCCAATCCCCGGACAACGACTCTGGCTTTAGGGACATGGAATGTCACCTCGCTGGGGGGGAAAGAGCCTGAGCTCGTGCGGGAGGCTGAGAGGTATCGACTAGAGATAGTCGGGCTCACCTCCACGCACAGCCTGGGCTCTGGAACCCAACTCCTTGAGAGAGGCTGGACTCTCTTCCACTCTGGAGTTGCCCATGGTGAGAGGCGGCGAGCTGGTGTGGGCTTGCTCATAGCCCCCCTGCTCAGCCGCCATGTGTTGGAGTTCTCCCCACTGAACGAGAGGGTCGTTTCCCTGCGCCTTCGGGTCGGGAATAGGTCTCTCACTGTTGTCTCGGCCTACGGGCCGAACGGCAGTGCAGAGTACCCGGCCTTCCTGGAGGCCCTGGGAGGGGTGCTGGAAAGTGCTCCAACCGGGGACTCCATCGTTCTGTTGGGGGACTTCAACGCTCACGTGGGCAGCGACAGTGTTACCTGGAGAGGTGTGATTGGGAGGAACGGCCTCCCCGATCTGAACCCGAGCGGTGTTTTGTTATTGGACTTCTGTGCTAGCCACGGTTTGTCCATAACGAACACCATGTTCAGGCATAAGGGTGTCCATCAGTGCACGTGGCACCAGGACACCCTAGGCCGGAGGTCAATGATCGACTTTGTAGTCGTGTCATCTGATCTCCGGCCGTATGTCTTGGACACTCGGGTGAAGAGAGGGGCTGAGCTGTCAACTGATCACCACCTGGTGGTGAGTTGGATCCGCTGGCAGGGGAGGAAGCTGGTCAGACTTGGCAGACCCAAGCGTATCGTGAGGGTCTGCTGGGAACGTCTGGCAGAATCCCCTGTCAGGGAGGTCTTCAACTCCCACCTCCGGGAGAGCTTTGACCGGATTCCGAGGGAGGCCGGAGACATTGAGTCTGAATGGACCATGTTCTCCACTTCCATTGTTGACGCGGCCGTCCGGAGCTGTGGCCGTAAGGTCTCCGGTGCTTGTCGTGGCGGTAATCCCCGAACCCGGTGGTGGACACCAGAAGTAAGGGATGCCGTCAAGCTGAAGAAGGAGTCCTACCGAGCCTGGCTAGCTCGGGGGACTCTTGAGGCAGCTGACGGGTACCGGCAGGCCAAGCGGACGGCAGCCCGGGCAGTCGCGGAAGCAAAAACTCGGGTCTGGGAAAAGTTCGGGGAGGCCATGGAGGAGGACTACCGGTCGGCCTCGAGGAAATTCTGGCAAACCATCCGACGCCTCAGGAGGGGGAAGCAGTGCTCCGCCAACACTGTTTACAGTGGAGGAGGGGAGCTGTTGACCTCGACTGGGGATATCGTTGGACGGTGGAAGGAATACTTCGAGGATCTCCTCAATCCCACTGACACGCCTTCCGTCGAGGAAGCAGAGGCTGAGGATTCAGAGGTCGATTCATTCATCACCCAAGCTGAAGTCACTGAGGTAGTCCGGAAGCTCCTCAGTGGCAAGGCACCGGGGGTGGATGAGATCCGCCCTGAGTACCTCAAGTCTCTGGATGTTGCGGGGCTGTCGTGGCTGACACGCCTCTGCAGCATCGCGTGGCAGTCGGGGACAGTGCCTCTGGACTGGCAGACCGGGGTGGTGGTCCCTCTCTTCAAAAAGGGGGACCGAAGGGTGTGTTCCAACTACCGGGGGATCACACTCCTCAGCCTCCCGGGGAAAGTCTATTCCAGGGTGCTGGAGAGGAGAATTCGGCCGATAGTCGAACCTCGGATTCAGGAGGAACAATGCGGTTTTCGTCCTGGCCGTGGAACGCTGGACCAGCTCTACACCCTCCGCAGGGTGCTCGAGGGTGCATGGGAGTTTGCCCAACCAGTCCACATGTGTTTTGTGGACTTGGAGAAGGCTTTCGACCGTGTCCCACGTGGCATCCTGTGGGAGGTGCTCCGAGAGTATGGGGTCGGAGGCCCTCTGCTGAGGGCTGTACGGTCCCTGTATGACCGGAGCAGGAGCTTGGTTCGCATTGCCGGCAGTAAGTCAGACCTGTTTCCCGGTGTGTGTTGGACTCCGGCAGGGCTGCCCTTTGTCACCGGTTCTGTTCATTATTTATATGGACAGAATTTCTAGGCGCAGCCAAGGGCCGGAGGGGGTACGGTTCGGGAGCCACTTGATTTCATCTCTGCTTTTTGCAGATGATGTGGTCTTGTTGGCTCCCTCGAGCCAGGACCTTCAGCATGCACTGGGGCGGTTTGCAGCCGAGTGTGAAGCAGCTGGGATGAGAATCAGCACCTCTAAGTCCGAGGCCATGGTTCTCGACCGGAAAAAGGTGGCTTGCACCCTCCAGGTCGGGGGAGAGTTCCTGCCTCAGGTGGAGGAGTTTAAGTATCTTGGGGTCTTGTTCACGAGTGAGGGGAGAACGGAGCGCGAGATCGACAGGCGGATCGGTGCGGCGGCCGCAGTAATGCGGTCATTGTATCGGTCCGTCGTGGTGAAGAAGGAGCTGAGCCGAAAGGCAAAGCTCTCGATTTACCGGTCGATCTACGTTCCCACCCTCACCTATGGTCATGAACTCTGGGTCATGACCGAAAGAACGGGATCCCGGATACAAGCGGCCGAAATGAGTTTCCTCCGCAGGGTGGCGGGGCGCTCCCTTAGAGATAGGGTGAGGAGCTCTGTCACCCGGGAGGAGCTCGGAGTAGAGCCGCTGCTCCTCCACATCGAGAGGAGCCAGCTGAGGTGGCTCGGGCACCTGTATAGGATGCCCCCTGGACGCCTCCCTCGTGAGGTGTTCCGGGCATGTCCCACCGGGAGGAGGCCCCGAGGAAGACCCAGGACACGCTGGAGTGACTACGTCACTCGGCTGGCCTGGGAACGCCTTGGGGTCCCCCCGGAAGAGCTGGAGGAAGTGTCCGGGGAGAGGGAAGTCTGGGGATCCCTGCTCCGACTGCTGCCCCCGCGACCCGACTCCGGATCAAGCGGATGAAAATGGATGGATGGATGGATGGCATCATTTATTAACTCAGTCTGTTTCCGTTATACAAATGTGACATTTTACACCACGGCATCAGGAAATGGCAGCCTAGACTGTCACCACGGCTCTTTAGTCTTTAGTGCAAACAGTAGTAATCTTTTATTATTTATATTTGGACTGATGTATGTGCTCAATAGCTACTCTGCTGACCTTCGCTACACTTCTGTTATGTGTGTTTTGAATATACTGGTATTATAATGGTTACAGCTTTGTATGCTGTAGTTACTGTATGTGTTTGCAAAGTTTTAAGGAACAATACAAATCTTTTCAGAGCAACTGGTTTTGATTTTTGTATTTGTACACAACACAAAAGTGATGTCTACAATGCATAGAGACCTAACCTGGGTTGTAAAGAAATAATCAATTCATGTTACATAATACATTTAAATAATATTAGCATGAACAAATCACGTTAGTTATATTTGAAAATCAGGTATCCTGAACATGATGAAATCACTTTCATACTACATAATTAATGCAGTACCTTAAAAAAATAAGTTAACTCATCATGATTATTTTGAATACCTGAACATGATTTAAATATGTTGGTTTAACAAGTAATAATTCATTGAGAAAAAGAAGGAAATTGTGTCAGTCATCCACATTCTCATCATGTGGGACCGATGTACACATTTAAATCAAGTAAATCCAAAGGATTCTTTTTTTCAGTGCAACAAGTCCTGGTGGCTAAAACAGTTTTTGATCTGCCGCTGCTGAAGATTATGTGCGGTTAGGACAAGACAAGTAAAATTACTTGGCTAAGGTCATTTCAATGCTAGCTCCTCCAGTTCTGGAGATCCCCCCCCCACCCCCTGCAGAAATAAAGGTCACTGTCTATATTCAGCACAAATTGTGGCGCTCTATCAGGAGGGGCGGCCCTGAGAAGAATAGTGCTGCATGTAACCACAATAACGCTCAGCATGCCTGTTGTGCAGCGCAGGCAGTCGCCGGCGGTGTCTAGACCGCCGCTGAGGATGTAGCGGTTTGCTCAGCTCCTGTTATAAGGTCAACTCCTTCCCTCTGGAGACATCACACATCTTTACTGAACAGAGAGAGGGAGAGAAAGCAGAGAGCATCGTGTGAGCCTCAGCTCATGGTGCTCGTGACCTCTGTGTTAGCAGAGAAAAGGCAGAGTAGTCATGGGGATACAGTGGAGCAAGAAATAAGGTTTTTTTTGTTTTTTTTTCCCCAGAACAAGTTAGATTTAAAGTTATTGTACAAATTCACAAGTGCTTTTATTTGACAGCGTGAAAGAATCTGCAAGAAAAGGATAAGATTTATTATGGTCCAGTGGTCCACTTTTAAAAGTTAAAATTGCAGGATAAGAAAAAGCCGTCATGCTGAGAGTGCTGACCCTCTAACAAGAGTCTGGAGATCGGAGGGGATGAGGATCACAGAAACTTCACCGATACTAATTAAGTTTAATTCATACTCTCTTCTTCATTGGCCATTGTTCTTTATCCTTCCAGGACTCTGTCAGTAAGTAAACATACACAAAACCCAACACAACGAAAGACAGTAAGGATGTGGTGGAGGTGACCAGTTAAAGGGATAGTTCACCCAAAATTGAAATTTCACTCATTATGTACTCACCCTCATGTGGACTAAGGGCTGGGAGAAGTTTCAGAGTTATCCGTGGCTTCTCTGAGTTACAGGGGGTCTCGGCGTAGCAGTGCATGTCCATATAATGGTTGCAAATGGATACCAACTGTCTTCGTAACAAAAAGACACACCAAAAAACATCCAAATACCTCCATGCTGCTCGTATGTAATGTCTGTCTTGTATTGAAGCCCCGAAATGCGAAATTGTCCCAAAAAAAATTAAATAAGTCTATATGTCAAGCTTGTTTTGTAGCGGAAACTTCTCGAAGCTCCTCTTCCCGGTTCGTCAAATTTGGACAAACTGGGAAGAGGACAGACCCTGGTTCGTCCAAATTTGACGAACCGGGAAGAGGAGCTTCCGCTACAAACAAGCTTGAAATATAGACTTATTTAATTTTTTTCGGGACAATTTCGCATTTCAGGGCTTCAATACAAGACGGACATTAAATATGAGAAGCATGGAGGTATTTGGATGTTTTTTGGTGTGTCTTTTTGTTACAAAGACAGTGAAATTTAAATTTTGGGTGAACTATCCCTTTAATGCCCCATTCTGAAATGTACTTTGAGTCTGAGGAACACACACTCGCCCACAGTCAGCTCTGCCTCTGAGAGCTGTAGTGATGGAAGTCAGTGCAGGGAATTACAAAAAACTGGTTTCTTAAAGCTTAATGAATGTCCCAGCTGCCACCAGTGCTGCACTATTGGATCATTAATGCACAGAAATGAACGCACTGCCCCCTAGTGTGTGCTCATTGTGGTCAAAGTGTGTGTTCAGTATGTCGGTGTGTGCGTAATACTTTTAAGAGCATAATCAGTATTAATGCATTAAAAGTGGTAAGCATATAGAAAGAAGCAAGCTTTTATAACATCTTGATGTATATATATATATGGAAAAATAATACATGCAAATATAAAAATAGTTGTCTCAACTTCTCATTTTAATTGAAGTCTCATTTAGACAGTGACATTATCATGCTGACAGCAGACCAGCGCCGAGGCTCAGCCGAGATCCTTGGGTGTGTGCAGCAGGATGTTGATAATCTTCCTCCAGTCTGTTGTGACCAGTTCGCTGTGCTTCGCTGGCAGATCAGCATCAGCAGACTGAATACATTGATCAACAAGGCCCGGCTCAGTAATTGGCCGATACGAGAAAACCTTTCCCCTCCTCCAGCAATAACTCTGCACCTCATTCTGATGGGGAAACTCTGCCGGCTGCATCGGTTGGAAGAGTATGTGAGTGTGAATGTGCAGCATCACAGCTGGGCGTTTATTTCCAACAGGGTCGTATTAATAAAATCTGATTAGCATAGTCGTAACTGTATGTAAACAAAGTACCTTATTTTGTTAGAATTCAAACAAAACTTCCTCTTCATGTGCCATTTTCAGTCTGTTGCCCATTACTCTTTAAAATAGGACAATATGTTGCTCAAGCAAGACTAAGGGAATAAAGCCTCGTCATTAAACCGATTTCACCATTTCCAGTCTTTGCGCCCTGTATAATTTTATGTCTCCCGCTCCACAAACGGTGACTCAGCCCCAGTTTAAAAAAA